>NW_026526721.1:9755757-11089507 GCF_024362965.1 Panthera pardus | reverse complement strand
CCTCCGGTCTGACCCAGCAGCTTGAGCACATCAGTTCTCTGCTTAAACTCTGTGAAGGCTCCTGTTTTACCCAGAGTAAAGGCCAAAGTCCTAATGGCCTATGGAACCTGACTCAATCTGGTCACCCAATTACCTCCCATCTTCTCTCCCGCCCCAGCCCCTCCCCTGACCCTGGCTCCCCACACCTTTGGTTCGGGCAGTGCCCTCTACCTGAACGCTTCCTTGAAACTTCGTGTTTAACAGACACACATCTAACATTTATTGTATATGAGGCCCACACCCCTGCTTTGTCACTTCCTTACCCTGATATATTTTTCACCACTGCACTTTATTTTGCCTATAATGGTGCCTGACGCATTGCAGCTGGATGAATGAAGAGGAATTTTCCAAGATGAAATGGTGTATCTGAAATTAAAGTGTCCTGGGCTGTGAAACCTCTGGTTCTAAGAGAGCCGGCTCCAGTAGCCCTGCCATACATCCTAGGTGGAGAATTGATCGGTCAAAAACTGGGTAAAGATTAGTAAGGGAAAGTACAGCAAAAATACCTGTACGTGTAAAACACAAACTACCAAGGCTGAGTTGCCAGGAGGTAGCAAAAGCCATTAAAAAAAAAAAAAAAAAAGGCCTGCATCCCATGGCCCAGAAGTTCCACTTGTGGGCATTTACCTTGAATCACGATGGCACACAGAGCTAAGGTACCAGGATGTTCACCAAATTATTCTTTAATAAAACCAAAAAGCTGAAAATCACTGAAATGTTCTATAGTAGATTATTGAAATAAATTGAGTATGGATTTACTATGTTACCATTAAAAATCAATAAAAAATTGATTTTTACTGATTTTTATTTTCTCAATAGCGTGAGAAAATATGACCTATCATTGGGAGTAAAATGAAATTTAAACAGCGCCTAATGGCATTTTAGATACATAAACTTAATATGGAAATAAAACAGATTTGCATCAAAACAAGAACTTTACAAAGACAGTAAAATACATTGATGGATCAGATTAGTCGTGTCAATGGGAGTTCATAAAATATACTAGAACATCAGTGATTGGATGTTGGCATAATCTTGAACACAGAAATATCATTAGGTTGGCACCAATTTGGAAGAAAACCATCTAAGCATGAGGGGCATCGCAAGGGACCGGGTAGACACCAAGCAAGCTAGATTAGGACGAAAACCACTCCTGCAGCTGCAGTGATATTAGCTGGTGCTCAGCTTAGGGCCTTTCTGTAGGCCTGATACACCCACTGTGGAGGCCCGGAAAGGTCCCTGGAGTAAACCTGGGTACACTCAGAAGACAGAACAAAGGAGAGGTTTGGCCTCGAATAAATATCTCCACTTCGCCTTCCTTACTTGCCAGTGTGTTCTCCCACCTATGGGGCTGCTTTCTCTCTGGGTAAATGAATCAGCGTTGATAGATTCATTTTATTTTGTCTCCTTAACTGATCTGACCTGCTGCTTGGACTGCTTCTGAGACCAGGAGCTGCTTTTGTGTTGAATTCGGCTGTAGCAATGGTGACAGTCTAAGGCGGTGGGGTGAGAGGCAGCACTGAGCAGGGAGCCAGTGTGCTACCCCCACATCGTAATGGGGCAAAAAAAAAAAAAAAAAGTTGAAGAACACCGCAATACAGTCTGATAGCTTCTTAAAAATGTATATATCAGGAAAAAAAACCCAAAATGTTAGGCACCAACATATGAGCAGTAGTTGTCTCTGAGAAGTGCGACGATGGATCATTTTTCCTTTTTTTGTTGACTATAGTTGCTTATTTTTTTAAACAATGACCATGTGGTGAAGAACATAGTACAAACATTTCCAATAACAACGAAGAGACCGAGCACACCTGAAACTAATAATAACACCGTATGTTAATGGTATTTCTGTTATAAAAAAAAAAAAAAAAAAGCCTAAAAGCTAAAGCATTATACTGGAAAAAAGGAAGAAAAAAGAAAAGAAAGAAGGAAGGAAAGATTGAAAGAGGGAGAGAGTAAGGGAGGAAGGAAAGAGGGAAAGAAGGAAAGAAAGAAAAGACAAGAAAAGAAAGAGAAAAAGAGGGGAGGGAAGGAAGAGAGGACAGAGCAAGCAAAACAACCTAACGGATTATCATAGCAAATGTGTGTGAGGGAAGCCAGGCTTTTGTTTGGAGAAAGGTCATGTGGTGCGGAAGACAGCAGACCTGGCTTGTGAAGTCATCATCCCTGGGGGCTTTGTTAATGCTCTCCCTGGCCTTAGGAGAGACCCAAGAGGGCTCAGCCAAGCACAACTAATAATAGAATTAAGAAAATAGCCTTTCGGATTATTTAGCCTAAAAGAAATTATGGTTTAAAAATTGTCTTAAGGAAAGAGGTTTTAGATGAAAACACTGATCAATTGCAAACCATTTTCGCAGAGGATCGAAGAAGAAGAAATGGCCTTAAGTTGATTAAGAGAGGTTGAAGAAGAGATCCTTGCCAGGGAGGCTGATGAGAGCCTGGCATGGGCTGATAGTGGGCTTGCTCAGTCCTGGGAGGACTGAATATAAGAAACACCATCTGTCCTAGAAGATCCAGGGAGACTTTCCAGAAGGTTCCTTGAAGTTCCAATCCTATGATGTCTCGATGAAGGTATAAACTCACCTAACCCATTCCTGAATGACCTAGCATGGAACTTGAAGTGTCTGTATTCTTGGCCAGGACTGGTCTTGGGAGAGCTGGTGGCCATCTGTGTGAAGGCTGGCTGCCAAAATACTATTCCTACCGCTGAGTCATGCTGTCTGAAATTCTACCAGGTGACAATCATTCTTTGGTCATCAAGAGCCAATGGAGTGTGAGCGATGCCCTTATGGTTTTCTTTTTTCTTTCTTTTCTCAAGTTCAGGAGGGATTAAGTGTAGAGATTTTGAGAGAACTCGTTTAGAATTTTGTCTCTTTAGGGATTGTTAAGAAAAGTGATCCAAACTTTAGACGTAAGGCAAGGGGCCATGTCCTCTCAATGTCAGACTGAGGCACTGTTTGACAGGCTAACCCAGGGATTATTTAATTCTCGAGGAGAATATACCCGTGTCTGACTTTACTATTTACCGGTTGATAAGTCCAGACACAGTAAAGTTACATGTTAACTTGTCGATTTCTGTTGCTTAGAAAAAATAACCACAAAGGTTATGGTTTTATTACCATGTAGGGCATTAACCAGTTTTGTACCTAACGAAGCAGTGATTCTAACAGTCTCTTTTGTGTTTAAAGGCTAGTAGATTCTGGGACACCTGAGGGGCTCAGTTGTTTGAGCGTCTGACTTTCGCTCGGGCCATGATGTCACAGTTTGTGAGTTCGATACCCACATTGGGCTCACTGCTGTCAGCACAGAGCTTGCCTTGGATCCTCTGCCCTCTCTCTCTCTGCCCCTCCCCTGCTCATGCTCTGTCTCTCAAAAAATAAAAGAATTTTTAAAAAATAATTAAGGCCAGTAGATTCTGCAAATGCTCTTTGAACCATCATTCCTGTCCTACTGGTTTGCTCGTTAGTTAAATACGTTATGGACACATGTTCATTTTATATTTGTATGCAAGTCATGAGTTGAACTTTTTGAAAATTATACTTTGACAGGAAGGAGATGAGGTCACATTAGGACAATAGGTTTAAAGAGCATGACGTTGATTCTCATCTGTATAGATGTTTATATGATCATTCTTTGAAAGAGGATTCATTAATTCTCATGTAATAATTGATGATTAGCTAGCCCCTTGATGAGCAAGAGGTAATTGGATTTTTTCAAACCTAACAGAGGTGTTGGTTGTTTTGGTTTTTTGGTTGGTTGTTTGCTTATTTTTCCTTTGGGGTTGGTTGTGGGTGAAGCCCACGCTGCCAGAATGGAAAGGAAGGGATTCTGAGTGATAGAACGATTAGGATCCTGATGGGTGCACATGTCACATTGAAGAGCAAGATTTCAGAGGCAGAGTGATTTGGGGGAAGTCAAGGCTATGGCACCATCATGGGAGAAGGTGGCTAACGCTCACTGGTGTACAGGAGTTAAGACAGAGAGCAGCTTCCGAGAACCAAAGGAGCCACGTGTGGGGATGTTGAACCCTCCCTCGTGGTGACAGACTAGTGGTGGCAACAGGGCTACCTTGCCGGATGATGTCTGATGAGCAAAGGAGTCAACATTTGAGACCATTTTTGGGATGAGAGGCATGAGTGGAGAAGTTGGCCATGAGAGACCCAATCATAAAAATTATTTGGGTGATATATGGGCATCTATATGAGGTTGCTGCCTGTCCTGCCCCAAGACACAGAGACACAGGTAACAGGTAAACCTCAGATGCCAGCCTCTATGCTGTTGACATCTCATTCCAAGCCTTTCTCAGAAAACAGCCTCCTCTGTCTCATGAGGGTCCACAGATGGGGAAAGCTGAGGCTATCTTCCCGCGCCATAGAAAGCTACACACAGCCTGGAAGCCTTTGGAACTGCAGGGCTATATGTCACTCTTGGTTAGCGGTCTACAGATTCTTTTTTAAAAGAAAATTTTTTTAATGTTTATTTATTTTTAAGAGAGAGACAGAGTGCGAGTGGGGGAGGGACAGAGAGAGAAAGACACAGAATCCGAAGCAGGCTCCAGGCTCTGAGCTATCAGCACAGAGCCTGATGCTGGGCTCGAACTCATGAGCTGTTTAAACTGTACACGAAAGAAGCCTCAGTGTTGTATATTGGCTCAGCTCCCTACTCTCTGTTGGGCATAATTTGCCACTTTACTCAGGACTACTAAAAAATGTGATGACGCTTTTAAGATGCCAGGATCCTGGGAAGAAAATATAAAAAGGAAAAGAACAATGTATAATAGACCCTACTGGTTATTTCTTCTGGATATATTCTTGTCCTAGAGGTAAAAAATAAATTCTCTTCCATCTTTTTTTTAAGTTTATTTAATTTTTTTTGAGAGAGAGGATTAGAGCACCAGGGTCAGGGCGGGGGGCCGGGGAGCACACAGAGGGAGAGAGAGAATCCCAAGCAGGCTCCACACTGCTAGTGCTGACCCCGATGTGGGGCTCAAACTCCCCAACCGTGAGATCATGACCTGAGTCGAAATCAAGAGTCGGACGCTCAACCAACTGAGCCACCGTAGGCACTCCTAGCAGTCTGCAGATTGTTAAACTTACTCCCTACCTCCTACCCTGGGGCTGCTATTCTGCTCCGGTTCGAGGTTCAAATGCCACCTCACGCTGCTGACCCCTGGGTGCTGGTCCAAACTAGGGAGCGTTGGGGCCCCCACTCATGAGGTCAGAGCCCCATGTAGGCATCTCCCAAACAAAACCAAACACCACACTTCTGTGCACTCATTGTGTGGGGCTGTTCCACTCTATGGGTCTTTCAGCTGCAAATTCCAGTTTTCTCTCTGTTGTGTTTTTGAACCTGTTTGCTTTTGATTATGGTATGATTTTGAAAGGGAAGAGTCACACACAATCTAGCTCCCTGTTTCCTTTCTCAGATGGAGTAATAAAGCTTATTTGTAGTGGAATTGTTTTTTTCCATTATGGCATATTTAGTTTTATTACTCTACTGCCTTGTGCTTTGAATTGCATAGGGGAAGCAATGCATAAAAGAATATTCCGTTGGTTTCCCCCCCCCCCCCACCCACCTCTTGTAGTTGATTGTGGAAAAGAGGATGTAGCATCCTATTAGTCATTCTGTACCATAGTGATTTTTTTTTGCCTGTGACCAACAGAATTACATTTTACACTCGAAAGAACTCTCCGAATGAACCCTTTCAATTCAACATATGTGGACGTAAGATTCAAAGTATGGCCAACCCCATGCATCACATCCAAAGTCCATTTCGTCCATGGTTGATGATTCCATGAATGCAATATGCTGCAGAGCACGATGGTGTGGGCTTCTGATGAGAAGCTGGAGCACGCTGTTTATTTTGTTCTTCGGTCTTTCTATCGAAACCACTTGAAAACATCACTTAACTAGGTAATTTGGGACAGCCTTTGGTTTACAGCCACCTTGGCTCCTTGGCTCATTTCTCTATCACTCTCGTCTTTGCCTTCTTAGGCCGGGAAAAAGGACAAGGAAAATCTCTCTCTTTGGCACCAAGGAGGTTCCTTAATTGTTCGAATATGCTTACAAAAGATATGGTTGTGTTTCACATGCAGGTTTTTTTTTTTTTTACGTGTTCTAAATTCTTTGGTTTGAATCCACATTTTTTACCATTTTTCAGTATGTGTTCTAACCTTGTTTTCTATCATGTTGGACCAAGTAGGCACTTTAATGAGACGCTTCTGCCTCTTTGTTTCTAGGAGAGAAAATGGAATCAGAGAGGAGGATGTTTGCCATGACTGAAATCCCCACAAATGGGAAGAAAGACTGATCAAACCCTATTGCTTCTGTCTCAATTTGTACAAATGAAAGGGAAGCAGATTTTTACCAATTTGTGACGGTCTCCAGGAAAGACGTGAGGGTGCTGAATATCCCAATTTTCTGTTGTTCAGTGGCCCGTCAGTTGCTTTAAAAAGCATCCTACTGATAAGGAGAAACCAGAACCCTCATACACTGCTTGGGGGAAGGTAAAATGGTGCATCTGCTGTGGAAAACAGTGTGGCAGTTCATCCTCAAAAAGTTAGACAGAGAATTACCATGTAACCCAGCAGCCCCACTCCTATGTATGTATATGCCCAGGAAAATTGAGAAACATTTGTCCACATGGAATTTGTACACAAATGTCCATAGTAGCATTATTCATAATAGTCAAAAAGTAGAAGCGACCCAAATGTCCGTTAGCTGATAAATGGGTAAATAACATGGTCTACTCATACAGTGGAATATTATTTGGCTGCAAAAAAGAATTCTAGTAAGATATTTAAATCAAAAATAAAAATAAATCATTGGGACAATTTCTTCAAATCAAGGAAGGCTTTATATCTAAACATGTAATAGTAATAATAATGCTCATTTGTTTATTATAGTTACCATTCTACATATCTCGTTTGATTCTCATGATAACCCTCAAAAGTAGTTATGATCATTCCCGTTTTCAGACAAGCAAACGGAAGTTCAAAGAGATACGATACTTTCTGAAGTCTTCTAGTTGTCCTGTTCCCAAAGCCTGGCCTTCTCATGGTTTCTGAAATGTGTGATGCCCTTGGCCTCAGGCTGGCAGAGGAAATTGGGGGTAGTGGTGAAAAGAACCAGCTGCAGTGTGGTTTTGTGTTTTCCGACAACTATTTCTTGGGGTGAAGAAGCAGGCTGGCCATCACGTGCAGTGGTCTTAGTCCTTAATAGTAGAGTTCTAGTTGGTAATTAGATAAAAGATTCAGGCACTAGGAGGTAGTTTTGCACCTGTACCCCAATAATAAATGGGAGGGCAGTACTGAATTCAGGGCTAAGAGGAGACATTACAATCTATTCAGTCATTCCAACTACTCAGGGGTAATCCTTTGCCCGTCTGTGGCTTGGTCTAGGTTTGAAGCAAGCTTCTTGGGTCCGCGGGTAGAGCTCTTCTAGTTGAGATTCAGGAGCCAGGTCACCCCGGGCAGGTCCTGGTTTCGTGCCCGTGGCTCCTTTCAGCTCCCAGCCCCTCCCAGCCCCACAGCCTGAGCTCCTCTGCCAATACGGACCCCGGTCCTAGCCCCAGTGTCCCAGACCCGTGCGACGCTGCCAGGCTTTGCACGGTTATTGGCACTTCAGCAGTACTCACGTGCTCTGTGCCTGCTGCCTTTTTTCTGGTCTCTGGTTTTTGAGCTCAGCTCTGTAATAAAATTCCGTTGCTGTGTTTTATTCAGTATTTCCATTCATTGGGAGCAGGACATCCTTTGTCATCATCTGGGTCTTCCACGTTGATCAGAATGTCTACATTTTTACTCTTTCTTTTGTGGCCTAAGTGTTACGGACTGAATGTTTGCATCCTCCCAAATACGCCTGTTGGAGCCCTCATCCCCGAAGCGGTGGCGTGAGGAGGTAGGGCGCTGGGCGGGGATCAGGGTAGAGCCCTCTCGTCATCTCCTTGGCCCTATTTAAAAGCTGTTGGTCTTAAATTCCACTTTATCCGATCTTCATATTGCCTCCACTCTCATTTTGTTTACTCGTGCCTGATCTAGTTTCCCGTCTCTTTCTTTCCGAGCTTCCTTTGTGATTTCATTTGGCTGTTTCCCATAAATAGCACATAACAAACAGTTCTTTAAAACTCTATTTTCAATTATGTGTCATTCAATGGAGGGATTTAATCGAGTCCTATTTATTGAGATGCCTGATATCTTTGGTCTTTTTTTTTTTTTCTTTTTCATTTTTTTCACTATGTTTTACATTTTCTTCTTGTTTTTTTCTCCTACCCCTCCTCCCTTCCCTCTCCTTTGTGTGTTTTGTTCTTTTTTTAATTCTTCCTACACATCTTGTCCCCATCCTCACTGGTAATTGCAAGTTCACCTGTGTATCTCTTTAAAAATTTTTTTAATGTTTCTTATGTATTTTGAGAGAGAGAGAAAGAGAACACAAGCAGGGGGAGGGGCAGATAGGGAGGGAGAGAGAGAATCCCAAGCAGGCTCTGTGCTGTCAGCTCAGAGCTCAACGTGGGGCTTGATCTGACAAACCATAAGATCATGACCCGAGCCGAAATCAATAGTCAGACACTTAACTGACTGAGCCACGCAGGTGCCCCTTAATTGATTTTTTTTTCAATCCAGAGTACTCCTAGGTCTTTTCTCCAAATGGAACATGGGCAAGTATACTTAGGTAAGTCCCCAAGTGTCTTTCCTTGGCCTCCCATATGCATGATATTGGCTAGGCAGAGGGGTCTTGGATCAGAGCCTTCTCTCTCAAAAGCCTTAAGCCTGGCTCCACTGCCTCCGTGTTCTAGGTGTTCCCAGTGAAGAATGTGGTGCCGTTTATAAATAATTTGCAGTGGAAATCTGGTGCCTCTGTAAATAATTTGTCTTCATTCTCTGGTAGCTAGGATTAGGGAATTCTCCAGATTATGTCCAGACGTGATTCTTTTTTTTTTTTTTTTTGCTCTTCAAATTATTGTTAATTAATCTCGCTTGGTACTTGAGTTTACTTCTGGCCCAAAAATTGTTCTGTATTCAGGTAAGGAGTATTCTGCTTTTTTTTTTTTCCGAGTGTGCTTCTCCATGTCATTTTTCTCGAGCTCCTAATATTCAATAGCCAGTATTCTCCAGTATACAAATTCTTTTCTTTTTTTTTTTTTAGTGTTTGTTTATTTTTGAGAGGGTGGGGAGGGGCAGAGAGAGGGAGACAGATGACCCAAAGAAGGCTGTGCTATGAGCACAGAGCCCGATGCGGGGCTCAAACTTCACGGCCGTGAGATCACGACCTGAGCTGAAATCAAGAGTCTGCCACTTAACCGACTGAGCCACCCAGGCGCCACCCCCCCCAGAATGCAATATTCTTGAATCTGTACTCCCTAGCTCTTCTGTTTTATTAATGCTTTTCATTTCATTGAATTTTTGAGCTATGCTCTGAGATCAATCAGGTCATTGGTCATGCAGATAAACTTGTGCATCATCATGAGGAAGTTCAGGACGGAGGGATGAATGTACATTGTTAGCACGCTGTGCTTTCTGTGCTAGCTGCTTGGAGATAGTTTACACCTGGAAAGAAACAGGGTCCCCAAACCCCTTGATGGGGGAGCTACTTCAGGAAGGGGGAAACTTCAGATTCCCAGGCTGACCCCAGATCACATTTCAGTCTGACACATCCCAGGATGAATCCAGTTTCTAGAGGAAGTAGCAGTGCTGATAGTTTTTGAAGTTGAGTTTATCCTTTGACCCAATTGGTTATTTCCTGTAATCATGTCTTTTTTTCCCCTTTGTACCCTGTTTATAGCCCCACACTCTTGCTCTTATCACCCTGACGTGGGTCCTGGGTGTTGTTACCAGTTGTCCCTGGGTCAGCTTCCTTCTGAGCCTGTGAGTTCCATTTACCTTCCTGCCTCTATAACAGAGTACCACAGCCTGGGGTGCTTAAACAGTGGAAATTTATGTCTCAGTTCTGGAGGCTGGAAGTCCAAGATCAAGGTGTCATCGGGTTTGGTTTCTTTTGACGGCTCTCTCCTTGGCTTGGAAGATGGCCGTCTTTTGGTTGTGTCCCCACATGGTCTTTCTTTGGTGTGTGCACATTCCTCATGTCTCTGTGTGTCCAAATTTTCTCTTCTTCTAAGGACACCCATCAGATTGGCTTAGGGCCCACCCTAATGATCTCATTTAACTTTAATTAACTTTTTAAAGGCCTTGTTTTCAAGTATAGTCACATTCTGAGCTACTGGAGATTAAGGCTTCAACATATGAATTTGGGGGACATGATTCAGTCCCTAACACACCACTAGAGCTTAGTGCAGGGTTTGCTGATAGTAGATTGACAGATAAAGGTTAGTTGAATGTCTGGATGAAATCTCCCCAATTTGTTCTTTAATCGTGTTGATTTTCAAGCAAGTTGTGTTGCATGGGATGGTGCCATATGCTCTTTAAAGATAAATTGAATGAACTGTCTCTTTATTGTCTTCTTTATCCTTAGCCGGTCATATTTTGTATAAGGAACTCTACGGTAGTATGAATACTTCCCCTACCCCCGCTCCAAAATAGCCTTCTATTGCATGGTAAGGAAATAAGTTCTATGCCTTAGGGCAGGTCCAATCCATAGTCTCTGTGGCATAGTCACTGGATTTCTCACAACAGGCCTATGTGTGTTTGTCTGTGGGGATTTGAATCTGTGTTATTACATACCGGATTTACCTGCCTTGGGAATTTAGTTCTTTTTTCTTTCTTAGCACACTTTCTCTGTTTCATCATATTTATTTCAATGCTCTGCCCCAAGCTCTGGCAAATTTGAATTTTTCAGAAAGCACAGAGAAATGCATTATACTGATTTTGTCAGTTATTTGTGGTTATTCTTCTAGTTTATAATAATGAAAAGATGGAATTAAAGTTTTTCCTTTGGCTATTTTATTCTTTTGCATTCTTCATTTTTATATTTTGATTTCAGTCTTCTTATTGAATTTTTGCTATTTCTTGGAAATAGCAATTTAAAATAGCTATCCAATGGTATATGTATCCACAACAGAGTGTGTTGCCAAGCATACAAAATGAATGGGTTCCTTATTCAAATGTTAAATGCCTACATACAGATTCTATGTATAGAACTGAGATCGAGATCTGGAATTGGATTCTACAATGGATATCATCAGGATGACAGCTTCCAGTGTACTTAGGATTTCATTGAATTGAATAGTCCACCAATGCTGTCTGATAAAACAATGTGATTCTCTCCTGTGCATGGTCTCAAGAGCCAAGAGAAGTTCATGTCTTGGCCACTCTGAACTGCTTGCTATGACCCACACTTTCCACACTGGTTCTTTTCTGGCTCATGAGCACAACTTTCCATCTGCTGAGAACACTCTTCCTCTCCTGCCCACTGGGAAGCCATCCCTGATCTCAAACTAGCCTAGGTGCTCTCTACGGGCTTCCAAAGATCCTAGCTGCTTCTCCTGAGCATGTGTATGCTGATTTGCAAATGACTTTTCATATGCCTGTCCCTCCGTTTTGGCTAAAGGTCCTTTCCGTGCCATGGATGTCTTTGGAACCTAATGAGGCCTGTGAATCATATCGTAGAATCGTTTTTTAAATGTATAAAATAAGACACATTGGGTTCTGGTTCAGGGCAAGATGGAGTAAGCACATTCCACTCTGTCTCCAAGCAAATGCTGCTGTAGGAGTTGGCAGAATGGTGAAAAAGACAGAATCTGAAGTACCCCTGAACTGGTACTGAGATACCATTTTTCCTTTCCAGAGCCACATAGCCTGGATTCAGCATGGCCCAAAACCCAGAAGTAGGCACTGGTGCCAATAGAGAGTGCCCCAGGAGAAGTCCTACAGAGAGCAGAAAAGAGGTCTCCTAATATTTAGAAGGAGTGGAGAAATCCCCTATAGAGTTTTGTTTTTTCTTCTCTCCATTCTCTTGAGACTCAGCCCCCCAAACAATCCGTGGTGTCAGAGGCAGAAGAAGTCTCAGAAGCCTAAAACTGAAGGCAGGAGAGTCTTCCTTCTGATCAGAGGAACTGTGGTCCCAAGAATGAGGGGCAGACTCCCAGTGCTTTATTCTCTGTGTCCTCTCACCACTTGTCGCTGGGTGCAGATACAGTTTATGGGAAGTACTTAGAGGGGCAGGCTAAGTAAAGCCCTAGATTTCTGGCCAGAGGACCAAAAAGTTGAGCCCCTGGGAACTGGAAAGTACCAGACAGAGGGAAGAGCTAGAGAAAGCAACCTCATGAAGTTGTCTATGAACTTCTGGGCTTATCCCTGAGATTCACAAGAATAGACCTAAATAGCACACCATTGTTTTTGAGAACTGAACTACAAAATACACTATCCCAGGTTTCAGACTGGTCACCTACTACTGTGCACAGGGACAGATCTGAAGTCATGGAAAACAGAACTTATATTAGAACTACAACCCATAGAAAACTGATTGGAGTTTGTGACCTGAATTGAACCTGGTAGATTCTCTGTTTAAAAAAAAAAAAAAAAATCAACATTTTCCATAGGATTTGGTCACAATCTAGAGTCTTAGAGTCTTGTAAAATTATCATCAAATATCCAGGAACCAGTTAAAAATTACTCAGTGCATATGAAGAATTGGGAGAATCTCAGCTGGTATGGGAAAAGATGGTCAACAGAAGCCAATGCATAGATGACACAGAATTTAAAGCAGCTGTTATAAAAATACTCCAACATATAAGAGCAAACATTCTTAAAATGAATTAAAAGATAAAATCTCAAAAAGAAATGTAAGATATGAAGAAGAACCAAAAGGAGACTTTAGAATGGAAAAATACTATAGCTGAAATAAAAATCTCACTGGATGGGCTCATCAGGAGAATGAGGATGACAGAGGAAAGAGTCAGCAAATTTCAATATAGATCAATAAAAATTATAAAATATGAACAATACAGAGAATAAAACATTTAAAATAAAAAAGAACAGAGTTTCATCAACCTGTGCGAAAACACCAAAACATTTGTCTTCTCATAGGAGTCCTAGAAAGAAAAGATGTGGTGCACAGAAAATGTTTGAAGGAACAATGGCTGAAAACTTGCCAAATTTGGAGAAAGACGTAAACCTATACACTCAAGAAGTCTAGGAAACCCATTCTCTTGTTGCTAGCACTGTCATAAACATTTGTACCTGTGCCCCTATATCAGCACTCCTATATCCAAATGAGATAAATCAAAGAAATCCATGCCCAGACACATCATTGTCAAACAGCTGAAAACTAAAGAAAAAATATATTTAAAGCAGCCAGAGAAAAACTACACATTACTTATAGGGGAACTTGATTTAAATAGCCACAGATTTTTCCAGAAAGAAATGGAACATTTTTGAAGAACATTTTAAAAGAATTGTCAACCCATAATTCTAAGTCCCATAAAAATTTCCCTTCAGGAATGAAGATGAAATAAAGACATTCTCAGATGAAGGGAAACTAAGAGATTTTAGTGTAACCAGCTCTATTACTAAAGGAAATTCTTCAGACAGATGGTAAATGACACCAGAAGGAAAGTTGAAACAACCAAAATGAAGGAAAAACAAAAGAAATGGTAAATACCTGGGTAAATATAATAGACTGTTCTTTGCCTCTTAAGTTCTTTAAGATATGTTTTGGTTTAAAACAAAAATTATAACATTGTCTCTTGAGATTTTCAGTGTATGTTGAGGTAACAAATACAACAACCCAGCATGAGGAAGGGAGGGTAAGGGAATGTATGTGGTGTTAATATATCACTTGAAGTGGTAAATACTGATTCTATATAGACTATGAAAAGTTAAGTATGTATATTTTAATCCCTAGAACAAACACTTAAACATTACACAAAGAGATACTTACTAAAAACGCAATAGATAAATAGGAAACTAAAAAATGTTTAAACTAAGAGAGTGAGAAAAGAGAAAACCTAGAAACTGAAAATAGACAAACAGAAAACAAATAATAGTAGACTTAAAGCCAAAAATATCAGTAATTACATTAAATGTAAATAGATTAAACACAGTAATTAAAACACAGGTGGTCAGAACAGATTTTTTTAAATGACTCCATTAGTGGGCTGCCTGGGTGGCTCAGTTGGTTAAGCATCTGACTCTCAATTTCAGCTCAGGTCATGATCTCACCATCGTGAGATCAAGCCCCACAATGGGCTCCACACTGAGCATGGAGTCGTCTTCTTCTTCTTCTTCTTCTTCTTCTTCTTCTTCTTTTTCTTCTTTTTTGTTTTTTAAATTTTTTTGAGGTTTATTTATTTTTGAGAGAGAGAGAGAGAGACAGACAGACAGACAGAGTGCAAGGGGGGAGGGGCAGAGAGAGAGGCAGACAGAGAATCGGAAGCAGTGAGCATGGAGTCTTCTTAAGAGTCTCTCTCTCCCACTCCCTTTGCTCCTCCCCCCTTCAAAATAAAGACCCAATTATATATTGTTTATAAGAAACTCACCTCAACATCCAGATGGCCGGCCAGCAGACATAGGAGAAGATGCTCAACATTGCTCATCATCAGGGAAATACAAATCAAAACCACATTGAGATAGCACCTCACACCAGTCAGAGTGGCTAAAATTAACAACTCAGGAGACAACAGATGTTGGCGAGGATGTGGAGAAATGGGAACCCTCTTGCACTGTTGGTGGGAATGCAAACTGGTGCAGCCACTCTGGAAAACAGTGTGGAGGTTTCTCAAAAAATTAAAAATAGAATTACCCTATGACCCAGCAATAACACTACTAGGAACTTGTCCAAAGGATACAAGAGTGCTGATTCATAGGGGCACATGTACCCCAATGTTTTTAGCAGCACTATCAACAATAGCCAAATTATGGAAAGAGCCCAAATGTCCATCAACTGATGAACAGATAAAGAAGATATGGTGTGTATATATATATATATATATATATATATATATATATATATATATATAATGAAATACTACTTGGCAATGAGAAATAATGAAATCTTGCCATTTGCAACGACATGGATGGAACTGGAGGGTATTATGCTAAGTGAAATAAGTCAGAGAAAGATATCCTATGTTTTCACTCATATGTGGATCTTGAGAAACTTAACAGAAGACCATGGGGGAAGGGAAAGAGAAAAAAATAGTTTCAAACAGAGAGGGAGGCAAGCCATAAGAGACTCTTAAATACAGAGAACAAATTGTATTGGGTTGATGGCGGCGGTGGGGGGGGGGGGGGTTGGTGGTGAGGCAGGACGGTGGGGAATATGGGTGATGGGCATTGAAGAGGGCACTTGTTGGGATGAGCACTGAGTGTTGTATGTAAGTGATGAATCATGGGAATCTACTCTCAAAGCCAAGAGCACACTGTATACACTGTATGTTAGCTAACTTGACAATAAATTATATTTAGAAAAAACTTCAAATATAATGATCTAGATAGTGTAAAAGTAAAAGATGGAAAATATATAACACTAATCAGAAGAAAGCTGGAGTGGCTGCAGTAATATCAGACAAAGCAGACTTCAGAGCAAAGAATAAAAAGGGTAAAAAGGGACAATACATAATGATAAAAGGATTAACTTATCAAGAAAACACATAATCCTAATTTGTAGATACCGAATAAAAGAGCTTGAAAGTACCTGAAGCAAAAACTCACAACTGAAATAAGGAATAGATACGTCCACCATAACAGCTGGAGACTTCAATGTTCCTCTCTTGGTAATCAGTAGAACTAGCAGACAGAAAGCCAACAAGGGTACATACTGTAAGTTACTGGTTTGAAATGACATTTATAGAACACTATACCCCAAAGCAACACAATACATATTCTTCTCAAGTATACTTGGAACCCTCACCAAGATAATCACATCCCTGGGCATTCTAAAAATTGTTAACAAATTTAGAGAATTGAAATCATGCGAGGTGTGTTCTCTGACTATAATGAAATTAGACTGGAAATCAATAACAGGATGATAGCAGGAAAAATTCCAGACCCTTGGAAATTAAACAGTACACTTGTACATAGTCCTTGAGTCCAAAAGGAAGTCTCAGGGAAATTAGAAAATATTTTGAATTGAAATGAATTTGAAAAGATGTATCCCAACTTGTGGAATGCAGGTAAAGCAGGGCTTAGAGGGAAGTTTATACAATTAAAATGCTCATATTAGACATGAGAAAACTATTGGGGCACCTGTGTGGCTCAGTCGGTTAAGCAGCTGACTTCGGCTCAGGTCATGATCTCGCGGTTCATGGGTTCGAGCCCTGCATCGAGCTCTGTGCTGACAGCTTAGAGCCTGGAGCCTGCTTTGGGTTCTGTGTCGCCTTCTCTCTGTCCCTTCCCCACTCGTGCTCTGTATCTCTCTGTCTCAAAAATAAATAAACATTAAAAAAATTTTTTAAATGAGAAAGCTATCAAACCAATAATCTAAGTGTTATCTTAACAGCCAAATCCAAAACAAGCAAAAGAAATGGAATGATAGAAATAAGAACACAAATTAATCAAATTGAGAACAATTTCAAAACCAATAGAGAAAATCAGTGAAACCAATATTTGGTTCTTTGGGATCAATAAAACTGCTAGATCTCTAATGAGATTTGGAGAGAGAAAGAGAGAACACAAATGCTTAATATCAAGGATGAAAAAGGAGTTATCACTATAGACTCTGTTCACAAATTCAACTGTTGAAATAAAATGGAAAAATTCTGCAAGAAACACAAACTACCAACATTTACCCAAGATGAAATATAGATAAGCTGAGTAGCCCTTTAACTTTTAAAAAAATGATTTGTAATTAGAAACCTTCTGTTTCTGAAATCTTCAGGCTCAGATGGTTCTAGCAAATTCTACCAAATATTGCTAGTGATGGTTCACTAGCAAATTCTACTAAATATTTAAAGAAGAATACAACATATTCTACATAGCCTCTTCCAGAACATAGAATAAGAGGTAACACTTCTCAAATAATTTTATAAGGCCAGCATTACCCTGATACCAAAACAAGACAAAGATGGGTCAGTAAAAGAGAAATACAGAACACTATGCCTCATGAACACAGATGCAAAAATGCTCAACAAAATATTGGCAAATATCCAGCATACATAAGCACACGAAGAGACGTTCAACATCATTAACCATTAAAGAAATACAAGTTAAACTCTGATGAGCTATAACCACATGCCCAGAATGACAAAACAGAATGGTGAAAAAGAAAAAATCCTGACAATGCCAAGTGCTCATGGCAGTGCAAAGTAACTGGCACTCTCCTACATTCCCAGGGGCAATGCCACATCGCACAGCCACTCTGGAAAACCACTTGGTGGTTTCTTATAGAGCCAAACAAAGATTTGACCTACGATCCAGCAATCCTACTCCTGGATGTTTACCTAAGTGAACTGAGAATGTACGTTCACACAAAAATCTGTACCTGAATGCTTACAGCAGCTCTGTTCATAATCATCAATATCTGGAAGCAATCCAAATGTCTTTCAATGAGTGAATCTGTAAATACACTGTGGCACATCCGTACAGTGGATTACTACTCAATCTAGCAAGAAAAGGGATGAACTCTTGACGCACGTAACAACTTGGATGAATCTCAGAGGGGTTTTGCTGAGAGAAAGTAGCCAATTTTGAAGGTTCTATGTACTGTATAATTCCATGTATGTGAATTTTTGAGAAAACAAAACTATAATGACAGGGACAAGTCCGTCTTTTCCAGGGGTGAGAGGTTAGTTAAGACAATGTTTTTTCTCCCCACCCAAATTCACAAACCACTCAGGGAGAGGGTCTGTGGGCCCCAGGTCAAGAACCCAGCCTATGCTCTATATTGCTTAGAAATTGTCTTTTTTGTTTATTCTTCTATGTCCTGCACCCAATACAGCAGACTGGCATATGGTACACACTCCGTTATCTGGCAAATAAAAGACTAAATGGATGAACGAACCAACAAAAGAACAAATATATAGCAGCGTATTTAGAGACTCTGGAGACTTTAAGAAAAATGGACCCATTCTCTTTAGCCTAACATGTGATCACTGTTCATAATTATGAACTGGATCGTCTCTAACACCTCCTCTAACTGGGCTTTTCTAGTGGGGCCACTGACCAGTTTTGTCTTGTGTTGTACCTGCACTATTTCTGAGCATCTCTTTGTTTCCAGCCTGTAGAGGGGACACAATTAAATCCTTTCTCAGAATTATACAGCAATTGTCACCAAAGATGCTAGATAACTGTCCAAAAGGTACACATTGCAATTAGTGTACAGACAGTGCTGAAACAATAGTGAGATTCTGTCAATGGGCATCATTCAGGCTTCGCGACGAGACCAGGTTGAGGGGCAGAACTGGGCAAGCGCAACAGGGCACTTCACATGAGAGGTCACCAATGGGAAATTGATGGGGACCCAAAGACTGAAGTTGGTGTTAGAACCACAGAGCCCTCCTCACCCCCAGCCAGTAGTAAGGGCTGGGAGAGAACTCAGTCACCGGAGGGTTCTAGAAAATTGCACGAACCTAATGCATTGCTACACTTGAATGACCCTGTCATGTACCAGCAATCTCCTTGGTGGTCCCTGGGAAGGCTGTTCCAGACCTGAATAAAAGATCGGATAAAACTGATACCTTATTTCATTAAGTCAAGTCTAAGATGCCCTTGAATGTAGAGCTCCACCATCATTTTGCGCACCAATAAGAAAGGAAAAACACTGCCAGTAGACTGGCAGGTACCTTTAACAACAGTCCTCACTGATGTATGAATCAATCGCAGCAGAGTTTTGTTTTTTTTTTTTTTTTGAAATTAATCTTCATCTCTTCTGAGAAATTCAGCAATAAAACAAATATCTCGGTGATAGAAAGTGACACAGCTTGCCTGTCTTTGTTGGTATCTTCCTTTCTGAGATTTCTAAGGCACTTGGTTGTTCCTTTGCAAGAAAACGTGGATTTAACGATCATTCCTCTGTGACAAATATTCGTTACTAAAATCACATGTACACCCTACTGTTTGGCTTCTCTTCCTTTCTGAGTACAAAATAGCTTGTCGTTTCAATGCTGAATCGCGGTGAAATTTCCTTTGAGAACATTTCTGGGTGGCAGTTAAGCTCTCGAGTTAAACTAACAGAGGCACAGACCGCACCATCGAAGTGAGAACAGGGCGAGCAGCTACGACCGAGTGGGCGCACAAACGGAGACAAAGGCAGCAACGTCGCAACCGCTGCCACTGAGGCCAATCAATGGCTTTTGAAAGGCACTGTTGACAGACGCATCTGGATTCCGGAGAGGTGAAATTGTGAAGAACTGTACACTTTCGAATTGGTGGGATGCAATGATTCTGTCAGATTCCGCGATTTGGGAGAGAGTGGCGCATCCAAGACCTGTTTCTTGAACGTCCTCCGTTTGCCGGGTAATGTTCTAGGGCCGATGGTGGGAAGCCAACGAGGTGATCTCCTGAACTCCGTGGAGCTCACACTGAGTAGGGAGATTACGCAATAAGTGAATACCCAGGACAGTAATCACAGCGTTTTAAGTGCCGTGAAGGAAACAGACCGGGCTGAGAGAGCCTCGTGGTGAGGGGGGCTCAGGGTGTGTGTCGGGTACCTGTGATGAGTCCTTCAAATCTTGCCGATTTCCAACTGAGTTGTCGTTTGGATTTTGGTCTCTGAGAGTCACTGACGGCCTGCAGGGCGGCCGCCTGCCAAGGTTTGCCGCCGCCTGGGGTTTCCTGGGATGTGGGAGTGGCAGTCCCAGCCACACCGACATGGGCACAGTTGGTCGCCCTACAACAGGGCTCTAACTCAGCTCCCTTTTGGTTTAATATTCGCGTTCCTGTCTCCATGCCTAGTGAAGTTTCATTGAAACTTGACAACCGTGACTTCCATTTCCACCTCTTCTATTTTCATTTCAAAAAGGTTAATTTGATAAATATGACTACAATCTTGTAATTACCGAATGCACTCATTCGACAGCACTGATGAAGTTCTTACCTCAGATGCCGTGGGGGCTGCAGGGACGGGGCGACGTGGCCGCCAGAGGTGACAGCGCCTGGGTTCAGATGCTGGAGGAGGATGGGGTGGGCTGGGGGTGGGGGGGACACCGGGGTCTCCAGGAGTTAGAGGCAGGTGTCTGATGATGCAGAGGTGAGGAGGGCAGGGGAGGCTGCCCCCTGTTTGTGATTTTATTTTACTTGAGATAAATAATACAAACCAAAGGCTTCAGAGAACAGCCATCTTCTTTGCCTTTGAAATGAGTCGAGGGCAAACACAGAACCATTCTTTTCCATTAAGGATCGTTTCTGTAAAATGGTGTGGCTTTTGGCTTCTTAATGAAAGGACTTGCTGGCCTCTGGACAGCAAATGCTTTCACGACTATTCAAACTGTATACTTTTCTCTCTTTGAAACAATGAAACACGTACCCTTGGCTTCCCCTTCAAGCAAGGGCTCCCCGCATGAAGAAGCCCTGTTCACGTCTGTGTGCCAATATGGTGGGGTAGTTGTCAGTGACCCCACGGTCCTTAGTGCTTATTAGTGTTTGCCAGCCCTCGGTGAGCTTCGTGTTGGATCTCTGCCTTCGGCTCAGGATTGATGTGTGAGAACTCACACATCCGCTGCAATATTCCATAACTCTCCCGTGATTTCTTTTCTTTCCCCTTTCCCCTGTCCACTTCATATCCCCTCATATCTCCTGAGCACCTAGTTCCTTCTTTAATGACTCCTTGCACTGAACGCCATGATCAGTCTTAGAAGCATTATAATCTGAAGAAAGCAATCAACTCTCCAACAATAAACGGTGGTTTACTATTTTTTTTTAAAGATGGAAATTGTCATATGGAAATGGGGGCATTGATGCCTTAACCTATTCCAAAACTTTATTTATCTCATATCCGGCCAGGAAATAGAATGTAGGTGTGAGAGAGAGAGTGCGGGTGTGCCGGCTCACGTGTGCACAGGTGCATGTCTTTGCAGCAGCATGAAACCAAAAAGTCTTGTCAATTAAACTGAAGTAAAATTTGTAATCAATTTTTAAAGTAGGTATGTTTTACGGCCTGGTGTTATTTGAAAGCTGAACAGCTGATGTCAAAAATAGACTTCCCATTCTTTCCAAAGTGTGGCAAAAATAACCACATGCCTTTCTTGGCCTCCCGACTCTCACCCCAGAGGGTTTTCTTGTATAGGAACCAACAATGCCTTGGATGGAAACTCTGGATAGGCTAGTCATTATTTTAAGATTTAGGAGATTGCAGATTCTTGGCAGACCTTGGTTGTTTTTCTAGAGTAGTAGGCAAGTAGTTGGACAAAAAGCAAGGAGCCGATCCATGTTGCTGGCTTTGGGTTCTTCGTGAACAAATGAGACAAGGTGAGTAGCTGCCCTGCTCATCCCCCTGTGTCCCAGGAGGAAAGGTTCTGGCGGCCGCGGTCCTGGTGTGGATCTGGGTTTTCTGGAAAACAACGGGACCTTTCCCCCTTTGCCTTTAGGCTTGCCCGCCACTGGAGGAAGACCCAGACGATGGCTGCCCGGTGCCGGCACAGCCCATCGAGGGGTCAGAAATAGTAGCATTGCTTGTAGAGGGCGAACAATCACTGTATTGTCAGATTTTTTTTTTCTTACTTTTCATCCAAACGCTGGGCTGCTTGGTAGCACAGTTGGAGATACTGTGTGAAGGAGCCTTAGCTCATGGCAACGTTTCCTCCGTTCGCTTTCTGCTGCTTCTTGCATTGGAAAATTCCATCCTTTCACACTGGGATTATATGTCACCACTGCTGAAATGATAGACAGAGTTCACTTAATTTGCTGCAAGCATGAGAGACAGCCAGAGAAAATGGGAGAGCATAGCATTCCCTTGTATAAAGGGAGGATTGAACAAGGTCAGTGAACCAAAGAACCAGCAGGTCACAAACCCTCAGGGGGTCATGAAAATCTTCCCTGGTTTCTGGGTTTTGAGAGCAAAATTGATGCCTATTTAGATTGTTTAAAAATCTTTTTTAACGTATTTAAGATTGGCCATTATAATTGAGCTGGGAGAAGTATGTGAGGGCTCATTCTTCTTGTTTCTGTACTTGAGCATATTTGTGAACATTTTAATGAAAGAAAGCTTTTTTTAGAAAGTATTTAAATACTTCTATCTCTCATCCCAGAATGATTCCAGAGCCCCTAAGTGGGTACCATACACGCATGCATGGCAGGGAGGGGTGGCTTCACTGAGCATGCTCATGAGTTGGCCTCAGTCCGTTTAACTGAGCTGAACCCCCAAAACTTCTAACCCGTTGTACAGTTTCAAATAGCATTTATTCCTAGCCATATGTTCTTTGGTCCGTATCCTGAATGGATCATTTGTTAAAGACTAGAAGCTTTAGCAACGCAGCTCCTGAAACTTGTGTTATTAATTCAGTAAATTGCCTGATGGTGATCTTCTCTTCATCTGAAGATGATCTTTTTCTCATCAAAATCTATCCCTCCGAAGATGCCCCTGGACTTCCGAAACTAAGTGTTACAGGGAGAGAAAAAAAAAAAAAAGACGGTGACAATTATGTCTAATTTTAGTTTTCACTTATAAAGAAGCAACGATTGTTTAGAAGTGATTATAAATAACAGCAAGTTGATTTTCTAAGCTCAAAATGTAGGAATTTCAGACGGGAGGTCATGAAAGTAGTTTTTCATGCCCCAACTCCTAGTTAATTAATTTCAACCCGTAGTTTACTGTGAGCACCACACGGCCAACACAAAATAACTCTTTTACGGACTTCCTCCCTGTATCTGATGGCCTTGCAATTGTTATCATGAAATTTATTGTTTTATCACTGTTTCCGAGTGACTTTTGGGCACAGAAATGGTAGGCTTTTCTAGAAATAGGGCAGGGGCGCATCTTATAAGGTTTATGGGTTTTAGACACACGCCCCTGAAATTCTGTGTTAATCCTCCCGTTCAATTAAACTTTTTAAATATATTGAATATAAAGATTATACTAGTATGAGATTTATCATATGTGTGCATAAAATAGAAAAGATTTTTTTTTTTGCTCCCGGTCTCTTCTTTTTATAATGCATCGTATTGGACATCTTGTGTGTGTGTGTCTCTCATCTTCTGGACCACCTTTGATGCCAGCCATTGCTGGAGCAACCACCTCTGTGCAGGTGGACCAGTGCCTCGTTTCAGCCAGACCATATGCCTCTGTCTGGGCCCTGGGCTCCTGGGAAACCGTATCCTGGTAGACATGCCCGTGCGAGCTAGAAGTTGCAAGGGAGTCAACACCCCGTGAGACAAGCCTCCAAAAGGGACTGGGAGTCCGTGGGTTAGCGCTTTCCTCTTTCTTCCCTCGGACTGAAAATTCTCATGTGCATCCTCTGCAGCTTCTTAGAGCATCGTCACGGGAGACGAGATGGATCACGAGGCCACCTTCTCTCCTTCCTTCCTTGCTTCACTGCCTCCTGTCCTTGACTCCTGTTTGCTGGGACCGCTCTCCAGAATAAGCTTCCTTTACGGAAGCCCTTGTCACAGGCTCTGCTTCCTCCGAGGAATCCAGGCTAGACACTAGAGTCATGCACCAGAACTAAGACATGGATATGGATTGCTAAGGGGTGGGTTGGGTGCATCTCTGTGAGTGGGGCTCAAAGAGAAGTTTGGGAACCGCTGGATCAGATGCCTCTGGGGATCACGGCCCGTAAGATGAGAATTGTCAGGTCCTTGTCCAGCTCTAACAGGTTCGTGGCTATCTGAATCTTCCGTGATGAACGCTAGAAGATCCCCAAGCTTTGTCAAGCCTGTTCAACACCTGTGAGTACACGTGACATCCAGGGGAAGCAGAGCGCAAAACAAAGCACTCTTCCCAAACATTCAGAAACCCCACAACCCTGGGAGCCCTCTGCACAATTTCTGGATCTGGTTATAAAACCGCAAGTGGTGCTGGCCTCCTCCAAGGAAATTGCTGACCTGACTCTGGGGCGTGGTCTCTGCCTTCCAGTAAAGGTGGAGGAGACCCAGGGGGGCCTCTTTGCTTTTGTCATGATCCATCTCAGGGAAGGGTGGCCTTTGCCTCGGCCAGGTTATTGACGGGATGCTCAGGATTCTGAAAACCTAGTTACCTCCCCGTAGCCTTTCTCTACCTGTAGTATCTAGGCCAGCGGCTCTCAACGTGTGATCCCTGGGCAAGATCATTTCTTCTGAAGGCAAATTTTCCACCGGGGGGAGGTTACAAATGCCAATTCTTGGGTCCCTCCCCAGATCTTCAGCAGCCCTCCAGGTGATTCTGATGCTGGCTTAAGTTTGAGAACCACTTCCCTGAGCTTTTCCCTTCTCAGCCAGGCTTATGTGCTTTGGGGGCCTTCAATGTGGATTTCACACTCCTGCGCAGAGAATGAGCTCCAGAAACAAAAGATGCCTTGATTAGTGAGGAGGAGAAAAGAGGCTAGAACCGTGTAGGCAGCCACCCAGCTTCTAAGCAGATCATATTCTGGACTTTGGAAGTCAGCTGTTTGGAATGTGAGCTGTTTTCCTAGGAATGGTAGAAAGGTTCCCACGCCAGCACACAGGGCATATTTAATCCTGAATCTAGCTGAAATACTGCTGCGTCACAATGAAAAAGAGCAGATCACAACGCTCCCGTAGTATTAGCAACCACTCGAGGCAGAGTAATAAAGTGATAAACGAAACACAGAGATGGTATTTTATTTATGCTAATATTGCTGGGTTAAGGAAAGGTGGATTTGGAGGCAGAGGAAGAGGTTCGTGGGGATTTGTCATGACTATGAAGGAGTTGCTGGCCTTTCTCTTCAGTATGTCATGATACTAATTCCTTTAGTTCAAGATTTCTTAAATGTGGTTCTGGACTGTTCCCTTTTTGTGAAGATAAGTTTCGTCCTAGGAGGGATGTAAAGAATTCTAGGAAAGTTGGCAAGCGTTGAAAAGGAGAGCGGAAAGAGTTCGGGGATTAAAGAGAATGTGGGTGCGTTTTCTGTTAACACGACCATCAACAGAGACAGAATTAACTTGAGTCGTGAGCAGTGAGAGGTGGACGGGTCAGGATTCTCCCCTGACAAAAGAGGAAAGAAAGCAGACAAAAACTGCCCTCGCGGTTGGTCAGGCGATTTTCATTTTGATAAATATTTATGAATATACAGTTTTATGTGAACAAAAGCGGCGTGGTTTGGGAGCTGCTGTTCTGGAAACCTTCTTTCTCATTGTATTGCCTTTCAATCACATTTCATGTCACTTGCCCCCTCTCCTGCCACAGATGGGCAACTGACCAGAGGCCTTGACCGTGTCTGCTCGTATGGCATAAGAGAATGATCTGGACCACTCTGATGTCCTCTTTTGTCCTTGTAGGCATTTGGAGTAAGGAATGCCCAGAGCATTTGTTCAGTCCACGGTGGGAAGAGGTACATGGCCAGCTTCGATCACTTTACATGTTTTCAAATCAAGTGCTCCTAGCTAGGCTTTCTGTGGTGGCTAAAATACTTTCTTCCTGGATTCACTATGCAGTTATTAACCGTTCTATTTTTGTATCATATGAATTATCATCACTGATGGCTGAATGGCTGGATTTAGAGAAACGTGGTAGCCCTAATGGAATTAATTAATTGAATAATATTGCCTGAAAAATGGCTCTGTATACCAAAGAGGGCTTGAGACTTAATTACTGATGTCATTTATCTCTCTATTTGCACCCCAACAATAAGTGACTCGTTTCTCATTAACATTGGGTCATTTTCCAAAAGGAAGAAAAGAGGCCAAAATAGCAGGAAGGGGAAGAAAAAAAATCGATGTCTTTGTTCCCCACCTCATTATCCTGATAAATCATAACAGACTCTGTTAATTAGATGGGCAGCCTTAACTGGCTGACTCCTGTCCAACAATTACCTCAGAAAGAAGCACCACTGGGAACATTGCCTTCCCTTGGGAGGAGATGAAAGGAAATCTGTAACAAAAAAAGGGATCGTTTCCCCAGCCATGCTGGGGGGATCACAGTTGTCAAGGCGAATTTCTAGACCGAAGGACGGGAGCTGTTTCGGGGACGGTGCTGTGCATTACGGCGACGAAGGGTATCTGACACTGCCCTCCTAATCTAAGGCTTAGGTAATGGTGCTCGGTGCTTCCAACTCCCCCGGGGAGATTAGAGCCTAATTAAACAGGGGAACAGGTGTAAGAGGCCCGAGTTGATCTGGCCAAATTAATTGCGGACATTGGGCTTGCATTTGGTAACTGGAAACAGTGAATTAACCATCACCGGAATATAGCTAATCCCTTGGTCTCGCTGCGCCTGTCTATACAACAGACTGGACTTGCTGGGAACACAAACACAGAGGGATTTGAAGGGAAGGTACGACGCATCCTTGCACGGGAAAGCCTGGGCAGTGAGCCTAGCCACAGAGGGTGGCCATACATCCCAGACTGCCTGCCCCGGACGGTGCTGGTTTATGCCTGGTGTTCCCGCAAAAATTATGAACCGTGTCCCCTTTCATTCTCCAAAAAAAAAAAAAAAAAAAAGAAGTCCCTGCTTGGGCAGTAACTTAAGTGGTTACTGTGTTTCAATGTCAATTTGGGGCTACTTTCTTTTTTCTCTTTGCCAGAATAGTGGTATTATAGGTTGAATGATGTTCCCGGCAAAAGTGTCCAAGTCCTAACCCTCAATACTTGTGAAGGTGAGCTTATTTAGAAATTAGGGTCTTTGCAGAACTACGAACAAGGACATTTCTGTTGTGTTAAGCCACCCATTGGTGGCATTTTGTTATGGCAGCCCTAGCAGACTAATTCAAGCGGGTGCTGGTTTCCAAGTGTCTGAAAACATTCCCATTGGCCTTAGTTTGTACAGTTTACAGAAGGGAGCCGTGTTGGTGGCAAAGATGCCTTCAAAGCCGGTGTGAGAAGCCAGTCAGTGAGCCGACACTGATTTGTCCGTGCCGGGTGCTGGGGGCAGAGTGAGGGAGACAGACGTGGTTCCTGGTCTCCAGGAGCCAGCAGTTTGATGGGAAGGGAGGCAGTGCAGATGACCTTGTACTTCATCAGTTAGGTATGAATCTGTATCGACTCTGCAGAGGAGAAGGAAGCATATCCCTGGGCTGGAAGGAAAATGTCTCCTCCAGAAAGAGACATCTAAGCTGACCTGATAAGCAAGGGTTACCTGGATCAAAAGAAATGGGGGATACAGGGAGCATGTGTGAAGGCTCTAGGGCAAGAGGGAGCAGGAAGTGTATACTGTATACCCAGAGAAATCCAACTGCAGGAGCAGAGACAGAAACTGGAGAGGGCTGAGTTCCAAATGAAGCCCCAGTTCTTCGTCTCAGCCTCCATCACCTCATTAATCAGAGGTTTAAAGACACAGAACTTTCAGGGCGCCTCGGTGGCTCAGTCGGTTAAGTGTCTAACTCTTGATTTCGGCTTAGGTCATGATCTGACGGTTTCATGAGTTTGAGTCCTGCGTTGGGCTCTGCTCTGGGAGCATGGAGTCTGCTTGAGATTCTCTCTCCCTCTCTCTCTACCCTTCCTCTGCTCATGCTGTCTCTATCTCTCTCAAATAAAAAAATAAAACTTTAAAAAAAAAAAGACACAGAACTTTCCAGATCCCGAGCTAGTGGCTGGGGGATTCCAGTGCTGGAGACTGAGAAGTAAACTGCCAATCAAGCAGTTGATGGCCCAGGGCTAGAAGAAGAAGTGGGAGCCACCAGAGAGAACAAAGCCACCACTCTTGTCAGGAGAATTCCTCTGAGGTGAATCTTGAGGAAAAGCCATATGCAGTGGCCATAGGAAGAGATGGGAGAAACAAAAATGTTAATCCCTAGCTCAGAAGAAGGGGACCCTTTGGTGCCTGAGCTCTTTGGCCAATAGTTTTCAAGTGACTGGACTTGTTGAGGTCACATGTCCTGTCCAGAAGCACTAATTCTCTCTAAGTGTCTAATGTGAATCTCTTTCCCTGAAGTAGAATTTGTGTTGCTGCTTGTTTAGGTTTCATTTAGGGACATACATGGCAGGACATTTCAGAACCTTCTACAGAAAGCTTTCGTGATGGCCTCTTACCCTTGAGGTGCCATGCCCACATCTTTGGACCTTGGTTCCCAGGACCTACCAAGATGGATGCCATCTTGGATTTAGGTTTCTATCTCCTTGGCCAGAGTCCAAGGAAATAATGAAATCAACAGACTCAGTCCATACTGTGCATATGGTTTTGAACTTTAGCTTTGGGGGTTCTTAGACACAACCCAGTCAAAAGGGCTGTTAACAGCGCCGTTTGCAAGATGGATTTCTAGGTTGGATGTTTGTCTTCTTGAATTGACTTCAATTATCTGTCTCTGGTGGGCCCAGGACAAAACGTTTTGGTAAGGCAAAACTGGGCTCTGATTTTGTAGGCATTGCATTTATTATGTAAGCATACAGGTCTGCGTTTCAAAATGAAAAATAACAATAACAATTAAAGTTTCTCTAGGCCTCTTGTGTCCAAACCACTCTTGCAAAACCACCTTTGGATGAGCTTTAAGTGTCAGCAAATCAGAAACATGTGGATTTAATTTCCTTTGAAATACACCAGGGGAACAAGGGGCAACAGGGCTTGGCAACCAGCTTCTTAGGGTTTGCCAAAC
The DNA here is from genome assembly GCF_024362965.1 of Panthera pardus. Taxonomy (NCBI): domain Eukaryota; kingdom Metazoa; phylum Chordata; class Mammalia; order Carnivora; family Felidae; genus Panthera; species Panthera pardus. The sequence continues at coordinate 11,060,964 of NW_026526721.1, read as the reverse complement.
CCCAAATATCTCACACTCTGTAAGAACTGTCCTGCTGGCCCCCAGCAGTCTTATCTGGCCAGTCCAGCCACTGCATTTTTTGCTGTACCAATGAGGTTTTCTCTAACCATTAGGCTGTTCTCTTGGTCCATTTTAGCTGCCAGAAGGACGCCGTTAACACCACCCACATGCTCAACAGAACTTTGGAAGAGAGACCAGACTGCAATGAGGTGTCAGCTTGGCTCCAGTCTTATCTGGACGAACAGGCCATCTTTGCAGCCATTACTGTGTCTTTAAAACCCAAACCAACTGTGAGAGAGGTTTTTCCAACTTGACTTCTAGATGGGAAAATATTTTGCTTTTATGGTGGTTGATGGTATCGGGCCCCAAATATATTAGGTTTCACGACCGTCCAACACTCATGCATATAATGTGAAACAGGTCCATACCCTGCAAAGACCACAGCCACCCCGCCATTAGGCTCCAAAGGAAATATGGGCCCACAGATCTCCTGGGGAGATAGAGAAGAAGTTTCCTTAAAGGAAAAGAACCACACGGTCGGATGGTTGTGTCACCTCTCTGAAGCCCCCAGCACCTGGTCTACTCTGATTGAAGAGTAAGGACGTACCACTAGTGTCTTCCTCTGGTCCATTATTTTTCTTGCTTGATAGTAACGCTTCCTTTTTCCCTCCTTTATTTTCTATGGCCGGTGTCTCTTTTGCCTCAAATAACAACGTACATTAAATGCAAAGGGCAAACTGAACCTTAAAAAGGCATTCTTTCACATCCACAACAACTAATGCGTTGGTGCCCATTCTTTTGTTATCTTCATCCTCCCGAGGAGGCAACTGAGGCAGCCCCAGAGAGAAAGAGTAACCTACACACCCCACAACAGTAAGTAAACAGCTGGGCCTTGACCTTGGGCCACTGGCCCCCAGAAATGGTGTTGTTTCCAGTACAGAATGCTGCCTCCCACTCCATTGTGATGGTTTATTTCATGTGTCAATATCACTGGCCCACGAGGTGCCCAGATATGTGGTCAAACAACATTATTCTGGGTGTTTCATTGGGGTGTTTGGGGATGAGATTAACATTTAAACTGGTAGACTGGGTGAACCTATCACCAGTCCCTAGTGTGTGTGGACCTCATCCAATCAGTTGAAAGCCTGAATAGAACAAAAAACATGGACTCTGTCCTGAGTAAGAGATTATTTCTCCTGCCTGACATGTTGAGCTGGAACACTGGTTTTCTCCTGCTTGCACTTGAACTGAAATATCAGCTCTTCGGGGTGTTGAGCCCACTGGCCTTGGGTTAGAACTTCACAACTGGCTTCCCTGGTTCTCAGACCTCTGGAGTTGGGCTGCGGATATACCATTGGTTCCCCCCGGGTGTCCAGCTTGCCAACTCACCCTGCAGATCTGGGGACTTGTCAGCTTTTGTGGTAGCATGAGCCAGTTCCTTATAATACCTCTACCTCTGTCTGTCTATCTCACTATCTCTACTTATCCTATTGGTTCTGTTTCCCTGGAGAACCCTAATACTACCATTCCTTATTTAATCTACCTGGAAATCCTGTGACATTGATGGATCATTGCTGTTTGCCAGGTTAGGAAAAACCTAGAACATGTTCATTTTATACATGGACATATACCTGCACGCATACATGCACACACATAGGCACACCTGAGCTCAGGACTAAGAGCAGACTCCAGACCCACTCGTTTCTTATTCAACGCTTCTTCCGCAAGGCATCTACAGAGCAGCCACAGATGGCAATGTTAGGTTACTTTTAAAGAGTCCTTTATCTCCATACGTTCTCTCAGAAGACTCCCTCTCTGAGTATCAGGTGACAGAGGAGCCACTGCTATTTGTTTGTTCTTTAAATTCCATATTGTAAATTCCAGTTACAAGAAAAAACAGTGCAGTAAGGAAGGACTCAAGCCTGCAAGTTCCCACGTGGAAACAGTGAATATAGGGAATGGATCCTTGAGGGTAGAATTACCCTCTGAACAACTGCGTGCTGAGCGGGTCAAGGATATCTGGCTAGCAGAATTTTTGTGCAAGCAAGGGCAAAAATCTTACGATCTTTGTTAGCGCGGGTGAACTCCAAGGCCGTTCAGTGTGTCAAGGCTATTGACACTTAACCTAGGTGATTACTTTTCAGGGCTTCTTCTTTTATAAAGCCACCCCAGCCCCGGGGTTAACGTCTTCTACCCCAACCCCAGCCTCTTGCCTTTACGGTGTCTGCGGTGGCTGTCCAGGGCAACAGTGAAGCTATTAAATACTGAAGGGATGTCCTGACTGTCCTCTGAAAGCCAAGGGAGATTGGTGAAGTCCTGCTCGTGCTTTCATCTTTAAACTCCTCTTACCAAGTGGTCAGAAGCTCAGGAGGAGGTGGCTGTGGCTTTTGTTTTGTTTTGTTTTTTTAATGTATATTTATTTATTTTTGAGGGGTGGGGACAGAGAGAGAGAGAGAGAGAGAGAGAGAGAGAGAATTCCAAGCAGGTTCCCCGCTGTCAGCACAGAGCCTGACGTGGGGCTTGATCTCACGAACCACAAGATCCTGACTTGAGCTGAAATCAAGCCTCGGATGCTTAACCCACTGAGCCACCCAGGCGCCTCGTGGTGACTGTGGCTTTCTACTGCTGTGTCTAAGCAGGAGAGGGGAATTCTAGCCTGGGCTTCAGCAGCTACCCCTGCAGGAAGTATCCTCTCAACCTCCCAGCCTGTTTTCTGTTGAAATGTCTGCAGGAAGTGGGTGAGGGGACTGGTGCATCCACTTGAGGCACGCAACCCCCCCCCCACCCCCAGGCACACCTCCCTGTGTCTCCGCAGCAGCAGGGAGGCTGGGGGCAGAGGAGGTTGGCCAGGAGGAAAGGGCTGGGGCTGATCCTGCAAAGATGTGGTAGCAGGTGGGGCCTGGTGCTTGTAAGCAGGGAGCTTTGGTTTTAATTGATGAAATCCAGCAAGTTCCCACCTGGGGACAGCAGGCACAGGGATGGGATCCTTGGGCTGAGCAAGTGGATGGGTTCAGTTTGGCCAAGGCAGGCGGGGGGAAGGGGGGGGTGTTGGAGAATGGCAAACTCTCATGCTTTCACTGAAAACCCTCGCTGTCTCTCCCAACCCCCTAGGCCTAGAACAATACTGTTTTCAAAAGGTCTGGTTTGGGCTTCATACCGTGCACGAGTTGCTGTGAACGGCAAAGAAAAATAAAAAAAATAAAAAAAAAGAGCATTTTCCATTTAAAAAACGAGCCTCAAATTCACTAGTTCTTCCTGAAGCCAGCCAAAAGCTCCTGACTTCCACTGGCTTCTCTCGAATGGATAATGGGTAGTTTTTCATACTTTGAAAAGCACTGCTTTTTTCTCTCCGGTCGAGTAAGCTCTTGCAAGTGGGGTTAAACAAGAAACGCCATTTCTCATGGAAATGGCTTTATTTCCATTATACCCACACAGGCTTGTTTTCAGAGCGGCTCAGACATGCTGGACAATGTCCTCTGAATTGAGGAGGGAAATGGAGATGGTTGAAACGTTCGCTTTGAGGGAAGAAGCCAAGCACAGAGATCTATTCATTCGCATTGACCTTGGAGATAGATATCAAGTAATGCTGCAGTTCAGGCCTAATTATTTGCTGAGGAGCAAGCGGGTCTCCTGTTCCGCGCTTCGTAGCCGTGGTCTTGCCCCGTGGGGAGCCTCAGTATCGGACGCCACTCCCACGCAGGCCGGGTGCTTTTGATGGGTCCTGCCACTGCCTGGTCACATTCCATGTCGGCAGACCTGTCCCTAGCAGCCAGCCAGCCCGGTGGCACTGGTAATGCCCCAGAATGATATATACCTGTCTGTATGATACTGGTGGCTTTCTCTGAAATATTTCCAGCCTGCGAAGGGATCCGATGGCACATGAGATTTATTTAAGTAGCCTTTACAAATATTGATTCAAATTGAAATCTCCTAAAAAAAAAAAAAAAATAGAGTCTAGCCCCACCGAATAGCATTTCAAAATATCTTCTCAGGTGGGTGCTTCTAAGGTACGGCCAGGACTGGATCTCCTGAACCAGAGGAAGGAAAGCTGTCTCTTGGCCATGTTTTCCAAGGACTTCTGGGTCCCTGTCTCCGCAGGTGGTGCTGGCTGTCTGGGGGGTGTGGGCTCAGGGCCAGCAGAGCATGCTCGTGTTCCTGGGTTTGGGGACTGTTGCATCCTTGTGGGCCCTGTTGGTAGGGAAACGGGCGTTGCATGGGCTTAGCGCACCTGGCTGTTGGACACACACACATACACACACACACACACACACACACACACTCTGACCCTTTTCCCAGGTTGAGAGGCCCTCACACTGGTCACCTGGCCGGACCTGCAGGTATCCAGTAACCATGGGAGCTACAGTCCCATGACCTCCACGTCTAATCTGCACTCACCTGTATTCTGGTTTCCCATTGATTAAAAAGATACCTAATTTCTGTCAGTGGTGTGAGAAACGTTTTCTTCTTAGGACGCTTGGGGACTTTCTAAGCCATATAAATGCCGCGCCTCCTAGTTGTGTGTAGGCCACAGCCCTACCCAATCAGGACAGAAAGGTTCACAGGAGACAGACTTTAAATGTAAGGGCAGAGACAGGCTAAAAGGAAAAGGATGGGAAAGATGTCCTGTGCCAGCTCAAAGCATCAAGAGCTGGTGTGGTGACCTTAAGATCAGACAAAGTAGGCTTTAAGATCAGGAGTTATCACAGAGGGAATCCCCCAAACCCCACAAGGTGATCCCCCTTCTCCCTACCCTCCCGCTGTCTTGGCACCCGGCCCTCAGACCCTACGGTTCAGCTGCGTCCGTGGGAACGGGAATCTGGGTAGGGGTGCGTGGAGGCCGCCTCTCTGGGCATGACTCTGGAGTCTTACTGCCTCCCCCCTTTTCTCCCTTCTCCTCCCATCTTCCAGGCCCTTGGCATAATCTCATCCAGGGATTTAGCGTTTACAAAAGCAGGAATCCTTTCGGCTGGCCCAAATCCCTAAGGCAAGAAAGTGTGAAGCTTGGCTGCCCGGTGGAAATTGGTGTGGGTGGGGAATAAGGGAGCCAAACCCGAATTAGTACTTTCGCAGTTGATCCTGCCATAACGCCCTGCCACTTTTCCCAGGGGCTCCCAGGCCGCTCCAGTCTCTTGGTTCTCTTGTTTGGACAATAGCTGCAGGCGTGCTTGACTTTCTTGTCTTCTCCCCTCCAGACCCCCGACTTTAACCTGTGTAAAGCAACCCTTATTCTCCGCAGGGGCCTCTCAGCTCACTCAGAAACCGTGTGTTGAATTGAGCAGCACTAAGTCTTATTCCCTCTGCAAGAACACGTGGATGAGAGATTTGCCTCTCGGACCAAATCCTCACTGGGGGTGTTTGCTGGTCTGACCCTGCTCTGTGTGCAGAGATCCCCTTCAGGAAGAGGGCAGTTCTCACCACAGATCCTGGCGTATTCTGTCTCATCGTGAAATTGCACCGGTAGGGTGCCTAGGAGCTCACGTCTCAAAGTAGGTCTGTGCAGGGGCGCCTGGGTGGCTCAGTCGGTTAAGTGGCTGACTTCGGCTCAGGTCATGACCTCACGGTTCGTGGGTTCGAGCCCCAGTTCTGGCTCTGTGCTGACACCTCGGAGCCTGGAGCCTGCTTCAGATTCTGTGTCTCCCCCTCTCTCTGCCCCCCCCTTTCTGGTGCTCTGTCTCTCTCTCTCTTTTAAAAATAAATAAATAAAGCGTCCGACTTCGGCTCAGGTCATGATCTCACAGTCTGTGAGTTCGAGCCCCGCATCGGGCTCTGTGCTGATGGCTTACAGCCTGGAGCCTGCTTCGGATTCTGTGTCTCCCTCTCTCTCTGACCCTCCCCCACTCATGCTCTGTCTCTCTCTCTCTGTCAAAAATAAATAAAACATTAAAAACAATTAAAATAAATAAATAAATAAATAAATAAATAAATAAATAAATAAAAATAAATAAACATTAAAATTGAACAAAAACACACCTTTTGGGATGAGCACTGGGTGTTGTACGGAAACCAATTTGACAATAAATTTCACATATTGAAAATAAAATAAAATTGAACAAAAACGAAGTAGGTCTGTGCAGGCAGCACCTTCGGCATTTGGGAGCTTCTTAGAAATGCAGATTCTCAGCTGACCCCAGACCTGTGGCCTCAGAATAAGTAACAAAGAGTAAAAATAAAAGAGATTATGCCAATATTTTTGTTAGAGAGATACTCTTCTGTTTGATCCTGCTGGTGGGAATTAGTAAATTAGTCCGTTGGCACAGCTAGCTGTGGAACAATTTCCTTTCTATGATCTTCAGTTAAAATTTAGTTTGCGGGCGCCCGGGTGGCTCAGCGGGTTGAGCGTCCCAATTCTTGATTTCGGCTCAGGTCATCATCTCACCGTCTGTGAGAACGAGCCCCATGTCAGGCTCTGTGCTGAGCATGGAGTGTGCTTGAGCAGGTGCCCCCTCCCTCTCTCTCTCTCACTCTCCCCTGTTCTCTCTCTCAAATAAAAAAAAAATTATGTTCTGACCTATGACCCCTGCCCCCCTCCAACCCCTTTATTCTGCCTGGAACGCCGGTAGGGTGTTGGAGATCCCTGACTCACAGAACTGATGGCGGCACCGCCTCCTTCTGGACTTTTCATTATATTGAGAAAAAAATCCTCACTGAAGTCACCGTGTCTCAGGAGTGTGATATTTGCTTTCGAACACAACTCCTACCTCACAAGCAACCTAAGCGTCCACAAATGGAAGCCTGATTAACACATTATCATTTACCCACACAATGAAATGCTAAGAGGCATGTAACAGATTGTGTAAAACTATAGCTTCAGATTATTTCTAGTAGTGGGTACCTCCCTTTATGTGGGAGTGGGTACTCAGTCTTTCAGAGAATCCTAGTACATAGAATTGTTCCAAGTAGATAATCCTGAGTGAGCCGAGGATAGGAACTCATAATCTTCTTCCCCTCGCATAATCTGCCCTCCTCTCTTGGGGATCTTGAAACACCCTCAGTGGTCTCGAGAATTCCATAGAACTACCGAGCACGGTTTGAAAACGAAGGTTGCAGTTTTCTCTTTGCCCACTTGACAAATATCCTCGTGAGATCTTGTTAAGCAAAGCAAACAGTTTACTAATCAAATTATGGTATGATCCAGTTTTATATTAAGAAGATAAAAGATATCTTACAGTGATAGATCGATTACTAATTCTCCAGGCTTCACCAGTTTTTGGAAAGAATGAAGTCACATGCGTCATGATTACTCAAATCCCCCTAGCTGGTGGCCCTCTTTCTCTCGAAAAGGTAGCTCCTTCCTGTTCAGCCTCCTCCAGTTATCTCTGAGGAGCCTTAGGGGTGTTCCCCACCTGTGAGGATCACAACTTTCTGTCTGGCGCCTTGGTTTCCATCACCTGCAGAAGCGCATGGGGACAGTCCCGCTTTTGCTGCTGGTGCCTCGGGGAGGTCTGCTCTAGATGCCCATCTCCCACCCACTTTGCTGCAAATGTCTGCCTTGGTCACATGCCGGGTGGGGTCATGCCGCAAAGAATAAGGAAGATGAACCAGGGCTGTTCCACGGGACTGAGCTATGGCTCAGGGGCCGGCTGGGAACCAGAGGCCGTGTCAGCAGTCATGCTGACCTCCTCATTTTCTAGCTGACCCCTTGCCTCCAAGTATTTAGCACCTCCCAGTTCTCCCTGCCCCCAGATGAGCTCAAGGGGGGGACCCCGTGTTCATCAGCCTGAGCTGATTCCCTGTGTGTGTGTGTGTGCATGTGTACATGTGAGTATTATTAAAGCAATGTAAATAGGAATTAAAAATGTTAATAGTAGTAATTTCTGAATGGCAAGATTGGGGTGCCTAAATGTTCTAATTTTTTTCTTGCTTACTTGTGTTTTTAAAATTTCTACAATAAACATGTGTTACTTGTATTAACAAAATTAAGATGCACTTGAAATCAGCCATGACTGTAATCACTGAATACACTCAACATAATTGCTTAGTACGTTTAACTGTGAGTTTCCTGCCATCCAAGGCAGAGTATTTTACCTATGTCAATGTTAGAGGGGTGGAGGGAGGCGTGGAAGGGAGGGAAGCAGGGTAGCAGGAGGCAGAGATACACCACAGGCATAAAAATCATGTGGACTTGTGGTTTCAAATTATTTCTAGTAGAAGACACCACCCCTTTTTTATATGCAATTTTTCATAAAATCTCAGTATCTATATATACTGTTAATAGTTTACACTGAATCCGTATCTTTTTTTCCCCCAGCTTTCTGGGACATAATTCAGATATAACACTGAATAAGTTTAAGATGTACAGGATATTGATTTGTACACTTGTTACCTCTGTCTCTGTCTTTGAATAGATAGATCTGAAGACACCACATTCTAGCAGAGCCCCAACATCCCACACTTCTGGGGGTGGTGAGCTATTCTTTCCCCGAGGGCCAGTTCCCTGGGCTCCCTGCCCTGCAGCCCTGCAGCCAGGGGGAGCTGGGCTTTGGGGACACAGGCGGACAAAGCAGGAGTGTACCCGAGGCCAACGCTTCATTTGGGGTGCCCCTGGAGTTTACACTGATGCATGGCTAGGGAGCGGGTGGGGTGTCTCCAGTTACCAGGAGGGAAGGGGGACCTTTAGGACGATGGTTATTACGGAAGCCGAGTCAGGTCACCATGGGAAACCATAAAATGTCCTGGGTCCCATTAAATGCAGCCCTCCTTTTTGCTGCCAAAGGCTGTGGACTCCAGGATGATTCGCAGAAAGGTTCTTCTTCCCATGGGGCTTTCAACTCAGGTGGGAACAAGACGAGGGGTTCAACGGTGCCTGCACGGTGGGTCTCCACTGACTTTAGTTCATTAGTGGTCTTCCTCTACGGGAGTCACCAGGCACAGTGGATCCTGCTTTGAGCGCTGGACTTTCCAAGTGCCCTGCTGCAGGGGACAAAATTTCAGTCCCCCTTTCACTGTAGCAACAAAAGAAGGCTCATCCCAGGCCCCGTGGAGACTCCCAAATTTGTGTCATTTGTGCCATCTGAGCCACTCCAGGCATCTGACACATTCTCTTTCCTTTATTTTCCGAACATGCCCTTTGGAGGACTATCCCTTCTTGTCATTGTTCTTCCCTGTCCCCATCCAAAAACCCCAAGATTTTTTGGGTTTTGTTTTTAAAAATTTTTTTAGTGTTTATTTAGCTTAGAGAGAGAGAGGGAGACGCAGAATCCGAAGCAGGCTCCAGGCTCTGAGCTGTCAGCACAGAGCCCGACGCGGGGCTCGAACTCACGGACCGCGAGATCGTGACCTGAGCCGAAGTCGGATGCTTAACTGACTGAGCCACCCAGGCGCCCCCACCCAAGGTTTTTTATTCATCGTGTACCTTTTGCTTAATTACACCAGCTAACATTTTTGAGCTCATACTCTGTTTCCAGCACATGCACTACTTTGCTTATTTCTGACAGCAGCCCCAGGCAGGAGGTCTTGCAATAAACCCAATTGTTGAGTTGAGAAAATTGACTCCCGCCAAGAGCCTTAAGCCCGGGGTCCCGCAGGGGGAAGGTCAAGAGCCAGCAACCCAGGCTGCCCGGCTCCCAGTCCGAGTGATGAGTCGCAACGCCAGCGTCGTGGTTGTCCTTCGAGGAACCTGCATCAAAATTTTTAAAAATTCCAATCCTGCTCTTCAGCAGTTTTGGTGGTTTTTACCATCCCTCAAGGCCCTTCTGCCTACAGGACAGACCATTATGGAGCTCCCTGGGGCCAGAGCTTAGATCCACATCACAGAGCCCCCTGTTCTCGCCAACACATGACCCAACATTAACATGGAAGGCATCAAAGAATAAGGTGTTTCACTTGCTCGGACATTTCTGCATAGAGGTCACATCCAATGTGATTTTCTTATTAAGTCCCGGTATATGTTTTCCATTGAAGTGAAACTCGTCGAACATAAAATTAACCACTTGAAAACGAACCTTTCGGGGGCACGTGGTACATTCACAATGTTGTGCAATGGCCACCTCTATTTCTTTCCAAAACCTTTCCATCACTCCCAAGAGAAAACCCGTACTCAGTTAAACAAGTTACACCCTAGCCCTCCCTCCTCCAGCCCCTGGCAACCACCAACGACTTCCTGTCTCTGTGGATTCACCTATATGGGATATGCCACCGAAACGGAATCACACAGCATGTGGCCTTGGTGCCTGTCTTCTTTCCCTTTAGCAGCATGTTTTCAAGGGTCATCCATATTGTAGGATGTACCAGTGCTGGACTCGTTTTTATGGCACAGTAATATTCCATTGCATGCATGACTACATGTTGTTTATGCATTCACCCGTCGGTGGATGCTTGGGGTTACTTCACCTTTTGGCTATTGTGAAGAGTGCTGCTGTGCACATTTGTGTACAAGTATCTGTTTGAAGTACTTGTTTCAGTTCCTGTTGGTGTATACCTGGCAGGGGCATAGCTGGGTCATAGGGTAATGTTTTAATTTAACTTTGGTGCCACCTTATGTTTATTTTTTTTTTTAAGTGTCTTTATGTTGTGAGAGAGAACGAATTCAGGAGAGGGGCGGGGGGTGGGGGGGGGTGGGGAGAGAGAATCCCAAGCAGGCTCTGCGCTGTCAGGCAGAGCCGGACATGGGGCTTGAATTCACCAACTGCAAGATCATGACCTGAGCCGAAATCAAGAGTCGGATGCTCAACCGACTGAGCCCCCTCAGGTGCCCCTATTAGTGCCATTTTAATTTTTTTTTTTAATGTTTATTTATTTTTGAGACAGAGAGAGACGGAGCATGAACGGGGGAGGGGCAGAGAGAGAGGGAGACACAGAATCGGAAGCAGGCTTCAGGCTCTGAGCCATCAGCCCAGAGCCCGACGCGGGGCTCGAACTCATGGACCGCGAGATCGTGACCTGAGCTGAAGTCGGACGCTTAACCGACTGAGCCACCCAGGCGCCCCTATTAGTGCCATTTTAAAAGCAAGGAGTCCGAGGCTGAAGGAGATTATGAGTTTTCCAAGGTCATGTGATTAGAAATGACAGAGCCAGCACTAGGACCCAGGGGCCCACACTGCTGTCATTCTGAGGACAGACCTGCAGACTGCAGGGGTCATCATTCATTCACTCACCAAACATTCATCTAGAGCCAGAGCGAGGCTTTGTGGCAGATTTAACAATAAGTCCCAGAAAGGAGCCTCCTGATGCCTGAAACTTCAGGAGCAAACACAAGGGGAGTATTTTTCATCGTAAATCAACGTGATCAGCTCACGCATAGACACCATTAAGCCAACAATGTATTTGAGCACAGGGAGGTTCTCGCACACCTTGCTGCATCTTTTAATGTCACTGTGGGGAGTTCGTGCTGATTCTCCAGCCCACCTGAAAGGTCCGCTCTCTCCATTTCTAATGGTCTTTCACTGTCTGCATTTCGGGATTGCCCCTGGGGATGGGCCACTGCGTGCTCCAAAGGGTTAAATACCGGGGGCCGGAAGAGAGACTTTAAAGGGAAGGGGGGTGGAGGGTGGGGGAGGCGGCAGGACTGAGCATTGGGAATCGTATTTTCCTGTGGTTTCTAGGGGAATTTTTACTATGAAGAGGCAAATTCTAATGTCAACCCCCGACTGTTCCCGGCTCACTGGAGCATTTTCTGTGTAGATAGGTGACATCCAAAGGCTTCAGCTGAGCTGGCTTTGATAACAGGCTTGGGCTCCTCCTGGCTCCCATCCTCCCTGGCCCCGCTGGCCTGATTAATCAGAACCCTGCCAAGCCCACTGAGGAGGGCTCCCTGGCTAATCTAATCTGCGTCCCCGCGCGGGACAGACACCCCCGCTCGGCCAATGAGAGGCGATTGTGCAAGCTCGGCCGGGCGGTGGAAAATTCCATGCGCCGGCGGCTGCGGCGGCCCCTGGTGGCGTCGCGCGCTCCGCATTCCGCAGCCGTCCCCGAGCCGGTCCCCCAGCGGGTCCCCGAGCCGCTCCGCCAGGCTTCCAGGCGCTTTTCCCCGAGTCACCGTTCGAGAAACTAGCATTTTCTTGCTCCCCCCCACCTCTCTGCGAGAAAAGCTTTCAGCAAAGCCAAGACAAGCTGGCGATGCTTGTATCATTGTGTGTGTGTGTGTGTGTGTGTGTGTGTGTGTGTGTGTGTTGGGGGGAGGGGGTTACGTGTGTGTGATGGAGACAGAAAGCACCGTCCTCAGCCCCCGTCTCTAAGCCCCGTCTGGAATTGTCCCCCAAGTTCCTCGGCCCGGCTTTGCAACTCAGTACGTGCGGAGAATGAATGAACAGGGCACCTTTCTAGATCTACCCGCCCAAGGACTACGGTGACCTTTCAGAGGTGGCCTGTGGGTCCTAGAGAGCGGAAGATTAGGAGTTAGCAAAGGTACAAAATTGCTAACGAGGGGGAGGGAGGAGGGGAGATCCAGAGCTGTGCCCGAACCTCACGCAATAGTATCAGCGCCATAACCCGGGGACGCACAGAAAATTCCAGGGCCACAAAGGAGGGACCTCTTGCTCAGTCCGCCAGGGCGGGGGAGGAGGGGATGCAGAGGCGGTACACAAGGATAGGAGTTAGCCAGACAGCGAAGGGGGAGGCGCCGGGGAGCCAGTGTTCCCGCCGCGGAGGAGGGGAGGCTGCTGGGCCGGCCGCTGCCCTTCCATGAAGCTGGGCTGTGTCACCGGATCCCTATCTTTCCTAACTCCGCGGGCATTATTGCAATAAATCCACCTTCTGCAGGGGGATCCAGGCTTGTTTCTGCCCCTTGCCATGTGAAAGAACCTAGTGAACAGAGTCCAAAAATGAGAATGCAATCTTGCCCAAGAGCCAGTTCTGCCAAAAGACCATCACGATGGCTTCTTCCTTCGGGGATTGAGAGGTGGGGGAGGGGGACAATGGGCCCTGAGCTATCTGGGAGGAAGGAAAGAGAAGGAAAGGGGAAGATGCAGGGTTTTCTTCTTAAAGGAGAGTATGAAGCTTCAGGAAGAACCAAGAAACAGAAGGAAGGGGCCATCTCCAGTCCCAAACCCCGAGGTGGGTGAACAAAGCCAAGCACAGGGAGACAGCAAAGCGGGATGCCCCAGTTCTGCTAGGAGCCAGTAAGGACCTGGAAAAGCGAACTTTCCTGAGTCTTAGTTTTCACCTCTGTAAAAGCATGACAAAAACAATTCCTGTACCTAAAAGAAAAATGAAATTTCTCTGAAACGGTTTGTAAAGAAATATATGGACGTGGGTTTTTTTTTTACCCACATGTGCAAACGATAAGCTATGTCTTTTCGGTTGAATTAACTTTGACGAAGAGCCACTGCTAAATTAATGGATCAGTACATAAATTAACGTATTCAGTAAATATTTACTGAGCACCTAATATGTTCCAGGCATTGTTCTGTGCCTGGGGAGACGGCACTGAACAAAACAGCAACCACTGCTCTTGGGAAGCTCAGATTGGCACGGGGAAGACAGGGCATAAAACAGATGACCCTGTAGGGTATTTGAAAGTGGCTAGCCGGAAAGAGGGGCAGGGGAATGGGAGGCAGGGGAGTGATTTTGAATAGGGTGAGTAGGGAAGGGCTCATTGACAAGGTCATCTTTGAGCAGAAACCTAACAAAGAGGAGAGGGAGTAAGCCCTGCGGATTTCTGGGGGAAGAACTTTCCAGATGGGGGGATGCGGGGGAGAGGGAGTGCCAGCAAGTGCCACGGACCTGAGGTGGGACTGTGGCTCTCCCAGTTGGAGGAACCAGAAGGCAGACACTTGTCCCTGGAAGGAGAGTGGATGATGGGGATGGGGCCAGGGTTCTGGACAGCCAGAGGGGTCACTGCTGAAGATCCCTCTTGGGTTTTCACTGCCTGTAATGCAACTCCATTTCAAGCTTGGAGACTGGCAAGCGACCAGCAAGCATTTATTGAAAGCCTTGCTGTGTTTGAGCGCCTGCAGCAAGGGGGAGTGGGGGAGTGCCGTACAGGCTCTGGAAAACACAAGGAAGTATGACACAGACCCTTGCTCTGAGCCACCCCCCCCCCCAACAGTCTGGTCCAGAATAAAGCTGAGCTGCAAAAAACAATTGGTGACCAATACCAAGCAAGTTTCTAACACATGTTGAATGGTGCAGATGGGCCCTGAAAGGAGGAAGAAACTGGGAGCTTTGGGAACCCCAGAGGTACCCTGGGATTGTGACGGGATCATAGTAGGTGCTCAGTGACCGTTTGTGGACCAAGGCAGAGAGAGCCTGGTGGCTAATTGTCTCCTCTCCGGTTGGGGTGGCCTGTAGCCTCTGGCAGCCGCTCACTTGCACACGGGCCAGTGTTGCCAGACCACCGCTGGGGCGGCTGTGAATGGCCCTCTAGCCACACGGTGCTAAAAGGCCTCGAGAAGAGGGAAATGACCATGCTGGTGGCTGGATGGAATGTTTCCCCAGGGGAAATCACAAAATGAATCAGGTGTCCAGGCCTCAGCCTCACTCCTTTACCGGCCAGTCCAAGGTCCTGGGGCCAGCGCCTGGGGGAGGCTGCTTCCTCTGATAGGCCAGCCTCCTTTCCAGGTCTCTGACTCCTCTTTGCTTTTGTAATCCTGTCTGAGGCCTCTCGCCAGGCAAGGAGGATGATTCGGGACAGAGAGGTTTGATGAAGTTAGTTCAGAAAAGCCCACAATGCTGTGCCACTCGGAACCCTTTGCAGAACTGGCCAGCTGGCCCAGGGCAGCTCTAGAATGCAGCAGTTGTGGCCCCTCGGAGGCCCCCTGGGCACCTGCCTCCTCCCCTGGGGGCCAAGGGCTCCATTCTGAAATCATAGGACGCATCAAGGCAGAGTCTCCCAGCCTGGGGCTTCCAGCTCTAGAATCACCCTTGATCTCCCTGGACAGGCCTGAGCAAGTCCTAAAACCTTCAGGGACTCAGCTACTTTGTGAAACCAATTTGGCCACACCTTCCTCCACTCAGCCCAGCGGGAGCCATGCTGCTCTGGGGACAAGAAAGAGAGAGAAGGGGGGAGGGTGGGGCATTGTCCTATGCTTCCTTCTCATAGCTAAATGTTTATTGATTTAACATTTTGAATAAGTAATATATTATAGGGTTCAAAAAAAACCCCAACAGTTATAAAACATGACACAGTGGAAAGTACCCTTTCCTATCAGCTCAGTTCTTATCCCTTCTCTCAAAAAGGTAGCCACTGTTATTAATTTATTTCTAGATCCCTTCCTTCCTTCCTTCCTTCCTTCCTTCCTTCCTCTTTCTTTTCTTTTCTTTTCTTTCTTTCTTTCTTTCTTTCTTTCTTTCGCACATACAAGCAAATTGAATATATATTCCTTCCCCAATTCCAATTCTTTCTACTAGCTCCATTGTATAGAACCTGCTGTTTTGTGCCTTGTTCTTCTCTGTGAACTGTGTGTTAGAGATCTTTCCATCATGACACATAAAGCATGTCGTTTTCCTTCTTTATTGATGCTTTACTTACTATGCAGAATGTTCCTAAACAATCTCCTATATATGGGCATTTAAGTTGTTGGAAATCTTTTGCTTTCAAACAGTGCCGCCATGGATAACTTGGTGATTCATGTAGCACACGGTTTATGCAGAAGGTAAATTCGTAGAAGTAGAGTGGCTGAGTCAAAGGGTAAATGCATCTCTAACGTGGACAGATGTTGCCGAATTACCCACGGCAGGGGGTATGCCAATGTCTCCTCATAGTAACAACGTAGGAGAGAGAGCTCCTGTGTCTCTAGAGCTCACCAGAGTTTATTTTCAAACCCTTGGATTTGGGCCATTTCTGATCAATTTTTTAAAAAATCAGTATGGTTTCCATGTGTGTAATTCTTGTTATGATTGACACGGAGCATATTTTCATATGTTTAGGAACCAAGTGTATTTCCTGCAAATTGTTCATGTACATGCCCATTTTCCTATTGGTTTTTTGGTCTCTGTCTCATCAATCTGTAGGATCACTTCATGCGCTGGGGCCGTAAACCCTCTGTGATATGAGTTACACACATTTCTCATTTTGTCATCTATTTATTGACTTTGCTTTGGGCGTTTTTAAAAATTTGTTTGCTTTCTGCCATGTGGAAGTTTTTTATTTTCATGCAGTTGAAATTGAAATAGTCAACCGTTCGTTTTGTGGCTTCTAGACATTTAAAATTTTTTTTTGTTTTTTGAGAGAGAGAGAGTGAGAGCAGGGGAGAGGGGCAGAGAGAGAGAGAGGGAGAGAGAGAGAGAGAGAGAGAGAGAGAGAGAGAATCTTCAGCAGGCTTCATGTCCAGTGCAAAGCCCCTCGCGGGACTCCATCCCATGACCCTGGGATTATGTCCTGAGCTGAAATCGTAAGTCAGACACTGAACCAACTGAGCCACCTAGGTGTCCCTTTTAAAATTTTTGTTGTGTCAGGGGCGCCTGGGTGGCTCAGTCGGTTAAGCCTCCGACTTCAGCTCAGGTCACGATCTCATGGTCCGTGAGTTCGAGCCCCGCGTTGGGCTCTGGGCTGATGGCTCAGAGCCTGGAGCCTGCTTCCGATTCTGTGTCTCCCTCTCTCTCTGACCCTCCCCCGTTCATGCTCTGTCTCTCTCTGTCTCAAAAATAAATAAACGTTAAAAAAAAAAAAATTTTTTTAAATTTTTGTTGTGTGACTTCTAGATTTTTGAGTCATAGTGGCAAGACTTTGCTCATCTCCCGTTTTAGTTTTTTTTTTTATGTTTTTGAACTTTTATATTTAAATCTTTAGTACAGTTGGAATTTGAAGTCTATATACAAAATGTTTGTTATCAACACACATTATTGACTAGGCCGTCTTTCTCCCGTGTACTTGAGATGTCACCTTTATCTTAAAATTTCTGTATATATTTGGATGTTTTTCAGAATTTTCAATTCTTGCCAGACATCGGTCTGATTAATCAGATTCTACTATTACAATGTCTTAATTATTGAAGGTTTTAAATATATCTTAATATATGATATAACTATTCCTTCTCACTTATTTTCTCCATCAAAATTACCTGGATTATTCTTGTTTATTTTTCTGTGTGAAAGAATCAGTCACCTTGTATAGATAGAAATTTCTTTTTATATTTTTATTGGGATAATATTTATCAATAAACACTTACAAGTTGAGGGAAACTGACCTAAGGCAAAGTCATCTTATCTAAGGACACTGTATGTCTTTTACTTTATTCGAGCTTTTTACTTTTCTTTTTCTCTCTCTCTTTGTTCACTTATGAGTGTTCAAAAGATTATGTAGGCCTTGCACATATCTTAAGCTTACTTTATCATTTTTATTGTAAATGAGGTATTTTCTTACATTACATTGCCTTACATTGCACATACTTAAGCTTATTTAACATTTTTATTGTAAGTGAGGTATTTGCTTATATCACATAAGCAACCTAACAGAGTTGTTTGTATAAACAAAAGCTATTGATTTCTGTATTTTAATTTTGCATCTCCTCCTACCCTACTGTCCTACCATATCCTCTTAGTGATTGTAGTAATTTTCATTCATTTCTCTTGGGGTTTCAAAGGATACAACCAGTCCCCTGCAAATAGTGATAGTTTTATCTTCTTTGGTTCAATTTTTATACTTTCAATTCTGTTCTTTTTCTAGTTGTATCAGCTAGTACTTCCAGTACAAAATTAATTAATAGTGTGATAGTGAGCAAAGACTCATCTGATTCCTGATTTAGGGGTAAAAGCTTCTAGTATTTCATGATTCAGTGTGCTTTTGGTTTTGAGGTTCAGGTATACATTTTGAAGGTACCTATTGATTCCTACGTTATTGCCTTTGAAAAATAAAGAAAGAATCAGTTGTTAAATTTTGTCAAATTGTATTTGAACATGTATGAAGGTGACTATGTAATTTTGTCCTTAGAATTAGGTGGATTTCCTACTACTGAATAAGCCGCATTTGGTCATGCTGTGCGTTATTATCTTCACTTGCTGGTGAATTCTGTTTGATGGTGTGTTTGTTAACTTTTTTTTACTGATAGTGAAAGTGCACAAAACTTAGGTGTAGAAGTACGTGAATTTGTGCATGGGTATGTGTATGTGTGTGTATATGTATATATGCAATATATACATGAGAATCTGCACATAAAAAGTATGAAAAGCTAATAGATGAGAAAGATGGAATAGAAAAAATACATGATTAATCCTCAAAAAGGCAGAAAATGAGGAACAAAGGAATAGAACAGATGGAACAAATGAAAAACAAATAGCAACATGGTAGGATTTAATGTGACTATGTTGGTAATTCCTTGAAATGTAAATGTAAAACACTCCAATTAAAAGAATAAAGCAGTCAGACTAAATAAAAAGAGTTGAGACCTGGGTGTATACTAACTATTTACAGTGAGCACACATCAAATATAAGGGCAAGGTTAGAGGATGAAAAAGGTTAGACCCCTCAATACTAGCAAAGAAGAAATTTGGTTGGCTGACTCAGTAACAGACTAACTGCACTTTAAGGCAAGAACTATTACCAGAAAGAAAAGGAGATGTTTTGTTATGATAAAAAGGTCAATTCAATAAGAAAACCCAAGAAGCTAGAATTTGTATGTTCTCGATAACACGATTTCAGAATAGAAATGAACAGAAGAAATACATCAACAACCAGAGCTAAGAATTAATCATGTATTTTCCTATTCCCTTTTCTTATGCATTAGCTTTTTACTTTCAGTTTTTATTTATTTATTCATTTAAGTAATCTCTATGCCCCATGTGGGGCTTGAACTCGTGACCCCCAGATCAAGAGTCTCATGTTCTTCCAACAGAGCCAGCCAGGCGCCCTGTTATCCATTAGCTTTTTAATTATATTTTCTCAGGGGGTGATTGCCCTAAAGATTTCATCATGCATCTCTGACTCGTTACCTTTGACTCTTGAAGGTATTAAGGTCAAAGGTATTGGGATATTGTATAATTTTACCTCTACATATGTTAAAAAGCTCACAAGACATCCTTATTATTACTTTGGCTTCAAACAGAAAATATTCTTTTCTCTTTTCCCATGTATTTATTGTTTCCACTGTGCTTTGTTCCTTCCTGAAGTTCTGTGCTTCCATCTGGGAATATTTTTCCTTTACTCAAAAAAATGTCCATTAGTATTTCATGTAGTGCTTCTCCACAGGGATGGATTATTTCAGGTTTTGTTTTTTTTTTAATGTCTCAAAAATTTTTTGTTTTGTCTTCCTATCTGAAGGACTCTTGCTGGATACCGAATCCTAGTTTGATGGTTGTTTTTTCTTTTTTTCTTCTGGTGCTTTAAATATATCATTCCATTGTCGTGTGGCTTTCACAGTTTCTGTTGAAAAAGTCAATCATCAGTTTTACTGTTGTTCATTGAAGGTCATGTGCATTTTTTTCCCCCAGATGCCTTTATCATTTTCTCTTTGTCATTGATCTTCATTGTTTAGCTGAGATGTGTCTTGACACATTTTTCTTTTTATTTATCTTCCTTGGGGTTCACTGAAACTCTGGATCAATGAGTTGACATCGTTCATCAATATTAGAAAATCTTGGCCATTGTGTCTTCAAATATTGTTTCTGCCCTTATTTTTATCCTCTCTTGACTCCAATTATACATATATTAGATCTTTAGACTGTGCCTCATGTATCACTTGTGCTCTATTCTATTCTTTCTGTTCATTTTTCTCTCTCTGCTTCCTATCAGAATTTTCTGTTGATCTACTTTTGAGTTTACCAATCCTGTCTTCTGCTATATACAGTCTTCTTTTGAAAATAAGTTTTTAATTTTAGCTATTGTATTTTTGGCTGTAGAGTGTCCACCTGATTATCTTCATGGATTCCAATTATTTCCTTTAACACATTTATCGTATTATTTTAGAAGCATAGAGGCTGCAGATGATATCTTCTGCCAATGAGAGTTGCCTTTTCCTTCTGTTAGGCTCATGAGGCAAAGAGAAGATTGCTGTAGTCTAATCAGGGACTGAGTCAGGCTGGGGCTGGATTCCATTTTGGTAAGATGCATTCCACCTCTGGTTTGCCCTAAACGTCCTGCCTTTTGGAGGTCTGAGCTAAGCAGCCACCCCAAAAGTTAAAATTTGGCAAATGTTTTGAGAGAAAGACTGGTCACGTTTCTGGCAGGCCTTTCCATCTTATGGGACTGAGTTTCCTAAGCACCTACAAGATTTGCAGGATATTTCTTCTCTCTGCCTTTCTAGCCCAGCTCCCAGCCTTCTGGGTCCCCCTCCCTCCCCCACTCTCCTCCAGCCTTAGAACTTAGCAAATGTCTCATGAGGAAAATTAGCATTGTGTTTTGGACTCTTTTAATTTCCAATCCATTACACTAACCCAAAGTTCTGCTGCCTTCTCTTTTTGGGTAATCTTTTTGAGCCAAGCTGACATTACCCCATATCCAGCTGGTGAGTTTCAGCTCATGTACGATGAACTCTTACTCCTCTGGACTTTTCTGTTTATCTAGTCTTTGTTTTCATGGTTCTCAACTGTCTTGAAAATACAATTATTTCAATTTATCCAGTCATCGCTACTGCTGTTACAGAAAGAAGGTTCATCTTCCTGACCCATTGTATTCTACCTGGAAGCCCGAGTACCCTGTTTGTCAATGTTTTATTTAGTCTTTGTTGTTGCCATTGCTTGTTTGTTTCTTGCTTCAGTATCCGTAAGTGAAAGATAATGTATGAGTCTTTTTTGTGAGCAGTTCCTGTCAGGTTTTGGTATTATGCTTATTTCATGAGGAACATTTGAAAACCTTTCTCTTAAAACTGCCCTGGCACAGATTCAATACCTTTGGAATCACTACTCTCTAATGGAGAATCATCTTGATCCGGATCCACATTCGGTGCAGAGCCTGATTTGGGCCTTGATCCCATGACCCTGGGGTCATGACTTGAACTGAACCCAAGAGTCAGACACTCGACCTATTGAGCCACCCTGGTCTGGAACTTTTGTTGCAGAGTGGCAGGGCAAAACTGTGGGACAAATTTCTTTGCTCTTCTGCAGGTACTACTTTATTTGATTTTCTATCTCTTCTGGAGTCAGTTTTTTTTAAATTTTTTTAATGTTTATTTATTTTTGTGAGAGAGAGAGAGAGAGAGGGGAGGGGCAGAGAGAGAGGGAGACACAGAGTCTGAGCTATCAGCACAGAACCTGATGTGGGGCTTGAACTCAGGAACTGGGAGATCGTGACCTGAGGCAAAGTCGTTGCTTAACGGACTGAGCTACCCAGACACCCTCTTCTGGAGTTAATTTTAACAAATTATTTTTGTCTTTCATAGCACTGTCAAATATAAATATCAATACAGTATAAGTCACACATACCATTTGAAGTTTTCTGGTAGCCATATTTAAAAAGTGAAAAAAGTTAAGTAAAATTATTTAAAAAATTTTTATTTAACCAAATATATCCCAAATATCGTCATTATCAATATTATCAACATGTGAGCAATTAAAATTATTAAGGAAATATATATATATTTTTTGCTTCACAAGTCTTCAAAATCCAGTGTGAGTTTTATACTTATGATGTATCTAGGCTTAGACCAACCACATTTTTTTTTTTTTTTAAGATTTTGGTTTTAAGTAATCTCTACACCCAGCATAGGACTCGACCTGTTGAGATCAAGAGTCATGTGCTGTACCAGCTGAACCAGCCAGGCCCCTAGACTGGCCACATTTTAATTGCTCAGTTTCTACATGTGGCCAGTTGCTGCTATTTTGGAGAGCTCAATTCTAGAACACTGTCCTTTTCATCCCTGTTTTCAAATGTATTTGAAAAATTATTTTTATAACACTGGACAAACTGCTTTTAGATGATTTGTTTCACTCCCATGGTTTTTCCAGTTGTTGGATCCATTTAGTCTCATTTTATATATTTGCCCTGTCTACATTCCTCTTGATTTCATTAGCTATAAATTTGGATATTTTGCTATTTTGTTTTTTAAGAAGACCCAGCTTTTGAATTTATTAACTAGCTCTATAGTCTTTTGTTTTATAATCATTACATTTGAACTTTATCTTTATTAATTTATCCCTTTAGCTATCCTATCCTTCAGTTTGATTGTTTTTTTCTTTTTTAAATTTTCTTTTAATGTTTATTTTTGAGAGAGAGAGACAGACAGACAGAACATGAGTGGGGGAGAGGCAGAGAGAGCGGGAGACACAGAATCCAAAGCAGGCTCCAGGCCCTGAGCTGTTAGCACAGAGCCTGACACAGGGCTTGAACTCCCAGACTGCGAGATCATGCCCTGAGCCGAAGTCAAGCGCTCAACCTGCTGAGCCACCCAGGAGCCCCTGATTGCTTTTTCCAACTTAGTTATCACGTTATTTCATTCACTTATTTTTATTTTTTCTGTTTACTAATGAAACGGTGCAAGGCATATGCATTTCCATTCCATTCTGCTTTAGCTGTATTGCTGTGAGCCCTCACACGGTCATGTCTTCCTTGTTACCATCTTCTTTTGTTCTGTGCTATCAGTTTGTACTTTTTTCCTGTGACTCCACAGTTGTTTGAAAGAGCGTTTAAAATTTTCCAGTAAGTAAGGGCTTTTTGTCTTCGGATTTTTGACAATTTCTACATTGTCATTAAAGAATGTTTTCTGTTCTGTTTTTGTCTTTTGGAAATTTTGAGGTTTGTTCTGCGGTCTCTTGAAAAGGAGATGTTCTCTATTTCTCTAATTTATTAGGTGATTTGGTTCTCCCTTAGCCTTGTTAGTTTTTTTTCCCACTTGCCTCGTACAGCTTTGAAGATTGGTTTTTCTCTTTGTCTTCGGTATTGTGTAGTTTCACTATGAGGCATGTAGGGATGGAATTTTTTTTCATTATCGTTCTCAGGTCTTAGTGTACTTCTTTTACTGAGAGTTCATATCTTCCTTCGATAATGATGATCTAAGCCTTTATGTCTTTGAAAATTGCTCAATCCTTTCTTTTCTGTGTTGGAACTCCTCTTAGATATCTGCTGGTTTTTCCCATTCAAGTGTTCACGTGTCTCAATTTCTCTCTCACATTTTCCATCTCTTTATTTTTCTGAGGCATGTTGGGTAATTTCCTCTCGTCTTTCGGTTCATGAATACTCTCCGCATCGGTGGCAAATCCACTACATCAATTCCATTTTCCTGTAGGAAGTTTATTTGTTTTCTTTTTCAAGCTTCTATTTGGTCCTTTGGCAGTATCCCCATTCTATTTCCATCCTGTGCTTATGGTTTATGTTTTTCCCATTATATATATTTTTTAACATGTTAGATATCTCTTTTATATTGTCCTATTATCTTTGGTTGTTGATACGCAGCTTTCCCCCCATCTGTTGCGTCTGTGATTTTCCCTCATGGCAATTCATTTCCTCATTCAGTTTGCTATCTCTGTTTATCTTCAGTGTGGCTCATGTTTTTATGATAAGTCCCAGTTCCCTGGGTTTGGGGGGTTCCCTGTCTAGAGGACAGTTTTCGTTTTTCTTCCAGCAGGAAGGACTCTTATGGATTTCTTTAGTACCGAACTACTCTTGACATTGATGTTGTGCTAGATAGATATTGTCAAAGTATACTTGTCAACGGTGCAAGCCTGGGTGTCTGATTTATGGTATTTTTCCCTCTTTCTTCCCCAAAGTCCAAGTAGATGACAAGCCTCCTTGTCACTTCTCAGACGGGTGGGTAGAATGTTTCTAATCCTTGGTCTCACTTCATGTCCGGGAGTAGAATTCTGCGAAACCCAGTCCTGTGTTTTAGATCAGCTCTTCCTCTGCATGAATAATTGAATCTGCACCTCTCGGCTGGTATCAAGTCCTGGTTTCCAGAAATTTCTCACCTTGAGTTCCCTCTATCACTTCAGCTGTTCTTGCCTCAGAGCCTAACTATGGATAAAACCTTTTCTTATTAAGTTTCATCTGGAAATTTTTATCCATTTAAAGCAGGAGTGAGGGATTTACCAAGATAGTGACCAGAATTCCACAAATAAAATTTGAAGTGAAAACTAGTTTTTACAGTAAGTCAGAGACAACTCACTGGTGGAATAAAATTCTAAATTTTCTTGAATTTTTAAGATAGTCTGCACACTAGAGACATTTTGCTCGAGGCAAAGATTTGGGCCAATTTCCTTCATCCCTTGAGGTTACGTGTTTGTTCTGTTTTGTCATCAGGGGTACTTCTGTGGAAAAGTTTGAGAAGCGTTGCCCTGAGATGACCTTGACTGCTAAAATGGAAATCACTCTGTGGGCAAGTCCCTGACATGCAAATTAACACCCAAGCTAGAGAGCACTTGCCTGGCTCAGTGGTCTGTATCTATTGTTTTTCCTAGGCCTGCCCTAAAATGTCAGGAAGCAGATCTTTAAAAATTATTATTACTCATGAAGAAAAGTGAAAACAGTACAAAAGGCTATAAAGTGGAAAGAAAAAAGCCTTAACCAATCACACCGCCCTCTCCCTCCAATTCCCAAAAGACCCCATTACCTACAGCTTCTGGTGGACCTTTCCAGAAATGTGATGTGCACACAGATTTTTTTTCTTTTTAGCACAAATGGGATCATAGTATACTTGCTGTGTAGATTTAATTTTTTTTTAATTTTTTTATTTAAAAAAATTTTTTTAAACATTTATTTTTGAGACAGAGAGAGACAGAGCATGAACGGGGGAGGGTCAGAGAGAGAGAGGGAGACACAGAATCTGAAACAGGCTCCAGACTCTGAGCTGTCAGCACAGAGCCCGACGCGGGGCTCGAACTCACAGACCGCGAGATCGTGACCTGAGCTGAAATTGGCCGCTTAACCGACTGAGCCACCCAGGTGCCCCTAGATTTAATTTTTTTTTTTTTTTTTAATTGCTACCTTTTGGATGTGTTTTCCTAGGAGCACATGTAACGTTGCCTCCTATTTTCAGCAGCTGTAGTGGATTTCCCACATGTTAATGACCCTCTGTTCATAGACGGTGGGTTTCTATCCCCTGTGTTTGCTATTTCCGACAACCATTCAGGGAGTGTACTTGTGCAGACATCTTTTTGCAAGTGTGTGAGCAGAACCGGAGAGGAAATATGGGCCAGAGTTGTGGGCGTTTAAGGATTTGATGGACAGGATTGGACTGTTGTCCCAAAGTGCAGTGGCAATTTGTATTGTCACCACCAGTGGGAGGACTGCCTGGCGAGCAGGACTTTCAGGAGCTTCCAGATCTGTACCCTCTGCTTAGCATCCCCAGAGAGTGCACGGAAGTTGCCCCCAGTCAAAGACAGAAAATCTGGTTTTTGATACCAAGATCAGATGCTTCTTGTTTTTGAAGAATGTGGTTGCTTGAGGGGCTTTGGGGATTCCCAATATGGAGATCAGACATGGGTCAGAGGCTGGGAGGGTAGAATAAAGGACATTGAATGAAGAGTTCTTATACACTGAATTCCTCCTTTTTAAAAATTTTTATTTTAATTTTATTTTAACTAGGCTTCATGCGCAGCGTGGAGCCCAACGTGGGACTTGAACTCACAGCCCTGAGATCAAGACCTGAACTGAGATCAGGAGCCAGACACTTAACCGACTGAGCCACCCAGGCACCCCGACACCGAACTGCTTCTTAACTGCATTATTGTTTTTGGAATTTTTTTTTGTTTTTACTTTCTTTTAACGTTTATTTATTTTTGAGTGAAAGGGGCGGGGGCAGAGAGAGAAGGAGACACAGAATCCGAGGCAGGCTCCAGGCTCTGAGCTGTCAGCACAGAGCCCGACGCGGGGCTCGAACTCACGAACTGTGAGATCGTGACCTGAGCTGAAGTCAGACACTTAGCCGACTGAGCCACCCAGCCGCCCCCCCATTATTGTTTTTGATAAGGAATACCTTTTCACTATAAAAAAAGTGGAAAACGTGAAAACACACAAAGGAGTTAATAAAGCTACTCATCTGTGGGCAGCTGAATAATGCTATTTATTTAAAGAATTATTTAATCTTTTAAATAATTAAGTAAAACCACTCGGTGTGTGCAGTCGTTGGCACACAGAGTCGTCAATGAAAATAATTGCAGTAACAAGACAGACTGTATTTGGGGGTATGGCCCTTTGTTCTCGGAAATCAGTTGTTAAACGTTTTAAATATCTCTTTCGTGTACTCTGAAGTTGGAATGTAAAGATAATGCAAAGTTGTACCAAGCAAATGGTTACCAAAATGTACACTGACCTTAGTGATACGCAACCCTCTCGTTTAACTTAACTCTGATGAAATTTTTTTTTTTTTTTTTTTTTTGCTTTATTGGTTGGTGACTGCATAGTATGGAAGGGATGTGTTATCATCCATTTGGCTAATCCAGGTATCACTCGATGATTCGGTAATTTCCAGCACTGCAATGTCAAAAGAAAGCAATACCATACTGAATATTCATGAGTGTTCAGCACGGCCTTGCACATTTCTTTGGTTATTTCCTCAGGATACGTTGTGGAATGCAGAATCAGTGGTTCAGAGGTTATGTACGTGGTTAAGTCTTTTTGCTCTATTTTGCCAAACCGACCTCTAGAAAGACTGCCTGAATTTATATTGCTGCTAGCAGTGCATAGGAGCAGAAATCCTATTTTCCTTGCCACTGTGTGGTATTCCTTTGCCGTTTTATGAAGTAAAAAACAAACAGAACAGCAGAAGAAAAGAAACAAACCCATCCCGGTTTTAACTTTACGTTTTGATTACTTGTGAGCAGTTGCGTTTTTATATGGTTTTATATGGTGTAAGTTTTATCTTTTACGTGTGCATCCATTTAAGACAAATTGATCTGCAAGAGTTCGTAGTAAAATAAGGATAATCAAACTTTTGTCACGTATATTGCAAACATTCTCAGTTTTCCGGGGGAATTCCTTGACTATTTTTGGAGAAGGAGACTTGACATAGAGTCAGGTCCGTCTCTTCTGTCTCTATCCCGGGAGGCAGCTCCAGGTCAACAGCCGTCTTTCAGCAGATGATCCGGAGGGCCAGAGGGGGAGAAATGCTGGCGAGGTGCTGGGGACAAGGTTCCGTTAGCAGAGCCTGGTCCTGGACGACTGTCATTCCGTAGGATCTCAAGGAAATGGGCGTTCTGGGCAAGGCTTGCCTTACCACTGCCTGCATTGCCTGTCAAGTGTCTTGCTGTGACCCCCCCCTGAAATCTGGTGATCTGGGACGGAGGCTGCCGAGAACGCCCTGGGGCCTGGAGCCTATTGTCTCCTCCATTCCAAGCCGCTGGGATGTTGAGGCTCCTTCTTTGTCCTTGGTGGTTGCAGGGCCAGCAGGCTGCCTTTGCATGGTTTGTCAAATGTTTCCCCGGACCTAACTGTCGCTTTGGGCACTGGGACCTTGGATGTTGTCCTCATTCGAAACCCATTCATCTTTAGTCAGCAGTCCTGGAGTGGCATGGAATGCAAGGGCAGCTGTTTTCTTGGTGGGGGCCATTATTAGAATGCCTGGAATTCCTGCCGCCGTCCTGACACCAGACAGAGAATGGAGCCCACACCAAAAGCGGAGAGCGGGAGAGAACTGGGTCCTTGGCGGCATTCTTGAACGACTTATTCAACTGGCCCTGGAGCTCCCTACAGGGAATATTTATGATATAAAACAATACATTCCTATATTGATTATGCTGGTTCCAGTCAGGGTTTCTGTTATTTGCGGCCAGAGCCTCCCAGCGGATGGAGTAGTTAAAATGCCAAAACCCCATAAAGCCCACAGCTCCTTAGCAGGTCCCAGGGGCAGTATCTGAGAACGCACAGTGGCATCGTTCGTGTGCAAATCTTCTCTGAGATGAAATTTCCTTTACCCACTCTTCTGGGAGGTGCTCCCACCTCTGCTGGGGTTCTCATTCCAGCCTCCCGGCTCCCACTTTTCTGGGAAAGTCCAGAAAACCCTCCCAACCTGTGCATGTCTCCCCTTGAGGCTCCTGTTTGTGAAGAAGGACGAATCACCGTGCTTTTGTCAGGCACAGCTCACTACTGGGGAATGGCTCGCTAGTAGAGGGGTGACTCATTAGTGGGGGAATGGCTAGTTAGTTGAGGGGGTCACTCACTAGTGGGAGAGTCACTCCTGAGTGGGAGGGATGGCTCACAAGTTGGGGGACGGCTCACTAGTGGGAGGGGGCAGCTCACTCGTGGAAGGGCAAAGGAGATTTCCAGCTGGAGAAGACCAGGCGCATCGAGCGTATTTGGTTGGCAACATGGATTGTTCTCTAGGAGCCCATCTCTTTCCTTCTCTATGCCTTGTCATCCTTGGAAATTGGCCTCATCCTCAAGTTTCAAGATGGCAACATCAACCTGAGAAATAGCATCCTGGGGAATGTGACTTTCTCTCCCATTCCTGCCTCACTGTGCCCCCACCTGCAGGTTCTGTTCATTACTTACTGGCCATCACTGTGTTGCAGGGAGGGGGTCCTGAGGAAATCACTGGCCACTGAGAATGGGGGGCTCCTTCCGACCCGAGGCCCTGGCCTGGCCTCACAGCTGCATGGGAGTGGGGCAGATATCTGAACACTATAGGCGTTCTTTTCAGAGGGAGGATGGGGATAATAGATACTGTGACAGGCCAGGGTGCCACCTATAAATATGATTTGCAGAGTTTCACCATGTTCCAGGACTTGGTCTACAATATTTCTAACACCCACCTCAACCCCATGAGGTTGTAGCATTACCTCATTTTACAGAGGCGTAGACTATGCTTGGAGGTTAAGATCTTTTTTTTTTTTTTTTTTTTTTTTGATATTATTAAACAACTCTCTTCTAAAATACTGTGGTAATAGAGTTTGCAAGTGGGTGGCTTAGGGATATAATTTCCCAGGTGGTGAGTGGCGTTCAGCCAAGTGCGGTGTGATGCCCTCCCTGCTTTTCCATCAGGCCGGGAGCTCCTCAGGAGCAGGCTCTCCCCTGGACGCTCCTTGCCACGAACCGTCGAAAACCACCGTCGGCCAAGACAGGCCTGTTCATAATAACGGGAAGGCTTGCCAGGTACGGGACAGAATTACACCCGAGAACAAGTCAGGCGCAAACCTTTCTAGATTGACATGTCTTTCCACCCCCACTCCAGCCCACTCAGGGCCACCCAACAAATGATGCCCTGGGGCCTTGGCATGCAATTAAAAGTGAAGAAATGCTTAATCAAATCATGCCACTTGAAGTGAGTTGGCCTGGAATGGAAACGCTGTGTGGCACTAGCCACAGTGGAAATTTACCAGGCCCAAATAGACACCAAATACTCCCAGGTTGTTTTGAAATAGATACCGTTGTGTTCTACAAAGTTCGGAGATCCGTTTGCAAATATTTAAAAACCTTTCCATTAATAAGGATTGCTTTAGGAGATCACACACAGACATATACACAGGCACACACACACACACACACACACACACACACACACCTCACTCCTCCTGCCCCCAAGGCTTCTACTATGTGCATGGGAAAAAGCAGAAACCCACAAGGGGTGCTCCAGGCACCCCAAGTGTCTGTTCACCCTGGTTGAGACTCATGAATCCTATCATTCTTTGAGACAGCTCTCATTAAAAAAAAAAAAGTTTATTTATATTTTCCCCCCTCAAGAATGTCATGACTAACTTTCCATTCATTATCAAAATATTCTTTTGCCACTAATTTCCCTTCTTGTTTAAAATAAACAAAGAAGCAAACCCTGTTGGCATTGCATCTAGGATGCACTCTGCTGTAAACAAGAGAAAATTTTCTTAACGGATCTTGAAGAGCCCTCCCGTGAGAATTTCCTCTATCAGCTTCATTTGGCATGGAGGGCAGGCGGCCACGATGGAGTGCAGGGGGTAAGGGGAGGCTGTCTTGAACATGCCAGGACCAAAGTATCTCATCCCTCAAGGCTTGGCTCCAATTTCTCAGGCCAGGTGCCCACCCCTCCCTGCTCTCTGTGCCCTCACCAAGGGTGCAGAGCTGTGTTACCTAGACCTTGGCACTGGCTACTGTGTAAACTTGGGCGATGAGTTCACCTTTCTGCACCTCAGTTTCCTTACCCATAGAATGAAGCGGTAGGATTCATTGTTAATTTTTAAAATATTTCTTATTTTGTATTTGAGAGAGAGAGAGTGAGCGAGCAGGGGAGGGGCAGAGAGAGATGGAGACAGAATCTGAAGCAGGCTCCGGGCTCTGAGCTGACAGCCGTGAGATCATGACCTGAGCTGAAGTCAGATACTTAACCGACTGAGCCACCCAGGTGCCCCAGAAGCTGTAGGATCTTACGATCTCTAAGACCCCTCCAGCACTGAACTTCTAGGATTCTAATCCAGCAATATCTACATGAAAAAAAGGAGGGTATTTTTGACCAAAAAAAAAAAAAAATCTTAGTTTTTAGGATTCAGGAACATACAGTGAAAGCTCCTATATGAAATCAAAACATTTTTTTAAGTTTATTTATTTTGAGAGAGAGACAGAGAGCAAGTAGGGTAGGGGCAGAGAGAGAAGGGAGAGAGAGACAATCGCAAGCAGGCTCCACACTGTCAGCACAGAGCCCAATGTGGGGCTCGAACTCATGAACCATGAGATCCTGACCTGAGCCGAAATCGAGAGTCAGACACCTAACTGACTGAGCCACCCAGGTGCCCCAAAACATTGTCTTTTCAAAAGGCAGAACACAAGAAAAGTCCAAAAACTAACTCACCCAAGGCTTCTTTTCTAACAACACAGCCGAAAACCTCCCCCAATGCCCCCCAATATACCCTGCAAATGAAGGAAGAGAAAGGGGGTGCAGAGCACCCCTTCTTAACTGCCCTGAGCCAGGAGAGAGTTCTCATCCTTTAGCTTCACTTCTATTCCATGACCTGATCTGAGGGACTGTCTGCCTGCAAGCCTCCTAGAGAAACTTTGAGGAGTCCAGGGGTGAAGGTGGCTCTCTTGACCAAAGAGTAACGCAGAGGTCTGGGGAGGGACTCACCTGAAAGTAAATCAAAACAAAACATTGAGTCCTTCTGTGATAGATGTGGCTCCTGGTAGATGAGACACTGCTCAACATCCTTTACAGGCCCTCTGGCGTGGTCTCCTGGACTTGTTCTACATGGAAGGGAAGGTGGGGAGAGAGAGGGACTGCTGTTAGGAAAGGCGTGACTTTTCAAGATGGGTCAAAAGGGGATATTGTTGTCCCCGCTGGGGAAATTCCCCTCTTGGGGAATGGCAACAGTGATGTGGCCAAGCTTTCCAGAGACCCCTGAGGTCCGGCTATGGGATTAGGTCTTGCAGCCGCAGCAGTGGGGGAAGCACCCCTAAGAGGAGTCAGGAGGGGAAGCCAGAGAACTGGGAAAGGAAAGTGGTGGGGAGGAGCCAGTGGGTGAGTCTATTTGAGGAAGGAGGGGATTCCAGTGATGCTGAGAGGTCAAGGAAGAAGAGGTGCAACATGGCCATTCTGTTTGGGCATTTGGAAATGGGAAGGGACTTGAGGGGACGGATGCTGGGATTTCTGTACTACTACCAGGTGGGAGCTCTCATGGCCATCCGCCTACACCAGGATGGTGTAAGGAAATAAAGATGAGACTGACAGTGCTCTAACAGCCATGCCTCACTCATGGTTTCCAGTTCAGGTGAGAAGATGGATGCTTGTGCCAGTTTCAAGGGAAATAAGAACAGTGAGGATGATACAGTGTTGTCTTCTCTAAATCCAAATTCATTTAACCTAAAAGACTTTTCTCTATTTTGAGATTATGTCTTCTCCAATTTTGGTATTAAAAATGTCCTTTCTTTTATGAAGTGATGGCAATAGGTGGTAGCTGTTTGTTTTTTTTTTTTTTTAATGTCCTTATTTGACAAAATAAAGAATTGGCAAATCTAGCTGGTGCCTACGGCCAATTCTGCTAGTTTTCTCTGAGTATTGGTTTTCCCTTTCTTACATGCCAAGAGAAATTTAAGGGGCATGCGACCACCCAGAATAAAGCCTACAGCTCCCAGTTTTCCTTGGAGCTAGGTGTGGCCAGCTGTTGAAGTTATGGCTAATGAGATGTTTGTAGAAGTGATGCCTCCAACTTCTGGGTAGTATCTTTAAAGAAGGGGCCTGTCTGCTCTCTGCTACTTTTCCTCCTCCTAAAAGCTGGAATATAGGCATGGAGTTATCTGGGACTATGAAGATGAGTGCAATGCACTGGGAGTGGCAGAGGAACCAGACAGATGGAGCCCCAAGCCATAGCGTTACTGTATCAGCCCAGGATGCTTGTATAATGTGAGAGAAATGGGCACTTATATTTCACGTCTCTGCAGATAAAATGAGTCGACATTTACATGATATTTGCAGTGTTGAAAATAGATGAGATTATCCAGGAATAGAGAGTAGAGGGAGGAATAAGAGGGCCTAGAATGGAGCCTTAAAGAAGTTCAATATATAGTAGTTATATAGAGGGGGAAGGACCCCTAAGGGGAGTCAGGAGGAGAAGCCAGAGAACTAAGGAAGGAAAGTGGTGTGGAGGAGCCAGTGGGTGAGTCTATTTGAGGAAGGAGGGGGTTCCAGTGATGCTGAGAGGTCAAGGAAGAAGAGGTGCAACATGGCCATCCTGTTTAAAATGGAAGTAATTGGTGGCCTTATCAAAGGCTGTTTCATTGAATTGGTGGGATGAAATCCAAGGGGAGGGAGGGAGGGGGAAATGAGAGGGTGATAGAGAGACAACACACTCAGAAAGTGTGGCCATGAAAGGAAGAGCAAGAGGGTAGGGGCTGGAGGGAGATGAGGAGACTTCTCTCCTCTCCTTCCCTCTCCTCTTCTCTCCTCCCCTCCCTTCTCAGCTTTTCTTTTTCTCCCTTTTTTCCCTTTTTTTTTTTTATAGAAAAACTGCAGAATGCAGGGCATTTACCCACTGATGGGAAGGTTCCAGAACAAAGAAGAGATGGAAGAAACAGGTTAGCGAGAAGGTAATTGCTGCAAACAGCTCCCGGGAAGATGGGAGGCAAGGAAGACAAAGAGCATCTGTGAAGGAACTGGCCCTCGGCAGGAGGATAGAAAGTTGGTTGCAAACTCAGGAATGCACGTTGGACGATTGGTTCTCTTTTCTCAGTGCAGTAGAATGCAAGGTGGTCCATGCAGCTGTGGGATTTGCCTCCAGCGGTGCTCTGCTGGCCTGGGGGCAGGTGTGGGGAAGATGGATGCTGATGTTCATCCAGGGTTGGAATTTTGCTAGGTGGGTGGAATGTGAGGACAGAGGAGGAAGAGAATGTCTAGTGTTTGGAAGAGTGAGAGAATGGAAGCTGAAGAGACTGAAAACCATGGATAAGGAACACCTGGAGGAACACCTGGACCTCACTGGTCCAACATCCACAATGGAGTTGAGTAACAGATGTAGTGGGGATATGGAATTGAGGGGAAAGTTAGGATAGAAGGCTGCAGTCAGAGAGTGAGAGCACTTGGGGTCGAGATTCTGAGGAAGAGGAGCCCATAGTGTCAGTCAGGCCCAGATAGGCATGGGAGTGGGGACTGAGAAGGAGGAAGGAAGAAGTTGCTGGAGATCAGAGGACAAGGAGCCAAGAGGCCAAGATCATGGCTGGGCCAGCCATAAGGATTCTAAAGCAGCGACATGAATGGGGGTGGAGAAAGTTGTGAACCATTTGCTAATTGTTGGTTGGATGAGGAAAGGCACCAAGCAAAGTGCAGAAATGACCTAGACTAGGGCAAGGATAAGACCTGAATGACCTTAGCCTCAGTTGAGTGGCTAATTTGCAAACCCAGGAAAGAAGTGTTCTGGAAGTGACAATGCAGAGCCAGCTCAAAGTGGGGCCAACTCCTAGACCCAATGTCAAGAGCATAAGAGTAAACAGTTTCCATTTGGGAAGCCTTCAACAGAAGCAGTATCTCTGGGTCAGCCATCAGCAGCCAGCTTAGTCACCTTAGCACCTCCTGGGAAGCTTTTAAAATGCAGATTCCAGGGCCCCACCCAGGCTAATTAAATCTATATATTTAGGGAAAGTTCCTGGGCACAGATCTGGCTTCCTAGGCATGAGTCCTACTGGTCCCTGTGTTCAGTAGGGCCCCATTCTTAGTTTAATGCAATCTTGATATTCTTAATCATTTTTGAACAGGGTGCCCTGCAAATTCATTTTGCACCAGACCTCGCAAA
Organism: Panthera pardus; assembly: GCF_024362965.1. Taxonomy (NCBI): domain Eukaryota; kingdom Metazoa; phylum Chordata; class Mammalia; order Carnivora; family Felidae; genus Panthera; species Panthera pardus. Next base: position 11,027,043 of record NW_026526721.1, on the reverse strand, counting down.
TTTGGGTAATCAGGCCTGTCTGGGTAGCAGTATCCTTTAAGAAATCTTCTCAAATGAGGGGCACCTGGCTGCCTCAGTTGGTAGAGCATTCAATTCTTGATCTTGGGGTTATAAGTTCAAGCCCCATGTTGGATGTAGAGATTACTTAAAAATAAAATTTTTAAAAAGAAAATAAAAGAAAAAATCCCCTCAAGGGATTCTGATGCGTGGGTAGGGTTAAGAGTCACCAAGTTAAGCCAAGAGTTGAAGAAATGGCTGAGAGTATAGGGTGGGAGGAAGATGGCGGAGGGTATGGGGAGGATGGCACGTTTGCACAGAGATTTCTACTCTAGGTCTATGTTTGGTTCCTTGGAGAAGGAGGAGTGCTGGAGCCTAACAACTTTGCCATGGCCTGAAAGGGAGGCACACTGGTGGGGTGTGGGGCTGGAGAGTCTTTGCTCTGTAGTCTTCTGGAGAGTGCATGGGCAGCCCAGGGGCAGTGGAGAGAAGAGACTACATAGAGTTGGGGACAGGGGTGAACAAAGCTAAGCACGTCGCTCTGGGCCGAGGCACTGAATGACTTTGTGGGTAGTGGGCACTGGGATGGGTACAAGAGTCCAGAGTTCCTCAAAGCTGAGAGACTCAAGATGTTTGGCTGGAGGTCTAGGCTTGGAAGACACCGTCCCATAGATAGAACATGGAGCAAAGCCAGTCTCCCATTTTGAGCACTCGCAATGCTCAGGGAACCTTACCAGAGACGTGGCATGTCCATGAGAATCTTGTTTTCCCTGGGGAGTCTGAGAGGAAGTGAGCAGAGCTATGTAAACCGAGACAGGGCTCTGGGAAGAGGCGGCTCCCCAGAGAAACGAGCCGCAAACACAGGCGCCACAGGGTCACTTGTCAATGAAATGTTGGTTGTTTTTCTAAATTACGAGAGATAAGAGGTGGTGAAATCTTCCCTCAGCTTCAGCCCTTTAGTATAAATAGTTCTTTCAAAATCAGCCCAGACAAGGCTGGGCCTGAAGGAGAAGGCAGGTACATAAGGCCTGCGGTCCCATCTCTGGGAGCTGCCGTGTCAGGGCCGGCCATGGAAGCACCAGGTGGAACCAGGTGCATCTGAGGCTCGTGAGACCCCCTCCTGAGGGCAAAGGAGAAGCTGCCTGAGGAAAGCCTCATCTCAAGCCTTTAGCAATGGTCAGGGGAGCAGCAGATAGCATCGTCACTCTCTCACACTCAAACATGGCCAAGCAGCAGGAGAGGTTGGCAAAGGTCGCCTGATTCAGGCTACCTCCAGATTTGGCGGAGCAAATCTAAGCACTTGCTACTTCAGGAACAGCTGAGGCATGAAGGAGCCTCTCATCTGGGTACATTTTTGTCCACCCTGGCCTCACAGGAGCCTGCCCCTCCTGCTCGCTGGCCTCCAGCCTCTTGTGGTCCAGGTGGATCGACTGGCTGAGCTTCGGAGGCCCATACTTGCTCAGGGATGTTCTTCTTGGGACACTTGCATGGCTCAGTTGGTTAAGTATCCGCTTAGGTCATGATCTCATGGTTCGTGGGTTCAAGCCCTGCATCCAAGTTAGTGCTGACATTAATCCTCTACTTGGGATTCTCACTCTCCTTCTCTCTCTCTCTCTGCCCCTCCCCTGCTTGTGCTCTTTCTTCTCTTTCAAAAATAAGTAAAGAAACTTAAAAAAAAGAGAAGAATGTCTCCTCACTGACCCTGAAATACATTAAAAGGTCACTTTTGGGACGCCTGGGTGGCTCAGTCGGTTAAGCATCTGATCCTTGGTTTCAGCGGAGGTCATGATCTCACAGGTTCATGAGTTCCAGCCCCGTGTATCCGGCTCTGCCCTGGTGGTGCAGAGCCTGCTTGGGATTTCATCCCTCTCTGCCCCTCCCAAACTCACGCTGTGTCTGGATCTCTCAAAATAAATAAATACAACTTAAAAAAAAAAGATCACTTTCACTTGCCCCTTTCTGATATTTGAGGATTTTTCCCCTTCATGGCAACAGGGAAGCCATCTTGCCAAGTTCGCTTCCCAATGGAAAGCTTCGTGACTTTACAAAAGTTGAGAACTGGCCCCTTCTTCTTTCCATCCGCGCGTGGGTCAGTGTGGCTGTGTGGCACGTCTGTGCACATGGGGAAGTCCTCTCCAGCTCTGGCCACAGTGTGTCTCTCCCTGGGAGCCGGTGTTGGCCCTCTTGCCAAGGAAGCTGAGTCCTTTCCCTGATCTGGGGAACCAGACCACTCATCCCTGGGGCATTTCCTGGTTCCGGACACCTCTGATGTCTGCACAACATCTGCTTCTGGCTGGAGGATCAGTTGTTGGGGCACCAGCACCTCTGTTTTGGGTATTGTCCCATGTCTATCTACAGCCCTTGCCCTAAATCAGTGGTTTCTAAACTTTTCTGATTATGCGCCCATTTAGTAAGAGGTTGGTGGGGGGTACATATTGCCCATCTGTTTACTTATACACTGCACATTATATAAATTGTAAAAGAAACATAAAGTTGAGGTTAAAAAGAGGAACGTGATGACATAAACAATGTTTTTGAGTGTTGTTAATTGTGGTGGCTTCTGATTACCGCTAGTCACTACCTTGAGGCCTAGGAATCTAGATTTGAAGTTCATTGTTAACAAAAAGGGATTTAAATACCTATTAGAAGTAGTCTTCTTGTTAATTCGGAATGATTTCTGGCCAGATCTGATCAGCAACTCAAGTTTTAATCGTGCTGTGGGTGTGGGGGCCCACCTATAAGGGACGAGTCAACTCTACTTAACATTATTTCCAGGCAGGACTTTTGGTAGTAATCCTAAGTCTACCCCGTTCATCTTGTGGGAACTGATCACATCACGATGAGATGATCTGATCTATAAATCCTCTTACCTGGGTGCAGGCTGAGTGTTCTTGGTCTTGTCGCTCTGCCCGGAAGCTGGCTCCTCCCTCAAGAGGCCTCAGATCCTGCCTGTGGGGGACTAAGTCAGAGACCTATGAGCACCTTTATGTTAAATATTAGAATATTAGCTTGCTGGAGCTGCTGTAACAAAGTGCCACAAATTGAGTGGCTTGAGCAACAGAAGTTGATCACGTCACAATTCTGGAGGCTGGAAGTTTGAAACTAAGGTGCCATGATGGTTGGTTCTTCCTGGAGGCTGTGCAGGAGAGTCTGTTCCTGGCCTCTCTCCTAGCTTCTGGTGGTTTCTGGCAATGGTTGGTGTTGGTTGGCTTGTAGACTCATCACCCTGATCTGTCTTCGTCTTCACATCACCGTGTGTGTGTGTGTGTGTGTGTGTGTGTGTGTGTGTGTCCAAATTTCTCCTTTCTGTAAGGACACCAGTCTTACTGGATTAAGGCCTACCTTAAGAACTTTATTTTAACTGATTAGCTCTGTAAAGACCCTCTCTCCAAATAAGGTCACATTCTGAGGTGCTTGGGGTTATCTTTTTGGGGAGCAACATCATTCAACCCATAACAATTAGTAAAGCTCATTGTTTTCTGACTTCTAGGTAAAAATAAATAGAAGTTCTAATGGCTTCTTGTGGCAGATCCCGGTGGATAATGGCCTGGTGCACCCGTGGGGTGTGTGTACTTTTCTATGGAGACCACTGCCTCATTAGTTCAGTCCCTCCTCCTCTTTTCCCCGTGATCATTCACCCCCGGTTCTCATTAAGGGCAAGGAGGGTGTGAGTGTGTGGAAGACCAAGCCTTGAAGAGCTCCGTTCGGAATTCCATAGAAGATTGGTTTAATGGGGGACTTCTGGACATCAGGATGGCCAGCCAGCCTCCTCTCTCCTCTTCCAAACCTTAGAAATAATAAGAAAGACAGTTTTAAGTGAAGGCATAACTTTGTTCAAAAGCAAGAAGGGAGAAAACAGTTAAGTGGGTTTTCGAAAAGTTACGCGTAGAATTATCGTAAGACCCAGCTATTCCGCTCCTAGGTGTGCATACCCCCAAAGATTTTAGAAGGTTTTCAAACAAAAACTTGTACGTGAATATTTATAACGGCCCTATTCACAGTAGCCAAAAGGTAGAAGCCACCTAAATGTCCAACAGCCGGTGAATGGATAAACAGAATGCGGTCTAGCCAGACGACGGACGATTACGACACCTAACAAAGGGTGAAGCACAGATACACCTTATATCACAGATGAACCTTGAAAACGTGATGCTAGGTGAGAGAGGCCAGATACAAAAGGTCGCATATTGTACGATTCCATTTATATGAAATGTCTGGAATAGGTCAATCCGCAGAGGCAGAAAGCAGATCAGTGGTTGCTAGGGGCTGGCGGCAGGTGTTGTTGGGAGGAATGGAGAGCGGCCGCTTAATGGAAGTGATTTTCTCTTACGGCGATGAACGTGTTTTGCAACTAGATAGAGGTGATGGTTGCAAAACGTTGTGAGTCACTGAATGGTGGACTTGAAAATGGTTAATTTTATGTTATGCGAACTTACCTCAATTTAAAAAATTAAAAGCAAGAAGAGGAAGTCTTGGGGGGAATCTTTAACCCTAAATGGCTTAATGAGGCGCTGTGGGCACCCTCTGGCTCCGAGTGAGCAGCCCCGGGAGGGAGCACTGGGTGGTACCTTCCAGTGTAATGACAATCCTGCGATCAATCTGGACAGACTCCACCAAGCTGTCCGTGGGAAAAGCCTAGCAACAACGTGGAATTTTTTTTTTTTTTCTTTTTAATCAAATGGCTCGGTGCTGTCTGCTCTTCAGAGCTCTAGGGCAGTGTCAATGCATCAGCAACCATGACTTACACGACCCCTTCATGTCTTCCCTATCTTACTCCCGAACCTTAAAATCCTGTGTTTTAAGTTCCTCCTGATTTCTTGGGAATGCAGTTCATTGACTTGGAATGACTATAATCTCCGGTGGAGAATAACATGCTTACTGGCTAAATAGCTCCTTCTCAAAAGAGCTGCAAAAGCAGATTATGTGCAAATTCAGAGAATGCTTTTTGGTGCCAAGCCCTGGTTGGATTTGAAAGGTCCTGTCAAGTTTCAGATTCACAGCTTGACGTTTACATGGTTATTTATGCCACTTATTAACTGTGGTGTATTAGTAGCAATCTAATTATGACTGCCCTCTTCGTTTGTCTTGCGAACAGCAAGAGAAGATTACTTTGAGACAAGAGTTCACCCTGGGATGTACTTATTGAACACATCTGGGGAAGGATGGGGGCCAAAAGGGCTGATGGCTTTGGCATGAGCTCCTTTTGGTCTGTTACGTTCTTGAAGCTTTTGCCCCAAGAACCCTGGTTGCTGGGCATTGCTGCTGCTCTGGGTCCAGGAAGAGGCAGAAAGATGTGCTCTTAGGACCTGAGAGGCTGCCCCAAGCGCAAAGTCTTGAATAACCTTTGTTTCTAGGAGATTCTGAGGCACACAAATGGAAGCCCTGCCTTTCTTTAAGGTGGTTCAGAAAGCCAGCCTGAGTAGGGAATTGCGAGGAGCCAAAATCCTGCTTTTTGAGAAATTTGTTCTAATTTTTTGCATTCTGACATAAGAAAGATCAGGAGCCGTGATTCCCAGCTTGGTGCCTGCATTGCAAGGAGAACCTGCACTATTCTGAGGGGCCTGGCCTCTCCAGCTCAGACCTGGAATGACAATGAACCCCTATTCTGAGGCTTTTGGTTATAACATTCACCTTCCCTCCACCTTCCCCACCCTGTGGGGGCTGTAGGGTGAAATGGGTCCTGAAGGGTAGGGGGCACTCAGCAGGGTAAGGGAGAGCACAGAGCAGCACAAGAGAAGATCTACGGTTTCTTGGCTCAGAAGGAACGTCACTGGGTTCCTCCGGCTCCAGGTGAGACAGAAGGAATCCTGACACTTCACAGGATAACTAGAGAGAATAAGGAAAGCACATCAGAAAATAAACAAATAAAGTAACTCATAGGGACGTAGGACCATATAAAGTTTCTAGCCCTGACACCAAAAGCATGATCCATAAAAAGAAAAATTGGCAATTTTACCTCCTCAAAGTTAAAACGTTTGCCTCACTGAACTGCAAGCCTCTCCTTAAAGATGCACAACTTCCTGTTACTGGTGGCGGGGAATGGCTTAGTCTCACACCGTGTGGTCACGCTGTTGGTGACACAGCCCTTCCAGGCCTTCAGAGCAGCTCCGTGCTTTAGGGAAGGGAAAGTTGGAATCCACTCATATTTGGCCACCTTCTTGGAAAGAGCCCCCCATCCTGCTGATAGCCATTTTTATGAAATCGAATTAGGTTGCTCAGTGACACTTCCCCCTTCGCCAAATCATCTTTGCTTCTTGCTTTCCATGAGGTCGGATGCCATTTGCCACACCCCTGATGCTTTGCCACTGGGTGAGGGTTTGAGTCTGGGCTGCTTGGAGCAAGGACCACCTACTTATCTAGAGTCTCTGCGACTTCAGATGTGTGCAGCTGTTGGCTGCCAGGCAGGGAGTTTCTAAAAGGAAGAAAAAGGCAAGACAAAAGTCAAGCGAATGCCCACACAAACACCTGAAACCGAGTTTTGACAAAGGAGCAAAAGCAGTTCAATGGAGGATAGACTGTTCATCAAATGGTGCTAGAGTGTTTGAGGTCCACAGGCAGGAAAACCAAAAAAACCCCCAAGCCCCCAAACCTCCACCTAAACCTTACACGTTAGTACTCGTTATTACTCATGATCACATCATGACTCATTTATATTTACACAAAAATTAACTCAAAATGGACACGGGCTTACATTTACAATGTAGAAAATAAAACTTCTAGGAAAGAAATAGAAAATCATAGAGACCTAGGACTAGACAGAGAGGTTTTTCTTTTAATTACGAAAATTGTTTTAATGTTTATTTATTTTTGAGAGAGAGAGAGAGAGAGAGAGAGAGAGAGAGACAGAGCATGAGCAGAGGAGGGGCAGAGAGAGAGGGAGACAGAATCCGAAGCAGGCTCCAGGCTCCGAGCTGTCAGCACGGAGCCCAAAATGGGGCTTGAACCCACAAGCTGTGAGGTCACCTGAGCTGAAGTTGGACACTTAATGCCCTGAGGTTCTTTTCTTTTAAGTTTATTTATTTATTTTGAGAGAGAGCATGCATAAACAGGGGAGGGGCAGAGAGAGAGTGAGAGAGAGGATCCCAAACAGGCTCCGTGCTGTCAGCGCAGAGCTTGACGTGGGGCCTGATCCCATAAACTGCAAGACCATGACCTGAGCTGAAATCAAGAGACAGATGCTCAACTGACCAAGCCACCCAGGGGCTCTTAGTTGAAGAGTGTTTAGACTTGACATCAAAAGCATAATCCATCAAAGGAAAAGTTAATAAAATCCTCAAAATGGAAACTTCTGCCCTGTGAGGAGAATGGAACGACAAGCCTGGCAGAAAATGTTTGCAAAGCACATTATCCAATAAAGGACTTGTATCCAGAATATATAAAGAACTCCCAAAACTCAATAGTCAAAAACCCCCAAAGAATCCAGTTAGAAAATGGGCAAAGACACAAACAGATGTTTCTCTGAAGAAGATATGCAGAAAGCAAATAAACACAGGAAAAGATGCTCAACGTCATTAGCCACTAGGGAAATGCAAATTAAAACCACAATGAGATATCACTATCACCTACCAGAATGGCTAAAATAAAAACCACTGATAACACCAACTGCTGGCAAAGATGGGGAGAAACCAGATCACTCACACATTGCTGATGGGAATATGAATGGCATAGCCGCTCTGCAAAAGTCTGGCAGTTTCTTACAAAATTAAACATGTACTCACCATATGACCCAGCAATCATGCTCTTGGACATTGTCCCGGAGAAATGAAAACTTATGTTCACAACAGAACCTCTACAAAAATGTTCGTTGCGGCTCTATTTGTAATGGCTTCAAACTGAAAGCAACCCAAAAGTCTTTCAATGGGTGAATGGTTAAATAAACTGGTACATCCATATCTCTGTCAATTTCCTGCTGGTGATATTATACTATAGTATAGTTATACTATAGTTATGCAAGATGATGTTATCATTTAAGAAACTGGGTGAAGGGGTCTTCTTGAATTACTTCTTACAACTGCATCTGAATCTACAATTCTCTTAAAATAAAAAGTTTTTTTTAAGAAAGTAATATTGAAAAAAGTCAAGTGGATGAGGCGCACCAGGACTAGGCTTTTCGAAGCCCTCATAAGGCAGACCGCAGAAGATCTGGGAGCTGAGGAAGAGGAACCTTTGCTTGAAGAGTGCAATGAATAATAGCACTGTCTCTTACAAGGTCCACCAGTTATGCTCCTTGGCATTTACCCAAACGAGTTAAAAACTTATGTCCATACAAAAACCTGCACACGAATGTTTATAACAGCTTTTTCATAAACGCTAACACTTGGAGACAGCCACGATGTCCTTCAGTAGGTGAATGGATACATAAACTGTGACATGTCCATAAAACGAAATATTATTCAACACTACGAAGAAAAGAGCCATCAGGCCACAAAAAGACATGGGGGAATCTCAAATGCATGTTATTAGATACAAAATACCAATCTTTAAAAGGCTCCATACTGTATGGTTGCTGGAAAAGGCAAAACTGTGGACACTGGAAAAAGATCAGTGGTTGCCACGGGTTAGAGAGAAGGGAGAGGAGGATAAATGGGCAAACCACAGAGGATTTTCAGGGCAGTGAAACTGCTCCATATGGTACTGTAATGGTGGATACATGTCATTATACATTTGTCCAAACTCAGAATACACGCCACCAAAAGTGAACTCTAATGTAAACCATGGATTCTGAGTGATAATCATGTGTCAATATAGGTTCATTGATTATAACAAAATGTTAAAAAAATCTTAAAAAATAAAGCCTAGTAAAAAATAATAGCAGGGGCACCTGGGTGGCTCAGTCGGTTAAGCATTGGGCTTTGGCTCAGGTCATGATCTCACAGTTTGTGGGTTCGAGCCCCACATCAGGCTCTGTGCTGACAGCTCAGAGCCTGGAGCCTGCTTTAGATTCTGTGTCCCCACCCCCTCTCTGCCCCTCCCCTGCTTGAGCTCTGTCTCTCTCTCCCTCTCAGAAATAAATAAGCATTAAAATAAAAAAATAATAACAGCACTGCCTTTATTAACATCCTCACACAATTCAAGGTGCTTCTAGAAACATTTTCTCCTTTTAAGGACCATCCTTAAGATCATGCTCTGTCGTAGATGGAAGCTGGAGGGTGTCAAATGATAGCAAATGCTGTGTAGAGCACACCAGCAAGGGACCAGGAGGTGCTCCTGTGATCAGGGACACACCTGTCCCCCTAAGGGCAGGGATGGGTGAGGAGAAGTCTCCCTGGGGCTCTCTGGTAGGGTGAGTGGGTGGCAGGGGTTCTTGAGGCTCCAGTACAGGCAAACTAGATGGAGGCAGGGAAGAGAAGTATGCAGTCCAAGAGAGGGAGGACCAGAGCAGAGAAGTGATAGGTGTCTACGGGGACTCTCTTTCTGACACTGGATGCCATGCTAGGGTGTCAGTGGGACTTTGCTGTATACACAGGACAAGGAAAGGAGAGGCGAAAGCAGAAAACTGAGCCAGGAGTGGGGTTGGTCCAAACTCAAAACGGAAGGGGTAGGAGTCAGAAATCTGGGATGGACCCAGTAATTAACCCAAAGGGTTGATTTACTCTGGGGACTTCATATATAGCCAGGGAGTGATAGAGAACAAGGTGGGAGGGCGTTTTTCACGGTGTCATGACTTCTAGAGAGGTATACCTGCTGATTTCCCTTATGCATGTCTTCTTAAATGATCTCTTTTCTAAGCACTTGTTTGGGGCATGGGGTCCGGTACACAGGCATGCCTGCTGTTCATCCTGGCAGAGAAAGCTGTCTCCCTCTTGTGGTCCCTTGGGGGAAACCACTCCACGCACCTGGCACCTTTGGAGCTGGAAGGGCCAAGGGGGTACTTTCCAATCAAGAGGTACAGGCGAGTGGGAAGTGGAGCCCCAGCATGGCCCTTGGCTATTTGAAGCCAAAATAGGTGCACAGGAGGGTTGTGAAAATCAAGGGTAGTGAAGGAGAAGAAAATGGAACAACTGGCAGAAGATTCCAGATTCCTGACTAGGCACTGTTGCCTTGGCAACAGGAGAAGCAACACGTTTGGAAGGAGAAGCGCTTTTGTTCTCCAAGTCCTCCTTTTGTGGGCAGCCTCAGCCCCCCGCCCCGTCCGAGATTCCCAGGAGCACCCTCCTTCTGTGCAGTGGGGCGGCAGATACACATGCTTCTGTGATCATCATGGTGTGCCTTTCTGGGGACAGTCACAAAGATTTGAAAAAGCAAGGACATCCCAAAGACCTGGGGTTATGGAGCCCCTTCTGATCTTGGATCTCGGTGATGTCCATTGAACTGAGGTCTACTGAGCGAAGGTGTTGACTTGGGGTCATGTGGCACACGTGGCCAGGGGCCCAGCCCCCCTGCCTCCTGGGGGCAGCCTGGTCCACTGCCAGCCTCATCCTGACCAATCAGTGAAATGCAAATCAGAGGTTAAAGAAGGAAAGAAAGTGCTGATGCCTGGCAGGGGGAGATGAGGAGATTTGCCTGAGTAACAGCCCTGTTTGAGGCTTGAAGGAGTCAGATTAGATGCCCTGGGAAGTAAGTCTCCTCACCTCCAGGGCTGAAGGGCTGCCCCTCTCGGTGGCCTACTAGGTTTGGGTGGCCTTCAGTCGCCACGAGGTAATGGCCCGGGGACTGCCTTTCTTCCCCACTGACAGTGGACTCCTGAAGGGCACATGGGGTCTCCCTCCCTGGGCTCTCTCTGGCAAAACACAACTGTGCGGGGCTGGCTCAACTTTGCGACCCTCACTGTGATGTGCGGCAACCCAAGAGGACCGTGAACTTAATTAGAACCAGAGACTGTCACCTGTCTTCATCCTTGCTGCCTGTAATCCCAACCCAAGAGGTTTTCAAAATCCCCACTTGGTTTATTAAATTTCTTACTTCGTTTAGTTTTTAACCTTTTATTTTGAAAATTTTCCAGCTTGCAGAAAGGTGGTAAGGATTGCACAGCGTACATCTGTCTGCCCTTGACCTACAGTTACCAGTGATTGGCGTCACCACGTGTACTTTCCGCTCTATCCTTACGTAGACTTGTTATCACCATTAGTTACTGAACCATTTGAGAATAAGTTGCAGACACCATGATCCTTCATCCCTGAGTGCTAAGAATAATCACAGTATATTTATGAAGTTCAGAAAATCTAACACTGACACAATACTAAATGTAATACACAGTCCAAATTCAAGTTCCACCAATGCCCCCCAAAATGCCCTTTATAGTAATTTCTGTTTTCTGATCCCGATTAAAACCTTAAAAAAAATTTTCGTAGTGTGTGTTTATTTGAGAGAGACAGACAGACAGACAGAGCCCAATGAGAGGCTCGAACCCATGAACGTGAGAGCGTGACCTGAGCCGAAGTCAGACAACCGATTGAGCCACCCAGGCGCCCCCCCAACAAGTAAAAACCTTCTATCCTTAGTGTCAGCAGTTGTTGAAAAGCTGGATCTGGCTACACACACACACACACACACACACACACACACACACACATTTAAGGTTCACTGCCAAGCATGAAGGATCTTAATGTATTTATTCCTTTATTTTTTTGTTGACAAGCTGCCTCTCCCCATGCTGGGGTCTTCTAACCAGGCTCATTCCTCCAGCTGCTGGGAAAGGGGCCCAGGGGGCTGTCCTGTCTCACTGGCACACTGGGCTTGGGGTGAGGAGGCAGAGAGGACAGGCTCAAGCAGACCACGAGGTCCACCAGTCTTCCTGCAGGGGTGCATTGCTCATTATCAGTGGGCAGCAGTGGGCTTTTGCTTCGGGCCCAGCACCACCCTCCTAGAGAGCAACGAACAGAGTTGAGGAGGACCCCCCGGGGCCAGCCGCTCAGCCTCTCTCCTCTGACAGAGAGGACAAACGAGTTCAGAGAAGTGGCCCGGGCCAAGCTCACTTAGCCAGCGCCTGGAATGGAGACCAAACTGATATTTTTTTCAGGCCATCCAGCTGTTTTACAGACACCCAGGTCTGGAGAACAGGGAATACAAGGACAAAAGGGAGAACGTATTCCTTGGAGAGACAAGAAGCAAGGGCAGTGAACCTGCTTCTGAAGAGACAAAGAGGCAAAGCTCCAGACGTGCAGCCACTGGCGGACTGGGCGTCAGGCTCATCACCCCTGAGGACGTGGATGCACATGGAGGTGTTTCCCAGTCAGTGCTTGGTGCTCTCAGTGGGCGCCATGGCCAGCGAGGGCCTGGAGGCTGTTCATGCGCCCTTGTCCGTCCCAGCTCGTAAGTGCTTTTGGTTTGGATGCTCTACTTTTCTTGGCTTTCTCAATAGGACTGGAGCCTGCTGGGAGGAATTTGCCATAATCTGCTATTCTTGCTTTCGAAGTCACCAAGGGACGCAGACAGGAGACATATGCTCAGTGTGAACGAGACATCACAGCTAAAATCATTTTTCTGGTCGCAACCAATTGGATTTCACAGGACTAAGTAATTAGACAAAAAGTCATAAGCTAACAAACTCCGAACTTGCTGCCAAGAACCCCTCTGCTTCAGAGTCTGAGGTTGGAATCAGTGGCCTGATTTATGGGGATCCTGTCCACTGAGAATGCAGAACCCTGTGCCAGAGTTGTGGGGCGTCATTCCTCCTGAAGACGGCCCGGAGTGGAGACTGTCCAGGCCGCATCTGTTTTCAGATTAGGAGAGACACACAGAAAGCACACTATTGTATCCCTGCCACTTTCATGGCTCGTGACGGCCCGAGCAAAACATTGATGGCCAAGCGTTAACGTGCGGTGCATGCAACTGGGCCCTCCTGGGAAAATCTTTTCCTTTTGGAAAAATACCGGACACCTTTCAGAAGGTTGTGACTGCTAAGCGGGAAGTTTGAGCAAAATGATCAGTCCCTATCCCCTTTCCAGAACAGATCTTGTTTTTATCTCCAACAAGAAATAGCACGAGTAGACTATACACATATATTGGGAGTTCACGGTGCGCCAGACACTGTTCTAAGTTCTTTATTGTTTTCTTTAATCATCAGTACAGTCCTGTGGGATAGGTCCCATTTTACAGATGAAGAAACTGAGCCTCAGAGAGGGTGAGAAACCTGGATAAGTTTACACATACTTAGGTGGCACAATCAAGATTCGAACCCAGATAGTCTGGCTCCAGAGTGTACCCTTAACCACTATTCTTTATTTTTCCTTAACATCATTTTAAGTCAGTGTGTGTTTGCTATAGACTGAATGTTTGTGTCCCCCTCTCCCCCAAATTCATGTGTTGATATCTGATGGCCAATGTGACGGGGCTAGGAAGTAGGGCTTTGGGAAGTGATTAGGGCATAAGAGTGGAGCCCCCAGGCATGGGATTAGTGCCCTTATAAAAGAGATCTCTGAGGGGCACCTGGGTGGCTCAGTCGGTTGAGTGTCTGACTTCAGCCCAGGTCATGATCCCGTGCTTTGTGGGTTCGAGTCCCACGTCGGGCTCTGTGCAGACAGCTCAGAGCCTGGAACCTGCTTCAGATTCTGTGTCTCCCTCTCTCTCTGCCCCTCCACCACTCTGTCTCTCTGTCTCCCCAAAATAAATAAACATTAAAAAAAATTATTTAAAAAAAAAAAAGATCCCCGAGAGTACCCTTGCCTTTTTAACCAACGTTAGGGTACAGGAAGAAGACGTTGTCTATGAACCAGGAAGCAGGCTCTCACCAAACACCACATCTACTGGTACACTGATCTTGGACTTCCCAGCCTCCAGAACTTTGAACAATGAATTGTTGTTTGTAAGTCCTTCTGTCTGTGTCATGTTTGTTATAGTAGCCTGAATGGACTTAAGACATTGTTAGAGGTGAGCCTGAGCTGGGGTTTTCTAGGTGAGTCTTCTTGTATGTAGATCTGATATGACCTTTCCAACTTCTCAAGCCATTGTGGAGCATTCTGGAGCTAGGACTGGATCTGCAGTGCACTGACCTTGGTAGATAGCATGGCTTCTGGCTGGGGTGTCAGTACCACCTTATGGAGTGAATGTGGGAAAGAAGGAGGGTGCTAGGCTGCCTCCAAGATGTCCCTCATGATCCCTGCCTCCGGTAATCTCCTCTCTTTCAGCGTGTGCTGGATGTATTGACTGACTTCTAACAAATAGAATAGGGCAGAAGTGATGGGATGCCACTGTGGAGATTAAGTTGTAAAAAGATTGCATCTTCCATCTTGGGGGCTCACACTCTCTTGGATCACTCATCCTTGGGGAATCTAGCTCTCTTGTATGGTAGCTCTGTGGAGAGGTTCACATGGCAAGAATGAAGTCTTTCAACAACCAAATAAGTGTGCCTCAGAATGGATTCCCCCCACCCCCTACTCCAGTCAAGCTTTTGGATAAAACCACAGCCCTGGTTGACAGCTTGGCTGAAACCCCATGAAGGATCTTGAGCCAGAAGCACTCAGCTAAGCCACATCTGGATTCCTGACCAACACAAATTGTAAAATGATAAACATTTGTTGTTTCCAGCTGCTAAGTTTCGGGATAACTTGTTACACAGCAATGGATAACTAGTACAAGGAGCATCTGGTACTCATCTCCCTCAGGTGTTGCCTGAGGAGCTCTGATACAAAAGCCTTGGCCAATCTGCAGGTTTTCATCAGCCCTCATTGGTGTGCCCTGGGTGTGCCCCGAATGTGCAGGTGTTGCCTGGTGTCCGAGGGCTGGCAGGAAGGAAAGCTGTGTTTGGACTAACCAGTGGGGAATGGACAACTTGCCTGGCCGTGCCGAGCATGGGGGAAGAGACAGATCATCCAGGCTCATAGGAACCACAGCCGCCCCAATAAGATTTATTACACGCTCTTCCCACGCTTCTACCCTGATTCTCTCACCAAAACTTGAGTCAGTCAGAGAGCGTTATAGTCTATACAACACTTCCATGTACATTCTCTCTTTGGGTTTTTATAATTGTTCTAAGAAGCAGATAAATAACCCTTCCACCAACTCAAAATCTGCATTAACCTGGAAGTATTTTTGACTTTGTCTTCACTTTTCTTTTTGCTAAATCATAATGACAAACTTGAGAAATATCCAATCATCCTTTCCCCATTCTCAACAATGGGGCATTGTTCTCTCAGGTTTTGCCTGTAGCTTTGAGACTAATTGGTGTAAAGCCCAAGAAGTCACTTTGAAGTGATCATTTCAGTGGATCCAAGACATGATTATAGGATAGTGAGTTACTTGTTCTCTTTCAAAGGCGAGCCAATTTGGCTTCATTTCTGGCTAACTCCTGCTTCCTTTGATGTCACCTATGTAAAAGAGTGTTACTAAAAACAATCAAAGCGTATTTGTACTCCATCTTAAATACTGTTTGATGTATTTTTCATTATCTGGCTGAGAGTATATGTTTGTTTCGGGTAAATGTAGATCTAATTTTCCTTTCAATATAAACCTGATAACTCTAATGAGTTGACTGTTGTATTTCTCACTTGATCTGGCTTTTCTTGCATAAACCAACCAGAAAAGAAATAGTTTGATTATATAGAGATGTGTTTTCTTCTGGGATAGCATCTTCAAGAAAACTATCCTGTTCTAGGGGCGCCTGGGTGGCTCAGTTGGTGAAGCATCCGACTTTGGCTCGGGTCAAGATTTCACAGTTTGTGGGTCAGAGCCCCATGTGGGGCTTGCTGCTGTCAGCAAGGAGCCTGCTTCTGATCCTCTGAACCTCCCCTGCTTGTTCTCTCTCTCTCTCTCTCCCTCTCTAAATAAGTTTAAAAAACATTAAAAAAAAGAAAGAAAGAAAGAAAGAAAGAAAGAAAGAAAGAAAGAAAGAAAGAAAGAAAACTATCCTGTTTGCAACAGGGATCACCATGTGCTGGATGGAATATCCCCATTTGGGGAGAAGGATCTCATACAGAAAGAGGTGTGAGTCACTTGTGGTCAGGGAATTACACGTGTGGGGGAATGCACGTGTGTCTGGGAGACTGCACAGATACTGGCAATGGGTGAACCCAAGAATCTACTCCATGACGTCACTGACACCCCTGCTCAGGACGGGCAGATTCTAGGGCACATCTCTTGCAGTTCAATGCTGGGAAGGCATGGAGGCATTTATGCTTGGGCCCATGGGCTTGAAGAGGGACAAAGCTCTCTTCTGTTTACTCTCAGGGTGGGCTGGGAGACTCATAAAAACAGTAAGTGCCCACACCTAGCCCAGTGGTTCTTAGCCCTGGCCACACATTAGAATCACCAGGGAAGCTTTGAAAAATACATCCAGAACTCATCCCCTTGAGATTCTCATTCGGTTAGTCCTTGGTGAAGCCATATCTTTTTTTCAAGTTGAAATTCAATGAAGCACAAATGCTTCATACCTCTGCTGTACCCAGTGTGTGAAAACACCCATTCCATCAAACATCAAACAACCACACTTGGGGCATTTGTTTTTTTCATGCTCATGAGAGACAGTTATTTCAACCCTTTCTCCTAAATTCTATGTTGTAGCTTGAGTTGTGCTCCCCAGAAAGATATGTCTATGCCCCAGATCCTTTGAATGTGATCTCATTTGGAGAAAGGATATAACTAAGTACAACCAGGCAGCTTGAGATGAGATCTTTCTGGATTACCCATTGGCTTTAAATCCAAGGGCAAATGTCTGTGTAAGAGTAAGAAGAGGAGAAGACACAGACATAGAGAAGAGGGGATGGCCATGGGAGATGGAGACAGAGGTTGGAGTGATGGCCACAAGCCAAAGAATGTGGCCACCAGAAGCTGGAAGAGGCAAGGAAAGAGTCTCTCCTAGTGCCTCTGGAGGAAGCACAACCTTGCTGACACCTTGATTTCAGACGTTTACCCTTCACAACCATGAAAGAATAAATTTCTGTTATTTTGAGTCACCAAGTTTATGGCAGTTTTGTTATATGGCAGTCACTATGTATGTCCTATTTCCTATTTTCTTTATTCACCCTTTCTTTGGCTCTTTCCAGGTGTCTCTTGACTGTTTTACAGATAAGGTTTACACTGTTCCTGATTTCTCTCCATCTTCTCTTGACTGAGGCCTCCTGGCACCACAGCAGCAGCAGCCCAATGTGGACCTGTAGCTGTGGGCCCCTCCGAGATTCTAGCTGTTTTCTTGCTCATTTTGACCATTCTTCTTGGAGTGGTGCACATTTTTCCTTCACATAGTTATCTCTCTACCTGTGCCCATAGATAATGTCTCCTTCACCTGTTTTCCCCAGGGTCTTTATAGTACTACATTGATGCATTGGGGTGTAGAGAGACGCAAAGGCAGTGGGGATAGAGAATAAGGAGAGGGAGAACCCTAGGATATGAGGCTAGGGCCAGGAAAAGTTTTATGGGCCAAATGCATGATTTGAAGCGCTTGGAAAACTATTTGCAAAAAGGATCTTGTGCATTGTTTTAGCAGAAGGGCACAGGTACATTGGGACATCAGAGTCTGGGAATGTTCTAGGTCTTCAGAGTCTGGGAATGCTTTAGGTCTTCTTTCTTTGGTCAGTCCTTCTATTGTTTTATGGAGAGAAGTAGCTCCTCCTTCAAAGAGCTACTCCTACTAAAGTGGGCAGAAGCAGAAGGGAGTGGGAGCAACTGTGTTCCAATGTAGTCCCCCTAAGTGTTTACTGGCTTTGAGTGAAGGTTCACATTTATCTAGTGTCTTGCCTGGGATGCCTGGCCAGTACCTGTAGGTGATGATATGAAGGAGAGGAGGGACACTCAGCAGGGTCTTGTGAAGTGCCAAGGATGGTGGAAGAAGGGTAACCCAGGCAGATCCAAGTATCAGAGCTAGGGGACCCAGGGCAGAAAGCAGGAAGTCTGTAGAAGCTATGGCAGTCAAGAAAAACTGCAGAGGTCACAGAACAGTGAGTCGGTGGGTTTTGGGTGGAGCCCCACAGTGGGCCTATGGGTTTTGGGGAGGAAGACCACAGAGGTAAAAGGTCTCATTGCATCATATCAAAGGTGCACTGCTATCAACATGACTTATCACTGCTGATATTAACTTGGATCATCTGGCTGAGGTATTCTTTGTTAGATTTCTACACCATAAAGTTACTCTTTGTTTCCCTTTCCATACTGTCCTCTTTGGAAAGAAGTTGCTGTCCACAGCCCACACTTAAAGAGTGAGGAGTTATGCTTTCTCATCTTGAGGTTGTACCCTATGCTAGAGAAATTATTCCAAATTCCTCTTCACAAAAGACTTGCCTCTTCTCCCCCATTTATTTATTTACTTGATCTTTTATTTATAATAGAATGGGTTCATTTATATTTGCTTTATACATTGAGTTATGACCCAAATACCGCGTTTTAAATTTTGTTGCTCAAACTGTTCCTGGTTTGGCCATTGAGAACTCTTCCAGTTTGCTCCTTGGTCCATTTGACATAACCCCAACGATGTGAGTTGTGTTTTGTTTTGGTTTTGAATACTTCCTTACTTTCTGGCATTACAAAATGATACAGGATCATCTTGTATATTTCCTGCGCCAGTCTTAGAATCAGCATTTCTCCAAGGAGCCATTGTCCCTTTCACTGGAGAATGTTATTATAAACCAAGATCTGGATGGCCATTGCTTCTAGGCTTCTCAGCTGATACAGTAAGGAGAATATGTGTGTATTCTAACTTGTGTCTATACATATATCTATAAATATTTATACACATAACCATCAGTATCTATTTTAAGCTAAATATGAGTTCATACTGATGTCTCCAACTCTACTCCGTTGCTGCATGGATTATTCTAGCCTCCTCTTATTCCTTATCTGTAACCTTCCCTGCCCCCAACAGTGACAAACCCAGCTCTGTCCTCCTGCCATCCATTTACTTAGTTGTCCAATTCCAATATACATATATAGTGGTTTCAAAGTTGTTAACTTGTACCTTCATGGGACATAACTTTACACATAGAATGCAGTGCTGTGCCTGTGTACATTCCTCTGGCCTTTAATCTTACAGATTCTACCCATTTCCAAAGTGACTTATGTCAACACTTTATTCCCCCACATTTTAGATTTTTTAATGTTTATTTATTTATTTTGAAAGAGAAAGCACATGCATGCGAGTGGGGGGGGGGGGATAGAGTGGAGGAGGGACAGGAGGAGAGTGGAGAGAGAGAGACAGAGACAGAGAATGAATCCCAAGCAGGCTCCACCCTGTCAGCAAAGACCTGACACAGGTCTCTATCTCATGAATCATGAGATCGTGACCTGAACTGAGATCATGACCTGAGCCAAAATCAAGAGTTGGACACTTAACCAACTGAGCCACCCAAGAGTCCCTACATTCTGCAATTTTATCGGGGATCTCCTGACCTCCTAAATAATATTTTATTCCAGCTTATATAGAAAAATACTGGAGAAGACTTACACTTGAACCAGCCTATGTGGCTTAGAGTAATGGAATACTGGGGTGCCAGGGGGGCTCAGTTGGTTAAGCTTCCAACTTCAGCTCAGGTCATGATCTTGTGGTTCCTGAGTTCAAGCCCCTTGTGAGTTTGAGCCCCTCACCGGGCTCTCTGCTGTCAGCACAGAGCCTGCTTGGGATCCTCTGCTCCCACTTTCTCTGCCCCTCCCCTGCTCTCTCTCTCAAAAATAAAATAAACGTTACAAAATAGAATAATGGGATACTTTGATCATCAGGGTCCATGTCAGTTGCTTACTCCTATGCCAAGTGATGGTATCAGGATGCTCGTGTTGTCTATCTATCTGTAAGTACATGATTTTTATGGAAAAGGAGCAGTTCCCCAAGGGAAAAGGGGGGGGGGTGGCGTTAGACAGATAAAAACCACAGATGTCCACAACATTCCACTCCTTACTCCCACAGCACACACACAGATCCTTCTCATATTTATAGTTTAAAATATGCCTCCTTCTAACAAAATTTGTATATCTTTTTTACCTAAAGGAAAGTCAAGCTAAAGCCCACACAATTACCATATCCAGCTGCAAATCTAGGACTCTGGGTGAGGCATCATTCTTCCTTCCTTCCTTCCTTCCTTCCTTCCTTCCTTCCTCCCTCCCTCCCCCCTCTTTCTTTCTTTCTTCCTTTCTTTTTCTTCCTTTCTTTTTCTTCCTCTTTCTTTCTTTCTTTCTTTCTTTCTTTCTTTCTTTCTTTCTTTCTTCTCTCCCTCTCTCTCTCTTTTTGAGTGTAGCTTCTCATGGTCAGGCAGAAGTACTTGGATTTTTAAAAAGAAGGAAAAACAGGGTAATACTTAACAAAAGATATCAATCTTTAATGGAAGACTAGCAAGGGAGATTTTCTTAGTCAGGAAGCATTCATACATTCGTCATTCTCTTCACAAAATACTGTACAGCTACTCTCCTACTCTGTTCCTGTGTTAGTCAGGTCTGGTGGAAAAGGCAGACAATGAAGGATACAGAATCATGTGTTTTGGGGACATCTGTTCTTACTCTCAGCATCGTTTAATGTATGTCCTTATTTTGTCTATACACAGAGTTCCCTTACCAGGGCTAACTGAAATTCAAATAAGTATCTTTTATTTTTCATGACAGTTTCAATTAGTAATCACTTTGCATTTGTCAAGACTTTTGTGTGTTCTTCTTTAACTCCATTAATCTTAGCTGAATTTCAAAGCATTGAAATTAAATTGTATCAAATTGTTTACTTTGAAACCCTTTTAAAAATGTCAATGGACTGGGAATATTAATTGGCACAGAGTGTCTGTGAAGGCAGAATTAGATACAACATGTGACCATTGCTGATACGATAAAACCAAAGTTGACATTAATAAAAGAATTGTAATAATTTACCATCTGTTTGATCATCCGATGCTTCTTAGCATACTGTAAAATACTACAGAAAGAAGAAAGCTATTATCAGTTCATGCAAGGTAACAATACTGTGTTTGCAAACAGAGCCTCTTAGTAGTTGAGTCTTTATTGCTTCCATTCCTTTGAGGATTCTGGTATTTACCACACACACACACACACACACACACACACACACAGTTTCCAAGTTCCCCAAGCGGTAGAATGTTTTAACCATTTAATGAATTAATGCTTTTAATATAAAAATCCAAGTTCAATATAATTGTCTCACTCACCACATAAATACAAGATTGATAAAAAGAGAGAGGCATTACACGTTATGTGGACCAATATTAGGACAAACGTTTAAAATCAGGTGGATAAAGGGGGCCCGGGTGGCTCTGTCTCTCAAAAATGAATAAACATTTAAAAAAATCAGGTGGATAAACATTGTCCTCTCTCAATTCTATCATTGAATTACTATTACTGTACATATAAGCTTACTTGGAGATAATGTCAGAAATTTCCATTTAAGACCCTTTATGGATATGAGACTTGCCCTCTCTGCCTTTTGGGCTTCCTGGCCTCCCTGTGATAGACAAACTCTCATAAGTAGCCCATTTTAAGGCTCAGTCTTTTTATGCCTCTGCTAGAAAATTTTCAGTAACATTATTCCTTAGGCTTACACCTATGGTCTTCCATAATTTGGCTATCACCTGTCCATTTAACCTTATTTCTCATCACTCAACCCCTTTATCCTCCTATTCTTTCTTTTGGCTAGAAAATCCTCTCCCAGTTTTGACTAGCAGTTCCTGAGGGCAGTGACCCCATCTTGTTTATGGCAAAGATCATGGTGGTTATAATCTCTTTCTTTAAAAAAAAAAAACTTTTTAAATGTTTATGCATTTTTTGAGAGAGAGACAGTGAGAGTGAGTGAGCACGGAGGAAGGGCTGAGAGAGAGACACACAGAATCCGAAGCAGGCTCCAGGCTCCGAGTTGTCAGAACAGAGCTGCATGCAGAGCTCAAACTCAGGAACCACACTGAGATACCACCTCACGCCGGTCAGAGTGGCTAAAATGAACAAATCAGAAGACAATAGATGCTGGCGAGGATGTGGAGAAACGGGAACCCTCTTGCACTGTTGGTGGGAATGCAAACTGGTGCAGCTCTGGAAAACAGTGTGGAGGTTCCTCAAAAAATTAAAAATAGATCTACTCTATGACCCAGCAATAGCCTGCTAGGAATTTACCCCAGGGATACAAGAGTGCTGATTCTAGGGGCACATGTACCCCAATGTTTACAGCAGAACTTTCAACAATAGCCAAATTATGGAAAGAGCCTAAATGTCCATCAACTGACGAATGGATAAAGAAGATATGGTTTATATATACAATGGGATACTACTTGGCCATGAGAAAGAATGAAATCTGGCCATTTGCAGCAATGTGGGTGGAACTGGAGGGTATCATGCTAAGTGAAATAAGTCAGGCAGAGAAAGACAGATACCATATGTTTTCACTCATATGTGGATCTTGAGAAACTTAACAGAAGACCATGGGGGAGGGGAAGGGGGAAAAAAGTTACAGAGAGGGAGGGAGGCAAACCATAAGAGACTCTTGAGGACTGAGAGCAAACTGAGGGCTGATGGAGGGTGGGGAAGAGGGGAAAGTGGGTGATGGGCATGGAGGAAGACACTTGTTGGGATGAGCACTGGGTTTTGTATGGAAATCAATTTGACAATAAATTATATTTAAAAAAAGGGGGTGCGCCTGGGTGGCTCAGTCAGTTGAGCATCCCACTTCTGCTCGGGTCGTGATCTCACAGCTCGTGAGTTCGAGCCCCACATCAGGCTCTGTGCTGACAGCTCAGAGCCTGGAGCCTGCTTCAGATTCTGTGTCTCCCTCTCTCTCTGCCCCTAACCCACTCGCATTCTGTCTCTGTCTCTGTCTCTCTCAAAAATAAATAAACATAAAAAAAAAAAAAAAGGAACCGTGAGATCATGACCTGAGCCAAAGTCGGACACTTAACTGACTGAGCCATCCAGGCGCCCCTGTTATAATCTCTTTCAAAGATACTTGCCAAAGAGTGAATATGTACTTAAATTCTACCCAATTTTTCCATACTCAGCTTGAATGATACCACTTCTAAGAAAACTCTGATTCCTTCATTTGGAATTAACTTCATTTGGAATTAACTGTGATTTATAACTCCTTTTGTTACAGCACTTTCTACATACATATATTTTTTGCTGATGCTCTGTACTTATTCATCTTTGAAAACATAGGAGAGGGGCACCTGGGTGGCTCAGTCGGTTAAGCATCCGACTTCAGCTCAGGTCATGATCTCACAATTCGTGGGTTCGAGCCCTGCATCTGGCTCTGTGCTGACAGCTCAGAGACTGGAGCCTGCTTCAGATTCTGTGACTCCCTCTCTCTCTCCCCCTCCTTGTGTTGTCTCTCAAAAATTGAATAAACGTTTAAAAAAAAAAAAGAAAACATAAGCTAATAGGGAGAGGAACTTAGAAAATAAATAAATAAATAAATAACCAGCTGATTTGATGTCTTTACCATACATTTGCTTCTTCTCCTTTCACAGGTGACAACTAATCTTTTCCTACCAAAATTTGCTCTCTGTGCTTGTATTCTCCCTTGGTTTTTTTTCTTCTTCTTCTCTCTCCTCTAACATAAATTTATCAATCTCCTTCTTTGCAGGATCATTTTCATCAGCACAAACATGTTCTTATATTTGTCTTCTTAAAAAACAATCCCTATTGATGCTACATACTTTTCTAATCACCACCACATTCTCTCTGCTCCCTTTTATAGCAAAATGTTTTCAATAGTCCACGGTACCTATCTCTACTTCTTCATCATTTGTTCTTCATTCGTCTCTTGTAGATTGGGTTTACAACCCCACAACTTCATCATGGTTGTTCCTATCAAGGTCATTAGACTGATCTCCATATTGCTAAATTCTATGGTCATTTTCAGCTCTCAGAGGCATTTAACATAATTGATGACTCTTCTTATTGAAATATTCTTTATGTTGGCTTTCATGACATCATGCTCAACCATATTTATTTCCACTTTTTTGACTGCTTACCAATAATGGAGATAAAATAAATCATAAAATAGTCGCAGTGAATAAAAAGAATGAAATAAAAGAGGGAAAAAGAATAAAGAATAGACACGACAAATAGAAACCAAAAACGAAAGTGGTAAATGAAAATTCTACCACGTAGATAATTACATTAAATATAAATGGTCTAAACACCCTAACTAAAAGTCAGAGATTGTCAGACTGGATAAATGAAAGACTGCACCATGTGCTTCCTACAACAACTCATTCTTTTTTTTAATTAATTAATTAACTAACTAACTAATTAATTAAATTAAAATCCAAGTTAGTTAACATATAGTGTAATAATGACTTCAGGAATAGAATTTAATGATTCATCACTTACATATAACACCCAGCGCTCATCCCAACAAATGCCCTCCTTAATGACCCTTGCCCATTTAGCCCAAACCTCCACCCAACACTCCCCTAGCAACCCTCAGTTTTTTCTCTGTATTTAAAAATCTCTTATGGTTTGTCTCCTTCTCTGTTTTTACAGTATTTTCAACAAACTCTCCTTATGCACAAAGACACAAATAGGTTACGATTAAAGGATGGTTAAACATACACCATGCTAGCATGTATCCATTGAAAGCCAAATTGGTTACATTAACATCAGACAAAGTAGACTTTGGAATAAGGAATATCACCAGGGATAAAGAAGGAGAGTTCATAATGATAAAGTGATCAATTTATCAAGAAGGAATAATCATTCTAAATGTATACCCATCAATTATCAAGCTTTAAAATACACAAAGCAAAGACTCAACACGACTGAAAGGACAAACAGACAAATCCACAATTATAGTTTAAGACAACACTCCTTTCTCTATAATTGATAGGGGAAGAAAATCAATAAGCATATATAACTTGAGCAATATATCAACAATGTGATATGATTAACACTTATTTTGAAATGCCCCATGACAAAAACAGAATACTCACTTTTAAATTTTGCACATGGTTCATTAATATAGGTCATATGTGGAGTCATAAAATGAGTCTCAATAATTTAAAAGAAATGAAGTCATATGGAATTTGTTCTTCTATAATGGAAATAAATTAGAAATCTATGACAGAGATCTCCCATGAAGAGCATGCAGAAAAAGTGGAGATATGGTCCAAGGCTAAAACTTGGAGAAATACCATAGGAGGAGCTCTTGAAGGAAACTAGTGAGTAAAGGTCAGAGTAGAATAAAGATAACCAAGAAAGAGGAGTCATAGAGGCCAAAAGAACAAAGAAATATAAGGAACCACAATATTAAATGAAGAAGTAACCAATATGAGTGTTGAAACAAATCCACTGCACTTGGAGACATGGGGATTAGTGATGTCCTCAGGAAGAGAGCAGTTAATGAGAAATGGGAAGTAAAGGCAGTATCTATCCCTTTTTCAGGCAAAACCTCCTTACCTCTTGGGAAAGCTAAAAGAATAAAAAAACAATGCAGCGACTAGAGGGAGAGTCAGGGTCAAAAGAGGGGATTTTTTTTTTTTAGTTTGTTAATTTGTAGTTTTAAAGATAAGGGAGATTTGAACATGTTTGCAGACTGAAGGTTAAGAGCTGTTAGTAAAGGAGATGGGAAGGAATGGAGTTATGACCATAGGTGGGGGAGTCATATTGAATACAGACATGAGAAGTAACAATGTGTTACTGGGGAGTGAAAATGTAGATCAATTTGTAGGTGGGGCTGAAAATTGCTATACATAGGACTACCATTGATTTAACTTTTACCTTTTTGTTGATGACTCTCAAACTTTACCCCTAGCCCTAAATGTTGATCTCCAGATCCAACTTCTAAGTGTTCTCTGGTCTTGTTCACTTAGAGAGACCACCACTTTGCATTTACATGTATGAAAACAAACTTGTATTCTGCCTAACAAGTTCCCTTTCTGTTTCCCCTCTTCCCTTTGTCCCCTCTTGGCTCAGGTAATCGAAACCTCAAGTCAACCTATTATGTGGCATGTCCTAGACTTACGTCAGATGAAAAGTTGAGTTCCACTTCTTAAAAGCTACAGGGCATGGGGTGGGCTGTTGATGCATATGGGGTGGGTGTGGGTGATGGATCATAAAACCAGATAGGTTTTAAAAACAAAGATGAAAGATGGGTTTTGAGATGATGACAAATCAAAGCCAGCCAGGCTATCCCCAATATCACCAATTCACAGAGGTGAATCAGGAGAAAGAATCTAGGTAGAAAGACAGCAAGATGAAATTTTGTGAGATTAGAGATTAGAGGGTTTTGAGGGTGGGAAGCTCTGAACTGGTGAAATGCTAGATATAAATCCTTATGGTGTTCCTTTGAACTTGAACATGCACATGGAAAAAGTCATTAAAAGCACCAAGCTGGCATAGACTCCCCAAGTTTATAGGTTGAAGGACACATTATTCTTCTACACCCCAGCCTTGGAATGTGGACTTTCCCTTGATTGTTCCTTCTTTTTCCCTCATCCCCATTCTACCATGACTTATTTTTGAGTGCTAGATATTTTTCCTCTACAATGTTTCTGTACTCTGGCCCCCAAAGCATGAATCTCCTTTTTTCCCCTTTTCTTCTCACCAGTCACTGTCTAGATTGCTTACACCTTTTGTTTCTAGTCAGTGTGGAAATGTTAATAAAAAAAAAAAAAGGTTTTCTCATAGTTTTCCTACTCTTGGCAGACTATACCTGGCTAGAGGCCAGTAGTAGCAATGTGCATGAATATGAAAAATATATATATAATAATGAGGAAAAACACTGATCCAACCCTTGGAAAATAACTCCCCTGAAAGTCTAGGTTTATATTCTGGGCCAAGATGTCGATTGTTGTTTATTTGCTCTGAGCCAGACATGGTGGCTACAAGCTGCTTGGCTTTCCAAAGGTCTCACAAGGCATTATAGCCCTGCAAAGGCCCCCTTCAGAGTAGATTTAATTAGGGCAAACGATATTAATGTTCTTGCCTGGACTGCTACAGTCCAGTTGCGTGATGGTGAGTCTGGGAGTTATCCATGCTGGGCCATCACCCCACTCTTTTGTCCCCATCGGTAACTTTGAATTTCATAAATGTTTGGATGTGCAAGCCCTCAGAAAAGTATCCTCTTTCCTCATTTACCTCGACCACGTGGGATCACTTGTGGTTTGGGGCCAATGTATTAATAGCACTATAAATACAGCTCACAAACCATTCATCACCTTTCTCTTTGACATCGCCTTTTTCAAGGACAAAAACCTCCATTTTGTGGTAGACGTTGCTGCTTTTTACCTGCAAGAGTCTGGAAACAGAGTCTTTTTAAAATTCAGTTCAAATGTGTGGCTACATTTACTCCAGCCTTGGCCCAATGGCAGCACGGTATCTGTTACAAATAGTTAAGTTACCAGTCACATAAACCAGCCACTATTCCTAGTCCCTCTGCTCACAGAATTAAACTGTTCATGTATCCTCATGTCCTCACATTCAAGAAGCACAAAAACCTATCAGCATCTATTGAAAATGGCTCTTCCTGGGCCCTAGTGTAATGGAATAGGAGTCCCAACCATTGTGTAAGGAAGGGAAAGAATTGTGGCATGAGGGTTGGGTGGCAAGTGCTGTCACTGAGGGTCATGAGTGGTAGAGGACGGTGGCAACATGGCCTGCCACTCAGGCCATCCAGGAATGCTGGCCAAACCCCAGAGACAGAGCTGGCTAGGGAGAGCAGCATGGAAGGCAGTTTAGAGGCCTACCAGAGAAAGCCCTCCATTTCACCAAAAGATCCAGATGACCCTTGGTGGGGGACACATCCTGGTTTAATCTGGGGAAGGATAGAGGCTAGAAGTAGTTTTCTATTTGCTACCCAAAGCCTAGGTGTGACTCAGGTAGAAGACACAGTTCTGGGTCTCAAACTCCTCTCCTGAGGTTTTCTCAATAGTGGTTCTCAATAAGGGAATGGTACCACCTCCTTGAGAAGAGCATTTGGAAATACGAGGGGGCCATTTTAGTTAGTCACCATGCTGTGGATGTTGACATGAGGAACCGAGAGCAGGAAGGCAAAATGTCAGTAAGGCTTGGGACAGGGTCACCCAACAAAGAATCATCCTGCTGGGATGTCTCCCTATGAGAAACACACATGTCCTTCCCAGGAGGCTCCCACCAAGTCTGGGAAGACTCTGTATTTTGGAGTTTAAATATGGTGTCCTGCCCTTGTCTTTGTCTGTCAGAGCGCAGAGCTCTGAGCTCCTCCTTTCACGGGCTGGCACTGCCCAACATTAGATACAAACAAAAAGTGCCTGTGCAGGTCAGCAGCTCCTACAGCTGACAGTGACCCCCAGCCTTCATTATCACCACAGCCAAGAATATTTGTAGTACAGATTGCTCCTCTGAGAGGAGAACTGTGTTTCATGGCAGGATTCATGATGAGAATGACTTTAGAGGGATGGGTGGGAAGCAGCTTTAATTGACCACCTGTAGCTCTCAGGAAACAAAGATATCCCCAGAAATATGAGTTCATTCAGCTTTTAGAAGGTTCAAGAGGTTTGCATCACCCGGTTTTTCTTTCCCAGGAACTAACCCAGATGTCAGTTGGTCATTTTCTTGAACCAGAGCAATGGTATTTTGACAATGGCTAGAACCAAGCTTAGAAATAGAGGTAGCAAGATTGTGGCTTCCCTTTTGAGTTTTCTTTTTCTCTTCCTTCTCTAAAGGTAAGAGCAGAGACTGCCAGTAGTTTGCTAATTGTCTTCAAGTGAAAAGATTGTTTAATTCAGAAGAGATTTTAGACTCCCAGGGGCATGACGCCCATCATTTCACAATGGAGAATTATTTTGTGGTATTTATTTTATGATTCCTGACCCTTGTTCTAAATCTTGCTGGTGTGTTTTCATTTAAAATGTATTAACTGAAACTTGGCATCGTGACTTGGCTCTATTAAGCTCTACAACAGCTTAATCCAGATTTTATTATACTGGGACTTGAGTATATGAACTATAATATGGGGGAAGCTTGAGGATAAATAAAGTAATTTTGATACTTACTATGCATTTAACTCTTTTGATGCTCTCTTGGCAATTAACTGGAGTATTTGTGGTTGGTTTTCAACGTTCTCAAAATGTTGCTACAGTAACTGTTAAGTCTCCCTGAGACTGGGGTTCATGGGATGTGGGGTAAATGGCAGCCTCAGTTGAAAGTTCTAGGTCCTGTGGTTATCATACGTTAGGCCTATCTAGTGGATGTGGACCCCGACTAGGCAGCCTTAACCTCCCCTCTGAGCTCCAGGATACTCACATCTGACCACCTCCTTACCAGCTTTCCTTGGACCTCTTGCGAGTTCTTCAACCTCAATGCTTACAAGTGGACCTCCAGAGCTTCCTCTCAAACCCGCTCCTTGACTGTACACCCCTTCTGGAAAAGGAGCCACCATTTACTCAGTTGCCCCTGCAACTCTCTCTCCTCTACTACAAACTTCTAGGTTACATCTGCAGTCCATCCACTTCTCTCCATCTCCACTGCCCATCCCAGATCCAGCACCAGTGGTTCTCACTTGGAGTATTCATTTAGCTTCCTACCTGTCTCCCCAGGACTATTTGTGACTATGATCATCTGTAGCTTTCTCTCCTGCAGCCAGAGTGATCTCCTCTAAGTAGAAAACAAAGCTCTTTACAGCCCTGCCCCAAACCCTTCAATGGCTTCCCAGTGCCCCTGGCTCAGAATTTAAGTCTTTCACATGTCCTCAAGACCCTGTGTAATCTGACTCCTGTTTACCTCCCAGCTTCCTCTCACCCTGTTTCCACCTTTTATTGGGTGTTGGCCTCCCCAGTCTTTCCCCTAAACCAGCTCCTGGCTGGGGTCCCCTTATCAGTGCAATGACTTCCTTGAAGAGGCCTTTTTGATCCCCTCCCAATCTAACTAAAGCCCCTATTGTATTCTCTCATAGCACCGGTACTACTCCTTCAGGACATTTATCACAGTGTGTACTTTTATATTTATTGTTGTATTCTAGATTTGGTGCCTGTTCCTCCTAGTAAGCTTCAAGTCCCATTAGGGTTAGGGCATTGTCTACTTTGTTCACCACCATAAATCCAGTGACCAGACCAGTGTCTGATATGTAGTACGTGCTTACTAAATATTGGCTGAGTCCATACATTCTGACTTCGGGTACTTGATGATCACTTTCATCAGCAAAAATTTACTGAGTTTCTGCTATATTCTTTCTAGAAGGGGAGGAACATAAAATCTAAAAAAATTTAAGAACCATTCAAAAGATTTTTAAATCAAGTGGAAATCCATATTTTCTTAGTCTAGAATTCCCAAAGGACTTTTGGAGCAAAATCTAGTGAGTAACCATGTAAAGAACTCATGAAATGGAGACAGGTTGGGGAAGAATGACCTGTGACCAGGGGTTTCAGAGAGCTGAGCACAGGCCCTAATGGAGAAGAAATCCATAGAGAATGTGTGTGGTAGCCACCTAGCTAGGTCTTCTCACTGGGTCTTGTTCTGAGTCCTCCTGTTAATCCATCAAAGTCTGTGTGAGTTTTATCTCCTTTTCCAGGAGATAAAATAAAACATGCTTAATTGTTCCTAGCTATATTGCATTTAATTTATTTGCTTTCAAGTTTTCACGTGAGCCCAGAGAGTTTGTATGTGAAAGAAATCTTTACTAAGTTTGAAAATAATTTATAGAAAATTAGAAGAAAAAAAGGCAAAGGTGGGGAAGGCCATTTGCTTCAATGCCTCCGGCACATACTGAAGGAAGTCTGAAAGGTCACATTTTAAGGCCATTTTCCTCTGTTTTTTATAAGAACAAATGGTAGGTTTATAAACCACTAAGGAGGGAAAAGCAGATATTCCAAAGAGATGTGCAAAGTCTTTGATCGCTAATCTTTTCAGTAATGGGCTGTTTAGGTTAAAGACATGCTTATGGAGAATCTAGGTAAGCCCCTGGAGGCCAAACTCTGAGCTTAATCCACCAAAGATCCAGCTAGGAAAAATGGAAGGAAACTTCTCCAAGGCTTGCCCTAGTTGGATGGCAGCTCTCCACCAGCTTCTCAAGCACCTCTTCATTGCACTGTGCTTCTGAAAATGGAAGGGGAATTTTCTTAAGAGGTCTTCTAGTTTGGCTCCCTGGCTTCAACAAGGGAGCTAAGAATAATAAACACCTTGTACACTTGGAGTCAAAGAAGCTAAATGACCTTGTCCAAGGTCACACAGCTAGTAAACAGCAGAGCTGGTGCTAGAACCCAGGCCAGGGTGGGCCAGAACCATGCTTTTAACTCCTACCCCATATCTTGCCTTCCCAGTTCACATCTGTGTAAATCCGTCGTTCTCAATGTTTTGGTGTTGCCGTGTTCAATGCTCCAGTGTCATGATTCCCCCTATTTCTCCTTTTTTCTAACTACTCACTACCTCCTTCTTCCAATCTGCCTACAGGGCAATATGAAATTAAAATGTAGTGATTTTCTTTTTAGAGAATGTTCTAACCCCTTGGTCCTCTGCCCCACCTCCTTTGCCCATCATAACAAGGTTTAGAAACTAAAGCATTGACTGAAACTTCACAACTGCTCACCATGCAGAAAATGATTCCCTTTCATTTATTGTGCAAAAATATGCCCCAAATGTGGAACATAATCTTCCCCATTCCCAGAGATATTGTCCTGGGCTTCTGTTAGCAACATTATTTTCTTTGGAGCCTTATGCACCTATACAGAAGGTTCTAATTATGCCTTAGCATATCTCAGTGAGAAAGATCTAGTGCAGTAAGTTGGTCTCATTTCAAGTAAAGATCATCTGCAAAAATTGTATTCTATTTTTAAGTCATACAATCTTATTATATTTTAAATGATTTTATAATTTTGTCTGAAATTCTTTCAAGTAGGCTGTAGAAAAATTTATATGCAAACACACAGATGCAAATCTGAATACATTGAGAGCAAGCATGTAAGACATAAGGTACTAGGGTTAAAACCACAGAACTAGGACCTGAAATAATATTTCCTCTTGTACTTCTTGTATTTGCACTAGCAATAAAAGAATATGTACCATTTTCCCACCCAAACAAAAAGTAATGTTACTTAGGGAGCTGCAAATAACGTGAAATGTGATCGTGCCTGTGATCCGCCAAAGTGACACTTCTACTTTCAGGGTAGAAGGGTGAAAATTCTCAGTTACCCCTCCATCAGCTGCATGCTGTCTGGGGGAGCATGAAGAACATCTGATGTCTCGCCATTAGCTCTCTTTTTGGTGTTGTTCTGGGCATTTTCCTCAAAGGGAGTCGCCACTTTACTGTCTCCTGTAGCCCTGGAGTTCATGCAGCTACCTCCCTCTCCTGTGAGTTCAAATGGGTAGATTCATGAATGGTACAGATGGAGAAATAGATTAACTTTAGAAAAGATGCTGGCACTGATACTCTTGGGACTGAACTGCTTCCAAGACAGAAATAATCTTTGTGCTTTCAAAATTGGGAACTCTGATGCAATTTTACTCTCCTTGTCAAATGGCTGGATGTGGTATAGTAACCGTGGTGGGGGGTGGGGGTGGGGATGGGAACAGCCAGTCAGGTGGCTTTGATATGAATAGCTTGAAAATGAGGCAAATTATTGTGCCAGGATTTTCTACTAAGCTAGCATAAGGTTTTTTTTTTCTTGGAGATTGAAACATTGATAATTGATTGGATTCTGTCTACGAAATTGTCTACAAAAGGATGTTCCTTCCTTCCTTCCTTCCTTTCTTCCTCCCTCCCTCCCTCCCTTCCTTCCTTCCTTTCTTCCTTCCTCCCTTCTTTCCTTCCTTTCTTCCTTCCTCCCTTCTTTCCTTCCTTCCTTCCTTCCTTCCTTCCTTCCTTCCTTCCTTCCTTCCCTCCCTTCTTCCCTTCTTTCTTAAATACTTACTGCATATATGTTAACCGATATGGGACAAAGAGAATGATCCCTACCCTCATTGACTAATGAGGGAGATGAATGTAAACTCAGATACCAGCTCTAATGTTTGATTGTCCCCTCCTGGGGACAGGAGGGAGAGTCCTTGACCAAACCTGGAACTCCTTCCATCCCCCCAATCTCTACCCACTGCTTCATCTTATGGTGTGTGTTTCTGTTTGAAATTATTTGTTTTTGTTGCATTTCTTCCCACTAGAACACCAACCTTATGAGGGCAGGGATTTAGTTTTATTCATCAGCTTATCCCCAGTGTCTGGAAAAGAGCTCATTGACAGTAGGTTCTAAACAAAGATGTGTTATGAGCACAGGGCTGTATATTGCAGAGAAGGGGGAGATTGCCTGCAGCAAAGAATGGTGGTAAGGGTCAAAGGGAGGAAGCCTTGCTGGAGAACAGGGCACAAACTGTAGTGTCTCACCGGGTAGAGGAAGTGAAGCAAACATACCCCTGGAAGAGGGGACAAAGTGGACAAAGGATCATATGAGTGAAAAAAACTTCAAATGGGAAAGTTAGGTCAGTGAAGCCATGTGTCAAGTGTGTGGGCAAGGGGCAAGAGAGGAAACTTTATGGAGAAAAAATTGGGCTGGACTGTGAAAGTGTCTAGCACAAAGTGAAAAATAATATGAATTCACCAAGTGATTGGAAGGGTAACCAAATATTTTCTGTAGCTATTTAGGATATAGAGATAAATAAACTGTGTGTGTATGTGTTTGTGTGTGTGTGTGTGTGTGTGTGTGTGTGTGTGTATTCACCAAGCATTTCACACATAGTAAATAACTAGCAAAATTAGTTTCTTTGTATGGCATGCCAAGGGATTTATCCTACAGTTATTAAAGTCCTCCTACCCCCAGGTATTTAACAAGGGGAGGGGCATGTTGAGATGGGTGTTTTGGAAAGCTCCAGAGAATGCGTGGAGGTTGGATCAGGCAAGAACCTGTACCAGGGAGGCCAGGTTAGAGACTGTGGAAGTCGAGGTGATAATGACCAAATTAAGGCCAAGGCAGTTTGCAGAGAGGGGAAGGTTTCTATTCAAGGGCTATTTAGCAGTAAAGGAATAGATCCTTGTATCCAATTCAATGTGGAGAGTAAAGAAGAAAGCAAGTGAGGATGACATTAAAATGACTTCGTTGCATTTATTACTATCTGATATGATAAAACATATATGGGGTTTTTTTTTTTGGCTTGTTTGTTTTGTGGACTGTGTCACCCACTAGAAAGTGAGCTGCTTAAGGACTCTTCCAATATTGCTCTCTATCATATTTCCATAGCCTAAAACCACGCCTGGCCACAGAAAATACTCAATTAGTATTTGCAAATGAATTATTGCATGAGTGGGAATGCTCTTTGCCATAGATTAGATAAGGAAGGCAGGAAAAATGTCAAGTTTGGATGAAGAGGTAAGAAATAAGGCACAAAGGTAAGGATCCGGGCAGAGCTGCCCAAAGTTCTCTTGAACGGATGAGAAAAGTCAAGACTGCAAAAAGTCACAAATGCTGGAATCATTTTGGAGTTGTTAATGTGCTGGTGATGAATGAGATCATTAGGGAAGATAAGAAGGGGCACAGATCAAGAATAAAAACCAGAGGCATACTACTATGTAAAAGGAGTTGGGGAAAGACATGGAACCAAGACAAGAGATGGGAAGGCACGTGGGAAGTGTCAAAGGAAAGCCCCAACAGTATGTTGCTCTAGAACCATGGCAGGAGTGGGGCACCTGGGTGGCTCATTCGGTTAAGTGTCCAACTCTTGGTTTCTGCTCAGGTCATGGTCTCACGGTTTACGAGATCAAGCCCTGCATTGGGCTCTGCGTTGACAGTGCTGAGCCTGCTTGGGATTCTCTCTTCCTCTCTGCCTCTCTCTCTCTCTCTCTCTAAAAATAAATAAATAAGCTTTAGAATCATGGCAGGAGAAAGTTGCAAGAAGGCCAGCGTCAACAGGCAAACCCACCAGCACAGTAGTTCTATGGTTCAAATTTCAGTGGAGAGAGGGGTTGGTGTGCCAGGGCAGTGTGCTAGAGCTGGCTTGCAAGAGCCAATTGTTGACTTTGGGGGAATGTTGTGAGTTATTATCAAAATTAAAAAATTATCTTTTGTAAGCTTACCGTTAAATACATTAAAATCGAAGATAATAAAGGTTCCAAATGCTTCACTTCCTAATTATTTTATTACATTTTACTCTTGTCTATGCTCTTGAGGTTATTTATGTCCGTTGAATCTGTGTGGTCTAAGTAGTACCTAGTGGCATGCTAGTGACTGTCACTTCTCAGCTCTGCATCCAGTTATGTCATGTTGGTCGGGTGAAGCTGGCCTTCGTAGGAGTATTTACACGGCAGCAACTGGCTAAGGCTGTGTATCAGGACTCTTCTCCCCAGAGCGCTGGTTGTTAAACATTTACCATTTACAGTGGCCCACCACTGCTTGAATGGGGGGAGAAAAGGATCCAGTCTGAGTTTCATTTAGACTGGGGAAGATGGGGGTAAGAAGCCATTGGCGATGGTGGTGGAGACGCCTGAGACAGATGGCACTTCCATGACGCAAGACCGAGTGGGTGGTGGACTGGGTCCCTGAGCTCTGGTATAGGGAAGGCCTATTATCCACTGACGTGGCGTAAGTGCCACTTACATGCATGACAAAATAACGTGACTTTTTCAACCATATCCTGTTGATATGACTGTTAGGTCCTCCTCATTGATCCGACTTCCCTTTGTAGAATTCACCTTTGAGCATTTCAAAGTTTGCTTTAAGTGTCCTGCCATACTGCCATCCCAGTGAGACAAACCATCAGCCTGTTTATCTTGTGTAAACTCTGTTCCTTGGCAAACTGCTCGACAGGCAGGTACTTTGTGTGACAGGCTGCTTCAATCTGGCCAATTCCAATGGAATAGCTGGAGAGCTCACTCAAACGCCGTCATTAAATAGGTGAAGTAAATACCTAGAACGAATTGCCCGGGGGGAACTTAGTATTTCTCGGTATTTCTAAGCCCTGCGTTTGTTTTCGATAAACACACAAAGCTCACACTCTCTAAAATTATTACTTGAGGTTCAAATTAAACCATAATCCCCACCACCACCACCAAAACAATGAAACGAAACACCCACTGTTCCACTGTTTGTAAACTACATGTGCCTCTTCCTTCCCCCCGCCCCGCCCCCACCTTGCCCTGTCTTCTCATATTGCCTCTCCCCTGGGAGGGAACTATGCCATCTTCCAGATGAGGACTCGAGGATTTAGTACCCTGAACAATGAGGCCAAACAGGCCCATCTAAAAGGCAAGGTGAAATAAAGGCTCCAGGAGCTGAACCCCTACATCACTGGTTATTTAACCTCATACATCCTGCTATAGCTGTATGCAACTTCACCTTTTTCTCTGTGCACTGGTCTATTTCTCCTCTTTCCCACTTAGAATGCTTTTGCATGATACTTCCCAGATTTCATAATCATCTCTATAATTGTCCTTCCTGGTGACCATTTACAATCCCATTATATTAATAGAACGCAGTCTGCCTAAACCGTTGCCTCACAGTTGGGCACTTGGGCTGTTTCCAATTATTCGTTTTAATATAGGGCAGGACTTGAAACATCTTTTTACACATGTGTTTGTTTCCTTGGAGTTGTTCCTGGGGACATTTTTCCCCAAGAGGCTCCACCAGGTCAAAGAGTAGAATAATTTTTATGACTTGTCACTTATTGCAAAACTGCTCTTGAAGACTTCTTTTTTTTTTTTTCAACTTTATAGTGCCACCAGCAAAGTTTAGTGTGCCTGCTTCCTCAGAGCCCTGCCAATAAACAATTTTGTCGTTTTTATTCATTTCTCCTGTTGTTCCGGTTACAGCACAACTCCATGTAGCTAAGGAGATGGAAATCAGAAAATAATCTTCCCCTAATCAAAGCCTGCTGTAGTTATAGGTGGGAGGTTTTGACATATATCCTAAAGAGTTAAGAAAGATTTTTATCATTCAAGCACAAAAATGAAAAGAAAGGTGGGGACACAGGCGGCCCTTTTAAGGGGTTAGGGGCAAAAGAGAGAACAAATAGATAAGACAACACCAAAGGGAAAATGATGAGGCACATTGTAGAACAAATGAGGAGGGAAATATCCCTGCTTACTATTTTCAGCACTTTCCGAAGCAAAAGAATTGCTAGAATTACTACATTTGGGGAATAAACCTGTAGCGTAAGCTTTGTGTTTGTTATTGGTGTTAAATATGTTAAATTCAACACAATATGTGGGATGTTATCTTTTCTCTCTACTTGGCCTGAGATCTGTTTTCTCTCTCAGTAGCCATCAGCCAAAATAAGAACGATGAAAATGCTATGAAATTGGCTTTTGCATTTTTAAGAGGGCTCATTATTGACCGAGCAGTCCCTACAGGCTGCATGTAGATATCTCTGGCACTCATAACAAGCAATGGACATACACAGCACGTTCCTTTAAGAAGACTGTATTTATACTTTATTGTTCTTGGGCATTTAAAACCGATTTCCTCTAAAGGGACATGACTTGTGTCTTTAGTTTTACGGAGAATCTTCTCAAAGGAAGCAGCTAGATTCAACGCAGCCATCAGATTATTTCACAAATTGCAATTTCATTTCCCTATGAGAGAAAAATGTCTCTAAAGGCTGCATGTGCTGTGCTCTACCTCCAGTTGCTTATTAAAGTTTGAACTTCTATAATCTCAGCTCTTTCATTGTTGTTGACTACGGAGAAGTTACCCGTTATTTTTAGAACTTGTTTAGCACAGTGAGATTTCCTAATACACATTTACACTTGGCTGACTGGGATCCTCCATTTTGAAATAAAGAGCCTGCGTCTACAAAAGCAATGTGAGGTGCCATATTGGGGCATATGCCAGATGACCAAGCCAAGAGAACAGCTTCTGCCTGAAATAGAGGAATTTATTCTCTTGATGGGATGGAATTAAATTTTATTACTGTTTTCCTTTCTTTCTGAGAACTTATTTTTCTCTGTTTTAGCTTACTCAACATCCCTAATGCGTTTGATACAAACTTCCCTGTTGGAAACTTCCCCATCCTGGTATCTCTGACCTTTTTCTCTGGTTCTCCTATTCTCCAGTGACTTCATATCTGGAATCTTCTGTGGCTCTTCTTCCTCCTTCGCTTACCTTCCAAATGACAGCATTTACCAACACTCGGGCCTTCTTTTCTGTATGTATAAGACTCCTAAGTTGGCATTTTCTAGCACTTCCTTCTCCCCAAGCTCCAGTCCCATATCTCCTTACAGTTGTCCACAGGACATTTCTACCACCACATGCCCCCTGATGTGCCTTGTATCTCACAGATGCAAGAAATCGCCTTCCTTTCCAGTATGCTCAGGAGAGCTAGTCCTCCCAGCTTTAATTCGTCTCAATCACCCAGACCTACCTCAAACATCTTTGGCCCTTTGGGATAACCCAAACCCAGACACCAAGCTGTGCTTGGATTTACCTCAAAATTTCTCTCACATTAGTCTCCCCTTCTTTGTTCGATTTGCTGCCCTTACTTCCAGCTCTGTTTACTTTCACGGTCTCTGAGATGAACACCCCAATACCCATCTCTTCCCGCATCCTTCTTTCCTGTCCATCCCTCTCAGATTTCTTCAAGCATCATGGCAACTGCTCCCTTGCTTGAGTATCCTCAGTGCCTCTCTATGTCCTACTACACTCAGTCTAGACCTCATTCTGTATCTTTCCCAGTCTTTATAATCTGGTTCCCAGAAGCAAATTTTCTTTCCCTCTAACCTCCAACACTAACCATTCCCATAGGACTGATGTCTTCGTTTTATCTACGTGCAGCAGTATGCTGGAAATGTCTGGTACTGGCTCACAAGAGCTGGTGTGAAATTTTCGGGAGTTTTTGAGCCAGTTAAACACAGCTAAAGGAAATTGTAATTATTAAAAGGAAATCATATAAACTTAAACAAATTATGTTTAAAAAGTTAATAAATCCTTAAAACTCATAACCTCCTAATTATTTTAATATTATCTGTGCTCTTGAGATTATTTATGTTGTATGTGGAAATGCTGTATGACAGTGAGAGTGAGCTGATGCACATCTCTTCCGAACTCTGCATTCAGTAATGTCACACTAGTACCTGAGAATCAGCCATGTTTGGGATATTTATACCACGGAAATTGGTAAATGCCACCAATAATGGTTGGTTTCTTTTTCCAAGAGAAGGATGTTGAACGTTACCAGCGTTCCACTGTCCTCATCCCTTGTATATTTCTCTGTCTGGGACGTCCTTCTTTTTTCCTCTTAATTTAGCAGGTCTTCCCTTTTTTCCCCACAATACAAAATCTTTACTGATCCCTAAACGCCCAGTTAAATCTCTCCTTATCAATCACACTTCCCTGACAATAATCGCTTTCATTGACCTATTTGCCGCCCAAACCCTGCATTCTTTTTTTTTTTCTAAGATTTTATTTTTAAGTAGTCTCTACACCCAATGTGGGGCTTGAACTCACAACTCTGAGATCGAGAGTCGCATGCTCTACCAACGGAGCCAGCCAGGCACCCCTAAACACTGCATTCTTTATGTCCCGAACCAAACAACCTAGCGCTTAATTGTATGTTTTCCATTAATTTCCATTAATTTGGTTTAATTAGACGATTCAACCATTTGCTAAGTCAATGTGTTCCTTTAGAGCTTCGTATGTGCCATACCCTGTGTTGGTTTCCTTTCTGTCCCGGCTCATTCATTGCTAGTTCATGCCTTTGCCTCTACTAATAGTTTCATGCACCTTGGAAGTCATCAACCACTTTACTTCAACATCACTTTTGGGTCCAACACAAAGCGGAGCCCTTAACAGGGACTCAAAATAGATCTATAAGTTGGTACAACACTCTATAAGTATTAGATGTTCAAGGATGATGAGTATTGCTGAATTTCGGGGGGGAGGCGGAAATGCCTTGGTTCAAGTTGCTCGAAACTTTTGTTTCAAGTGCTGGAAGTTTCAGTCCCAAATCTAGTATCAATGAAGGGGGAGATTATGAGGTGTTTAGGAGGCTTGCTTTCAGGACCATGTGGCCATGGTCACACCGTTGTTCAGTCTTGTACCCAGGTAATATTATTTGTCCTGCTTACCTACTTATTTGGTTGCTGTGAGGACCAAAAGAGAAAAGTATGTAAAAAGGTGCTTTGCAGAGTGTTCCTCTAATGTACAGACTGAGAACCCTTACGGCCCCCACCCACCCTTTACCATATTCATGCCATGTTCCTTCCTCCAGCCATCTGTAAACAAGAAGAAAAGGACTAATCTGTATCTTCCTTATTGCACACCATTTCCTCCCCTTTCTTTCCTAAGATAAAGAAGCAGAAAGAGACTCTTAAAAACTGAGAACAAACTGAGGGTTGATGGGGGGTGGGAGGGAGGGGAGGGTGGGTGATGGGTATTGAGGAGGGCACCTTTTGGGATGAGCACTGGGTGTTGTATGGAAACCAATTTGACAATAAGTTTCAAAAAAAAAAAAAGAAGAAGAAGCAGAGATGCCAGGATTGATGTCCAAAATGAGTTTCGAAAAAGCAGGAGCATGAGCACACTGTAGTTACCAGTACTGAGTAGTCATAGCACCATCTCCAAAAGCTCTGGTTGTGTCATGACATGTTCCTCCATAAATGCCTACATACATCCACATAGATAAGCTTATTTTTGATGCTTTCAACCATCCTGTGAAGTGAGTAGAGTAGGATGATGATGATGATTGATTGATGATACCTATTTTATGGGCCTCCCCAAAGTCACATGGCCACTCAGTGGCCAAGCCAGGATCAGAAGCCAGGTTTCCCATTTCAGAGTCTAGCAGGACTTTATGAACACCCACTGTCTCAGTTGTTCAGCAGCGCCACTCAACTTTATGCCTTTTTATGAAGATTTCTGCCCAACACCTCTTTGTGACACAAGGGGAGGAACCTACCCTGGAGGTCAAGGGGGATGTTTTGAAGCGTGCACCAACACTTCACTGAAGCAAATAACTTTGCTTCCGCTGAAGCAAATAACTTTGAGCATCTCAACCTCTTGGTGCCCCAGAAGCTGATGCCATCTGTCAAGGCAATGGTTGTGCAGCTCATTGTCCCCACCTCACAAGACTTTGAGAGGATACAAGGAGATGCTGGATGTCATAGCGCTTTGAGAATCAAGTTGCTGCACGAATCAGGACATCATCAAATGTAACAATAGTTCTGTCTCTTTAAAGCAGCTCCTGGAGAAGCTGGTGAATGAAAGCCATCCCCATGCCAGCATTGGTGCTCTTTCTCTTTGGTTTTCCCTGACTTTTCCTACTGTATCCTCCATACGGAGGGCACTGAAGAAGACTTGCAGTTTCTTTCTTCACAGAGTCTCTAAGAGTTGTGGCAGTTAGTCTGGAAACTGTTCCATCTCTTGGCAAAAAAAAAATCAGCCATCAGTTGGTTACTTCGTAAAACTACTAAGCCCAGCCTCATCCATCTGTCCTTCTTTCCCTCTTTCTGACATCAAAAAGACACCAACTTGTCCCTCAAGTTCCTGTCAGAGTCAGCAAGGCCCGTTCTCTCATGGAGTCGTAGGATGGCTGCAGTCCTTCACTAGATGGTTTGAGAGTAGGAAGCAGGGGTGAGTAAATGTTCAGTGGAGACATGAGGCAAAATAGGCTTTGGGTTTCTGGTAGGCCCATTCTTATCCGCTGAAGTATTTGCATTTCTCTTCTGAGAAAAAGAGAAAATCAGGCTGAAGGCAAGCATTTGATTGAGTCCAGTACTAGATTTATGAAATGGGGATAGGTTTTGTGTGTGTGTGTGTGTGTGTGTGTGTGTGTGTGTGTGTGGTGGGGGGAGGGGTGTTGTTTTTGCAAACTACTAATGTTCTTTTACCTTTTGCATTTTTGTGGGCAGAAAATCCTCCTAGTTCTCCTTCCGCTGTTTGAGCTATTCGTTCCCCCAGGGAGAGATTGGGAAAGAGTCAAGCCTGCCCTGTCAGGGTGCAAAGAGAAAGAAGTTTCTGACATCCAAAACAAAATTTTGCAGCAAAACAATAGTTTTGAAAATCAGACTTTGTAGAAAGGAAGATGACTTTCAAAATTCTTTAACATACCAGGAACCAAGTCTGGAGGGCTCATATCCTGAAACCTTTTCCATAATTATGGAAGAGACAGACTTTAGCCAGTGACAACTAGGCCTTGGAGCTTGCTGTTCCAGGGTGGGAGAAAGATATGATAGACAGGAAGGGAGGGCTTGAACCAACCCTACCTGGGCCTGGCATTGTGGGTACAGAAAAGAAATGAGAAGGAAAAAGACTGGGTCAAGTATCAAGGATCTTGCTCAAACACTGTTGTCTTACGAGGCTACCAGAAATACCCAGATAGGCATGGGCAGCCCCAAACCTCAAAGCTCATGGCATGTTTTTCCCTGAGTATATGATAGGGAAGCTTCTGACCTCTGGGAGAAATCCTGATCTTGACCATTTCCAAAATGGCAGGGGAGGACTGGTAGCAGGCTAATAGTTAAAGAGTTAGAGGGGAGGCAAGAGACCAAACCCCAGTCCAAATATACTGTTACAATTACAACCCCAGAGTTGGGGGTGATGGGACCCCTGCTGCATAAGCTGAGAGAAACACAATTTAGGACTCTGGGAGGAGATTGTTTCACAGGATTCCCCTGCACCAGCCTGGAGAAGACATAAGCTGAGTGGGTCAGAAGAAAACCAGAGATTGGCCCTCCCCAGCTGTCTTCACCTCCAGCATGGAATGGACAGCAGATGGGCCTGGATATCCTTGAAGGGGAAGACAGAAGCCAGACAAAAAATCTGACCGGGGAGATTCAGGCTCCCTTTCCAGGAGGGAGGTTCAGAGATGTCTTTCTTTGTCTCTTCAAAGTCACAAAATCCTTACATTTCCTGCAAACGCTTAGCTGCCATATTGGAAAGTAGCGGAGCAAACAGGGGAGGAAATCTGAACTGTCCTAAAGAGACTGTTAAGACCAGCCTTACAGGGAATTGAACTTTGAATAAACTGACTGAATGTTTACATTGAAAGGAGACCGTTTAAATTGGACAAGTCTGAACTATTGTTAATGGCCAGTCTTGGTTGCCTCCACTGCCCAGCAGGGTGGGGGGCTCATGAGGAATAGCAGATGAAGTTATAGAGAAAATAAAGGATTGTTTCTTTGAGCCTCTGAGTTGTAATGTGAGCAAATTTATGCCCTCAATATATTTGCATTCTCTGTCCCCTCTCTAAGACCAGCAAGCATTTCTGACAGAGATCCCAGCCTCCTGCAAATTTCTCTGAAATATGGCAACTGCCTGCCTGACGGCTCATAGTTGGTATTGTCTTGGGCTAAGGTGAATAAATTGTCTGATTACTGTTTTGTATTTGAGGCTTCCATTTTCTCCTAGCTGGCAAAGTTTAGCTAGAGTGCCTGAACTTCTACTATTAGAGTCACGTGTTCCCTCAGGGTGGATGAGAGGGGGAACTTTCCACTCAGCTTCATTGTGATCCCCCCTTAGCTCATAAATGAAGGAAGTCTCATGAGTATGTCCTTCTGCCCATCCCTTTTACCATCTTCCTGATGTGTTTGGTTAGGACTCGGAGGAGTTGAGAATCAACCCTTTACTAGCTGAAGACTTGAGGATCCAGGGGATCTATGCTTCCTTTACTTCCTGTTTCTTGGGCTTCTTTTC
The DNA here is from genome assembly GCF_024362965.1 of Panthera pardus. Classification (NCBI taxonomy): domain Eukaryota; kingdom Metazoa; phylum Chordata; class Mammalia; order Carnivora; family Felidae; genus Panthera; species Panthera pardus. The sequence goes on along the minus strand of NW_026526721.1, from coordinate 10,983,688 downwards.
CTGCTAGGCACTTCCTGTTTCCCCTTGGCACTTCCTCTGGGCATTCTGCCATTCTCTTTTGTCCAACTCTACACAGATGGGTGGGTGGTTACGATAAGAGCCTCTCTTGGGCATGGACATCTCTTTTCTGAGGTTGGAAGGAGGATTAACCAGGGCCAAATTCTCCAGTTGTCAGGAGCATATCAGGAGTTTGATGGTCTCTGGTTTGGGGTATGGCCCTAAAATTATATGAGGGAGGTCGGTTATTCTCTATCCCAGCGTCTTATTTATTTCATTCATTGCAATTATCATGAGATGTAACTTCATTATTTGTTTGTTTGTTTACTTAAACTCTATGAGGGAGGGTCCCTGTGTGCCCTGTTCCTTGTTATATCCCTAGTACATGGAGCAGTGCCAAGAATACAACTGGTGCCCAACAAATATTATTGAAACAACGTGTTGAAAGACAGAGGGACTGACACAGGTGTTAGAAAATGCGGGGGGAGGTGGTGGTGGTAAAGACATAAGATAGAGGAAGAGAAAAAAGCTGAGGCAGCACCCTGATTTGTAGCTTGACTTTGCTAGAGACCTCATCTACAGTAGGGCAAGTTCCTTCTCTAAGCCCCAGTGAAAAGAGAAGAATTCTATTTTTTTAAGTTTATTTATTTTGAGAGAGAGAGAGCATGAGCAGGGGAGGAGCAGAGAGAGAGAGAGAGAGAGAGAGAGAGAATTCTAAGCAGTCTCCACACCATTAGTGCAGAGCCTGAAGCAGGGCTCAAACTCACCACTGTGAGATCACGACCTGAGCTGAAGTCAGACACTTAACCAACTGAGCCACCCAGATGCTCTAAGAGAAGAATTCTATTATAGTATGATCATGATATTATGATACGCATGATAGATAAGAAAAATGGCTATAAAGTAAAGACTTGATGTTGTATCCGTGATGTGTCTATTACAACTGATGAACCTACATTGACAACAGGTGTGATTTTTGCTGCGCTATTTGTACCAACCATTTGGGTCAGGCCAACCTGCCAAGGAACTACTGGCCAAAGGGGCTGATCGGCAGGAAGGACCATGCAGGCAAAGTCACTTCACTCAAGATGCTGTGAATCCCAGATGGAGGTATGCGAGCTTTGAGTTTGGCTGCCTGGTGCCACTGTGAGATGCCCACCTCGAGGAGATGACCTGGCATCTTTCTTCAATGGAGCTGCCATATTAGAAGGCTCTGGGACTCCTCTCTGCTTCCAATGCTGACAGTTGAGTGACAGCAGAGAGGCAAGCCACAGGAAGGCAGTGGCCCAGCTTGTTCCCCTACACCAGCGGTGTCTGGAGTTGGGATCGAGGGTCAGAGAGTCTTCCAGTTGGGGTTTCCATGCAAGATTCTGTTTGAAGAAGGTTTCCATAGTAAAAACAATTTTAGTGGTTTTAAAACCACAAACTTACATAACCTCTAAGATTTTCTTCCGTCTGTGACACGGTATCACTTTACAATCCTATAGAACTCCAGTGCGCCAGCAGTCTCGGACAGGGTAGCTTCTCTGGAAAGCACTCTAATGCTATTTATGGCTTGCGGCAGCCATTTTACCCTCTAAACTCCTAAAGAGTATTCTCACTGAATTACCTTTCTGTTCCCCCAAAGCTGCGTGCTTGGTGCTGGGGAGACCATGACCTTGGGGCTAGCTAAGGAGTAAAATAGCCTGTCCATCTGCTTGCCCTCCCAGGCCTTGGCTAGGCTTCCAGGAAAGGCCCAGGGTTATTTCTCAGAGTGACTGCTTACCAAAAACTCTGCCAGCAGCTGGAAATTCTCTATAGTGTAGTGTAGTGTGTATTATAGAATACTATAGTATACTATAGAATACTATAGAACAGTATAGTATACTATAGAATACTATAGAATAGTATAGTATCGAATAGCTTAGCATAGTATAGAATACTATAGTATACTATAGAATACTATAGAATAGTATAGTATCGAATAGCTTAGCATAGTATAGAATACTATAGTATAGTATAGAATAGTATAGTATAGTATAGTATAGTATAGTATAGTATAGTATACTGTAGTAAAGAATAATACAGAATAGAATAGAATAGAATAGAATAGAATAGAATAGAATAGAACAGAATAGGGTCGTGTAGTATGATATAGTATAGTATAGTATAGTATAGTATAGTATAGTATAGTATACAGGTGAGGAAAAACTGAGTCTTGGATTAGTTGAAAGCTTGGATGGCCTCCCAAGAATGCTGGGCTAGAACAATCTGGATTTAGTCCTTAGGCCTGGGATTAAAGGTACAGTTTGTTATCATTCCAGGATTTATGGTGGAACGGTACCTACCTCCATGGGATATCACCATGGATGTAAAGCATAAAGAGTCACAGGTTATTTTAATGTTAAATTTTGATCTTTTTTTTTTCTGGTAAAATGGAAGTCTCTTTCAGATTATGTACACTTACACATATAAAACTTTCAGAACAATGCCTGCCCCATAGCCTAATAAATGCTAATAACATATTCTCCAGCCTTAAGGTGTTTTTTTGCCTGGGTTGATGAGGTGTAGTTGTAGGCAGAATTCAGTGTTCAGGTTGGCTTCAAATGATTTCCAGGTAGAGGAATTGAAAAGCCTTAAGTATTTCCTCCATAGCCAGCTTATGTCTTCCTGGCCTAATAAATGGGAATCTCGATAAATATTTTACTGTATTGATTCATTTAGATGGAGTGGGGGTCACTGAGCAGTGGAATAAGTTTCAAACGCAGTCCTCAAGCAAATATTTTAGAAAGGGCCCCTTGCCCTTAATTCATGTCAAAATATATTCAGAAACCCTCCCACCCTGTCTCTTGCCAAAACTCAAAGGCTGCCTTGGAGATATTTATGCCCCTTGGGAGAATCTGCCAGTGTGCAGTTGTCTTTACTGGGTAGTGAGAATACCGCAGCCCCTCCGTGTCGCCAGCTCTGGTTCAGACAGACGGGCCTGTCTTCTGCCTCCGGGACTCCTGGGTCTCCGCCAGATCCTGGGGTGAGCTGAGGAGCGCGGGCAGGGTGGGGGGGACTGCTTGGGGCTGCAAGATGAATGGTTTCATCAGTTTGACAGGGGAGGAGGGAGATGGGCTTTGGGGCTTGCAAAACATCACATCTTGGCAAAAATGCTTTGAAAAACAGGAGATTCCTGGAAAGCAATAATGCTGACAGCGGAGAGCGAGTCCGGGGCCTGCCAGAAAGTGGAGCGGAGCTTTGGTTTAGATGCCGAAGAGGTGCTGAGTCTGAGAACAGGCTGGCCTCTCCTGCTGTCTGCGGGCCTGTTTCGGCCACAGGCACTGCTGTCAGCTCCCCGTTTTTCTGGAAATTGTACGGTCCACGCAGCATCCTCATATCTGCATTTGGAAAAACTTGCCTCTGCGTCAGTCAGAACGGGGCTCGCCCTGGGCACGGCTGGTTGGCATCTAAATCTGGTCCCCGCGTCAGGCTGTGCCCTCCACCTCCGGGGCCTCCCTCCTGCCTGCGATCAACCTGGTCTTTTCCCCTCCGGGCTCAGCTCAGGTGCCACGTTCTCCCCAGGTCTTCCTCATCCGGGCCCCCGGCCTTCCCCTCCTCCTAACACAGGGCTCCACCTCTCAGTACTTGTTCACAAACAGCAGTGTTTCTCTAGATGTCGGTGTCTTTTTTTCCTTTTGGAGTCGATTTCCTGAAATGTTTCGGCTCATCGGTCGTGAGGATCAAAACAGTTCTCTTCAAACAGCTGTATGAAGCCTCCAGGAGGCTCTGGCTGGTGCCTCGGCCCCTCTCCATGTGGGTCCCCCCCATCGGCCTCCTCTATCCTGTGAGATTACAGGCCCTCAGGGCCGGCCTGTATCTGCTGCTCGGATCCCCAGCAGACACAGGAGCAGCGCTGACACTAACACGATGTCTGTTGCCTGAGGTGTGTGAATTCTTGGGGAAAAGAATCTTCTCTGAAGGCTGGGGGGCCACCATTATAAGCCGGAGTAGCTGATCTGCATTCCCAGTGAAAGGCACCTGGTGACCTCCCATGACCAAGGCGGATGGGTGACCACATAGGTGAGGATAGGGATCTATCAGTTCCTAATTTCAGACACTTCCTTTGAAGGAACTTTCTACCAGAACTGTGACCCAGAAGCAGCTGACTTCTCTTGTCTCCAGCCCTGCAGTTTGCAAGGAATGTAATAGGGGATGGCCTGGCCAATCGGCAAGGAACGGCGGGTGGGGAGGGGGTGCCTCCTGAGCTGTGTGACTGTCACAGACTGAACTGTGTCCCCCCCAAAAGTCCTAACTATCCATACCTCAGAGTGTACTGGAGATGAGCCCTTTAAAGAGGTGATTAAGGTAAGGAGGTCATATGGGTGGGCCCTGATCCCATCTGCCGGGGGTCCTTAAATGAGATTAGGATACAGATGCACAAAGGAAAGGCCATGTGAAGAAACCAGATGACAGCTGCCTACAAGTCATGGAGAGAGGCCTCGGAAGAACCAAACCCTGTCAACACCTTGATCTTGGGCTTCCAGCCTCCGGAACTGTGAGAGAGTATATTTCTGTTGCTGTCTGTAGTACTTTGTCGCCGCAGTCCTAGTGGGCTAAGACAGGGACATACGCATGTGTCAACATGAACAGTCCTGACCTGTCTTCAACAATCACATCCTGAAAGGTCTGTAAACAACACAGGGGCAGTTCGCCTCAAACTTGCGCTCTTCCTGGCCTCTCAGGGGCTGTGATGCTAGGGGGAGAATTCCAGAACGAAAACCTACAACCTGAGTGTTTATGATCTGGTGTGGGGACCAGGGTAAATGCACCCTTGTTCTATGTGCCAGACTCTGCCTGGGGACAAAGATCAGAGACCAGAGGAGGCTTGGACCAGGTGCTGGGGATGTGGAGCCACTTTGTCCTTAAGATGAGCTGGTTGGGGCACCTCGGGGGCTCGGTCGGTTAAGCGTTTGCCTTTGGCTGTCATGATCTCATGGTTTGTGAGTTTGAGCCCCGCATCGTGCTCTGTGCTGACAGCTCAGAGCCTGGAGCCTGCTTCGGATTCTGTATCTCCCTCTGTCTCTGTCCCTCCCCCATTCTCTCTCTCTGTCTCTATCTCTCTCAAATAAGCATTAAAAAGAAGAAGAAGAAGAAGAAGAAGAAGAAGAAGAAGAAGAAGAAGAAAGGATGAGCTGGACTTGGTCGATGGTAAAGAAAGGGTGTCTGGGAGGCCACAAAACCCTGTGGGGCTCCAGGAGTCCCCGGACACAGACAGGAAAACCTTGGGCAGCCCCAAAGTGAAGCAGGCCTGGGGACTGATCGCCGGGGTAGATTTCCCAAGGCTTCTGCTGAGAGCTTCCTGAGGCTAAGAACTGGACATTGTGACTCCATTCATGAGGTCCGGGGGGAGGCACTGAGTCTCACTGATGTTTCTTTCCTCGCCTGTGGCCTCTGTAGGAGCTCAGCCTGGAGCTCACCCCAGAGTGAACAGTTTGTGGCCCTAAGCACATCACTGACAGTTTCAAAGATCGCTGATGCAAAGATTGAGGCAATTTATTTTAATTGGAAACCTCTAGATGCATTTCCGGCGCTGATATTCCCCAGATGACCCCGTTGGTGGACTGGAAGCTAAACAAGAAAATGTGTGTGTTTCAGAAAACCTGATGATTTGAGTTTCAGACAAGCCCCCTCCCCGAGTTCTGCATGTGTTAATGTGCAGATGAAAGGCCCCGGGTGACTTGGATCTACAGAAACTGTCAATTCTAAAAGGCCTTCTTTTGGTCTTAAAAGGTGTCCTTGAAATTACTCCCAGGTTTTGGCCCCAACTGACTTTGCAGTCAAATATAATTGGCGGAGTTTAGAGCACAGCTGTGTGGATTTTGAAGCTGCCTTTGAGAGTTCCCTGCTGGCGAGTGATCTCAATGGCGACACGTATGGAGATACCAGCCAGAGTACAAGAGGAAGGGAAATGGGGTGCCTTTTGGAAGACGGTGTCACAAGGGAGCCCAGGCAGCACAGGAACCTGGAGCTGGTTCCACGCAGCCAGGCCAGATCTGCAGGGCTCAGATAGTTCTCCTCTCCCCCGGCCCCACACCTTCCAGCACCTTCGATGAGCACCTGTCTCTGCAGATGGCTGGAGGGCTAGAGGTGTCTGTGGCCACGAGTGGAGAAAGCTAAGTGCCAGGCGGCCATAGATTTTCAATGCCACGCAGAGACCTGCTGGTGGCACGTTATTCCGCACGCTGGCTTTGATGCCCTGTCAGCACCTCAGCGTCAAAGTCATCAAACTTGGACACATATTCTCTTCCCCCAGGTGGCTTTTTCTCCTGCATTCCTTGTTCCCGTCAATAACGCCACCAGCTTCCTGGCCACGTGCTCAGAAAGGCTGGGCTCCTCTTGCATGTGTCCCGAGTCATTGAACCGCTGTCCTGTTCCAGATCCCACCCACCCACTCCGTCTCCTCCCTTCTAGCTCACTCCCTACTGCCTCTCTGTTGGAGACTCTCCAGGCTTCTAACTGGTTTCCTCACCTCTCATTTCTCCTCCGAGTCTACCAGTTCTCGATTTCCATATGCGTTCAAATCTTGGAGGTTTTTAAGGTACTGATTCCTGGGCCCCTTCCTTAGAGACTCTGATTGTGGTTGTGGGACACGGCCTGAGGATCTGACATGTATTCTGACCTGTTCCTGAGGGATTCTGATCTAGTTGGCAGGGGACCACATTTTGAGAAGTTCTGCTTTTACCTTTTGGGCCCTGGTGGTCAGGGAAGTCTTCCTGTGGCCTGTCATGAGGCCACTCCTCAGCTCAAAACTACCTAAGGCCCCCAGTGGCTCAAGCACAACCTTCTGGGGCAGGCTTTCAGAGCCTCCTGCGTATCCACCCCCAAAAGATGTCTGGCTTCATTTCCCACTCTCCCCATGAACGATGTCATCTAACTCAGTGGATTTCAAACTTTTATTTAAGAGAATCAATTAGGGGCACCTGGGTGGCTCAGTTGGTTGAGGGACCAACTCTTGATTTCAGCTCAGGTGGTGATCCCAGAGTTGTGGGATCAAGCCCCACGTTAAGCCCCATGTCAAGCTCCGTGCTGAAAGCGGAGCCTGCTTGGGATGCTCTCCTTCTCTCCATCTGCCCCTCTTCCCCACTCACGCTCACTCTCTTACTTTCTCTCTCCAAAAAAAAAAAAAAAGAGAGAGAGAGAGAGAATCAATTAAAATAACTATGTAATTAGTGCAGAGTCAGTGTTCAATATGAAATTCTAACTCTAACCTACAAGTGGAAAAAGGACCAAAGATTTTTTTTTTTTAATTATAGAGGGCACATATGTAAAATTAGGAAAATTCAATTTTTTACTGTGTTTGGGGAAGAGAATAGTACTGGAATTCTTCAAATTTATGTGAGTAGTACTTGGGCCTCATTCTTAGGGTAGTGCAAATCTGGGGTGTAGAGTTTGGGGCCTAACTAACCCAGGCTATTTGTTTTTGTGTCTCGTGTCAACCAAGAATGTGGCGGTGAGCCAGGTGGCAGTGCAGGGCTTTGGAAAGACACTTCAAACTATTCCTTCTGCCCCCAACACTCAGGTTATGATGGGCCTCAGGCCTACGGTGGACCATTTAGTAGATGACAGTGGTTAACACAGAAGCAGTTCATGGCTCCAAATTATCCTCTCAGCTTCCATTCTCTCTCAGATTCAATCTGTTCTTCATAAAATCTAGAATTAACTTCTGAATCAAGAATCTTATTGAAACACTTCCCTGCAATAGTCTTCCTTTGACTCTCCACTACCCACTGGTTTTGGGGTAGGGTCCACCCCCTAGGTGAGGCCCTTTATGGCTTCCTCACTGACCATTTCCCTCAAAAATATCCTAAATGCTACAGCCACGCAGAACTGTTTGTTCTCAACTTTGGATGCCTTCATGCCTCAGAACATCCTTTTTTCCTTCTGCGTGGAGGGTTCTTTCTTTTTCTTCTTTGCAACCATCTTCTTTTTCTTTAGTACTCAACTGAAATATAACCACCTATGAGAAGCCTTTTCAATTTCCTTCAGAGAAATTAAAATGCTTTTTCCCCTTGGCTTCTATGGTACTCCCTGTGTACCCCCACCACAGAGTTCTGTAAATAAATATTTGTGTTAATATTGCTTTCTCCCGTAAGTTAATACCTCCTCGGTATTCAGGACTTGGCCCAAATGTCATTTCTTCAAATACCTAGGTCTAAGTAAGGCTCCATTTTTTGCTAAGCTCTTTCATAGACCTGAATATTTCCTTAAGGGTCCATATCTCTGTAACTTTATGTTCATGAGTGAGATTACCTGTTTAGTACCTCTCACCCCTCTAGACTATAAGCATCAAGAGGGCAGATACTGGATTTGTCACTGAATCCTCAGTAGGTATCACAGTATGGTTGGCACATAGTAGGAGCTCAATAAATAGTCTTTAATGAAAGAATGAATGGTTGAAGAGCTCCTCCTCTGGGTACCAAGGGAATTAGCAAATCCCTTCTTCTGGAGCTACCTTCCTCATTAGATGGAGTCCTTTTGGTTATAGTTTTTTAAAATAAGTTTCATCATAAAGGGTTTATTGGAAGGTTCCTTGGCATGTCGTGTGATTCAGGGAGGAGTTGAAAAGTCAACCCAAAGAAGATGGGAACTAGGCTGCCCTACTGATGTCAACCTCAGGAGTTACTAGGCCTTTCCTGCAGAACATTGCTATTAATGTGGTTAGTTCCCATCTCCTGGTGTCTGTTACCCTCATTCAAATTCCAAATTCCCAGAATAAAGAAGTTGATTGGCCCATTTAAGTGAGGGATGGGTCCTCTTCCCCAGTCAGCTCTGCAAGTTCATGCGGTATAAACAGGGCGACCAGTACACCATTTCTGGAGTTCCCAGAGAAAAGAGGGATCCCCATGAGCAAAGAACAGAGTTACTGAAGCAGGTGTTCACTTTGGTCTTCTGATTCATCTCTAATATTGTTTCTTCTCTCCTTCTCCTCACTCCCTTACGTGATGTATATTGGCGGTAGCAGAGTCCCTAGGGTACAGAACTGGAAGAAATGACCATGACGGAATGAAGGGGAGGAATGAACATCAGTTGGAGTTTGGGAACCCTCTGAACAGTGCACCTTGAGCATTACTTTCTGTGTCAGTTAAGATAATGGTAGCTCCTATAAAACCGATACCAAGAATGTACTAGGGCTTAAACACCATAGAAACTTCTTTCTTGCTCTCCTACAATCTCACATACATTCCTGATCTGTTGGTACCTCTTTTCCAAGAAGTGACTCAGGGACCCAAGCTCCTTCCATGTTGTGGTTTGTCCATATTCAGTTTACAGAAGCTTGCCAAGGCCACTGCATATGTCGTGTCAGTGGAGTGAGAAGCGTGAGGAGGATTGGACCTGGAAATGATACCCAACACTCCCGCTCACAGTCAGTCCATGGACTAGAACTTCGTCACGTGCCACATCCAATTCCAAGGGAGGCTGGGGATTGGAGTGAGTCTGTGAGCTCCTGAAGAAAAAGAATTCAGTTTGAGAAGCTCCTAGTCCATCTGCTAACTGTTATCTGGACATGACTTGGTTGTTTCTCCTGGAGAGTGGATGAGTGTGCCTTTGTGCCTCTGTGTTCTGCAGCGTGCTACCCAGGGTCATATCAGGATGCACAGGAAGACTGGTATGTGTTGGTGTTTGGCAGTTAAGGTGTGGAACTTCTGGGGACTTGTCCAGCTACATGGTGATTTCCCTCTTTCTAGAAATTGTCCCCTTAATCTATAAGATTGGCCCCCATTTGTCTTGCTGATACTACATGACCATAATTGGTTGGCATAGGATTAGACACCCGACTGGCCAATCAAAGCCTCTCATTTGGGAATTTGAAATTAGATCAGAGACTCAATCTTGGAGGTTGGCTGTGGAGTCATCTTCATAGCAACCTCTTGGGTGAAGACCCTCAACCCCCTGTAGGGAAGGCCCTGAACGGGCTGGACCCTGGCTTTCCCATGGCAAGCTGCTCATGGCTCCCTTGCCTGGAGGGATCTCTACCATCAAAACTTTTTTTTTTTTGTCTGAGTAATTCAAATTGGTGGCTACTTCTCGCAACCAAAATAATTTTAATCAGTAAAGAAATTTAATTTTTATCTTGGACAAATCACTTTAACAGCCATGGATTTCTCTGGGTGCCTAGGTGGCTCAGTCAGTTGAGTGTCCAACTCTTGGTTTTGGCTCAGGTCATGAGCTCATGGTTCGTAGGTTCAAACCCTATGTGGGGCCCAGTACTGGCAGCATGGAGCCTGCTTGGGATTCTCTCTCTCCCTCTCTTTCTGCCCCTCCCCTGCTCACTCTCTCTGTCTCTCTCTCAAAATAAATTATCTTTAAAAGAAAACAGCCACAGATTTCTCATTTGTAAGTTGAAGATAATTTTTATCTGCCCTGCTTATCCAGACTTTTTTTTTAATTAATTAATTAATTTTGAGAGAGCGAGGGACCACAAGCAGGGGAGGGGCAGAGAGAAGGAGAATCAGAATCCCAAGCAGCTTCTGCATCATCAGCACAGAGCCTGATACGCCACTTGAACTCATGAACCATGAGATTATGACCTGAGCCAAGACCAAGAGTTGGATGCTCAACTGACTGAGCCACCCAGGAGCCCCTCTCAGGACTTTTAAATGGAATAAACTGAAAACCCATACAAATATAAGTGGGGCTATTTGTCTATAGCAGGCAGAGTTTTAAGAGCTTTTTTCCATGTACGAAAGAGAAGGTTTTCTTTCTTTTTTAACCTTACTTTAATTGCTTTATGGTCAATTTCTCTCACATGCAGGAAATCACCATAGTTAGAGGTTTACTTTTCTTTTCTTTTGCTAGATACTTAATACTTTGATTATTTCTGACACTGAAATTACCCATGCTTTGCCTTTGCCAAACCAAAACCAATTTTTGCATTATTATTGCTGTTTGGAGCTGTATTAAAAAATTCTGTTTGAGAGTCTGAATTGGACAGTTATTCTCAACCCATCACACCCAATGTCCTCTTTTTATGCTACCTCTCATACCCCTGTACTTTTCCAGAATGAAATTATATTAGTTTGTATAACAAATGAACTGGGGGGCTGCCATAACAAAGTATCATAGACTTCACAGCTTAAATATCAGAAAGCTTTTTCTCATAGTCCTGCAGACAGGAAGTCAAAGACCAAGATGTCAACAGGGTTGATTCCTTCTAAGGGCCTTGAGGGAAGGGTCTGTTCCAGGCCCTCTTCCTTCACGTATAGCTGGCCATCTTCTCCCTGTGTCTCTTTATATTGTCTTCCTTCTATGCATGCCTGTGTCCAAATTTCCCCTTTCAATAAGGGCACCAGTCATATTGGATTAGAACCCACCCTGATGACCTAATTATAATTTGATTCTTTCCATAAAGACCTTATTTCCAAATAAATTTGTATTCTGAGGTTCTGGAGGTTAGAACTTCAACATAGGAATTTGGATGCTTGTAGGGGGAGGTGACACAATTCAGCCCATAACAGAAATGAATCTAATCTCTGTACATGCATTGTATTATATTTTTTTAAATGTTTATTTTTGAGAGAGAGAGAGAGAGAGAGAGAGAGCACAAGAGAGGGAGGGGCAGAGAGAGAGGGAGACAGAGGATCCAAAGTAGGCTCCATGCTGTCAGCACAGAGCCTGATGCAGGGCTCAAACCCACAAACTATGAGATCATGACCCAACCCAAAGCCAGATGCTTCACCAACGGAGCCACCCAGACACCCTGCATACATGCATTATATTTTCAATGGTCAACATAGGGGTGCCTGGGTGGCTCAGTTGGTAAGCATCCAACTCTTGGTTTTGGCTCAGGTCATGATCTCACGGTCATGGAATTGAGCCCTGTGTCAGGCTCCACACTGAGGATGGAGCCTGCTTGGGATTCTCTCTCTCCTCTCACTCTGCCCCTCCCCTGCTCACACACTCTCTTTCTAAATAAATAAATAAACATGAAAAAAATTAAATGATCAATATAATGCTCTGACTTAAAAAGATATGGGAAGTAATTTATAGCAAGATAGTATGTTTCCACAGATAAATGCTCAGGCAGGAGTAAGGTAGAAAATGTAATGCTCAAGTCAGATTCTTGGGTGTCTGCACAGCCTTTCTATGAAAGCAGCAGATAAGAATGCAGCCTGCCGCAGGTGAGCTGTGCTGGTAACTCAAATACCATGGGGCACTGTCATTGGTGACATGGTGTCCCAAATAGTGACTGACTCTTTACAAAGTACAGTCTTCCCTCAATTTATATGGGAGTCTCATTCCAGGGAATTCAGCATATTTAGAACCTTGCAAGAAATACTTTGTGTTTTTTTTATCTATGGGAAGCTCTGGTGGAACATTTGGAAGTTGGCAGGATGTGGGATAACTCTTTACTGCAGGGGACTGTCCCAGGCATTGCAGAATGTTGAGTATTCTTGGCTTCCACCAAATAAATATCAGTGGGACACCCCTGGCCATTGAGACAAAAGTACCATACAAAGTTTTACAATAGTTGACACACTGAGAACTGTGAGAGGAGAGAGAACTTCAAATAGCCCAAGGAGAGTTATTGCCAAGGTGAGGGATGAGAGGCAATGGGGTGCACCATGTGCCATGCTGAAGGGACCATGTCTGTTTCCAACCAGACACTGGCATCCCTGATCAAGAGGGGTAGGACAGAAAACATCAACCAGTGCCCTCCTATCTGTGATCTTGTATGCCTGATTGCAACTTGGAAGTCCCAACTCTTCTTTATTACAGTAGTATGTTCAGGGCCCAGCCTAGTGCTTGGCACATAGCAGGCACCCAATGTTTGCTGGGTATTGTTGAATGGCATTCTTTTTTTTTTTTTAAGTTTATTTATTTATTTATTTAGTGTGTGTGTGTGTGTGTGTGTGTGTGTGTAAGAGAGAGAGAGAAAGAGGGAGTGAGGGAGGAGCAGAGAGAGAGGGAGAGAGGGAATCCCAAGCAGGCCCCGAGCTGTCAGCACAGAACCTGACATGGGGTTCAATCTCAGGAACTGTGAGATCATGATCTGAGCCGAGATCAAGAGTCGGACGCTTAACCAACTGAGCCACCTGGATGCCCTTGAATGCAATTCTTAAAGTAGAGTTGGATGAGTCGATGTGAGAAAATTCACATATGTATTTTATGTTTGTTCATTTACATATGCATTCGAACAGTTGTTGAACTATGAGTTGACATGGTGTTAATTCCTGGAAAAACCCACCAGCAAGAGACAGTCCCTGATTTTAGTGTGTGCAGTCTAATGAGGGAGAGAGACCCATATGCAGGTCCATTCCAATATGGTGCCAGTCAAGTGTTACATATGGTGGGAACCTGAAAAGAGGGGTGCTCCACCCAGGATGGGGTGAAGGGTGGGATAAGGGAATTCTGGTAATTATCAGGGGTGACTGAGGGTGCCCCAGGGAGTGATGTGCTGCTGGGCTACTACTTTCTTTCTCAGTAGGGACAGAAGATAGTGGGGAAATAGAAAGGGAACCCCAGTTTTGCAGATAGAAGATAGGTCATGGGATAAGGAGCTAGAGATGCCACTTGTGCCCCATTACAGGTCCTGGTCCCCCCCAAACTTCACCCCACACCTGGAATTCTCAGAGCCTCTTCACTCCAGTTACACCCTCTTTCCTCTTCTTTTGTCACTCTTCCTAACTCTGTTTTCTGGTGTAAGCTCTGCCTTGAGCAGAAGATGACAAATATATTCAAGGGTGGTGGATTCTGGGGGCTCAGTCTGGCCTAGACTTTGAAGAAACCAATCCTTTTGGAAGTAGCAACAGGCTCCTGGCCCCCCAGAACAATCCCCCAGGCCCATCTCTCTGGAGCTCCTACCCATAAAGGTGCTGTTACAATGTCCTCTACCTCTGCTGCCCATCCCCCTCCCATCTGTCCTTTCCTAACTTGTCCATGCTCCCAGCTGGGTTCACCATCATGGTGTTTTCATCCATGTCCAACCTTCTGAGAAGCAGCTCTGGATTCCGGCTAAAATATGGGGATGGAGACATGCTTAAATGAACTCCTAATGGCAACAAGAAGAATTGAATTAAACAAAAAAGCTTCTGAGTGGGGTCCAGAGCCTCAATAAAACATCTTTGTGCTGGAATTCGGAAGAAGACTTTGATGAAGGAATGATGAAGGGAACAAATGGGAAAAACGTGGTCCCTGCTCACCCTCTGTGAGTCTGAAGGCAGCGGAAACACTTCCAGGCATCATTTCTAGCCAAGGAAAGAGGCTAAGCAGTTTTCTGGAGCCAAAGACTGCCAGGAGTAATAAGAAAACCCTTTAAGTGAGCTTTCTCCATCTGTTTAGTTTCTCATGCTGAAAAAAGAAGAAAAAATATAAATAAATGATTCAGAGAAATGTCATATGCAATTACCTCCACCAGGGAAAAATAAACAAGACTTCACTTCATTAGGAAGATTCTCACATGGAAGATTCTGGTGGTCTTCCACATGATGAGCTTCCAAAGTTTGGTTGCTCAGACTCAACTTCCGCCCAAACTTGACTCCAGCAGCCAGGGTGATCCAGTGCACTGGACATCTCCCTGTCTGCTCAATCAAATTGTCCAGAGATGAAATCCAGTTGAAGGGAGTATCTGGGTAGACTGGAAGATGAGGGGTCAATAAGGCCCTGGCCTGTCAAATATGGTGGTAGGATGGTGGGAGCTTACTCTGTGAGCACCCACACCAGCCTTCCTTGTTTTTACCACCAGTTGTGCTAACCAACTGCCAATGGTGCTAACCAATGGCTTCCTTGGGATCATTGAGAGCAAATTACAGCATGGCCCTACTTGGCAAACACAGTAATGTGCCATGCCCTTGGGGCTGACTCTGCCCAACAACATCAGAACAGGAGAAAGTCAATTTGGACCTTTAACTTTAAAATTGATTTAACTTTAAAATAGCAAGAGTGTTTGCTCTTAGCCTGCAGCTAGCCTTGTAAGTCTCCAGCAGGGCCAGGAAAGCTGGTCACTCAACAATGCTCATAAAAGCAATGTCCTTCTAAAATTCTCTCTGCAGAGCACTGAGCCCAGGGTCTTATGTGCTCGGATCTTCAGTGAACAAGATCCGTAGAAGGTGAGTGGTAAGTAAGGACTGTTCTGTACAGAGATCTCTGTCCCTACTGACATCTGAGCAGATGACCACACCCCCAGGTTTTCAGAAAAAACCAAGGCCATGTACACCAGCAACCTCAACTTTTCTGTTCCATGCATCTTGGTTTCTTGAAAGCTTTCTTTCCTTCTCCCCCCACCCCAACCCATTCTCTTTTATCTCAGAGAAAGCAAGAAGGGTGTATATCTTCATCTCTCGGCACATGAGACCCTAACCTCCGTCTTGGTCACATCTACTCCTTTCCCATTTGGAATCTTTCTCCAATAACTTATTTTACTTCTTAAATTTCTCCTTCTCTGCTGCCTTCTTCATCTTTGTCTACAAACGTCTTTGGCTTTCCTTCACACCTTAAATTTGGCTTGTCTAAAAATGAGGTTATTCCGTACTTCACAAAACCCACCCATCCTCCCAGTGGGAGACCATTCTCCCAAGCAGCTGAGACCAAACTTTGGAGTGATTTTTGATTCATCTGCCTTCCTTGTGTAACTCTTGCATTCAGTCCTTCTTTTCCATTATCACTGCAACAAACCCAGTTCAGACCCTTACTGTGTCTCATTGGGCATAGAAATAAAGATGGCTGTTTCTTAAGGGTTTGTTATCTGCCGTGCACCAGGCTCCCTGCTTTATATGCATGAGCTCCCTCTTCACACCAATGTTATGAAGCACCTGCTATTATCCACTTTTTTCAAGTGGGCAAACTGAGGCTTAAGTAACTTACCCAGGGTCAGTATAGCTGACAAATGGAAGAGTCGGAATTCACAGGCAGGTCTGGTGGCCCCACAGCTTGAGTTCTGAACTGTGATGCTAGGCTCACAATTGTGGTTGACTCTTCGAAGGTCTCACAAACACACAGGGCTTCCTGTGCTTCCTCTAGTCTACCTTCTTCCTTGTTACCAGAGTGATCTCCCTAATGTGCCACTGGGAATGCGTCTTCCCCTGCTCACAATTTCTCACTGGCTCTTCACTGCCTGCAGGATACAGTCCAAACCCCTTAGCTTGATAGTCAAAGTCCCAGCCCCACCTGGAGGCTTACACCTGCCCTTATTCTCTCCTTGTAGCTCTTTTTACTGCCATCTTCTCTTGGCTCCAAAGTCCAGTGCAAATGTGACCTCCTCCATGGAACGTTTTCTGGCCACACTAACTGGAGCGGTTATTGTCTTTGCTTAAACTCACCTTGTGCTTTATTTGGGCCCCTTTCATGGTGCTCGTGATCTAGACTAATTCACAGTACCATGATTTGCATACTGCTTCATTATATTCTTGAGGTCAGGGATATGTCTGGGTTTTCAAAAAAAAATTTTTTTAAATATATTTATTTATTTTGAGAGGGAGAGAGACAATGCATGCATGTCGGGGAGGAGCAGAGACAGGGAGAGACAGAATTCCAAGCAGGCTCCGGGCTGTCAGTGCAGAGCCAGATGGAGGGCTCAAACCCACGAACCGTGCGTGAGATCATGACCTGAGCCGAGATCAAGAGTCAGAGGCTTAACTGACTGAGCCACTCAGGCACCCCATATGTCTGTTTATTTTGGCAACCCTTACAACATCTGTCAAAATGTCACACAAAGGGAAGGTATTACTTAAAGTAACACTGGCTGCTGTGATAGCTACCCCGCAAATATTGGTGGCTTGACACAATGAACATTTATTTCTGAATCTTGTAAAGTTCAGTTGACGATGAGGGGTGGGAATGGCGCTGTGCTCCACATGGTCATTCTGGGGGAAAGAGACCCCTCCATCTTCAACATGTGGCTTCCAACTTTGCTCTGGGCACTGACAGCCAGATGACAGATGTAGTAACAGAGAATAAAGGGAGAAAGATGGCAAGTGTCGGGGGTGGGGGGCGGGTTGCATGGCCTGGGCCTGGAAGTGACACATTCCATTGGCTGAAACTCAGTCTCGTGGCCATAGAAGCCATAAAGAAGATAGGAGATTAGGCATTGTGTGCTAGGAAGGAGAAGAAACGGGGTGGGACGGTAGCTATCCAGGTTATATTTGTGAAATGAATAATTAATACGTTGCTATGTATTTATCAGGGAAGTGGGTTAAGAATGATGGTCTCTAAAGTACGACACACACACTCCAGCTTGCACAAGGTGATCTGTGGGGACAAGGAGAAGGATATTAGAGCATCTTTTTAAAAATCTAAAATAATAAGAAGGAACTTCAGCATCGCTGACATTCAGCCTGTGAAGTGACGCTGGTACCTCCATTTGGTCCTGGTGTCGGATCTTCCCGTGTCCCATCCAACGTGCGAGAGTCATCTTGAGGGAAGAGTAGACTTCCCCTGTATGCGCAGGCTGACAGCAGGCCCTGCATTCATTCATTCATTTTAGCCCAGGGAGGTCTGACAAATGCAAATCATGTGAGCTAAGTCGAGTGGCTTTATGGCTTATATTATCTTGTTTTTAACGAAACCGGTCCTCACAAAGTGAACAAGTGGCTTTCAATATACTTCCAGATTAATCGCCGGGTGCAGATAATACTGGTGATAAAAGCAGTGGTGAACCATTAGAAAAATGTCAAGGTTGACCCTCCGATGCAAGCCCTTTGGCGGCCACAGTATGAGGCAAAACATTGATAATCTAATCAGTTCTGGCAATGAGTGACCCCCTCCTCCGCAAATTTGAAAGGCCCACAAAAACTGCTTGAAATAGGAATTACGTCACCTACCATTAACAATGAAATCCAAGCTAAATGGATATTGTAACCGGGGTATCAACTGAAGCTCGTACGAAGCCAAAACTATGTGCGAAACATTTAAAAAACTTATTATCTGGAATATCAAGTAAATGTCTACAATTTGTTTTGAATGTTCAGAGCGATTTACTTAATCCATTGCTTTGCAAACATCACAATAAATTTAATGATAAACATTTGGAAGCCCCTAAAGCCTTATTTAAGTTTCTTATCGAATGGTCACTTTCTTATTCAATAGTAAATGGGGAAAAAAAGCTACATACTATGGAGGAAACACTTGTGACTCCCGTTGTGGGGACAACTGCGGAACAATAATGCCCGGAACACAAACCGGCAAGCAAATGAAAATGTGTTCCTTTGTCGGCACACACGCTTGGAAGGTGCCTTGAAAACATCACTGAAGATTTAACGGAATAAGTACCGGGAGAAATTATACAGTGTGGGAGGCTTACTCTGCAGTTGGGTTGAAGTACAGATGCTTCTAACATGTCTCAGCCTCCAGAATTCCCCAATTCTACTCAGTAATGAAATACATCCAGGACGACTTTCTCCGTGAACGTCTAGAGAAAGGTGGCCTGGAGAAGATATTGTTAATGCGAAGTGACTTCTGTAACCAGAACAATGTTGTAGGAGACGACAGCATCAGTGTCACGCTTGATGAGGCAGCTCATTTGACCCGCATATAAAAGGAATCCCAGGGGAGCCCTATGGGGACAGATCCAAAGGTGATTTTCATTTACTACTTCCTTCACAGGCAGGCGAGCCCTAGGAAGGGGTTGTTGCTGCCTTGAAGGAAGAGTTTTAGAGGATGGCACTGATGAAGCTAATTTTCAAAACAAAATATAGCAGTTAAACACACACACACACACACACACACACACACACACACAGGAGTGCCTGGGTGGCTCAGTCAGTTAAGATCATGGTCATGATCTCATGGGTTGTGAGTTCAAGCCCCGCCTCGGGCTCTGCACTGACAGTGTGGAGCCTGTTTGGGATTCTCTCTCTGCCCCTCTGCCACTCACTCTCATTCTCTCTCTGTCAAAACAAATAGATAAAAACTTTAAAAAGCACGCAAAAAGGCTTTAAAATATGAGAGACAAGGGGCGCCTGTGGGTGGCTCAGTGGGTTGAGCATCCGACTTCCACTCAGGTCATGATCTTGAGGTTCGTGAGTTTGAGCCCTGGGTGGGGCTCTGTGCTGACAGCTCAGAGCCTGGATCTTGCTTTGGGTTCTGCGTCTCCCTCTCTCTCTGCCCCTCATCCACTCATGCTGACTCTCGCGTGCTCTCTCTCTCTCTCAAAAAAAAAAACATTAAAAAATTAAAAAATAAAGAAATAAAATATGTGAGGTTCTTTGGACCATTCTGTAATGGAAGGGGGAGTATTATGAACATGTTTTGTATTGCACAGAGGTTACTGGTTATCTTTCATAAAATAACTTAGAAGTATTTGTACAACTTAGAGAGGAGGCATCCGGTTGCTTTGACCATAAGATTAGTGTTGCAAATTCAGGCGGTTTTCTGCAGCCTGTGGCTCTCAGTGGTTTGTTATCTGGCAGAGATTTCTGAAGCAATAAATCAACATAATCTCTAAAGGTAAAGATGATACTTTACCTTCGAGTAAGAAAGTTACCGATTCTCCAGAGTAAATCATGCTATGGAGAAAGCAGTTTGAAAACAGATGTTTGGAAATATTCCAGGACTGTGTAGTATTGTTGTTGAAAATGATGTGTTCACTATAAAAACTCCTATCTGCACATTTTTTAATAATGGAAACTTTTATTTAACCTGTTCCAAAATCTTCCAGAGGTAGTATTTCAGTGAGCTTTTAACCTGTTGGTTTAAAATATTAAAAAGCCAATGCCTTCTGTTTAGATTGCAGGAAAATTCTATTACGTCAGTTAAAAGAAAACTAGTGCCATTTCAAGAAAGACGTCATGGTTGGGGGGAAGGAGGGAACAGTGAGCATCCTGACACAGTAAAGTACGAACAGACACACACACCTTCCATTTGGTTCTCTCAGATTGGAGCAGTAACTTTTTTTAGCCATGCCAGCCAGTAAAACCGTGCCTCTAAAGACGGGCTTTGTTGGCGTGCCTGGGCAGCTCAGCCAGCTGAGCACCAACTCTGGCTCAGGTCATGATCTCATGGTTCGTGAGTTCGAGCCCCACATCGGGCTCTGTGCTGACAGTACAGAGCCTACTTTGGATCCTGTATCCCCCTCTCTTTCAGCCCCTCTCCTGCTTCCTCTATTTCTCTCTCTCAAAAATAAATAAAACTTTTTTAAAAAACAGGCTTTGTTGTTTCACAAAGTATAAAGCTAAGTCTTTCAAAACTAATGAAGTATATTACTCACCTCTCTCTCATTAAAGATATATTTTTAAGTGTCCTTCACTGTTGGTCCATATTCTATGAGAGATGAAGGGCAATGCTTCATTCAGTTTCTAAAAGTCTTCTAAACATGTGACCATGACTCTTCCTGGCATCGCTCATCAGGTGACACAGGGTCACGAGCAATAGCAGTTTCTGAGTGATTGGAGGAATTCGAATGATGATTGGGGTTCAAATCGAGATAAGAAGGTGTCATTTAAAAAAAGCCACCCATTGGGGAAAAAAAACTCACTAAAGGGTAAAAAAAAAAGAAATTGCACATCCATTGGACCTTGAAAATGGTCAATTACATGCTTTGTTGAATGAATGAATTTGTATCTTGGCAAAAATAAAGACCTGGGCCCAGACTAAGGTATACCAATGGAGCAAGGGAATTTCTTTACATGTTTTCCATTTTTTACTTCTTTGTCTCATGCTTAGTCATGGTGTGTGTGTTTTAGTTCTGTATGTCAAGTCTCTCTTGTCCAATGTAGTCATGAAGGGTACTAGAAGGAGGGTAATATGATATTAGGATAACTCAATGAATTGTAGAATTTTAGATCTCAGGCAAAATTAGAAATGACCTAGCCCTGATGAGTGCTTTCCAAGATTAAATCCTTACAAGTTTTCAAAAAAAATGAAAACTAAAGATGATGTTCATGTGTGAGCAAAAAAATAAAATAAAATATAGAATAAAAAAATAAAGCCATCCATTGGAACTAGAGTGTATTGTGCTAAGCGAAATAAGTCCCTCAGAGAAAGACAGATATCATATGATTACATTCATATGTGGAATTTGAGAAACCCAACAGATGAACATAGGCAAAGGGAAGGAAAAATAAGATAAAAACAGAGGCAGGCAAACCATAAGAGACTCTTAAATACAGAGAAGAAACTGAGAGTTGCTAGAGGGGTGGTGGATGGGGGGATGGGCTAGATGAACGATGGGCATTAAAGAGGGTACTTTTTAGGATGTGCACTGGGTGTTACATGTAAGTGATGAATCACTGGGTTCTACTCCTGAAGCCAAGACCACACTGTATGTTATCTAACTTGAGTTAAAAAAAAAAAAAAAAAAAAAGCCATCCACTGTTTTACCTGTGCTGAATTAGCATTTGAATAATGCCTGGATTGGTAGATGAGGTGGTTAAGGGGAAAAACTCAGCAATGCCTCCTTCACCCATTCAACATTGTTTTTAATGCTTATTTATTTTTGAGAGAGAAAGAGAGAGAGAGGAAGGGACAAAGAGAGAGAGACTGAGACAGAATCCAAAGCAGGCTCCAGGCTCTGAGTTGTCAGCGCAGAGCTCCACACGGGGCTCAAACTCACGAACCCTGAGATCAGGACCTGAGCCAAAGTCTGTTGCTTAACTAACTGAGCCACTCAGGGGTCCCCACCCATTCAACATTTATTGGTTCTCCGCCACCTAAGCAGACACCGCAGGTACAAAGACACCTAAGTCAAGGGCCTGCCCTCAAAGAACACAGAGCCCAGGTTCCACGGGTGACTGAACTTGACAGTTATGCCACCATGCTGGCGACTAAGTGTCTTGTCTCCTCCCCATTCCCCGCCCCGGCCCCGCCTGCCTTTTCTCAGTGAAGATTCTTTGAGAAAATGATATAACTCCATCTCTCTTCCAGTTCCTGCTGTTGTATTCTTGGTTTCCTGAGAAGAGCTAGAGAAAGTTCTGTCGTTCTAGATCTGGAAACTTTGCCCTAACTCATTGAGGATCTTCTAATACTTCAGTTAGTCCCATATGCTTTCAACCTGCATCTTTTTATAATCTGGGGATTTGTATTTCCTGGCTCTTTTGTCATTTTGCTCACAGTTCCTTATTAAAATCCCAGCCTGAAGCTGTTGACGGCTCCCTCTTATCTTTCTCTGGTAGGAAAATAGGGTGACACATTCAATTGACATTAAGGGGCATGATAATACACAACTGTGATTTATGAGCAATGACTGTGTTCTTGGTAGCGAGCTGAGCCCTTTTACACACATTATTTAGCTTTTTTTAAGGTTTATTCATTTTCCAGAGACAGAGAGACAGAGTGTGAGCGGGGGAAGGGCAGAGAGAGAGGGAGACACAGAATCCGAAACAGGCTCCAGGCTCGGAGCTGTCAGCACAGAGCCCGACACGGGGCCCGAACTCACGGACGGTGAGATCATGACCTGAGCTCAATCGGAAGCTCAACCGACTGAGCCACCCGGGTGCCCCTATATACATTATTAAATTTAATCTTCACTTTGACCTTTGGACCTCACTGGGAAAACTTCAGCTCAGAGAGTTATCTTCTGGCCCAAAATTACGCAGCTGGAAAGTCATAGCCTATGTCTGTGGGACTCCAAAACCCACAGTCTAACCACAATACTACCCCATCTTTCCTCTTCAATGACACACCAGTCTTAACATGTAGCACTTACATTAGCTAAATCAGCCAACAAATAACTGTCATTGAGAGGTGCTTCCAGAATTCCCTCCCATCCAACTGATGAGTCTCAGTTTTTCAATTCAAATGTTCAGGAAAATAGGCTTCAGTTTTACAAACTCTGCCCTTGACATTACTGTTAGACCCCAAGGGGCTGTGGCCCCCTCTCCATCTACTTGTTCCCATTTCCCTGTATACCCTTTGCTCTGGCCACACCAATCTATTTTCATTGCTGAGTTGGGCCATGCCACTCCTTGATGTCCAGGCTCTACAGTGGCAGAACTTGCTGTCTCTAGCACACTCCATTTTCTTCCTTGCCTGTTTCTTGAACCCTTTTCATCCTCAAGACCTAGCTCAAGGGCCCTGTCCTCTCTGAGAATGTCCCAGAGACTGATTCCATCCAGTTGTCAGTACAGTGGCCCATCCTTCTCTGTGACCCCACATCTCTGTTAGAATACACTGCCCATGGTGCAGCCGCTCTGGAAAGCAGTGTGGAGGTTCCTCAGAAAATTAAAAATAGACCTACCCTATGACCCAGCAATAGCACTGCTAGGAATTTACCCAAGGAATACAGGAGTACTGATGCATAGGGGCACTTGTACCCCAATGTTTATAGCAGCACTCTCAACAATAGCCAAATTATGGAAAGAGACTAAATGTCCATCAACTGATGAATGGATAAAGAAATTGTGGTTTATATACACAATGGAATACTACGTGGCAATGAGAAAGAATGAAATATGGCCTTTTGTAGCAACGTGGATTGAACTGGAGAGTGTGATGCTAAGTGAAATAAGCCATACAGAGAAAGACAGATACCATATGGTTTCACTCTTATGTGGATCCTGAGAAACTTAACAGAAACCCATGGGGGAAGGGAAGGAAAAAAAAAAAAAAAAGGGGTTAGAGTGGGAGAGAGCCAAAGCATAAGAGACTGTTAAAAAGTGAGAACAAACTGAGGGTTGATGGGGGGTGGGAGGGAGGGGAGGGTGGGTGATGGGTATTGAGGAGGGCACCTTTTGGGATGAGCACTGGGTGTTGTATGGAAACCAATTTGACAATAAACTTCATATATTGAAAAAAAAAAAAAAAAAAGAATACACTGCCCATCACCCTGCTATACAGAGACTGGCTGTGCCTGTTCAGCATTTCATTCCCAGTGCCTACCTAGCACGGTATCTGGGCCTGACAGGTAATCAGTGTCATTTGAATGAATGAATGGAAAGTATGAAATGGGGGCAGGGATGGAAGAATCTGGGAAGTCTCCTGGCCACCTCTGTGGCTGGAATGGCTATGTTTCCAGAACTTTGCACAAACACTCAAGTATAATTCAGCCAGCCAGGGTGAGTGGCGTGGCTTGGAAGAAGGAGAAGAAGAGGACAGAGATCTTCCCCAAGCATCCGCCCAGTGTTGAGACCCCCCACAACTTGGCCTGGTCCCCTAAGCTCAACCCAAAGCCAGGAATTCCAGAAAACATCCTAGTCCTCTCTATGTGGCTTCAGCCCAAAACAACAAGACGGTTGGTTGTTTTTAGGATCTGGGACAGTGGGAAAAAATACAGGAGAAAAGTGAGCTGATCACACACCTAAAAGTAACGGTTGCCTGGGGCAGAATGGCAAGCTCATTGCTCGTAAAGCAAAATACTGTGGGCAAGAACCACAACGGTGGGGCGCCTGGGTGGCTCAGCTGGTTAAACGTCCGACTTCGGCTCAGGTCATGATCTCACAGTTCGTGGGTTCGACACCTGTGTTCAGCTCTGTGCTGACAGCTCAGAGCTTGGAGCCTGCTTGGGATTCTGTCTACCTCTCTCTCTGCCCCTCCCCCTCTCACATGCATTCTCTCTCTCTCTCTCTCAAAAATAAACATAAAAAAAAAAAAAAACAAGAAGTGCAGAAAGCAGGGAGTATTAGGTTCCTACTGCTGCTGTAACAAATGATCACAAACTCAGTGGCTTAACACAACATCAATGTATTGCCTTACAGTTCTGGAGTTCAAAACTCCAGAATCAGTTTCACTAGGCTAAATGTAAGATATTGGTAGGGCTGCATTTCTTCTGGAGGCACCAGGGGAGAATCTGTTTCCTTCCCTTTTCCAGCTTGCAAGGGCTGCCCACATTCCTAGGTTCATGGCCTCTTCTCCATCTTCAAATTGTATCAGTCCTTTTCTGCTTCTACCCTTATATATTCTCTCTCTCATTCTGATCCTTCTGCCTTTCTCTTATTAGGACCCCTTTGATTATATTGGGCCCACTGGTATTATCTTGGAGAATCTCCCCATCTTAGGATCATTAATGTAATCCCATCTGCAAATTCTCTTTACCATGTAGGTAACATTTTTGTTCCCATAGTTGCCTGGGATTAGGATGTGGACATCATCAAGGGACCATTATTTAGCTAATCACGGGGGTAGGTTCAGGAGTTTGTGTTCTAGTTCCCCAAATAACTTTTTTAACTTTTTTATTTTTATTTTTATTTTTTTATTTTTAGTAAAAGTAAGAACAGACTAACAAAATGAATACAGCCCTCCATATAAAAGAAAACAAATCAGGAGCGCCTGGGTGGCTCAGTTGGTTAAACCTCTGACTCTTGGTTTCAGCTCAGGTCATGATCTCACAGCTTCACGTGTTCGAGCCCCACTCTGTGCTGACAGTGCGTAGCCTGCTTGGGATTCTCTCTCTCTCTCCCTCTTTCTCTGCCTGTCCCCTACTTGCGCTGTCTCTGTCTCTCTCACGGTAAATAAACTTTTAAAAAAATTTAAAAAACAAAAGGAAATATATCAGTTAAATATTTATTTTGGCTTACTTCTGAACAAAGCAGAGAAAAATTCACTTAATGTATAAATAATAAAACTAACATTGGTTGAACTGCAACTTTTCCATTGACTAGCTGTGACCTTGGGTGAGTTATTTAATTTTTCTAATCCTAGATTTTCTACTGAAACAGAAATACCGATACCTACTTTCCCCGTTAAAAAATGAGAGGTTTTATGACCATACAAAACATAAAGAATAATCCCATTCCTTCAACCCTACTATGTCTTAATTCCACTAATAAAAAAATATAAAAATGCATATCCATTTGACCCAAAAGTCAGAGATGCATACAAAAACGTAGAGGGCCTAGCCAACTTCATGACTTGGCCAGAACTACAGCAGATATACTCAGTGAGATTGAACACAAAATAGGAGCATTCTCAAGAACATTTCCTGATATTTTGGGGCACCTGGGTGGCTCAGTCAGTTAAATGTATGACTTTGGCTCAGGTCATGATCTCACAGTTTGTGAATTCAGGCTGTGCACTGTCATTGCAGAGCCTGAAGCCTGCTTTGGATTCTGTGACCCCCTCTCTCTCTGCCCCTACTCACGCTTATGCTCTCTCGCTCTCTCTCTGTCTCTGTCTCTCTGTCTGTCTCTCAAAAATAAACATTAAAAAAAAAATTTTGATAAAAAATAAAAAATTTATTTCCAGCTTTATTGAGATATAGTAGCATATAGCATCATGTAAATTTGAGGTGCACAGTGAGTCGACTTGATATACTGCAAATAATTACCACCACAGCATTAACACTTCCATCATGGCACATAATCAGCATTGCATTTTTGTGGTGAGGACATTTAAGACCTCCTCTTTTCGCAACTTTCAAGTATGTAATTATTATCTATAATCACCATGCTCTACATTCAAGTTCCAGAACTCAGACATAGTCTAACGATATAGGTTTGTGCACTCTGGCCAACATCTCCCCATTTCCCCCACCTCCAGCCCCAGGTACCAACCATTCCACTCTGTTTCTGCAGGTTTGGCTCTTTTAGATTCTACATATAAGTGAGATCATACAGTATTTGTCTTTCTCTGTCTAACTTATCTCACTTAACATGATTTAGGAGTCGGTGGCTATCCACAGAGAAGACTCACGCGAACCTAGGGAGCTGGGAATGGTGAGCGTAGGTTTGCCGGCTGGAGAGGTCATGGTGGGCACGACCATATTCTGACCAAGGTTGTGAAGCACCTGGTGGAGCACGGAACTCACAGATATTTCCACTGGGGTTTGGTGGTCTCAGAAAAAGCAAATACGTCGAGGGAGGATGCCTGGGAAAGCCCATTGGCTGGCAGCCTACTGAGGTCCTGACATGGTATCTCACGGAGATGCTTAAGCCCAGGACATTCCTTGCATTGTTGTTCCGATTCTTCTCTGGATCCACATTTCACATGGAGCCTATCTTCTGTGGCCTGTTACCGAGCATCCTGGTCCCCAGGGGAGACATCCGCCAACGGCAGAGGGGTGGCATTGTGGAGGAGGGTGGGCCCAGCCGTGGGCAGGCGAGAACACACATCCCCGCGTGGGCTCTGAACATTTGTCCTCCCCCTCCTGTCATCTCCTGTCACTTCGTGCCTCTCCCTTGGAGAACAGTGCTTTGTACATAGTGATTAGTCATTGTTAAATAACTGAAAGGCTTCTGGAAAAATTAGGATTTTAAAGTAATTTAGTGGAAAAATAATAAATAAACCCAATGGTTGTTATTCTTTAAAGAGATAGTATGAATAAAACTCAGACTGTCAAACACTAAACATTCAGAGGAGGCCTTTCCATAGAAAGAGGGGGGTGACAAGGGCAGAGACAGTCGCTTATCTCCCCTGTTCACGTTCCTCTAACTCAGCCTTGACTGAGCCTTATTATCACCCAGAGAATGTTTAAAAAATACCAATGCCAGGGACGCTTCCCAGACCAATTCAGTTGGAATCTCTGGGCATGAGCCAGGGCATTGAGATTTTATTTGAAAGCTCCCTGGAATCATCTAATGCCTGGTCAGTGGTGAGAACACAGATGCTTGTATTCCAGCCTCCCAGGGAATGAGCTTCCAGAATTGGATTCCCAGTCCCCAGGGGGCCACATCTCCATGATGTTTACTGCTTGGTCTAGCCCACCAGGCAGATACCCGGTCTGCCCCTGTTTCTTACCCATCAGGTCTTGTGTATCAATCAGTGCTTGAGGAACAGCCTAGAAGACTCCATATCCATGCCCAGGATGGTCAGGAGAGAGAACGGACTCCTGGTGGAGTTGTCAAAGGAGGTACCTCATTTCCCAGGGACAGGTCACCTGGCAGCTGGCCTTTCCTGGCATCAGTGATCCTTGGGAACCAGTCCCCGCGTCTGCCTGATCAGAAGGAGTTTGTACCAGGAGGCTTCTTACTCACCTAATGCTTTTCTCTTCGTCCTGTTTCCCACACTGACCATTTCCCAACCCTGTCCCAGTGAGCTCTCACCCTGCATGACCCCTATACCTCTTGCAGCTGTCCTGAGCTCTGCCTTAGACAAAAAGACTCAAATTCAGATCAGCTTTCTGGATTCAGGGTTCTTCACTTCCTGGACCCGAGTTTAACTCCTTGTGTGGAGTCCTCTGACCCTGGGGGTCTGCCTGTCTTCCAGTTCTAGCTCTCTACAACCCTCTCATTCTCCCTGCTGCCCAAACCTTGCTCATGACAATTATTTTTCTCAATTGCCTCATGCAAGGTTTCTGCGGGGAACCAAATCTGGTGCCCATAAATGTGCGGTGAGCTTTAAACAAATATTCACAGTGGCATTACAATAACAGCCACCAGATACAGCTCCAAGGGAATGGGTGGAAACTCAGAATGGATGAGAATGTGGTTTCTAGCATCAGTCTTTTAAGTGCATAAGTATCTTGGTGAGTGGTAAAAGAACCCCAGTTATTTATTTTACTTCTCCCTCAGCTCAAGTTGAAGACTTTTTGCCTATAAACCATGAAGATGTAAATTACTGTGGCCATTTTGTGGGCTTCCCTATTATAAAAACCACTTGTTTTCATGGTGGTTCCACATTATGTTATTTTGAAATTTTAGGTGAGAAACTCGATAAACTCCCAGGATTCTTTTTTAGGCAAGTGGTATTTTGCCAAGCTTGGGAACATCAGTCAGTCCCTACATTTGAGCAAACTATAGAGGGCCAATCTTGAGTGCATCTCAACGTCCACCCCTACATGTTCTTGTTGCCAGAAGCTAGAAGCTGCAGGGGGTCTGGACACCGTGTGGGGAAGGGTTTTCAAGGGAACCGGCCCTGGGAGCAAACCTTAGATTCTTGCCACTCAAAATGCGGTCCGAGGACCAGTCGCATGAGATTCACCTGCGAAACTGTTAGAAACGCAGAATCTCAGGCTCCACCCAGATCCATTCAGATCCAATCCGCAGCTTAACAAGATCCCCGGGTGGCTTGTGTGCACATGTAGGGCTTGAGAAGCAGTGTTCTCAGCCTTTTCCTGGCCCCTTCTTCCTCTCCCCCTGAATTTTACTATCCTCTGCCAAAGAAGCATTTGGTCCCAATTGCCCCTTTCACCTAAAAGCTAAGAAGACGGTAGTGATTTGATGTCACCTGGGTTTCAGGTTGTAGCCTTGTCTGCTGGGGGAGGTATCTGTGCTGAGACACCGGAAAGCGGGTGGGTGCAGGTTGGGCAGGCTTTCAGTAGGTATGCCTGGGAAGTATGTCCTTCAGCAGAGGTCATTGTCATCACGGGTGAATAAAGAAGATGTCAGCCTTCCCCTTCTAGCACCCTACATTTGTGATAACTTTGGCATGAATCCTCTGTCCCCTGCTTGCTCCCATCCCATGCACCCGCAATGCAGAGGAACCGGGTCAAAGTTTCTTAACTCATCAAGGCTCAGTTCCTTCTTCCCCTGTTGGTGTAGCGGGCATTACCCAAACCCTTCTTATCCCAGAATTGTTTACAACAAAACTGACTGTTCACAAAATTTGTTTCTCCACCCACTTGAATGGCTTGATATTTCCTTACTTCACTCCTTGGTAGTTCCTCTTCCAGGAGAAAGATGGTGGTGGACAGGGTGGGGAAGGGATAAAGGAAAGGTAAGTAAGACTTAGTTTGGGCTTATTTGAGAGGTTCAGATAAGTCAGCAAAAACAGTCCCCTGCACCCCAAGTGGCCCTTGTTCTTATATAGTTTGCACAATCAAGAATACCATACATGACATGGACAAAGCTTTGGGAGTTCTTCAGATTTTCTCCATGCCCACTTTACCAGTGATCAAATGAGGCAGGCACAATGGCTCTCACCTGAATGAGGGAGGGGATTTTTTTTTTTAATGCCAATGCCCAGGCTCCTTACAGACCTGTTAGGTGGGATCTTTGGGGGTAAGGGCAGGCAATGATATTTCTTTTACAAGCTCCACAGATAATTCTAAGAGATGGCCAGGGCTGAGAACCTCTGGGCTAATACAATAGTCAAGAGCAATGGTTCTCAAACTTCAGTGTGCATCAGAATTGTTCAGAAGACTGTGGGCTCAAGATGTTTGCACTTTTTCTATATGGTTTTGACAACCTCTGCACCCATAACATAGGGTGTAATGTAATCACATTTTATGAGCCCCAAATCAGGACATGTGGTCATACAAGTATGGATGACTGTGGGCAGGTTGTTTGACTTCAGTTTCATCATTAAGATTATCGCCTTTCCATCACCGTAACCACAATACCAGATAACAAAGACTTCTTATTCCTCATTAATCACTTAGGAATGTTCTGTTAACCTTAATCCTTGGAATCATTATTTTTAAGGAACTTCCAATTTTTTATTAAAAAGTAAAATATATTAAGTGTGGAAAATATAGATGTGAAAGAGAAGTAAGCAAAATAAAATCATCCATCCATTAAAAAAAAAAAAAGATGTTTACGCTTTTAACAAATTCCCAGGTGATGCTCAGGCTGCTGGCCCTTGTTCTGAGACCAAGTTTGAGAACTATTGCTCAAGAGATCTAAGAGGAAATCTTAGTCATACTGCCAATTCACCATAAATATGAATAATCATTATGTCTTCTCTTTGCCTTGATGTTCTGCAACAGGGGTAGGCAAACATCTTCAAGTAAGGGCCATTTAATAAATATTTCTAGACTTGTGGGCCATACAGTCTCTGTTGTAACTACTCAACTCTGCTACTATAGCACAAAAGTAGCCATAAATGATATGTAAACAAATGGCGTGGCTGTGTTCCCTTAAAATTGTATGTAGGTGGCAGGCAGGATTTGGTCCATGGGCCAAACTGCTGACCCTTGGTCCACAGTTTTACTGCCAAGATATCGAAGTGAGGATTTTTTTTTAAGTAGTCTTTACACCCAGCACAGAGTCCAGTGTGGGGCTTGAACTCAAGACCCTGAGATCAAGACCTCAGCTGAGATCGAGTGGGGCACTTAACCAACTGAGCCACCCAGTTGCCCCTAAGTGAGGATTTTTTTTTAATTATCTGATTTGGTGTTCTTTAGGCCTTCTGAATCTGAAGGTTGATGTCTTTCATTGGTTCTGTGAAATTCATGGTTATTACCTTTAAAATCCTGCTTTTTCCACATCATTCCTGTTACCTATTCATGCAACTCTCACCTGGTAAAGTTAGATCTTCCTCCTTCATCCTCGTCCTCTTAACCACTTTTATATTTTTTACCTGTTTCTCTGTGCTGTATCCACACTGACTTTCCATTTCTGACAGTACTTTTTGGCTCCTTATGAAACCTGCCTGATGTATTTTGATGCCTATTAATCCTCACCTTACATTCAATCCCCTTATTTATTTCTTTAAGTATTTTTACATAAACTGATGTCACATTCTCTGCTGGTATTTCCAGTAGCTGCAATCTTTGCAGGTCTGATTCTATGGTTTATGATTTCTCTTGATTTTCATTAATGGTGGCTTACTTTTTCATGAGTTTGGTGAATTTTGATCCTGAGCTCATATTTCTTAAAATCTTTCCTGTGATGATTCTTTGAGGTGTTACATTTGCTTCTTTCAGGGGCACGGGGGTAGTCCCAACATGTTATCACGTGAAATAAATTGCTGGCTTTAGAGCTAGCCAAGCAGTATGAATTTTGGCTCGCTATTAGAAATTCTTGGGAGACATTTTTCTTTCCTCCTGCAACCAAAGGGTCCCTCAGAGGGGCAGGTTCTTTTGCCCTGGTTCAGTTCTTCAGCATATTGTTCTTTAGCGGTCCTGGCTTTATGTGAGGGGTCTCCCAGTCCCCTCCTCACCCTGCCTGTCCCTGGTACCTGCATGACGCATTAAAGCCTGGACTAGGTCACCAAGAAATGGCCATGCCCCCACAGGTAATCACTGCCTCCAGCATCAGTTCTCCTCTCTGGATTCATGCTTTCTCAAGATTTCTGATCTCTTAGGAATGCCTTGTTCTGATGCTGGTTCAGCTGTGCTTTAAATATATATATATATTTTAATTAATATCATCTCCAGCATTTTAAGCAGGCTGTTTAGTGGTGGTGTCACTGTATTACCAGAGACATCAGAGACAACTTCCTCATCTCTAAATGGAGAAACGAACAGAACCAGGACTCGATACACTTTTTTATTTTTTTATTTATTTTTTATTTTTTTTACAATTTTTTTTTAATGTTTATTTATTTTTGAGACAGAGAGAGACAGAGCATGAATGGGGGAAGGACAGAGAGAGAGAGAGGGAGACACAGAATCGGAAGCAGGCTCCAGGCTCTGAGCCATCAGCCCAGAGCCCGACTCGGGGCTCGAACTCACGGACCGCGAGATTGTGACCTGAGCTGAAGTCGGAGCTTAACCGACTGAGCCACCCAGGCGCCCCTCGATACAATTTTTTAAATGAATGAATCAGTCATTTTTATATTGTTCTCTGCATTCTTAGAGTTATACTGTCATCAGGCTACTGTGCAAGCTGAGAACAGACTAATGAAATGTTTCTCAGATTAGACCAAGTTAATAATATGAATCTATTTCATAAAAATTTTTTGAAAGGTACCGTATGGAATTTGTGGACTCATCATTTGTGGCTTTGAGTTTCCCTGTGTGATTCAGAAGGCCCACATCAGATTGCAACGTGTCCTTTTGCTGAGGCATCAATATGAACCGACTACGCCATGGGGTTTGTACTGGGGACAAATCTTTCGGCTTCATGAATGTGCCTAGATTACCCTCCCACCCACTGACAGCCTCGTCCTAGGGCAGCGTATTGACCTCCTCTCCTTGACTAACGCTACAGAGTAAGTCTTTTGAATTATAAAGCAACAAGAAGTTATTTTTGTGTATGTGAAAAATGGCCACCAAGTAAAAGCTCGACGTTTTGTAAAAGTTGGGAGGCAGTTAGACTGTGGTGCGCAAGGATGTGCAGGAAGCACTTAACTCCCGATGGAAATGTGATTCGGGAAGACGCCAGGAGCCTGTACAAATTTTCCACATTCTTGAGTTGGGGAATTCTGGAAGAAGCAAGAGTGCCATCCCATGAGGATTTCAAGTGCCTACTGCATATTAATAAATAGTTTTGTGGAAAATAAAGTCAAGCAGAAATGCTAAGTTTAAAAAGAGCCCGTACACTTTGGCATTTTCTTACCCACGATCCAGCAACCAAGCTTCCTGGTGTTTACCCGAATGAGTTGAAAACTTCTGTCCACACACAAACCTGCACACGAGTGTTTATAGCAACTTTATTCAGAAGTGCCAAAACTTGGAAATAACTAAGATGTCCTTCAGTCGGGGATTGGAGAAACTATGGTCCATGGGACAATGGAATATTATTCAGCAATAAAAAGAAATGAGCTATCAAGCCATGAAAAGACAGGGAGGAGAGTTAAATTCAGCAAATTATTATGTGAAAGAAGCCCATCTGAAAAGGCTATGGACTGTACAATTCCAACCATATGACATTCTGGAGAAGCATAACTATGGAGACTGGAAAAAAAGCAGGGGATGCCAGGGCTTGGATCAGGGAGAGAGATGAATGGGTAGAGCACAGAAGATTCTTGGGGCAGCGAAACTACTCTGTGTGATATTCTAATGGTGGATACCTGTGATGTACATTTGTCAAAACTCATAGAATGCGTAACACCAAGAGTGAACCCTAACGTACACTATGGGCCTTGAGTGGTAATGATGTGTCCCTGTTGGTTCATTGATTCTAACAAATGTGCCACTCTGGTGCCAGATTTGATAACGGGAGAGGCTGTGCATATGTAGGGACAAGGGCTACATGAAAATTCTCTGAACTTTCTGCTCAGTTTTGCTGCGAATGTAAAACTTCTCTTAAAAATAAAGCTTATCAATTAAAAAAAAAAAAGAAAAAAAACGAGACCACAAGCCTGGGACATCGCTTCTGTGAAGGATGAGGGGGAACAAGAAGAGAACTCAGGCCATATGGCATTTCCTGCCTCCCCAAGAATGGCCAGGGTGCCTTTCTGGGAAAGCTGATGCGTTGGACAGAGATCTGCACCCCTGGGAGCGTCAGAGTGAGCAGGGAGAGGCTGGCCGGGAAGCTGGAAGATCCCACCTCTGGCCTCTCTTGAGTCTTAGTGAAAAGCAGGACCCACACACAGGCACGCACTGGCACGTGCAACAACAAATGCACAGAAGGAGACAGATCGGCAGGCATACATTGACGCACACGTGCCCGGCGTACACTTGCACGATTATGTGCGTGTGCACAGTCGGAACTCACATCTACTAAGGTGCACACAGACAGACGACCGAGGCAGCTTGCCATTCTGGAATGCAAGCAGTAGCCGCTGATAAACATGTTCTCTTGAGAGCCTGGGGAGTGAATTGTTCTAACACATGTCCCCTGGGAATGGAACAGCCTTCCAGAACAATCAGCCCTCCCTCCTCCATCAGTCAGCTGCAAGCGGTCGCGATCTGTCTGTATCTGAAACTCCCGGGGTGGCTTCTGGCAAGTGCCCACGTGTGTTCGTCTCAGGCTGCCTGCAGGCAGCTTTCCCACCCACGCATCCGCCATGCCCAACGTAGGTCGTAATTCAGCGCTGTCAGCCCATGACACTCACTTCCCCCATGTGACCCTGGGGGGCTTTAGGGGCAAGAACGTGCTGCCTGCAGCTGCCCGGGAGGGTCAGTGACAGGCGCGGTGAAGGAACGGAGTCATGTTGGGCCAGAGGAGTGTTGGTTCCCTTCCGGCCCCAACAGCTTCACCCTTCTAACTTGGAGCCTGACTCCGCGTGTTGCATAAGCTGCCTGAAGAGATCAGTGGTAGTTTGGGACACTTCTGCCTCGAGGCTGCACATGGGAGAAAATCTCCTAAGTGGAAACAGCCCCGTTTGCACATTGGCAGATGGAATCCAACTGAATGTGGAAAAAAGCTCAACACGGGGCTCAAACCAAACAAACAAACAAAAAAAATTAACCAAAACAACACCTTTTAAGTTTAACAAGGACTTAAAAACTATTTTGAAAAACTTCTGGTACTGAGAGACAATTTTCAAAACTTAATTTAACGCCTCTTCCCTTGAGTTAAGAAGCAGGAAGCCTTTCAGGACTTCCATTCTTTTAAAAATTCTCTACTTTTGAACACAACAGAATTAGTTGCTTATAAAATTACTCTCCCGAACTGTTTTGCAACTGTGGTAGACGGGATAATGGCCCCCCGAGGATGCTCCCTCGAACCTGTGAATGAGTTACCATACGCGGCAAAAAAGGGACTGTGCAGATGGGATTACGTTAAGGTTTTTGAGATCGCCCTGGATTATGCAGGCAGGCCCAGTGAGTTAGACAGGTCCTCCCAAGAGGGACGCTGGAGGGTCAGAATCTGAAAAGGAGATGTGAAGGCAGAATCAAAGGCTAGAGTGGTGACTGTAATGACAGAGGAAGAAGCATTAAGCCAAGGGACCCGGGTGGCCTCTAGGCACTTGAAAAGGGCACGAGAGTGAGTTCTCTTCTGTGGCCTCCAGAAGCGTGGAGCACGGCCTCGCCAACACCCCTATTTCTGGATTTCTTACTTCCCACGCGGGAAGACGCTAAATTTGTTTTAAGCTCCCAAGTTTGTTTTAATTTGTTTTTGCAGCAGTAAGAAACTAATACAACGTATTGTGAGCGATCAGATCACGCCTGCTAGCCTGAGAGAGGAATGACTTGGCAAATTGATGGCTCCCCGTGAATCTTCATACGGTTTCCCCGACCGCCATCCCCCCTGTTCGGGTGAGCTCATAGTAGAATTGTTTGCGGATTTTTCACGTACTTATGCTAAGTGAAAAATACATGGTGAGAGGCTTAAATCTATCTAATTACTGACGTCTTCATACATCTTTGTTGGGGATTATCCTACAGTATTAGTGTTCTAGGGTTGCTGATACAAAGTGCCACAGACTGGGAGCTTAAACAACAGAAATCTATTTTCTCACAGGTCTAGAGGCTGG
Source organism: Panthera pardus (assembly GCF_024362965.1). NCBI lineage: Eukaryota > Metazoa > Chordata > Mammalia > Carnivora > Felidae > Panthera > Panthera pardus. The sequence continues at coordinate 10,947,898 of NW_026526721.1, read as the reverse complement.
AAGCCCAAGAGAAAGGTATCTTCTGAGACCTTTCTGCTTGTCTTGCAGGTGGCCTCCTGCTTGCCGTGTCCTCGCGTGGCCTTTCCTCTGTACCTGCACATGTCTGTGTCCAAATTTCCTCTTCTTATAAGGACACCAGTAATATTGGATGAGGACCTGTCCTAAAATTACCAAAAAACAATTTGAACTTAATTACCTTTTAAGTTTATTTATTTTGAGAGAGAGAGAGAGAGAGAGAGAGCAGCATGAGCAGGGGAGGAGCAGAGAGAGAGGAGCGCGAGAATCCCAAGCAGGCTCTGCACTGTGAGCGCAAAGCCCGTCACGGGGCTCCATCTCGAGAACTGGGAGATCATGACCTGAGCTGAAATCAAGAGTCTGACACTTAACTCGCTGAGCCACCCAGCAGCCCCTAACTTAATTACCTTTTCACAGGCCCGATTTCTGGTCATTTCCCTAGGTACCGGGGGTTCGGGCTCCAACATATGAATCGTGGGGGAGACACATTCCAACCGGTAACCTCTATACTAGCTACAGGTGGGAGAGAGTCTGTGCCAGCAAAACAGATCAGACTGTGTAGACCACTGAAGTGACATGTCAAGACTATTCACCATAATTCCACGTTCTTTCTGCTTCGGTACACTCAAGTGTACTATGATACGAGTCCATTGGAACTGTCTTGCTTTGTCACCTTCTGGCCCACAAGAATATGTTACAGAGACCATTAAACTAAGATGAGGACAGGCCAGCTCTGGAATGGCAGAAACAATCCTAGGAAAATCTTATGGGATCGGGCAGTTGTGGGGTGGAGGGGAGGGAGGGCTGTATAAATGCAATTAAATCCCTACTTCATATCATACACTTTACACATACATCACCAGATGGATTATAGACCTAAATGTGAAAAAACACACTTCAAAAACTAATAAAGAAAATAAAGGACAACGCCTACATGATCTTAGGGTAGAGGAAACCTAAAAAAAAAAAAAAAATTTACAAAGTCCCAACAATAAAGAAAAAGATAGATTTAACTATGTCAAGTTTTAAAATTCTGTACAGAAAAAGCCTGTAGCCTTCTATTGGCCAAAGATTAAAAACAGACTAGGAGACACATTTAATAGACTAGGAATGAACATACAAAAACACAAAATAAAAAAAGTAGAAAAAATGAACCAGTTCTCTGAAAAGGAGATGTGAATGGCCAACAAATAAGGAAACAAACAAAAAAGATGTTCAAGCCCAGAGAAGGCAAAGAAACAACACAAAAGGAGACCACTTTCCATTCATTGTATTCGTAAAATTTAAGGGGGGGAGCTATCTCAACTGTTGGCGAGGTTGTAGGAGAAATAATAAATTGTTGCTGGAAATGTGAATTGGTAAAAGCCCCGAGGAGAAAAGTTTGGTGGCAGCTAGGAAAACGTGTTTACCCTGTGTGCTAGAAATCGTGTTTTGGGATACACACGAGACAGCCTCCTGCATAGTGTCATAAGCATCTTGCACACAACAGTGTCCAGTGCAGCATGTTTTTGTAACGGCAGGGACAAAAAGCAAGTGACTGAAACATCTCCCAATACAGGAATACAGAAAATGTGGTATTCTCTATGATGAAATACCAGACAGCAATTAAAAATAATAAATAGGGGCGCCTGGGTGGCGCAGTCGGTTAAGCGTCCGACTTCAGCCAGGTCACGATCTCGCGGTCCGTGAGTTCGAGCCCCGCGTCAGGCTCTGGGCTGATGGCTCGGAGCCTGGAGCCTGTTTCCGATTCTGTGTCTCCCTCTCTCTCTGCCCCTCCCCCGTTCATGCTCTGTCTCTCTCTGTCCCAAAAATAAAAAAAAAAAAAAAAAAAAAAGTTGAAAAAAAAAAATAATAATAAATAAAATTGGTCTATATCGTCCCTAGTGGATGTTACAAACAGAAGGTAGAGTGTAACAGCAAGATGTAGATTGATGGGATTTATACTTGTATGCGCTAAAAACCAAACTATACAGTGTGTGTGCACGCGTGTGTGTTTTAACAGAGGCACATCTATCTAACAATAAAAGTTTTTAAAGTGATACAAGAACATTTTTGTCTTTAGAGGGATGTCAAGAAGAATAGGTGGGGAGTTACTGGTTTGGGGACGTTGGTTAATATCGCTCCTGGGCTCGCTCCTCCCCTTTCCTCCCTCCCTCCCTCCCTCCTTCCCTTCCTTCCTTTCTTCCTTCTTTTTCTCTTCCAAAAAATTGATAAGAAGCAAATGAGACAAAAGAGCTAACATCTGTTCATTCTGAATTGTGGAAATATGGAAGTCTAAGTTACTCCTTTATTTTACTGTAACTTTTAAATCTCAGAAAGCGGAAGCCAAACCAAACAAAAAAGCCCTGGTATTTATATAAATACAATCATAAGCTATAAAACTCTACTAAAAGAAGTAAAGGAAGACTTGAACAAAAGAAGACAAGTATTCTCGTGAGTATGCTGTGTTCTACAGAGTGGGCTAACTTCCACTCTCCAACCGACTCCTCAAAGTTGGGAGGTCCCAGGGGTCTTTGAATTGGAAAGACCCGTAGTGATCATTTGGTGCCAAAGCCCCTTTTCACTTCCCTCATGAATGGTGTCCAGTCTCTTGAAATAATGTGTTAAGGGTGTCTTCTTCCAGTGCCAGTGACTAGCCCCTACTGTTCTGAAGCAAGTGGTTCCATTCATTTGTCAGCAGCTCAAACCATTAAGGAAAATGCTTTCTAACTTTGAGAAGAAATCTGTTCCTGTAGACTCCACCCCTTGGTTCCATTTCTTCCTTCTGGAGCAACAGAGCTGAAATCCAGTGCTCCTTTGACAGGAGTGTCCTTCAAAATGTGAAGACAGCTATCCTGCATTTACAAGTTTTTATATGTAAAAATATAAAGAGCTTTTGATGCAAACGCAAACGTGAGCATCACCCGGAGACGTCACCATAAAACTCCAACAGGCTGTGAAACTGAGCTTTGAAAATTCTCTTTCATAATATGGAAGAAACTAACGTGACAACACGGAGAGCTTGGCCTATCTCAGGTAGTGAATTTTTCTCTGGGCTTGGAGGCAGAGGACTCCCCACCTCCACCCCAACCCCGGGAGGGAGAAGTACATAATTGATGAGCAATCCTTATCAGACTTGAAAGGACAAAGATACAAAGGGGAACCGGATGCCTGGCTACAAACTGATACCTCAACAGACATAAGAGGAAGCTACATAATCTCCTTGTTAAGGACATTGTATATTTTATAAGAGAATAGCAATGCCTTGCCAATTTCAGTGCCAACGTGGGCTGACAAAGGGATCCGAATACTGACTTAGGAAAGTTTATCTTAAAGGTAAAGGCCTCTGGAGACACAGACCCTACTGTATTGGTGTTTATTGGTTGGCTTCTTTTTCACCAGCTTGAAAAGCGACCAATGGACAAGAAAGGCTGTTGGCATTCCAGTTTGAGAGGTTATTGGTTGATGCTGTTTGAGTTACCTGAGATGTTATGTATCACTGTGGGTAAGAGGAAAGGGGAAGGAGGGAAAGGAAGGTCAAGTTCCCACTGTTAGTAATGGAACAGGGATTCCAACTCAACCTCCTGGAACTCAAATGTTCTTCATTTTGTTGTGGTCTAAACCTCACCCCTCTCAGATTGTGAAAGCATCCATATCACTAATAAAAATATTTAATGGCTTGTATCAACCAGTCAAAACGGACTATGGGTGCTATGCCTTATGGGTACATCCTGGCTGGATATCCGCAGGCCTACAGCTCTAACCACTCAGGAGCAGAGAAGCCCTTTCCAAGGTGCTACAGCAGATAAAGCAGTATTGCTTTAAGAAAGGTAATTGGGTTGTGCTCGTCTTGTAAAAATAGTTTTATTTCACATTAGATCTCTCTGAAATTATATTTTAGATATTATACCACTTCTTTTTACAACTTCTCTTTAGAAATCACTTCAATTTGTCTTCGAATGCAGAAGAAAATAAAGGAGGAAGGGTAAGGGAAGGGATGGCTTAATTTTTCTAAATTGCAAAGTGACTGACAAAACTTGATCCTTCTCAAAGGTCTGTGCGTGGCCCGAATGGAGAGAGGGGGGGGTCTAAGCCTCCTTTAACGCTCTCTCCATAGCTCTGCCCCCTGCCCCCATAGTTCCCTCTTTGGAGAATGTTGTCTTCTTAAAACCCCACTCCCCAGCCCCACCTGTTGCCATCTTATGTCAGAGCCATTTCCTGCTCACAGTCTTGCTTTCCCCCTTACCAGACTCTGTCTGCCCCTCCTTTCAGTTGTAAGTCTGTTTTCTAATCCTGACATCGAACAAGCAGGTAAATAAATCTTCAGATAGTATTTCCCAGGCAGCGTCCCTAACTTTGGGGGTGTTGTGACCACCTACGATGGAAAACGATTATTTCACAACCTTTCCCTTACCACCCCTCCCCCCGCCCCAAATTGTGGTATGTTTATTTGTTTTTGACTACAGTGAATTAAAATCAGTTTTGTGTGGAAGATTTCACAACACTCGTTGACATTTTTGGAGATACAATGGAGAAAGATTGAAGACCAATGAAAACCTAACGGCCATGCAGCATCTCATGAGTTTGTGGGGCTTTTCCCCTTAGTTGTGCAAATTCAGTCCAGTGGGATATAGAAATGAGTGCTGCAGGAAAGCATTTTTCTGTTTGCCAAAAAGCAGTGGTGTTGAATGGCTTGAGAGACCACAAAATCACATTTCTCTACTCAGCACTGGGAAAAATTGTAATATGAAAGCATATTACCAATTCACATCACCTGGGTCCACTATAGCCAGAGGAAAAGAGATTCCAACCCAGTCGCTAATATGCAATGGATTATCTTGCTGTGAGTGTTTTTCTGGGTCTTTCTGTTGTCTTTTGATTCAACCACATAATTGCCTAAATTAAGCAGTGGAGAGTGCCTGGCTCCTTAGTTCTGGGTTGCTGCCCCTTGACTCGCATCGTTTAGATTAAGGAAGAGATGAAGGCAAGCAGGAAGGTTCTGGGTTGTGATTGCTGTGGACATGAACTTTAGCTTCAGTCCCCACTCTGCCCCCAGCATTTCAGGTGCAGGAGGTCTGGCTGGTTTCTCAAGAATTTCCCTGGTCTGATGCCCACTTGAGAAGCTTGCTCTCCAAAACTCAACCTCAATAATTATAAAAACTTATTGGAAATGTTTTCAATATTTTCAAGCTGAAAATATGCCTATATATTTTAAACAACCCCAAAGGGATCGAGAATGGGAGAATGTCAGGGCTGGGTGAGAGGCAGCCTCACGCCGAAGGCCCAGGTGGGAATGTGCCAATGTTAAGTTACTGGATGAGATTTCTGAACAAGAATCAAATATTTTAGTCCTCCAGCATTTGTGGAAATTATTTTAGCAGGGAACAGCGGTGGCACCAAGACAATGATTTGTTTTCTCAAAGTCCAATTTGAGAAACCGTATGGCTCCATGTTTGACTTCTAATTAAAATTTTAATCCCTAAGATATTCTACCTGAGCTCTCAGGAGCCAAGGGATAGAGCTCCGAATTTTTTGAATGGCAGGGGGTCTTGAAGACCCAGAGAATTGCCTAGTGATAGATCAGTGATCTCCAGCCTCAAATGACTTCCACATATATAAATTGCAAGCCAGAAGGAGACACTAAGGAGAAGAACAGAAGGGTTTGTTTGGAGTGTACCACAAATAATTATAAGTTATGGGAACAGAGAAGAAAATAAGGCATGTTGATTAGAAACACCAGGATGAATTGGCATTGATTTTGCCGTACAATAGAAAATTTGTTTCAAATTTTCTTCCAACAGATGCATAGCATGGTGAGTGGGGAATTAAATTTTATTCCAGGTTCAAATTTAAGTTTGGAAATGAAATTTGGGAAGGTATGCCTTATTTCACAGAGACAAAGCAACTTTCTGAATACTCTTACATAAGGTAGCCAATAGAGAGCTGATGTGCTTTTCTAGATCTATAGGCTCAGAAAAATTGTTCTCTTGCTTTTGAGTATATGTTTAGCCTTTTTTGTTCACCGACCGACGCATTCTAATATTCTTCTCTGTGAATCTTTGCATGTTCTGTTATAGCCTGGTTCTGACAGCAGTCTCCTAAAGAAAAAAAACAACCCAAGAGTTTCAATAAAGCCCTTGCTGGTTATATGGCTATAGAATGTTAAATCATACATTCTGCTCAGTTAAGTTGCAGCTGTTAATTTTCCTTCAGGTCCTTAATAACTGGAATAAATACAGTAGTCACATACTTTATTTCTCTTTTTAAACCAAGAGTTGGTTAGCATCATCAATTCTGTACCGGTTCCTTAAAGTGGGAGTTGACAGTTTGTGGCACTTTTTCCCCCAGAGGTACAGGCGCACGTTGTCTCTTGACCAGGGAGCCCTGTCGCTCAGCTGGCTATGGGTGCTGGCCCGTGGCAGAACTGGCAGGTGGGCATGGCCTCGGGGCTCAATCATAGGTGTTCCCCCAGCTTCTTAAGAGGAGACTGTGCCCTGAGCATGTCCTCACCCCGGGCTCCACTGGCCCTCTCCTGGAGCCACTATTTAGAAGCCACTCATATCTCACTCCATTGGCCTTCCTCTGCCCTAATCTTCAGCCCAGAATCATGTTCAGTGTCCCTGCGTCCCTGCCCCCAAGCCTCAAAAGGTCCCTGTTCGTGGGTGCCTGTTCGCAGGGTTGTGCTCGGAAATTCCTACGTGGCTGATGAGCAACACCAGAGAGCCCCCAGAACACTGCCCACAGTGGCTCCTCCTATCCCTGGGACTCCCCTGGGCCACATTCTCAGCACATGCCTGGGCCCCACCGAGAAGACAGGGGGACCCGCTTAGAAGGTAAGCACCAAAGAGGATCATAGTCGGGCTTCCCGATGGCCATAATCCACACTCAACAAAGGGCTGGGACACCTTGGGAGAACCCCTCTCCTCTTTTCCTCCTTCCTTCCCTTCAGAGAAGAAGACCTCTTCTCCTGATCAAGGATGACCTCAGCCTGCCTTGCCGTTCTCTGCTCTAGAAGCCTGGTCCTCCCTGGTGTCCTGCCCAGGGTCGTCGTCATCATCTTCCCCCTGCCCTCAGCACCATCCGTTTTCTAAGCAGCATCCTCTCTTACTTTCCCCCCCACTCCACGGCAAAGCTGAAAACTTGTGGTTATGGGGTAGATAGAAGCGCCACCACTTAAAGAAGGGGCAAGGGCTCTCGCGAGGAGATAAGGGGAAACATGGAAGAAGTGACATCGGCCAGCCAGCGGCTCTGAAGTGTCCTTAACGTGTTTGGAATTTGCCGCCAAGATGAAAAAAGAAACGATTTCAGATAAAACGCAAGACTTTTGCGGGCTGCTCCCGAAAACTAGAAGGCCTGGAAATGCCAGACCGATAGATCCACACGTCGACAGGCACCAGCTGTTCCTTTCCAGAAGGCCTTGCGCCAGGCAGACGCAACAGACGTCCCCCCCTGCGCTCTTCCGTAACGTGGCCCTGCCACTCTGCCACCAAGAGACAGCGTCTAACTGCTCTCCCCCTGAATCTCACTGGCCTTGGTGATTTGCTCGAAACCAGTCGAATATAGTGGATCCGCTGAAGAGACGGCACAAGGTTTCTGAAGCTGGGGAAGCTGGCGATCCGCACCAGAGGGGAGCCGCTTCCATGCTCGGCAAGTAGACATAATGCTTTGCAATCTCGTCTCCAAAAATATCACCGGCTGCCCAATCCTGATGGACAGACACCCACCCTGGCCCCTGTTTGTAGAGCTGGAGGTTCTTACGCTCAACTTAGCAGTGGTGGAGAGAAGACAGCGCCTGCTGAACTCTTTTCACTCTGTCCTCCGATCTGAGGGAGCCACCCCCAGCCCCTCTCACCTTTCGCTCCGAAAACATCCCAACCATGTGACCATGTGACCAAAACCCACCTGAAGTTCCTCAACATCCGGGAAAGCCACATTCCAGAAGACCGAGAGCCGGGCAGAGACAAAGACCCTTTGTCGATGAAGCACTTACTGACATATTTCTGAGAGATTAATTGGCATCAGAATACAAAGAGGAGCTGGGAGAAAAATGCCCTCTATAAAAGACGTATTTGAAAACGTGATTGCAAACATAGTTCACATTCATTGCAGAAAACTCAGGAAACACAGAGAAGCACAAAGAAGCAAATGAAAACCACCTCTACCCTCACACCATCCTTCTCCTTTATTTTTTATTCTTATAAATGGAACAAATAATGTTGCAAAGATCAGGTCTCATTGTAACCCCCTGTCCTGCGTAATATTATACACATTTCCTCGTGGCAATAAATGTGCACCTACAGTATAATTTTATGGATAATTTTACACATGATATTCTATTGTGTGAATGTATCATAATTTAGATAATCATCTCCTATTGTTTGGCATTTGTTTCCAATTTTCTCCTAGTTATGAACATCCATCGTTGCCTACGTATCTTTTCACATGCCTGGGATTATTTCCCGGCTAAACGTCTAGAAATGGGATCGCTGTGTCACAGCTACAACAATTTTCTCAAGGCTTTTGTTACTTACTGTCACATTGTCCTCTAGAATCATATCCTCACCAACAGGGTATAGGCGTGCTCGTTTCACCAAACCCACACTAACCGGACAACACATCCTCATGGTTTGGTCAATCGACAGCTGTAGCACTTTGCATTGAACAATAATATGCCAGTAGCCAAGGACAAAACACTGACAACGGTGGAGAGAACAGAAGAAATCTCTGAGGATGCAGGGTGGCTCTTTTACAGAGGAGGAAAGTGAGACCCAGAGAAGTAGGTGATTTGCCCAAAGTTATATGGGGAATCAGCGCGTGGGTCATCGACACCGGACTGGAGCGTCGTCACTGGCCTGCAGCACCATGCGTGACCAATTCTGGTCACAGTGTCAGATCGACGAGCTGACAGTTGTCCCAAGCTTACCTGATTCCCTTCGTCCCCTTCCATTTTGAAGCGTTATATTCAGTCAGCTGCTCTATGACCTTCAAACTGGACCAAGTCCGCCTCATGTTTGCTTTTCAATATGTATGCTGAGTCCGGTCAAACTTCCTGACAAGGAGGCTGGTATTGGGATCAAAAAAGGGCTAAATGGTCTGTCCCCCGAAGAACGGGGCAGGCGACGGTGTCTCCAGTTCAAGGTACATGACTAGGTGCACCCAGAGGCGGCTGGTAAGGCCGAGGGAAGCGTTGTGCGGGTGGCCTCTGTGCCCTGAGAGCCCACTGCCTCACTTCTCACAGCCAACTTGGGGGGACCGTGGCTCATGCCTGGCTCTTCAGGCATCAGCTCCTTGGATGCTCCCCTGCTGCGACCCAGTTCATGGATCTCTTCCTTCCCCTGACTTCTGTGACATCACCTATCTCTTTGGGGTTTTGTCCTACTTTTCTGTGTCTATTTCAGTGTCTCTGCTTTTCCTTCTAGTCTTAAACGTGTGGCACAAATCTCAGATCACAAACTCGGAGACGTTCATTATTTTAATTTTCAAAATAACCACCTTTACATTCTATTTCAGGCTCTTAGTTTGCCACGTAGTGGAAACCGAAATGTCTGTGAACTCAGGGTCATCTCAGATCCTTCTGCTGCCCTGTTCTCCCCTTTCCCCCCGGGATTCTTATGCCGGGAGGTGGTGGGGGTGAGGGTCTGGCATCCGGTTACCACTCATCATCCTCCACACACAGTGGCACACCCCGAGGCTTCTGTCATTCCTGTCAGGTCCCTGTCCTCGGCAATGTATGTCACCACAGTGTCCTCCTTGGGCCCCCGAGCTCTGGCTCTCTCTCTCTCTCTCTCTCTCTCTCTCTCTCTCTCTCTCTCTATTACTTCTTACTCTGGGGCACACGGGGATCATCCAGCTACTCTCAACACTGATGTGGATTCAGGGAAACTGACAGGGGACTGGGCCATTTGCCCCATTGACACGCCGCCCAGCTTTTGCTTCTCCAGCCCTCAGGCTTGGCATGGAGGCACCTCCTCCCTCCAGGCTTGCCCCCTTTCTGGAATGCTCACGGGGAGTGATTCTTCCTAAAGTAGAGTAGCCCCTCCCTCACTGACTCCCCATGCCTCTTATCCCATTCCACAGCCCACCTCCACCTTGGCTGGGTCAGGTTTTTAAAATCCTACCTTTGGAATGTTCCAACTGATAGACTAGAAGAAGGACCTAGTGAGCAGGAAGGAATGTCTGATACTAAAAACACCACCTCCGACACATCGTGTTGTCATCGCGCTACCTGTGGATCTACTCTCAACCCCTGACGGGGACTTGACACCCTGTCATCCCTTCCTAGATGGCCCTCAGCGGGCTCTGGTCGGCTCGTATCACTTCCGCAGAGCTCCATTCTCAGCAGTTACCCTGGGGCAATGGGGCCACCGTGCTGCAGTGTGGCCAGAACAGAATCCGCTTCTACCTCCGTTACTACCTTGTTCACCCGCCTCGAATAAGAAGACATCTCCCACCTCCACCCTCCGCCCTTGATTCCCTAAGGTCTGCCTCACCACCCTGCCACCTCTTTCCCGGAACTTTCCCAACGACTCAGTCACACCATGGTGGCTTCCTTCTCAAGTCTAATAAGAACATTTATTGTCACTCACATCTCACGGAACACACGGCGTATGGTTTTGTGCGAGGCTGACTAGATCATGACCTTGTAAGGGGGCAGAGACTCTGCGTCTTTCTCTGTATTCCCAGGACCTAGCGCATGCTGGACACACAGTAGATATTCATAGGACATCTTCTTAATAGATGAATTCTGTTAACAAGGTTTGAGCCTCCTCAGAAGAAGTTGTACCTTATACCTTTAGAGAACCCCAGAGCCTAAAAAGTCCGTGGTGCTGAATGAGTCTCTGCACGATAGTGAGGGTGAAATAGAGAAAAGGCACAAAGGTCATCCCAGAATTGAGGAAGTATTTTTACGGAAGTCCCGTAAGTACCAATAAAACGTTCTCATCACTAAATACTCAAGCTGGCCGCATCTGAATCCTCTATATTAACTCCTTCCTTGACAGAAAATGTTATTTTGTTTATTGGGGTACCAGTAGTGTAATAACAACCATTGCACACATGTCTAAAAACAAACAACCGAATAGCAAACATGTAGTGACTACCTACTATGTGTCTAGCACTGGGCTTGGAGAAATGGAAAATGGAAAAGAAATGAAGATTGTTTCTGGAGAAGTTCTGGTCTCCCTGAGGTTACAGTCTAGTTGGGGAGTCAAGGCATACATACCCCCAAATAATAGTAGGGCAAGAACGAGGCCTCACATCAGAGACCAAAAAGAGGGTCTAGCAGTAAAGAATTAGGATGAGAAATCCCCGTAGGAATCAATTGATGCATCACAGCCATGAAGGGACTTGGTTTGGACCTTACGTGACAACGTCTGTAGTAACATGAGAGTGGCCCTGTGAACGTCCAATGGATTTGACCATAAAAAGCCACACTCAATACTACGTGTGCTTAATCTAATGCATGATTTATTAATCCCATAAGCCTATTAAATATTGTTCCTGTAAAAATCCAAACACCATTTACCCAACCAATAACATAAAACTTAGGAATTTCCAAATTAAAAAAGTCCCTGACATTTAAACATTGATTACGAACTTCTTTAATCAAATTTGCCTTATCATCCAATTAAAATCACAATTCTACCATATCGGGTTCTTTATACACTTCAAAAAACGTATATGTTGTTATCATGGTGATAATGACACTTTGTTACAATTACTCTTAAAACAGTGATAAAAGTGCTAGTATCATGGAGCTGTTTCTTTATTATTTTCCTACTCGTTTTCATTTTTACCCATTCCCGAGATTTCATTGACTATACAAGATAGCAATTTCTATAGCTTCCTAAGGCGATGATAACTTATCGGAACCAAAGTCAAAATATCCTCTCAGACCTGTGAAGCCAGCAGGTTCTAGGTTCTATACCAGCTGACTCTTGTTGGGATCTAGAGTATGGTTACAAGACCCAAGGAAACTCCATTCTGAATTTGCAAGCTGGGTTCCTTTGTACAATTGAGTTTTGACTTCTCTGTTTGCAGGATCTCTCTCTTCGCCATGTTGCTTCCACCCTCCACCCTCTTCCACCCCTGTTTTCTGCCCTGAGGGCCTGACCTGTATGGGCTCATGGATGGGATGGAGGAGATTTCCCCTTCTGGTTGAGTTCAGCTAGGAGGGTGCTCAACTAAGATCAGAGGCTACCAGTGGGATGGCACCTAGTCTGAACTCCCTGGCCCCTTGCTCTAAGGTGGTCTTGGCAGGCTACGTCCCTCGCAGCTCTTCCCAAGGTGGCCTGCTCCATGTTCTGTGTTCTGGGGACCACTGCCTCCCTTGTGTGGTCAGACGGATGGAAAAGCCAAGACAGTGTCAACGCTGCACTCTTGCACCAGCCCTCAGGGTCCCGTTCGGCCAGCCCACCTCTTCGTAATGATCTCCTCCTTGAATGATCATATCTTGCCAAGCCACTTATTTCCTGTTGGGGTCCTGGCTGTGGCCTTGGTGGGGGTGGTGCTTGGATACTCTATCCAATACCCCCCTCAGGGGGGTAACTGCCTAGCTAGCCACAGGCAGGGACAGGAAGCGCGTCTCAGAGGAAATACACTGACTCTGCAAGGTGGCAGCCAGGTTGGTTAATACAGTGCAGACGGCTGATTCGGGAACCGGCCCACCATGGACACCCCCAGCAGTAGGGAAACGGGATCTCCCAGCAGGGAAAGACATCCGAGATGACAAGCTTGTTCAGGGACCAAGATGATCCTCAAGGCGGGAGCTACACCTTCCAGGATTATTGTGGACAACTAGCAATAAAAACATTCGTCAAACTTCTGCCAAAGGAAGTCCTTAAACACAAATTCTTAAACACCAGGCTGTTGCTACAGCTGGATTCTCAGCAGAGCCTAGTCCTTCCTTTATTAAATTGGCATCATTACCCTTGTTGCCTGACTTCGAATGCTCGCTCAGATGAGCCGGAGATTTGCGAGGTCGTATCTGCATGATCACACGGGAGAACTGGGGCAATTATGTGGATAATTCAAGCAAGAGCCTGGCTTTGCTTAAGTTCCATAATCACCTGAAAAGCCTGTTTTTCAGAGTATCTCCAACGGCACATTCAGACAAAAACAATTTTGTTTTCTGGATGACTGCCTCAGTCTTTTGGCCCTGTGACTTTAGCCCCAGTGGAAAAGTGATATTCATCATGCTCTGGTCCTGAGCCTGTGGAATCAATAAACAAGGCGTCGCGATCGGGACCAGTAACTGGTCCAACTGTGCACAGCAGAAAAAAAAAGGGGGGGGGGGACCTCCAGAGCTGTCCACTCTCCCTTAGCACAGCCCCTCTGCCCTGCTCCCCGCTCTGTGGACAGAATTCAGGCAAGGCCTAGCAAGCCAGCCTGGGGCCGGGCCCTGCCCCTCCCTCATTGCTTTTCTGGAGTAATGGTCATCACTGCAGAGATTAAGTCTTCCTTGGGCCTCATTTAAATAGCACAGGAACCTCCTCCGCGCACATCAAACTAATGAAAAGCTTGAGTCAGTGTTGGCGCGAGGCGATCGGCTACTTTGTGCACACCAGCTTGGTGGCTATTATTTGAGCTGTTAGCATGGTCAGGACAGGTGGGTGATTTGATTTGGAGGATACAAGGAAGTACCCATGCACCAGGGTGCCTGGAAATCTACAGTTAGAGATGTATTTCTTTAGCTCTTCCGGTGTTTTCTACGGTTAAGAGCTTCCTCCTAGGGGTGCTTGGCTGGCTCAGCTGGTTAAGCATCTGACTTCAGCTCAGGTCATGATCTCACGGTTCTTGAGTCCAAGCCCCGCATCAGGCTCACCACTCTCAGCGAAAAGACTGCCTCAGGTCCTCTGCCCCCCCTTCTCCCTGCCCCTCCCCCACACATGCACACATGTGCTCGCCGTCTCTCTGTCTCAAAAATAAACATGAAAACAACTTTTTAGGGCCACCTGGCTGGCTCAGTCCAACTTGGGCTCAGGTCATGATCTCACGATTTGTGTGGTTTGAGCCCCGCCTCGGGCTCTGTGCTGACAGCTCCGAGCCTGGAGCCTGCTTCGGATTCTGTGTCTCCCTCTCTCTCTCTGCTCCTCCCCTGCTTACATTTTCTCTCTCTCTCTCTCTCTCTCTCTCTCTCGCTCAAAAATAAAAATTAACAGTAAAAAAAATTTTTTTTAATTTTTAACAAGAGCTTCCTTCTAAAACATTATCTCTAAGAGCAGGGAGGTTTCCTTAGGACCGCAAATAACGGTGCAAATAACGACAGCAAATGATTATTCAGTGTTCAGACTATACTGCTTCAGCTTCACGGTCTCCCTGCGAGGGAGGTGCTGTTGTCATCCCGCATTTTACAGATGTGGAGTCCAAGGCACAGAGAGGTCCAGTAATTTGTCCCAAACCACACAGCGAGTAAGTGGAGGAGCCAGGATTCAAACTGGACAGCCCACTAGAAGTCTATGGCATAACTGCTCCTCTTTTCTGCATCTTGGGGACAAAATTGGGTTCCCCTTCCGTGGTGGCAACTCAGCAGGCAAAGTGGATGCAGCTGAGCTGGTCTGGAGAGGGTGGAGAAAGTACCGACGGAACAGAATCCAGGACGGAGAGTAAGGGGCCAGGGGCCTCAGCCGCCAATGTCAGGGTCCTCCCCAGACGGCTTGGGCTCCCTGGAGGAAGACAGCCCTTCCGGTCCAGGGTTGCCTGGGGTTGAGGAGTCTTGCTTTGCCCAAGGGCCACGCAGTTGAGTGGACACACAATAGCAAGAGGGAGACAGATACAGATGTGAGGCAGGACATGCTCAGCGGAGTCAAACTCCTTGTGACTGAGTTCTGGCTCCACTGCTTTTTAAAAGAGTGATCCCTGGGCGTGCAGCTTTCCTAAGTCCAAGTGGAAGGAAGAGACGTCAGATACGGAGAGAAGTCATTGCCAAAGACGGACAGCCATGGCTGGCATAAATGGAGACAACTCTCTTTTCACGAGCACAGCTTTCTCTACAATCCTGAGGCTGAAGTTATCCATCAGTAGTGAGGAGAGCGTACCGTGAAAGCTGAAAAACATTAATTAGACAGGATACAGTACATTTACCTCTGCTGTTACAGCTTACCAGTTGTTTGTCCTGCCCATCCCATTGAGACAAAGAGATCTAAACTAGCTCCGTGGTGAGCTAACTTTTCAAGGCCAAAGCATTTATAGAAAGATTGGTCCAAAAGCCACGCAGAGAATCTGTGGCTCTCGGACACTGAGGGCTAAGAGGGTCTTTTCAGTTAGAGAAATTAAGGGGGAGAAGTGGTATGTGGCCGGCATCCGAGCCAATGTTGGTTGGGAGAACTTCGGGGGAGATTCTAATTTATCAGGTTGGAAGTTTCATTTCAGAGGTGGTCAAAGTCCAGTATTTTCAAAGACAAGCAAGCTAAATGTAGATCAATGGCCAGGACTGTTGGTGAAGGATGCAACCCATCATTACATGTGGTCACAGTGTCCCCAGAAACCCTCCTACCTAACAGAAGTCTCAGTGTATAAGCCTTGCCTCTCCAGCATATCACACAGCACAGGTATGAGAGAAGACAGACATTCCCAATAGTTAAAAAATAGTATTTCTTTGGGGAAAGGAAACAGATTGTATCAGGACAAAATCACACGTGGCTAATTTCCTAGAGTTTGACCTAAAAGTGAATAGATTTGTGGATACAATTTGTATAGACCTTCAACACAACTTTGTCTTCCAATGGTTACTATGGAATACTGACTTCCTGTGAAATTGGTGAGGATGTAAATTACAGTCATGAAGAAGGGATTGGTTTCGGGGTGACACACACCAGGCCCCCTGGAAATGGACAACATGGTGGCCCAGAGGAGGAGGTCCCCAGGCTTGCCAACGACACTAAATCCTTTTGTGCCTAAATCATCAAAGCGATAGAGAGAGATTTCAGGAATGACGGAGAGTAAGGGGCCAGGGGCCCATAAGTAACATACAAGCACCGATTAGTCCCTCAATAACAATTTGAACATTCATAATTATTTAGCGAGCGCCTGTCTCCGACCCCTGCTCCCCATGCCTTGTCACCTGCAATCTGAACCCTTGCAAGGGTCCTACAAGACAGATATTTCTATTTATAGAATGAGAAAGGAAAGCTTGGAGACAGCTCCAGGGTCTTTGTCTTCTGACAGGATAGTAAATTGCTAGGGCTCCATACAAAATGCTATAGACCGGCTGGCTTAAAACTTCAGAAATTTGTTGCACACAGCTCTGGAGGCTAGAAGTCCAAGATCAAGGTGCCCGCAGGGCTGCTTTCCTCGGAGACCTCTCTCCTTGGCTTGGAGACAGACGGCCATCTTCTCGCTGTGTCCCCACGTGGTCTCCCTTGGTGCACGTGCACCCTTGGTGTCTCTTGGGTGCGTCCAAATGTCCTCTTCTTACAAGGAAACCAGTCAGATAGGATCAGGGCCCACCCGAAAGGCCCCATTTTAGCTTTATCACCTCTTTAAAGGCCCCATCTCCAAATACATCCTGAGATACTGGGGGTTGGGGTTCTAATACACGAATACGGGAGGGACACAATGTAGCAGCAACTAGGGTGAACTATGGGGAACCATGGGATTGGAGAGTGGAAGATATATTTTCATTAATGGCAGACCGTGGAGGGCGGGGTGTGGGGGCGGGGGGGGGGGGTCAGAGGGTGAGGGATAGCTCCCCAAAATAAGCTGTGAGGAGAGAGAGCACCTCTCCTCCCCTCCTTCCTACACGCCCTCCCTTCCATCTCACGTGGAGGCTGGAGTCTCTTCCACAGGTCAAAAACACCACGTTGCTGTATTCATTGTCTTCACCCTAGGGTCTAAAAGACAGAGTTGTAATAAGAGACCCGGCCACCCCCACCCCACCCCAGGGCCGAATCAGAGCGCTGGACAGCTGCTCCAAACACAACATCATTCCATAGCACATAGTTGAGGTGGGGTGTGTGGAACGGGGCTAAAGTTACTTGAATTCTTTTCGAGGCTGACATCTTTGCAACCCGAGGCACAAAAAGCCCTCTCTCTGCATTCAATTTGTAGCAAAGTAAACAATTTGTAGCAAGTAAACAGGGTGCTCATTGTGTTGGTGTTCTGCGGCCTGAGCTCCAAAGAGGCCTTTTGTTTTAAAGGATTATTTTAAAATTCTTCCTTAGCTGTAAAAAGTTATTTTAAAAACCTTTTCCCAGACACCCCCATACCTCTCCTAAAAAAAAAAAAAAAAAAAAAAAAATCAAAAAACAAAAAACAAAAAACAACCCACCTACATTTATGAATAACAAGGAATGGTCCTCTGTGGCCCTGACTTCTAGTCCGGTCAAGTCCACGGGGTTTGTGGGGCGCTTTGAGGTGCAGGCGGGCTGTGAGGGAAGAGGAGGAAGCGTGATGACAGGGACAGCGTCCGCGGGAACAGACGAGCTCCTGCCGTGTCCGATATTGCTTGGGAATGATTTGGAGGAGGACGCAGGGTGGTGGTGGCTTTGCACAAACCCAGGGGGCGTCATTCGCCCTGGCAAAGCTGAGTCATTTGTCTCACCTGCAGGGTGACTGGAACCCCTGCAGGGGAGTAAAATCGAGGTACACGGGGGCCCAGCCCGAGTACTATCACACCGTCAGTATGATCCCAAGTGCCCCCATGGGCACCGTGAGAGTGACCCCTTGTGGCCAGTCCCCCAGGCCCGGTGGACCCCGTGGTCAGCCTTTCCGGAGGCGGCGCCAGGCTGCTCCACAGGGGCGCTGCAGCACCTCCTATCGGGTCCCCCCATCTCCATAAACAGGCCTCGCTACCTCACAAGAAGCTTCCGCCGGCCCACGGCCCGTGGGCCGGTCCAGATCGAAGGAAGATCCAAGTCACCTAAGTCATGTCCCTCCTTGCACAGGGGCCATGCTAATCTTCCCTGTGCTTTTCCAATTTCAGTATATGTGTCGCCAAAGGGAGCAGTCGTGTCCCTCCTTATGGAGAGAAGGGAACCGAGACCGAGAGAGAGAGGCCAGTGTCCAAGGCCCCGCAGGAAGTGAAGGGAAGAGCTCGGTGAGTGTCCCTCCCTCCTCCCTCCGCCAAAGCCTCCTCACTGTGACCCCTGCCTTCTCTGCTGTCAGCTAATTCCTCAGTTTCCACGGTGAGAACAGGGACCCTCTGTCCGAAGGCATTCGCTCCCATTACAATAGAAATACGTTAATACCCTGTTTCAGACCCATTCTTAGGAGCAGATTTGGCAGGTGAGAAGGTGAGACCCTAAGCTGTTCTGGGTGGTGTGCCCCTCCCCCCCGCCAGGAAGACAGGCAAGAAGCAGGGGGAGGGCAGAGAGGGGCCCAAGACAAGTTTGCACACTACACAATATTGCCTCCATCTGGCCTCGCTTGGATGGTCTGAATGATTTTGATATTATCCAGAAGACTGAGGATGCTGACCAAAGACTTCTCCAGATGCTCAGAAGTTGTGCTTCCAAGCATAATTCTTGGCTCTCCGAGAACCACAAGTAATTGATGACACCCCCCGCCTTTTCCACATCCTATTCTTTCCAGCTCCCGAACAGATAGATTTTCTTGTTTGTAGACTCATTCATTCCAGGCTTTGCGGTAATCTCAGAGTTGACAAACGCAAAGGCAGTGTGGTCGCATTCATCTGCGGTCACCTGGTCCTCATTAGGGCCATCGGAGGAGGCCAGGGACTGGTTTTGTGATTAGCGATTCCTCCTCCACGCCGGCCTGAGAGCTCTCAGCAGCCTTTTGTTGTTTGCATGGAGGCCTTGGAGAGCTCTGCCAGGCTCGGCTCAACATTTTCCACATGACTGATGGCATTCAAAGCTTTGCAATCCCAACAGGCAAATTTCTCGACTGGCTTTGTTTCTCGTTGGTTCAGGTTGGAATAAGAAGGCTCTTTCTGCCAGGAATGTCAGTGTGTGGTTGAGAAGTTGGCATTTTTCTATAAGGAGGCAGGGAAGCCAATTGGTAAGTGCCTGGGTGCCCGGGTGCCCGGGTGCCTCGTGCCAACAGTCAGAAAGGTTATTTCAGTATTTCTCGTTCTTAGTGGGGCAGAGACGGCGTGTCCTAGGGACACGGTGGGCCCACAGAGGAGGGTCTTCCTGGGGGGGCTCATGCCGTCGTGAGCCAAGCTGTCGCAAAGCTCTGCTTCGTGTGTTTTCCTAAGGCCACGAGGGGGCTGGGTTTGGGGCGGGGTGGAGGGCGCTCTGGATTTGTCTTCCATTTCTGCAGCTGTGAGAATGGCTTGGCCTCTGCCAAAGCCTTTTGTTCCATTTTTCTCTTGCTTCATTGGGACATTTCCGGAACCAAATATATCCAACTAGTCCTCAGCTTCAGGAGGTAATTGAATATCCAAATGCTGATCCTTCCATTGTCCAATGACCAGAACCAGCTGAAACACCCAATTTTGCAAAGCATTAAGCTCCAGTCTTTTCCCTCATTATCTCTTCCAATTATCACGTCTTCACATCTTTTTCTTATTGAGGTGTGTGAGGCCCACGTGAATTCTGAGAATTCTTATATTAAATTCCATTCTTCGGGCATACAGATCTCTTCCTCTTAGGGTGTTTTGTCCCACTGTACTTTGACATGGATTCCAAAGTCTGCATCCTACCGAAGACAGACTATTGTAATTATTATTTTGAAACGGACACATTTCTCAGCTCTTGGATCTGGGCCTGAAGATAAACACGGGTACTCAGGGGCCTTGAAACCCACACTGTCAGCGTGCTGATCCTTGCAGGCCTGTTAGATCAGTGCCAGACTAAACATAAAGCTGGCGCTCCCTCCCCAGGCCAACACTTTGGGGCTTTTGTCAACTGGGCAGGAGTGCAAATCCTTGAAGATTCTCTCCATGGAAAGCTTATTTCTTTATGTCCTTTGGCTCGGACCTTGGCTGGGGTTGGCCACGTGGCCTTGAGCTGCCCTGGGATGCCTTGACATTTCCTCATTTGGGCCTCTGGGGTCTTTGCCCTAACTAAGATGCATATCTCGGGGGGCGGGAAGGAGGGGTGACCGTGCTCTTGTTTCTTGGCCTCTGGAATTGAGAAGAAGCTTTGGGGTAAGGAAGGGTCCCAAGCTCCAGGCCATGCCCAGTTCCTGACCAGACAGGTGGAAGGGGAATCAGAGAGGCAGGTTGTGGAGGGGTGATGGCAAACAAGCGGGGAGTGTGAGTTTATTGCCTTGTGCTAAAGGTGCATCTGATGTTACTTGGGAGTCACTGAGCACCTGGGAAGCTGCACCCCTTTACCTAGTCTGGGACCTCCAGATAGGCAAACTCATCAGCTCCGCAGACACATTGGTGATTGGAAACCCGACTGTGTCCGATATGGTGATATTCCTGCCTCACTGAGTATCATTTACAACCCTCCTGAGCTGCCCCTGGCAGATCCTGGCGGTGCAGGTCAGTGCCCTGGGTGGTGGTCCTCCACGGTTCTTCTGATAGAGACTACCTCTCTAGTCCTCCCTGATGCTCCTCCTGCTGACTTCCCTTAAAGTTCCTATATCCCCATCTCACTCTCCTGACCAGAGAAGACGTGGGGAGAACCTTCCTCTTCAGGGAGGTTCTCCCCTCTTGAGTTCTTAATCTCCTCTCTTGCCCCCCCCCGGGTGACAACTGCTTCCCGGTGGCCGGTCTCTGGGGACTGTTTTCCATTGCCTTTCGAATATAGAATGTGTTCCTGAAATAAGGGAATCCCAACACACATTGTGACTGGGATGATGTGGAAGGCAGGTGCAAGGAGAAAGGAAGGGAGCTGGGATGGGTGGGGGAAGGCCAAGTCACCCATCTTGTCTCAGAAGAACCTCGGCTAGGTTCCATGCCATCCTGAGGTTGTCATGGAAACCACAGGGCTATAGAGTCAGACCATCTTCCTTTGGTGGCGGGGGGTGGCGGTCCCAGTCAGGCTGATGGGGGAAATGTGCATGATGTTTTGTGATGTCACCATTCACCCAGACAACAGCCAAGAGCAAAGGCCCAGAGGCCTCACCTTACGCTCCAAGCATAGGAACCATGCTCATTTACCTTTGCATGTCAATGTCAAGCACAGTTTCAGGCTCAAAGTAAAGACCCAAGAAGTGCTTGATGGTCTGAAGGAGCTCGGGCTGCCCAGGACCCAGATGTGAGAGGCAGAACCAGAGAAACAAGACAATAAGGCACTGGGTCCAGGGTCATGCCTGTCTTTAGACATTGGGTCAAGAGGGCCCCTAGAAAAATGAGAATTATTAGAATCCCATTCATATATTTTTCTTTGTCAATTTTGAAATAGGGAGTACTCATATTTACTAGTGAAACACCATGAAGATGTAGAAAGAAACAGCTCTACCTCCCTTCGTAACCCTTCCTCCTCTCTCATCTTGGTAAGCAGTTTTCTTTGCTCTTGGAATTCTAAGATTTCACCAAGTTACGTCTAGGTGTGTGTCTTTACAAAAAAAAAATAACCCTGTCTGGGACTTGGCCCTTTCCATCTGCAGCCTTAAATCTTGTATCAGACCATGGAGATTTTCTTCTGTTATTTGCTTAAATATTACTTCTCCTCCATCTGTTCTTCTCTTTCCCCCTCCATCTCTCCTTCTGACACTCCTCTTATCTGAACGTCCTATCTCCTGTTTTGTCCCTCTAAATCCCTTGCTATTTCCTCCTGTTTTCCAAATCTTTGTGTTTTCATATTATGAGCTCCTTCTTCCACTCGGTCCCATGGACCTTGAGCTCACTGATAAGCAGTGATTGTCCTCCTTTCAGTTATTTCCCACGTTTTAAAAATAAAACATAGGGGCTCCTGGGTGGCTCAGTCAGTTGTGTGTCTGACTTTGGCTCGGGTCATGATCTCGCAGTTCGTGAGTTCGAGCTCCGTGTCGGGCTCTGTGCTGACAGCTCAGAGCCTGGAGCCTGCTTCAGATTCTCTGTCTCCCCCTCTCTCTGCCCTTCCTCTGCTTTCTCTCTCTTTCTCTCTCTCTCTCTCTCAAAAACAAACTTAAAACTTTTTTAATGAAAATAATTTTCTTTTAGTTCCAGGAAGTCCTTTTCTTAGACTCTGTGTCCTCTTGAGAATTCTCACTACCTATTCATTCAAACCCCTTTGGTCTGTCCTGCTCCAACAGGGACCTCTTGGGCTGAAGGCTGCATCTTTCTCCCCCTTATCCCAGATGCTTAAGTGTTCCTGATTTTATAGTCTACCAGCAGGCAGATCAAGGTGAACACATTCGTCAAGCAGTGGCAAAACCAGCAGGCAATGGAAGGTTCAGCAGTTTCTGCTCTCAGGAGTCAACAGTAAACCAACTGGTCAACCATTTCTCTGTAGATCTGAGCAGGGTGTCCTCTCTTTGAGCTCCTGGGATCAAGTTCCCATCTTTTTTTTTTTTTTTTTAATTTTTTTTTTTTAACGTTTATTTATTTTTGAGACAGGGAGAGACAGAACATGAACGGGGGAGGGTCAGAGAGAGAGGGAGACACAGAATCCGAAACAGGC
This sequence comes from Panthera pardus, assembly GCF_024362965.1. Taxonomy (NCBI): domain Eukaryota; kingdom Metazoa; phylum Chordata; class Mammalia; order Carnivora; family Felidae; genus Panthera; species Panthera pardus. The sequence continues at coordinate 10,925,450 of NW_026526721.1, read as the reverse complement.
TCCAGGCTCTGAGCGGTCAGCACAGAGCCTGACGCGGGGCTCGAACTCACGGACCGTGAGATCATGACCTGAGCCGAAGTCGGACGCTCAACCGACTGAGCCACCCAGGCGCCCCTCAAGTTCCCATCTTAAAGAAGATGGAGGGTTGGGAATTATGAACACAGGTGGGAGAATTAGCTTCAAAGAGGAGGAAAATATTCCTTCTTCTGACCTACAAGACTGGCAGAGAAAGAATATGAGTATAGACCCTATACCTTTGTCATTTTGTGGGCACTAAGTTATGGGAGTTCATGGTCAATGATGGAGATGGGCTTGGGTAGCCATTTGAATGCTTCCTCTAATTCAAAAAGAAATAGCCACTGAGCTATTGCCTTCAACCTCCCAAGGCTTCTATTTGTCATGGTCAAGTCAGGCAGTTTGTGGCTTGAGTATCCCTTCCATGTCTTACACTGTTAGGCGCTCTGAGGAGTGAAAGAGAGTCAGAAGGTAGAGTTCCCACCCCAACATGCTTCCCTGTCCTTCAAGGACCTATTTGGTTGCCACGTTCTGATGGGCCACCAGGTCTTTGGGTCTTCAGGAGGAGATTCCCAAGGGGGCAGCTCTTCTACACAAACTTGGTGGTGCAGGGTGGCTCGGCAGGAAGGCACGAGGCTATAGCTTTCCTGAGAAGTCCTTGGTTTTCCTGTCTGTGGTGAAGGTAAGACTCAGGAGGAGCCCAGTTCTGGTTGGGGTTAGGTGGGATCCCTGAGAGGAAGGCCCAGGGGAAGTCACAGCCAGACCTCAAAGGGGAGTCCGTGTCACCAGGAGCGGGTACCTCTGATGGAGCCAAGAAGACTGACCACATGACCACAGTCTTTGGCCGCCATTTCCAGTCTGCCGAGGCTCAGCCAGCAGACAAGGGATATGGCCCAGGCGTCCCGAGGAGGCAGAAGTCACCACACCAAGAATGCTGAGATGTCCCCTCTGCCTTGAGGTTATAAAACCGCCACCACATCATACTCTCAGAGACCATGACCACCTTGGGGCCAGGGAAGAGAAATCACGGAGACTTAGAACTTGGGTTTTACTTATTTATTTTCTAAAAAGACTGAGCATAAGTGGGAGGACTTTTTAGATTTAGGATCTAGATAATAAAGCAGATCAGATTAGAGATTAATCTTTTCCCTTAACTGGCAGTGAAGATGAAAAGGAAGACAAATAAGTTTTAGACAACATAATGGAACTAGTTTTATTCCCCACACATCCAGGTTATATAGGGAATTTGGAAACACACACACACACACACACACACACACACACACACTCACATACTTTCATGTCTTTTGATTCTTTTTTTCTGACCCCATTGGTTAGATGACCTAAAATTTGTAGGAGAAACCACAAAAAGACAAACAACCCCACTAAAAAAATGAGTAAAGGACTTGGATAGACATTTCTCCAAAGAAGATATACAAATGGCCACAAAGCTCATGAAAAGATGCTCAATATCATTAGTTACCAGAGAAATGAAAATCAAACCCACAATGAGAAACCATTTCACACCCACTAGGATGGCCAGATCTTTAAGAAAGGGAAAATAGCAAGTGTTGTTGAGACTATGGTCAAACTAGAACCCACATACACTGCTGATGGGAGAGCCACTGTGGAAAACAGTGTGTAATTTCCCAATACATTAAACATAGAATTACCATCTGACCCAACCCATTCTGCTTCTGGGTGCATGCCCCAGGGTTTCAAACGAACACTTGATCAAGTGTAAACAGGGTTTCAAACGAACACTTGATCACAAGTACTCATAGCATTTTTCACAATATTTTTCACAACATTTTTCACAATAGCCAAAATTTGAAAGAACCCAAATGCTCATCAAGAGATGACTAGATCAACAAAATATGGTCTATCCATACCATGGAATGTTCTTTAGCCATAAAAAGAATGAAGTACTGATACATGTTACAACATGGATGAACCTAGAAAACATAATGCTAAATGGAAGAAACCAGACAGACAACCACATATTGTATGATTCTGTTTATTTGAAGTGTCCAGAATTGGCAAATCCATAGACCCAGCAAGCAGATTAGTGGTTGTTAGAGGCTGTTAGGGAGGGAGAAAAGCAGAGGGGCTGCTCAGTGGGTACAGGGCTTCCATTTGGGGTTATGGAAAGTTCTGGAACTGGATCATGGTGATGATTGCACATTATAAAGACACTTAATGCCACTGAATTGACAACACTTCAAAATAGTAAAATTTGTGTTATGTGTATTTTACCACAACTTTTAAAGATCCTTAGGAGAGGGGCATCTGGATGGCTTCATCAGTTAAGCCTCCAACTTTGGCTCAAGTCATGATCTCACGGTTTGTACGTTTGAGCCCCGCATCGGGCTCTGTGCTGACAATGTGGAGCCTGCCTGGGATTCTCTCTCTCTCTCCCTCTCTCTCTCCGCCCCTCCCCCACTTGTTTTCTCTCTCTCTCTCTCTCTCTCTCTCTCTCAAAAATAAATAAACTTAAAATAAAATCCATAAGATGAAATGTCTTGGCTGGAATATTTACCCCATATTGATAAAGCTTGTATCCTTTGGATGCTTGCTGCATGTTAGGGTTTTGTGTGGACCCTCTCGTTGGGTCCTCATAGCAATCCTAGGAGCTGGTGTCATTATTCCCATTTGCAGGGGAAGGACACAAGCTTACAGAGCTAAAGTGACTGACCAAATCCCAAGGAACGTGACTCAGGATCCCAGCGGTGAGGTGAGAAAGAGCGAGGGGCTGTGAAGTTCTCCGATCTCCTGAGGGCATCGGGTAAGAGTTCGGGACGCACACTAACTTTCAATAGTAGAGGAAGATGCTCCCCATATCATCGGGGTGAGGCGCGGGAGGCACTGTTGTAATCACTTAAAGCTTTGGTCTCTGACGAATGGCAAAACAGGGATGGGAAAGGGCATCTAGGAGGAGACACCTTCCCAAAGCCTGTTGGAAGGAAGCCCAAAGTCACAAGGACAATCGTCCATGGAGGAGGAACTGGTGTTCCCTGGATTGTGACTTAGGGGCCTCCTCCATGGAGAATGTGGGCCCGACTCGAGAGATGCCACTTTTTCAGGGTTTCCCCAGCCCTGGAGGCTGGAGTCCTCTCTCACCAGTGCTACACATCAGTTCCTACAAAAAAGGGCCCAAGAAGGCCTGCTGAAAAAGAGCAGTGGGGTGACACATGGCGGGGGGGGGGGGGGCACCGTGCATGAGCAGCTGTCTCCTAAAGGACTTTAGGATGACGGCCAGCTCTGTCCCTGCTACAAACTGGTGGCAAAAAGTCCAGTCGAAGGACAAGCTTCAAGTGTGGGTGTGATGAGCAGAAAGGGTGTGCTCTTGGCATTGGCTACCCCACCGCTGGGCCGCCGTGCCTGGGTCCCCAGTGAAATCCCATACAGTGTTCCCCTCCCCGAGGATCGCTGGTCAGAGCCAGCTCTTTGGAGAGCGGTGATAAGGATTCTCTGTTTGGGCAGTAATTGGCATCAAAGCCACAGTCTGTCATAGGACATCGCTTGACTCCTGTCCTTGCGAAAAAAACTTTCTGATGAGATTATCGCTCGGGCTTCTTCTGAGTTACTAAAATAGAAGTGGCAAATACTTTCAATCTCTCATGCCAACCCCTATTAATTGTAATGGCTTCCCGGGGTGAAGTGTGGAGAAGGATTCTGAGCTCACGTCTAAGACTCAGGAGAAAAGATAACCACTCTTGATTAGTGATGTCTGCAATGGGCAGATAACAGGTACAGGAGTGGAGGTGGCTGGTTCCTATACTGTGGGCATCGCTGCTCTTGAATGATGACGGCTCGGCCGTGGGCTGGGATGAACACCCTCGCTGTCATCGGGATTCACGGAAAGAAGTCCAAGGGCATTCATGCCCTAGAAAATCTCCGGAGGTGATGATCACTCTCTTCCATCCTGGGGGTGGAAAATAAACCTCCCGGAAAGACTCCTTTCTTCTCCATTATTTTGCGCTCCCGAGAAGGGCAGCGGGTCAAGGGCTATTTCCTCCGCTTCCCCCAAGGAGCGAACTGATTGTTGGCCAGAGGGGCCTCTTTCTCCAAGGCTGTTCTGGAACTCTTATTTGCCCAGGGCAGCTGCAGCCACACAGTTTGTTTCTCGTCATGGAAAGCTGAAGCTTCTCAGAGCCCAAGCTAAATACTGGCTGCGGCAGAACATCCAGTTTTTTTCATGAGCCCCCGGTGAATTGAAACCCAGAAGCCAGAGGCACACCTGCCAATTATTACAGTTAATTCTGTGCAGGCTTGACTCAGGAACCAAGACAGAGAGTTCTGTTTGCTGCTGGGGGTGCGCGGGGCGGGCGGGAGCGGCCGTGGCCATGGGCTGTGAATACCCCCTGTGTGTGCCCAAGCTGGTCCTGGCAGCCACGGTGGCCTCCCTCGCACCGGGAGTCTGGCATCCAAGTGGGACTTCAGTGGGGCCTCCTCCCCTTGACTCTGCATCTGCAATCAGAGATGGTAACTGTCAAGAACTTTTCTTCCTCCTGCTGTATGCCCCAGCCACCCACCTTCCCCTTAAGAACTCGGCGAAGAACACTTCTGTTTATTTTTTTCCGACGAGAAGGAGAAAGAGACACTCAGCTTGAAACCGTGGGGTTTTTCTGTTGCCTTTTCTCCCCTGACGCGTTGCCTCCTAAGATCCTGTCGATCTGGCCAGAGAACAGTCACCCTTTGTGCCCTAGAAGCTCCTTGGGTGGTGGGCCACCGGTCAAGTTCTAGCTTGGTCTTGCCTGCCTCGGGGGGGGGGGGGGGGGCTTGATTCTGACTGCTCAAGGCTCTCCTAAATTTCCCCAGGCCTCCTTTGTCTGATCAACTGATTCGTCCGCTCATTGGTTCATTGGTTTCTAGTGAGGCAGGTAACTGGGCTGGGCGTTGGGAAGACCGTGGAGAAGAAGCCAGATTTACTGTTCTCCAGGGTCGAGCGAGAAAGTAGACGGTAAGTTATAATTACACGGTAATTGAGTACTGTCATAGTAATGCTAGGAGGGGATACACAGGGAGCTGTGGCCAGAGTCCTAGGGATAGAATCCAGCGCTGTTCCTCAAGAGGGGGGTGAGTGCACGTAAGACATTATAGCAGCACCTGGTGTGTGGTGCAAACATATCAGAAAGGGACTTAATCTAGACTGGGGGAAGGTGCCATCAAGGACATTGTCCCCAACTTCCTTGGCATCTGAGGGGAGACCAGAAGGGCGAGTGGGAGGAGTCAGAGGGTAGATCTAGGCAAGCGGGACCGCAGGTCTCAGGAGAAGAAAGAGCGTGTAAAGGGCGCCGGGCTCCTTCCAAAGCTGAGAAGACTAGAGAGGCTAGAGCAGGAAGAGCCGCGGGGAGCCCGGCTCGGGTGACCACATGCAGCCCGGAAGCCACGTGGACGGGAGCCTCCTTCTTTGGGGCTCAGGGAGTCCGTGGGGGTGATTAGCAGCAGGCGTGGCACCCCCATTCCTGCTCTCGTCCCATGGCCCTGGATGTTGTCTTCCTGTTCCTCAGAAAGACCAGTCATGGGCCAACTTGATGGCCCACGTTGGACACTATGCTGGGGCCAAGATGGTGATAAGCGGCGGGTGGACCCAGCGGTGGGTGACCTCAGTGTCCAGAGGAGGGAGCCGTCACCTCTTCCAGCTAGGCAGGGGCCCCGGTGGCACGTCTGGAGGGGACACTTGCATTGCTTCTAGAACAACAAGCCTGCCAGTCGTAAAAAGTGGGGGGCAGAGCGGCGAAGGGCGTGGTCAGCGGAGGGAATGTTTCACCGAGCTGCACGTCCACTGACCCTACAACATTCAGGCCTCTTTAGTGATCCGGGCACTGGAACCGCATGTCGGTATGAAACCTCTCCTGGTGGTGCAGGAGCGGGGGCTTCATTCCAAACACTGTGCTGGAAAAGGACGTAGCCGGGAGGGGGCAGGGTTGGGCTGGTCCCTCTCGGATGAAAACCTCCATCCTCTGTGACTGGCAGCGACAAAGGATGCTGGGTCATGACTTCTCTGGCTCTCCCATGCAACTTAGATGTGCCCTCCCGGGGAGATTTCTCCACCAGAAAACTGATCTACTAAACCTCATACCTGCCGGGGTCCAAGGGGCCCCTGTGCCCCGTGCTCCCCTCTGGCCTTGGCTGCAGCAAATGTCGCCTCACCGTGGCCCAGCTCCCCGAGCCACCTTAATCACACGGTATAAGCATCTATTTTAGTTACATAAACAGAGTTGTCTACATTTGGATCCCGGGGCTGGCTGCAGGAATTTGTAAACAGCATGGTGTATGCGTCTCGAAGCAACTTGCCAGGACGCACTCTTTCCCACTGCCTGTTGTCCAGTTTTCCCTTTTATAGAGAGTCTGGCTGGGAAAGAGAGACAGAACTTATTTGGGAATAGAGGACAATCTCTCCGGCAAATTCCTTTCTCCCACTCTTTCAACCACTACCTCCTTTTCTGAAATTTTGAGGTCTGGTGCAAAATTAAGACTGCCTTTGAGTTCTGGGTTCCTCCTCAATGCTAGCTTCTCAAAAATATAAATCTAAACTCCACGGAAAACAAACTTGGGGAGAGTTTACTCCCAGAAGGGTAGCCAGGAATTTTGAATTCGAGGCAGGTTCTAAAAACGACTGGACACTGCTGTCCCTATCATAGCCAAGACCCCGTATGACATCGTGACGTCCCTCTTCAGCTCCAAGCAGGGGCTCGTAAGGTTCCAAACTAATGACATTCTTGGAACCGCAAAGAAGCGGTAGCCTCGAGGGGGAGAGGGGCATTCCTTTTTTTTTTTTTTTTTCCAATTTTCATTTAATAACGATTAATGAAGCATCTGTTTGGATTAGATGCTACATCCGGCACGGGGAGCCTTAGAAGGTACACGACACAAACCCTTGGCATCAAAACCCAGCAAAGGTGGGATGTCAGGACTCGTTTTGATAGACCTGGGATGGCGGAGGGAGTTGAGGTTGACTTAGTACGCATCTGCTGAATGAATGAATGAGTGAATGAATGAATGATAGGTCTGTGCTGGAGAAGGAAGCCCTCTACAGTGACTGAAGTCAAATCTTCATCTGAAACTCAACGCAAGGTAACTTTCGCTCAAACTTAAAGCTAGGGTCACAAACTGTCCTGCCTTGCCTGGGATCGAGGCGATTCCCAGGATGCAGAATGCAAAAGAATTCCCAGACAAACTCGGTACAAGTTGGGCCGCTGGTTGTAACTTCAGAGAAAAGAGAACTAGGTGGTAACCACAACCACAGATCTGTTTTAACTTCATCTCCGCAGAGAACTGCAAAGCAAATTCATGGCTTCTTATCATCCAAAATGCAGGAAGGGTCTGGAACAGTTATCTGCTTCTCAAGAACATCCATATATGGAAAAGTTGAAGTTAGAGTACCCCGCAATTTTAAACAGTTGATGTTCAGTGAAAAGGTTCTATACTCTACCTAGATGTCGCATTTCTTTGCTTTTTGCTGTCAAGGGCAACCCTTTTAGAAACGCGAGCAGATGTTAATATTTAATGATTTGATTTCTAAGAAAGCAAGGGATGTCTGCTATTTAAAAAGAAAAAAAGAGTTTAATGTGCCAGCAATGCTATAGTTGAGCCGGAGGCATGCACGGTGATAGGATAGTATGAGAATCAGCGGAGAAAGCTTCTGTGAAAAGTCTGGCTGGTCGGCGCCGCGGGAAAAGCTCAGCGTTGGCGCCACCTGGTGTCCGCTTTGCGAGTTTTAGGTATAAAACCCCGGGAGAGGCACACTGCTCGTTTTAATGCTCAGAAAATGACAGGAAGGGCCGCTGTGGTCACCCCCAACAGTCTTGTATGTATGTTGTACCAGGCGCAGCTGTGTAAAACAACGACCTATACCTTGGTCCTTTATTCTAAAGCCTTTGAGTCCGAGATCATGACTTTCCCAGCCATTTTTCCTTATCTGTCAGATGGGGCTCACTGTCAGCAGCCTTGCAGATTGGGGTAAAGACCAGAGGCATGGGACACAGAGTGCCTCGCACACGGCCTGGCACACAGTACGTTCTCAATAAATGCATAGCTCAGCCAGCAGCAATGGGTGTCGACATGATTGCTGGGCAGGAGGCCGGGTGAGCCTGGGAAAGTTGGCCAGGGGCTGTGACTTCAGATTGTATTTGAACTTTGGTGCTGGTAGCAATTTCCTGAGAGAGGACAGTGCATTAAGTGCAGTGTGAGAATCAGACAATGCAGCTGGAGCGTGGTTTCTTCAATGGCAGCAAAGCACGAGGTCAAATTTCCCGGGCAAGACGTGCCCCCGAGGCTTGCATAAGGCTCTTAGGTCCTGCCCCACCTTTGACAAGTTTCCAGAGATGTCACAGAGCAGAGACAGCTCTGCCTGCCACTGGGAAACAGGGCAGGTAGTGACAATAACGGAAGGATTGGACTAAGGGGGAAGGGATGGTCAGGTCCCTCCTCAGCATCTGGTTCCTTCCTGTGTAGAATCAATGGGCTGGACTGCATCATCTTTAAAGCCTCGTATAGCACGAATCTTCTAGAGTCCTAGGGGTTCCCACCCGTGAATCCAAAACACGGAGGTTTGCTGGCTGGCGAGGAGACGGAGCACCTAGAATTTCCGCGCGTTGCAGGTCGGCACGTAAAACGGCACAGCCTCCCCGGAAACTAATTTGGCAGTTTCTTATCAAACTAAACACACATCTGTGACCTGACCCAGCAAGTGCACTCTTGAATGCCTACCCCAGAGAAATGAACATGTAACATTCACACCCAAATCTGTATGTCGATGTTCATAACAGCTCTGTTCACAATTGCAAGAAACTGAGAACAACTCAGATACCCTTCAGCAGATGAGTGGTTGAACATCTGTTTACTGGAGTATTATTCAGCAGCTAACACTGACATACACATGCACGGATCTCACGGCATCATGCTCAGTGGGCAAAGAGCCAGTCTCAAAAGGTTATAAACTGTATAGTCCCAGTGTAGAGCATTCTAGAAGTGACAGATTCATAAAGAAGGCAACCAGGGAATAAGGATAGGAGTAGGGGTGTGAGTAGGTGAGGAGTAGGGGTGTAGGGGGGTGAACGTAAAGGGAGGCATGTAAAAGTTAGTTCCTCGATGGTGATGGGGCAGTTCTCCCCCTCATTGTGGTGCTGCTTCCATGAATCTAGAGGCCAGATGAAGTTGCACCAAATTATACACACGCACAGATGAGTCCAGGTAAAAACAGTGAAAATCTGAATTCAGTCTGTGGGCTAGATAACAGCACCATATCAGTGTCAGTTTCCTGTTTTGTTTTGTTTTGTTTTAATATTTATTTTTGAGAGAGAGAGAGAGCCTGGGCAGGGAAGGGGCAGAGAGAGAGAGGGAGAGAGAGAATCCCAGGCAGGCTCCGGGCTGTCAGCACAGAGACCAACGCGAGACCCCAGTTCACAAACCGTGAGATCGTCACCCGAGCCGAAGTCAGACGCTCAATCGACTGAGGCACCCAGGCGCCCCAGGTTTCCTGGTTTTGATAATATATTATAGTCATGCACGATGTCACCACTGGAGGAAGCTGGGTGAAGGGTACGTGGGACTCAACATTTTTGCAACTTCCTCTGAGTCTATCCTGATTTCGAAATAAAAATTAAAAAGAAATACATAGACTGGTTGCATGTAAGCGAGGAATTGCTAAATTCCACTGCCGACACCATCATTACACTATGTGTTAACGAACTTGAATTTAAATCAAATCAAATAAAAAAGAATGGTTGTATCCACCACCCTCTAAAATAAAAATCAAGGGGCCCCTGGGTGGCTCAGTCGGTTAAGCGTCCGACTTCAGCCCGGGTCACGATCTCGCGGTCCGTGAGTTCGAGCCCCGCGTCGGGCTCTGGGCTGATGGCTCAGAGCCTGGAGCCTGCTTCCGATTCTGTCTCCCTCTCTCTCTGCCCCTCCCCCGTTCATGCTCTGTCTCTCTCTGTCTCAAAAATAATAAATAAACGTTAAAAAATTAAAAATAAAATAAAATAAAATAAAATAAAATTAAATTAAATTAAATTAAATTAAATTAAATTAAATTAAAATCAAAAAAGAAATAAACCCAGAGCCTTGCCAAGGGCTCTTGGCAGTTAGGGCCGGCAGGGAAGAGGGCTCCTCCCACCCAGGCTGTTTTTATCAGCTGCACACAACTGAACACCTTTGGACTTAGTGGCTTTATGAGTCACGTACGCTTGAATAGTGCTGTGGGGACACAGTGTGGCTGTTTTGAACACCGCAGCCTCTGGTTTACATTTTGTTTCTCTAGCCCTAGCAGAGGGGAACCGATTATAAACACCCTGTCTATCAAGCTTGAAAGACCGTAAAATAGAAAGCGGTCATCAGGGGGGCGCCTGGGTGGCTCAGTCGGTTAAGTGTCCGACTTCGGCTCAGGTCATGATCTCACGGTCCAGGGGTTCGAGCCCCGCGCTGGGCTCTGTGCTGACAGCTCAGAGCCTGGAGCCTGTTTCGGATTCTGTGCCTCCTCTCTGTGCCTTGTTCATGCTCTGTCTCTCTCTGTCTCAAAAATAAATAAAAACGTTAAAAAAAAAAAAGTTAGAAAGTCATCAGGAATTCTCCAGAGCTGGACAGCAGGTGCCCCTGAGCCCTCCCTTTCCTGGATGAGTGGTAAAGCTGTGCTTTCTGCTTGAGGTTGCTAACCAGAAGCAGAAACTTCCATTTTTAATTTTATTCTGTTGTGGTAGGAACATTTTGCATGAGATCTACCCTATCACTGATCTTTAAGTGCACAATACAGCATTGTTGACTCCAGGTACAATGTGAGACAGCAGATCCCTGGACATTTTTCATCTTGCTCGGCTGAAACTTCATGCCTGTCGGGTAGTAACTCCCCATTTCTACCTCCCTCCGGTGCCCGGCAACCACCTTTCCGCTCTCTGATTTTCTGAATTGACTCTTTTAGGCATTTCATAGAAGTGGAAACAGGCAGTGTTTGGTTTTTCTGTGACTGGCTTATTTCACTCAGCGTAACGTCCTCAAGGTTGATTCGTGTTGTCACGTAACAGAGAATTTTCCTCTTCTTTTTTTTTTTTTTAAATTTTTTTTTTTAATGTTTTATTTATTTTTGAGACAGGGAGAGACAGAGCATGAACAGGGGAGGGTCAGAGAGAGGGAGACATAGAATCTGAAACAGGCTCCAGGCTCTGAGCTGTCAGCACAGAGCCCGACGCGGGGCTCGAACTCACGGACCGCGAGATCATGACCTGAGCCGAAGTCGGCCGCCCAACCGACTGAGCCACCCAGGCGCCCCAAGAATTTTCCTCTTCTTAAAGGCTGGCTAATATTCCATTGTGTGTGTGTCGAGCACATTTTCTTCATCCGTCTATCTGTTGATGGACTCCTAGGCTGTTTCTGCATCTTGGCTATTGTAAATAGTGCTGCGATGAACGTGGGGAAGCAGGTATCTCTCTGAGACCCTGATTTCAATCCTTTGGGGTAAGTCTCCAGAACTGGGATTGCTGGATCATATGGCAAGTCTAGTTTTAAATTTTTAGAAGACCGTTAGGTGTAACAACTGTACCAGGCTGCCTTTCCACCATCAGTGTGCAAGGGTTCCAATCCTTCCACATCTTGGCCAACATGTGTCTTTGGATGTTTTGATAGTGGCCATCCTGACAGGTCTGAGGCGAAGCAAGTTCTTGAAGCTACCACCCTTTGGAACCCACCAAAGCCCTGGGGATGGTTTTCCCCGACAGGCAAGGAATCGTGGGTTTGTTCTAAATGTGCAAGGAGACATTTCTTGGAAGAGACTTATTAAGGGAACAGCGCTTGGGTTTAACACATGTCCCCCCACTGAGGCCGACCCTGAGTGTGTCAGGAGGGCAGGAGAGCTGGGAGTCTGTGGGGTGGTTGTTCCCAAGGGAGTGTCGGGTGGGGGGTGGGGACCGTGGGAGGGGAGGGTCTCTTCTTGTTCTGCGGACTCTCCAGCCCCGGGCTTCTGTCTTGGAATTAGACACAGAAGCTCCAGGGAAAACGCACTCAACTCAGTGCCCACGTGAAGGGCTTGGGAATGAGGAGAGACGTCGCCAATGACCCATCTGGAAAGAATTTTGTTGGGCCCACAAACAGGACCTGGGTTCTCAGCAAACATAGGCCTGATTCTTGGCAAAACCAAAAAGAAGACCCCTTCCTCTGTCTCTTTCTCCACATCGGTCTGTTTTCCCCTACAAGGGCCCACGGGCCTTCCACAGCTCCTGGGAGCGAAGCCCCCATGGCTGTCCCTCGAACTCCAGGCCTCCCCTCTCACCTTTCCATCTAGTTTTAACTCCCACAAACCCTCATGCTGAGGCTTCTTCTTTGTTTGCTTGGATTCTCTTCCTCACTGAAAATCATCTTTGTGTAGTAACTGTAGTATAATGGTATAAAGTGTCGTTTCACTCCAGATTAATGCCCTAGGTAAAAATGCCACGGGTGATTCTGGGGTGACATATAACTCTCAAACGTTCCATGCTGCCTTCATTTCCCCGAAGAGAAATTGCAGACAATGCCCTGCCATTGGGCCCCTGACATCTGCCTCTGTGTCTTTGGCTCCGCGTGCTTTGCTGAAGTTCAATCCTGTCAAGGAAAATAGAGCACGAAGAAGCTGAGGGGTCCTCTGGCTTTCCATTGCGAAGTAGCCCCCCTGTTTCTTGGTGGCCAGATTCTCACCCCCAGACGCACAAAGCCAGCAAAGTTGGGGGAGCACCTTGGGTGAAGGCGCCATCTGAAAAGGATACACTTTAACAAAGCCCAGTTTGCTCTTTCCAAAGAAGCATCTCACAAGCATCCTGTCTCCTTCGTTGCTAAACAAAAGAAGCCCCAACACGGTTGGGAAGTGAAGTTCTTGGTGAAGCCATAAATGTTGGAAATGGTCAAGCTTGTGTTCGACTTCAAGAAGGGGGAACATTTGAGAAAGTCCTCAGTCAGACTGAGTCACTGCTCCAGAACCATTGTCACCTCTTTGAGAATCTGAAGCTGGGCACAGAGAAATCAGTTGCTCTGTAAGCAGCTGCACAAAAGCACCAGTGGTGTCTCAGCACAGCCAGGTCCAACTTTTAACAAAACCCCTTATGTTCGTGCTAAAACCATCAAAGGAAGTTTCCTGTTTTATGTCCCATTTGGAAACTTCAAGGATCGTGAGTGCTTTTGAAATGATGCAAAGTTTCCCTTCCAGGTATCTTTCTGATTGGAAGCATGATCTTGGTACCTTGTAAATCGATGGGGTTGTTTGTTTCATCAGCGCCGGAATCTAGAATTGCCGTCTTTTCCGGGAGTTTGGGAAACGTTGAGAGCTTCTGTTCAGCCAGACTCAGAAAAAAGCAATACAGACCAAGTGCGTGCTGTCATGGAGCTCAAGGTCTAGGAGAGACAAGAAAAGTAAACAGCCAGCAATAAAATAGGGTGGCTTCAGAATTCAAAGATGCCATGAACAAAGGATGCAGGCTGTGCACAGACTCCATGCCCGCTCTGAGTGGTGTCCTCCTTTTCTGTACTGCCCGACCTATGCTACAGTATGCGGGAGCCTTGCACAACTCAGACAATAAATAATGCTACGTGGAAAATAAAACAGGGGGAGTGGTGACTAGGGTGGGTGTCAGTATTACAGATTGGGACGGCAGGAGAAAACCTGTCTGAGAAGATGTCATTTGAAGCGAAGAAGTGAGCTGTGTTAAGATCTGCAGGAAGAACATTCCAGGCAGAGAGAACAGCCGATGCAAAGGTGCTATGGCAGGCTGAGTAATGCCCCCTCAAAGGCATCTACACCCTAATCCCCGGAACCTGTGAATATGTTACCTTACGTGGTAAAAAGGACTCTGCCGTTGTCATTGACTTGGTGGTCCTGAGATGAGAAAATTATCCTGGATTGCCTGGGTAGGCCAGATACGATAACGAAGTCCTTAGAAGAGGAAGGCAGGAGGGTCAATCAGAGGGAAGAAGATGTGATGGTGGAAGCAGAGGTTGGCATGATATGAGGAAGGGCCACCACCCCTGCCACGGAATTAGGGCAGCCTCTAGAGGAAACGAGTTCTCCCTTCAGAGTCTCCAGAAGGAAGCACTCTACCTTCACTTTGGACTTCTGACTTCCAGAACTTTAAGATAATAAATTTGTGTTGTTTTAAGTCACTAAGTTTGTGGTAATTTACTATACCCATAGTGTGAAACTAATACAGATGCTACAGCAGAAATAAGAAGAAGAGGGAAGCCAGGATCAAACTACAAAAGGAAGAAGAGGTCAGAGAGGGGACCAGGCATTCTGGACTTTATTCTGAAGATGATGGGAAAGCAGTAGGGAGGTTTATACAGAGAATAGCATGTTCTGATTTATGTTTCTAAAAGATCACCCTGCTCACTCCTGGGGAAGTGGATGAATGGGGACAATGAGTGGAAAGCTGAAGACAGTGGCCAAGACATGACACTGTTCAGCCCTGAGCCAAGGCTGACTTGGGATGTGTTTTGAGGTGTCAAATTAAAACACAAAACCACTAGAGAAGAAACAAACAAAGCTGAGTTTTTGCTTTCCCGGCGTAGGAAACAAGTTTAAAGAACTTGTCTGTGCAGAAATGGGAAGAAGTAGGCTCAGGGCAACAGGGAGAAAGTACAACAAAAAAGGGCAAGATGCTGAGAACAGGTGTCTGGATGGCTTAGGAAATGGATGGTGATTCTTCTTTGCATTTGGCCCTTATGCCAGTTAACAGCACAAAAGTCCCAGCATGTTTTTTCAAAGAGGTTGGGATGGGTTGCTAAGGTTCTGGTGGGTTCAGTGTCACTGAGTAGGCAAATTCATACATCCAGGCTCAAGAGTGTTCTTTGATGGGAGGCAGCCAACAGTATTTGCTAATGGATTGGATGTGGGAGTGTTGGTTTACAATTCTCCTTGGAGCTTCTCTGGTATAACCTGAAACCAATCCCTCTACTCAGAGGGCAAGGAGGGAACAAAGAAAGAGGCGGCTCCAGGTTGGTAGGTGGCAGTTTTAAAGTTCCAGAGGGAACATACATATGAGCCTTCCCTTAGGTGGCATCAAGGTGAGTAGATCCCTGCACCTACTTGCCAGATCTTAAAAGTTTATAAAGAGGCCTTAATTGGGTCTAGACACATGTACTGTGCAGGTGTTCTCAACACCCCATCACTATCTCAAGGCCATGTCTTTGGAGCAGCCCCTGGGAACAGGAAAGGAGAGCAGAACCCACATTCCAAGGACAGGGTGGGGAACAAGGAGCCCCCCAGTGCCCCAGTCCAGCTCACAGGTCAGTTGGTGGTCATACCTTTTCGATGACCTTTCCCAACAGGGAGGTGAGGAGAAGAGAGGAATCAACACCAATTCTTATCATTTGGGCTTAAGAAACTGATGGAGCATTGGGAGGAGCAGATTTGGTGGAAGAATTAAAAGTTCTGCTTGGACCTTGAGGTTGAGATTCCCATTAGACATCCACGTGGAAATGTCAAGCAAGCATTTGGATATTCGAGCCTGAAGTTCAGAGGAGTGGACTGGTCAGGGGATATAAATTTACGAGTGAACTACATAACCATGGATGTTTAAGAAATCAACTTTATTGTGGTATAGCTTACACAAAATTATATGTACATTTTAAAAAATGTTTCTGTGTTTATCTTGAGAGCAAGAGAGAGTGTGAGTGGGGGAGGGGCAGAGAGAGGCAAAAAGAGGGCTCAGCACGGAGCCCAACACGGGACTTGAACTTGCGAGCCTTGAGATCATGACCTGAGTCATGGTCAAGAGTCAGATGTTTAACTCACTGAACCACCCAGGGGCTTCTACATGTACCCATCTTAAGGGTACAGTTCAATGAATTTTGACAAATGTGTATACCCTGTAACTACCACCAAAATCAACGTATTGAACAATTCAGTTACCCCATAAAGCTCTCTCTGTATCTTTTGCAGTCAGTCTTCCTCTTACCTGGCCCCAGGAAACAACTGATCTGCTTTCTATGACTATAGATTACTTTTTCCCTTTCTAGAATTTCTAGAAATGGAATCATACAGTACAGCTTTTTTGTGTGTCTGACTTCCTTTGTTCAGGTAATGTTTTCGAGATTTATCCATGTTGTTGCACGCATCACTGGTTTGTTCCTTTTTATTGTTGAACAATTTTCGGTTGTATAGATATACCACAATTTGTTTACCTATTTATCTATTGAGGGATATTTGCGTTATTCCCAGTTTTTAGCTATTATGAGTAAAGCTGCTATGAACATTCACTTGTCTTTGTGTGGACATACTTTTTTTCATTTATCTTGGATAAATACATAGAAATGGGATTGTTAAACCCATGTGGTAACTTCCTAAGAAAGTGGCAAACTATTTCCAAGTGGTTGGACCATTTTATGTACCCACCAGCAATGTATGAAAGTTCCAGTTACTCCACATTCTCATCAACACTTGGTGTTGTCGGTTCTTTAAAAAGGACTCTAGCCGTTCTAAATTAACAACACAGGAAACAACAGATGTTGGTGAACATGCAGAGAAAGGGGAATACTTTTACACCGTTGGTGGGAATGCAAACTGGTTCAGCCACTCTGGAAAGCAGTATGCAGTTTCCTCAAAAAGTTAAAAATAGAACTACCCTACAACCCAGCAATTGCACTATCCAAAGGATACAAAAATACAGATCCAAGGGGGAACATGCACCCCAGTGTTTATAGCAATGTTATCAACAATAACCAAACTATGGAAAGAGCCCAAATGTCTGTCAACTGATGAGTGGATAAAGCTGTGTTTTATATATGGAATGGAATATTACTCAGTCTTCAAAAAGAATGAAATCTTGCCATTTGCAATCACATGGATGGAGCTTAGTATCATGTTAAGGGAAATAGGTCAGTCAGAGAAAGACAAACACCATATGATTTCACTCACACGTGGAATTTAAGAAAAAAAAAACAGATGAACATATAGGAAGAAAAAAAAGAAAAAGAGAGAGGGAAGCAAACCATTAAAGACTCTTAACTCCAGAGAACAAACTGAGGGTTGCTGGGGGGGAAGGGGGTGGAGGATGGGTTAAATGAGTGATGGGTCTTAAGGAAGGCACTTGGTATGATGATCACTGGGTGTTTGTATGCAAGTGATGAATCACTAAATTCTACTTCTGAAACCAATATTTCACTACATGTTAACTAACTAGAATCTAAATAAAAAATCGAAACAAAAAACAAACAAAAAAAGGGACGCTAGCCGTTCTAGTAGGTGTGTAGAGCCATCTCACTGTGGTTGTAAATTAATTTCCCTAATGAGTAATGATGTTGAGCCATCGAGGGGTATAGAAAGAGATTCAAAGATAGCAAAAATGAAAACAATGAAATCATAATTTATTCCTTGAAAACCAAAACTTGTATAGGAGAGAGTTAATTATAGCTCATTACTTGGGTCCTCAGAGAACAATATTTCTGTTACCACAGAAGCTCAGAATCTGAAGTTGGATTTATCCCTAAATTATGGTGTACTGGGAGGGTGTGGAAAAGGGGAAAGGATATAGACTTAGACTTACCTACCATAACAGGAGGTCAGTAGATAAAGCCTGTACAGGATATCTCCTAGCAGGATTGCCTTGAGGCAGACGGGCACTAACTGATTTGAAATTCTCCAAAGACAATTACCCAACTTTCTGCATTCCCCATTACTTGTCTTTAGCAGTTGTGTTCCACTTAAGGAAGCCTTTTGGTTTGTATCATAGTGGTGCCCTAAAAACAGTACTAGTAGCTTGGAAAGCAGGCTCAAGTCTGAACCAAGTCTTCCATTGTTCTTACCTTTTGAAGGAGTTTGGGGTTTGTTAGTGCTGGATGTGCAACTGAATGACATCCAATTTTAAATCCAAAAGCAACCTCAACTCCCTGGGCTTTAAAAAACATATGCCATATGTAGGCAGAGGAGCCCTGTAAAGGTGTGGGTTGCAATTTGACTCTCAAAGAGAACATTTGCTTTTATGTCCCTTGCTTTCTGGCAGATACCGTTTTACTCTCCTGTTGGGGACAATACAGAGCGAATTTATTAAGAGTCTTTTGCAGAAGCCAAGGTGGCTGAAGCCTGTCAGGGGGAGGCATGAAACATCTCTTCCTATTTTCATCTTCAGCCTACAGCTGATACTTGGGTCATATTTACACTCCGCTTCTGCATCCATTTTGTCAGGACCACATCTCATTCCAGTTGTGTGAATTGTGTACCAGGCCCTGAGTAAGAGCTATCTAAAAATAAACCACTAAGGAGCTACTCTTCACATCGTGCTAGAATGTTCTTTTCCTTGGTGAGGCGCAGTTAAGCTCTGCTTCTCACTGCCATGTCCTCTTGCTTATTTCTCTTAAAAATAACAGTAAAAGCTAATACATTAAAGATTTCCTATCTTACTATGTATCAGGTTCTGTCCTTGGCGCTTTACGCTCATGATCTCATTTAATTTCTAGGACAACCCAGTGAGGCAGGAACTTTTATTCTCTCCATTTGACAGATGAAGAATCCAGAGATCAGGAACGCTAAGTAATTTTCTCACTTCGTTTCTCAGCCTCCAAAGCCAAGCTCTCAGCCTCTATGGTGTCTTGCCTTCCAGTTCTGCCTCAAACTATGGAAGTGTAGACTTGCACAGTTTTGATTCCCCTCGCCTTTGCACTAGGAGAATTCAAGACACAAGTTAAGTGGCCAAAGCTGGCTTAGGAGTGAGCGAGAGATTGGTCTCTGTTCCTTGTTGCCACCAGCAGGTGGCACAGTTGCTCTGATGGAATTTCCCTGGGAGCCATTTTGAAAGGCGTCCGTTTCTATGGAGACACTTTCAGCCCCAAAGAACCATCAAACCATTTTTTCCTAGTTGAGGTTGCCTAATCATGTTCATTGAAGACAGTCTAGGTGGATAAACGGTGTTGTGAGAAGCTGGTGAACAGTAACAGAGATCTTTATATTTCTTTAGATCACACCTACTATGTTAACTACTACAATTTGTGGATAATTCTATATCCTAGCCATCTTCCTCTTGCCACCCAGTGCCTTTCAAGCCACATTGCTCAGAGCACCATTTGATGAGAAGATGCAGTTGTAAAACAAAGTTAATCTTACTTTGCACAGCTATGTGACAGAGGAATGGGCAACCTCATGACCTTCAAGTGATTTAGTGATCACTTGAAGTGATCACTACCACATCCAAGTGATTCACTACCACATACAAGTGATTCACTACCACATCCACCATTCAGGGTTAGATTCTAATCCTGGCTCTGCTTCTGTGTCATCCTGAGATGACCTTGACCTCTCTGTGCCTGGATTCCTTAGCTGTAAATCTCAGCGTACCATTACATTGGGTTGTGACAATGATTGCATGAGACTCCTACAATTAAAGCATTTGAGAAGGGCCTAGCACATGGTAACTCTCAGAAGGTGTTAGCTCTTGCCAAGCCCCACTCTGTCCAATTTCAAGGATAGAGAAGGATCTTTTGATAAGTAGAGAGTGTTTAGTTCTTTTGAAGTCTTTACATACTTTACTGGACTTGCTTCTGTGTCCTTGGTATTATACCTTTATTGTGGCCAGCTTCCAATCTACAAGATAACGATGTTGCTCTAAAGTCACTTGAAAACTGTCTCCAAGAGGGGTATTTAAACAAAATTAGGTTCATGAGGAGGTGGTCAGGATAGGGGTGCTTGTCTGGAAGCATACTGGCCTTCCGCTCCAACCATACCCACCCAAAGCTCGCCATGTTCGTGTCACCTCTCTGGGATGCTCTCCCTGGGCACAAGTCCTGTGGGGAACAGCGCGGTCCACGAAGCCTTTTCCTGAGGACGGTGGCTCACTGTGCCCAGGCAGTGTCCTGGGTGGAGCTGTCATCCAGCGGCCCGAGGGAGAGACATGTACTGCCCCTACCCAATGGCAGATTCCAAGCAGGCACACCCCATCAGGCACCAAGGTCACTTCCCAACTGCCGGTCGGTATTTAACTTTCCACATGAGATTAGATTAAACATTTGGGTTCATAAACGCCTAGATTGCAGATTGCAGCTAACAAAGGCTTGGTCAGCCGGGAGCTGAAAGTGCCCGGCAGGCTGAGATTTATGCATGGTCCCCGAGAACTTGCCAACACCAGCCAGGAAGTTCGGAGCCGCCTGGCTTTGTAGTAGGGGGTTTCCTACCGCTCAAGCACTGCCTAGGTAAGCTTCTATTGCAAATTCTTTATTGTTTCAGAAATTAAGTAACAAAGCAATCTATTTCCTTTTTCAAGAAATTTATAAAAGGAGCTATTTTCCTGTTATAAGATGGCCTTTCCTTCCTTCTTTGTTCTCTGTCTCTCTGTTCTTCTCTTCCTTCTTCCTCTCCTCCTCCTTCTTCTTCTTTTTCTCACCCTCCTCCTCACTCTTCTTCTCCTTGGTATTGTTTTCCTCCCTCATTTCTTCATAATTGGAGGAGAATTTTGAAAGCGTTTTTATGGAATGTTCATGGTAAATGCAAGTAATCATATCTTTTTCTATTCTTGGTATAAAAATGAAAGACTTCCCTGCCTTTCCAGGCCCCCGTGATGCTAATGAGCCACGATCTTTTAAGAAAAGATGAACTTTTAAGAGATGAGAACTTCAGGTTTGGGGATCAAAGGGGTGTTACTTTCCTCACAGTGTCCAGACTGTCCTTGTTGTGAATTACACACCCCTCTGACAAGCGCAGCTGGAGTTAGGGGGTCCTTATGTGTCCTGAAGATAGGGCACAACTAATTGGGTGTGTGTGAGCAGAAACCATGGTCTTAGTCTCATTTCTTTTACCCAGCTGAGCTGCCCAGTCAGAGCTGATTGAAATGGGGCATTGTTGGAATGTGCGACCTCTGCTAGGGCACAGTGGGTCCTGGGCGCTAGCTAGCCTGCGTGATTTGGGTTTCGAGTGCCAGCACAGTGGTCGACATGCAAGCCCTGTGACCCTGGACAGATGATCTAAGCTCTGTGGGCTATAGTTACTGCACCTGCCAAATGAGCAGGCCAGCCTAAATAATCTCTAGGGCCCCATCCTGGCTTTTGAGCAAGGACTACTTATTGAAAATGGCTGAAAATATAGGTCCGCATATGTTAGGTTGAACCACATGAAATTGCCAATATTGACCGGATTTCACCTATAGAAATGGCTCTTTCATATGATCGAACAGAACATAAATAACAGTCCTCTCATTGCTAAATACCTATTATCGTATTCTACTTAGAGGAGGGATAATATGTATACCAAATACGCTCAATGTCTATCAGTTAGGTAGTTGTTCTGGGTATCATAAATTCAAACCTATTTGAACGTTCTAGCTCCATGTCCATCAAGAAAATTGCTTTCACATACTGATTGGCTTTCCCCTCGGTTAGGGAAGAGACAATGGATTGTTCAGCCATGTCTCCAACAGTGTTCAAAATGCGAATCCCCCTTGGACCCAATTTTGTCAGCCTGGCTGGGGACCAGGCACTTTATCTATCTGGGCCCTTTTCACTCTAAGATTAAGTCTTATCAAGAAGCACCTCCTGATGTGTTCTCTGCCACAAGCCTTTGTCCATGTCAGCAGACTGAACAAATAATCAGTAGTGTTGGCTCCAGCAGGCTGGAGAACGCTGCCGTGCTCACGCCTCAAACCCAAACAGCTCCAGTGGAATCCAGCACTGACATCCCTCAACTCAAAGATATTTTGCTGCAGAGGTACTCGGTTGGGCTTTAGGGAGTTCCTGGAGATTGAATGTAGAGTATGTGCACATGTATACTTTTGGAGAGAAGAATAAAGTCAAATCCCTTCCTTTCCTGCAAGTAAGTTGAGAATCACCCTTTCTAGCAGTTTCTAGTGGGAATCCACAGTACACTAGAGAGGAGCATTCATTCATTCACCAAACATTTAGTAAAGATCTATGATGCACCAACCACCATGTAGGGCCCTGGGATTCAAAGATGAACAGAATGGGGGCACCTGGGTGGCTCAGTCAGTTGGGCGTCCAACTCCTGGTTTCAGCTCAGGTCATGATCTCATGGGTTCGTGGGATCGAGCCCCACGTCCACGTGAAGCCTGCTTGGGATTCTCTCTCTCCCTCTCTCTTTGCACCCTTTGCTCAAAATAAATAAACTTTAAAAAAAAAAAAAAAAGCAAAGGTGACTAAAATGACTGATCCTTGCCCTTCAGCAGCTCAAGCTGTCATGTAATTATGATCCAAATCACCTAAGCATCCCTGCAAAATGGAGGCAATTATCTCAGTGTCATAGACAGTGCTCACATGCACGAGCACACAATAAATGGGTAATGGCAAACAAGCAGACAGACACGTGACAGTTTGCAGAAGAAGCACAGAAAGGGATCTCCAACACAGAGATCTGGGGAAGAGCTTGTGGGTGAGGCGGCCACTGATGGGGTTTTCTCAACTACAAGAGCATACTGCCATTTTTTTTTACATTTATTCATTTTTGAGAGACAGAGACAGAGCACAAGTGGGGGAGGGGCAGAGAGAGGGAGACACTGAATCCGAAGCAGGCTCCAGGCTCCGAGCTGTCAGCACAGAGCCTGACGCGGGGCTCGAACTCACAAACTGTGAGATCATGACCTGAGCCGAAGTCGGACGCTTAACTGACTGAGCCACCCAGGTGCCCCGGCATACCGCCATTTTTACAGGTGAGCCTGGAGATACTCAGCTCCTCTGTCTTACAGAAATTGTATTTCTTTCTTCCTCTGCAGGGCAATTCAGGGATGATCATTCAGAAGACCAAGGTTACTTCAGTGACCTCTCCCCTGTCCTTTGGGCTCCATTTCCCCTTCCCCTCAATACTTACTTAAGGTGCCCCATTCCCATTTTACCTGTGGAATCTTGAGGCTTCCCTTGAGGCACCCTGTCCTGGATGGCTTTGCTAAGAAAGCACCAAAACATAGGTCTCCTGTGTCCCCATTCTCTCAGAGCCCTGAAAACACAGGGGACTAACTATTGAGCCCTCTTATGAGTCAGGGGCTGGTCTAGATTTTTCATAGGTGGTGTGCCATAGCTTTGATGAAAACATTCGCAAAATGATATTGACAGTGAGCATGCCCTACCCTACTGCATTTCCCATTTAAGACCTCGGGGCGCCTGGGCGGCTCAGTCGGTTAAGCATCAGACTTCAGCTCAGGTCACGATCTCACAGTTTGTGGGTTCAAGCCCTGCGTGAGGCTGTGTGCCGACAGCTCAGAGCCCGGACCCTGCTTCAGATCCTCTGTCCCTCTCTCTCCTCCCCCCTCCCCCCCCACTCATGCTCTGTTTTGCTCTCTCTCTCAAAAATAGGTAAACATTAACAAAAATTGTTTTTGAATATTTATTAAAAGAAAAAGACTAGGACCTTTATGTCCTCCACTCAGAGGCGTTCACTGGTGGAATTTCCAGGCACAGCAGCAGAGTCCACAAAGGAGATAAACGGGAGGCAGGGTGGACAGAGGAGCTCAGAGCACTTGGGAACTTGCAATGCTACCACCTCTCTGGGGGAAACTCAGATACGAGGCAAGGCCTTGGGTGCTCAGAGCATACTAGAGTTCCTCCAAAAAAAGTGCTGTCCAAAAAGCAAAAATAACTGGAATAATTCCAATCTTAATTTTTTTTCTTAATGTTTATTTATTTTTGAGAGAGAGAGAGAGAGAGAGAGAGAGAGAGCATAAGTGGGGGAGAGACAGAGAGAGAGAGGGAGGGAGGCACAGAACCTGAAGCAGGCTCCAGGTTCTGAGCCATCAGCACAGAGCCCAACGCGGGGCTCGAACCCATGAAGTGTGAGATCGTGACCTCAGCCGAAGGGAGGCACTCAACTGACTGAGCCACCCAGGCACCTCAGTAATAATTCCAATCTTGATAGCACCTTAGAAAGAACCCTGCAGGGGACTGACTTCTCTGCCTGGAAGAGGGTTCCCCTTCCCCTTGCTGGTTGTCTGCTGCCCTGGGTTTGCTCAGCACCCTCCCCGATACCCAATTGCCCCCATCATTCATCTCGGTGACTTCCACACCCCTCCACCAGCCCTTCACTTGGTACACGTAGCTCTTCTGGTTCTTCTTGTCTCTATCTTCTCTCCATTCTCCAATTTGGCTTTGCAAAAGAAAACTGAATTCTCTCTAGAAGGTGCAGTAGGGGGACTATATAAGCTGGAAAAATCACAGTTTTCTTTATTGGATGAAGATGCCGAGAAAAGTTGGCAGAGGGGCGCCTGGGGGCCTCAGTCGGTCCGACTTCGGCTCAGGTCATGAGCTCACGGCTCCGTGAGTTCGAACCCCGCATCGGGCTCTGTGCTGACAGCTCCGATTCCGGAGCCTGCTTCGGATTCTGTGTCTCCCTCTCTCTCTGCTGCTCCCCCCACCTCTCTCTCTCTCTCTCTCTAAATGAATACACATAAACCTCCCACCAGAGGAGCAGATCTTGTCTCTGTAAGGGTCAGGGGGCCTGTGGCGACATCTTGGGTAAGATTAAAACCAGCCTCGCTGCACTCTCTCACAGTGAGTTGTCAGTAACTCTCACTGAGCGAAATGTTGGGAAAGCATCAGAGAAAGACCTGGAGCTCCACTCGGGCCCCTCCCTCAGGTAGGGAGGTCTGCAACATCTCACCTTATAAGAGGAAAGGAAAGATATGTTGAAGACAGTGGGCGTTGTTTCCGGAAGGGCCTTTGGCAAACCCACTGCTCGGGCTCTTACTGCCTGGGTGAACCTGTAGGTAGGTCCTGGCTAGTCACCAATTCACCTCCTGTCTACATTCCGCCCACTTCTGCTCCCCTCCCCCCACCCCCGCATTCTCCATCCCCGAACCACGTTCAGCTCTCCGAGTCCCTTCTCACCTTGTCCATACCGCTCGCCAGCCTTTGGGCTTCTCGTGGCTGTTTGTCTGCAGTGCTCCTGCCACACCGAGCTGCCACAGGCAGAAACCTCCCCCTCACCATCTCGGCCCTTCCGACGCCCCGCCTGTGCCTGGCACATTAACTTATTCACTGAGCATCCACTGGGTGCCTTCGATGTGTCAGGCTCTGTGGTGACATTCGCTACCCCAAGGTAGGCAAAGGCGATACGAGCCCTGTGTCACAGAGATGGCAGTTGAGCAGGAAAGGCGACACCGTGAACCAATCATCACACACAAACACCAGCGGCACACAGTCAGCACAGATGGTGAAGAAAGCTCTGGAAAAAAAATAAAAATAAAAAGATGCCGTTGGAGAAAAGTGGTGGTGGTAGGGGGTGATTTAGAGCGGGGCCAGGGGGTTTTCTCAGAAGTGACAGTTAAGCTGGGGCCAAAAAGGTAAGGAGGTAGCAGAGGGAAGAGAAAGGAAAAGTTATTCCAGGTCGAGGGGAAGAGAATGTGCAAATGCCCCGACGCGGGAGAACGTTTATTGACTTGGAGGTACGAACGACCAGTCATCACGAGGGTGGAGTGACTGGGGAGGTGCTTGGGGGCCAGCTCAGGCCAAGCCAGGTAAACCCCACTAGGGAACTGGGGTTTTATGTTAAGTGGGACAGGAAGGTATTGAGCCATATTAAAAGCAAGGGGATATGCTCTCGTTTTTTCTTTTTTTTTTAAACGTTTGTTTCTTCATTATTCATTTATTTAGAGAAGGAGAGGCAGAGAGGGAGGTACAGAGAGAATCCCAAGCAGGCCCCACGCTGTCAGCGCAAGAGCCCGACAGGGGCTTGAACCCATGAACCATGAGATCACGACCTAAGCAGAAATCAAGAGCTGGACGCTTAACCGACTGAGCCCCCTCCACCACCCAGGTGCTCCTGATCTCACTTCCTTCTTAAAAAGAGCACCGTGGCTGCGGTGCAGGGCAGGGAGGGACAGATATGCCCCAGGAGACTGTTCGGGGCGGGGGGGGGGCGGTTTGCACCGCATGGTGTCATCCAGGTGAGAGGTGTTGGTGGCTGGACAGCGCCAGTGAGGATGGAGAGGGGAGCCGGACTTGGGGAATACGAATGATCTCTCAGGTCGTCGCGTTGTGCCACTTACCTAAGATGTTTCTTTCCAATGTGGACGGACACACTCCGCCCTGGGGCCTACTTGGAAAAAGCCCACAGCGGAGACAAAGGGGATGGAGGAGACTGCAAGGTCAATGCCCCTTGCAATCCTCTGCCCCATAATTCTCTGCACACACGGGTCAGACGTGAGTCATTGCTTCATTCAGCTGATGTCTGTTGGACGCCTGTTACGAACGACGCATTATGCTAGGCATCGTGAGGCGACTGGTCTTTTTAAAAACAAAGTAGGGTGAGGTGCTTGACGAGAATTTGGAACGTGAACAAAGTATAAAGCGTGGGGGGGGGATGTTAAGTATACTACCCACTGTTAACATTTTGAACTTGTCATTTCCAGTCTTTTTTCCATTTTCATTTGTATGTTTACACTTATTTACATATGTAAGTTGGGGTACTATATACGGTTTTATGTCCTCCAGCCAGCTTTTTAAAAAGTATTTATTTTGAGAGAGAGAGAGAGAGAGAGAGAGAGATACAAAACGAACAGGGGAGAGGCAGACAGAATCTCAAGCAGGTTCTGCACTGCCAGCGCGGACCCCGACGCGGGGCTTGAACTCCTGAACCGTGAGATCATGACCCGAGCGGAAATTAAGAGTTAGACACTTAACCGACTGAGCCACCCAGGCGCCCTCCCATCAGACTCTGTCGGAAGGTGTCACGCACGCAAAAAACACATAAACTGCGTATGCAAGGCTTAAAGAATAATTTTCAAAAAATATGCACTCGATCAATCACCAGCCAGGTAAAGAAGAAATTATATTACCCCCCCCCTTTGTATTCACCCCTCTTTATCCCTTAAAGTAGGCAAATGTAGAAAGAATCAGTGTTCTTAACCTTGGTCATCCGTTTCATTATTTAAATTGCAGCAGGAGGGAGACATGCCGGCTCTGTCCAATCTGACACAGATGCTGGAAGATGCCTTCAGAAGGATTTTTATCACTTATATGGACAACTGGCGCAGGAACACGACAGCTGAGCAAGAGGCCCTGCAAGCCAAGCTTGATGCTGAGAACTTCTACTATGTCATCTTGTACCTCATGGTGATGATCGGCATGTTCTCCTTCATCATTGTCGCCATCCTGGTGAGCACGGTGAAATCCAAGCGACGAGAGCACTCCAACGACCCCTACCACCAGTACATCGTGGAAGATTGGCAAGAGAAGTACAAGAGTCAAATTTTGAATCTAGAAGAATCAAAGACCACCATCCACGAGAACCTCGGGGCAGCAGGGTTCCACCTGGCTCCTTGATGAGGAGGAAAGTCGTCAAGCCCACAGAGGATGCCTGGGTGTGAAGAGACGCCTGTGCCGTGGAGCAAATCCAAGTTGTCACTTAGACGACACTAAGCTCCTTGCTTTCCGTTGAGAATTTTCACGGAGACCCTGTGGCGACTCAACTAAGACGACAATGGTAATCTCAGTGTGATTTAGACTTGCTCACCAGAGCCGTGTTTTATGCTGAAGATCCCTTTTACTTTCTGTGCAACATAAATGTCACTTTAGTCAATGTCAAATTTGACACATTTTGTCGAGTGAGTGGAAATAAAGTCAAATTTGAAGGACAGCGCCTGTGTGCTAGCGGCGAGGGCGCGGGGGAGGCAGGTACCAACAAGTCACTGAACTGTCTTCCTCATGAAACAGTATTTTGTATGTGATGAATTCGCTCTATAAATAACCCAGATGTATTGCGCAGAGGCTGTGGTTCAAAAATGTGTCACCTGCTCACTGGCTTGACATCAGAGCGTTTATTTATTCATTCATGAATGTCAAGTCTGAAGTGATGAATGAACAGAATCACCAGGTGACTTTATGTATATTGTTTTCCCGGCATCTGGCTTACTGGGAAGTCTGTCGACAGAACAAACATTTCACGAGGGCAAATCGCCCACAACAGAGACGCAGCATCTTTAAGAAGTGCCCAGTGCAACAGAAACATATTTTTAAATTAACATTTAAAGTTTTATGGAAAACTAACCCTTTAAAGTTCTTGTTATTATAGAAAAGGATAATGAAAAGTTGTAACATCACTTTGTAAATAGCATATTCTTTCCAGTCACTTGATTTTCTTCCATTTACAATGATTTTCATTTGTGTTTCAAGAGACTAACGGTACAGAAGGTGTCTGAATTACTGATGTCTGTTGAAAAAGCTAGACACTTCACTCCATCTAGACATTGCATTAGAGATGCAATCCACACATTAGGTGACTTCATCTACTAATTAAGCCAAGCGATATTTAACACCTATCTATCTACTCAGGCCACTGGTGTAGACCCCAGGAGTGTAGAGATGATTGAGACTCCCTGAGCTGGAGTGACCCACTCATTAGAGCGAGTCAGGTACGTAAACCTCATGATGACAACTTGACAGGTTATAAAGGAGATCAACACAGAGTGGGCAGAGCTAGAGCAGGGACAGGATGGGGACCTAACTCGGGTTAAGGTGTATTCTCTCAGAGTAGCTGAGAGGAGGAAGTCAAAGCCAAGACGGGTGTATGGGGTTATTGCTTCGTACCTCCCAGCTTCCCTCTCTTCTTCCCTATCTCCCCATCTTCTCAGCTAAGGCACAGCAATTGTCAGTAGGGCCTCAAGTCTCAGGACTCTAGGGGCGCCTGGGTGGCTCAGTCGGTTAAGTGTCCAGCTCTTGATTTTGGCTCAGGTCATGATCTCAAGGTTCGTGAGTTCGAGCCCCACGTTGGGCTTCCCACTGACAGTATGGAGCCTGCTTGGGATTCTCTGTCTCCCTCTCTCTGCCCCTCCCCGGCTCATGCACACTCACTCTCTCTCGTTCTCTTTCAAGGTAAAATAAATGAACATTAAAAAATAACAAATAGGGGCGCCTGGGTGGCTCAGTTGGTTAAAGCGTCCCACGTCAGCTCAGGTCACGATCTCGTGGTCCATGAGTTCGAGCCCCGCATTGGGCTCAGTGCTGACAGCTCAGAGCCTGGAACCTGCTTCAGATTCTGCGTCTCCCCGTCTCTCTGCCCCTCCTCTGCTCTCTCTCTCTTTCTCTCAAAAATAAACATTTAAAATAATAAATAAATAAATAAATAAATAAAATAGAGAGATAAGTAAATCAAATCTTAAAAAGCAAAAAGTCTCAGGGTTCCAAGACAAAATTCAAAAAAAGAATCCCTTCTTCAAGGCTTGTAGGATGTCTTCTGTTGCCTACAAGGATTATATCTCCAGAGGGAGGTGTCTACGAGGTATTTGTTCCTTAGAAACAAATGTGCAATTATGCTAACATAAGCATTACAACAGTATCATGAAAATCCACTGATACTCACGTGTGACCAGAGTGGCCTCCTGCCTCAAATCATTAATCCAGAAACGCTATCGCACACAGAACGTTCATCCCGGTGTGCCCAGAGAAGCGGCCCCGGCTACCAAACCCTGGCCTTGGGCCGGGATCCAGACAGAGACCCAAGGTTTACTACCAGGTGACAAAGACCATCTCCTTCACTAACCTCTGGTCAGTCTCTTCCGAGCCAGCAAGCAGGTCTCGGCCTTGGCCTGTAAATACTGTAGAGACTTGGTACAAGTGACTTCGTCCCCCTCTTCACACTAAGAGACTTGAACAAACACTACCACAGCTACTAACAGCTCAAGGCCTCATCCCTAAGAGGACCCCAGCTCCATTTAGAGTGTGTGCCTGAGAAAACTCAACAGGCTGCTGGGAAAATTCACTGTTGGTTCCAGCCCAAACCTGGAGATTGGCAGATCAGCTCCCTGAATCCCCTCTGAGAGCAGTTAGAAAATGTGGAATTAGAAATCTTTTCTCTCCTGGGGCGCTTGGGTGGCTCAGTCGGTTAAGCGGCCGACTTCAGCTCAGGTCACGATCTTGCAGTCCGTGAGTTCGAGCCCCGCATCGGGCTCTGGGCTGATGGCTCAGAGCCTGGAGCCTGCTTCAGATTCTGTGTCTCCCTCTCTCTCTGCCCCTCCCCTATTCATGCTCTGTCTCTGTCTCAAAAATAAAAAAAAAATAAAAAAAAATGTTAAAAAAAATTAAAAAAAAAAAAAAAAGAAATCTTTTCTCTCCTGCTTTGAGATACAAATCTTTTACCAGCCAGCACGGCCTTGTCTCTTTGAAACGCCAACACTCAAGGCGGGAACCCTTCCCACCCGGTGGGTACCTTGCTTGAACGTGCACCACTCTCTCTGGTCATAAAGACAGAAGCTTCTCTTCCGGGT
This sequence comes from Panthera pardus, assembly GCF_024362965.1. Classification (NCBI taxonomy): domain Eukaryota; kingdom Metazoa; phylum Chordata; class Mammalia; order Carnivora; family Felidae; genus Panthera; species Panthera pardus. The sequence continues at coordinate 10,895,295 of NW_026526721.1, read as the reverse complement.
AAGTCAAATCAGACCCACTAATGCCCTGGTTTTTGTAAATTTCCACTTCCCTGATTCTGCTCAACTGACCCCACTCCCCCACTCTCCCCCCCCCCCCCCCCCCCAGTTCCCGCTCCATAAATCCAAGTTGACTTTGGTTCATACTGGACCCTCTTCTCTGTTGCAACAGTTCCTGAAGGAAGTCTATCCTTCATGCTTTAACTAGTGTCTGGCTTCATCTTGGACACAGGAAACCAAATTGAGGGAAAGAAATTTAGATTTCTGGAAGAAAGTGCATTTTATTATCATCACTGAAAGGACAGCTGGTGACACAGATGGCTATCAGCCAGCTTTCCTTTTGGGGGATGGGCGAAATGCCCAATCTTCAGAAGCATGTTGGGTAGAGAGCTGTTGGAACCCACTTCGACATTAATCCCCCAAATCCTAGGCTTTCCACTTTCAACTCGGCAACGAAAGATGCCCCTTCAAACAACTTGTTTTTCTTTTCTACCCCGTTCGCTGTTAGAGCTCCAGCTGCTTGGATTCCTGGCTCCATATGACCTGAGCGCCTCTTAACTTCTTACAAGAGTTCAGAAGTGGTTCGAAAACGAGCCCATGGGAGTTGCTGCCCCTACAGTCTACATCCAGACTACTGAGAGTCAGGGTCGCAGCTCCGGCACTTGCGGGCTTTAAGACCCTGGACAAATTAATCTCTCTGTGCCTCCCTTTCCTCATGTGCGAATTAGTTGTATGATGTCCGGGTATAGGCTCGTTACGAGACTTCAGCGAGACAAGAAGCCTAGTTTTGTTACTTTCTATAGGAAAACTTCGCTGGTCAGCAGAACCAAACCCTCCACCCCTCACTTTGTCCTTGTCCTCTGCAGGCCTAACAACACCTTGTGCGTCATCACCACAAAACGTCATAATGGCATTTGGAGTCAGACCTCCTCCTGGGTTCGAATCTAAATTCTGTCCCTGCAATTCGCGGGTGTTGTTCTTGCGCCAGCCGCTTACTCTCCCCTTGCTCGGCTCCTTAATCCACAGAAGGGTGAGCCGAGCACGGAGAAAGAGCTCCGTGCACCTTCCCTGGGGTCACCCTTGCATTTATTTGGGGTCCGGCTTGCGCGCTCCCGCGGGGCCGGGGCTGAGCGTGCCCGAGCGCGTACTTCGCGTCTGGTGAACGAAGGAAGCTGGGACCCCGGTACCCGGGCTACCGCTCTCCCAAAGGAAAACGCACGCATTTTGTCAGAGATGAACGCTATATTTGGAAACCTCTGGGGACCCAAGGGTCCTCAGTCGCAGACAGCAGCGGGTAGTAGCCAGAGGAAGCGGGACGCCCAGTCCTGCGGCCGTCGACCTCCCCCAGCTCCGGTAAGGTCACAACGGGAACGCGCCGGGTTCCGGAGCACAGTCTCCAGCCGTGCCAATCGTGACCCCTGACCCCTGCGCATCCCCCAGCAGTCCGGTGCGGAGCGTCCCACTGCGCCTGCGTACCGGGCGTACGCCCGCGAATGCGGCCCGCGAATTGCGCCGGCGCGCGGAGCGGTGCATGTCGGGACGTGTAGTCTCCCCGCCGCCTTGAGCGAGTGACCGTTCCTGTGCAGGCCCCGGCGCAGGAGCCTCCGCGGCCTGGAGCTGTAAGTGGGTGACATCCGGTCAGCGGGATCCTGACCCGAAGCCCGACAGCTTTTGGGGGGCGCTGGGGAGTCCGGTGGTCGGCCCCGCGTTTGCTGTTCTGTCAGGGATGCCCGCCAGCCGGCCCCCCTGCCGCGCGGCGCCGGCTTCCCGGGTGGGGACCAGGAGGGTGACGGCCGCCGCGGCCCCACCCGCGGAGCGCCCCGGCCTGGCTCGGTCGTCCCGGCGCCGCGGAATCCGCGGATCCGGCGCCGGGGGCGCTGTGTTTAGGCCGGCACGAGGTCCGGACGGGGCCCAGAGTTGTTCCGGACGGAGGGTTTGGAGAGATGAGCGAATATTCCGGACACCCTGTTATGTGGATGGGTGGGGGAAACGACGGCCGCCGTTGGCCCTCATCCCCGGGTCTCAGCGGGTTAGGTGTTACTCCCCAAGGGTCGGTTATGGAGGAGCCGAGATCCAGCCTCTCTGGCCCTGGGAACCGCAGGTGACCTGGTAGTGGGGCTCAGAGGTCGACGGAGTGATGCCCAGGGTTCACCTGCAACTCCCTCCCCCTCGCACCACCCAACTTCTAATGATTGGGTGAAGAGCTGGGGTGAAAAGGGCAGAGACCGGGAATGCGAACATGTTCCGAAACGTTCTGACACGGCCTAATTAGCGGCTGGAATGAGCGTAGATAGCAGGAGACTGACCACCCTGGAGTTTGCTGGGTGTGCCAAGAAGAAAACGTAGATTCTGGACAGTATTTTGTCCAGATGGCTTTCATTGTCCTAACCTGAATAAACGGAGAGCTTTTCCGGTTTTTAGGATAAATCTGGCAAAGGAAAAAAAAAAAATGATAGAAGCAAAGGCTTCTATCTGAGCCACTGTTATTTTTCAGATTTAAGTTAGCTTGAATGGTGCATAGTTCCGGGGGAAGTCTAAAACCTCCTGCACTTCACAGTTTTTATGCCTCAACAGTGTCCACGCCTTGTTGGCTTCTGCAGTTCGGCCCTCAGATACCAGCTGCCTTCTGTGGCTAATATTGCATCAGACATACATATGGCAGTGGAGCTAATAGCCTGCTGATATTTTTAGCTGTCTCAGTTCTCATTTGCTGAAGTCCTGCCAGGTGCTACAAAAGTTAGAGTTAGAGCATGCAATTGAAGCGAGAAGAGGAAAGTTATCATTTGGAGGCAGCAGGTAGGAATGAGCTGGACCGATCAGCCCTCTTGTCTCCCACCCGCTCACTGCATCACTCCCACTACTTTTTTTTTTGCAGGTTGACTTTAAATATGTTTCCTTCTAAAGAGCTTGAATTTCATCACCCTAGGTATGAAGCTGAGGCAACTGCCAGTAAATTTTCATAGTCAGATTGTGTGATATCAGAGAAAATGGGGACTTAACGAATTCCAGAGTTGCAGAGTTGTTCCTTGGATTCCGATTTTTAAAATGAGAACATTTTGGTTCAGAGAGGTTAATGGCTTGCCCCGGGTCACATGCCTGCCATTGGTGCCACCAAGAATAGAGTCCAGCTCTCCAGTTCTCTTGGTCCCTGCTATCTTGCATTGATTGCATTTTGCTCTGGTTGCCTCTTGTTTATGGTTCTTAAGCTTGGCATGCCCATTAGCAGAAGGAGAGATATTTATCATAACACTAATGGTTGATATTTATTGAAATGTTTTCCATGTACTGAGCATTGTGCTTAGTGTTTATAATCCAGTCTCTGAAGAATTTACAAATGAGAGATGCGGGGCTCAGAGAGGCCAAGTGAGTTGTCCAAGGTCACACCAGTAGTAAATGTAATATTTGGTTGCCAGAGGGCCAGACCGTTGGGTGTTCTTTTTTTAAGTCAACACTCTTTTTTTTTTTTTTTTAAATTAATTTCCTAAAATAATCCCTACACCCAGTGTGAGGCTGTAACTCACAATTCCGAGATCAAGAGTCACATGCTTTACCAACTGAGCCAACCAGGCACCCCATGGGGTGTTCTTTTTAATTTCCTCTCATAAGCTTTTTGGACCTATTTGTTGCCCTTGACCTTGGGAATCAATATCTTACGTTAATCCATTAATGTATCTTATATTAATCCATTAATTCTTACATCAAGTCTTGTAATTAATTACATTAATACATTAATATGACCGCAGAAAATAAAGAACAGCCAAACTTACCTACTGTATTTGTACACAGCTCCGTTAGAGCAAGAGTTGTAAAAATGAAATTTACATAACCTTAAACATTGTTCAATTACAACACGGCTAAACCCTGAGATTATCAGAGATTACTGAAAGTGAAAATTCTAGCAACAGGTCATAGGAACGTGTTTCTCCAGTGCAAGTCAGAATCTCCTGCTACTTGAGGACAAACAGGCCATTTATCCATGAAGAAAACGAGCACCTTCAATCACGTCATCCCATTTAAAGAGATTTATGGTGTACGTTCCTATCATGAACTTATCTGGCTTTGAAAGAAGTCGTGGGGAAAACTCGGTTATCTTGTGCCAACCACCAGCCTGTTTTCCAGATACTATGACCTTGAATCGATGAGGTATGAATTTTCTATACTTACATGCTTTTGTAAGTAAAAGTTTTAATAAAACACTTTCCCCGAAGTTCATTTTAGTATCCCCATTCTAAAGGCCTGACCTTTTCTTGTGCCTTTTCTCCATTCTAAGTACATTTAAAGGCAAGCATCCCCATGATTTTTGAATTTGCAAAGCTTTCTGCCCATATCAGGGTAAGACTCTGGAGCCACACTGGATGGGTTCAAATCCCAGTCCCTGTGCGACCCTGGACGCGTTACATAAACTTTGTTGCCTCACCTCTGACACAGAACAATAAATCTCTCTCCGGAGCTCGTGTGAAAACTAAATGAGTTTGCACAGCTAATGTGCCGTAGTGCAGCCAGGCACCGTGACGTGAAGCTCCGAGTCTACCGTAAGTTGCCAAATTTCAGAAAAAAGTCAGGGCCCTAGAGCCCATCTGGCTCACACCCCCTTTCTTCATTTACAGATGGGACCAAGGCCCCGGGAGGGAAGTCACTTACCAGAGTGCGTGGGTTCTTCATCCAGAACTCAAGTCTTCTGACTCTTGGGGTACGTGCCGTAGCATAAGAATAATGACATACAAGGCCTTGGAGCAGATGCTGTGCTCCAGCTGTGTCCCCTGACCTGTCATTTCCTGCTGCTGCCTCACATTTTAGATGAGATTCTAGATAGGAATTACTTCCTGAGGACAGTTTTTTTGCGTATCATTTATTCCCCTCCAGATATTTTTTAAACACCAAGATGAGCTTAACACTCAGAGGACTTGAAAAAAGAGAGGCACTCATCCGCCGGCCAGCTCTTTGCTCAGGACAGGAGGTGGGTGGAGAAGACTTGGGAGCTCTTCTGTCCACAGATGCGTGGCGGGGGGGGAGCACCTGTCCCCTCAGGCACAACACTGCCACCGCTGCTCGGGGCTGTGCCCCCAGCCCAGGCAAAAAATAGCCACGGAGACCTTTCTGCTCACCAAGAGCCAAGCCCGTCTTCCTCCCTGAGCCGGGCCATCTGCTTTCCACCAGGCTCTGGGTCCCCTGCTGGGGGCCCCCCCGAACCCTCCTCTCTGTGGGGCTTGCTGTCTTTGCTCATGTGCCCTTTCTCTCCATCAAAGGGAAGGCTTCCTAAGGTGGACTGATCTGGAAAACCCAAAGTGACCTGTTTCTTCTCTCCCCCCCAGAACAGCAAGACCTGACCTCCCAGTTCCTCTCTCCATGTGCTTGTCTGAGCAGGCCCACGTCGACCAGGAGTGACTTCACAATTGGCCCAGCATGAACTGGAAGGTGAGTATGCTTTTAATTTATACGTTGTGGCTTGGTTTTTTCTTTCTCCTCATTGTAAAAAGTGAGAGTAGGGGGCACCAGGGTGGCTCAGTTGGTTAAGCATCCGATTTCAGCTCAGGTCATGATCTCGCAGCTCGTGAGTTTGAACCCCATGTCGGGCTCTGTGCTGACAGCTCGGAGCCTGGAGCCTGCTTCGGATTCTGTGTCTCCCTCTCTCTGCCCCTCCACCGCTCATGCTCTGTCTCTCTCTCTCTCTCTCTCTCTCTCTCCCCCCCCAAAAATAAACATTAAAAAAAAACCTTTTTTTTTTAAATTGAGAGTAACAGTGCTGTAGAGGTGGGTTGATTAAAAAGAAAAAAATGAATTAAAGCAGGAATCATAATACTATTTAATATTTAATTTTAAGTTAAAACATATAAAAGTTCATTTAGTCACCAGACTTTTGGAGGGGGGTTAGGCCCTTTCTTTGAATGGGGGTACACTGACTTCAGATCTGCCTCACTTTTCTTGCAAAAACCATGCCTGTAAAGTTTTACCTACAGTTTCACATTTTGGTTTCTTTCAAGTGGGTTACTATGTTATGAAACAACCTACATACAAAATCTTTCCAGATTTTTATCTCGTCTTCCCTAATCTTTTACATTTGTGTTGCCAACAGCACTGTTTTTTTTTTTTTCAACTCAAACTCGAAAATGCATTGAAAGCGTTTGATTTACTTCTCATGGAAACAAGTTTTTTCTTTATAAAATATAGCCATATTTCACTAAGTGTTGTGTTTACAAAAACTACCTATGATAACATCAAGTTCAACTTAAACTAGTTGGGGAATAAACATAGCTGTCCTCTGCAGAACAGATTCAGCAGATGAGAGCACAGGGCCAAGGGCAGAATTCTTCGGGGCATTCAGCGGGCTGCGGGCAGCAGCCAGCAGGTTTTACAGAGGGAAGGAGAATCATCGCATCAAATCCCCAAAGTGGGTGGGGTGTGGTAGCTGTTGGTTTAGAGAGCAGCCACTAAAATAGATCATATTGTAGAGTCTTTGAAAGTATGATATCCAGCAAAAATCGTGTTGTCTTCACCGTCTAGAGATGGCTACTATTAACAATTTTGGTGTGTTTTCTTCTAGTGTTTTGTCCATATTTGTAAGTGTAGCGTGTGTGTTTTCAAACTTAGGATCTCACTGTGTATTTTTGCAACTATGAGCATTTGCTTGTTCAAAACATCCACCAGCTTTCCATTGCAAGGCTCCCTGGGAAGGTGTGGAAGCAGGACCGGGGGGGGGCTAGGAGATAGAGAACCCCTCTGCTTCCCCAGCTCTTTGGGGCAAAGGTTTGGGGGGGACCATGCAGAAGGACGGACCATGGGGACTTTTCTCCAGGACAAGCCTGGTTGAATTTAAGAGGCAGAGTGAGGACTTCTTGAAGGGGTTGAAAATGTTGGAGCGTTTGTTTAGCAAATATTGGGATTCCAGAACTCACCGTGGAAAGGCTGGGAAGGAAAGACGAGGCAGCAAGGAGATACAAGGGGAAGAAGCAGAAAACGGCGTGGGGTGGGATTTAGGGAAGGGCCTGTCCTCTCTGTGGTGGCCACAGGCAGTGGGGACAAGAGGCAGTAACTGGTACTGAAGGCTTGCTGAGGACTTGTTAAAACACAGACGGTGTTAAAACACACACCCCCCAAAGTTCCTGATCACTTAGTCTGGGGCTACCACTGGTCTAAGGCAGGCCGCAGAGAACGTTTTTAATCGTAGAATGATGGACAACCCACTTGACCACCCAGGCCAATCCTGCCGGTGACAGAAGGCGTTCTTTCTTATGTCAGGGACAGAATCTGCCCAAACCTTTCGGACTTCGAGCAGACACATAGCTCTGTGGCTGCCTGGGAACCACCTCATGTTTAAGAGGGGGCCCTTCCCTGTACTGTCGGGAAGAAGTGGCCTCTCTTCGCACCCTGACTGCATGAGGCTCTGGAAGGCAGCAGGATTATGTAGCCCGCGGTACATCCTGTCGGCTTCCCTTTCTGGCTCAGGGGGCCTGTGGCATCAGTGACAGTCAGTACTGCGCATTAGCGACAGTATTTGCTAATTATTCAAAAAATGAGCCACTCTCATTACACGAGATTTGGGGATTTATTTTAAAAAATTGGTATGGGGCGCCTGGGTGGCTCAGTCGGTTAAGCATCCGACTTTGGCTCAGGTCGTGATCTCTGAGTACGTGAGCTCGAGCCTCGCGTTGGGCCCGCTGGTCTCCGTGCAGAACTTGCTTAGGATTCTCACTGTCTCCTCTCTTGCTGCCCCTCTCCCACTCCTACTTTCTCTCTCTCTCTCAAAATAAATAAATAGATCTAAAAAACTTTTAAAAATTGGCATAGATCTCGCCCACTCCCACAATATTTTATTCACTTACCCCCTTGAAGGTTGGTTGGTTTTGAGACCGAGACAGGGAGAGCCTGGGCGGCTCAGTTGGTTAAAGAGGCTGACTCTTGATTTTGACTCAGGTTACGATCTCATGGTTCATGAGATTGAGCCCTGCATTGGGCTCTTCACTGAGTGTGGAGTCTGCTTGGGGTTCTCTCTCCCTCTCTCTCTCTGACCATCCCCCTCCCTCAAAATAAATAAACTCTAAAAAAGTTAAATAAAATGAGGGGTTTGTTAGAAAGAAATCAAAGGCAGACATTTAGCACAACTGAAGCTCAGTCCCCCAGAGGGGCAGGAGTGCAGCCCTGAAACCCTTTGCTTTAAGCCTGGGGAAGGGGGGCCCCTGACCTCTGCTGCCGCCTCTCTGCCCCCCTTCCCGGTCCTGAAACCCCTGCCTCGCGCTGCCTCCTCTCCACTACCTTTAGAAAGAAAGTAAGTACCCACACCACTTGCCTCTGTCCACTTGTTGATGTATTCCCAATTCAGTGTATTTTCTAACTTCCCGTTGAGCTCTACATTTCCCGTCACTGAGCCGTTTGATGTTTAGATCACAGGGAACCGTGAGCTGTGATGTGGGCTGCGTCATAGTAGGACTCCACGGCCTCAGCCGTGGAGATGGGGAGAACTGGAGGGGTGACTTTCCCATGTGGATTAGTGCTCTGTTGGCCTAGATCAACCCCATGAACATCAAAGGGGGTTTCCGCCTCTGAACTGCTTGATTTTTGCTGCCAAGGAGGTAAAATAAAAGCACATTTAACGCTTTTTTTCTTTCATAGCTGGTTTGTAAACGTGGCGTCCAGCCTCATCTCGACTGAGAACCTTCAAGAAAATACAGGAATTAGAGGGCTACTGGGGGGAGGTAGCGGAGGTTAGCTCTAAGTCTGAGTGAGGCAGACCCGCGTTCCAAGCTGCTTATATTTGTCACGATGGAAAGTTTCACTTTTGCAAGGTGTTCAGTTTCTTCTACTGTTGCTCGAGTGGTCTTTCTCAGTGCGTATGTTGTATTTATTCTTTGCTGTGAAAATGACTTTGTGCTTGGACACTGTTACCCAGCTGCTCAGTATTCTTGGGTTCTGACTGTTCTGGTTAAATTAAAACAATTGAAATATTTGGATTCCTCCTTTGGATGTCCGTTCTCTTCCTGCTGTACCACCTTGCCGTCGTCCTCAAATATCCGTAAGTAGCCTGTTAAATCATTTCAGAGGTAGTGATTGCAGTCGGCTTTAGTAAATTCAGTAGCCCAGACGTCGTTTGTTTGTATAATTTAATAGCAAAATTGGTGAGCGTGGGGAGTGGATGATGTGTCTTACAGTGTAGTGATAAAGAGAGCTCAGGTTTTGGAGCGGTCTGAGCTCGGTCGGACCCTCACCGTTCCAGACTTTACACTTTCTCAGCCATAAAATTAGGACAGTCTGTCTGCCTCCCGGGGACAGGAGCCGGGAGCCCGCCTGCTATGGGAGGAACCTGTAGGGGAGGCCCGTAGCGCCCAGTGAGCTCCCTGTAGGCCTCACTGACGCCATGACATCTAAGCATGAAATCTGTATCTAGGTCTAAGCCTAAAGAATTGTAATAAAATTGTGCGAACACGTATGTACATAATTTATGATTTCATTAAGTCCGTTTCCTTGAAACTCGGGAAGCAGGGGAAAGAAGACCGGCATCGAGGTTAGAATATTTCATTCTGACTCTGGCCTCATCGTGAATCGGCTGTGTGACGCAGGCCTCTCCCCGACCATGAGCTTCACTCTCCTTGTTTGTAAGGCAAACAAGTGGTAGATTTAAGTCGTGCTTAAAATCCCTCCCGGCCCTCCCGCTCTGTGAGCATATTGTTCCCGGCTAGCTGAAGTTTTCACGGACTCATTCTGTTAGAAGGAGAGACAAATGTGCTTCCTGTAGTAGAATCTAGTAGGACCTCCTTATATGGGAATTGCGTATAATAAGTTATGTTTGGCAGTTTACTGATTTCACTGGAATAAATCCTCCCTAATTAATCCTCTAGAATAAGTGACCACTCAACTAAAGCACACCTTTATTCGGGAAGGAATTTTTACTCACGCGAAAAGCTCACAGTTATCATTCAGGTCACGCTAACCGTGTTTATGAAACAAGTATAGTGTTTCCCTTGAGATACTGTTGCTCTATGTGCACTAACATCGTAACGTACCTACTAGTACAGACAGTAATTCAAATCCATCGTTATTCCCCGGACGCCATTGTGGCCCATGGGTCAGAACTTACCCTCTAACCGGAAACTATGGGAACAGTTAATGAGTAGCTCAGTTTTCATGTTTTGAATTTTACTGTATTTTTATATTTATTGAAGCGCCGATGCTGATGAGTGGCTACAACCAAGAGGAAATCGTAGCCTCCTAGGATCGGAGAATCTAGAGACGGGGTCTGGCCCACCTCCCTTGAGGAGGCAGAAGCTTAGAAGTCAAGTGCCTGACCCAGGTCTCGTGGTCAGTCGGTGGCAGAGCAGAGCTATAGCCCGGTCCCCCCTGCGCCCCCCCCACCCCAGCTCCGGCTGCTTTCACTGGACCGCAGTGCCTCCTGGGCAGCAGGGGCCGGGGTGACCGGCCCAGGGCCTGGTCCAGTCGTGGGAGACCACAGTTACGTCTGCGGCCCGTGGGTGGTTCACGCACGAAGCTAGCAGCAAGGGGGCGGTGGAGGGTGGAGGGAAAACTAGACCGCGTCTGTCCTGGTCGCCAGCGTAGCCCCAGCAGCTGGCCTAGTGCCTGTTACGTGACAGGTGTGCGGTAAGGGTTTGCTAAACGAGGGAATGTAACAGAAACGTTCCTTCTCAATCATAGTACATCTAGAATGCTTGCTTTCTTCTTTAAGGTCCTTGAACACATGCCCTTGCTGCTGTATATCTTGGCAGCAAAAACCTTAATTCTCTGCCTGGCGTTTGCTGGAGTCAAAATCTACCAACGGAAAAGATTAGAAGCAAAACTGGAAGCTGAAAAAAAGAAGCAGTCAGAGAAGAAAGATAACTAGAGGGAAAAATCAAAGGTATGGGGACTTTGCTCGTGCAAAATTTACAGCGGGCCGGGGTGGGCCGAGGCACAGACGTGGGGGTCAGAGAACCCCTCCTGCCTCCAGTCTGAAGGCCGCGTGAGACCCACCTGCTGTCTGATGGGGGGCATCTGCGGGAGGGGAGGCGTGCAGATCCCGGCCCCCTGCACCCTGGGTGCAGATGAGCTAGGTTGTGCCCGCCTCTGCTCGAAGCCTGGGCGCTGCTCCCTTATCCAGGCAGCGGGGCTGAGCAGGTGTTGGGTCGCAGAACTCTTGAGAATTTCCTGAGAGCCGTGGACCTTCTCCCGGCAGAAGCACGCATAGTAGAAACACCTACAGTTGCACATCAAATTGCAGACGGGGGCGGGGAGGAGGTGGGGTCACAGGTCTGTGGAGACCCATGCCCGTACCTAAGATGAACAAACCCTGCTCGATCTTCAGGAGAAAGTCTGACTCCCAGGAATGGCATAGAAATCCCCTCCCGATGTGTTCTTGCCCCTCCAGTGCTCACTCCCCACACTTCTGCAGGCCACTCCTTGACCGTGGGAGACTTTCCGGCCCCTTGGCCTTGGCTTGTTAGTACCAGAGCGTCCTTCCCAACAACCTCTTCATGTAAGCGTGAAGTCTTACTCGTCGCGGTAGCCCTGGGCCTGTCACAGCACCCAAGAGGTGCCCAGAGCACATCTGTTGAGTTAAGGCACCAGGAAGTAGTTCTGAAACGCCCACCACAGAGTGAACAGACGATGATCAGCACCTCCCTTAGTTCTGGTGTGTGATCTGATTTCTTCCATTTATCGGGTTGAATTCTGTGCTGCTCTGAAAATTTGAGGATTCAACTACGGTGACAGGTTTCTAGATCAGCGGTCCCCAAACTTGGCTCCTGATCAGAATTGTTGAAAGTGCAGATTTCCAGGCCCCAACCCCCGAGAGATTCCATTACGTGGGTGTAGACATCTGTTCTTTTGAAAAACCATTAAGGGATTCTTCTTTCTTTTTTTTCTTTCTTAACATACGTAGGTGTATTTTTTATTTAAATTTTAGTTAGTTAACATGCATTTAAATTTTAGTTAGTTAACACAGCCCTTTCAGCAATGTGTCACTCTAGGAGCCACTGGGCCAGCGATCTCCTAACCCCTCTCCACCCGGAGATACCATGCTTCTGTAAATAGGAATTCCCATAGAGGATTTTTAAAAACCTTTTTTAATGTTGATTTATTTATTTTGAGTGAGAGAGAGAGAGCAGGAGAGGGGCAGAGAAAAAGAGGGAGAGAGAGACTCCCAAGCAGGCTCCGAGCTGTCAGCACAGAGCCTAACACGGGGCTCGATCCCACAAACTGTGAAATCATGACCTGAGCAAAAATCAGCCTCGGATGCTTAACCAGTTGTGCCACCCAGGTGCCTCCCGTAGAGGATCTTTAGGCCTGTGGAGGTGTAGGGGCGCCTGGGTGGCTCTGTCGGTTGAGCGTCAGCCTTCAGCTCGGGTCACAATCTCGCACTCCGTGAGTTCAAGCCCCGCGTCGGGCTCTGTGCTGACAGCGGAGCCTGGAGCCTGCTTCGGATTCTGGGTCTCCCTCTCTCTCTGCCCCACCCCCGCCCACGCTCTCTCTCTCTCTCTCTTATTATAAATAAATAAATGTTAAAAGAAAAAAGTTTGGACCTGTGGAGGTTAATGGCACACGACTAGTAATCGTAGCAACACTTACTGAATGACTGTTGTGTGGCTAGCATTTTGCTCAGCATTTCTCAGCTGGCCGGCTTATCGCTTCTGCTCATAGCTCTGCGGGGCCCGTTCAGACTGAGAAAGGGCTGGCCCTCTGCCTCGTGAAGAGCAGAGTCAGGATCGAACCCAGGTCAGACACGGGCCCACCGGGCCTCACCCCGGCTGCATCCCCTTCCCGAGTGCAGGGACGTGCACTGAGAGACTGTGAAGCACAGTGGCTCTCTGGTCCTCACCCCGGGCCCAGAATCCCGTCCTCTGTCATTGCCCCCCACACCGTCCCTGGCCAGAACCTTGGTTTTTTTGGAAACGGTGTTTTACTGGCTGAAACCCAGGAGTGGGCAACTGGGGTGAGGAAAGAGGGAGCATTGCAAAACTAAAACCATCAAGGGAGGGCAGTTCTCTTTGAAATGTGTGGTAGGTTGAATTTCTGTCTCAGGCAGAGTCTAATTTTTTTTAATGTTTTATTTATTTTTGAGAGCAAGAGAGACAGAGCACGAGCAGGGGGAGGGGCAGAGAGAGAGGGAGACCCAGAATCCGAAGCAGGCTCCAGGCTCCGAGCTGTCAGCACGGAGCCCGATGCAGGACTCGAACTCACAGACCGTGAGATCATGACCTGAGCCGACTGAGCCACCCCGGCGCCCCCAGAACCCTCATTTTGCGTTAGACCAAGAAGAGGAAGGAAAGATGGGATGTGGGGCCACGAGCGCTTCCCTCCCACCGGCACCCGCAGAGGCCTCGGGGCGCGGGGGCTGCCGCGAGACTGACGCTTCATTTTCCTGCCAGCCTCGAACCTGCTTTTAAACCAGGGCAGAAAACCGGGATGTTGAAAATAACATTCTTTTAATAGATAAACTTGCGGTGGTTTCTGTTTGTTACGTTGAACCGGCTGAGCGCCAGGGTCAGCGCTGAGCAGGTCAAACCTCCGTCGGTGTTCAATCAGACATTTCATACCCACCCTTTTTGTCTTCCTTTCTAGAGTTTGCGATTTAAATGTCAGCCTGAGTGGACCCCAGCTGAGAAGGAAGCGGAGACCCTTACTGAATGGGGTGTCGGAGGATAGACTCCCAACCTATAAGTTTAACTTAAAATTGTATGCATTTTTTTATGCCCTTGAAAGAACCAGTATTTTGTTTACTGAAATAAAATACCTTTGTAAAAACGTTGTCTCTGTCTCTGGAATAAGCCAGAGCATTTGTGTCTCACGCAGACACACACCGCCCCCCACCCCCACCCCCCACCCCCCGCCCGGTGTTGTGAGGGGAGGGAGTTTTGCCAACCTGCACCCCTCCCGGCCTTTCTTGGGATCGCAGGTGCTCTTGACCCAGGACCGGGCGGAGGGAGAAGTGGCGTCTGCTCCGGGGGTGGGAGCCTCGGCCACCCGCCCTCCCCGGCTCTCCGGCCCTCTGCTGTGCTGCCCTCCTGCACGCTGCCCTGCTCCGGCCCGCCTCCGGCCATGTTTCCATTGTTGGGGTAGAGGGAGGCCGCACCCCACTTGCCCAAGCCACGTTAGCGCCTCTGCTGACCCAGGAGGGTCCTCGTGGGGAGGGCTGCAGGGTGAGACCCATCGGCCACACTGGGCGGGAGTCTAGGAAGAACTCGCGTCCCCGAGTCCTGCTGTGACAGAGTTAGAAGAGCGGGGTGTACACGGTCCTCTCCCCCCCCCACCCCCACCCCGTGTGCTTGTTGGGATTTGCGGTAAGAGACGAAGGGGAGGGATGAACCAGGGAGCCTTTCAGGTTTGAGAGAAGCGATCCTAAGATTTTTTGACTCAGCACCTCACAGACGGAGATCTCTGCCAAAAGATTCACGATGTCTCACTTCCCTCGATTAGAGAGCGGATCAGGGATGAGAAAGCAGTAACCAAAGCCATACATCTGGGGGAAGGTTTGGTGCCGTTGCTGGTGGCCACGTGGAACATTTGCATGGGTGTGTAATCGACCCTTGAGCCACGGAGGTTTGAATCACAGGGCTCCACTTGTACGTGGGTTTTCTCCATAAATACAATGCTGTCAATGTATTTTGCTTATGGTTTTAACGGGTTTTTTCCCTAGCTTGCTTGAAGAACACATTATATTTTCCCTTCCCTTCCCCTATGGTCTTCTGTTAAGTTTCTCGGATTGCACATGTGAGTGAAATCATACGATATTTGTCTTTCTCTGACTGACTTATTTCACGTAGCAGAATACCCTCCAGTGAAAATTAAGCCACAAACAGAGAGGGAGGCAAACCATAAGAGACTCTTACACACAGAGAACACACTGAGGGTTGATGGGGGTGGGGGGGGGGGGTGGGGGGACGGGGAAAATGGGAGACGGGCATTAAGGAGGGCACTTGTTGGGATGAGCACTGGGTGTCGTATGTAAGAAATGAATCCTAGGAATCTACTCCCGAAGCCAAGACTGCACTGTATACACTGTATATCAGCTAACTTGACAATAAATTATTCAAAAGTAAAATTGGAAGAAACCATTTTTAAAATTCATGGTCAGAAATGACATGTAACCATTTGCAGAATAAGAGCTGATATGAAAGATGAAGAGAAAAGAATCCATTGTGTAATACATACACAACAGACGTGTTAATCAACTGTTTATGTCCATCAGTAAGACTTTTTGGTCAACGATAGGCTATTAAGTTTTACGAAGAATACAGGTGAATTTTTGACTACGCAGGGGACTGGCATCCTTAACCCCTGCATTCAGGGAGCAGCTGTGTATTAATGGGTGTCCAGCCCACTCCGGCCCCGGTTGACAGAACTTCGAATTTTAAACCAGAGAGGTAAAAGGAATTCTATCGTTCTTAAATTTTACTGTGGTTACTGGATGCTCTTAGCCACAATTTAGGAAGCAGCATTGACATAGGATCAAATTCTAGGTACAGAATTGGTTCTGACCCAACAAGCTACAAATCCCCAGAGCCCATGTGGCCTGGGTCTCGTGGAGCACAAACAGACCCAGAACAGAAGTGGAATGCCCTAGGATTTCTGCGCCCTGGTCCCCACGTTCCCCGAGTTCCTCAGGTGGGGTCCAGAACTGACCCTGGGCCACGGCCAACCCTCCCGCCTTTGTCGGGGTGCCCTCTCCAGCCTGGCAGGCGACCCACCCACCCTGGCCTGGGACCTCTGTCTCTGCTTCCTTCCCTCTCTGCAGGTCTAGGGCATCCCTGGCTTCCAGCACACGGGGTACCTCTGGGTACCTTTCCTCCCACGTGCACCCCCTGCTGGCTGCCTCGTCAATCCTAGGAGGGGGGCTGTATCCTTTTCCCGGAGAGTCAATCTGCCCAACCAGATGATCCACGTTTATTTTAAACAGGTGCTTTCCTAGGGGACTGACAACTGGGGAATTTGTGGAACATGGGGTTATCTTGGAAAATCTGGTAGAGGGTGACCTAAGGATTGAACTGCTTAAACCATTAACCACACACAAAGTCGGTAGATGTATTGTTTGAGTTTAAATAATTGGCGGGATGCAGGCTGTGCGTGGATGAATGTAGGTGGACAGGACAGAGAGATCGGTGCAGCCCACAGCCAGGACCCCAGCCGGTCTGCGGCGATCCAGCAGCTCTCCGACCTTAACTGTGAGTGGATCCACAAGAAGACCGCCCCCGGGCAGCCGGAAGAGGTTTCTGAGAGCGAAAACTGAAACCTATTCTCTCCCCCCAGGGGAGCTCCGGGACCCCTTACACAGATCCCATTTAATCTTATTAGACTTGTCCTAACCCCTCTCTATTGGTTTCAAGCTGATAACATATCGGAAGCAGAAATGAAAAGGCTGTTCGCAGGAGAAATGCCTCGGCACGAAAGAGGTGGTCTTTGTGAAGCGGACCGAGCCTGAGAAGTCACTGTACCATCACCTAGTGCCAGACGACACAGTGGCCGACGGCCCCACACCGGGACCACCGCACGTTATGACTTTACGTTCACAAGGATGACCTTAGTCACTAAGAAAAGGTTCAACTACTTTGCTTATCGAGGCAGAGAGGCAGAGACATATATGATGTATTTCAGGAACTGAATAGTTCAAACGAAAATATCTTGAGTGTGTTAAAAAGCATTACCTCTCCCCCGAAGAGTATCCAAATTCTCATCTCTGCGGAAACATAGCTGCCTAAATGATTCAGTCTCGACGATCTCTCTCTCTCTCTCTCTCTCTTTAATATTTATTTTTGAGATAGCACAAGCGTGGGGAGGGCAGAGGGGGACAGAGGATGCAAAGCGGGCTCTGCACTGACAGCAACGAGCCGGATGCGGGGCTCGAACTCAGGAACCGGGAAATCACGACCTGAGACGAAGTGGGACGCTCCGCTGACTTCATCGGACCCCCGGGTGCCCTAGTCCCGATGGTTTCTAGATGCCTGGGCCTTGATAGCAGGACGTCTCGCCTGACTTGATCACGTGGATGTTCCTCGACATCGCCTCTTGGGCGCCGGTCCCCGGTCGCCCCTGTGTGGGAGCGAAGCCGGGAGATAATGGAGAGAGTCTGGAGGGAAACAAGAATGCAGGATGGGTTCTCCAACGTGAGCACACACGAGAGGCAGTTTCAAATGCAGATTCCTGGGGTGCCTGGGGGACTCAGTTAAGCGTCCGACTTCGGCTCAGGTCATGATCTCAGGTTCGTGGGTTCGAGCCCTGCATTGGGCTCTGTGCTGACAGCTCAGAACCTGGAGGCTGCTTCCAATTCTGCGTCTCCCTCTCTCTCTGCCCCTCCCCAACTCACACTCCATCTTTCTCTCTCTCTCTCTCTCAAAAATAAATAAGCATTTAAAAAAATAAGAATAATTAAATTAAATTAAAAATAAAACCTTTAAAAAATATATTAGAGGGGCGCCTGGGTGGCTCAGTCGGTTAAGCTTCCAACTCTTGGTTTTGGCTCAGGTCATGATCTCACGGTTTCATGAGTTCGAGCCCCGCATCGGGCTCCTGTAGAATTGTCCTGTGATCCCCAACTTTGCAGCAGGCTGAGTACCTCCCGGGAGGGGAGAGGAACCTCGGTAGCCTTGGGGGAAGGCAGGATGGACGGAAAAGTTTTTCTGAAAGGGGGAAGCTTGAGCTCCATCAGGGCTGAAGGAGACAGAGGAAGGGGGACCGGCTGTGCGAGGAAGCAGGGAGGGCCCGAGGAGGGGGGTCATCTGGGGACCAGGCACTGAAGGCCTTGGAAGCCAGGGCGGTGGCCTCAGTTTCCCCTCCGGCTTGGCACAAGGCCTTCTGCTCCCAACGTGGGAGGGGTGCTGCGTGCAGCGGGGAGAGCCCCCTGTGTCTTGCCCTTGAGGGGCCAGACTCCACAATCCCTTCTCCCTCTGCCTTCTCCCCTCGGACGGAGGCACCCTCCTCCCTGTTCCCCCGTAGCCTCTGTGGTGTCTCCCTGCTTCCGGGGCCCCAGCGGCTCAGCTGAGCTGAGAGAGGGGGCTGAGCTGCCAGCCGTCCGAGGAGCTGATCGAGGCAACAGGCTCCAAATGGAAGAGTTAAGCCTTTAACCACTTACTCTGAGGGTACCAGATGGCACCAGCAAGAGTCTAAAGTGAGGAGGAAGGGCCGGCCTGCCCCGTTCCGTTCCCAACCCCCCCGTGCACCTGCCAGGGGTCAGGTGGATCCGCCCAGACAGAGAGCTGCTCCCTAAACAAAGGCTCTGGTGGTTTCAGGGCCCCCCGGGGTGTGGGTGGGAGGCCAGAGGGAAGGTCCTGGAGTGGAGAAGTCAGAGTGGGGCGAAGTGTCCCCAAGCCTTCCCCTTCCCCGCAAGGAGCCTGGAGACCCCACCGGGGGAGCCCAGAATGAAGGCGCCAGGCTGGGGGTGCAGATGTGTGACCTGTCAGTGCTCCCCCCACCGCCCCCCGCCTCCCGCCTCTGAAATGCTGATGCAGTGGCTTGTTCAGCAGCCGTTTGGGACAATGAGGATGGAACCATGTTAGGACAGTGGAAGGACTCTGGGTTCTTGATGACCGTGGATCCATCATATTAGCCCTGAGCTGCCACCTTGGCACTTCTTGATTTTTCTGTGGTGGAGGTGGGGTACCTTCTTTTAAAAAATTTTGTTTTGTGTTTATTTTTTGAGAGAGAGAGAGAGAATGCCTGAGCAAGGGAGGAGCAGAGAGAGAGAGAGACAGGGAGAGAGAGAATCCCAAGCAGGCTCCGTGCTGCCAGCACAGAGCCCAGTGCAGAGCTCGATCCCATGAACCGGGAGATCATGACCTGAGCCAAAATCAAGAGCCAGACGCTTAACTGACTGAGCCACCCAGGAGCTCCCCGGGGTGCCTTCTCTGTTAAATCTCTGTGGGTTAGGTCTCCACTACTCACAGCATGACCTAATCCTAACCAACCCACGAAGCCTGCTAGAGACGGGCGCGAAGGTTACTTGAGAAGACGTGCATTCTGCCTGACCTTCCTGTCACTACAGGTGTCCCTAAGGGAGTCAGTTACCGCCTAGACTTGTCTTCATGGGCAGATGAGCTTAAGGATCACTGCCCTGCCTATATATAGGGTGACCGTCTAAACTGAGTGAGGTCAAGTACGTGAAAATGGTTTGTATGTCTAAAACGATCACACATGGAAGGAGTCTGCACCTCCTGGGTAGGCCTTGGACCTTCCTCGGGTGGACAAGGCAGGATCCACTGGGCTCCAGCTCCATTTGCCTATTTGCTTTTGGGCTCATTTTAGGACAGACCGTTCCAACACACCACCTCCTTGGGAGTCACCATGGTCCATGGAGACAGAGCGGGGATGTGGTTGTGGGTGACGGTGAGGGCCGAAGAGGAAGGGATACCTCACCAGCCGACCTCTTAGCGAGACAGCAGCTCCTCTGACCTCATGAAGTCTCTTCCAGAGGACTCGTCCACACACGCAGGGTTGCTGTGCCTCGTTACCTTACTGTTTGTTTCATTCAGGCGTAGCACGCGATTGGTCTCGAAGAGTCCTGGCTATGCTCACCATCCTCCTGTCCTCCCCATCAGAAGAAACCTCTTATTACCATCAGCTGCCTAACCCATCACAGATGGTCTTAAAAGAAATGCCAGAGAACAAAGTTCCTTTGATCAAAGTATCTTCAGATGCGTCTACTCTCGTTATGCCCTGGTGATGAAAAGCAGCAGGAATGTTCCCCAAAGAGTGAAAAGGAAATGAGGTCAGCAACATCAGGTCTAACCGTGGGCATCCTTGCCGGCCCTCAGCTTGGACTATAATAACAGGAGCTTCAGTTGATGGGGCACTCAGGAGGTGCCAGGCATGGCTTGCGCTAAGAGTTTTAAAGCCCTCAACCCTAGTTGACTAATGAGTTAACTGAGCCTCAGGGAAGTGAAGTAACTTGTCCAAAGTCCCCTGGTTCATAAGCTGGAAACTTGAGATTCCACCTAGGTCTATCCGACTCCCAAAGCCCAGCGTACTTTCCATGACTTTTCTGCTGGAAGTTTCCACGCTTGGTATTATGCAGCATTTCTTAATTTTGCATCCAGTATTATGTAACTAAGTTGCACATTAAAGGGGGTCCTTTTGATCTCTCTGGTTATACTGACGTCTCTTTCCCCTAAGTGCCTTCCTAATGATGAAACCAGGTCTCAAGGGAAGAGGACCCCAAACTCATCTTATTAGATCATTGTGGTATTCAAACAAAAATAGCGTCCGTTGGTTTATCTTGTTTGAGAACCTTAAAAGTCTTCCATGGTTCCCCTCTCACTGCAAAATAATGTGTTTTTGCAAGGCATCCTGCCTCTTGCTCAATTTTGTGTTGAAATATCTTTTTGTTGTGGGTGTCCACTTGGAGGCGGCTGCTTTGTCAGCTGGTGTCGCCTGGTGTCGCCATGTTGTGGGAGGGAAAAAAACGCCAAATACTCCGGGAACAAAGCCAAATATGGTGGTTAGGCCTGTGGGCTTTAGACTCTGACTTCAAAACATCTCCGTCTCCTCACCTGTAAAGTGGGGAAATGGTAGAACCTACCTGATGGGGTCATTATGGGATTAAATGAATGCCCAGTAGTAGAGAGGCAGCGTGAATAATGGCTGTGCACGTGATCTTTGGATTTGAATTTTTAAAATTTTTTTATGTTTATTTATTTTTGAGAGAAAGAGAGAGAGAGCACGAGCAGGGCACTTGGCAGAGAGAGAGGGAGACGCAGAATCCGAAGCAGGTTCCAGGCTCCGAGCTGTCAGCACGGACCCCGACGCGGGGCTCGAACACAGGAACCATGAGATCATGACCTGAGCTGAGGTCGGATGCTTAACCGACTGAGCCACCCAGGTGCCCGTGAACTCTTCATTTAAATCTTCACTCCTCCACCCCAGAGCAAGTTACATGATCTCTTGATTCTTGGAGGATTCTTGGATTAACGGGTTCCACAGACTCCTGTTCACTTCACCTGTTCACCCACCAACTCCCAGCTGAATCAATCCCTGTTACAGCTTTCTAGGTGCTTTATGGGACAACCAACTTACCTTGGAGCATCTGGATGGGTTTTCACCTCCTTGGAACCTCCTTGTCTCTCACTCACCCTCCGACGCCTTTTTTTCGAGCAACGGGAAGCAAAAAGCCTGTTTAGCCACTGTCTGGACCACATCTCCTACTGATGGCAAACTGGTTCCCTGTAGATTATATTGGTGGCTCAAGCTGGTTGGCACACTATTTCAACCTTTTTGTGACCGCACACTTGGTTCTTTGTCTTTCTGACCTAAAAGTTTCGACCACACAACCTTTAGCTCTGACCACCCCTGCTCCCCATCAAGCTCCTTTGGGCTTAGTTGTAATCCTCCCACTGACCAGCCCTCAAGATGGCCTTAACAAGATGGGAGTCGAGATTCCCTAATTCACCAACAAGCTTTAATGGAACCTCCAGTAAACCTACAGCACTTTGCCAACACTCTTAGAAACCTCAGTCCTCACAGCATCCCTGTGAGGTCGTTGTTGAAGTATCTTTGGCTGCAGTGGTCCAGAGTCGAGCCCAGCAGAGTTGGTAACGACTGCCCGTAGCATGGTCCCAACCGCTTGTTAGAGGAATCACCCTTAAGAAAATTTACCAAGATAGTAGTTTTCCCATCTCCGCACTTTGTTGGTTAGGGTTTTCCATTTGCTTGGGTTTATCCTTTCAATCCCTTTGCTAATTAAATCTCTGACAAGTATGTACTGGTAAGAATAGACACTGTCAATGTACTGAAAGCAAAACTCCTTTCTGTTATTGATGATAAACCATTTCAAAGAAGACCAGGCTGAGTCTAAAGGGTTTAGGTAATTGTAAAGGGAAGGCAGAGAGAGTAGTTCGTGGCCACAGGACTTGGCTACCTCCGGGCAACACACAAGGCTCGTTAGGTTAATGACCGATGGGGCATGGATCTGGGCCTCTGGCTCTTTGTCTTCCTCTGGCTTCTTCTTGTCTTGCTGCCTTCTCTCTTTGACCACAATGGCGCACTTCCCGTAGGCCTTCCTCGCCACATCACAGAACTCAGAGAAGAGGCTGTCTTCCTGTTTGATGCATACCTCATCTCTAAGGAACGTCTGGTACTTCCAAGGCACCCATCCTTGACTACCACCAGCATGCACGATACACCAAGTTGGAGTTTGCATGAAACACCCGTCACTGAAATCTTCTCCGGTGACAAGACTCTCGGCAATATTGGTTTCTCCAAAATATATGGTCTTAAATCCATCATTTTGCAGTGTTTTCAGCGTTTTCAAATATTGGAGGCATCGCTTCCTCTTGATGTTATCGAATGGATTTCTGGTAATGATGTTTCTTAAAAGAGGGTTTGCAAAGTGAGGCATGGTGTCTTCTCAAGGGTTTTTAAAAGCCTGCATGTGTCCATCTGTGCAGCTTTGGCAAGAGTGACGTGATGACCTCACAAAGGGCTTTCTTACAGCGAGGCCAGTCACATAGATACACTGTGGATTTCAAAGCACCGCGAAACACATACTGAGAACAATTTTCTTCTGGCTTATATGATATGGGAACGGGAAATGCGAACCACGAAAAAATGTTTCTTTGACATCGCTTCTGCCATGGTCTGGGGCAGAGATTGGCAATCGTAAGAGTTCGCTAGAGCTGTTGTAACAACATACCAAAGACTGGCCAGCTTAACCAACAAAGTTATTTTCTCATGTTCCCGGAGGCTGGAAGTCCAAGATCAAAGTGTCAGCAGGTTTGCTTTCCTCTGAGGTCTCTCTCCGGGGCTGGTAGATGGCCACTGTCTCACTGTGTCCTCACATGGCCTTTCTTCTGTGTGCGTGCATGTCTCTGGTCTAATTTCTTTATGATCTTTATGATTTCTTTATGTTGGATTAGGACCCACCCATATGACCTCATTTTACTTTAATCACCTCTTTAAAGACCCTCTTTCCAAACACAGTCACATTCTGAGGTACTGGGGATGGTTAGGGCTTTGACACATAATTTGCGGGACGGAGGGACACAATCCTAACCACAACAGTCCTTTAACGGTGATGAGCCAAATTTATGACGCCTTTCCGATGGGTTCATGAGGACAAAGAGGAATATTTACATTCATTCATCCATTCCAAATGTATTTATTGAGCACCTACTAAGCGCTGGGCATTGTGTCAGGAGCCAGTGGTACAGCCATGACATGTCCAGTGAGACCTGCCCATGGGTGTGGGTTAAGTCTGCGTATGCATGGAGTTCACAGGTGGAAGAGGAAGGTATGGCAAATAGTACAAAAGAGTCAGTCTGCAAGCCTATCTTTCATTGGCTGCCAGTTCTTGAGTGAATTCAGGAACCCATCTGGAAAGCGCTTTTGATTTATACACTCAAGGCAAAAGGACACTTTGCTTTAAATGCTAGCGGCCTCTTCAACTGCCTTTGTATTTTCTTGTTCCCTTCCTTAGAGCTAAAGATGTTTCCTAAATGTGCAAAATAGATTCCCTCAAATGACAATGTGGACGAGATGATTTGTCAAGTCCTTCACTCAGTTGCTGAACAGATGAGTGTTTCTCTTCCACCAGGGTTTTCTTGGGACTCAAGCTTAGGCAACCCTAGACAGTAAGATTATGCCAGCCTAGTAAAGTTAACACGAAGCGTGTGCTCTCTGGACAGCCTCTCAGAGACCAGGATCAGGGAGTTTGGGTTGGTAATTAGCCTGTGACCATTTTCTCTTTGGATTTTTCCAAAAAAAAAGTGGGGACTGTTTTTCAGACCAAATTTGATAGGAATTCCAAATATGTGGAACAGGAATGTGGCTGCTCTGGCTGAAATAATGGTGGTCCCAGAGTCACCCTGTTCAGCCACCCTCTCTCTCCCCTGTCCCAAGGTACCTTGTGCCCTGAAACAGCAGTGTGAGAGCACTATATAAAGCAATGAGGTCGATTCCAAGACAATTCTTTGCTTTTTTCATCCAATGTTTAGTTATGGATATGAGAAACACGTTCAGAAGTATAGAAGAGAATGTATCATATGTTATCTTCTGTGTAAATATATATGTATGAGTAAATGATAAATAGATATGCACATTTACTTGTATTTTCAAGTAGGATAAACAGAGGATGAACCAAATATAAATTAAAATTGCTTACCTATAAGTGGAGGGATAGAACAGGAGGGACAAAAAAGCAGGAGACATTGGCTTTTTCGAATGTATCTTGTTTCATAGTTTTAACCAGAAAATGTAGACATTTTACATTTTTTACAAACGAAAGGAAAAAAAGAAAAAGAAAACAAAGGATCTCAAAAATATGCAAATAAAGCCGAAACTAACGAACCTAACTGCTTCTCCTGTCAGTAACAGCAGCAACAACAAAATCACTAATCCCAGCAGCAATGTATACTTCTCTCTAAATATGAGACTATAATCTGACATGGGTTCATCGCTGTGTTTCCTAAATTTCACATCTGAGTGAAATCATATTTGTCTTTCTCTGACTGACTTATTTCACTTAGCATAATACATTCCAGTTCCATCCACGTTGTTGCAACGATTAGAGGAATTGGAGGTCCTCTCGTTCTAGGGGAAGGAAATGTACAAGATGAGTTTGGGACATCTTGTCCAGCCTAAAAGCAAAGAAACCATCAGAGACTACTAGGTTCTGTGGGAAGAACCCAAGAGTCAATTTGAAAGGTTCCCATGGGCTAAAATGGAAGAGTTTGAACATCAACCATTGAAGAAATAAATGAGGACTCCAAGAAATTGAAGCAGAACGAAGGTATGAAAATCTCTGAGTTCAAAACAGCAACAACAAATCAGACACACCAATTAAAAAAATACTCAAAAAACCTGCTAGTTGCCCGGAGGTGGTATTGGAGGGCCCCACAGCACTATTTCGCCTATTAATAAATAGAAGAATCAAGCGCTTATCTTGACTTTTCTTGTGTTGATTCCATTCCAGAGTGGGAAAGGCCAGGATGGCGTGTCCAAGCAGATGTCACTTCAAGGTGGCGGGTGTGAATGTGGCCCCGCTGGGCAGGCAATGGGAGTAAAGTAAATCTGAGCACTGGGGTTGTGTGCAGGGGCTCTGGTACTGGATAAACCTAGGATTAAATCTTAGCTCCACCCCCAGTAGCCTCAGCTTCTCTCTGTAAAATGGGGAGAACACCTATCTCAGAGTACTGAATCAAGGACGTAGGAGGTAGTAAACTACTGGCATGGAGCTTTATAAATGGCTGCTTGTTATTGTTGAGACAGACTGGCTGAGAAGACAGACCATAAGAGAGCTTGGCAGTGACTGATGAGAAAAGAAAAAAGTCATGGAGGGAAGTCAAGGAGAAGAAAAGGAAGGAAAAGTTAAAAAAAAAAAAATCAAGGCTGAGGACCAATATTGAAATGAACTAGATTGTCTACCCTGTTGCAAAAAAGGAAAATATCCCCTCTTCTCTTCCTTCCCTCCCTCCACCTTCCTTCCTTCCTTCCTCCCTCCCTTCCTTCCTTCCTTCCTTCCTCCCTTCCTTCCTTCCTGTTTCTCTTTTTTTCTCTCAACTTCATCAATAAATCTTGAATGCTTCCAAGTTCCAGGCAGTATAATCTTGGAAAGACTGGAGTCTCCTGAGGTCCCCTCAAGGAAGGCGCCATCTTGTGGGAGAAAAGAGTCAACAAAGAGTCTCAGTAAAAGGAGATGGGCCTTGGTTGGGGAGGAAAATTCTAGAAACGGGGTCTCATGGGAAGGAGACCTTTCAAGGAGGAGATGGAACAAGCCAGTTGTGGAAACCTGGGGACGGCAGTGGTGAAGAGCTTGTATTTCAGCTGAGATAAATCCTTTAAGGAGTTCCTAACCTCTTTCCTCAAGGCTTGACATGGGGACTGTCACAGAGTTGCTGAGGAAGGGGTAAGTTACAAAGGAGCCCAGAGAATGTGTGGCCAATGGCGGTTCTAGAGGGGACTGCAGCCAGCGAATTCGAAGGTTTCTCTATCGAGGGGGACGATTGGATTAAAGAAAGACACAAAGATGTCTTTGCAAAACAGAGGACGGGTGGAGGGACCAATGGCTATTTAGGAGGCACACCCTTTGTTTATACCTCCTCTGGACACTTCCTGCTTGCTAAGCAGTCTCTTAATTAAATCTCTATCCCTACTTGGGAGATGAGAGTACTTCCTGGTATTTCAGGATATGGGAAGCTCTAGAGGGTTGGGAAGGGGGTTGGCTGTGGAAGAAGGGGAGGATCTGTTAACCTGTCAGAATCAAAATTAAAAAAATGTTTTTCTCATTACCTTCTCTAAAAATGTTTATTTAAATCCAAGTTAGTGTAATAATGGTTTCAGGAATAGAATTTAGCGATTCATCACTTACATATAACACCCAGTGCTCATCCCAACAAGTGCCCTCCTTAATGCCCATCAACTATTTAACCCATTCCCCCACCCAACACCTCTCCAGCAACCCTCGGTTTCTATCCTGTAGTTAAGAGTTTCTTATTGCCTCCTTTTCTGTTTTTATCTTATTTTTCCTTCCCTTCCCCTGTGTTCATCTGTTGTGTTTCTTAAATTTCACATATGAGTGAAATTATATATTTGTCTTTCTCTGACTGACTTATTCCACTTAGCATGATACGTTCTAGTTCCATCCATGTTGTTGCAAATGGCAAGATTTCATTCTTTTTGATTGCCAAGTAATATATTCTAATACACACACACTCACACACACACACACACACACACACACACACACACCATATCTTCATCCATTCATCAGTCAATGGACATTTGAGCTCTTCCATACTTTGGCTATTGTCCATAGTGCTGCTATAAACATTGGGGATCATGTGCCCCTTCAAAACAGCACTCCTGTAAATACCTAGTAATGCAATTGCTGGGTTATAAAGTAGCTTTATTTTTAATTTTTGAAGGAAACTCCATACTGTTTTTCAGAGTGGCTGCACCAGTTTGCATTCCCACCACTAATGTAAAACTGTTCCCCTTTCTCCACATCCTCACCAACATCTGTTGTTTCTTGAGTTGTTAATTTTAGCCATTCGAACAGGTGTGAGCTGGTATCTCATTGTAATTTGGATTTGTATTTCCCTGATGATGAGTGATGTTGAGCATCTTTTCATGTGTCTGTTAGCCATCTGGGTATCTTCTTTGGAAAAGTGTTCCATTGATCTATGTGTCTGTTTTTGTGCCAGTACCATACGGTCTTGATGGTTACAGCTTTGTAATACGGCTTGAAATCTGGAATTGTGATGCCTCCAGCTTTCTTTTTTAACATTATTTTGGCTATTCAGGGTCTTTTCTGGTTCCATACAAAGTTTGGAATTATTTGTTCTCGCTCCGTGAAGAATGCTGGTGTTATTTTGATAGGGATTGTGTGGAATGTATAGATTGCTTGGGGGTAGTGTTGACATTTTAACAATATTTGTCCTTCTGATCCATCAGCATGGAATGTTTTTCCATTTCTTTGTGTCTTCTTCAATTTCTTTCATAAGCTTTCTATAGTGTTCAGCATACAGATCTTTTATTTCTTTGGTTGGGTTTATTCCTAGGTATTTTATGGTTTTCAGTGCAATTGTAAATGGGATCAATCCTTGATTTCTCTTTCTGCTCCTTCATTGTTGGTGTATAAGAATGCAACTGATTTCTGTCCATTGATTTTATGTCCTGTGATTGCTGAATTCATGTATCGGTTCTTGAAGGTTTTTGTTTTTTGGTTTTTTTTTTAACGTTTAATTATTTTTGAGACAGAGAGAGACAGAGCATGAACAGGGGAGGGGCAGAGAGAGAGGGAGACACAGAATCTGAAACAGGCTCCAGGCTCTGAGCACAGAGCCCGATGCGGGGCTCGAACCTACGGACTGCGAGATCATGACCTGAGCCAAAGTCGGACGCTCAACCGGCCAAGCCACCCAGGCGCCCCGGTTCTTGAAGTTTTTTGGTAGAAACTTTTGGGTTTTCCACGTAATCGTAGAAAGAGTACCATGTCATCTGAGAAGAATGAAAGTTTGACTTCTTCCTTGCCAATTTGGATGCCTTTTTCTTCTTTTTGTTGTCCGATTGCTGAGGCTAGGACTTCCAACCCCATATTGTACAACAGTGGTGAGAGTGGACATCCCTGTCGTGTTCCTAGCCTCAGGGGGAAAGCTCTCAGATCTTCCCCATTGAGGATGATATTAGTTGTGGGTCTTTCTTATATGGCCTTTATGATCTTGAGGTATGTTCCTACTATACCTCCTTTCTTGAGGGTCTTTAGCAAGAAATGATGCTGTACTTTGTCAAATGCTTTTTCTGCCTCTATTGAGAGGATCATGTGGTTCTTTTCTTTTATTAATGTGATGTATCACATTGATTGATTTGCAGATATTGGACCTAACTCCACAGCCCAGGAATAAATACCACTTGATTGTGATGAATAATTCTTTTAACATTTTGTTGGATTCGGTTTGCAGTATCTTGAAAATCGTTGCATCCATGTTCATCAAGAAGACTGGTCTGTAGTTCTCCTCTTTAGTGGGGTCTTTGTCTGGTTTTGAAATCCCATTACGCTTTAAGTTAGAAACACAAAGCTTAGGTGTTGTAGATAATGATTTTTATTAAACCATAACACTTCACTCACCGGAGGGAATGCTGTTGGAATTGTTTTGTGTCATCCAGGCCCAGATTTCACCTGGATTTAGGAGTGTAGATACAGATCCTTAAAAAGGTGTCTGATTTTTTTTTTTTAATGTGTTACATACTATAGTCTTTAACTTGCTTTTGTAAACCTAACAATAAATCACAGATGTTTTCCCATGTTAATACTGGAAAACCTCATTCTTTTTAATGGTTGCATTGTATTCCATTGTTTGGATGTGCCACACACTATTTGATGAATGCCCAACTTTGCGGTTACTTAGGTTGTTTCCAATAATTGTTTCACCGTTTGCTGTTTCAAATAATGTTATGATGAACATCTCCTCGTAGTTATGAAGGTATAATGTAGATACACACATCT
This sequence comes from Panthera pardus, assembly GCF_024362965.1. Taxonomy (NCBI): domain Eukaryota; kingdom Metazoa; phylum Chordata; class Mammalia; order Carnivora; family Felidae; genus Panthera; species Panthera pardus. The sequence continues at coordinate 10,866,392 of NW_026526721.1, read as the reverse complement.
GTAGAGGGGTGGGAAGAGGAGGGGTCAAAAGCTATGCATGGTTTCAATATTGGTAGATGTTGCCAAATCATCCACTAAAAAGTTTGTGCCAGTTTGTACTTCACAGAGTGTTACCACCACTTGATGGTAACACTTGATTAGTAATCAAGGTAATCAAGGTAATCACTTGATCAGTGATCTGTAATCTCTGACGATCTGATAGGAAAACATGACACTTCACTGTTTTAGCATCATTAATTATAAGTAAATCTGGCAAAATATAATTAGAAAACAATGACAAGAGGAATTTGCTAGACAATGCACAAATTTAGATGCCCTTGGGGGTTAATTTCAGAGAGGGCATGATGGCGGGGGGGGGGGGGGGGGGGGGGGGCTGTGTTTGGAGGAAGCCAGCCAAAGGACGAGTCATGGCATCCTGAGAGGCCAGACCCAGGTGGCTCCCAGTGGGCTGACCGCCAGGCCTTGGAGATGACTGGGGACGGGGTTCTGGAGTCTGAGAGTGATCGATCAACAGAGGGACGAAGTGACAACCCACAGCAGCCCTTGCAGAGACACCCTCGGCACCCCACCCTTACCCGCTTAGGGGGAGGCCTAGCCAGCCTCTGGGCAGGGCCAGGAAGTAGCCTGCCCTGGCAGCCAGGAGTGGCCTGGACTCAAGCAAATCATTGCCCCACACGCAGCCAGAGAAACTCCAAGAACCTTTCATTTTTCCTCCTTCCCTTAATTCTGGACCTTCTCTGCTTCCCCTCCTTGGCTGAGACCTGGGAGAGAGAACATGGCCTCTCTTGGGTCACCTCCCACTTTGGAGATTTTGGAGGGTGATGGAAGGATCACCAGGGTCCACCAGGATGGGTCTGTGCCCATGATGACTTCTAAGCAACAATATAATACCCGCCCAGGAGAGGAGGTAGAACCCTGTCAGCCCCAGAAGCACCCCCACACTTCTTCCCAATCACAGACTTCTCCCTCAGTCCTAAGAATAACTACCCTCTGCTTTTCTAGAAAACATTTCTGTAGTTCTTTCTTCTCTACTGCTTGGGTAACCAGGTGCCTTTTAAAGGCACGTTTATGTATTTAAATCAATGACACTGGACTCAGGCATTGTTGGGGCTCCTTTCCCTTCCATGCTGCTCACTACGGGCACCCCAAGAGGTGCCCAGGTCCAGTTCTTGTGGGCGCCTCACCTGGGCCCTGGGGGGTCTTGCTGGGGCTAAGAGCCTCTAGGTGTGCCCCAAAGCCACCCTCCGGGAGGCCCAGTCACTTTCAGAGGGACCCAGAACAAGTAAGTCGAGGACCCCCCAGAACCCCAACCGAAGAGCTTCTGCCCAAAGCTGTGCTTAGGGATGGCTCTGCCCCATTCTCTCCCCACGGTGGCCCTGCCCTCCCCACCTCTGCGGGACATGTAGCGCAGTCACCCCATGCACAGGGGGAGGACCTGCCCTCAGGCTTTTGGCCTGGCACCTTGAACCTCCCGGGAGACGCAGAGCCTGGCACCCCTCCCCCCACAATAGGAAAAAGAGCTGAGCACGAACCCAGCTTCACAAGTCACAACTGAACTTGCCACCGTACGTGTGTGAGCCCGTGTGTGTCCAACCTCCGCATCCTCCCCAAACTTGCCAGTGGGAAAATACTCTCAGCGAAACACGTCTGTCACGTGAGGTCACAAAGCCCCTGCTAGGTCAGCGATCGGTCGTAATGATGACATTTGTGAGCACTTAGTGCTGGCAATGGCCCAGCTCCTCTACACACAGCACCCTGCTCAAGCCTCACTGCACCCATGGAGTTGGAAGGATTCTTGTTCCATTTTCAGGACAAGTTGTTCAGGAAGAGAGGGCAAAGGGGCCCCTTCTCCTTGCCTTGCCAACCAAGAGAAGAATCCGGGGTTGCCTCTTTTTCTACAGAATGGATTCTTAAAAAACAAACCAGGGGTGCCTGGGTGGCTCAGTGGGTTAAGTGTCTGCCTTCAGCTCGGATCATGATCTCACAGTTTATGAGTTCAAGCCCCGCATTGGGCTCTGTGCTGATGGCTCAAAGCCTGGCGCCTGTTTGGATTCTGTGTCTCCATCTCTCTCTGCCCCTTCCCTGCTCGCTCGTGTGTGTGTGTGTGTGTGTGTGTGTGTGTGTGTGTGTTCTCTTTCTTTCTCTCTCTCAAAAGTAAATAAACTTTAAAAAATTTTTTTCGAAAACACAAAAAACAAAAACACCTTCTAATGTACTTTATAGAGCTAAGGAGAGTTGACCGGGACCAAGGGGGCTTCTCCTATTCCTTGACCTTCTCCAAAGCTTCTTTTTCCTCTCATGTAACATGAAAAGATTGGGCAAGGCAAAGGCTGCATTTCATTTGCCCTAAAATTTGCCCTTGTGGAACAAGAAAGATGTGTGTGAGTGTGGATGTGTGTGTGTGTGTGTGTGTGTGTGTGTGAGTGTATGTGGGTTTTAAACACCTGGGACCCAACGGAGGACACCTGTCTCCAGGTGTGCTTCCTGGTTCTCTGCTCAGAGTGACAGTGCTCATGGAGCATGCCTTCCTCAGGCCTGGCCCAGAGTGGCCCTCCTCCCTAGGCACTCCTCCCATGGCCCTCTTCCCGCATTATTCCCAGCTCCCACTGCTGGGAAAGAGCCGGAACCATTAGTCAGGGTAACTACTGAGGCAAACTCCCATCTCTGGCTTCTCCGAGGGCCCTCACCTGGCAGATGAGAACGAGCCCACAGAGTTTCAAACTCCTTCTGGGGTCTGCCTGGTGCTCAATGGGGTGCATGGAGGAATAATCTGGGGGAGCTTACAGAGTTGTCTATGTCTGGCCCCCAAGCTCAGAGGTTCTGATGGAATTGGTCTAGGGTGAGGCCTGGGCATCATCAAGATTTTTCAAGTATCTGCATGATTTTCAAGCAAAACCAAGGTGAGAATCCCTATCTTAGAACAAGTTTTAATGAGGCCCTGGGGTGGGGGTCGGGGGTGCAGAACAGTAGAGCTGGCCGGGCTAGTTTTGAAAGGAACATGGACATATGTTTATATAGCATATAAACCGAAAACCATTTTTATGACTTTTTAATATAGAAATGTTTGTTTTCTATAAATGCAGAAGAGAAAAAGTAGGAGATGGGTTTGGGCTTCTCCTTTCTCCCTCTAGTGGCCTGAGGAATCCCATGGAACATGATGTCTTCGTCCATTCCAGCTGCTGTGACAAGTTACCAGAGACTGGAGGCCTTAAACAGAAAACATTTATTTCTCGTGGCTCTGGAGGCTGGCAAGTTAAAGATCAAGGTGCCAGTAGATCCCGCGTCTGTTGATAGGCCCACCCTTGGTTTGCAGATGACCGTGTTCTCGTTATATCCCCACGTGGGGGAGAGTGGAGAGAGGCAAGCTTCCCTTGTCTTCTTATGAGGGCACTAATCCCATCACACGGTCTCCGTCCTCATGGCCCCGTTATCCTTCCCAAGGCTCCACCTCCTAACACGATCACAATGGGGTTTAGGATTTCAACGTGAACTTTGGAGGGCACCTTCAGTCCAGAGCACATGGCTTGAGAACTCCACGTCTGCATCAACTCCGTGGTATCTGTTAGTACTGTTCCCTGGACTTTGGCTCTTGGCCTTCCAGACACATGGTAGGTAAGAGGCCGCTTCCCCACCACCTTGTGGTTGGAAGCAGCCATTGGTTGATTCTCGCCAATGAGTGGTGGATGGAAGTAATGACTATCCCTTCAGGCTGGAGCATTTAATCGTCTAGGTGAGACCCTCAGAGCTCATTCCTTCGACACGAGACCGGCAATGTTTCAGAGAGGGACGGTGCCGGAAACCCGGGGTCTCAGAGTAAGGGACGTAATAACCCGGAATAGAGCGAGACAGAAATAAACCTCAACCAAACTAGTAGCCTTCCCAGTCCTTACCTTGAATGAAAATGAAAGTGGATTGTGGACAAAGACTTAGTAGAAACATCACATGCACTTCTGAATCCGATAAACCTCGCTTTGGACCTCTTGCCAGGTGAGGGACATAGACGGGTTTTTTCCACGTCTCTGAGCCTCAGTTCCCTAAGAGTTACCCCCCTTATGGAGTTTATGAGGAGACCGTCTGGGCTGGTGTACGTCAGAGCACCTAGCATTTGGTAGTGTTCATGTAATGTTAGTTTTCTTCTCTTGCTATTGTGCCTTTAACGGGTACATGGTTGTGCACCCTGCTTGTATTTTCCCTACCCCCCTTTTTAAAAAAACTTTTTCTTATTTTTATAATTTTTTAATGTTTATTTATTCTTGAGAGAGAGAGAGAGAGAGGGCAGGGGAGGGGCAGAGAGAGAGGGAGACACAGAAGCAGGCTCCAGACTCTGAGCTGTCAGCACAGACTTGACTTGAACAGACTCGAACGGGGCTCAGACTCATGAACTGCGAGATCATGACCTGAGCCGAAGTCAGATGCCTAACCTACCGAGCCACCCAGGTGCCCCTTCCTACCTGCCTTTTTGACAGTACCGTGAGTTTGGTTCATGTGTTCGGCCATCTCCCAAGAAGCTCCGGACATTTCTGGAGGAAGCCACGCCAACTCCTGCTCCAGACTCAAGGCAATCTGTACATTCTGCTCCCTACCGATCGCGTGGTTTGGGATGTGCTGTGACTTAAGCAGCCCCCCCCCCCAAAAAAAATCTCAGGATTCTTGCTCGGACTTTTGCACCCTCAGACTTCAAGAGAGCGCTAACTTTGCTTCCTTGCGTCTCTCTTTCCCGAGGAACAGATCTGTCCTCTGTCCTTTGTGCAAAAAGCCTCACCAACACCTGTTCAAACACATCCAGCCCCAGCGGGGGACGCAGCCTGGGCTCCTGCCGGGACCCCCACTTGTTTTCTGCTAATTAAACTTCCTGATATAACTGTACTAAATGGGTTTACAAGGCAGGGGGTGTGGGATAAAGGGCCCTGCCTGGTTTAGACAGGCGGCCGCTCCCCCCCTCCCCAACCTTTGGACTAATAAAGGGACACGCGTGAATGTGCTTGTCTGGGCTTTGGTGACAGCTTGGGGCAGAAGGCTCGAGATAATCAGGGTTAGTAACAACAGCAGGAAGAACCTGACTTGGGGGCAGATAGCTCAGCATCTGCCTGCCAAATACTAATTACAATAATAATACTCTCTGAAGAACTTCAGGCTTTGTGTGCATGGGAGAGCAACCAGAAATCTACGACATCAAAACGACATGGCCTAATTTAACATTTACGACTTTTATTGAAGACTCATCAACATAATCCTGCTTGTTGGTTTCACTTCATTAAATTTTCCAGTGTGTCAAACTATATGGCTATATAGCCAGTGCTGACGGTGGATGACATAAATCTCTTTTTCTGCCCTGACTTGAGGTTTATTGATCAATTTTTCCGTTGTGTTGCAACATAATCGTCCCAAATTACCAACACTTTGCCCATGCTTTTCTTACAAAGAGTGTGCGGACTGTCGAAGACTTGTCTTCTGTCATGCACCAATGTGGTCATCTCACCAGGTCTTGGAGGAGGAGTCTAATTTGGGGGGGAAGGGGGGGGTCCATATGCCACGAAGAAACCTAAGAGAGACCATGATGCCTTCTGAAAGTGATCCGCACAGAATCTGTCCCTCTGGAGGGGCATTTCTTACATGCCAGGTCTGCGATGGGTGACCCTTCTCCTGGAGCCTTCCTTTGCATCATCCTCCCCTGCCCCCCACTTTCTCTGGCCGGGGTTACCTGCCCCTTCTCTGCTCCCAAAGATCCCAGTTTACCTCCAGCTTTGCTCATATTGGTTTGCCCTGTGTGGTCCCTTGACACTCTGCCTTCTCCAGGAGACTGTGTTTCTCTGTCTTGCTGGTCCCAGCACAGTGCCCGGGCCTTTGCATGCCTGCCAGATAAGCAACATGTATTTGGTCTGTGCCTCGTACCTAGCACAGAGCTTCAAAAACCAGTGGAAGGTCCTGAGTGGGAACATTTTATTATTCATAACAAGCCCCTTTCGACTGTACCTGAGTCTATGCTAATAAGGTGACCTTGGTGGGCCCTGAGACAGCAGGATGGGTGCTGGCTGCCATAGGAACCACCGGTGTGATTAGGAGGTTGGAACTTTCCGTCCCACGCCCAACCTCCAAGGAGGGGAGGAGGGCTGGCGATTGGATTAAATCACCAGTGGCCACTGATTTAATCAATGCTGCCGACCTAATGAAGCCTGCATAACATCCCCTAAAAATGGGATTCAGAAAGCTTTTGAGTTGCTGAACACATGGAGGTGCCTGGGAAGGTGGTGCCGCCCAGAGAGCTTGAAAGCTTCACGCCCTTTCCCCCCATCCCCTGACCCGTGGAGATCTTCCATCTGGAACTCCCCGAGTTGTATCCTTGAGAGTAAACTGGTAATCTAGTCAGTAAAATCTTTTCCTGAGTTCTGTTCAAGCCGAGGGAGAAGTAAGGGAGATGATTCGTTTTCAGAAATACTAGATAAAAGCTGTGCTAATTAACAGGGGGTTCCCCCATAATGGAGTCCCAAACCCTTAGACACTTCACTTCCTGGTTCTTCTTCCCCTCTCCGTTTCACGGGCTTATTGTCATGGGCTTTGCAATGAGCATGTGCCAAAGAACCAAGGGAGGAGGGACCGAAAGTCTCTGTGTCCCTCAGGGAACGTACATTTGTTCCAATCAGACTACTTTTTGCCTTATAGGGGCACAGGCAACTTCCGGGTAAGGAAGTGCTCAGCCAATGAGGAACCAGGGGAGGGACTTACCTCTGTAGTGCTCAGCCAATGAAGAACCAGGGGAGGGACTTGCATGCTAGGAGATAAATTGTCTGCTGTAACTGCCCTGAGTGTGTCTGTTCGTCAGACACCTGCTCTTGCAAGAACGTTGGTTAAAGCCTGGCTTCACTGTGCTCCAAGTCTCCGTGTCCCTCCTTTGATTGGGTCTGTGGGCTTATTTCTCACACTGTTCGAGAAAATTACTGAACCTAAGGAGGTTGTTAAGGGAACCCCTGATTTGGAGCCAGTTGGTCACACGGGTAACAATTAGGAACTTGAGACTGGCATCTGGAGTGGGGGCCATCCTGTGGGACTGAGCTTTCAGCCTGTGGGGTCTGTACTAACTCTGGGCAGTTAGTGTCAGAATGGAATTGAATTGTAGGACACACAACCTAGGGGCTGGAGAACTGGAGAACTGGTTGTTGGTGTGGAGATCCCACACATTTGGTGTCACAAGAGAGCAACACATAGCTCGGGGCCCCTAAAGTGTGTCTGGAGAATCACATGACCTCAGGACAAGAATTACGTGCACTGGGCTGATGTAAAGTGCTACTTTGATAAGGCTGCTTCGGAAAGATGAGGTGGGGGGGGGGGGCACCTGGGTGGCTCGGTGGGTTAAGCGTCCGACTTCAGCTCAGGTCGTGATCTCACAGTTTGTGGGTTCAAGCCCCACATTGGGCTCTGTGCTGACAGCTCAGAGCCCGGAGCCTGCTTCGGATTCTGTGTCTCCCTCTCTCTCTGCCCCTCCCCTGCTTGCACTCTGTCTCTCTCTGACTCTCAAAAATATATAAACATTAAAAAAAAGAAAAGAAAAGAAAAATGAGGTTGAGAGCAGAAAAGAGAGGGAGGGAAAGAAAAAGTGGGTTATAGGCTGTTATCCGGGAAGCATCCTCAATACAAGTAAATATGTGGTTTGTTTTCCTTCCTGACCTCTGAGCGCTTGCCATCACCCTCTTTATAGTTAATTATGTGCTGTCCGATGGCACCTCTTGCTTAACGTATGTATTGGGCTAAAGTAAACCTTGTGTCTTTTACATCCTCCGGGCTGTGAGCCACCAAAACCAAAGCAGTCTTAGGCTTTGTGTAGCAAAGTGTGTGCACCACGCAGGTATTGGGTACATAGGAATTTATTGGTTGATTTAACTCGAGTTATAGTAAACGCAGAACAAGTGAAAGGCTCACAATCCTGCGGGCTCTGTCTCTTGCTCTCTGTGACTGATATTTCGTTGTAATGGATCACACCCCACACTGAGCATTAGTCTCTCACCAGGCTCAGTGAAAGAAGTGGCCCATTATCTACGCTGCAGATTATATTAAAAGCTTCCCGTAACCTCAGGGTCCAGAAGCCTGTTAGACTTCGTTTCGTCCGCCACTGCTCAAGCTTGCTTGGCCGCGAACGTTCATTCTTTAACCTAGACCTTGTGTCATTCTGGAAGCAATCAGGAGACAGAAGCCACACAATGAGGTATGGATGTTTCAGGTACAGAATTCCTAACTAAAACAGAGGAGATGCTAAAAAGATGTAAAGACAACTCTAAAACTCTAAAGAGAACTCTAAAGTTGCACCGGGGGTAAAGAAGAGTGCCCAGGGAAGGACAAACCTGGAGGAGGGTCCCCTTCTCGAGGCTGGGGTTCGGACCTTGATGGAGGAATGAGGCCACTGGATAGAGAAGTTCCCAGGGCCGCCTGGGCCTGGGCTGGGCTACGATCTCCGAGCAACAGGAAGTGATACCCCAGGCTTCGGAGAGCCGAGGCTGCTGGGCAGGCACAGGGGAGCCCGGCACCGCCATCTGTGTGAGGCCCAGAGGGTTGTTTCCCGCGGCCTTTCTGATGCAGGCACCATGGTGCTCCATAGCCCAGGCCAGACTCTACCTGCCAGTGAGCGGGCTCCTGTGAACTCTGAGCTCCCTCTAGCACAAAGGACTCACCGGTACCCTGTGCTAAGAGACTTGACCAAACTGGCTTTCACCCACACTAGGCTGTGTCCGGAAAGGTGACCCCAGCCCCATGCTGAGTCTTTGCTCAAGAAAACACAGTGCCGCAAGACGACAAAATACGCATTGTCCCGACAGTGTGCACCTTGTGCACAACCCAGCTTGCCAAACCGTTTTCAGTAATCCTCCACCTACCCTCTTCTGGAATCTTCCACGTCTACATAGCTCCAGTCCCTTTTTGTTCCTTATCTGCTCTCACCTTTGTCTCAGTTGGAGTGGAGCTCAGTCTATACTGGCGTCTCCCTCCCCTAGGGCAGTCATCTGAATACAATCCGTCCTGCCACCCTAAGCGTCCAGTTCTTCTCTTCCTTTGACGCTATGTCTTAGCTCGGACTATCGTAACGAAATCCGATAGAATGGGGGCTTAGACAACCGATGTTTATTTCTCATGGTTCTGAAGACTGGGAATCCAAGATCAAGATGCCGGCAGATTCCGTGTCCGGTGAAGGCTCTTCCCGGTTTGCCACCTTATTGCTTCACCCAGCAGAAAGGGAGAGCTCTTCAGATAAGGCCCCTAATCCCATCATGGGGGCCCCAGCCTCATGACCTCATCTAAAACTAGTACCTTTCAAAGATCTCACCTCTAAATACCATTACGATGGAGATGAGGGACTTAGCCTATAAATTGGGGGGACACAAATGTTCAGTCCCTAGAACACTATCAACGCCCTTACATGCCGTCCCCTATCCTTGGCTGGCTATTATCATAGCTTCCATCACAGGTGACTCTGCACCCGCCTGCCAGTGAGCGGGTCCCTACACCCCAATCCTTTCCGTGAGCCTGTCCACCAGTGTTGGCCCTCCTGTGCCCTGGGAAATGGCTTCCTACTGCCCAGAGACTGTGGCCCAGCTCAGGCCCAGGCAACCCAACAAACGTTTCCACTTTCCAGTGGTTACAACCATGGCTTTGCCAACCATGGCTTTGCCAAGCTGAACCCCAGCTTTGGGGAGGGGACCTCCTTCCAAGTCTGTCCTTTCCTGGACACTCTCCCTCAGCCCTAGGGTATGTTTTAGAGTTCTTTCTATATTTTAATACTTTCTTACCATAATTGGATCATTCTTTTTGTGAAATTAAGTGTTGGGGTGCTTGTGCGGCTCAGTTGGTTGGGTGTCTGATTTCGGCCCAGGTCATGATCTCGAGGTCCATGAGTTCGGGCCCCGCGTCGGGCCCTGTGCTGACAGCTCAGAGCCTGGAGCCTGCTAAGGATTCTGTGTCTCCCTCTCTCTCTGCCCCTCCCCCACTCACACTCTGCCTCTGTCTCTCTCAAAAATAAGTAAACATAAAAAAAAAGTTTTTAAGTATTTATTTATTTATTCGGAGAAAGAGAGAGACAGAACAAGCAGGGGAGGGGCAGAGAGAGAGGAGACAGAATCCCAAACAGGCTATGCACTGTCAGCGTAGAGCCTGATACAAGGGCTCAAACTCACAAACAATGAGATCATGACCTGAGCCAAAATCAAGAGCCAGACACTTAACGGACTGAGCCACCCAGGCACACAGGCACCAAGGTGCCCCTAGTATTGATATTCTTTAAAAGCACATCTTTAGGAGGCTGGGCCAGGGGAGAAGGTTTTCTGGAAGAAATATAGGAGCTGGTTTGAAGGCAGACAAATGAATGGGACATATTGGCAGAAAGGAAGCCACCAGGGCCAAAGCTGGACACTTGCCCAGCCCCCGCAGTTGCTATAAAGACCCAAGTGAGATCGAAAGATAAATGTACTTTCTAAACACACAGAGAGATTGTAAACAGTAATAATCCAAATTCCTCTGCTTGCTGGAACTACAGTAAAATCTGGGTTGGCGAGCACAATTCATTCTGGAAACAGGCTTGTCATCCAAAGCACTTGTATATCCAAGGGAATTCCAAGAACCATTGGCTCGGTTGTGATCATGTGATCACTCGGCATCACAGACTACTCATATTGTAAGATATCACTTGTTTATCAAGTTAAAATCTATCAGAAATGCTTGCTCGTCTTGCGGAACACTCACAGAACAAGTTGCTTGCAGTCCAAGGTTTTACTGGTACTTCGTTCCTTGAGAACAACGAATGGGCTTCTTCAAATTCCATGCTCACTCTCTTTTGTCTGGAGACTGGACATGCCCACCAGAAGAAAGTGGCGGGTGAAAATTGTTAGGACCTGTTGTTCCCAATGAAATAGCTCTCGTTATAAGGAACTGAACTGACCCCCTAGTGTATGCATCTTTCATTCATTCAGCAAATATTTATTGTGTGTTTTGCAAGGACCCGGAAATGTCACAGTTATTCTTGTCTTTATTCTTAAGTTCTTATTATCCTTCTGTTAAAATAATATTCTCCTGGGTCAGCGGAGGAAGCAGACTGCAGACCAAAAGTTGCAGTATTACGTGAGAAGTGCTCTAACAGAGGGACCTAGCTTTCAGGAGCCTCCTTCAAGCACCCACCTCCACCCTTCCCTCTCTCTTGCACCCACCCTACAGCGATTTGGTTGAATCGGATACCAGCCTCCCCAAGACTTCGGTTAGTTCTTGAGGTTCAGCTGAAACTAACCCAAAACTAAAATTAGAACACAGCACTTTTGGGGCGCCTGGGTGGCTCGGTGGGTTAAGCATCCAACTAGGTTTCAGCTCAGATCCTGATCTTGCAGTTTGTGAGTTCGAGCCCCGCATCAGGCTCTGTGCTGACAGCGTGGAGCCTGCTTGGGATTCTCTAGCTCCCCTCCCTCTCTGGCCCTCCCCTGCTCACCGCTCAGTCTCTCTCATGTTTAAATAAATGTTAAAAACGAAAACACAGGGGCGCCTGGGTGGCTCAGTCGGTTGAGCGTCCGACTTCAGCTCGGGTCATGATCTCACAGCTCCTGGGTCATGATCTCACAGCTCCTGAGTTCGAGCCCCGTGTAGGGCTCTGTGCTGACGGCTCGGAGCCTGCAGCCTGCTTCGGATTCTGTGCCTCCCTCTCTCTCTGCCCCAACCCACTCGCATTCTGTCTCTGTCTCTCTCAAAAATAAATAAACATCAAAAAAAAAAAATTAAAACATAAATAAATAAATAAATAAATAAATAAAATAAAAAACGAAAACACACAGCACTTTTGCCCCAACATCCCATATCTGCTAGCTGCTTCAGTTCACCTGCACCAGACCAGACACACCGCTGCGCCCCTTCCCTGTTTCCCAGATCACTCACTTCAAGCATTTATTTATTTGTTTGTAAAGATTTTATTTTATTTTTTTTAAGTAATCTCTACACCCAGCGTGGGGCTTCGGCCCCAAGATAAACCCCCAGATCAAGGTTTCACACACTGCGGCCACCAAGTGAGCATCCAGGCGCCCCCTCGCTTCAAGCCTTTATTTCATGAGTTTCCTGACACTGTAGATAAGGGCGGGGGCGGGGGGCCGGGTGCTGGCGGGTAAGTCACCCCAGGGACATTTCTCAAGGTATCCTGCCATCCTGCTGGGTCCCTAACCTACTCCCGCCTCTTTTTCTTTTCCCTTTCTCCTGAGAAGCGACTTCTTCTCCTTATCTCCTGTAGAATAGTTCCACCCACGTTCCTGAGCCCCTGGGGTCTCCCTTCCTGCACCAAACACTTGGCAAACAAAGGCGGTTCCCAACCTTGGAGAGATTCTGTTAAATACAAATTTCTCGTTGACTCAGTCCAAGTGTTTGCCAAGTGCTGCAGCCCCTGGGGGAGCCACCAAATCTGCCTTGGGTCAAGAAGGTTTCACAGGAGGGGATACCTGAGCAACGCTCTTTTTATTGGCATTTTCTCCATAGATTTTATGGCCCTCAGGCCACATGAGGGAGCACATGACTCAGCCTCAGCCAATCAGAACTCTATTCCTTGAGCCCACCCTCAGTGATTGGTCTAAGGAGTAGGCACCTGCCGCACCTGACCCAATGCAATAGTCCCCTCTGCCGTTTGAAATGCGAGCGGGGTCCAGAGAGGCAGCACAGAAGGTGAGTCATCTTCTGGGAGGACCCTGGAAAAAAGGTTCTCCGACTGGGGCATGTGAGTGAGGGCTTCAGACAGACTAATGTCTCTCCCTCCTGAGGCCTGGATAAACTGCTATCCTTTTGATTCTGGGAGCTACCTCAGTTGCCTTCCCACAGATCCCTCTTTGGGGGGGGGGGGGGAGGGCATGAGTTAGCTAGAGTGGGTTTCTATTGTTGCCAAGAGAAGAACTCTAACTGAAGAATGAATTGACGTTCTTCTGCCCTAGTAGAAATCTAGACAATCAGATTCAGCTATGAGAATCAGAGCCACCAGCCACTCTAGGAAGAGCTAACACATGTTTAGTCTTTAATCTGTTTTTAAATCCTCTTTAAAAATGTCGTGGTAATCCTATCACGCCAGACAAATGAAAACGAAGCTGAGCCTATAAGAATTTTAGTTAGGATAGATGTGTTCCAAACACCCGTGAAAGCTCTGATAACCTACCTGGATTTGATTTCGTGCAAATCGTGGTACCGTCAGCCACAAGTCCCCAGAAGAGCCATTCCTGGAAACTATTAACCCAGATACATTCTGCATTGATTTTAAGTAGTTTCCATTTCAGAGGAAGACCTTTATCTGACCCGATCTCCTAATCTGGAGTAACTTACTATAGGGACAAAGAAAGAAAAAGTGTCTGGAATGTTGGGAATCAGCTTGCTCTATTTCTGTCTCCACCAGAATTGGCGGAATGTAGAAAATCTCTTCCCCACTTGCTGGACTGAACACTCACACCGCGGTGCTGGCACCTTTCCCACTGGTCCACCTACGTGTGGTTGGCCAAGATAGTGGTTGATTACTCCGACCCTGAGCATTTTAGATTTAAGGGATTTTGCATAAAACATTCATAATAATTGGGGCGCCTGGGTGGCTCAGTCGGTTAAGCGTCCGACTTCGGCCCAGGTCATGATCTCACGGTTCGTGAGTTCGAGCCCTGCATCAGGCTCTGTGCTGACAGCTCAGAGCCTGGAGCCTGCTTCGGACTCTGTGTCTCCCTCTCTCTCTCTCTGCACCTCCCCAGCTCATGCTCGCATTCTGTCTCTGTCAAAAATAAATAAAAACTTAAAAAAAAAATCTCAAAAATATTCATAATAATTGTTTCCCACCAATCTTGCTTAAAATAGAGACTATATAGATGTAGTTTTCATCCAAGAACACATCTCCCATGCAAATTCCCAGACCAGCTCCCCAGAAAGCAGGTGAATTTGGATCAAGCAACAGTCAGGTGGCCTGAGAAAATGTTCTTGGACCTCATGTAACTATGTTTGGATGTGACTTTTGCTTCTTAGGAAATACGTTAGGAACTGGTCCCTGACCACACGTCTAACATGATAAGCCCTCCTTGGGGTTTCCATGGAGGTTTATTGACCAAGTCAAGGGTTGGGAACTAAATGGAACAGAATCTCATCGAATGCTCCTTGAGAGGTCAGCCAGTGCGAAATCCTACAAGTGACCATTGCACTGTCCTAAGAGGCATGTTAAATCTATGTTTTCCCTAAAATACCAAAATCCTAGAAATATAAAAACCTTGGTGAAAGGAGTGATCCCAACTTACCATATCACTTTGCTCCTTTTTTCAAATTCTCCTTCAAGGCCCACTTCCTTCAGGATATTATTTATCCAGTGGTATCATATAGGATATTTTTGGTTGAGGGGGTCACAAAGCTTAATAAAGGAGATTTCTTGGCTCACGAACTAAAACAGCCCTGTGGCGATGCGGGCTTTGAGTACAGTCTGGTTGGGACTCTAGTCTCTGTGATTTTCTTAGTTCTCTATGTTCGTTTTTGCCCTCAAATTGGCTTTTCCGATATTGGAAAAATGGCTTCAGTGATTGCAGGCTCAGATCTGCATTTAATGCCATCCTGAGCAAGACAGAACTTTTGGGTCCCAGAATCCCCCTTTAAAATCTATCCAGTCATTCTGACTGGGTAAGCTTACTTAGGCCATGAGTTCACCTAATCAGTGAAGCCAGGACGTGGAAAGCACTGACTGGATCAACCTAGGTCTCTTATTTCAGGCCTTGAACTGGGAGTAGTTTCAGCTTCCTTAGTGCCCCATGAATCTCCAAATGCAAATTAGGAGCAGTTGGGTTAAGGAAGGGGGAAATGCATGCTGGGGAAGCAACCAACAGGAGAAGAGTGTATCTTCAAATCCACTGGAGTTCTGACCTTGACTCCCATTTTAAGGCATTCCATGCTCGTAGTCACTATGGATTATATATTTTTCTGTCTATATTTCTTAATCCTGTTTTATCGTGCCCTACAAGCATCTCAAACATATGGATGATGCCCGGCCCTAACAATATAAACGAGCCAACGCTTTTGTTGGATAACCTGTGAGGTGATGATGTGGAAAATATTCTAAAAAAAAAAAAAAAAAAAAAAAACACTTGGAAGTCTATATCCCCCTCTAAAAACAAAAGCTTGGGGTTTAATTCTGACCTTTATGAAATTGTGGGGCTGATTGCAGACCACTGTCTGCAGACAGGGAGAAAAGAATTCATTTGTAGTCCAGGGACTGTCTCCAAGAGCTGAATTGTATAAACTTCACAGACATTGGTACAAAATATAATTTATCACTCTGCCTGCTGAAAGTCACTTGCAGAAGTTTAGCTAATCACGGTCTCTCTAAATTAATCCGTCACCTAGGCAAGGTCTTATTTCTTTAAAAAAAAAAAAATTTTTTTAACGTTTATTTATCCTTGAGACAGAGAGAGACAGAGCAGGAACGGGGGTGGGGCAGAGAGAGAGGGAGACACAGAATCGGAAGCAGGCTCCAGGCTCTGAGCCATCAGTCCAGAGCCCGACGCGGGGCTCGAACTCACGGACCGTGAGATCGTGACCTGAGCCGAAGTCGGAGACTCAACCGACTGAGCCACCCAGGCGCCCCAAGGTCTTATTTCTTTTTAGGCAGAGACAAGTCTATAAGTAACAGGTATTTATAAAAACATTTGAGTACATCATGTGATGTCTAAAACGACAAAACCCAAAAGTAACTGTTTTGCATACATGGAAAATTTGAATCTGATGGACTTGACTCAGCGTTCAGGTCATCAACTGTTACGCAGATGGATCCTCTTAATAGAAGGTAATGTAGCCATTGTTTACGGACTAATTGCCAGCGGACTGGTTGTTTCCTTCTCCACAAGAGTATAACCACCACCATCCCCCGTAACATCAACCACCACCAACACCATCATCACCACCATCAACATCAACCACCACTGGCATCAACCATCACGACCGTCACCACCGACACCAATGCCACCATCAGCATCAACCACCATCGCCACTATGAACACAAGGCTTATATTTGACATATGTACTTTACTTGGAAAAATATGCTCATATGCGTGATGCCATTAGCTCTCACCCGCTTTGTAAGATTGGCAAAACAGATATCATCATTCTCATTTTATCTGTGTGGGAGCTAAGTTCCAGAGAGGCGAGGTGGTGTGTTTGAAAGACGCCAGAGTGGTCAAGAGTCAAACCCAGACTAGAGTTTGATGCCTCCACCTCCAAAACTAATGCTTTTTTTCAGTGGATCACACACCCTCAGTGAAAATGAAGGACTTCTGACTAACGTCTGCTATTAACAACCTTGGTTCTATATTCTAGTGAGAACCTCTAGAACGAATGGCTCTTTGAAACCATCTATCCCACTGCCAGGTGTTCCAGGTAAGAGCCACAAGTCGCTCAAAGTTCATGTGCTCCTCTGGAAGTTTAACTTTAATCCAGGGTGCCTGACTCCAAATTCAGCCTTCTTTCCGTGACAAGAGTGCACCTTCACGTACACCCTCGGGAATCTCCTAGATTCTCTGAGGACACTAGATAGATGCTCCATGTCCTTCTCTGGGACACAGGCTCTTCCAGTGATGGGTATGACCAGAGCCACTGCCTCTGCTGTCTCGTCTCAAAGTGCCACAAAGCCTGAGAAGGAAACAGGACGCTGGCTTTTGGCCATGCTCCCATTGGCTTAAGTGCCCCAGTAATGTTCCTCTAGCTCCACTCAAGGACTTGACCCCTCTATCAAGGTTCCAGGTAGACTCGAGGCTTCTCCCCCTTGCATGAAAGTTGGGCCTCTTCTGTGGAGGTCTGTTTGCCTTGACTTTCAAGGGATCCCTTGGATTTCAGTTTGGCACCCACTGTTTTTACATTTTGGTTCCAGGCTGGCCTGGTTGGACTGCAGGACAGCTCTGTTGCTAAAGGTCAGTGCAGAGCATTTGGCCACCTTGCTTTGGAGATTTTTCTTTTTGAGTTCGGAGGTCAAATTTGAGTAGTAGATATCTTCCAAGGATTTATCATTCTTTCTGAGGATGTTGCTGGCCAATCGGAAGAGGAAAATCACTCCGTAGATGCCAATGATGGTGAGAATGTACCAGGCAGCGCTGGTCCCATCTGGAAGTTTCAGGGCCCTGGTGGAGTTGGTGCCATTCTTCCCCTCCATGTGGTCCCTCAGCAGGTAGCCTAGGCCAATGCTCGCCTGGGTCGGGTTGGGGGCTCCCTGAGGAGTCCACTTGATTACTGAGAAACAGAGAGATCCAGATGAGACCCAGAATCCTGGGCTGAGGGCAGCCTGGCCAAGCCTATGAGAGTGTGATGCTCACATCAGTGGGAAACATGGGGCTGCCTAAAGGGGCTCTCTCTGTTGAATGGGCAGGAGCCTGACAACATATATATCAATATATTTTTAAAAATCAAAAGGGTTCGAAAACACCAAGTTCTTAAATGGGAGATGCAACGTTGTACAGATATCAATTGCCCCTAAAGTAATCTATGCAGCTAACATAATTGCAATAAAAATATCAGTAGAATTTCTTTGCGAAATAGGCAAACTATGAATATTGAAACATCAGCTCTCAAGACTAATTGGGAAATATCTGAGAGCGCCCAATCCTAGACCACCAGGGAGGGAAACATCTGAAAACAATGAGTGGTGAGTGGAAATTAGCCTAGCCAGAAATTTAAAAGGAGCCAGCCAGAAAAATAATTTACATTTTTTTTTTGCATTGAATGAGTGCTTTATTTGCCCACAGCCCAGCTGCCATGGCTTAACTGGGCTTTGCAAAGGGCATGGGGGCTCTTCAGAACCAGGTGCAAGTCTCCCTAAAAAGTCCCCCCATAAAACTACAATAGCTGCTGATACACAGACAAGCAGAATAATGGAACAGAGTGAAAATACAATCAACAGGCTAGGAATGCAAATTTGGTAGATAGTAAAAAAAATTTTTTTAACGTTTATTTATTTTTGAGAGAGACAGAGACAGAGCGTGAGCAGGAGGAGGGGCAGAGAGAGAGGGAGACACAGAATCCGAAGCAGGCTCCAGGTTCTGAGCTGTCAGCACAGAGCCCAATGCGGGGTTCGAACTCACAAACACGCTAGATCATGACCTGAGCTGAAGTCGGACGCCCAACCGACGAGGCCACCCAGGCACCGTGAATTTGGTAGATAGTAAAGAGGCATTTCTGATGAGGCGGGAAAAGTCGGATTATTCAATAAGGAGCATTAGAGCAATATACAGCACTGAATGTACCTCTCTCACCGTAGGTTCAAAAAACAGTCCAGATCAATCAAAGATTTTAACATAAAAAAAGAAACAATTTAAAGTACTAGAAATATCATGGTAGATTTTGTTCCTTTGGTATTGCGGTGTGGGATATCCCTTTCTAAGTACAACGTGAAAATTCAGAAGGAAAAAAAAGCAGGAAGAAAATTTTAAATTCAACTACATAGGAAACTTTAAAGTTATGGCATACTATAAAATCCAAAGACAAATGGAAAACTAGAGGAAAACTGCAATTTTATCATGAAATTTCTTAAATTAAAAAAAATGGGGGGGGCACCTGGGTGGCTCAGTCTGTTAAGGGGTCATCTTCAGCTCAGGTCATGATCTCCCGGTTTGTGAGTTCAAGCCCCGCATCAGGCTCTCTGCTGTCAGTACAGAGCCTAGTTCAGATCCTCTGTCTCCCTTCTCTCTGACCCTCCCCCCACTCACTCGCTCTTTCTCAAAAAAAAAAAAAAAACATTTAAAAAGTACTTTTTTTTATGGGGCCCCTGGGTGGCTCAGTCAGTTAAGCATCCGACTTGGGCTCAGGTCATGATCTCACAGCTTGTGAGTTCGAGCCCCGCGTCAGGCTCTGTGCTGACAGCTGGGAGCCTGGAGCCTGCTTTGGATTCTGTGTCTCCCCTTCTCTCTGCCCTTCCCCCACTTGCACTCCCTCTCTCTCTGTCTCTCAAAAATAAATATTTTTTAAAATTAAAAAAAAATACTTTTTTTGGGGGGGCGCCTGGGTGGCTCAGTCGGTTGGGCCTCCAACTTCGGCTCAGGTCACCATCTCGCAGTCCGTGAGTTCGAGCCCCGCGTCGGGCTCTGTGCTGACAGCTCAGAGCCTGGAGCCTGTTTCCGATTCTGTGTCTCCTCTCTCTCTGCCCCTCCCCCGTTCATGCTCTGTCTCTCTCTGTCTCAAAAATGAATAAACGTTAAAAAAATAAAATAAAAAAAAATACTTTTTAGAGAGAGAGAGAGCAGGGGAGTGGCAGAGGGAGAGAAAGAGAAAATCTTAAGCAGGTTCCATGCTCTGTGCAGAGCCTGATGCAGGGCTCGGTTCCACGACCCTAGGATTATGACTTGAGCCGAAATCAAGAGTCAGACGCTCCCAAATGAGCCCCCCCAACCCAAGGTGCCCCATCACTAAATTTCTTAATAGCCTTCAGTCTTACTAGAAAAGTCCAAAGCCGCAGTCGAAAAACATGCATAGGGGCGTGGGCAATTAGGTGATGGAAAATCAAGGGGATCTGGAACATAAAAAAAGTCTTCTCAGTCTTCCTCATAATAAGGTAAATGCAAATGAAAACCACATCAAGGTAACATTTTCTGATCTATAAAGTTTGAAAGCGAATGTTTCAGAATATACTTTCAGGCATTTGCTCAATGCTGGAAAGCGTGTAAGTTCATACAACCAATATGGAAGGAAGGCACAGTCAGGATATCTATCGACATTACAAATGCACTTACCTTTGACCAAGCGGCTGTCCCTGTAGGAATTTATCCTAAGATATGCTGGAAAACGTCCACAATAATGATGTTTAAACATCGCTTGTGATGATCAATGCTTAGGAACAGCCTGAATAACGTCAATTGGGGGATAGTTTAACACCTTTTGGAAAGTCCATGATGTGGAATACGATAGAGCCATAAAAAGTAATAGAGTTTTTTTTTTTTTTTTGGGGGGGGGTACTAAATATTAATATATGAAAAAGTAAGCTGGGGCATCTGGGTGGCTCAGTCGGTTGAGCGTCTGACTCCGGCTCAGGTCATGATCTCACAGAAGGGTGAGTTCGAGCCCCGCGTCGGGCTCTGTGCTGACAGCTCAGAGCCTGGAGCCTGCTTCGGATTCTGAGTCTCCTCTCTCTCTGCCCCTCCCCTGCTCATGCTCTGTCTCTCTCTGTCTCAAAAAATAAATATAAACATTAAAAAAAATTTAGAAAAAGTAAGCTAACCATGTTGCAGTATATTATCCTATGCATAAAAGAGGGGAGGATATTTTATTTGCTTGAAGCTCATATATGCATAAAATATCCCTGGGAGAATACACAAGAAATTGTACCTGTGGAGGCACTTGGGGAAGAGTATGGGGGATGAGATGTACTTCTCATGAGTGCCCTCTCGTACATTTTGTACCATGTGTATTTATCTTCAAAAAGGAGTTAATTTAAAAAGGAAAGGGTACAAGTGGGCACTTCTCCGGTTTCCGTGGTGAGGTGCCCCTGGGTAATGACACCGTGTGCCCTTCCAAGACCAGAAGATTAAAATCTTAATTGCTGTTTAATTCAAAACTGTTTTCTCTCCTAGGAGAGCCAGTGCAAATGGAATGAAAGCCACAGAAGTAGGACATAAAAAGGGGAGACATTTTCTCATTGAACTTGACCAGCTCAAATCCCCATTTCTTGCCCTGTGTGAACACAGACGTATTCAGATGGGTCATAGGATAAATCCCACAGACACATTATGAGCTCAGAACTCTACTGTGAGTTGTTAGAGAAGGATGTGATGTGTTCAAATACATAGAAAGTACACCCAACCAAGAACTACGGGACATTTAAATTATTTTAAAAGTAGTCCATTTCCACATGAAGGAAACTCACAACCTTAATTATTGCAGTCCACTGTTCTTCACTTTTCTTTAAAAAAATAAATAAATAAAGGGCGCCCGGGTGGCTCAGTCAGTTGAACCTCCGACTTCAGCTCGGGTCATGATCTCACAGTTCATGAGTTCAAGTCCCGCGTCGGGCTCCGTGCTGACAGCTCGGAGCCTGGAGCCTGCTTCCAATTCTGTGTCTCCCTCTCTCTCTCTCTCTCTCTCTCTCTCTCTCTCTCTGCCCCTCCCCCACTCACACTCTGTCTCTGTCTCTCAAAAATAAATACGTGTTAAAAAAATTAAAAAATAAATAAAAATAAATAAGAATGAGCTGGTTGTATCTTAATGGATAAGCACATCCTGTAAAAAGGCAAACCTTTCTGTCTGTGCCATTTTGCACTTCTCATTTCATGCTGTGAAACAGAGCAGTCATTCTAGAACAGCCCATCCGTGCACTGAAGCAGAATACTCACATTCCACGAGGTGGTCTGTTCCTTGACTCCTGGGGAGGCGGGTTTAAGCAGCGGCCGTGGAAAGAGAAGACAGAATGAGAACTCTTCCCTGCAAGATCCAACTGACGTCTGGCCGCACGGAGGTTCCTGAGCAGGGAGTAACATGATACCTGGAGAATTTTAGGGCAATACCAAGTAGAAACTTAGCAGAGAAGAGCTGGACTCATTTTCTCTCCTTTAGTTAATCAGGAGATCGAAATCTGTCTGTCTCCTGTTGGCTCAGAACACAAAGTACTTCCTGGCTTAAGCTTGTTGAGAAGGCCTAACGCAACGGAGTGTTTAAAAACAATGCTGGTACCAAGGAGTCTCCAGCTCTCCCTGAGGCTGGCTCACCAGCTTATAGCCTGGATGGTTCCTGAATTCCCCTGTTCTGCACCTGTCGCAGGTGTGGCAGACGGTCAGGTGTGGCAGTGGCCTGTTGTCGCAGGGTCAGGAAACTCCATGGTCAAGAGTCACCAGCTTCCTCTTGGACTGTCTCCCGGATGAGGAAACCCAGACAGGAAGACACAGGCATGGGGGTGGGGGGTGCGGGGACATAGCTGAGGGACCTGGGTTCCCCCTCAGGGATCGGTGGGCAGTGGGATGACAGGTCAAGCTGTGAAGAGTGGTGCTTCCTTTTCCCACACCCGTGAGTCACAGCCCACACTGGAATCGGAGTAAATTTAACCAGAAAGTGCTAGAACAGTAAGAGTCTTGGAGGAAAAAAAAAAAAAAGGGAGCTTTGGTAGGGTCTGTGCAGCCACTGTTCCCAGCCCTACTCCTGAATCCTCGCTAATAAGATCAGCACCTGCCAAACATGTAAGGGTTGTTGGCTTTTAAGATGTCATTTGGTCAAACTTCCATCGGGGGGGACGAGATAAGCAAATTATAAAACAGACCACAAGGTCCGGCAATTCCACTCTTGGGTCAGTATCTAGGAGAGACGGGAACAAACACCTGGACAAAAACTTGCGTTTGGATGTTCACAGCAGGATTACTCGTAATAGCTAAAAAGTGGCAGCAGTCCAAATGTCTATCCACTGATGACTGGGGAGTAAAATGCGGTCTATCCATACGATGGAATATTATTTGACAGTGAAAAGAAGCGAAGTACGGCCACGTGTTGCCACGTGGATGGACCTTGAAAACATTACAAGTGGAAGGCTCCAGTTACAAAGAACAATACATTGTATGGTTCCACGTGCATGAAATGTCCAGAACAGACTGATCTATAAAGGCAGAAAGTAGATTAGTGGTCGCCATGGGCTGCGGTGGGGGTTGTGGGGTGATAACTATGGGGTAAAGGGTTTCTTTTAGGGATGACAAAGGGTGCTAAATTAATTGTGGTGCCGGTTGCACAACTCTTCTGCGAATATACTAAAAGCTACTGGATTGTACGCTGTAAGTGGGTGACCTTTGTGGGATCTGAATTCTATTTCAATAACGTAACACGGGTATAATGCAATGGAATACTCTGCAGCTGTGACAAAGAAATGCGGAAGCTGTTTGTGTACTGATGTGTAAAGTTCCCCAACGTGTACTGTGGAATGAAAAGAGCAAAGAAGAGGGTATTGTCACCCTTTCTAAAAAAGTAGGGAAATCATATAGATCTAGTTGGCTTCTTTTGGCATCGGAAAGCTTTAAGGATGGCTGGAGACGGTAAGAACGGGAGTTATTTGGAAAAGAAGAGAATTGGGTAGATGGAGAACATGAGTGGGGGTAGGATTCTCACTGTATTTTTTTTTTTTATGTATATAAAGAAATTTAACCGTGTCTGTGTGCTCCCTATTCAGTAACACACACATCCATTACTTAGATGGAAATCTTCGTCACCATTCTATTTGGGCTCCTGTGGTCTCTCTGTAGGGGGACGGCTGGACCGTGGTTCTTCCGGTTGTGCCACGCAGACAGGGATTTCCCACACCGACCAGCTGAGGTAAGAAGGGGCCAGAAGGGGTCCCTGGATGACAAAAGGCAAGGGCGGATCAGGGTCAGAAGTCAGGACGCTGGTCCCAGCTGTGCGCTCGCCCTGTGATCCTGGGCAATTCCTTTCCCACCGTGATTAACAGTTGCCTCACCTGTAAGGTGGGGGAGCAGTGGGATCCGGTCCCGTCTGGTTCCATACGGGAAGGAAGCCTGGGGAGGCAGGGGAGGGGGAGGCGTGGGGAGGAGCCGCTTCTGTGGAGGTGTCTGAATGGGAGGGCTGTCAAGGCCAGCCGCCTCAGGGCAGGGAGGGCGGGCCTGGGCGGCTGGCGCCTCCGGAGTTGGAGGCTTCAAGGAGTATGTCATCTGTGAGGTCAGAAGGTTTCCGCATTCAGCTCAGCAGGATGATGGCACAAGATGCGGGGCTCACTAAGCTCCAGAAAAATGGGGGAGGCCAAAAAAGGGGGCCTTTGGTCTCAACCACACTCTACAAGGGGTACTAGCTAAGGTTAGGGCATAGCTCTGTACTGGGTGCTCTCGGCCTGGTTTCTGCCTCTCTAATCCTGTGAGGCAGGAGTGTTATTCCCCCTTAAGGAGGGGGTGATGCTCTTTCAGGCTCAGAGAAGTGACTTGCCCAGTGTCGCACAGCTCACAGGCGCCAGGGGTGCGATGTCTGAAACCAAAGGCGTTCTCGTTCCACGCCCTGAATGTCATTTTCGAGCTGGACCCAGAGCCCCACCAATCCTCCCAGTCGCTTGCCCTACAGGTTGAACTGCAGGTTGTCATTGCTGAGGCATATCCATGACCTTGAAACCCTTCCCGTTGGCCAAAGTGGAACCGTGACGTTAAAAGTCAGGACAGTGGGGGTGCCTGGGTGGCTCAGTCGGTTGAGCGTCCGACTTCAGCTCAGGTCACGATCTCACAGTCTGTGAGTTCGAACCCCACGTCGGGCTCTGGGCTGACGGCTCAGAGCCTGGAGCCTGCTTCCGATTCTGTGTCTCCCTCTCTCTCTCTGCCCCTCCCCCGTTCATGCTCTGTCTCTGTCTCAAAAATAAATAAACGTTAAAAAAATATATAAAAATAAATAAAAAATAAAAAAATAAAAGACAGGACAGTGGATCTCCTCCAGCTGAAGGTAAGTAACTCAAGGTGGAAGGAGGAGGACCCTAGGGTGCTGGTCATAATCTGTTCCATGGATTTGATCAGTTTGGGGCTCTTCATAGCATCATACACTTGGGCCACATTCAGTTTTCTGCATGCATGTTACATTTCGATGTAAACCTCACCCTGTGTCTTTAACACAGAAAGCCTTGAGAGACTATGGGAAAATAAAGTGGAAGGCTTATACAGAAAATTCAAACGCTATTTTAAAAATCTTTTTTCAATGTCTATTCATTTTTGAGAGACACAGCATGCGTGGGGAAGGGGCAGAGAAAGAGGGGGACACAGAATCCAAAACAGGCTCCAGGTTCCGAGCTGACAGCACAGAGCCCGATGCGGGGCTCGAACTCACGAACCATGAGATCACGACCCGAGCCAAAGTTGGACTCAACCGACTGAGCCACCCAGGTGCCCCTACAAATGCTATTTTAAAAAAAGAATTCTACACTCTGTCATGGCCGTGGCCACATGGCATCATCTAATGAAAGTGCTCTGTGCCTGGGGTTGAAGAGGTGGTCAAGATCATGGTCACAGGGGCTGGGCAGCTGCCTGCCTTAGTATGCCGTGTGGATGACGCCAACTCTGTCATTCCCAAATGCTTACATAACAGTGAAATGGAACAAGTTGTACCACCACGAGGGCCAAGAATTTTCTTCCTATTTGTGTATGTCTCTTTAGACCTTCTGGTTCAGTCTAGACAAAATGCAATCAAACAAAGCCATTCACCTGGTAAATATTGGTCTGAGCTAAAGTTCTGGGAGAAAGGACCCCAACACCTTCTGGTTCCTTTGACATTAGAGACCAAATTCTCCCAGATAGCCGTGGCTTATTTATTTCCTTCCTTCCTTCCTTCCTTCCTTCCTTCCTTCCTTCCTTCCTTCCTTCCTTCCCTCTTTCACTCCCTCCCTCTTTCTTTTCCTCCCTTTCTTTATCTCTTTATCTTTCTTTCTTTCTTTCTTTCTTTCTTCCTTTCCATCCATCCAGTAGTCATTTCTTTCTTTCTTTCTCTCCCTCCCTCCCTCTTCTTTTCTTTTCTCTACTGAAGAACCAGTCAGCTTAGAAGATGTCTAAGTTGGAAGCAAAGGTAGCAATAGTGTGGATTTGATTAGCCAGAAAAAGAAGAAGAAGAAGAAGAAAAAAAGGATAGAAACAAGTGCCTTTACATTTCAGGATGTCAGAACTGGCATTTTAAAAAAATGTCAATAAACAAATGCTCATAAGCACATTCGGCATTCTTTCTAAGGAGTATTTCTAGGGGAGGGAGACTTCACCAACCAATTCTGACTCCTTGCAGTGCAAGAGGACATTAAAAATGACAATTCAGGAGTCCTGTGGAGAACAACCCAACTTCCTCCCTGCCCTGCCCCAGACAAAGGGCACTTGCAAGCTCTTCTGGCCGGGAGCACAGATTCCAGATGTTTCCCGCTTTGCAGGGGGTACAAACTTCCAGAGGACACTTTAAAGATGTTTTGCATGTTTTAAAAATCTTTAACCTATATGTCATTTTTGCCTTTCCTTTTTTTTTTAAAGTTTTTTATTTTTGCTTATTTTTGAGAGAGAGAGAGAGAGAGAGAAGGGGCAAAGAAAGAGGGAAAGAGAATGCCAAGCAGGATCGGCACTGTCAGTGCAGAGCCTAACCCTGGACTTGATCTGATGAACCATCTGTGAGATCATATGACCTAAGCGGAAACCAAGAGCGGGACGCTTAACCAACTGAGCACCCTGACCCAAGCACCCTGCCTTTCCTTTGTAATGCCATTCATCGTCTTCTCCACCGTTGAAGGACATTTCAGGTCACCTCGCGTCTCCAGGGAGGTGCCGAGGAAGGCTCCCAGCCCTTGGAATCGGAGGTGCCAGGTTCTAGCTGGGACTTCCTCACGTGCCCACTGCGGGACTGTGGTCAAGTCACTTCACCACCCCCAAACCTCAACTTTCAAACAAAGGGTAATAAATTGTGGTGACGTTAACTATTTCATAAATCCCAGGGGCGAATACAGCCACACCTCGTGTCTTCTCCCACTGACCTCCCTGGGCCCTCGATGCCTGGTTAGCAGGAAGCCCTACATTTATCACCCTCTTAAGGCCTCCAGGTTGACCGCGACTCGCTGGGATTTCGCCCAGAGGGGGTGGGGAGGGCAGCCCAAGGCAGAGGGCCGCGTGAGTCATCCAACGCTGCTGTTGCCTCCAGGGGCCACACGGGGCCGCCGTTGAGCACTGCCTCGGGGAGAGGGCTTCAAAGTTGGCAAGAGACAGAGCAGGAGCCCTGCACGCTTGACCTGTTGCTCTCACGGCCACCGCAGAACAGACCAATGAGACTGCCCCCTCCCCGAGGGAGGTCGGACAGCACAGTCAACCAGGCTCAGGAGTGGAAGACGACGAACGGGGCAGAAACCAGCCCAGCTGCCATTTCCCGCCGCAGTTCTGCCCCCTGCAGGCCTGAGCTGGAAGAGCAGGGGAGCCTCAACCCTAAAGATTGAGTTCAGAATTTTGATTGTGACCCGAGACGGCACGCCTGAAATTATTGAATGAAGTCCCCTTTCCCCCACCTGACATGACGATGCGGGCCGGGAAAGATCGAACCCCACATGACAGAGCCCACAGAGCAAAACTAAAGAAATGGTGGGAACACAGATAAAGCGTTATTGTTACCTCAAATGAGTCTTCTCTGTCGTGACGATGCTACTACCACCGGGACGCTCTGGGGTGCAGAGCCAAAGCTAGACCAGAGTTAGAGAAAGGGAGACTTTCCAGGTTCAAGTAGGCAAGACAGAGGCAGGGTAGAGCTGGTCTAAGGGGCTGGATCCTAGGGGGCAGGTCCATTTCTGGCTTCCGCTTCTGCCTCCCTTTGCACCTTGGCCTCGTTTGCTCCTGCAGCCGAGGCGTTTTCTCCATGTCCTGTAAACACAGAAGGCAACTTTTTTCAAGGCCCACGGAATTTTCACATGCATAAAATACCTGCCTCGCAGAGTACCTGTAAAGGGCAACTTAGAACATTTCGAAAGGGCAACTTAGAACATTCTCTACTACCAATTATTAAAATAGAGATCGGTTTTTAAATTGAAAAAAAAAAAAAACAAAAACCAACAACACATAAGGCTTGTTATGTGGAAATCACAGCCTAAAGCATTCTTGGGTCAAAAAAAAATCAAAACTGCAAGTAAAATATTATCTAGAAAATGAATTCAAAACAGTACATAGTTAAACCTAAGTACTAAAACTAGTTTAATTAACAAGAAAAAAATAATAAAAATAGATTTACTAAGAAATGAGGAAAGGACAATCTTCTCAACAAAGGGCACTGGGACAACTGGATGTTCCTTTGCAAAACTAAACAAACACACACACAAACTGAGACCCTTACCTCACACCATGTAAAACATTGACTCAAAATGGATCATTTGGGACAATCTCAGTGTAAAACCTAAAACTATAAACCTTACAGACAAACACATAAAAGAAAATTATGACACTGGATTAAGAAAAGATTTCTTGGGGCACCTGGGTGGCTCAGTCGGTTAGGCATCCGACTTCAGCTCAGGTCATGATCTCACGGTCTGTGAGTTCAAGCCCCAAGTTGGGCTCTGTGCTGACAGCTCAGAGCCTGGAGCCTACTTTGGATTTTGTGTCTCCCTCTCTCTCTGACCCTCCCCCGTTCATGCTGTCTCTCTGTCTCAGAAATAAATGAACATCAAAAAAAAATTTTTTTTTTGAAAAGAAAGAAAAGATTTCTTAGATGTAACATCAATAGCACAATTCATAAAAGAAAAAAAAAAACCCTGATAAATTGGTCTTCATAAAAATGGGAAACTTGATCTTCAAAAGACCCTATGAAGAAAATGCAAAGAAAAGCCACACAGACTGGGAGCTAATATTTGCAAATCAGATATCTGATAAAGGACTTGCCTCTAGAATAGATGAAAAATCTTATGATTTAATAATAAGAGCACGAACAACTCAATTTGAAGTAGAAAAAGGATTTGAACAGACATTTCGCCAAAGAAGATACACAAACAGCTAATAAGCACATGAAAAGATCCTCAACATCATTAGTTACTAAGGGAATACAAATGAAAACCCAATGATCTATCACTACACATCCATTAAAATGGCTCTAATTTAAAAAGTGGCCATGATGTTGAATGTTGGCAAGGCTGTGGAGAAACAGGAACTCTCCTACATTGCTGATTGGAATGTTGAAAGGTACAGCCCTCTGGAAACAGTTCAGTAGTTTCTTTCAAGGTTGAGCCTATGCATATCATATAACTTAGCAATTTCACTCCTGGGTATGTACTGAGGAAAAAAAATATATATATATATATATATATATATATATATATATATATATCCACACAAAAACTTGTATGTAAATATTCATATCAACACCATTCATAATAGCCCCAAATTGGAATCGGTCAAAATGTTCATCAACTGGTCCGTGGAAACACAAAGTGCTATGTCCTTGCAGAGGACTACTATGCAGCATAAACATGGATGAACTTCGTAAGGATTATGCCGAGTGAAAGAAGCCAGACACAGTGAAAGAAGCCAGAAGGCAACATATCGTATGACTCTATTTATGTGAAATTCCTGGGAAAGGCAAAAAAAAAAAAAAAAGAAGAAGACAGAAGCAAATTGGTGGTTGCACGGGGCCAGAGGAGGGAGCAGGAACTGATACAAACAGGAGGGGGAAATTTGGGGGCTGAGGGAAATGCTCGCAAACTGTCAATGGGTAGATTTTACGATACGTAACTTATATCGCAATCAAGCTGCTTTAAATGTTAAATTCAGTACCTAATTCCAGATGTTTCGATAAGAATAACAACATAAGCCCAAAGAAGGCTGGGAGAAAAAATATTAAAAAGGAGAAGAGCAGAATTTAGAAGCTAGAAAAACAATAACGCTAAGAGTTGGTTCCTTAAAGAATAAATAAATAAATAAGTAAATAAATAAATAAGATGAGAAACAATTAGTTACCCTAATAAAGAAATAGAGGAGGGGCACCTGGGTGGCTCAGTCAGTTAAGAGTCCAATTCTTGATCTCAGCCCAGGTCTTGATCTCAGGGTTGTGAGTTCAAGCTCCGCATTGGGCTCCATGAAGCTGGGCATGAAGCCTACTTAAAAAAAAAAAAAAAAAAAAAAAAGTAAAAATAAAGGAGAAAGAACAAACATACCAAATAAGGATAGTTGAGGGAATAACCAGAGATATAGAGGAAATCTAAGAAGTAATGTCTTAATTCTTTCGCTCATTTCTGTGCAAATAAGTCTGAAAGCCTTGCCCAAATGAACGACTTTCTAGGAAAATATAAATAATCAAAACTGACCCCAAAGGAGATTTTTTAAGTCTTTTCTTAAATGTTTATTTATTTTTTGAGAGAGAGAGACAGTGAGGGCAGGGGAGGGGCAGAGAGAGAGAGGGAGACACAGGATGTGAGCTGTCAGCACAGAGCCCGAAGAGGGACGGGGCTCAAACTCACGGACCCCGAGATCATGACCAGAGCCAAAGTCGGACACTTAACCGACTGAGCCATCCAGGTGCCCTCCAAAAGAGATTTTTTTTTAATCAGAAAATATCAGAAAATCTAAAAACCAGAGAGAAAATATCAGTTACCATAGAAAATGCTGAAAAATTTGCTACAGAGGCATCCACCCAGACAGAGAAGCATCTGGTTCAGACAGTTTCACAAGTGAATCCTGCTAAACCTTTATTGATTAGAAAATGCTGCTTTTGGGGCGCCTGGGTGGCGCAGTCGGTTGAGCGTCCGACTTCAGCCAGGTCACGATCTCGCGGTCCGTGAGTTCGAGCCCCGCGTCGGGCTCTGGGCTGATGGCTCGGAGCCTGGAGCCTGTTTCCGATTCTGTGTCTCCCTCTCTCTCTGCCCCTCCCCCGTTCATGCTCTGTCTCTCTCTGTCCCAAAAATAAAAAAAAAATAAAAAAAAAAAAAAACGTTAAAAAAAAAAAGAAAGAAAATGCTGCTTTTAAACTGCCATAGAGCATGGAGAAAGAACACAGCTTCCGAATTTTTCTGATGAAGCTAGCAGAGCGATGATAACCTGATGAAACCCCCGTAGTGAAAGGAAACCACAGACCAGCTTCACTTATGGATATAGATGTGAATATTCTAAATCCAATACTAGCCAACAGATCCAACGGTGCATGAAAAGAATAAATTCCACAAACAAATGCAGTTATGCCAATCACAGAAGAGTTGTTCAATATCAGGAAATCTATGGATGCGATTTACCACATGAACAAGTCTGGAGAAAAAAATGTGTTCATCTTCACAGATAATAGGTGTTTGTTAAATTCCAATTTCGTCCTGATTTTTAAAATCTTGGTAAATAAAAAGATAACCAATTCTGTAAAATGCCAAATTTAGAGTATCTCAAGTCGGGGTGCCTGGGTGGCTCAGTTGGTTGGGCGTCCGACTTCGGCTCAGGTCACGATCTCACGGTTTGTGAGTTCGAGCCCCACGTCGGGCTCTGTGCCGACAGCTCGGAGCCTGGAGCCTGCTTCGGATTCTGTGTCTCCCTCTCTCTCTGCTGCTAACCCACTTGCATTCTGTCTCTGTCTCTCTCAAAAATAAATAAACATTAAAAAAATTTTCTTTAAATATCTCAAGTCAGAAACGAGTGCTTAATGGTAAAATATGAGAAGCACTCTATAATGGGGAACAGGACACAATCACCCATTATCACCACTGCCATTTAACGTTGTACTGTAGGAATCATCTGACTCAATTAGACAAGAGGCACAAAAACTGGGAAGGAGGAAGCAAAAATTATCATTGCCTGTATGGTTGGAAAAATGAAGAGAATCTATTGCAAAACGGTTAGCAATAGTAGGACATTCCAGTAAGTTGAACGGGTACAAAATAAATACTAAAAAAACAAATCAATATCCAAGGATCTGTATTAACAGCGATCACTTTGTAAATATAATTAAAGAAACGATTCCAGTTACAATAAGAACCAAGAAGATAAAACACCCAAGAGTGCATTAAATGTGTAAGATTCATCCACAAAGAAAATCTAAAAACCAGAGAGACAAAAAAAAAAAAAAAAAGATTCGACTAAACACAAATATTTCCTACCCTTTGATAGAAAGACTGTCTTGTGGAAAGACGGCCGTCCTTTCCAAATAAATCTGTGCATTTAGTATGATCCTAATGAAAACACCAACGGAGGGTTTTGTTTTTCCTTGTTGTTCTTGTTTTGTTTTGTATTTCCGAGCTTTACTGAATGTCATATAATCCAAGCCCACACGCCATTTGTTCATGATCTTATTCTTCGCCTTTCCTTTCCAGGAACGTGTTTTTATGCTTTTCAGACCCATCTTTTTTTCTCTCAGTACCAGGGAACAGAATGCCAGGTTTTAGGCTTGAAAAACCACAGCGAAACTGCAGCAAAAGTGAAGGGTGGAAATGGTCCTCTTCCCCCTGCAGCTGCAAAAAACAGACAGCATCTTGCATCATAAACATCCATCCTTGAGACGTTATCCCAACGAAGGAATAGGCAAGTCACTTGCTTTTTCAAGGTTGCTGCTCTGCCCTGAGAAAAGTAACCTCAACTTCCCCCCAAGGCTCTAATTCCCATTGGCCATCTTACTTAAGTTGGCTCTGACAGAAGTATTTTAAGTGGTGCCTCTGTTTTTCCAAAGGTATAAGCTTTTGTGATCTTTTCTGGCTTCTCTCTTCCTTCACAAGGAGGCATAAGGTAAATAAATCTGTTAGACTTCTTATTTCAACAAAGACTTTGAGAACCTTACCTCATTCAAATTAACATAGACAAGTTGAGTCTTAAAAATTTTTTTTTAATTTTTTATAATGTTTTTATTTATTTTTGCGACAGAGAGAGACAGAGCATGAGCAGGGGAGGGGCAGAGAGAGAGGGACACACAGAATCGGAAGCAGGTTCCAGGCTCTGAGCTGTCAGCACAGAGCCCGATGCGGGGCTTGAACCCACAAACTGTGAGATCATGACCTGAGCCGAAGTCGGATGCTTAACCGACTGAGCCACCCAGGCGCCCCGAGTCTAAAATTTATGTGGAAAATGGAACATACAAGAATAGCTGAGAAAATTCCGAGGAAAGAAAGTAATGAAATATCCCTGTGAGATGTTAAAATGTATTATAAAGCCACAGAAATTAAGAGTGCGCGGGCCTAGCATGCGAGCAGACAGATCAATGGAACAGAATGAGGTCCAGAAAGAGACTCAGAAACATTCAGGAAAATAATATTAAATGAAAAGGATGTTTCAAATTAATGTAGAAGAGATGGGTTATCTCACAAATGCATGGGACAATTGTGTAGACATCTGGGGAAGAGTAAATTTGGATCTCTGCTTTAATACACCAAAATAAATTCCAGATGGAGCTGTTATAATTTTTAAAAATACAGTCGTAAAAGTGCTAGCACAAACATGGGGGGGGTTATTTTTATAATTCCAGATTGTGGCAGTCTTTTGGACACAAATGTCAGAAATTGCAAAAAAACAAGACAGATAAAACTGACCACAGAAGAATTAAAATTTTCTTTGGGGCCAAAACAAAATACTCTTAACAGAGTCAAGAGATAAATGATAAGCCAGGGGAAGCATTTGCAGCCCATGTGATAGAGTGTCAAATATTTTAATATTCAAAGGCTTTTTTTTTTTTTTAATCAGGTTAGCTTTTATTTTTATGTTTTCAAATGATGAGTCTGTGTTGATACGTTTAAATGCGTGTCCACAGGGGCTCCTGGGTGGCTCGGTCGGTTGAGTGTCCGACTTCGGCTCAGGTCATGATCTCACGGTCCGTGAGTTCGAGCCCCGCATCGGGCTCTGTGCTGACTGCTCGGAGCCTGGAGCCTGTTTCGGATTCTGTGTCTCCCTCTCTCTCTGCCCCTCCCCTGTTCATGCTCTGTCTCTCTCTGTCTCAAAAATAAATAAATGTTAAAAAAAAAAAAATTTTTTTTTTTAATTTTTTTTTAAATAAATAAATAAATAAATAAATGCATGTCCACACTACACTTAATACACAGCAGGGTCCCAAACAAATAACACTAAATATTTTTTTTTCACTTCTATTTTCTTTTTTTTTTTAATATATGAAATTTATTGTCAAATTGGTTTCCATACAACACCCAGTGCTCATCCCAAAAGGTGCCCTCCTCA
The DNA here is from genome assembly GCF_024362965.1 of Panthera pardus. Lineage (NCBI taxonomy): Eukaryota > Metazoa > Chordata > Mammalia > Carnivora > Felidae > Panthera > Panthera pardus. The sequence goes on along the minus strand of NW_026526721.1, from coordinate 10,832,832 downwards.
ATACCCATCACCCACCCTCCCCTCCCTCCCAACCCCCATCAACCCTCAGTTTGTTCTCAGTTTTTAACAGTCTCTTATGCTCAAAGGCTTTTAGCGTTAAGAAACAGGTCAGCAACTCAACAGAAAGGGCCAAAAGATGTAAACAAGTAGTCACAAAGAAAAAGAAGTACAAATGGCTTTTAACCAGATAAAAAGAGGCTCATTCTCACTAATAATGATGTGAATGCAAACCGAAATGATAAAGAGATCTCATTTACTACAATAGATGAATAAAGATCTGCCGTAAATTGGATTTATCCACAGTGGCTTTACCACAGTTTAAAAGGTAATCAGGGGGCGCCAGGGTGGCCCCGTCGGTTCAGCATCTGACTTCAGCTCTGGTCATGATCTCCCAATTTATGGGTTCGAGCCCATGTCAGACTCTGTGCTGACAGCTCAGAGCCTGGAGCCCGCTTTGGATTCTGTGTCTCCCTCTCTCTCTGCCCCTCCCTGGCTCGCGCTCTGTCTCTTTCTCTCTCAAAAATAAATACTGAAAAAAAAAAATTTTTTTTAAAGCAGTCAGAATGGTGCCTGACACATAGTGACAGCTCATAGAAGTCAGTTACCGGCATCATTAGAGGATAACTGGCCTGATTAAAATTGTATAATATGCATCCCTCTGGCTGCTCAGTCACCTTCTAGGAGTTTTGGGGACTTAGGTATGAGCGGATTTCCAGGGCATATATACAAGTCTACTCATCATCTCATGTAACAGCAGAAGATTGGAAGCCATCTAAATGTCCATCAAGAGAGGTCTGTTTCAAGACAGTGTGGAAATCCATCCAATGGGATCCTGTTCAAGCATTCAAAGGGAGGGGGGAGATATCCGTGCACTGATGAGGAACAATCTTCAATATATTGCTAATAGGAAAAAAAAATAAATAAGTAAGCACGATGCAGATTGGTGTCTCTTGTATACCATTTGTACACAAAAGCTGGTTATTCTCATATGTATATAGTATATCTCCGAAAGGAGACCGAAGAATCCCTTCATTGCTTCTGAGAAGTATCCTTTCTGATGGTTTGTTTGTTTATTGTTTTTTACCATGTGTCGATTACCTATTAAAAAGACAAATCGATTGTTTTAAGAACGAAGTTTGCAGCGAACATGTTAGCTCCTGGCTGGCAATCAGCCGTTTCCACGCCAGCAGGTCCGAAAGTCTTGCTTTCAAACATTTTAAATCCAATCCTCTAAAGTTCCCTCTCCGCCCTGATTTCCATCTCCTTGTAGGAATGTTGCCCTGCCTCACAATAGAATCAAAGGAAGTATGGAAACTGTACCCGGGTTGCCCTGACGTTAACCAAAAAAGCCCCCCCCCCCGGGGGGGGGAGCCCCCAGGAGGCTGAGACTCCTGGTTTCTTGCTGGGCAGGGATATGTAATAGCCAGGGGTGTTCTGCCCCTGTGTGGCCAATGTCTGCTATGACAACCAGAAGATGTGCCCCGGATGGTTCCCTGGGTGTCCAGCCCAGGGGTTTTCAATAGAGGGTGCTGGTAAGACAGCCATGTTTCTGTGCATGTGTTTTAGCCACATATTTATCTATTTGTTTGTTTGTTCATTTATTTATCTTAAATTTTGGTACAGCGCAGTATTGGTTTTAGGAGTAGAATTCAGTGATTCATCCCTGAATAGATACAACACCCATCACAATTAGTGCCCTCCTTGGTACCCACCTCCCACCTCCCCCCCCCCCCCACCTCCCTCCATCAAGCCTCAATTTGTTCTCTGTCATTCGGAGTCTCTTGTGGTTTGTTTCCCTCTCTTCTCTTCCCTCACCCCTCTCCCACATGATCATCTATTTTGTTTCGTAAGTTCCACGTACGACGAAAATCACGTGGTATTTGTCTCTGATTGACTTCTTTCCCTTAGCATAATACATTCTAGCTGCACCCACATCACTGCAAATGGCAAGATTTCATCCTTTTTGATTGCCGGGTAATACTCCATTGTATATATAGACCATCTCTTCTTTATCCGTTCATCCCTCGATGGACATGTGGGCTCTTTCCATACTTTGGCTATTGTCGATAGTGCTGCTACAAACATTGGGGTAGCACAATAGATACATGGATTTTACAAATACACAGAAGCACTCAAAAAATTGTAAAGTGCATAATTCCAGGCCTGATCGTAGTTACTAACTTTTTTTTTTTTTTTTAATCCAAATTCTGGTAGTCTATGCTTAACAGACAGAACTCCTATGAAGATCCGTGGGGGGTGTTCTGCCGGGACCTGCCTCAGTGTGACTTCAGAGAGCTCACGGTCTCTCTCCTGTGACTCCCGTAGCTGCACCTCCAGAATGTGCATCCACGGGGCGCCTGGGTGGCGCAGTCGGTTAAGCGTCCGACTTCAGCCAGGTCACGATCTCGCGGTCCGTGAGTTCGAGCCCCGCGTCGGGCTCTGGGCTGATGGCTCCGAGCCTGGAGCCTGCTTCCGATTCTGTGTCTCCCTCTCTCTCTGCCCCTCCCCCGTTCATGCTCTGTCTCTCTCTGTCCCAAAAATAAATAAAAAAACGTTGAAAAAAAAAATTAAAAAAAAAAAAAAAAACCAGAATGTGCATCCACAGGGCCACATGTTTACCAAGTGTGGCCACACATTAAAATATTCAAGATGGTTCTAGAACGGGGGCCAGTACATTTTTTTTTTTCTTTAAAGAGCCAGATAGTCAATATTTTTGGATTTGTGAACCATGTGATGTCTGTCACAAGGACTCAACTCCGTTTCTATAGCACCAGTGCAGCCTCAGATAATGTGCAAATGAACGTGGCTATTTCCGATAAAAGTTTATTTCCAAAAACACGTGGCAGGCCAGATCTGGCCTGCGGGCCATCGTTGGCCAAACTCTGATCTAGAGTGTTCGTCCATGTCTTCAAAATCCAACGATATTCTACTTTGTTGGCAGTGTGATATTTGGGTTTAAAAAGCAGGGGTGGTTTTAAAGCCACCCCTGGAGGGGTGCCTGGGTGACTCGGTTAAGTGTCCAACTTGGGCTCAGGTCATGATCTCACGGCTTGTGAGTTCAAGCCCTGCCATCGGGCTTTATGCTGACAGCTCGGAGCCTGGAGCCTGCTTTGGATTCTGTGTCTCCCTCTCTCTCTGCTCCTCCCCTGTTCGTTCTCTCTCTCTCTCTCTCTCTCTCTCTCTGTCAAAACTAAATAAACATTAGAAATTTTTTTATAAAAAGCAGCCTGGAAAACTGGGTTCTTTCCTATGGGTCTCCAGGCTTTTCCTGAAAGCAGGCATATTCTCCATTCTTTAGGCTGCTTTAAGGCCTTTTGCTGCCGAATCACCTCAGAGCCCCCTCCGTCCTCCTGGGGGAAGCCTTCCTGACCCATGGGGAGGGGGTGCGGGCAGTGAACCCACCCTGCTAGCCCCCTGCATTCCCTCCCACCAACAGCGTACCTTGGAAACTGTAAGTCCACACTCGGTGATGGGTGTGCAAGGTACACAGGAAATGAGAGTCAACGCTGGTCACGGCCCTGCAAGTCCATAGGGTCCTTTGAGCCAGCTGGAGAAAGGCACCCCTTCTGTCAGGAGCCACAGCCCCACTCAAGAGCCCTGAACTTGGCTGAAGGAGCAGGGGCTGGGTTCCACCTTCACTTGGCCCCATAGCCCAGCGCCCGACTCAGTGCACACCCTGCCTGGACATCCCAACCGTGGGGCAAGGCCCCAAATTATGAGCTTCCCTGACCCCGGGTGCCGTTGGAGGCTGGGAGTGGTCTCCTCGCAGGTTCCTCTCCCCACTCGGCTCCTGTGGAGAAGGTCCCCCAGCCAAACACCCCTCCTCGTCACACAGAAGCTCAGGGCCTGCTGACCCCTGAGCGCGGGGTTCCAGTTCCCGCCCGGCTCGTGGAATTCTCCAGAGAAGCCCCGTCACACCCTCCCGTGGGACCCGGGCCACCTCACCCTCTTGCTGCTATAGAGCCCGCCTCTCACAGCCCTGTTTGTTCACTCTGGTCCTGAGTGTGACCCTCGTGTGGCCCCTGCGTGGCCTGCAGTGTCCCCCTCCCTCTGACTGCGAGTGGATGAGGCGGAGAGCCTGCTGTTGGTCTCGTCTGCCCAGTGTCGCCATCCCCCGCCATCCCTGGGACAGGAACCCCTCCCTCACCACTGGGCTTGGGGGGGGAGGAGGTGATCAACACCAGAGGCGCTCTGAGGTGACCCAGGTGTGCAGTCCTTTCTCCACACGAAGCACAGTGGTCACAGGCCTGGAACTGAAAGGGGCTTAGACACCATTTTCCAAAGGATGATAAAGAGTTCGTTCTGGAAATGGGGAGGGGGATTGAGCAGATTCCAGCACAACAGAAGGGAGAAGGGGTCCTAGCGACTTCCCAAGACGTCTGAGCCCTCGGGGCCCCCTGTTCCCGAGAAGGTGCCTCAGGAGACACATCCTGGAGACTGTTTCTCTCTTTCCAGGCTTTCTTTTTTTTTTTTTTTAATTTATTTTTATTTTTTTTTTAATGCTTCTTGTTTTTGAGAGAGACAGAGAGCAAGCGGGGGGAGACGCCGAGAGAGAGAGGGAGACACAGAATCTGAAGCGGGCTCCAGGCTCCGGGCTGTCGGCACAGAGCCCCACGTCGGGGCTGGAACTCACCAACTGGGAGATCATGACCGGAACCGAAGTTGAACGCTTAACCGACTGAGCCACCCAGGGGCCCCCTTCCAGGCTTTCTTCTTCGTGTTTCATAATGGTGCCCACGGTGAGCCCCGTCTCGCGGAATTGGACAAGCGAATGGAGGTTCAGCCTGCCCAGAGGGTCTACATTGGGTTCCGAGCACCTCACCCAGCCCCAAGCAAACGCCACCTGGCCCCCCGCGTGCTCAGGGCTCCCCGTGCATTGCGAAATGTCCTCAACGTGACCGCCAGGGGGCAGCCGCGCCCGCAGTGCCTTCACTGGCCACGTCTGGCAGACAGCGCCCAGTATTTTCGGAGGTCTTGATCACTGGCTCCCGCTTTGCTGACCTCATGCAGACGCACCCGGGGGAACCTGAGGGACCAGTTGTTCCCAATCTCCAGACTCCGGTTTGTATTTAGATTTGTTTCAGGCGTCCAGCCAGTCGGCTTCCTTAAGGAATTTACCACCACTTAATCGATCCATTCACAGCCTTCGGTGCATTTCTTTTGTCTGCAAGTCCTTAGAGCCTTCGGTTATCTCCCTCCGCCTGATTATTTACCTCTCCTTTGTGCCCACAGGGAAGTCATCTACTGATGTGGATTTAAGATAGGGTGTAGCCTAGGAGGCCACACGCATTGCGTTAGCCGGGACTCCGTCCAGCCTTGCCTGGGAATTCGAAGGTTATGGAATCCACAGCAGTTTTCTCTGCCTGTCGGTTTATTTCTAACTCTTGTTAGAGTGGGGCAGCGTCCTGAGGGGAGACTGAAGTTCAGCGCTGGTGCAAAGGCAAGATTTCAAACCATATTCTCATATTTTGCAGCTTGCCTTCCTTTTGGCTTGGTTTGCCTTTTTTTTTTTTTTTTTTAAAGCCTTGTCTGATAGGCTGGGTCATGTTTTGTCTTTCTAAGCAGACCTCTGGGTATACAGTGCAGATGGTATTTGGATCCCCTCCCCCTTTTTTTTAATGTTTATTTTTTGAGAGAGAGAGAGAGAGAGAGAGAGAGAGAGTGTGTGAGCAGGGGAGGGGCCGAGAGAGAGGGAGACACACAATTTGAAGGAGGCTCTAGGCTCCCAGCTGTCAACACAGAGCCCCACAAGGGGCTCGAACTCATAAACTGTGAGCTCATGACCTGAGCCAAAGTGGGACGCTTAACTGACTGAGCCCCACCCCAGGCATCCCCCCTTTATTTTTTTTTTATTTTTTTTTAATGTTTATTTATTTTTGAGACAGAGAGAGACAGAGCATGAATGGGGGAGGGGCAGAGAGAGAGGGAGACACAGAATCGGAAACAGGCTCCAGGCTCTGAGCCATCAGCCCAGAGCCTGACGCGGGGCTCGAACTCACCAACCGTGAGATCGTGACCTGAGCTGAAGTCGGACGCTCAACCGACTGAGCCACCCAGGCGCCCCCCCCCCCTTTATTTTTTAAAAAATTTTTTAATGTTTATTTTTTGAGAGAGTGTGAGCGGGAGAGGGGCAGAGAATGAAAGAGACACAGAATCAGAAGCAGTGGATCCTTTTTGAGTGTAAATTATCTGATGTTTCTAAATGATATACTATTTTTAAAAGTGCTCCAGAAGAATAAAATCAGTAAATTCACGGTCCCCACCTTCCCCACCGCGGCGATTATCTTTCCCACCTCAAGGCCTCTGGGAGCCCTTGGCCTGGTAAAGCAGCTGGAGGAGGGACACAGAGCTCCTGCCGGCTTCCTCCTCTAAGCAACCAATGACCTTGGGTGTGTCCTTGAACCTCCCTGAGGTCTAGTTGACCTTCTTGGAGCTAACTCTTCAAGGGACAACAGTCCAATGAATTGCACACGGCCTGTCAACACTGGAGAAGTTTTAAAGCACCCCCCCCCCCCCCCGCTTCCATGGTCAGCACTGTCTTGAAAAAGGCTCAGAAGCCTGATTTGTCTGCACATGGAGTGGGGCCACCTCCGCAGGCTGGATCCCCACAACCAGCTCCAAGAGTCTGAGAGCAACATCAGAGTTGTAAGGTACGGTGACAGAGGGACACAGTGACAGAGCGACAGAGTGACAGAGTGAGGGCCTGACATCTGATGGGAGAGTCTGATGAATGGATGTCCCCATGGCACCAGAGGGAGACAGCCGGGGGCAGGGGCTCACCACGGGGCTGGGACTACGGGTTCAGTGGCCCGTGATTCCAGGGATTGCGCCTGCTTCTCTCACCAGGTCCAGGCCACCAGCCTTTCAGAAGCAGGCGCCCCTCCCGGACCCTGCTTTCTATCAAGTGTGGCCTGGGGCTGCTGGCAGCTATTTTTTCTCTTTAAAGCGGACGTTGTAAATCAGTGGTCTTTGGGTAGAATTCAACTCAAGGTCATTTTCTGTTAGGCTTACACATTTTTTTTTAAAGTGGAATTAGGTGCCAATATTTAAAAATCAAGAGATTCCACATAAATGTCTACCTCTCCAGCTTCTCCTAAAACCCCACAAGGCCATCAAGACTGCGTCCGCACTCCCAGATGGCTGGCTTGCCCCCTTTGCTTTCTATCTGCAGGCATCAGGGGTTCACGGCGGAGCTTAACTATCCGCAGGCAATCGTACTTCCTCAGTCCCGAGCCCCTGGGGCTGCCTCATCAGAGCCCCCCAAGGACCCACATCCACTTCCTACAGTGTCATAATGAACTTAAGAAAACACACACTACAGATCATGATGAAAGACTAGGGTTTTTTTGAAGTTTATTTATTTATTTAGAGCGAGAATCCCAAGCAGGCTCTGTGCTGTCAGTGCAGAGGCATATGCAGGGCTTGATGGACGCTTAACCAACGGAGCCATCCAGGCGCCCCGAAAGACTGATTTTTAAAAAGAAATTGTTAATTCCTTTAAGGCATGTTGTCCAAGCCAGGGAACACATACAATATTGCATATAAAGTACTGGGATTTCATTTCTTTCTTTCTTAAATTTTTTTAATGTTTATTTATTTTGGGGAGAGAGTGAGAGAGAGAGACAGAGCACGAGTGGGGGAGGGGCAGAGAAAGAGGGAGACACAGAATCTGAAGCAGGCTCCAGGCTCTGAGCTGTCAGCACAGAGTCCAATGTGGGGCTTGAACTCATAGACCGCAGGATTATGACCAGAGCCAAAGTTGGACGCTTAGCTGACTGAGCCACCCAGGTGCCCCTGGGATTCCATTTCTAAAGAGCTCAGAACAGTAACCGACATGGCAAGTGCTCTATGCATGTTAACAAACATGGGGAAGGAGTGGGGGGCGGAGAAGAGAGGGAAACAAACCACAAGAGACTCTTAACGATGGAGAACAAACTATGGGTTGAATTCTACTCCTGAAACCAATATTGCACCATATGTTAGCTAAAATTTAAATGTAACAACAAAGGGGGGAAATATGATAACAAGCCTTTGAAAATGTGTGGCTCATAAAAGGTTTGAGGGGCGTGGAGGAGGGTGCTGAACGCCGGGTCCCTCGAGGCCCGGGAGCACTAAGGATCATGGGATCTCCCTCTGCCTTAAAAGTCACAGGAATCCCAGTGGGGGGGGGGGTCAGTGGACTGGTGCTAAGCACCAGCTGTGTGCCTGGGGTTCCAGTTGCTACGCCGGCTCTGATCACATCGCGGGTCAGAGTGCCCTCTGGGTCCCCCTCCAAAGGTGCACCCCCGGCCTGCCTGCCTTCCCTGCGGGCAATCTGTGTCTGTCGGAAGCTGGTAACCCACGCAGGGTTCATTAGGCGCCCCCAGTCGTGAGAGGGCCTCCAGAAGCCCATGAGCCCCCGCGATGTTGGGCAAAATGCATCCATTTCAACAGTCCACCCTTTTGCAGGAGTGGGCAAGCATTCAGCGTGTCGCAGCGTGCTATGGCGACCGCTGGAGACGCAGGCTGAAACCAAGGCAGTCGTTCTCTGGGATTCCCGAAGGTCAGGTAACGCCAAGGGGGCTTTCTTCTACTGCCCCGAGCAATGAATGGCCCCGGCACCATCCACCTCCCCCGCAATCCCTTTCCCACTCTCTCATCTGTGAGGGAAGATTCCCAGAGAATCTTCTGTCCTGTCAGGAGGCGAGGAGAAGAAAGCTGCTGTCTGGGGGTGGGGGAAAAGGCACTGCCCGAGTTCCCGTGGCTGCCCTGACAGAGCCCAAATGAAACCTAACAAACTCCTGGTCCCACAGGTCTGGAGAGCAGAAGTCTGAAATCATGGTGCATGTGGGGCCAAGCTTCCATGAAACCAGTAGGGGAGAGCCCCTCTTGGCCTCTCCCAGTCTGGTGTTGGCCATCAATCCCCGGCGCTCTTTGGCTCCCCGCTGACACTCAGTCTTTGCCTGTCTTGACGAGGCTTCTCCCCATGTGGCCGTGACCTAATTGCCCACATCTTCTGAGAACATCAGTCATATCGGATGTCGGCCCACCCCAGGGACCTCATCTTAACCTGGTGGCATCTGCAAAGACCCTATTTCCAAGTCAGGTCACATTCACAGGTACCAGGGTTAGGATTTGAACACGTCTTTTGAGGGGGGGGGGGACACAGTTCAACCTCAAAAGGCCCCGCTGCCTTGACCCCAGGTGCTGCCACTTGCCCAAGCCCACGTTGGCGGATGCGTCCCTCTGGGGCTGTGATAACTGAGCACCTTCCCCTTGGTACACATTCGGAAGTGGAAATTTTTTCTCCGGCATCTCAGTCCTGGAGGACGTGAGCTCCTCTGAGATGGGGATAGGAGAGTAGGAAGGGTCCGCGTTGGGGGAGGGGGAGAGCTTCTCTGTGTGTACGTGTGTGCCTCCGTGGGTGTGAGTGTGTGTGTGTGTTTGGGGGGGGTATGTGTGAAGGGTGGGGGTAAGGGAGGTGCAGGAGGAGGAAGGAGGAGGAGGCCAGAGCCTCCCTGGTGAAGGCAGAGGTGATAAGGGCAGAGTGGTTTTGTCCTAACAAGGGCAGGCCCAGCGACCCAGACTCTTACTGCTCTGTCACCTGCAAGGATGCTGTCCTTTTCTTTAAAAAAAAAAAAAAAATTTTAATGCTTATTTTAGAGAGGGAGGGAGACACAGTATCCGAAGCAGGTTCCAGGCTCTGAGCTGTCGGCACAGAGCCCGATGCGGGGCTTGAACCAGAGAACAGTGAGATTGTGACCTGAGCTGAAGCTGGATGCTTAACCGACTGAGCCACCCAGGCGCCCAATGGTGTCCTTCTGGACGGAGTCAAAGCTGGTTCACTACCTCTTCCACGTCCCAGCCACTGGGAAGAGGGGGAGGGGAGTGGACGACACACCCCTTCCTTTTCTAGAACCGCTCCCACTTCTACTGGCCAGAACTTCATCCCGTGACCTTGCTCGCTGCAAGGGAGTCTGGGAAGTATCTCAGAGGCCATGATCTTAGGGATTCTGCTAAAACTAACAAGGCAGGGTCAGGCACTGGGGAATAGCTGGAGGTCCCCTACAGGAGGAATGTGATTTTAGAGAAGTGGTGTTATGAATCCACCCCTTACAACAGCAAAAAAAAAAAAACCCAATTACATCCGTCCGACAAAGAATACAAAAGGTACATGACTAGGAAGATCAGATTGTCAAATGGGATCTGTCCAGTTTTAGCCAACTGCGGGGTCATGACAGAGGTTTTATCTCGGGAAGGTGTGCGTTGGGCCGCTCTACGGCCAGCTGGTTTTCAATGACGTAACATGCCTTGTAGCTCTCCAGAACCCGGGCCTGGAGGTACGCCTTGTCCTTCTCCTGCCAGGTGTCGGACTCGATGTACACGTTGAACGGGTCGTGGGAGTGCTCCAGCTTCTTGGAGCGGATGTAACTCAGCATGATGCCCAGGGTGAAGAAGCCGAAGAAGCCGAGCACCATGAGGATATAGAGTGCCTCCAGCTGGCTGTCGTCACCGCCAGGCGACCTGCGGGCCAGGCCTGACGTGTTGCCGCCCCGGAGAGCCGTCCCCTGCCACAGCGCGTTCACAAAGGGCGTCGTGGCCGTGGTGTTGGGCAGAATCATGCTGGGCTTCGAGTTTCCACTGCGGGAGCTCCAACTTCCCGAGAAAACTTTCTAAGAGAAAAGTGCAGTGTGAAATCAGCAAGCATGTGCCGGCCCGAACCCGCACACGCGCGCACGGTTTTCGAAATCTCAGGGGAGACGGGCGCCCCAACGTACCCCTCAGTCCATGGCATGTGCCTCCTTGAATCTGCACACACCCCTCTCTCGCTTGATCAGTTGGTCACTTGATTCCGTCTTATTTCCACTCACCACCCCCACCCCCCTCCGAGGCGACCACGGGGCGGGGGGGGGGGTTCCTCCACTCTACACGTTGTGTAGTGTGTGTATATTTGAGGTTATGTGCTGTGGACCCAATTGTGTCTCCCAGTTCACGTGTGGAAGCCCTAACCCCCAACCGTGACTGCACCAGGTGACGGGGTTTGCAGGAGGTAATCAAAGTTAAATGAGGTCATACGGGTGGGGCCCTAACCTGATAGGACTATAGCCTTAGAATAAGAGAGAGAAATCTCTCTCGAGCCACGTGAGGACCCTGGGAGAAGGCAGCTGGCTACCAGCTAGGAAGAGAGCTCACACAAGGAACCAAACCCTTCCGGAACCTCGATCTTGGACTTACAGCCTCCCAAGCTGTGAGAAAATGTGTGTCTGTAGTTTCAGCCCCCCGTCTGTGGGATTTTGTTACGGCAGCCCGGCCGAAGACATACAGACGTGCTGTTGGGGTACATAGCTGCCCCTCCTTCCTCTTCCTCTCCCCACCGTGACTTTATGGCCACTCAGGTGGTGAGGCGTGTCTGCACTCCTTTACTTCCGACGGGTTGCACGGTACCCATGGCCCACACCCACTTCTTTTCTCTGCCTGCTCCCCCAGAACTGGATGCTGCTGTGGCCTCTAACTGCATAAGCAAAGGGGAAACAAACAAATACCCTTGTCCTCCTATGGACCTGGAAAAAGCCCACATTTCGTATATCTGGCGCCTGGTGGTTCGTGCTAGTCAGACTGCTGTGCTCTCAGACGTCCTAGGAGGTAACGGGCAAGGGGTGGTCTGTTCCAGCATGGAACAGCATGTGGATGGAAAGCCTGACCTAGAACTCCCCTCTCGGGGGCCAGTGTTCCACCCTGTGCTGTGTTTGCCCCCTCCCTGCCCGCTGCCCTCTGCCGAGTGACTGGCACCGGCCACGCAGAAAGGGACAGTTTCCCCATCATTTTAATCTGGATGTCACTATCCCCGCAAACCCGTGTAGCAGGCCTGGGGCTTGTGAAAGCTTTTGCCAAGTAGCTCTGGGATCCTGTCAGGGGGTTCACGCTTCAGACACCGCACCTTACGGTCACTGGTAAACTGAACGGGTTTCATTCGTACACAGTTTCTGGTCAGAAACACCGTGGAAAGAGAAATTCCAAAGTGCAAGGTGGGGGACGGGGGTGGGGGGCTCCGCCTCTCCCACCTACGATGGGGACTGCGATATCACATATCGTCTTGCTTAGGACACTGGTCAACCTAGAGCTCCTTTTTAGGATTGGCTTAATTTCAAAATTTCTGAGCCCGGCCCTAGGGGACGATGCCTCACCTAGAGGCATCTAGGCCCCTCTCCCTCCACCGATGCCTGGCCTGTCGGTGCACCCCAGAATTCTTTAGTTGGCCCTCCTTTCTTCTCACTCTGCCCACCCCCTGCGTGGTTACACCTGCCCCTTCTGGTTCACCCGTGTGGCCATGACCCCAGCTGCCCTTCTGGGCACCAGAGCTGGGTGTCCAATGACCTGCCAGGGATTTATTTACCCTCGGCCATCCCCACGGCCCTCCACCTCCCTCAGGCCTCCTGCTCCGTGCCTCAGTGAGCCGAGTGGCCGTGTACCCACCCCAGAACCTGTCGTTCCGGCTCAAAGGCCCCCCTGAGCTCCTTCTGACCTTCGGGGCGAAACACTCCATTTTCAGCATATAGAGCCCAAATGCGAGGGCTCCTGCCCCCTTCTCTTGCTCCGCTATTGTCTCTTGCCCAGACCCCATGCTCTGGCAGAGCCCCGTACACATCATCACCTCTTTGGACATCTCCAGCCTAGGCATCCTCCTTCTTGGCCCATGAAGCTCCAAAGTGATGCCTGGTCATGCTTCTTAGTCCAGCTCAACCTTCTCTGATGCATGCCATGCCCTTGAAGGCTGTGTGCTCCCTGCTGATTGACCCATGGTCATCATCTCTGTCCCCCACCTTGTCCCCTGCAGCCTCCTGGCCTGGTGCCTGGCACACAGCAGCTTGGGAGCTGTCCATGAACTTCTTAATACCTCTTGACGGGTGGGCCCTGATTCTTCGTAACCATAACCTGCATATCTAATTAACGAGTGCCCCTGAGCTGCCTTCAGACCGTTAGCTAAGTCCCTTTGGTCCCACAGGCTCAAGGAGCATGAGTGCTGGAGGAGAAAGTGATCAGACGTTGGAATTACGCCTCCACTCCGGGTTTGGATTCTGGCCCTGCTGCTATCTGGCCACACGACCCTGGCCAGGTTCCTTAGGCCTGCTCCATCTTTTTCCCTTTGGGACCAGGGAGAAACATCATTGACATTTGCAGCTGTGGGATCACTAACCCAGTAAGTAGAGGGGCACACAGCCGTGTGCGCTCAGGGTCCCGGGTGTGAGTGCCTTGGTTTTTTCCTGCTCATTCAGAAATAGCAGCCCAGGGATTTGGAGGTCGGGGGTTTTAGGTCTGGCTCTTCCATGGCCGACCATGGTGGCTCCCTTTACTTTATGGAGAAGATGCTCATGAATAAGGCACAAACGTGTTTATGGGCTCTCCTGACACCTCTGGGGCTTTTGAGTCTGTGCCCTGAGATCTGGGAGGGGGTAAGCAGGCTCCAGAGACTCCCAGCCTCTGATTCCTATCCCAAGTCAGCATTTCCCCCCATTCCAGCCACGGCAGTAGACAGGAATCATTTGGTAACATTTTTTTTTTTTTTCTTCGAAGCTTAGACCCAGAGCTGCTGGTCTGCTGAAAATCACTCAAGACAAGAGGCTCTGGGCAGCTAAGATTTCCAAACAAGATGTCCAACATTTTCTTTTTAAATGACCTCAAACCACTTATGAATGCATAGAACCCTGCCCCGGGAAGGTACACAGGCCTTGAGCTGATAATGCAATTTTTTTTTTCTAAAAACGCGGAATGACCACAGTCGGCAAGGAATCCCGCTGCTAATTACTGTTAGAGCATCCCTACTGCTTCACGACCACGCGAGATTGGAATCATGGTAGGCAACCGGCAGAAGTTAAGTGGCTTAGAACTCATAGTTCCATGCAGCAAGTCAACCTCAGAGCAACTTTTGGAACTAATTCATATGGGTGGGATTACTGAGAAGACCTATTGCTTAAAACCAGACGGACTTTTCCGTGGCTAGAGAAAGCAACAGAAACAACTGCTTGGAAAGCCCACCAGGCCTTACTCCAACGTAGGGGTGCTCAAACTTTAACATGCTTTAGAATCACCTTCTTGGGGTGCCTGGGTGGCTCGGTCAGTTGAGTGTCCGATTTCGGCTCAGGTCATGATCTCACGGTTCGTGAGTTTGAGCCCCACATCAGGCTCTGCGCTGACAGCTCAGCCCTCTTTGGATCCTCTGTCTTCCTCTCTCTGTCCCTCCCCCGCTTGTGCACACACTCTCTCTCTCTCAAAAATAAAATTAAACATTTAAAAGATGTTAAAAAAAAAATCACCTAAAAACGCAGAGTGCTGGGCTCCACTCCCAGAGTTTCTGAATCCAGAAGGGTGGGGGTGGAGCCTGAGAATTCGCATTTCCAAATTCACAGGTGCTGCTGATGCTGCTGATCTGGGGACTCCCCCTCCCCCCCATTTGGTAGCCTATTGGAATCACCTGGAGAGCTTTAAAAAAAAAATACTGATGGACACCCCTGCCCCCTCCAAAGACTGTGATGTTCTTATTTGTGGTTCCTTTCTGGCATCGGGGCTTTGAAAAACTTCCTAGGTGATCCTAATTTGTAGCCAAGCATGAGACCCACTGGGCTATGGGACCTTAAGAAATTGACCAATCATTGGTACTGCAAGGTGCCAGGAAGAGTTTTATAAGAAGAGAAACCATGCTTTCATACAATAATTTTCAAATCCCGTTTGGTTTTTAATTTTTCTTTTTTTTTTTTTTTTTGGTCTCCTATGTCCCTGATGTAATGTGAACGGAAGTTGCAGAGAGAAATTCTCAAGCCTTCCCTTTATACCCCAGCTGCCTCCCACCTGACTCACCCTGGCACCTTCAATTATGCTGAGCCTGTCGGAGCCTTGTGCCAGGCCAGGAAAGGCAAGTTCATTAACTGCCTTTCAAATAATGACTCGGAATTTTTAAAGGGAAATCTTTGTCTTACTTTACACGTAATTTAATGTACTGCTTTTGCGAAATGCCCTCGGTGCCCCCAAGGCCTGCATGCTGGGTCACGCGGCGTTCTGTGTAATGAGTCTCAAAATGAGTTTGGCAATGTCCTCTTCAGAGTCAGCATGGTGTAAATGAACTCAATCTGCATGTCAGCTGGGGGTTTATGTCCCATTCTCCAAGTTCACTTCTATTATCATGCCAAAGCACTGCCCAGTGGCCACTGTTTCACGTTACTGGACTCAAACGAATTTGAAGAACTAAGCCAGCAATCTTAACTCACAGGGAACTAGGCTCCATAGAGTTCAACTGACCTGCCCAAGGTCACGTCTCTTATCAAAAATGCATCTAAAATGTAATCTTGTGGCCCTGAACTCCCATTTTATTAGTACAGAAAAAGGAGTTCTCAGGACTTTGCAGAGAACAGATAGATTCTGTATTTAAGGTCAAAGGAGCGGAGGACGTGGGCACTTTTATCAGGTAAAACCAGGGCTACCCAAATGAGGACAGGCTCGTGACCTAAATATGCCATCAGGACACCCCCTCCCCTCCTGGGGTGAACCACAGCTGTTTGTAGCTTGCACAGTGTCAAGGGGGCTGGGGGAGGGGGGCAGAAGCAGCAGGAACCAGGGAGGTCCAATTCCAAACACAGCCAGTTTTATGCTTAGCCCATGCTGGACATTCTCCCCCATTCTCTTTTTATTTATTTTTTTAAGTTTATTTATTTTGAGAGAGAGAGAGAGAGAGAGAGAAAGAGAGCACACTAGTGGGTGAGGGGCAGTGAGAGAGGATCCCAAGCAGGTTCTGTGCGGTCAGCGCAAAGTC
Organism: Panthera pardus; assembly: GCF_024362965.1. NCBI lineage: Eukaryota > Metazoa > Chordata > Mammalia > Carnivora > Felidae > Panthera > Panthera pardus. The sequence continues at coordinate 10,817,051 of NW_026526721.1, read as the reverse complement.
AGACATGAGGCTCGAACTCACGATCTGAGCTGAAATCACCAGTTGGATGCTTAACCGACTAAGCCACCCAAGCGCCCCCACGCTGGACATTCTCGAATTGGCCTTCCTGGGCCCAGAAAGAGGGGGTTTCTAGAAGTGTCTGCCTCAGCCCGGGTTTGAGCATCCTCATGCAGCAGGGACACCGCTCCCAATCAAGGTTAGTGCATTTTTTTCTTCTTCAAAGTTTAGACCCAGAGCTGCTGATCTGCTGGAAATCACTCAGGATACGGGGTTCTGGGCAGCTGGCTGAGCTAAAAGCTGCCAGTAGAGACCACCTGGGTCTCCACGAGCCTGGGATCCTGGGAGACTCCCAGCTGCACCCAGAGGAGAAGGGGGCAGTGAGTGACATCACGCTGGCCTGGAGCATATCACCCCTTTTGCATTTCCCTCACAGGTCCTGGCTATGTCGCCTGGCTGCACTGATAACACAGCCTGGAAGCTTCCAGAACAGATTTCCTAGCATTGCCACATTTCATTCTCTCTTAAGCGTTTACTGAGCAACCAAGGCTTCTGTGGCCCACTCCAGCCACACTTTTGCCGAGAGGGACAGATGCTGGGGGGAGTAGGGAGTGTCTGAGTGAGAGCTCGAAGAGCTGAGTTCCAGCCCTGACTCAGTCCTAGATAAAACACAGGGTTCCCCTGGGCCCTTACTTTCCTTATGGGGGTAGAGCAAGGATAACATTCCTATGGTCTTAACAGCATTCCTTCAGCATTTCCTCAAAGAGCATCCAGTCTTGAAATCCTCACTGGCCTTCATTTGCATCAGGAAGCAGAATGAGGGTAAAACTGATCATGAATTAACCTAATTTTGGTGCATATGATCTTACTGATTCCTGAACTCTGCAAGCATGTTTTCCCTGGAAGCAACTATCAATTATTTTCATCTTTATCTCAACACTGTGTCCAAATTCTGGAGGCATATTTATCCCTGAGCAGAAAAGAAGCCAACAGGGGCCCCCAGACCCTTCCAGGATGGGAATATGAACCAGTGAGCTGGTGAGAGGGACCCAGCCCAACATAATATGGGGAAACGGACGAGCATTTTGGTGTGGAGAATGGACGGCAGGATTCCCAGACTCTGGAGGGCTGCTGAAGTCAGAAGGAAGGCAGGTGGGTTATCACCTTCAGCAAATTTAAAAAAAAAAAAAAAAAAAAAAAAATCAGGAGCCTCAGTATTCTTATCTGAAAACTGGACATAATGGAATCTCCCCTGACTACACCACAGGATTCTGTGAGATATGGAACAAACCCACAACTTTCCTACCTCTAACTTCTGCTGCTCTCTCGGCAAGAGATCCGTGACCGCCATATTTCCTTGTCAAAATTCTACTGGCCCTCCAAATGCCTCCTCCTATGCCAACCTGGGTGTCAACACCCCATTCAGATGTCCCCTCCTTTAACCACATGGCGCCTTGTCTATATGACTCATATTCTAATTGGTATTGTAGCAATTTGTACGTTTGTCTGGGCATTTCCTTCCAGAAGCTCAGGAAGGTCAGAGACTATCTTGCTCACCTTGTCCCCACTCCAGCACCCAGAATGGCTCAATAAGAGATTGCTGGATTAAATGTGAATGCAAAGTATTAGGTTCGTTACAACTACAATGTGATTGTGAGTGCAAATAACCAACAAGGAATAATAAATACACTCTTGAAAGAAATTGGGTGGGTCGCCAAATGAAAACCTCTTTCAATAGAGCATGTTTTTTTTTTCAGTATGTTTTCATATAATAAAACGTAAGCTATTTTTATTTATATTTATATCATTAGTATTATTTATTTTGTATATTAAAATTTAATATTTTAATTAAATTGTACAATTTAAATTACATTTAAAAATGCACATTGTACATTTAAAGTACATTGTAAAATGTACAATTAAAATTAAAATTTTAATTAATTGTACATAAAATACAACATCATTTTCTTATTTATTTTTTTTATTTATTTGTTTTTTCAACGTTTTTTATTTATTTTTGGGACAGAGAGAGACAGAGCATGAACGGGAGAGGGGCAGAGAGAGAGGGAGACACAGAATCGGAAACAGGCTCCAGGCTCCGAGCCATCAGCCCAGAGCCCGACGCGGGGCTCGAACTCAAGGACCGTGAGATCGTGACCTGAGCTGAAGTCGGACGCTTAACCGACTGCGCCACCCAGGCGCCCCTCATTTTCTTATTTATTATGTCCATTGCTTGTTGTTTGTCTTCTCCGCCAAAGCCTACGCATTGGACAAGGGCGTTTGCGTGTGATCTTCCGCATGTATCTCAAGGACTAGAACAGTACCTGGCATATGGTAGGAGCAGAATAAATATTCATAGGACGCAGGCATGCATGCATGAATGCACGAATGAATAAATGTTCCACTCAACTACCAGAAAGCCCTGAGCCACCAGCTCTACCTTCAGAGACTTAAGATGAGAAGACTGAGTCCCTCTGATGTCCTCACGATGTACTTTATTTTCAAAACAGTCCACTTGCTAAGAACCTGTCAAAAGCGAGACATCCCGGGGACATTCTCGAAAGGTAGACTGCCTTCCTTGGACCCATCCTTAGCTCACCTCTGGCGAGTATATGAAATAGATTACAGAAAGCAGGTTTTTTGCCACCTCCTTAGATACCCACAGATCAGAGTCAAGGTGCTTTCTGGCAACTCGGCACATATGAATTTAAACAATTGTGTGACCACAGCAAAGTTCCCCACCAGCCTGAACATAAATGGCCCTGGTGGCTACTGGCCAGAACCTTCATTAATGGAACCAGAAGCTCCTTCTTAACCTAAATGTGGACTCGAAATAAACAGCTTACATATAGCAGTTTAAAAAATCCAGGTGGGAAGGGGCACTTGGGTGGCTCAGTCAGTTAAACATCCAACTTCAGCTCAGCTCGTGATCTCACCCTTGGAGAGTTCGAGCCCCGCTCCGCTCCGAGCTCTGTGCTGACAGCTCAGAGCCTAGAGCCTGCTTGGGATTCTGCGTCTCCCTCGCTCCCTCCCCAATTTACAATCTCTCTCTCTCTCTCTCTCTCTCTCTCTCAAAATAAGTAAACATTAAATTCTATTTTTTTTTAATCCAGGAGGGGACAATGTAACAGATGATAGATGCAAAACACCACCGCAGGCAGCTTGCTTCCAGAAGTTCCACATTTCCCCCAATTACTACAATCAAGATCAGATACCAACAATGATTGCCCCATGCCTTTTCCCCAGGGAGAGGCCAAGGCCCAAGACCCTTCCTGGTCAAAAAAATTCTAACGTTCCCTCCGAGGCTGGGTGTATATGTAAGTATTGCCCGAGCTGGATGGAGGTCTTCGAAAGAGTGGGGACTGGGATCTTGGGCGGCTTTAGTTCTCTTTGGATGCTTTTAGGCACTTGCCGAGTTTTCTACAAGAATGGCTGAGATTTAATAAAAATGGGGAAGTGTGGTCGTTAGTGGCGGGTGAGATCGTTTTCTGTGCGTGCGCCTCTAAGTGAAGCCGGCAGAGCCGAGAGCGGAGAGGGGGCGCGGGCCGCGCGCCGCAGTACGGGGGTCGCGGCGCCTCCTGCCCTGCGGCTGAGACCGGGGCCCTGGAGCCCCCGTCCGGGTCGCCCGATTGCGGCGCCGGCGCGCGGGGCGAGGAGCCGGGAGGCGGGAGAGTGGACTTACCGCGTCTGGCGCGTCCAGGCGGCCGGGTGCGCTGCGGGTCCGCCGGCCGCGCGCAGGACACCGACAGCCGAGCCCGAGGCGGCGCCCTCCGGGGCAAGTGCACCGCGCTGGCGGGCGGGGCCTCCCGGAGCCGGCGGGCGCCCCGCCCCGTGCCCGCGCGTCCCCGCCCCGGCCCCCGGCCGACCCCAGGCCAGATCCCGGCCCCCTCGGCCCTCCGCAGCCTGCGATCCCCTTGGATGGCGCCGGTGGGCTCAGCGCCGGCAGAAAGTCGCTGTTACTACAATTGCCAGCCGGCCAGCCAGCTCTACCTTCCTGCAGGAGTTTGAGGTTGGCAGGCGAGAAGGGGCTAAGGCCAAGAGAAGGGCATTCCGGGAATCCCCCGCCCCCCCCCCCCAGCCCACCCCACCCCCACCCCCACCGCCGCCACCACCCTGGGCCCAGCGCCACATCCCTTCCAACAGCTCCAAACAGTAACTTAAAGACGCTCCAAGCCCCGCAGACTCCTTTTCACCGCATCCCGCACCCCAGCTCTGGCCGCGCATCTCTTCGGCAGATGTATCGAGCGCCTACTGACGGGGTGTCCAGCCCCGAGCTGGAGGGGCAGCTGTGGAGCACAGGTGCGGTCCCCGCCCGCGGGAGTCGGTCGCCGGAGCCACCCACGCACGCTTTGGCCCTGGCTCTCCAAAGTCCTGGGGGCGGTGGGACCGGCCACGAGGGGCAAACCGCACACCCGCCGAGTGACCTGCCAGCAACTTCCCAGCAGCTGCTCAGGTTTGGGAGGCGAGAATGAGACTGGGCTATTCCCAGTCCTGCTAGAGCCCCGGGGTGGGGGGGGAGGGGGGGTAAGGTCCTGGCTCAAGGTCTGCAGGCAGGTAACAGAGAAAGAAGGTTCCTGACCTAGAGCCAGAAGACGCTCCCTCTGCTTGGTCTGCCTCTTTCCCTCTCCTTAGGCCTTGGCCCCCGTCCTCTCCCGGGGAGGAAGCTCTGGGAAGGGTCCACCCCATGTGACAGACACTCCAGGGCTCAGCTCAGCCGGCCAAGGCCGAGCAGGCACCTCCAGGCTCCAGGGGCACCAGTACGAACCCTCATCAGACACTCTGGAAAGCCCTAAAATGTCCTCAGCCTCGATGTGTAATTGTACTGTGTGAAATCTGTTCTGTGGGGAGGGATAATGGATGAAGCTTAGAAAAGCTTTATGCATAGAAAGGTTCTTTGAGTTTTACTTGCAGTAACTAGAATCTGAAGGTCTCAAAATATAAAAGTGGTTAAAGATGGGGCGCCTGGGTGGCTCAGTCGGTTAGTGGGATTTCGGCCCAGGCCATGATCTCCTGGTCTGTGAATTAAAGCCCCAGTGGGGCTCAGTGCTGACAGCTCAGAGCCTGGAGCCTGCTTCAGATTCTGTGTCTCCCTCTCTCTCTGCCCCTTCCCTGCTCACACTCCTGTCTCTCTCTCAAAAATGAATCAATGTTAAAAAAAAATTTTTTTTTTAAAAGTGGTTAAAGGGGCGCCTGGGTGGCTCGGTCAGCTGAGCGCTGGACTTCGGGTCAGATCATGATCTCACCCTTAGTGAGTTCGAGCCCTGCACAGGGCCCTGTGCTGACAGCTCAGAGCCTGGAGCCTGCTTCCTGATTCTGTGTCTCCCTCTCTCTCTGTCCCTCCCTGACTTACAATCTGTCTGTCTCTCTCTCTCGAAATAAGTAAACATTGAAAAAAAATTTTTTTAATAAAATAATAAAAAAAGTGGTTAAGGGTGGCACCTATGGGTATTCTTCTCCATACCGGAATATTACATGCGGTCATCAAGACAATGTTTACAAATAGTTGGTAACAACACGAGGGATCCTTCTATTGTAATGTTAAGTGAGAAATAACGAGGCTCTAAATTGCACACACGGGATGCTATGCGTTATTTGAAGACTGAAAAAACACACCACAATGTCAATATTGTCTGTAAATGGTGGGCTTATGTGCGATCTGTTTTCTTATTTACACTATTCTGTGTTTTCCTTTTTTTGGGGGGGGGCAATAACTCTTTATTCTTTAATATTTAGGGGAAAAAATACATACACTGTATCTGGAAAGTCCCTAGGTTCACCGTGCTCAAGGTCAGGCTGCATGGAGGTGGTCTCTTTTTGCCCACCTGTCCAAAAAAGGACTCCACTAGGGGGGAAATGGGTTATGGGTCGAAGCAAAAATGTTTATCTGCCAAATTTATGTAGAGCCCCTTCAGTGTCAACTCACGGGCCAGGTAACTGTGCGTGGCGTGCCCCCCACCAGCCGTGACGTTACTATCTCCCCGGACGGTGGGGGACAATGCCTGCCGCCTGTCACCCCGTTATTGTGGAGACACCGTGTATGTCAGCGTTTGCAAAAGGTGATACGTATGGGAGTGGCGGTCTTCATACCTCTCTTCCTGGTTCTCCCCGGACCACATGTGATGGATTGTTGGATCACGACGATACTGTTTTTGTCATTTATTTTTAATGATGCATTATGATTACAGATGAGAAAGAAGGCACTTTGTGACTTGAAATGGTTTCTTCTTTTCTCTTTCTCTTCCCTCTTTTGCCCTCTTAGTCTCACCTTTGCCCAAGGAGCAGGTGTGACTGAACTTAAAATAATCCTAACAATAGAGCTACAGCCCATCAAGCCCTTGGGTCATTTCTCCCTCTCTTCTCTTTCTCTCTCTGGCTCCCCCACCTTCTGTGCTCTTCTTGGTCCCTTCGTTGGGAACTGGGTCTCGGGAAAGGGGTGGCAAATGTAGCCCCCTTCTCTTCTGAGTGGGTTTATCTTCCTCTTCTGTGAGTTCCCACCTCGAGGCAGGTGGCATCGGAAGTCAGAGCTCCGGCCACTTTTCATTCTTTTTTTTTAGGGAAATCTCATATCTTCATTTGCAATGTGGATGTCGTCCTTCTGTTTCTAACCTTGCTCTGGGGAGGGAAAGGCTCTGCCCTCCGAAGGGACTGATCTTCAGTGTAACCCACCCGGGGTGTTTCACGGACCGTGGACCAAGATCTGTGGACGGTTCATTGCTGTTCCCTCCGGCTGCCCTTCGGTCGGCGTCCAGATGCCCCTGGATTAGCCTGAGGACATGCCCTGCCCCGTGACCCCTCCTTCTTCTTGCCTGTCCTCCCCTCTCCCCCATGGCTTTACCCTCCCACGGGAAACTCTCATTTCTCAGTGAGAAACACAGCTGTAAAGCAAACAACCTTTCTTGAGTAACAACAGAGCATATCCTGGGCGCAGTCACATGCTCCGTTGCATTTGCCACGGGAAGGACAAAGAGGAGGAAGGACACGGAAGTCCTCATTCTGCCCTGCTGGTGACAGATGAGGAGGTGTCGAGTGATGGAAGAGGAGAGGCTCACCCCGCCTGCCCCCTGGGGCGCCACCCCCCACTGCCCTCCGCAGCTCCGTTGGCACTGCACGCAGGTGGCCTGGCACACGTGTCCGTGTCTTCTCTGACGGCCACACAGCGCCCTCATCCCTTCTGCCTCGTTTCCTCGGCCAGAATCTCCCCATCTGATCCACTTGGTTGTAGGAGGCCTGCCTCAGTTTCCTCCCAGGGCTCCTCTTTGGCTGGGCGTCCTGCACACAAGGGGCATCCTTCCCAAATGCTGAGGTCTCCTGGTATTCTCCTAAACCCTCCTAGAGGATTGCTCTTGTTCTGATGAAAAGAAACCCCCCTCAAGCTGTGTATAAGCCATTCCAGCTCCGTGAGCTCGCTTCCCACTGCTCTGCCTCACCCCCCCTCCCAAGCTTCCAGACCAGCAAACGAGGCACCTCCATTCTCTGCGCACAGCCCGCCTTTCCCGCCTCCAGGTGGATGATCATCCTCCAACGTGGGCCCAGGACATCTTTAAACCCCAGATCTCCAGCAAAGGTCTAGGCCAAGGGGCCAGGGGCCAGCTCTGTGCCTCCTGGCATAGGGTCAATTTGTTTGCTTAGGCTTTGAGTTTGTTTCCAAGATTAAAAAATCGAGATCTCCTGCTTCGGATTCTGTGTCTCCCTCTCTCTCTGACCCTCCCCCATTCATGCTCTGTCTCTCTCTGTCTCAAAAATAAATAAACGTTAGAAAAAATTAAAAAAAAAATCGAGATCTCTCCTACTAAACACTGAGATGTCTGGCTTCCTCTATACAACTCAATAGATCTTAGAAACTTTATGCTCGCCTTTGGCAGGGTGACAAGTGACAGGAGCGTCATTTTCCACAAAAATACACGCTAGAGAATTTGCCACACGCCCTACCATTGCACAATCAGCAGGACCCACTGACCCTGCCTGTCTGTAGGGATTGAGTCTGTCGCTCCTGTTCTAGGCCTTTCCCTTCCGGGACAAAGCCCCCTCACCTGGCTGTTCCTTCCCTTTGCGTTCCTAGGAACTCAGGTCCTCCCTTGCTTTGGCCTTGCTAATTTGTTGTGTTGCAGGTGCCAAGTTGGAGACGGAGGTTTTATTTATCCTTTTAGAGCAGCGCTTCCTAATTTTTCAGGAATCTTCTCGGGAATCTATGGCTTTCCTCCCATCCCTCCAAATGCACGCATGTGCAACACTTTGCTTACAGCTCAGGAGACTTAGGGCCCCCTGGTGTGGTAGGTTCGCGTCTGCCGTATGAGGAGCCACAGGGCAAAGACTCTCTTTTCCGTGGATCAAACTCGACCCCGTGGTACTGATTCCGTGGGTCTCCCCTGTATGCCAAGTGTGGCTGGACTGCTGGACAGCAAGACTGTCCACAAAAACAGTCATTTCAGCTGCCTCTGCTCAGGTCCTGGGAGCATCAGTCCTCCTTCTTGGCATCCCGGAGTCACCTAAGGAAGATGATGTACCAGTTACAGACCCACCGATTCGGGCCTCACAGCTGCCCTTGCCTTTCCCAGCCTTCACCTTGCTATGAAAAGAGCACAGATCCAATTAAGAATGCTTTTCTAAAAGAAATAACAGCGTGGTTCACCACCACCCCCCCCCCCCACACCCCCTTTCTGTCCCGGAATAACGATATGCTGATAGGAACATGGATAAATTAATTACACTCTGGAATGCTATTCATTGCTAGGAAAGAACACTGAATCTACACATAAGGCACTTGACATTTGAATACACACATTGCCCTTATAAGGTTTCTTTTAACACCCTATTGATCCAGTTTACGCAGGATTTATAGGTATAATCCTTTTAAATGCCGTGGCTTCAGAATCACAGAGGTGGCACTATGCCGAGGGCCAGAGTCAGCCAAAGAACAAGGCAACTGCGGGAATGAGATTAGCATCTCTTCAGTTCCTTGTATGTCTGATATTATTTTGCGTTCCTCCAATTCCTGATTACGCAGAAGCCCCGTTGTGGCCCACGTCCCTGAAAAGCAAGGACACCGGCAAGCCTGAACCGAGAACCAGCGCAGGCAGACTTTCTGGGAATGTGTGCGAAGGTCACTTTTTAGAGATGGGACCGTCCACAGCCATTGTCGTGATTTCGGTGCTGTTGCCACCAGGACCTTCTGCCTGGGAGTCCGGATTAATGCCGGAGGCCGTGAGCGGGGATTGAAGCGATAGACGAAGAAATCAGAGGTGGTATCTATCTGGCATGACTCGGAGGAGGAGAGGAAATGTATTCAGAGGGAATCTTTAGAAAAGCAAATTCCAGGGGCGCCTCTGTGGCTCCGTCGGCTAAGCGGCCGACTTTGGCTCAGATCGTGATCTCACGGTTCGCGAGTTCGAGCCCCACGTTGGGCTCTGCGCTGACAGCGCGGAGCTTGCTTGGGATTCTCTCTCTCTCTCTCTCTCTCTCTCTCTCTCCGCCCCTCCCCCACTCGCACTCTCTCTCTCTGTCTCTCTCTCGAAATAAATAAACTTAAAAAAAAAAAAGCAAATTCCAAAATACCTTCAACTGTGAAGTATGTAAACAGTGAAAAGATTTTGATGACAACCTTGATCTTCGAATCCTTATTCTAAGGAATATCTAGTCTGAACTCAGACTCCCTCCCTTACCATTTGTCTCAATAAATGAATCTTCTCTTTTGATAACTGCTCAGTTTATTTATTTGTCATGCTTATCTGCTTTTGAGAGAGAGAGAGAGAGAGAGAGAGAGAGAGAGTTGGGGAGGGGCAGAGAGAGAGGGAGACGCAGAATCCGAAGCAGGCTCCAGGCTCGGAACTGTCAGCACCGAGCCTGACGTGGGGCTCGAACTTGTGAACCTCGAGATCGTGACCTGAGCCGAAGTCAGAAGCTCGACCCACCGAGTCACCCAGGCGCCCCAGATGACTGGTCAGTTTAACTCAGTATTTGCCGAGCTCTTCCTAGATGGGCGGGGTGGAGGGCCCCCAATCAAAGGTATGTCCAACTTCATCCACCTTGCAGAGTAGAGCTGAGAGGCCACCCTGTTCTCTTCACCAGCCTCCCCCTGCCCCTCCTCAACACACACAAAGTCTTTCTGGCAGAAGTGCGGTCTCTCCCTGCTGGGGACTGCTGTGCCAACATTGCCCTTACGTTTTATTTATTTATTTATTTATTTATTTATCTATTTTGAGAGATAGAGAGAGAGAGCATTCAAGACTGTGCGTGCAAGTGGGGGAGAAGCAGAGAGAGGCTCGAAGGCAGGCCCTACACTGTCAGCGTGGACTCCATGGCGGGGTTTGAGCCCACGAACCAAGAGGCCATGACCTGAGCCAAAACCAAAAGTTGGACACTTAACCAACTGAGCCACCCAGGCACCCGTCGTTGTTGTTTTTAAGCCCAATCAGTTCTGATAGCACACGATGTCACCTTTGACCATGGCCTTCTGTCCCCCAGAGCTCTCAGAACTATTCTTTTCTCATTTCTGAAGCACCCACCACCCCCACCCCCTGCCCCCACCACCACCAAAAGACGAGCACATATCAGCTTTTGCCAGGAATCGAACAAGGGTTTCCAGGCTGATCTCCTAGCCCAGGAGACCCTCTCCCTCTATCCTTGAGAGGTCCATTTTACCACGCTTCCTTTTCTAGCTCATGTGACAGTGATTGACCATCACATCCGCTGTCCTTGTCAGCTGCCCCAAAGGACAAGCTCTATCAGCTGATTTGCCTTCAGTCCCCTGCTGTAACCAGCAAGGCACGTAACAAGTGGACGGGGATTCATGGATATTTCTTGAGGAAACAGCTGGTTACTTGTCCCTGATGTGGGGGACACCCCTTTCGGGACCAGCCGTAGACCAGACTGTATCACCCGGTGGTCCTGAGCATGACAGAATCTCCGTGAACATCTGCTGAGTCAAGTTGAATTTAATGGAATGTCAGAGTGTGGAAATTTGGACTAGAAAAGCAAGTAGGAGGAATAAGTGTGAATGGCAGTATCTAAATTAAAATCTGTGTTGTGCCAGTAGATCAGACCTTTTCTACACGGATTTTGCTCGTTTGGAAATCCCAAAATGCCCAAGGTATCAGAAGCACTGACCACTGGGCAAGGGAACTGTCGATAACAAATGCCACGATTATTTAGTGTTCCATCTCCCGTGGCAGCGAGTGACCTGAGACTAAAATGAGAAAGAACTCGGAGCCCTGGGGGGGGGGGGGGGGGGTCCTGCCTCTACAGCTAACCAGCCGGTCACTAGAGCTGAGCCGAGGCACCCGAACTCTCCCTTTCTTGTTTTGCTCATTTGCAACTCAGGTGGTAAGAAGTCTTGCTCTATTTGACTTGGCTTGGTGTGCTGAGTAAAATAGCTTCTTTCAATCCCTGTGCAACAAGGCAGGGAATTTAAAATAAGAAAGATAGGGGAGGAGTGTTCTGGACAAGACGGCTCAATGAGTTCATGCTTTGATCCATCGTTCAGCTGTGAGCACAGCCATGGCAGATAAGGTACAAAAATAGAAAGCTAAAAAGGGACGCCTGGCTCACAGAGGCAGTGAAAAACTGCCGGAAGCCTCTGACCCACGGGGGCTCTTTGGCTAAAATCAGCAGGGGGTTTAGCTCCTCTGGGCAAACCCAACAGGCAAACGCCCAAGATGCCAGACAGGCACCAAGTTACTTGAAGCCAGGAGCCGGGTGGGAGCCCTGAAAGAAAGAAATTGTGGAAAGAAACCATTGCCTGGAGACTCAGGTTCTAGAAGAATGAGGGTCTAAGAATGCGGGGCTGGAGACCCAACCCCCCCCCCCCCACCGGAAACTGAGCCTGGTCACATAGTGGCCTCAAGACTGCATGGATGTCCCCAGGATCACTATGGGACAGAACCCCCAAAGTCCCCTTATCAAATCTGGTCCAGGATGACATTCCAGAGTCAGGGTGAAAGTTATGACAACATGCTGGCCAGGGAAGGGCTGGCTGGGTGAGGGGGAGGCGGATAGAAATGAAAATAAGGTACAAAAAGAAGCCCAAAAAAACCCCCAAAACCCCATTCAAAAGGAGCCTAAAAATAAGAATTCTAAAACATGTGAAAACATCTATTATTAAGGACAAGTCAAAAGTCCTTAACTCATTTTATGAAGCAGGAACACTGATACTAAACCGCTTGAGGACAGGACAAAAATGGAAAATCACCCGTCAGCATCAACCCTGAAAATGATTGCAGGGAGGCTGGGTAAAAATATTAGCAAACTGAATTCAACAAGTCTTTTTTTTTTTTAATTTTTTTTAAATGTTTATTGATTTTTGACAGACAGAGACAGTGTGAGTGGGGTAGAGGCAGAGAGAGGGAGAGAGAGACACAGAATCCGAAGCAGGCTCCAGGCTCTGAGCCCTCCATACAGAGCCCGACGTGGGGTTTGAACCCACGAACCGCGAGATCATGACCTGAGCCGAAGTCAGAGGCTTAACCGACTGAGCCACCCAGGTGCCCCCGAATTCAGCAATTCTTAAATCAACACTATATCATAACAAAGGTAGGTTCATTCCGGGAATGCCAGGTTGGTTTAACATGGTCTAATATAAGAAAATCGATGTATAGAAGTAACATATTAGTAGTATTAATATTGACATGAATATTAATGATGTAATGATTAATTTAATTTAGTTTATTTTTTAAATATTTAGTTTGGGGGGGGGGGGAGACAGACAGAGAATCCCAAACAGGCTCTGTGCTGACAGCAGAGAGCCCGATGTGGAGCTTGAACTCACGCACCATGAGATCATGACCTGAGGTGAAGTTGGACACTTAACCGACTGAGCTACCCAGGTGCCCCATGTAATGATTAATTTTATATTACAACTTGGCTGGGCCACACGGTGCCCAGGTATTTGGTCAAACATTATTCTGGGTATTTCTGTGAGTGTGTTTTGCAATGAGATTATCATTAACATCTATAGACTGAGTAAAGCAAATTATACTCCTCAATGTGGGTGGGCCTTACCCAATCAGTGGAAGACCTGATTAGAACAAAAGTCTGACTCTCAAGTAAGAGAGAATTCTCCTGCCTGAAAGCCTTTAAAATAGGACATAGGCTCTTCCTGGTTCTACAGCAGCCTACGGCCCCTCAGACTAAAATTGGGACAGCAGCTCTGTAGATTTTCTATTTGTCAGGTGATCCAATTCCTTAAAATAAATTTTTTTGTAATCTATTGGTCCTGTTTCTCTGGAGAACTTCAACCTATGCATATGTTATTAGCATTAAATTTACTTAAGTGATTAATTTTACAGGGGAAAAACCACATGAGCATTCATTTCTTTTTTTTCTTTTTTTTTAATGCTTATTATTTTTTGAGAGAGAGACAGAGAGACAGAGTGTGAGCGGGGAGGGACAGAGTGAGAGGGAGACATAGAATCCGAAGCAGGTTTCAGGCTCTGAGCTGCCAGCATAGAGCCCGACGGGGGGGTGGAACCCACGAACCGTGAGATCATGACCTGAGCCGAAGTCAGACACTTAAGCCACTGAGCCACCCAGGCACCCCTGAGCATTCATTTCTTTATTTAGTTAACATCTGTGTATTGAGCACGTATTATGTGCGGGCATTGTTTATTTATTTTGAGAGAGAGAGCACAGGAGCCGGGAGGGGCAGACAGAGAAGGAGACAGAGAATCCCAAACAGCCTCCAAGCGGCCGGCGCAGAGCCTGCCTTGGGGCTCGGACTCACGAATGTGAGATCAAGACGTGAGCTGAAATCAAGAGTCGGATGCTTAACCGACTGAGCCACCCAGGCACCCCTGCAGGCACTGTCTTAAGACGTCGGGAGAGAGGGATCAACAAAGCAGACAAAAATCTCTTTTCTGAAGGGGTTTATGTTTAATGTGGTGGGGGAGGTGTAGACAGAGCAGCGGTCAACAAAATAAATAACACTCATAATATGTTAAAAATGTAGAAGTGTTGGGGCACCTGGTGGCTCAGTCAGTTAAGTATCTTGGTTTCAGCTCAGGTCATGATCTCACGTCATGGGATTGAGCCCCACGTTGGGCTCTGCACTGTCAGTGCAAAGCCTTCCTGGGGTTCTCTCTCTCCCTCCCTCTCTCTGCCCCTCCTCTGCTCTCCCTCTCTGTCTCAAAATAAATACATAAACACGAAAAAAAAAAAATGCAGAAGTGCTACGGAAAAAAAAAAAAAAAAAGGCAGAGAAAAGGGATAGGGAGTGTTGGCCAGGAGTTAGGGGAGGTTGTAATTAAAACAAATTTTTTTTTAACGTTCATTTGTTTTTAAAGGAAAGAGAGACAGAGCGTGAGCAGGGAAGGGTCAGAGAGAGGGAGACCCAGAATCTGAACCCAGCTCCAGGCTCTGGGCTGTCACCACAGAGCCTGACGTGGGGCTGGAACTCACAAACCTCGGGATCATGACCTGAGCCGAAGCCGGTGGCTACACCGACTGAGCCCCCCAGGGGACCCATGAGGGAGGTTGTAATTTTCAATAAGAGGGCGGGGGAAATCCTCACGGAAACTGAGCGATTTGAGTAAAGGTCTTAAGGCAGCAAGGAGCAAGTCATGCAGGCACCTGGGAGGAGGCAGAGGGAGCAGCCAATGCCAGGACCCCGGGATGGGACCTCACACTAGAGGAGGAAGAAATTCATCACCGTGGCAGGAGAGAGGGAACAGGAAGTGGAGGGAAGAAAAGGGAAGTCCTCGAGAGGTGGCGGAAAGGCCTTGGAGGTACTTGGAGAAGATGGGAACATTGGATGGTGTTCAACAGGGGAATGATACGCTTTGATATTTAATGTGCTCGCGGTGGTTACCGTGTTGAGAATTGGCTGAAGACACTGAAGAAGGGAGACTAGTCAGGAGGCCAAACAGCGACGGGGGTGGCTCCGACCAAGAGAGTATCACAGGAAACGGTGTAAAGGGATCAGAGCCTGGATTAAATTCATATGTATCTTTCGATACACATCAGCATGTTTCCTGACGTGTAATTTACATTCAATAAAATGTATCTCTTTGGGGCGCCTGGGTGGCTCTGCGAGTTAAGCCTCTGACTTTGGCTCAGGTCATGATCTCATAGTTAGTGAGTTTGAATCCCGCATGATCTCATAGTTAGTGAGTTTGAATCCCGCATCGGCTCCTTGCTGTCAGCACAGAGCCCCCTCTGGATCCTCTGTACCCCTCTCTCTCTGCCTCTCCCCGCCTTGTCCTCTGTCTGTCTCTCTCAAAAATGAATAAATAAACTTAAAAAAAAAAATGATCTCTTTGAGATATGACATGTGAGGAGTTCTGACAAATGTACAGTCACATAGTCACAATCATAATAAAGGTACGAAGTCTTTCCTTCCCCTCAAAAAATTCCAATGTGCCCCTCTGTAACTATCTGTTGTCCTAACCCTCGTTCCCAGCAACCCTTGATCTGATTTCTGTCCACAGAGTTTCGCCTGTTCCAGAATCTCACACAAATGGAATCGTAGTCTTTTATATTTGGCTTCTTTCACTTGGCATAAGGATTTGGAGATTCATATGTGTTGCGTTGGGTTTCAGTAGTCTGTTCCTTATACTGCTGGTCAGTTGTGGATGTGCCACAGTATTTTTCTGTCATTAGTTCACAGACGCTAACATTACATTACTTTCAGGGCTACTTTACGGTTCTTTTCTTCTCCTTCTCCTCCTCCTCCTTTTTCTTCTTCAAATTTTTATTTAAATTCTAGTTAGGGAACGTAGAGTGTAATATTAGTTTCAGGAGTAGAACTTAGCGATTCCACTCCAGGGCTCTTATAAATAAAATTGCCAAAACCACCCACTTACAGGTCTCCGTTTTCATTTTTATCAGGTTAATACTTAAAAAATAGTTGGAGTTGCATGTTTATTTATTTTTTAATGTGTATTTATTTTTGAGAGAGAGAGAGAGAGAGAGAGAGAGAGAGAGAGCATGAGCGGGGGAGGGCAGAGAGAGATGGGGACAGAGGATCCGAAGCCAGCTCTGCGCCGACCGCAGACAGCAGAGAGCCCAATGTGGGGCTCAAACTCATGAAGCACGAGATCATGACCTGAGCCAGAGTTGGATGCCCAACCCTGAGTCCCCCCGGTGCCCCAGTATGTTTAAGTTTATAAACATTTTTTCAAACGCATTACACCAAGTGACATTCCTCTTGGCGGCATATGAACGTCTTGGTTGCTCCCTATCCTTGCCAACGTTGGTATGTGCAGTTTTGGATGTTGTGTATCTTTTCATATGTCGAGTGGCCATCTGTATCTCTGGATGGGAATCTTTATCAGATAGGTATTTTGAAAATACTTTCCCCTGGGGCACCTGGGTGGCTCCGTCAGTTAAGCGTCCGACTTCGGCTCAGGTCACGATCTCGCGGTCCGTGAGTTCAAGCCCCGCATCGGGCTCTGTGCTGACAGCTCAGAGCCTGGAGCCTGTTTCAGATTCTGTGTCTCCCTCTCTCTCTCTGACCCTCCCCTGTTCATGCTCTGTCTCTCTCTGTCTCAAAAATTAATAAACGTTAAAAAAAATTAAAAAAAAAAAAAGAAAAGAAAAAAAGAAAATACTTTCCCCAGTGTGAGAGGTGCCCCAGCCTTTCGTTTTATTGACAGTGCCTTTAAAAAAAAATTATAGGGGCGCCTGGGTGGCTCAGTTGTTTAAGCGTCCGACTTTGGCTCAGGTCACGATCTCGCGGTCCGTGGGTTCGAGCCCCGCATCGGGCTCTGTGCTGATGGCTCAGAGCCTGGAGCCTGTTTCAGATTCTGTGTCTCCCTCTTTCTCTGACCCTCCCCTGTTCATGCTCTCTCTCTCTCTGTCTCAAAAATAAATACATGTTAAAAAAAAAAATTATAAGGGGCACCTGGGTGGCTCAGTCAGTTGAGCGTCCCACTTTGGCTCAGGTCATGATCTGGAGGTTCATGGGTTAGAGCCCCGTACTGGGCTCGCTGCTGTCAGCTCAGAGCCCTCTTCAGATCCTCTGAGCCCCCCCCCCGCCCCTCCCCTGCTTGCACCCTCTCAAAAATAAATACACATTTAAAAAATAATAACAAAATTTTAAAAATTAAAAAATGATGAAATCTAAGTTATTAAATTTAATTTTTGATGCTTTTTTAATCTTAGCTAAGTGTCTAACCCGAGATCGCTATGACTTTGTTCTATGTTTTCTCTTAGAAATTTTTATAGTTTTAGATGTATAGTTGATCCAATTTGAGTTGAAATTTTTATAAAAGGGAAAGAAGAGGTTGAAGATCCCGCTTTTGCATGGCAATATCCAGTTTTTTCAGTAAGATTTGTTGAAAAGACTGACCTTCCTCCACTGAATTACTTGGGCTTAGAATACTACAACCAGATTAACTACCATTCTGGAATAAAGCAAAATAAACAGATTTTAAGAATTTCAAAGATAAAGAGAATTCACATTTACTAAAAGTGCACGTTAATAATGCACAATTATACATAGTATGTCTTCTGTAACATTAATAGATGTATGTACATGCCTAATATTCATGGGGGAGATCAATAATGCACGATTATACATAGGGCTTGAAAAATACACCTTACTTTTGATTTTAAAAAAGCTATAAATGGGGCACCTGGGTGGCTCAGTCGGTTAAGTGTCCGAGTTCAGCCCGGGTCACGATCTCGCGGTCAGTGAGTTCGAGCCCCGCGTCGGGCTCTGGGCTGATGGCTCAGAGCCTGGAGCCTGCTTCCGATTCTGTGTCTCCCTCTTTCTCTGCCCTACCCCCATTCATGATCTGTCTCTCTGTCTCAAAAATAAATAAACGTTAAAAAAAAAAAAAAAAAAAGCTATAAATTGGGACGCCTGGGTGGCTCAGTCGGTTGAGTGTCCGACTTCGGCTCAGGTCATGCTTTTGCAGTTTGTGAGTTCAGGCCCTGCGTTGGGCTCTGTGCTGATGGCTTGGAGCCTGGAGCCTGCTTCGGATTCTGTGTCTTCCTCTCTCTGCCCCTTCCCCGCTCATGCTCTGTCTCTCTCTGTCTCTCAAAGATGAATAAACGTTTAAAAAAATTTTTTAAAGCTATAAATTAATGATAAATATATAGTCAATGAACATTTATATATCTGGAAACTAAAAATTAATTCATGTTTACTTAACACATTGGTTAAAGCAGAAAACATTGTAAAAATAAAAAGATCTCAAAGGACATAGGAAATATTACATATGAAATCCTTTGGGTTCAAAAGTGGTTCTTAGAGGTAAATTTATAGCATTAAATACATTTTTAAAAAGAAACAATGATAGAAAACAAATTTAACCCAAAAAGCAAAAGAACTGTAAGATAAACTAAAGGAAACAGAATAAATTAAATTTTCAACTAAGAACATAAATTAAAAAAAAAAAAAGACAGGAAAATAAAATAGATAGACCAAATGAAAAGCCCCTCAAGAAATACAATTTGAATATTTGGATGAAATATACTTTTTTTTTTTTGAGAAAAAAACCCATAAATTTCCAAAGTTAATTCACGAGTAAACAGAAGTTCAGAAGAAAGCTAGAGTCTATAAAAAGGATCACATCAGTGGCTGGATTTACTAGCAGATTAGGCACAGCCAAAGAAAAGATTAATGAATTAGAAAGGTCAGTTTAAAACACATAGAGTGACGCACAAGAGGAAAAAATTATGGGAAATACAAAAAACAAGGAGCAAGAAAAAGGATCAACAGAGTGCAGCTGCAGTCCTAGAAATACAGAAGCAAGTGAATGGAACAGAGGCAATATTCGGAGACACGGGGGATCGAGAAAGTTCCGAAACTGGTTTTTTAAAATCAACACATGGGTTTCTCAGAATTGGGCTTGGAGTTCATAGATCAGCAAGGGGAGGAAAGCCAGAATTATCCATGTGGTAATGGATTTGAGTTGGCGATGCCAGTATGAACTCATGGTTAGCTTAATACAGGTAGAGATATGCGAGTGTTTGTAGGTCAGCACGTGTACATAGCATAGTCTAAACATGCATATTTTCTGCTCTGTCCTCGGAGGGCTCCACAAGAGAGGACATCCGGGTAACAGCAAGCACACCTCAGCACCCAGACCCTAATATTATTCTCTGGCAAAGGGACAGAAATGTCCCTTGTTTCTTTGGAGAAATGGCTGTTTCTAGAACTGGGGCAGGAAATGTATGAGCCGAGCCCGGAGGACCTGGTATTCCCGGAAGGTAAGGAAATGCTCAAAACAGAACATCGAGGGGGGTCAAAAGACCACAGGAGCCAACTGAGAGGGTTCGCGATGGTCAAAGCTGAACTTCTGGGCTGCAAAATCATCAAGTAAATATCCACAAGGCCATACTGATATAAATAAAGGACTGAATAAATTGATAAATGAGGAAGACACCAATCTCCCACGCAGAAGGATTCCGAAGAATTCATGTAGTTACGGTGCCTCCGAGGAGAGGGAGTCAAACTCCCCATCCTGTGAGTGACTTCCTCCCAAACTGCACAGTATAGAAAGGGAGGGAGAAAAACTAACTTTCCACTGGAGACACATGACAAACGCAGCCTCGGCCGGGTGAACGGGGCCACCAACAGTCGTAAATCACGTTGACCAGGACGTACGCTTGCCACGATGTGGTGAAAACAGCGCTTGACCTCTGTGGTCTTCCTCCCCGTCATATCACAAGAGAAACATCAGACAAATCCCAGTAGTGGGTGGGTGGGCACCCCACAGAGCACCTGACCAGTCCTCCTCAAAACTCTCAGGGGCACCCCAAGAGGGAATGTCTGAGAAGCTCCCACAGCCACGAAGGGCCTGGGGCCTAAAGCCACGTGACAACCAAATGCAATGTGGGATCCGAGAACAGAAAAAAAAAAAAAAAAAGAACATTTGGTGAAGACTAAGAAAATCAAAATAAATTGTGAATTTACGTTAATGATGTACCAGTATGGGTTCATTAATTACAGCAAATGCACCAAACAAATACACAAAAACACAAAATACCAATACAAATACAAAAACACAAAATACAAATACACAAAAACAAATGCAAAAGGCTAATAATAGCAGGGGAAACTGAATGGGAGGTATATGGGAACTCTGTGTTCTATCTTCTCAATTTTTCTGAAAATCTAAAACTCTCCTAAAAAGTAAAGTCTGTTGAAAAGAAACAAAGTCAAGGGGCGCCTGGGTGGCTCAGTCGGTTAAACGTCCAACTTCGGCTCAGGTCATGATCTTGTGGTCCGTGAGTTCGAGCCCCGTGCCGTGTCAGGCTCTGTGCTGACAGCTCGGAGCCTGGAGCCTGCTTCAGATGCTGTGTTTACCTCTCTCTCTGTTCCTCCCCTGCTCACACTCTGTCTCTCTCTCTCAAAAATAAAGATTTTTTAAAAATTAAAAAAAAAAAAAGAAAAAATGTTTAGGGTGGTTCAGTGGGTTGAGCATCCAACTCTTGATTTCATCTCAGATCGCAGGGTTCCTGGGCTGCTTGTATAGCCTGCTTGGGATTCTTTTTCTCCCTCTCTCTCTGTCCTGCCCACCCCCCACCGGCTCAAGTTCACTTGAGCATATGCGCTCTCTCTCGCTCTCTCTCTCTCAAAATATATGAATAAACATTGAAAAAATTTTAATTTTTTTTTTTAACGTTTATTTATTTTTGAGACAGAGAGAGACAGAGCATGAACGGGGGAGGGGCAGAGAGAGAGGGAGACACAGCATTGGAAGCAGGCTCCAGGCTCTGAGCCGTCAGCCCAGAGCCTGACGCGGGGCTCGAACTCACGGACCTCGAGATCGTGACCTGAGCTGAAGTCGGACGCTTAACCGACTGAGCCACCCAGGCGCCCCCATTGAAAAAAATTTAAATGAACAAACTACTAACCCACAAGAAAAGACAGATGAATCTCTCTCACAGGAAGTTGAGCAAACGAAGCCAGACAAGCCTACAACTTCTAGGATTTCTTGCATATAGGATTCTTAGGCTGGAGACCGCGGCATGAGAAGTTAGGAAGTTTTTCTTTGGGAAGTTCGGCAGATGGTGACCAGATGATGTCACGCGAGGGGCTTCGGGAGTGTAATTAACATCTTCTTTCTTGCTCTCGCTGGTGGTTCCATGGATATGTTCACTTTACGAAAATTAATTGAGCTGACGCTCATTACTTGTGTGTTAATAAACCTGAATGGTAGGAAAGAAGGAAGAATGCACAAAGAATGAATCAGAATGTGTATCCACATGGATAAATGTTAAAAAATGTTGGATTTTAAAAAGTAATTTGCCCAATAATACCAAAAAATATCTATTTCTAAATTGATTTTTTTAACGTTTATTTATTTTTGAGACAGAGAGAGACAGAGCATGAGTGGAGGAGGGGGTGAGAGAGAGAGAGAGAGAGGGAGACATGTAATGCCTGAAGTTCCAAAACCTCCCACAAAAGACCACCAGAGTCGTAAGTCAAAGCCAAGCGGCAAGGGTCATTTATTGCAGGTTCGAACCTGGTCCTCTGCGCACTCGTCGCCGGTGACACAAGAGGCCACGAATAGGGTTGGTATAGCGTTTTTATAGACAGAGACAAATAGCACAGGGGAGGTTTTTTACTTGTGGCGGGAGGAAGAAAGGGGGAAGGGGGTAGGTGAGGAATGTGCTAAGCAGGCAGGTTTACAGAAGCGAGAAATGCCGGTTAGTTTGTATACAATCACTCATTCCATTACATATCAGACTACATTTAGGAAGTTTTACAGCCCATTCTACAGTGGGTTACAATCAGGAAAGGTCTCACAATGCTCGTAGCAAACAGCAAGCAAAACAAACTTCTCAGCAATTGTATTTCTTATCAAAGATCCATAATAAGCAGAAAAGAGAACCTAGCTTTAAACTAAGGTGGGGCTGTCATTTGGATTCAAAGCTGTTCCTTTCAGACACAGAATCTGAGGCAGGCTCCAGGCTCTGAGCTGTCAGCACCAAGCCCGACGTGGGGCTCGAACTCACGCACCGTGAGATCATGACCTGAGCCAAAGTTGGACACTCAACCAACTGAGCCACCCTGGCACCCCCCTGTTTTTAAAATTTACCATTGGTAAAACAAACTATACCTTTGTTCCATGACAGGGAAGCGTCTGTAAAAAGACCTCGGAAGGCCAGAAGAGCTGTAAGAGAAAAGAAAAAGGCCAGCAAGTGGGGCTGGATGAGAAATGGTTTATTCACAGGATTTACAGACAGAGGTATGTCCTGGATGGCCACCAGTCAACTAGATCTCCCCAACCTCACCTCGTTTAAGACCAGCTTTTATAACCCTAGAGGCTGGGAGTATAGCTGAGGGACCACCTAAGAGGAGAATGTCTGAAAATAGTTGCGGTCATTGTCCTATCTCCAGGGCAGATCAAGGATGTTATGCCCTGAGGGTGCATTTAAAGGTGCCCTTAAACAAAAGGAGAGAATGTGGGGGAGGTGCTATGCTTAAGACCGTTTCAAAGAATCACAGACCAGGGTCAGCCCAGCAGGTTTGTCCAAGATGGCCTTAGTCTGGTTCACACCATCTTGCTTACTGACTTAGAAAATTTAGTCTAAATACATACAAATGATAGGAGAAGATAGGATTCAGTAGGCAGAGAGGGAAAGATTAGGACCTGAGGTCCCTGGGTGGGGAAAAACACCTCTTTTGGAACAATCCTGGGAGTATCTGACCACAGCAAGCCCCCTCCAGAGTAAGGTTCCTCTGAAGAATGGAACAGACCCCACCTACTCCCCCTCGGATTTTCCTCAGGAATTTGACTATAAAGACCTAAGTATGGCCATAGACCACCCCTCATGCAATGGAAACGAGCCAATCAGGAATGGACACCCCAGAACCTAGAGCTACAAGCCAATAAGGGTAGAACGTGAGAAGGAACAAGGGGGAAGCGGAGGAAGAGGGCTGACCAGAACCTTAGAAAACAAGGACCCTTGCCTACAGTCCTCGGGCATCCGCTTTCCGATGTCCCCTCTCTGTAAAGAGAGTTTTCCTACTGTTCTTCCTTTCTGATCTTATGCTCTAACAGACTTTTGCCTGCTGCTCACTTTGTGTCCGCCTCTTTATTCTTCTAAGCGTTGAGACCATGAATCCCAAGAATTGTGGTAAAACAAACGAACAAACAAACAAACAAACAAAAAAAAGCCTTGCAACAGAAACCCACATGAGATTATAAATACCAAGTTCCTGATTGCAGTTACCTCTGCAGAGGGAGGAAGGGAAATAGAATCTAGGAAGGGGCGACAGAGGGTCTCATTTCTACCGATCATATTTTAAATTTATTTATTTATTTTGAGAGAGGGAGAGAGAGAGTGGGGGGGAGAGGCAGAGGGAGTGGGAGAGAATCCCAAGCAGGCTCCGCACTGAGCATAGAGCCCGTTATGGGGCTCTATCTCACAAACCCAAGATCACTACTTGAGCTGAAATCAAGAGTTGGCTGCTTAAGTGACTGAGCCACTCAGGTGCCCCTGTACTATTTTATATGTATATAAAATCTGAAGCACAAATTGCAAAATATTAAGTTACAATACAGTTGGGTTCAGCTACATGGGTAATAATGATATTATTCTCTATTCTTTTTCTAGTTTTGAGATACGTACAGATTTGTGTATGTATATATCTCGATAACATGTAACAGCCTAGGAGAATTAAGAAGCATTTTATGATCAACACTTGGCCTCCATGTTGCTGAGGATGAATGGATCCATCGGTCCTTTGCAATACAGAAGCTGTTAGTCTCTCTCTCTTTTTTTTTAATCAGGAGAACTTGCAACTCAAAGACTAATGACCTCTGCATTTCACCAGCCCCTTGTTAACATCATATCTTTCATGACATGTAATTTCAAAGTTTCCTGGAAGATAAATTTCATTTGCTGATAAGGCTTTTTAGAACCACTGGGAACAGGCACATATTAGAGGTCAATGAGAAACCAACCCCGTTGCTCATTCATTCTCTCCAGAGCATGAACTGAGCACCCACACGGTCTATGTGAGATATTATGGGGCTTGAACGATGCTGGTTTCAGAGGAGAGACAGAAGTAAACAGCTCTGAGAAACATTTCGGGGCAGAGCTGTTAGCAGTCCCTGAATGGCTCTGAATAATGTGGTTGAGCCCAAGAGGTTGGGAGAGCCATCAAGGACAGCAAGAGTTGACTTGAGTGAGCATGTGGAGGCTGGCGCCATTAACTGCGATGGGGAAGTTGGGGGGAAATTTTAAGAAGTGTGTCTTTTGAACACGCGAAGTTTGGGATGCCCTCCAAAGTCCACCTCTAGATGTGGGCAGTTGTAGGTTGAATATGAAGCTCACAGGGGGGTCGGGCTAGGGACACACACGTGGGTGTCGTGATGGTCCTCGATGCCAAGGGACTTGCTGAGACCCCCCCTTGGAGAAGAGAGGTCTGAGGATCCAGTCCTGGCCAGTGGTCCAACAGCAGAGCAGCCAGCCAGTGGGGAAAGGAGGGCCATTCCCCTGGACCACATGGGCTCTTCGAGCAGCGACCTGGGACTACCGTCCCAGGCAGCATCAGGGAAACACAGGTCAAAAGAAAGAGGATTTTCCCTGGGCCCAAAGGGAAAGAAAACTCCCTCCCTCCCTTTTCTTAGGGTGTTTCCTTTAGAATCTTTGCTGTCTCTTTGAGACGCATGAAAGTCTTTCAAAAAATGAAGTAAGCCCCTTACCAGTTTTGCTTCTCAGGAATGTCTCTCTTGGGGGCCTCCTGCACCTCTTTGAAACAGGAACACTGAGGTGGACGGTGGACGGTGTGCCGGTTTCTCTGGGACCTTAGCCCAGGTGCCCGGCTTCAAGTCGTAACTTCCTACTTATCCAAAAGGTAGGTTAACATTAGTGTTCCCTAAAATTAGCTGCTTTGGGGCGCCTGGGTGGCTCAGACGTTTAAGCAGGTGACTCTTGATTTCAGCTCAGGTCATGATCTCACCGTTGTGATGCTGGGGTAGGAGCATAAGGCAGGCTGACACGTCGTGACACCCTTCCACCCCCAGGTGGGATCTGTGTACCATTCCTCAGGCACTCTTGGCTGCCCAAGAACAAAGGAAAGGACAGAAAACAAATGGTTAAACTGATAGCGTCTCCGTCAATTTACAAACATCTTGGTAAATTACAAGAAAAAGGCAAACTCATCAATAGCTTCATCTCCAGGAACTCCCTACTGTCTTAATGTTAATGCTTTGCTAGAGGGAAAAATAACCTTAGCTTGACAATAGCTAGGCCTCCAGTCACGTGTGAGCCTCCTTGGTATATGGAAATCCCTTTAAGAAACTTCCTCTTGACTGTATCTCCCCCAACTCCATAGTATATAACCAGTCATGCTTCATAACCCCAGTGTAGCTCTTTCTGCCCACGGGTCCTGTCCCTGTGCTCTAAAAAAAAATGACCTTTCCTGTACCAAAGACATCTCAAAAATACTTTCTTGGCCATTGGCTCCGGATTCCCATGACTCCAAAACCTCATCAGTGAGACTGAGCTCCAAGTTGGGCTCAGCACTGGGCTCTGAGCTGGGGGTGCAGCCTGCTTAAGATTCTCTCTCTCTCTCAAAAAGAGAGAGAGAGAATATTAGGTGCTTCAACAGCCTGCCAACTTCTGCTCTGGGGTGGATGAGGGAGGTGAGCCTTTGGGGGACATCCCTCCAGAGTCAGCCACCCTGGACCCAAAGCCGCAGGACCTGTTCTGGCCCATCACTGCTGTCCCCAGCTTCAGCAAAGGGGGGGTCCAGCACGGGTAAACGCCAGGTAAGGAGCTGCACTGCTGTGGAAGTTGGGCGGTCCAAGAAACCCAAAGGAGCTGATCAGAGGAAGGCCGTCCCCAGTCTCACGGAAGGGGAATTATGTACGAGTCACAGCAGAGAGTAGGATGGGGCAAGTCACGGCTGTCCGTGTGATAAGTTACTGCTCAGAGAGAAAATGGAAAAAGGGCTCCCACATTCTTCAACTCAGAAGCAGTCTGCTCCAGGCAGAGGATGACAGCAGTTCTCCAGGTAGAACTTGTCCCAGAAGGAGACACTCAATGGTCTGAGAAGGAAAATGAGATCATCTTACTGGTTTCGGGGCCTGCGGACAGCATCTCAGGCCCCTGAGGGCAGGGTGGGGTGGGTGACCTCTGGGTCCGACAGGCATGGTTGTTGGTAAGCTTACGGGAATATTACAGAAGCGTGGGGGTGTGTAAGGCTTGGTAAAAGCTTTAAGTAGTCGGGCCAGTGCCAGTGTCCCAGGGACAAACCCAGACATGAGAACCCGCCGTGAACTATGATCTTATCCTTGGCAGGTCCCCACTCTGCAGCTTGAGTGTCCAGAGCTTCTGCAGACGAAAGGCAGCCTCTGTTAACCTTTAGTCAAGAGGTTAACACACCTCTGCTACATTCGGGGCTCCAGAAACAGTGGGCTCCATACCAACCCCACACTTCTGTAAGCCCTGGAGGATCACTAGATCTCAAGGCGGGCTTTGAACTTGGTGTCATCACCAACCATGGGTGTGGGCCTGGAAGTCTCAAGCCTCAAGAGTAGGAATGCTGATGCCTGGGAATTGGGGGCATAGGAGACAAACACTCTACTTCTACATGTGTTTACTGTTTGGGCCAACCATCTCAGGGGCCTTTCCTTTCTTGATCTTTGTGCCAGAGTCCTTCTCATGAGAATCAACATTAGCATCGCCTTAGCCGAAGGAGCCTCTCTTGGGTCGAAAGGCCAAACCCTTCCCCTCGCATTCAATCCTGGCTGGATTGTAAGGATTTTTGCCTTCTCTCTCTCTCTCTAGCGTTTAGCCCTGTTTTGGGCACCTAGTTGGTACCCAATAACTGTTCAGAGGTGAATGAATGAATTCAACAGTGAAGAAGAAGCTGGCCTAAGGGTGGTTTGCTTATTTGAGAAAGTCACTGAGCTTGTTAGTTTCTCATCTCTTTCCACCAACCAGGAATAGAGACCAAAACCCAGATTAGTCTTTTCATGCCAGGACGTGTCCTGTCCTTTATATGGTGTACTCTTAACCTTGGAGTCCTTGCTTTTAGCCACTCCTAATACCCTAATACTCTGGTGCTTACCTGGATGGAGCTCACCTTGTGCTCTGATTGGGGAAGCCCATCCTCACCCAACCCCAACCTTCCATACCCCCTCACCTGACTCCGCCTGACAACTCGGCCCACTGGCCCCTCCATCCGTTGGCAAGAGTGCACTGTCGACGGTTCTCTACTGACACGTAAGTACAAACTGATGCTCAGGGCACCGCCTAAGACTGGAATTCAACCCAGGCTGCTAATGGCACACGACCAGAGATCATGACATTCCTTATTAAGCCACAGCAGTTTCCCTTCTTCTAGAATTTCTGAGCTCCCATACGAATCTCATCATGGCTTACCACCAGGTGTGGGTGAATTTCTCGTCTTCCTGAGCCTCCCCCTTCCTTCGAAAACCATCTGTTTTTACCTTAAGGGAAATAAATCTTTAGGAAAAGTGGGCTGTTTGGGGGTCCAGAATTTCAA
The DNA here is from genome assembly GCF_024362965.1 of Panthera pardus. Classification (NCBI taxonomy): domain Eukaryota; kingdom Metazoa; phylum Chordata; class Mammalia; order Carnivora; family Felidae; genus Panthera; species Panthera pardus. Next base: position 10,789,645 of record NW_026526721.1, on the reverse strand, counting down.
CATATGGCACCAAACCCTTTCCTTCCCGCTGAATTTTTGGAGGAGCTCCTCGCCTTGTGAATTTGTAGCACTCCAAAGCAGTGAACCCATATAAACACCTGTACATGCAAAGGGCCATCCACTAGTAGGCCCCTGCTGTATACCAGTTACGCAGAGGGGAAGAAGATAGAGAACACTTCATCCAAGCAGCTGCTGTGAGAAGCCTTGGCTTTGTCAGGCAAGCCCACTGTGGCAGACCCTGAGCCGTGCTGACTGGCACTGGGCCTTCGGGGGGGGGGGGAGTGAAAAGTCTGGATCTGAGTGCGTGTTTGGGTTGGGTGGGATCCAGGAGGGCAGAAGAGGAGGCGGCAGGGGGAGGGAGAATGAGATGGTAGAATGTTCTGCAAGATGAAACCCCTCCTCTCGAGCCAAAATGAGTGGCCCCTCATGCACAGGAAAGGATGCTTCACATCACTTGCCCCAGGGAAAAGGAAACGCACACCACAGTGAGATGTCACTTCATACCCACTGGGTGACCAGACTGAAAAAGTCAGGTCACGCTAAGCATCGGTGAGGAGGTGGAGAAAATCCAAGCCCTCATACACTCCTGGTGGGCGTGCAAAATGGTTCAGCTGCTTTGGGAGACAGGCCAGTCCTCAAATGATTAAACATAGAGTTACCATATGACCCAGCAATTCTGCTCCTACGCATAGACCCAAGAGTAACAAAAGTGTGTCCACACACTTTTATGCAAGTATTCATAGCAGCATGATTCATAATAGCCGAAAAGTGGCAACAGCCAAATGCCCCTCAACTAATTAATGGGTAAACAAAATGTGCCAAAGTATACAACAGAGTATTATTCCATCATACAAAGGAACGAAGTGCTGATACGTGACACAACGTGGATGAACCACGTAACTGTTCATGATGCCTGACAGGAACCAGTCACAAAAAGATCACATGTTCTAGGATTCCATTCGCACGAAAGTCCAGGACGGGGAAAGCCACAGGAACAGGAAGTAGATTCATGGTTGCTTACGACTAGGTTGGGGGTGGGGTTTGGGGCCGGGGGTTGGAGGAAGGTTGGGGGATAATAGCTGAAGGGTTCGGAGGTTTTTTTGAGGTGACAAAAATCCTCTAAAACAGACGGTGGTGTGCTGGTTGCACACGTGTGTGAATACACCCAACGCCCTGAACTGTACACGTTAAACGGGTGAATCGTGTGCAATTACGTGTCAACGAAACCACTTACGAAGAAACAAAGCGAAATGAAACCAAAAGTCTTCTTCCCGTCTTGTTGATTTCTTGTGGAAATTAACGAGGGAGGCACACTTTGCCACCGGGGAGGTGTGGCAGAAAGGGAGGCAGAGGCTGGTGGGAAAAGTGCAAACAGGCGCCACGCGAGGCCTTGGGCTCCCCCAGGCTGGCCAGTGCGCCTTGCTCTTTCCCTGGCAGGATGCTTTGACATCGGGGTCGCACCCAGACGTTCTCCAAGCGGCACCACAATCCTCCGGAGCGATGTGCAGTGTCTTCCTGTTCGTGCTCTGACCGTGCGTCCTGAAGGTCGCGGAGCATCAGCGTGCAGACTTCTCCATCCCTCACTTCGCCTGAAAAAGGTAAAATCGAGTGGGTGCCAAAACTCTCACTGGCTAATCCCTCTCGGGAGGGCTTGGACAAGATCCCCAAGAAGGACCCGGGCGGGGAGGGGAGTTCCTTAGAGTATTTAAAAAAAAAAGAAAGAAAGATGTCGCTAGGGTGCCTGGGTGGCTCAGTGGGTTGAGCATCTGACTCTTGATTTTGGCTCAGATCATGATCCCAGGGCCGCGGGATCAAGTCCCAAATCAGGTGCTGTGCCACACAACACGCTTGGGATTCTCTCTCTGCCCCTCTCCCCTGCTTGTGCGCTCCCTCTCTTTAAGAAAAAAAAGAAAAGAAAAAAAAAGACATTGCTTGGCAATGATTTCAACATATAATCTTTGTCAGTTGAGTTGTGTAAGCACTTGGATGTCAAATGGCTTACATCGGGGGATTATTTGGTTCTCAGCCCCTATAGGAAAGTGCTCAGGAATGAATTGTTATTGTGCATTCAGAAGCAAGAGGCTGCAGCTGTTGCAGATTGCAGGTCAAGGTCAGTAGCTCAGCAATGTCCCCTCTGTGCCAGCTCTTTTAAGCTGGGCCCTGCAGACCCCACCGGGACAACTTTTCAGACACCTGCAGGGTGCCTCGACTAATCATGTCTTTGAAATGTTTTCTCATCACTCAGTGATGTCCTACTTCAGCTCAGTTCCACTGGCCAGATAGACGGGGCAGATACGGACGCAACATGGGCACAGCCAGAGGCTGTGGAGATGAGAACCGGCGCCCCCGGCCCCCGGAGCACCTGTGGAAAACCAGGCTGGAGTTTCCGTGTTGGATGCATGGTCTCCCTTAAGAAAACACCTCCTGTAAGATATTTTTGTCACCTGCTTTGTCTGAGGTCCCACCAGCCACACGGACACAGCCTGCTCCATAGTGTTGGGGGAGGCTCTGTATCTTTATGGAAGAAAAAAGAATCAAGTTGGTTCGTAAGCAGTTCAGCCAACAAGTATTTATTGAATGACTATTTCTCTCCAAGCTTCCTGTGGGGTGCTAGCAAATCAGCGACAAATAAATTGAAACACTTGGCAAACTGGCTGGGGGTTGGAAGGGAAGCCGGCCGCCAGTTCGGGGTGGTTGGATCTGAGCTGGGGACACATCAGATTGCAGGAGCCCAGAGCAGGGACACAGAGAGTAGTTTAGTGCGACTTGAGGACATCAGACAAGCGTCCCCAAAGGAAAAGACGCTTGAGAAGGGTCCTGGAGAATGACCAGAAGCTGGAAAATCAGAGAAACCATTGCAGGTGAAGACACAGAGGGAGGGGAGGCAGGACCAGAGCAGTGTGGGTGCCCCATGGCGCCTGCTGGCGAGAAAAAGTCCCAAGCAGGGTCCACACCATCAGCACAGAGGCCGATGCGAGGCTTGAACTCGCGAACCGTGAGATTGTGACCTGAGCTAAAACCGGGAGTCGGAGGCTTTAACCGACTGAGCCACCCGAGTGCCCTTCATTTTCGTTTTTTTTCAAAGGGTTCAGTACTCTGAGTATAAAGCATTTTTGTGAAATGTGCAAAATAAAGTTGCTGTGATTTTCAAAATCGGGCTTCCTGTGATTGTTTGAGCTACTGGGAGAACAGACGCTGTGGTGAAGAAAATGACCCCAGTCTCTCTGTGTGTGGGAACACTAGGGTGAGTATGCTTAACAGATTCATAAAAAGGGAAGAAAGTTCTCTCGTTGTGTTGCATTTCTTACCATTTATATTCACTTCCATGGATTTTTGTGTTTTTTTTATGAAGCTGCCTATTGGCTGCTCCCTCACTCTTTGCCTCGTCCGTGCTTTAAAAAACATATTCTGTCCAAATGTCAGCTTGGTCCCTCTGAAAGCTTCCGAGAGACTTCCTTCCTACATGTTCTTCCAGAAACGCCGAAAGCGTGAGTGGGACAGATTAGCTGACTTAGACCTGAGGTACTGTCTTAGACTCCAAAGAAAGATGACGTACAACTCCAGCTAGTGGTGTCATCACGCATGGTCCCTGTTTGTAACGATATCTAAGAGTCAGAGTGGGTGTCTTTACATTTTTTCAGACGCATGCCAAGACTGCTAAGTCACCGGTAAGCCCTCCTGCCTCCTTTCTGGTTCATGATGCAATGGAGGTTTCGTTTTGCTTTGTTTTAATCAATTGCTTTTTTTAAGGTGGTTTATTTATTTTGAGAGAGAGAGAGAGAGAGAGAGAGAGAGCGAGCACGAGCCGGGGAGGGGCAGGGAGAGGGAGAGACAGAATCGCAAGCAGGCTCTGCAAAGCCCGACTTCAGGCTCGAAACCACGAACCGTGAGATCATGACCTGAGCCTAGATCAAGAGTCGGATGCTTAGCCCACTCAGTCACCCCAGAGCCCCAGTTTATTTTTTTAAATAAAATAAAAAGTTAGTTAACACACAGTGTACTATTGGTTTCAGGAGCAGAACCTCAGCGATTCATCTCGTGCGTAGAACACCCAGTGCTCGTCCCCAACAAGTGCCTTTCTTACTACCCGTCACCCAGTTAGTCCATCCCCCCGCCTATCTCCCCTCCAGCAGCCCTCAATTTATTCTCTGTATTTAAGAGTCTCTTATGGTTTGCCTCCCTCTCTGTTTTTATTTTTTTCCTTCTCTTCCCCTATGTTCATCTGTTTTGTTTCTTAAATTCTACATACGAGCAAAGTCATATATGGTATCTGTCTTTCTCGGACTTATTTTGCTTAGCATAATACACTCTAGTTCCATCCACATTGTTGCAAGTGGCAAGATTTCATTCTTTTTCGTTGCCAAGTAGTATTTCATTGTGTATATACACCACATCTTCTTTGTCCATTCATCCATCGATGGACATTTAGGCTCTTCCATAATTTGGCCATTGTCGATAGGGCTGCTATAAACATCGGGGAGCATATGCCCCTTCGAATCAGCACTTTTTATCCTCTGGATAAATACCTAGCGGTGCAATTGCTGGGTCGTAGGAGAGTTCTATTTTTAATTTGTTGAGGAGCCTCCATACTGTTTCCCAGACAGGCTGCACCAGCTTGCATTCCTACCAACAGAGCAAAAGGGTTCCCCTTTCGCCTCATCCTTGCCAACATCTGTCGTTTCCTGAGCTGTTAGTTTTAGGCATTTATTCTGACTAGTGTGAGGTGGTATCTCTTTGTGATTCTGGTTTGTCTTTCCCTGATGATGAATGATGTTGAGCGTCTTTTCACGTGCCTGCCGGCCATCGGGATGTCTGCTTTGGAAAAGTGTCTATTCACGTCTTTTGCCCATTTCTTCACTGGATTATTTGGTTTTGGGGTGTTGAGTTTGATAAGTTCTTCACAGATTTTGGATAGTAGCCCTTCATCTGGTTTGTCACGGATGCAGTGGAGTTTGAAGCAAGGCATTGCATTAAACCAATTATGACCTGCTCAGAGCTTCCTCACCATCCTGGCTTAGATCTTCTTGGGGGCAAGGGAAGTCCTGGGATACTCCACCCCTAGGGCCTCATTTAAGAAAGAGATTCAAGGGGCGCCTGGGTGGCGCAGTCGGTTAAGCGTCCGACTTCAGCCAGGTCACGATCTCGCGGTCCGTGAGTTCGAGCCCCGCGTCAGGCTCTGGGCTGATGGCTCGGAGCCTGGAGCCTGCTTCCGATTCTGTGTCTCCCTCTCTCTCTGCCCCTCCCCCGTTCATGCTCTGTCTCTCTCTGTCCCAAAAATAAATAAAAAACGTTGAAAAAAAAAATTTTAATAAAAAAAAAAAAAAGAAAGAGATTCAAGGCTGACACGCAGATGTGCGTTTGTTTCTGTCACCATTAGAGATGAACTTCTCTGACATCGGAGGGAAGTCTTAACGTGCCCGGGGGGCCCAGACCCTTGTTCTCCATGACACTGCCCCCAGCCCTCTCCCAGGGACCCCACAATTGGATATTCTCCATGTTTCCACATCTCCGATGGGGAGCCCTCCCCCTAGTGACTCAAGGTAGGGCGCTGGGAGGTGTCCTGTCTCCTTGTCCCCGCTTCATTCATTCAGGGCCCCCTCAGTTCTCACTTTGTTTTCAGCAAAGCCTCCCCCATCCACTCTCACATTCCTGCCAGAGTGAGCTTTCTTTTCTTTTTTTTTTTTTTTTAATTTTTTTAAATGTTTTTATTTATTTTGGAAGGAGAGAGAGAAAGACAGAGCATGAGCAGGGGAGGAGCAGAGAGGGAGGGAGACACAGGGTCCGAAGCAGGCTCCAGGCTCTGAGCCGTCAGCCCAGAGCCCGAGGCGGGGCTCGAACTCACGAACTGTGAGATCGTGACCTGAGCCAAAGCCGGACGCTCAACCGGCTGAGCCACCCAGGCGCCCCCAGAGTGAGCTTTCTAACACATATGTCTGATCTTCATACTCCCCTTCACCTTCATGCCCAGGCCAAACTCAATCTCCCGACACACCTTCCTCTACCCTGGGAATTCTTTCTCGCCAGCAGGCACCATGGGGCACCCACACTGCTCTGGTCCTGCCTCCCCTCCCTCTGTGTCTTCACCTGCAATGGTTTCTCTGATTTTCCAGCTTCTGGTCATTCTCCAGGACCGTTCTCAAGCGTCTTTTCCTTTGGGGACGCTTGTCTGATGTCCTCAAGTCGCACTAAACTGCTCTGTGTCCCTGCTCTGGGCTCCTGCAACCTGATGCGTCCGCAGCTCAGATCCAACCACTCGACTAATCGTGTCTTTGAAATGTTTTCTCATCACTCAGTGATGTCCTACTTCAGCTCAATTCCACTGGCCAGATAGACGGGGCAGATACGGACACAATATGGGCACAGCCAGAGGCTGTGGAGATGAGAACCGGCGCCCCCAGCCCCCGGAGCACCTGTGGAAAACCAGGCTGGAGTTTCCGTGTTGGATGCATGGTCTCCCTTAAGAAAACACCTCCTGTAAGATATTTTTGTCATCTGCTTTGCCTGAGGTCCCACCAGCCACACGGACACAGCCTGCTCCATAGTGTTGGGATTTTTCTGTCTCTGTCTCTCTCTGCTCCTCCATGGCTTGCTCTCCCTCAAAAAATAAACAAAACCAGAAATGAAACCTACCACTCATGCATAGCTATATCTTTTCGCAGAACTGCTTAGGAAACAGCTTACTAAAATATTTTTGTAAACGTATTCGTTACAAAAGAGGCAAGAGAAGCACGCGTTTGGCTCAGTCAGTTGAGCATCCAACCCTTGATTTTTGGCTCAGGTCACGATCCCAGGGTCATGGGATCGAGCCCTACACCGGGCTCCATGCTGAGCATGGAACCCGCTTGAAATTCTGTCTCTCTCCCTCTGTCCCTCTCCTTCACGCTCTCTCCCTTCCTCTCAAAAAAAGAGAGAGAGGCAAGAAATCAATGTTTAAATAGTCATGGCCTGGGGCGCCTGGGTGGCTCAGTCAGTTAAGTGTCCAACTTCAGCTCAGGTTATGATCTCACGGTTCATGAGTTCGAGCCCCACCTGGGGCTCTGCGCTGACAGCTCAGAGTCTGGAGCCCGCTTCGGATTCTATGTCTCTCTCTGTCTGCCCCTCCTCTGTGCACTCTCTCTCTCCCTCTTTCTCAAAAATAAATAAATGTTAAAAAAAAGTTAAATTGTGGCATGCAGTACAGGGATAGTTTGAGGACGGCTCAGGTCTGTTTGGGGTTGATGGCTCCCAAGAGCCCAATGGCCTCCCAAGAGGGGTGCTGGCCTTCTGGCCATGTGAGCCTGGCCTCAATGAAGAGGTCACATGCCCCCTCTGAGGTGACACCTTACACCCTACTGCTGCACAACTAATTACCAACAACACAGAAGTCTAAAACAAGACACATTGATCACCTCGCAGTTTTTGTGGGTCGGGCGTCCCGGTGTGGGTTGGCTGGGTCCTCTGCTTAGGGTCTCTCCCTAGGTGAGACCACCATGAAATCAAGGTGTTAGGCAGAGCCAGGGTCTTACCTGTGCTCAGGGCCCTTTTCCACACTCATGCAGTTGTTAGCAGAATTCATTTCCTTGCAGTTTTAGGACCAAGGTCTTCTTTTTCTTACTGGCTGCTGGCCAGGGACAGCTCCCAGCTTCTAGAAGCTGCCCTGTGAGGGTCCTTGTCACCTGGTCCTCCTCTCACAACCGGGCAGCTCACCTCTTCCTGCTAGCAGGAGAGCCTTGCTGCAGCTTCTTTTCAACTTTAAGGGCTCCCCTGATTAAGCCAGGCCCACCCAAGACAATTTTCCTTTTGATTAACCCAGTCAGTGAGTAGGGCACTGAGTTCTAAAGGCAAAATCCCTTTTGCCACATAAAGTAATATAATCATGGGGGGTGATATCCCCTCAGGTCCTGTTCACCGGGAGCAGGGTTGGGAATCTTGGGGGCCATTTTGACCATGCTGCCCTAACCACACCCCCTCGACCCCCACACAGCTTCACTGTCCAACCCTGGGACACACGCCTCAGCCCAGTTAAGCCCAGGGAACTCTCTGGTGGCTGGGGATAAAGGCACTAGCTCTTCAGACCAGGGACACCCCGCTGTGGACCTCTCTTACCTCCCCCCACGACCAGCCCACGTCCCTCTCTTTGCCCTTCCGGAGCCCCCCTGAGAACTTCCGGTTCCTCTTCCTGCTCTCTGAATGAGTGCGGCTCAGTTCGGGCAGCAGGGGGCGCTGCTGGCTTGGCCGGCGGGCAGGCACCGGAGGCTGCAGCTCAGGGGCGTCCCCCAGGCCCAGGCTCAGCTTCCTAGACCCTCAGCCTTCTCCCAGTCATTTGTCCTCCATCATCGGGACCCTGGCACTGGGAGGGGGCAGGCAGCGCATATGCCTGAGGCCTCCTCTCTCCCAGCCCGTGTCTCTGCCAGGGATCTCTGTCCGTGTGGCCTTGTAGAGCTCCCCACCCAACCCACCCAGACCCTTGCTTCAAGTGACTTGGGTTCTCTGCTGCAAGCACCCAAGACTGAGCATTAGGAGTGGGAATGTCCCCCAAACTTGAGCCCTTAGGGCCATCTGTCGGTCACTTGTTTCTGCCTCACTGAAAACCGCTATCCTCGTTCGGAGCATCCCAGGCGTGACTCCCCGGCAAGATTCAAATGACCTGCTCCCTGGGGAGGAAACTTTATTTCCAGAAAGCACTCTGAATTTTTTTGGTGATTCAGGATTTCCAAAGCTGGCTCGGTGGTCCACCTGCTGCCTCGCCCACCTGGCATCACCAGGCTGGGACAATAGGGGTCATCTCACGCCCTGGGGGTCTGACACCATCCATCCGTGGGGAACTTTCTTCCCCTGGAAGGAACTCAGTATTTCTAGTATTCGGGGCCCACGGTGAAGGCCTGAAATTTGCCATCCATGCCTCTGTCAGCATGTTTGCTGGGAACTGCACGGAAGCATTATCTTTGGCAAACTTGAACACGAGGGAGTGTTCGGATGTTGGTGTAGCTGGACGGGGTCGCGCCAGGGAGAGAGAGCACGTGAGGAGGTCTCAGAGCCAGGTAAGGATTTTAAATTGCATTATATATATATACATATACACACACATATATATATATATATATATATATATATATATATACATATGTATATATATACACATATATATGTATATATATACATATATATACACATATATATATTATAATATAATATAATTATATTATATTATATTTAATTATATTATAATATAATATAATATAATATAATTATATTATAATATAATATATATATGTATTTTTAAAGTTTATTTATTTACTTTAAGAGAGAGAGAGTGCAAGGCAGGGGAGGGGCAGAGAGAAAGGGAGAGAGAATCCCAAGCGGGCTCCATTCTGTCAGTTCAGAGCCCGATGCGGGGCTTGAACTCACGCACCACGAGACGATGACCTGAGTCGAAGAGTCAGGTGCTTAACTGACTGAGCCACGCAGGCGCCCCTAAATTGCATTCTAAGTCAGAGGGGGTATTAGCTTCCTACTGTTGCTGTAGCAGATTACCACACACCTGATGGCTTAATCCACATTCATTCTCTTTCGGTTCTTTCTGGAGGCCAGAGTAAAATGAGTTTCACAGGGCGGAAGTCAAGGCGTTGGCAAAGCTGACCTCCCTCTGGATGTTCGAAGGGAGACTCCTTTTCCTCGCCTGTTCCAGCTTCGGGGGTCGTGTTCCTTACATGTCTGGGCTCAGGGCCCTTCCATCCTCAAAGCCAGGAGCGTAGCATCTCAGTCTTTTCTGTAGTCAACTCTCTTTGCTTCCTTCTTATAAGGACCCTCGTGGTTGCATTTAGGCCCTACCCTGTTAATCCAGGATAATCTCATCGCAAGGGGGGGAGCGCGAACGAGGACAGTCAGAGTGACCCCAGGATTTCCAGGCTGATCTGGGTGAAGGGTATCACCAGTCCCGGGGACAAGGAACAGTGGAGGAGGGACAGGCCTAATGGTCCTGAGTAGAAATAAAGACATTAAAAGAAAAAAAAAAAAAAGAGTTTGGATCTGGGCACATTTTGCCTGAATGAATGAAAAAAAACCCAAACCAAACCAATAAGCCCAAGATGCAATGAAGTCTGGTTCAGGAACTCACCTTCTGAGATTGGCAGGCAGCTCAGTCCACCTGTTTACTTTCTCTTTCCATGTGATCGCCTATTTTCCCAAAGGTAAACGGTGCCTTGAGCTTCCTGGGTACTCGGCTTCCTTAGTGCCCAGTATCAGCAAAGGAGCTGGTGGCAAACCCAGATTGGGGGGTGTTGGGGGTGAAGGCGGTGAATGCATTTGCCCTCATCACATTTGTTTCCTCGATAGCATTCCCCGTGATTGGGTTTGTCGGATGTAATGCGTTCATAGAAACGAGCTATATTGTGCCAGCTGCAATTTAATCTATGTGATGTTCTCCATTCTTGGTTATTCAACATGAGTGTGGTTTTTTGTTTTTTTTTTTTTAATTTTTGAATGTTTATTTATTTTTGAGAGAGAGAGAGAGACAGGACGCAAGCAGGGAAGGGGCAGAGAGAGAGGGAGACACAGAATCCAAAGGCAGGTTCCAGGCTCCGTGCTGTCAGCACACAGCCCGATGCGGGGCTCGAACTCACGAACCGTGAGATCATGACCTGAGCCAAAGTTGGACGCTTAACCGACTGAGCCACCCAGGCACCCCTCAATATAAGTGTATTTTAACAAAATTCTCCATACTCACTTGCTAGCACCTCTGCAAACAGTTGCTTTTTCACAAAACACTTGCTATAAAGACCAACTGGAACTATGTACTGTGTAAAAATTGTGAATTTAACTCAATTAAAAGAGGATATTTGGCAACTGAGCCCATAATAAAACCACATGAAGAATGCCAGAATTTGTAAAGCATAAACATGCGTGTGTGGTACAAGCCATTATTTGTAATGGTTATGGGTGATCCTATGTAGCTTTTAAAAATTATTTCTCCATCATTTGTGGTGCTTAAACATTTTTTTTTTTATCTCTGTAAGCAAAAGATTGATGATGCACATTTTGCGTAATTTGCAAGAAAAATGTTTTAGAAGCTTCAAAAAGAAAACTGACCTAGCAGAAAAGTGGGGTTTTTGTTTGTGTCTTTTTCCAGTGGTTTATTTCCAATGGTTCATCACTGCAAATGTATTTCCTGGTCCCATATGTCACTGTGGCCCGAGGCCTCATGAGAGTCTGGGTTGGCATTAAAGACACTCTATAAAGTCCATTTCATTTACCACTGATTATATGTATGTAATTATTGAATTAGCAATGTGTTCGTTCTGAACATGTAAAAAGAATTAGTCCTGTACATGAAACTTTAAGAAAATAAATATGACTTAAAAATCAACTTGGGACATACCAAGTTCTTCTAGAAAAGCTCATTTGAATGTTTACACTCTAATTTGGGATGCTGCTTTGCCTTGCTGTATAATATTGTTTTAAAAATATTAAAGCATTTTAGGGGTGCCTGGGTGGCTCAGTCAGGTTGGGCATCTGGCTTTTGACTTTGGCTTGGGTCATGATCTCACAGTTGTGGGATTGAGTCCCACATCAGGCTCTTCACTGACTGTGCAAAGCCTGCTTGGGATTCTCTCTCTCTTTCTCTCTGCCCCTCCCCCCTCAAAATAACTAAACAAACATTAAAAAAAGCACTATACACTTGGGAAATATTTCTACTAGGATGTGGAGAATGAAGACTTTCCCTCAATTGTTGTCCACGGAACAGGTTTTGGAATTTTTTCCCCCTTTATCCTGATTTTTAAAATTCAAGTCAACTTTATTGAGGTGTACTTTATATATAATAAAATGCACCCAGTGTAAGTATGCAGTTTGGTGAGTTTTGGGCAAATGCACACTTGTTGCTGCTTTTATTCCACGTGTTGCTCAGTCAAGGCATGGAGCATTTCCATCCTCTGGCACGTTCTTTCCTGCCCTTCTCAGTCACTCACTCTTTAGCTAATCACTCTGAGAATAAAAATTTAAAAACAAAGCTTTTCTTTTCTCATCTATTGCCCTATCCCAACACAATTATGTCTCTTTTTCTCCCTCTTTCATTCTTGTTGTTCTAGCAGCCTGGCAATTTGTATTAAAACACCGAGCTGCTTAATGCTCTATTGACTAGGGAGAGGAGAACATGCCCCATTATTTTCCTATTCTTTCTCAATGACCTCTTGCTCCTCTGCATCTGAAATCCCCATCCATCCATCCATCCATCCACTCATCTATCCATGCATCCATCAATCCATGCATCCATCTGTCCGTCCATCCTTCCTTCCATCCGTCCATCCATCCATCCACTCATCCATTCACTCATCTATCCATGCATCCATCTATCCATGCATCCATCCTTCCATCTATCCATCCATCCATCAATCCTTCCGTCCATCCATCTGTCCATCAATCCATCTATCCTTCCATCCATCCACCCATCCCTCCATCCTTCTGTCCATCCACTTATCCATTCACTCATCTATCCATGCATCCATCAATCCATGCATCCATCCATCCATCCTTCTGTCCGTCTATCCATCCATCCATCCATCTTTCCGTCCACCCATCCATCCACTCACCCATTCACTCATCTATCCATGCATCCATCTATCCATGCATCCATCCATCCTTCCATCCATCCATCCATCCATCCATCTCTCCATTCTTCTGTCCATCCACTCATCCATTTACTCATCTATCCATGCATCCATCTATCCATGCATCCATCCATCCTTCCATCCATCCATCCATCCATCCATCCATCCATCTCTCCATTCTTCTGTCCATCCACTCATCCATTTACTCATCTATCCATGCATCCATCTATCCATGCATCCATCCATCCTTCCATCCATCCATCCATCCATCCATCCATCTCTCCATTCTTCTGTCCATCCACTCATCCATTTACTCATCTATCCATGCATCCATCTATCCATGCATCCATCTATCCATGCATCCATCAATCCATGCTTCCATCCATGCATCCATCAATCCATTCTTCCATCCATCCATCCATCCATCCATCCACTCATCCATTCACTCATCTATCCATGCATCCATCAATCCATGCATGCATGCATGCATCCATCCATCTATCCATCCATGCATCCATCCATCCATCCATCCTTCCATCTATCCAATCCATCCTTCCATCCATCCATGCACCCATCCATCCAACTTGTGTTGAATGTCTATTCTGAGGCACAGACTACCAGAAATCCTGCCTCCACTTGACTTAGGTTCTAACAAGGAAGACAAACAATTTAATTCTTATGCTAAGAAGTCAATCCATATTACAAAGGGGAAGTATGGCACATAATGGGAGACTCAGCAGTAGCAGCTGGAAATGATTCTCAGGGGGAGGGAGACATCAGTGATGCAACTGTAGGACAACTATCAGTGAGTCAGTCAATCATCTCAGCAATATTTATTGGTCGCCACTGGCCAGGCACAGTGGTAGCTGCTAGTGATTCAGAGAGAGGTGGCTAGGACAGACATGGGCCTGCTCTCGTGGGGGGCACATCATTACGGAGTTAGCCTGGGCTGGGCTGGGGCAACGGGATAAGGGTCTAGGCACAGGGAACATGGGGGATGGTGCATAGGAAAGAGAGAATATGGTGAGTTAGACACACGGAAAATTCCATGTGACCAGAGCTTAAATGTCAGCCGGGAGGGGGTTCCTGATGGCACGGAAGGACAGAACGGTGAGCAGCGGCTACGGCAGCCGGTCAGCTCTCATTCGCTGTGTCAAACGGTCATTGTATCCCTAGCCAGAATCTGGAAAAAGAAATGTGGAATGTAGACACCACATCTCAATCGCTTTCACATAATTTCCTTCTGCCGTTCATAAACACAGCCACGATTAAAACGACCTTTCACGCACAGCAGAGAGGCGGCGCTGAAGAAAATGAGGTATGTGAGAATAAAATCCATCTACCTGATTGCCATGTAGCTTTGGTGAGTCACAAGAGTGAGAATTTCAGACGTGAATTAGAGATTGCCAAGAGGGGTGGCGTTACTTGAAAAGAAAAAAACATCCCCTACGTGTCTTTAAGGAGTCAGAAGACCAGAGAATTAGGGGAGAAAGAATGTATTTCTTACATATATTCCGACTTCTTCCCAAATAATTTTCAGGTTATTTATAATTTCAGGTCTGAATTGACCTTTCGATGACTGTTACTTGATAGGCACTTAATATATTGAGGCAAATATTGCACAGAGTTCTGCAAACCTATGACAATACATTTAGAGCACGACATGCCCCAGCTGCTGATTCATTTTTTGGCCATAACGTGTCCATATACTGTAGTTAATCCTTTGCAATTTCATATTTGATAAGATCTATTTCCTTTGTAGTGAATTCTGTACATGTCACTGAAAATTAAAGTTCTCCGAAAACCCCCATCGCCTGTGGGCACTGATTTCACACTCCATTCTGGAAATATAAAATCTTAAATGCTTGCTGACTGCAAATCAATGTTCATAATCCAAATATTAATAGCCACATGAAATGTTAATACTTCTCCATCGATTACCACCCTTCACTTGGATTTAGCATACATTTCACGGAGGCTGGGTTTCTTTTCTTGGATGACCCTAGGCTGGTTACTGCCAGATCAGAAATATATCCTATCGGGGCACCTGGGGGGCTCTCAGTCAGTTGGGTGACAGACTCTTGATTTCTGCTCAGGTCATGGTCTCACGCGGTTCATGGGTTGGAGCCCCATGTCAGGCTCTGTACTGGCAGAGCGGAGCCTGCTTGGGATTCCTCTCTCTCTCTCTCTCTCTCTCTCCCCCTCCCTCTTTCTCTCTGCCCCTTCCCTGCTTGCTCTCTCTCTCTCTCTCAAAATAAATAAAAATAAACTTTTTTTTTTTTTAATGTTTACTTATTGAGAGACAGAGCACGAGCGGGGGAGGGGCAGACAGGGAGGAAGGCACAGAATCCAAAGCAGGCTCCATCCAGGCTCTGAGCTGTCAGCACAGAGCCCGAGGCAGGGCTTGAACCCACGAACTGTGAGATCATGACCTGAGCCAAAGCCGGCCGCTCAGCCGACTGGGCCAACCAGGTGCCCTATAAAAATAAACTTAAAAAAAAAAAAAAAAAAAAAGGAAATATATTCCATAAAAATCTATCTGAGGAACACGTTCAATCAGTGGCAAAGGGTGTGTTCTGCACGGTTCCGCCTGTTTTGGGTCCGTTGCTTTGCATTTCACGGAGCCCTCTGAGGAGCAGGGCCAAAGAGATGTCTGAGTCTTGAGCACGCTTGTGACCGGGGGCCCTTCACGGCTATCAGCCTGGTAACCAGCAATCACATGCACTGTGGGTTTCAGAAGCTCAGCTGAGGCTGCCACAGAACTGCTCACCTGACATCACTGTCCTGAGTGAAGATGTTCGTTGACTTGTGATTTCTACTCTAGGTTTTGTCGGCTCTGTGGGCAGTGGGACCGTCTGCTTACATTTTCCCAGGTGGGCAAAGGGGACCGACAGGAAATCTGAGTTTACTGACTAATGTTAACACTTCTCCATCCATCACGACCCGTCCCTTGGATTTAGCATGCCTTTCATGGGGGGCCGGGTTTCTTTCCTCGGATGACCCTTAAGCCGGTTACCCCCAGATCAGAAATACGTCCTATCAAAATCTAGTTAAGGGACACATTCAATCAGTGGCGAAGGGTGACAGCTGACAACACGGTTTGATTTTATTCCAGGGTTATTTATGGAATAGGATCCTGGGCTGGCACACTGGGCTTACTGGGCTCCCAGCTACTCAACAGGACGATGAATGGCAGCCCCCTCCCTCACGAGGCGGTCACTTAGTGAATCTGCTCGATAATCAGATTTGGCCACCCGACTGAAAGATGGATTTTCCAACATGTTTAAACGCCAAACATCGGCGGGTTGAAAATATGTAAATTCTCCTGGACACGACCGGAGGAGCTATTCTTAGAGAAAAAAAACACAAGAGCATGTGAGCGTTCACGGAAAAGTGCCCAATGTTAACCTTGATCAAGATTAATGTCGTCTGCTAGAGTTCGGCCAATAAACCCTGGATTGTCTGGGCCTCTGTGGGCACGCACAGAAAGCACACCGCCACGTGTCATAAGGGCTCCGGGGGAAAGGCTGCTTGGGATTCAGACGGAAGGCTCAGAGACAGACTTCCGGAACATTAACTGGCCTTTGTCATTCAGTGTCTTGCCTGGGCTTCTAGCAGGAAAGACAGCTCCTCCTATGACCGATCAGAAACGTTGTTGCTTATTGGAGCTGGTGGTTTTGCTGGGCAACAGGGTGTTCCTCGTCTCCCTCCACAAAGCAAATACCCAGACTCCCGATTTCAGTTTTCTCCATTTTCCGCTTTACTAGGTGATACACAGTTAGTGCGGTTAACCCTCCACGAACCACAGGAAAGCATCACACGTTTCTCAATGGCAGCTGACGAAGGAAGGAGTCCTTTGGAGACGGCAAGGTTCACAGGGTTCACAGACCGATCATCAGAAATAAAAGGGCACAGAGATCAAGCTTTCCGTAAAGAGGATATTGTGTTGATTTATTATAGACTGCAGTTAAAAAAAATATTTTGAGGTTAGCCTCTCCAGTTTAAAAGCACTTAGCCAGGAACACTTGAACAGCTAGGCAATGGTCTCTCCCTCACGGCCCCCCAACACCTCACCAAGTACTGTAAACAGGGTTTTGAGAACATCCCGTCGATTTCTTGACACGAACAACCTAATGCCTTTGCTTCTTAAAGAAAACCACCTTCCAAATTTCCAAAGCATGCACTGTTACTGGGCGTTAGGGATTTCAAAATGACAAATTTCGTTACGGTGTTGTAAGGCCAAAATAGAATACCTGTTTACCAGACACACACATTACGACCAGAAAAAAATTACAGACGTTAACCTAGTGTAACAATTCCATCAGGAATCAATGGGGAAAAAGGCACTGAGTCCCTAGCATTCCACCACATATCTACTATCCACTTGACATGCTTTGAATTCAAGTCCTGTCCGACATTTAACAGCGTTTTCTACAACATACAAGTCACAGGTAGGGTAATATTCTGACACTACAATTCCACTGCCGTATTTTTCACCCGAGTGTACAAATGGGACTGAAAATATGCTATCGGCTTTATTTACAGGTTTCTCTCGATGTTTTAGTGGGGTTAAAAAAACAAAAATCAACTATCTCCACCAACGGTTCCCCAGAAAGGTATTTTGGCTACGATTCATGTGTACGAACCACCACGGAAAAGAAAGAAATGGAACCGATGTCTGACCCCAAACACCTAACCTAAAATTTCTCACCCACTAAATGCTGGCAGTGAAACTGCTGTTCTCTGCACTTTACCAAGTGAAACTCTACGTGGGAATTTCAGATCGACTTCTTTTGTCAAAGCACAAGGGCTATGTTGCAATGGATAGGATGCTGAATGAACGTATTCCAGGTGCATTCCACGTGTGAGTGCTGTCGCAGAGAAATCATGAATCTGGAAAGGTGATCGGTTGTTCAAGCTTTCCTATCTTCCCAAAAGATGTAACACAACAATGGCATAACTATACACAAACAGAGGTTAGTTCTGAAAATCCGTAATATACATGCACAAACATTAGAACGTGATGGGGAGAAAAATGAAACACTACAATTCCCACACTGCATTGTTGCTTCCACAGCCTTTCTGCACCGGCCGCTTTGTGGCTTCGCGGTGCCTTTTCCTACCAGTAGAGAGAGTCTGCCCATTGGGCTGGTTGGAAACAGAAGGTTCTCCCCACACCCAGGGATCAAGCCGCCCTTGACAAAAGACAGAACCTACCAGAAAAGAACAAGTACAAAACACGATCGGTTATCGGTTTTCTCGAGACGTGCCCAAATGTCCTCGTGCGATCACCTTAAACTTCAGTGATTGGCCCAGGACATTCCCGGAAGCCATGAACATTGACGGATGCCCAGCATTAGAACCAGAGGACAAAGCCTTGATTCTCTTCTGAGCAACGCGAACTGGAATTTCTGCCGCAGCGATCACGGCTGCCACCTCCCCAGTCGTGAGCGGCCACTTGCACAGAAAAAGATTCCTCTCCGTGAGTGTGATTCGGAATACTTCTTCCTCCGGGCGCCAGTTCAGCTTAAGTGGAGAGGCGTATACTCTGGCCTTCTGGTCTGGATAATTTTTGGTTTGGGTCTCTTCATTCTTTCCGTCTCCTCCTCCTCCTCGTTCTCCTGATCGCTCTCACAGACGTGGACCACCACGCTGGGGGTGGTGTCGGTCGCTGCGTGCAATTCATACTTTTCCCCTGGGGAAAGAAGAGAAATGCAGGGTAACTCGGGCAAGGACCGGAGAGCCAAGAAACAAAAGCAAACGGAAGAGCATGTATGGGTCTGCTCGGCCTGGCTTCTGCGGACGTTCAATGGGGACCGAGGGACACAGCCAGATATGCTCTGGATTGGTATTTCTTTGGTGGCTCTAGTGGGGAAAAAAAAAAAAAATTACACACACACACACACACACAGAGTCACCGTTATATATTATTCTGCTTTCAAACACTGAATCCAGGCATATGAAAGCAACGGAAGGAGGATATTTTTTAATGACACTTAACGTGTCCACCAGGCCTCCTAAAATACCCAGATGGCTTCCCCATTGTGGTGCGATGTGTTCGGGGAGACAGTACACGAATAAAACGCGTTAGGAAAGGACATCGAGAGCTTCCGTCTTTTTTAAGTTTATTTATTTATTTTAAGAGAGAGAGAGAGAGAACTCATGAACTGTGAGATCATAACCCAAGCAGAAATCAAGAGTCGGGGGGCACCTGGGTGGCACAGGGGGTTGAGCGTCAGACTTCGGCTCAGGTCATGATCTCACGATCCGTGAGTTCGAGGCCCGCGTCGGGCTCTGTGCTGACAGCTCGGAGCCTGGAGAACTGCTTTCAATTCCGTGTCTCCCTCTCTCTCTGCCCCTCCCCTGCTTGCACTCTGTCTCTCCCTCCCTCTCAAAAATAAGTAAACATTATTAAAAAAAAAAAAAGAAATCAAGAGTTGGATGGTTAACCAACTGAGCCACCCAGGCACCCCATGAGCCTCCCTCTTGAGGCTCCCACCGAGGCGGTTCGCACTGGAGACAGGCCACAAAGGGGGCCCACACGTGGCCTGTGATTCCCTCCACTCAGGACCTGGAGCCCGTGCGAAGGCACGTCCCCTCGCATTCCTGTGACCCTCCACGGCCTCCTCCGAGAAATGGGATAATTATGGCACTGACCTCACAGAGCTGCTCAGGTAAGTACAAGCTAAGTGCCTGGGACCTGCTGCATGGTCCACAGGCCCGTTAAGTGTCACCTGGTTTTACTAATGTTGACAAATAGGGCGCGGATCCTGACTGGTGGGAAGCGGGGAGTAGTAGAAATGCTAGGATTTAAGCAGGTGGGGAGGGGGGCGGTTTGCTTCGGCTGGCTCCGCCCCCTCAGGGTGCAGAGGTGGGTTTTCCTTCAAGTTCTGTGTGTTCTTCCCCAGCCGGATTCCAGACCTTCCCGCCCCCCGCTGCTTTGGGGACGCCTCTGAACACAGAAGGCACTTTTCCTCATAAGAAAGGAAATTGCCTGTTCTCTATCTGGAACGTTCATGGCAATTGCATCTGAAAAGGTGAGTGAGCCTCAGTTCTGTCAGGGAGGGAATTGAGGTGGAAGGTCACGAGATCACGGCTGTCCGGTCAGGGTCCTTATCTACCTGCCCATCAGGGTCCAGAAAGCCTCAGTGTAGGGCCACATTTGCAAACTCTTTGCAATCCTGCTGGCGGCAAAGCACGGCCCAGTATGAGATCTGGTTCCAGCTCACTGTCACGTAAACTAAGGGCGAATGGATTGGATTATGTCTTTTCTGAAAGGGCTTCTCAAATCAGAAAGGAGGGGTAGATTCTGGAGTGGGAAGAACTGCCTTCAGCAGCACTCCTTGCCCTTGGAGGAGTCTGTCACCTCCCCCAGCTGGAGGACCCGTTTCTTCTCTTGTCTAGCATCCCGGCAGACTCCAGCCCTCAGCTTGGCTAAGGCACCTCAGCCAGGAGCTCGCGCTTCCTCGGACTGGCCAGGTCCACCTTGACCTTGACACCACCAGCGGCAGTGAGTAGTGGGATTCTAGCTTTCTCCCATGGAGGCGATTTCCGCTGGGGGCAGTGTGTTCAGAAATGTAATCTTTTCAACACGAAACTGCTGATGGTCCGTGAAATAAAACCCTCAATCCAAAGGAGTATCATCAGATTTCTGGTCCAGAAGAAATGGTCTCAGTATTTGTTTGCTCTGTGGATAGGGCAGGAGCTCAAACTGCTTCACCCCAAGACGTCCTCACGAACCTGCCCGCTCGCTCACCCCAAACCCAGCAGGTAGGACAGGAACCACCAATATCGGATTGTTTCCAAAAATCATGTGTTGGGCGCAGCCTATGGGCCAGGCACGTTTTGAAGTGCTTTCTACACAACGGTCTCAACGTATGGCTCACAGCTCCACTGGGTAATACCCACTCTATGGAGAAGAAGACTGAGGCCAGAACACCTGTTATCTCCCTGAACACTCACACGTTCGTCCCATCGGAGGACTGAAGACTCTTCTTTCTCAGCTGGGGAGCACCCCAATGGGGCCAAGAGGGGGCGTGCATGACTGGGGCCCTTTCTTCACTACGCCCTACAGTTCCCTTGAACATTCAAAGGAGCAGG
This sequence comes from Panthera pardus, assembly GCF_024362965.1. Lineage (NCBI taxonomy): Eukaryota > Metazoa > Chordata > Mammalia > Carnivora > Felidae > Panthera > Panthera pardus. Next base: position 10,768,961 of record NW_026526721.1, on the reverse strand, counting down.
TGAGAATCAGACCAACCACCTTGACTAAAGATGAAATTTCTAACGTGTAGGGTGGTTTGTTTTCCCTTTCCAAGTCTAATTGCTCATTCTGGAGTGACAGGGCCTGGGGCTGGTGCTCAGTGGGTGACGGGAAGGATTCCCGTGACGCTGGCAACGAGGGGTCACGGTGCTTGGTACCCATGACCCGCTAAGGAATGAGGCCAGAGGCAGGCAGGTGTGCGTGTCCCCAGCAACCTGAGTTACAGTCGCAGATGAAAGCAACTAGAAACCATTCACAAAACACGCGGGAGGCCACGGTGGGGGGAGGCGCTCCCTGAGGCAGGTGAGCATCTCCGTCTGGGCCCGTGAACGCCACCTCTGCCCATCTGTCTCCCTGCTCCCACCCAAGAGCACCGCTTACCTGGCCCTAGCTTGGAGATAGCGTATAACAGATCATAATTTATGACAGGAGTAGCGTCTTCCACTTGTTTCCAACCAACGGGCGGCGAGGCAGGAGGAGAGATCAGAAACTGCTTGTCCGGATTCGGGGGGGCCAGGTGGGAACTTCCTATGTGTAACGTCTGAGGAGAGAAAAAAATACAGGCGCATGGTTTCTGGAGGACAGAACCCAAGCGAGGCGGCAGCGCTCAGTGACAGCTTGTGGAGGACAGGTGCAAAAGGACAAGCCTACGTCTGGGCGGCAGAACGCATGCGGTTCCGGAGGGGGCTCGTGACCCAGTCCGTATGGAGAAGGCAAAGGGGTGACGGCACAAGCATGGTTAGAGCGCCCTCCCAGGACTGGGACCCACAGGCACAGGGACTGCCAGGAATCACCACGGACCGAGACTGGTGGAAAAGGAGTAGCGTCGTAGTAGAAATGGACCAAGTAAAGCACTGTTGCTGACGCCACAGGGATCTCAGCCACTTCTTCTAGCTCCTCAGGTCACAAAGGCAGAACAGAGGCTCCAAGAGGCTAAGCGACAGCTCTAAGATGATACAGCCTCTGGGAGGGCAAAGTGGGGCTGGGGTCCCAGGGCCCCCGCCCACCCGGTGGTACCCCGCAATTCCCTTCCTCTGCGGTTCCAAATCAGATGCCAAAAGCAAAGAAGGAAAAAAAGATCCACCTGCCAGGAGATTAAAAAAAAAAAAAAAATACTATCTTGAGAATGCGAACTGGTACAGCCCCTCTGGAAAATAGCATGGAGGTTCCTCAAAAAATTCAAAATAGAACTACCCTACGATCCAGCAATTGCACTACGAGGCATTTATCCAAGGGATACAGGTGTGCTGTTTCGAAGGGACACATGCACCCCCATGTTTATAGCAGCCCTATCGACAATAGCCAAAGTATGGAGAGAGCCCAAATGTCATTCATCAACTGATGAATGGATGAAGATGCGGTATGTATGTATGTACATATCGGCAATCAAAAAGAATGAAATCTTGCCATTTGCAACGTGGATGGAACTAGAGGGTATTATGCTAAGTGAAATTAGTTAAAGACAGACGAGTATCATAAGACTGAATATGTGGAATTTAAGATACAAAAGAGATGAACATAGGGGAAGGGAAGCAAAAATAATATAAAAATAGGGAGGGGGACAAAACATAAGAGACTCCAACTGAGGGCTGCTGGAGGGGTTGTGGCTGGGGGGATGGGCTAAATGGACAGGGGGCATCGAGGAGGAACTTGTTGGGATGAGCACTGGGTGTGGTGCGTAGGGGATGAAACACTGGATTCTACTCCTGAAATCATTATTGCACTATATGCTAATGAACTGGGATGTAAACCTAAAAAAGTTAATTTAAATTAAAAAAAACTAAAAAATAGCATGAAACGATAACCCATGGTTCTAGTCTGGGCTTAGAAGTCCTCTCCGTGCAGTTAGAGGGCTGCCCAGAAAGATGTTGTATCAAAATCTTACCAGTTTGGGTTTTATTTGTATTTTAATCTCCCACCCCCCCCCCCCCCCCGGCCAAATTTTCACACTGAGCGTGCATTTACTTTAATAATCAGAAAAAGTGGAAGGACAAAGTCATTCTAAAGAGCCAAGGTCAAAAACCCGTGCTTTGCTCCGCCACCAGGGGGCAGCGCATCCTAGCTCTAATTTATACTTGAAGGGCCTGCAAGGTGGCCTCCTCCCAGGGTCAGGAAGTGTCTCCACAGGTTCCGCTCCTCTACTGGCCTGGGGAGCTCAGAGCCCCCGTGGGGACGAGCCATAACCAGAAAGCTGCACCCGAGAAGCTCCTTCCCCTTCCACGGCCAACCTGTTGGACCCCAGATGCAACAGCATATAGAACTTTGTGAGCTGCCTTGAAAATGGGTCACCTTATCATTGAAGGTCTGGAGGGTGGGGGAGAACCAGAAGGGTGGTGAGCAAGAGAAACGGCAAACCCATTCACAGCCCTTCGAGAGCGACCCGGGGCTGGGACTCCTGCCACCAGGAGGCTTTCTTCGCGTTTGCTACCTGTCTGGTTAACTCTTTTTTTTTTTTTTTTCCTTTTCCAGCCAGGCCTGGCAGCCTTGTGCCGACGTGGCTGCCTGCACTTGGCAGAAGGCTGGTTCTCCACCGAGGGAGGCTCGGGGCTGCTGAGAACCTGCACAGAGTGAGGCCCCGCTCAGGTCTGCTCTTGGTCTGAAACAAGTCAGTAGCCCTAACCCTTGAGCCAGTTCCTGGAAACATGCTGCACAAATCTTAGAGTGTTAGACTAGCCAGGCCCACAGCCTTGTACTCTTAACTACCACCCTCCTGAATGAGCAGGAAAGGTTATCCCAGCGCTACTCATCCCAAGGTCAAGGGCCATTTTGGAGGTCGCTTGCTTTTAAACACATGCTGTTGTTTGATTTCTTTCTTTTCTTTCTTTCTTTCTTTCTCTTTCTCTCTTTCTTTCTTTCTTTCTTTCTTTTCTTTCTCTTTCTCTTTTCTTTCTTTTTCTTTCTTTCTTTTCTTTTTTCTTTTTCTTTCTCTTTCTTTTTCTTTTTCTTTCTCTCTCTCTCTTTCCTCCCTTCCTTCCTTCCTTCTTTCCTCTCTCTTCCTCTCCCTCCCTCCCTTTCTTTTTTATTTTGAGAGAGTGAGAGAGAGAGAGCGTGCAAGCGGGAGAGGAACAGAGAGAGAGAATCCCAAGCAGGCTCCACGTTCAGTGCAGAATCCAACACGGGGCTCGATCTCAAAACTGTGAGATCATGACCTGGGCTGAAATCAAGAGTCCGGCACTCAACCGACTGAGCCACCCAGGCACCCCATGTTGATGTTTTCTTAAATAGGCGGGACATTCAAAATTTCGAGTATGAATTTTGCCTTCCTCAAAATGAATTCTTAAGAGTTTTTAATCAACCCAGCCGGGCACGTTGACCAGAAAGGCTGTCCATGATACACTGCTAAGTAAAAGAGAAGGCTGTAGTAATTCCATTTTTTTTTTTTTTTTTTGTGCAAGCAAATTAACTCATACTCATGCACTTGTGTGTTTGTATATGTGAAGGGGAAAGTGGGTGAGGATTCACACTAGATTTTCAAAGGTGGTTATGTGAGGCGATGGCTTTGAAGGGGGAGTGGGGAAATGTATCTACCTATTTAACTTTAGGGACTTTTGTACCATACTTGGATTGTTTCAGTTAATCCGTGTTGCTTTTGTCATTTAAGTGACAAAATAAACATGCTTAAAAAAAGGGTGGAGATGTAACAATGTTCACTGCAGGGTTATCTGTGATAGTGAAACATTGGAAAACAAGACAAATGTCTGACAGTAAAGACTGCTTAAATATGTCTGAAATATCTATATGGTAGAATATTACGTACCTGGAAATGATCTTATTAAACACATTTTAATGTTGTGGTAGAATGATCACGGATGATACACAGTGAAAAAGGAAGGGTACAGAATAAGATCTACTTAACAAATTTTTTTTTTTAATGTTTATTTTCAAGGAGAGAGAGTGTGAGCAGAGGAGGGGCAGAGAGAGGGAGACAGGGAACCTGAAGCAGGTTCCAGGCTCTGAGCTATCAGCACAGAGCCGGACGCGGGGCCCAAACCCACGAACCGTGAGATCATGACCTGAGTTGAAGTCGGACGCTTAACTGTCTGAGCCACCCAGGCGCCCCCAGGATATACTTTTAATTCCAACATTGCAATTGAAATGCGTATGCATTAAAAAAAAAAATCAATGTATAACATAATCAATGTCTAAGATACTTTTAAAAAGGGTGAGAGGGAGAAGCAGGTGTATCACTGCATTCAACTCACCTGGGCAAAATATAATTTCATTTCCTTTCCAAGAAATTCAGTCTTATGCAGCTGGAGTCTGGCATCCGCCGCAGATAAGGGGTTGCTGAAGTTTATTCTGACCCGTTTGAAGCTCTTAAAATACTGAAAGGTGATATCCTTGTCATATGTCCTAAAGAGGGATTCAAATTTGGCCTGAAAAGTAATAACAAAAATAAAAGGAGTTAAAATATACCCGCATAGGAGTCCTGACGACTACATCGCATTTCCACTTGAGGAAGGGAATTATTCGTGTCATTTCGAGAACACCCAACTTCTTTCTTAGACAAGAAAAGCCAGCCTTACCCCTTCAAGGAAGATTTGCTTTTGGCCCCTTTAAATTCTAATACAGGTGATTTTCTCAGAAAGTTAGAATGTAGGATTTCTTAAGTTTATTCAGTCAGCGAAACAATTACCAGTGGCAGAAACATTCTTTTGAAAGTAGGAAAGGAGGACATTCCAAGGATGTCCAGCTTGGTAATTTGTCACCCCCCCCCCCCCCCCCCCAACAATTCCTTATGTCCAACAACCTTCCCAGGCCTAGTGATCTCCCACCCCCACTACTCAACACAGGGAGTGGCTGTGTAGATCAGATGTTTCTTTAGGGCTTAAAAACACTGGAACTCATTTGAAAAAAACAAAACAAAACACTGGGGGGGTGCACCTGGGTGGCTCAGTCGGTTAAGCAGCCAACTTCAGCTCAGGTCATGATCTCGTGGTCTGTGGGTTTAAGCCCCGAGTCAGGCTCTGTGCTGGCAGCTCAGAGTCTGGAGCCTGCTTCTGATTCTGTGTCTCCCTCTCTCTCTCTGCCCCTCCCCTGCTTGCTCTCCGTCTCTCTCTGTCTCTCTCTCTCTCAAATAATAAACATTAAAAAATTTTTTCTTTTTAATTTTATTGCATTGGGAAACAATGAAGTTAATAAGAAACCCTGCATTTCTCAGGGTAAAGGAAGAGGTTTAAAAAGAAATCTCCCTATTATTTTCCCACTGAGTCTGTTACTTTTTAACTCTCTAAAATAATACTGGTTTAAAAATTAATGTACTACCAATGGACCCACTTCTTTCTTTCCTTTCAAAAAATTTTTTTACTTATTTAAATTCAAGCTAGTTAACATACAGCGTAGTATTGGTTTCAGGAGTAGAACCCCCACCCAGTGCTCATCCCCACCCAGTGCTCGTCCCAACAAGTGACCTCCTTTATGCCCAGCACCCATTTAGCCCATCCCCCGCCCTGCTCCCCTCCAGCAAACCCTCAGTTTGTTCTCTGCAGTTAAGAGTCTCTTACGGTTTGCCTCCCACAAATGGATCCATTTCTGCATGCGGGCTACAATGTATGTATATTTCTAGCTCTAGTGTTACAACACCTAGTGAAAATTACAGAACAGCATGAGTTCTTAGGATGGAAATGCCCAAGTCCAAGGGTGTTAGGCTTAGATTCAGGAAGGAGCTCATCAGCTTTCTGGGAGAAGCTGTGTGGAGAGTCCCCTGCTGGGCTGGGTCCTAGGGTGGTGGCTTTTGTGGGAGGGTGTGGGGCGAGATGGGAGACCACAGCGAGGTCTCAAGGCTCCAACCAGAGACCGAGTTGATAGACAGTCAAAACTTCCAGAAAGATTGTATGGACGGTGAGGCGTCCTACCCTCCGAGCCTTTTCTTCCAGACTGAACAGGAAGGACAGGTGGTGGGAAGTCTGCGCAAGGCAGAAAGGGCCGGCTGAGGGTCCCATTGGGGGAGGGGCGCGCCTTCTACAAAGGGGACCGAGGTCGAGGAGGAGGCGGGCGGGGCGCACCGAGTACCTTGGAAACCTGCGGAAAGCAGTTTCTGCAGAGGGGAGAGGGGACGCCTTACAAGAGAGAACATTTTCAAGAATGTTCAGTGCTAGAGAGAGGCAAGGGCATGGGACTTCCAGGCGCAAGAGGCTTCACGGGCAGGACAGGACTTGTGTTCCAGCGCGGGGGCGGGGGCGGTCAGCCCGTGCGCACCAGGCAGGTTGTTCCAAGGGTGGGGTGGTAACAACTCACCAACTTTCTCTCTCTGAATCCCGTGGCTTTGCTTTCGTTTATGCAAACCTCTGAGGGGTTTTGCAGAGGCAAAGAATGAGAAAAATGTTACACAGCAGATGCTCCCCAGAGGATTTCATCTGGCTGCTGGCGGACGTTTTCCCCACCTCTCTCCAGCGGGAGCTCAGGCAAGTTTCTGGCGCAGGGTCTGTGCATATATATTTGGAATTTTGCATGACCTCATCAATAGGCATTGTGACCCACTGTTTAGTTTTGGAGTTATGATTCAGAATTTAGGGGAGATGACTTTGAGGAATATTTTTAGAATACAAGTCAGGGCTCAGGACCAGACCACAAGAGAAAGCACAGAGTCTGTTAAATCCACATCACTATGACGCCATTCTCCAAAAAAAAAAAATAATCTTATTTGTTCTGACAGCTGGGATCTAGCTCTTATAGTTGCTGGACGCTGTCCCTCTTTGATTGAATAAAGAATGATTTTACTCACATAAGGCTAATATGAAATACGTAGCTTTTGTGGGATTTTCACACATAGAATGTGCTGATATCTCGTTCAGAAACCACAGTCCTAGCTCTCAAGCATCATACACACTCGTGCAGTTCAATTTGATTAAAAAAAAAAAAAATCCTTCACATGTCCCAATATGGCATGGGCTCTAAAGCCTATAGCGCGAACACCACTCCCCAAACACAACACACAGAACTCACTCATATACAATATTGGTAAAGATCAATTAGACAGCTGGGTAGCTACTGATGGAAATCTTACATCTTAATCGAATGAAGAAGAAAAGCACGGTGATTACAATGACTAATTATACTGATTACCACCAATGAGAGCTGCTTCCCCACACTTAAACTTAAGATATTTATCCAGTTTTATTGTTTGCTATGGCTGCATTTTCCCTAGCTAAAGGAAGCTGAAAACTTGAGGACAGGCCCTTGTAATTACCACAGACATACAAATAGCTTTGCGATATTTATTTCCTAAGATAAAATTACATTGTTCTGATCTCTAGATGTCAAAGTGAAACGCTCTGTTCACGGCCAGAAAAAGCTTCCGTCTAAAAGTTTGCTTACAACCTACACAGAATGAAAAATACAAACCATGTTAAAACGTTGCATTACTGATTGGTCAAGGGACCTGGATGTTGTCAAATATTGAGAGTTTTAAACATTCCTTCACAGTTAATCCCTCGGGCAACAGCTTTGTTTGATAAAGCACCAAATATTTTGGACTTATTTCAAAACCCCCAAACCCGCAAGACAGCCACATCACACCCCCGCAAATATTTCAGCTGCTAGTTCCAATTAACACAGTGCTTTGAAACCTCTCAAAAATCACATTATATTAGAAGCCTTACCCTGGTTTCACTTTCGCTGAAGATATCACTGTTTGCCACACAGGCAATCAGGGAGCTAAAGCTGTAGTTGAAGTTTCTAAAGTGCATCTTGCTTTCTTAGGGCGAAAGCACTAGCGACTCAGGCAGTCAAGCCCCAAGTGACGGTCCCTTGCAAGAGGCTGGAGGTTGTCGCTCCAGCAGGCCCTTATAAAGCACTGAAGTCCAGCCCCCTGGGAAAAAAAAGCACCGCTTCTAGAGCATCCTGTTTGGACAGCAAATTCCTGAGTCAAGTCCTGCATGCTTTTAGGCAGACAGAGACAGAGTGTAAGTTTCTACTGGAAAGAGGTGACGTCAACACCTTAGTCATTTTCCCTATGCTAATTAACTTTGCTTGGGGAGGATGGAAAAAACAGCCAAGGTTTGCCTTGCAGCTGCTTTATCAACTCCTCTTGCAACATAGTTTCCACTGGTAGTAATTCCATTCAGCCACTCAGACACCATGCTCCTCAGCTGAATGGGACCACCCTTCTTAAGATGGAAAATGTTACGGAAGAAAAATGAGGAAGGTCTCAGCAGTAAACAGTAATTAGCCTCTGGGGGAGTTTTGAGCCTTTGGGAAACCTGGAAACTCAAGCCTTGGCTAGTTGTTTGATCCCTGTAATTCCCTGAAAACCTCAATCCAAGTTTCATGTTGGGGTATTAGAGAAAACGTTTTGAAATCTTTCTTGGTCAATGAACTCTGTTTTTAAAGAAAAAAGAAAGTGGAATTCATTTTGAAATATGGCGCTTTTTTTCCACCCTAATTGAACTTTACTGGATGAATGTCCCCATTCTCACTTGTATTCCACAGTGGGAATGTGAGAAGAGCTCCTCAAGCAATCCTGGGATTCTTCACTGGAAAATTTTACTATTGTAATCTGGAAACCAGGAAGATGCAACACTTTGATCATTTTCTAGGAGCTACTAGATTCAGAAAAAGATACAAACACATTTTAGAGAATCTAGCTTCTGGAGTTGAGAAAAGAAAACACTGAGATCAGCTGTCCTGTTTTTGAGACACATAGACTGAAAGTTGCATTTTTCTTCTCATAGAAAAGGAAGAAGAAATGGAAGGAATGCATGCTACGGGTGGAGAGCGTACCTGAAAACGGGCCCCTTTTCAGGTGAAACATCTGCCCCTTCTTCCCAAAGGCTGCAACTCTGAGGTGCTGAGCACTTTTCCAGTTTAGATCCCTGTGGCAGCCTGGGTCCTCCGTCCTTCCCAATCTCCCCAGTTGCATTATCACCTAAAAGCACTCAAGTTACTTCTAAAAGCGTTGTCTAGTCCAGCGGCACACAGAGACACCTCCTAAGCTTCCAGAAGTTAACTAGAACTCTGCCATTCACATCTAAGAATTAACTTCAGAGAACCATTAAAGTTAGCCAATAATATTACAGTCTCCATTAATGGAGCAAAACGAAACCGGAGCATTTATCCCTCCAAAGGAGGAAAAGTCAAGTCTTCTTGGATGAATGAGCATTGCTTAATTTCAATGCGCGCTGCCTTACTGCCAACTGTAGAGTTATGTAAGAAACCAGTTATGGCGTTCGCTTTGCCAAATTACCCATAACTCCCAACCCGAAAAGATCTAAATGCGTATATTCTAAAACAGTTTGGAACACTGCGAATAGTACGGGTATGCCTCAAACCGCACGGGGATACGGTCGCATGAGGTGGTGCTTGGCGATGGGTAGCGTGTGTTTGGGCGTGCCGTATTTTCAGTGCTGTCGGCAGCCTGTCCCTGACACACGCACGTTGTGGCGGTGGTAGTGCGGGTATGGGAGGCGTTGGTGGGGGCGGGGGGGAGGCGCTAAGGGGAAAGAAAGGGAGGGGGAGGTAGGACACAGGAGCCTCCTCCAGAGAGGCTGGGGAGGGCTCTGAGGTGCACCGCCCCTCCCCCCTGCCCCCGCCACGTCCACGTCCACCCCATGGTCCCCCTCCACCCCCCACCCCCCTCACCCCCTGCTTTTTCTCTTTCTCCTGGAATCCACCTTAGCAAATAGAGTTAAACGGCGGTCAGAGGAGAAAGAAGAGGCAAATTTCTGCTCTGAAAAATAAATGATAAATGATTGCTCTCTCACTAGGCTGCCCCAAAAGCCTAATGTGTGATTCTGTACCTGCCTTTGACTTGATTTTAAGGTCCATTTGGATCAAATTGTGATCCTGAGTGCTCCCATGTTTACACCCAGAAGAGGCGCTCAAACCAGTGACCAACTGTAGGGGGGCTGAAAAGAATGCTTTTCGGCAAAACTCCTTGGGTCACAAAGTGACCAGGGCCTTGGACCAGAGAGGGGCACCTACGGTCCCCCAGCACCGGCTTCCTCAGCCACTGTGTGAGAGGCGTGGAGCAGATAAGGGTTTTCGAAGTACGTCACTGAGTGGCAAGGCTCCTTCATGGCGCTCCAGCCCTGGCTGCAGGGACGTTATAAAGGGATAGGACACCTGTCTCGTCCCTGTACCCAGAGGCAACACTGCTTTAAACGCATCTCAGTTTCCCTTCATCTGCTAATCTGACAGTTCTCATCAGGAATGCCCACTCTTCAGGGCAACTGGGTGGCTCAGTCGGTTAAGCGTCCAACTTCAGCTCAGGTCATGATCTTACGGTTCGTGGTCATGATCTTACGGTTCGTGAGTTCAAGCCCTGCGTCCGGTTCTGTGCTGACAGCTCAGAGCCGGATCCTAGTTCAGATTCTGTTTTTCCCTCTCTCTCTGCCCCTCCCCATGCTCTCTCTCTCTCTCAAGAATAAACATTAAAAAAAATTTTTTTTTAGGAATGTCCGCTCTTCAGCTGCGTGTCTATTATACGGGAACTTGGATTTCTAAATGTCCTATGCAAAAGCATTACATTGTAAACAGTGCCTGTCCTCATGGAGGATAAAAATTGTTCCAAAACAAGTATTAAAAAAAAGTAGACGTTCCTACATGTGTATCCCTTGTCATTTGGGAGACAAGTGCATTCCTGATTCTTGTTTGCTAGTCGGATAGAAGTGATTTGAAGAAAGCAGGGCCTAATGTCTCATTAGAGCTCTTGAGAAGCATACCAAAAATTGCACTTAAAATAGTAAAACTGACACCAGAAGTTGAAGAAGAAATGAAATGCTTTAGTCAACTGAAAGCTTTAGATGTTTTGCATTTCTTCCATTCGTGCCACAAAAATCCTAAATTCATCTCTTTAACTTGCAGTAAGAGCATATTTTCACTAAGAAGTTTTTTATTTTCAGGGAGGAAAAACTGAGGTTTAGGGTGAATTCCACCATTTCCATTACAGCATTCCCGAAGCAGAGTTAGGATGACCTCAGCGCGTCCTTATAAACCCCAAGGAGGTTGCACCTCTGCCAAGAATGTGCCACCACCAGGGAAACGGTTCTACGAAACGACCAGAAAGGGAAACTGAGTGTGGACCTTGATGTGCAAACCAAAGCAGAGCAAAGAACGGGGCAATTCACAAAAGATCGGGGCGGGGGGGTGGGGGGGGCCGGAGGGCGGGGCGGGGGACATACCTGACTGAGATAAAAGGTACGCGTTTAAAGAGCATTCATCTTGAACGCTAAGAAACTCAGGGCTTAGGTGAGTTTTTAGCTTCTGAGATAATGGAATTGTTTTATTGTTGCTTCATATTTGGAGCCCTTTCTGCCTCTGACGTGGAGCTTTGTTCCTCCAACCTCGGTTACTGTACAATGGAGAGACCTAGGACCTCACGCTTACTCATCTTTACCGTTTTCCCAGTCTGATCGATGCTATTAACCGAGGGGAGTGTTCCTGTCCTCAGCTTGTAACCCTGGTTAATATCCAATTCAGCGGTGGAGCGGGATCGAACAATGTGATGCTGGCAGAGCGCTGAGCAGGGCGCCTGAAACACTACCGCGTCTCTGTTTCCTACTTCACCTGTCGTGATACTGAGGTTGAGAAGGGCACAGTTTATTTAAGGGAGCCAGGACTCACCCTGGTCTATCAACGGCAGATTCCAGGCTGGTTCCAGGGAACCATGGCACCGTGCTCCCCTGGCAGCTGCGCCTTCTGGTGTCGGAGCTCATTTCCCCACCTCTGTTCTCTCAGTTGCTCTGGCTGGACTGTCTAGGGCATCTTGGATGTCTTCCTCTTCTAGGTGCCCTGCCCGCAGGTCCGGGGAGAGGTCTGTGGATTCTCTGTACCACCCTCCACTTTGCACTCCCCGCACAGCACTTCAGGCGGCTTCTGCGACTACAATACCTTTCTAACAGGCCTCACGGTGGACAATTTCTTATGGCTCCAGGATAGTACATAATTCCCACAACAGGTAACTTCCCGAAGCCGAGCTTGATCATGTTTCTCTCCCATGGGACGAACTTCAGCGACTTCCCATTGTTCCTTAGGTTGAAGATGACGACTTTTACTAAGTATTCATGCATGCATGCATGCATCCACCCATCCAACTATCCATCCATCTGTCCATCCATCCATCCATCCATCCACCCATCAACCCACCCATCCCATCCATCCACCCATCCATTCTTTCACCCAAGCAGTTTCTTAGGTATTGGGGATTCAAGGGTGCACAAAACAGACAAAACCCTCTGCTTTCACGGAGCTGACGTTCTAAATGGGAAGAGAAGGAAAAGAAAAGAAACAAGATAATTGGGTAAAGTACACAGTGTGTTTAGACAGTGGTAAGTGCTGGGGGAAAGGCACAGAGAGGGGACACGAAAAGCTGGGGAAAGATGTTGAAAGAGAGACTGGTCAGAGAAGGCGTCCCTGAGAAGGTGACATGTCGATGCATCAGATCTGAAGGAAGTGGGAGACTGAACTGTGGGATGCTGGGGAACAGCATTCTGGGCCTGGGAACAGAATACACCAAGGCGCCCAGCCAAGAGAATCTTGGCACATTCAAGGCCCTGCAGGGGAGAAGGGTGGAGAAAGCGGTTGGGAACAAGGCCATGGGAGCCTTTGAGCCCTGAAAGAACTCTGGCTTAAATTCTGATTGAGGTGGCAGCCATCAGGGGGTTTTGAGCAGGACTTGACTTCCATACAACAGAACCACTCCAGTATCTTAGTTCAGAATAGAGCAAATGGCAGGGTGGAAGCAAGATGCCCAGTGAGGCTTGAGGCCTTTCCCGGCCATGGAGCCCTCAGCTGTGCCTGTTTTCCTCACTGCCCTCAGCCAGCTACTCTCTTGTCTCTCTCTTCTGCCCATCAGACCCCTATATATCCTTTAAAGCCCATCACAAACACTGCTTCTCTAGGAGACGCCCTTCCGTTAACCCAGTGACCCTCTGGGCTCTCCTCCTAGTTACCTTCTTATCTGGCAAATCTCCCTGACTGCAGCAAAAGCCACATGGGGGCAACAGCACTCATTCTGTGCTTCCTGGAGATGCTGGTAAATGTTTGTGACATTCAGAGACTGCCCCAGGGAGGGCCCATCTGAGTCCCACAAAGAGCCAGAATTCACCTGGCATCAAAGGGCCATGGCCCTTGGTGTTCCTGACTGAACGGTGTCCCTGTGTCTTTGGTTTAAGCAAAGGCCATGCCACTCCTTTTTGTCACAGGACGTGGTGTAGCATCGGTAAAGGCACATGTGTGCTCAGAGGGTGCCAGTCCCATTCCGGGACATATGTTCTCCGTCCCTGCTGTGTGGGAGCCCGCAGGTCACCCAGGCGGGGGTGGGGGGGGGCACTGAGCCATCAAGTCCAAACTTGGGGGCCCCACCCCTGGGACGCTACTGGAGGCCTATGATTCTTCGGGGTCTCTGGCAGCCGTCTTGAAAATCTTCTGCATGTGGGAAGAACATATTCAGCTTACTATATTTTCACTTCTTTTAATGCCACTGATGTCTTTTTAAAATGCCTATTTTTAGGGTATGTTTTATAAGGTGCCCAGTGTAGAGCTGAAATCGTGTAGATTTTATGAACAAAAATGCTTTCACTGGCAGATGTACTAAAAACTCTTTTACCAATGAGATTCATGATCAAAACCCACGGAGACCATTTGTCTATGCGGCAGTGTGATTAAATCCCCATTTTTCTTTGAGCTTCGCCCTAACGATCCAGGAGAAGAAGGAGAGCAGGAAAAATATTCTTCTTTTTGATCTCGGAAGGAATCTCCATTCTTGTTCTCTGTCAGGAGGAATCAGGGAATGAGCTCAGGGAGGAGGCCAGATTTGGGCTCAGGAATTTATTGCTTTTAGCACTACTTTATTCCTGGTAAAATCGGCTGTGTCACAGGGAGGGGCCTCCATTTCAAAGCAAATGTGAAACAAAGCAGGTGACCTTTCTGCTGATGGGCTCCAAGGTTCTAACCAGAACCCCCTAAAAAAACAGGCAGGTTGGGGTTCTTCCACGACAGAGGGTGACGCCCGCCGTAAGAATTCCAAATCTGCAATAAGAAAACCGTCTTAAGTGAAGATCACTTCTACGTTTAATAAGCACTAATCCTCTGGATCTGCAGGGTAACGCAGAAGAAATGATACTAATACTAAGCTTCAGCCTGGCGCATTTCTGATAATTTGAAAAATAGAAGAGTCTGACGGATCTGCTACTTTGCACGGATTAGTACAAGAGAGTATACACATAATTAGTATTTCTGGGAGAACACAGAGCTTTCAAGGACTTAAATATAGAATATGGGTGGCGTATTGAAGCCAGTGTCAAAAAGGATCGATGTATTTTTTTTTAATGTTTATTTATTTTTGAGACAGAGAGAGACAGAGCATGAATGGGGGAGGATCAGAGAGAGAGGGAGACACAGAATCCGAAGCAGGCTCCAGGCTCTGAGCTGTCAGCACAGAGCCTGACGTGGGGCTCGAATTCACGGACCGTGAGATCATGACCTGAGCCAAAGTCGGACGCTTAACCGACTGAGCCACCCAGGCACCCCAGGATCGATGTATTTTAGCAGAAGGGCAGGCATACTCTGTTAAAGGTTATGGTAGAGTGTTAAAAAAAAAATGCAATCATCAAAAAAGAAGAAGAAGAAGAAGAAGAAGAAGAAGAAGAAGAAGAAGAAGAAATAAAATGAAATAATCAGTTGATTAGGAAAAACTAGGGATGAGAAGCATGTTCGAATTTATACCTTAAAAAGGAGGTCAGGGCTCAGGCAAGATTTCATCTCGGTTGTTAAACTCCACGTGAGCTCAAAATCCCATTAACTTTTGTTTCCTTATTACCTCAATCTTTCCTTAGTACAGAAAGGTTAAACAACCCTCTGTGACTTTTTGGAAACGCACGGCTTAGAAGGCCGAAGACGGAGAAAACAGCCATAGGCAAATCGGAACTATGCTTAATGAGTGGCCTGGAGACCAGCGGACGTGGATTAAGGGAGGTAACGTTTATTCAGAGGTGACTGTGGCCAAAGCCACCCTAATTAATCATCCCTTATTTGCTCTCTTTTGTCGAGTCCTTTCCCGACCCACCTCGCTTTAATTGCTGATTTTAATTTCTGCCTTGATGCCTTCCTCAATTGGGGCACAATCTTGTGGCAGCAAAAACCCCTGGGCAGGAAGTGTATGGGAGCAGGCTAGCGACAATCTGCCCCTGTGCTTACCGCTCATGGGGCTGGTTATCTCTCATTCCAGCCCTGCATTGATTCATTCCCATCAACTAAACCAACCCCCCTTTTAAGTTCATTTACTTATTTATTTAGAGAGCAGGGGAGGAGCAGAGACAGAGAGACAGAGAGACAGAGAGAGAGAGAGAATCCCAAGCACGCTCCACGCTGTCAGCACAGAGCCCAACTTGGGGCTCAAACTCACAAACCGTGAGATCACGACCTGAGCCGAAATCAAGAGTCGGACGCTCAACTGACTGAGCCACCCAGGCGCCCCATAAGCCCCCTTCCATTCAAAGTATGAGCTCTACTTTTTAGTGTGAACGCTGACGGAAGAACCCGGATCCTTTCGTTGCATATTCCATGCTCATCCGGAAGAACTGACCCAACCAGACGTGGGCAGGACGTGGGCCGCCGGGAGGCAGAAGCCACGTGTCATTCTAGTAGCTTCTCCCTCGGAACCTGGCACAGTGCTGGGGTCACGCAACAGCCTATCGATACCCGGTGAATGTCTGGTTAAACAAGCAGAAGATGAAAAAGTGAGAAGGTTGTGCAAGAGAGAGGAAAGAGGGGAGCAAAATCAAAATCCGTAAAACCAGATAGAAAACACAGTTTTCAAAACCTTTGCTCTGCAGAGTTTGTATCCACACCCAATTTAAAAACTCAGGAGTCAGCTCAGAAATTGTTCCTTGCCAAATGCAGGAGAAGAGAAAACTGTGTCATGAGTGCTTTCCTACTATTTCCATTACCGCCCCCAGGCCCTGTTTTCCTGTCTGTAGCCGAGAAGTTTCTAACAAGACCACAGCTTAGGCTGCCTTTTTATGCTTTCGTTGCCTTCTTCCCTGATTATTTAAAGTCTGAAAATAAGTTGCACGAGGAAGTATATCCTGTCTTCGTAAGAATGGCACAATGATTTAAAATACGCTAACATATATTTAAAAGGAAATATACTGGGGCTCCTGGGGGGCTCAGTCAGTTAAGCGTCCGACTTCGGCTCAGGTCATGATCTCCCAGTCTGTGAGTTCGAGCCCCGCGTCGGGCTCTGTGCTGACAGCTCGGAGCCTGGAGCCTGCTTCGGATTCTGTGTCTCCCTCTCTCTGTTCCTCCCCCACTCTCTCTCTCTCAAAAATAAAGATTAAAAAAATTAAAAAAAAAAAGAAATATACTAAAGTATACTTAAAAAGAAAAAAATTATCAACACAGAACAAAGGAGACTCCACCGCAACTTGGATATTAACACGCACCATCAAAAAAGAGAATGGTTGCACCAGGTTTGTTGTTAAGGAAATTTGGGCATTCCTGTCAAGTGACTAGAACTTGGGCACACATCTTACTCCGTAGCATCTGGGATAGAAGAGCTGTCCCCTTAGGTCTAGAATTGCCAGCTCCCCAACACTTAAAAAAGTTAGTTGTCAATATTGAAAAACTGGGAAGTTTCACATAGAAACAGAATGTTTAAAATTTTTTTAATGTTTTTTTGGGGGGGGGGTAGGGGAGGGGCAGAGAGAGAGGGAGACACAGAATCCGAAGCAGGCTCCAGGCTCTGAGCTGTCAGCACAGAGCCTGACGTGGGGCTCAAACTCACAAATCACGAGATCATGACCTGAGCCGAAGTCAGACCCTGAACCGACTGAGACACCTAGGTGGCCCTAGAAATAGAATTTCTGGCTTCTTTGCGGGGGAGGGGGGGGAAGGGAAGATGTGTCAACTCAGGGCCCAGAGACCCATATGGTGATGGCTGAACTGGTGGCTAAACCCTGTGCTCTCCAGATATCATTGTCCCCATCACTCCAGACCCCAAAGGCATTTGAGCTTTTGGCCTCTGGCTTAATTTAGGAAGTCATCAAAAATAGCTTAGTCCCTTGCTGTGAGCCAGACACTGAGAGATAAGGATACACACGAAGGCGCTCACCCATCCACCCCCCTGGCTCAAAGTGTTTTATGTCACATAATCTACTTCAAATAATGCATTTATTTGTTAAGAAAATGTTTTAAATATTTATTTTTGAGAGAGAGAGAGAGAGAGAGCAAGCTCCAGCGGGGGAGGGGCAGAGAGAGAGGGAGACACAGAATCTGAAGCAGGTTCCGGGCTCTGAGCTGTCAGCACAGAGCCCGACGTGGGGCTAGAACCCACGAACCGTGAGATCATGACCTGAGCCGAAGTTGGACGCTTAACCAACTGAGCCACCCAGGGGCCCCTCAAATAATACATTTAGACATCATGTCCGTTACGCCTCACAAGGCAATTCTTCGTCTTTTTCCTTCTGGCCCATTCACTGGCACAACACATTTTCATAAGTGACTTCCTGGGCGTTTGCTGAATGTTCTCTCCCGCCTCTGAAATTATACAGTAATGAAAGCGACTGGTGGAGACATTATTATAGGGATTACGTAGATTCGGCTCAAACAACTACAAACCACAGTTGGTTTCTTTAGCAATTGTTAGGAAGACATTGGGTCATACCAGAGACGCAGCCAGCATGGCTAAGAATCAGAACCTTAACCCACTTACAGATTTCTGCAGAACTCGTTTGTGATTGATGGAGGCAGAAAGGTTCTGTCATGAATGGCCTTAGAAGACAGGGTTAGAGATGATCCGAAAGTAGACAGAGTTCCAGGTATTTTCAGAGTGAGGCTTTTAAGACAGTTCTTTAACAGACCATTTAAACTGCCTTTGTAAAAATCTAGGATCCAGTTTAATCGAACTTCTTATGTTGAAATAAGTCTTAGGAAGATGGTGCCTGACTTCATCCTTTATGTTATTTTATTTTTAACGTTTATTTGTTTATTTTGAGAGAGGGAGAGAAAGCATGAGCAGGGGAGGGGCAGAGAGAGAGGGAGAAAGAGAATCCTAAGCGGGCTCCACACTGTCAGCACGGAGCCCAATGGGGGGGGGGGGGGCAATCCCACAAACCATGAGATCACGACCTGAGCTGAGGTCAGGAGTTGGACGCTCAACGTGCTGAACCATCCAGGTGCCCCCTGACTTCATCCTTTAAAGAAACCTCCCCCAAGAGTCTATAGATGGAATACAGGGTCATCAACCGCTGGGGGGTGGGGTGGGGGTGGGGGTTCTGAGGACGACGCGACCCTCACTGGAGCAGAAGAAGGGCTCGTGCTGATGCCCCCACACTGGTCAGCTCTGGGAAGGCAGCGACCTTGAGAAGGGGTGGGGAACTTAGAGAGATGGGTGGCTCTGCTCAGCTGATATAATCCCCCAAAGGGACAACTGCCAAGGGCAGCTGGGTGGCAAATCCTCTATTCCTGAAGGGTCCTGGAGCGTGTCACTGTGTTCACCAACCAACCAACCGAAGAGGGAAACAAAGGCAAGAAAAACATAGTTTAAGTTAAATGTCCTTACAGCTTGCAGCCCACTGGTAGACGTCTGAAACATGGAAAGCATGACCTTCCTCAAGGACCTCATGGCTGCCTTAGTGCCTTAACGTGTGTGTTTTATTAAAGACTAAAAGTAAACTTATCTTAACAGCGCCAGCCCCTCAAGGTCCTGAAAAGCCTTGCTTCCAAATTCCCTAGAAACTTACTGTCTCTCTATCCCTTCTCCCTCCGCAAACTCGAAAGTATTTAATCAGTCCCTCCTCACAATCCTGGCACAGCTCTTTCTGCCCAGGGGTCCTGTCCCCATACTGTAATGAAATCGCCTTTTTGCACCAAAAACGTCTCAAGAATTCTTCTCTTCTTCCTCCTCCTTCTCCTCCTCCCCTTCTTCTCCTTCTTTTTGAAGTTTATTTATTTTGAGAGAGAGAGAGAATGAGAGAGAGAACAAGGGAGGGACAAAGAGAGAGGAAGAGAGGGAGAATCCCAAGCAGGTTCCACGCTGCCAGCACGGGGCTCAAACTCACAAACCATGAGATCATGACCTGAGCCAAAATCGAGAGTCAGACGCTTAACCGACTGAGCCACCCAGACGCCTCTCGAGAATTCTTTCTTAGCCATTCGCTCACGAACCCCATTTTATAATTTCATCACAACCAACCACCAATCGTTCCCAAGATCAAGGAACCAACAAGTTCCAAGGTCAAAGATTCGTACACTAAGTTAATCATCTGAACTATCCCACAAGTAGGACAGACTTTAAACTGGACTCCATGAAAATACTACTGATTTTACTCCAGATCATTAGGTCATTGATCCACGTTAAGGAACGTGAAAAAAATACAGTTAAAAAAAAAGGTAGTAAACTCAACAGTTTCAGAATCTCAGTATTTACCATGTCAGTTGAAGCCCCGACAATTTTACTCCTATGAATTTATTCTACAGAAAGTACAGAGCTGTGGGCAAAGGTTTAGATGCAAACATATACCCTGCAATCCTGCTTGTGCAAATAACATACCAAAACCAACCAGTGGCCGGCTAATATGCTGAATCCATTCCACAGGCTACAGAGCCCTTCACACCAAGGAGGTGAAAACTAACGACATAAAAAAAAGATGTTCACAACTTACTGTTAAGAGAAAAGAAAAGCAGGTTACAAAGCGACGTTTATTGCTGGGATCCATTGTGGCGAAAAGAAAAAATATGCATGTTAGTTACGACTGCAGGGTTTTCCTTTTGTGCCTATTTGGACTGACTAGTATTACTGTTTGGACTTACAGTGAACATTTATTACTTTTGTAATAACACGAAGGCTTCTCTGTCTGCCCTCCCTTCACTTTCTCTTATGTATCGATGGTCACAGAAACCGTGGTTAACAGATAACACTCTTGCAAAGTTAGACGGTTAGGGGGAGAGGAAATTTACCCCCCTATTTCTTGCACAGCGGTGTGTGGCTTGTGGCTTTCATTTCTTTGCCCTGTGAATGTTTGTTACCCACGATTTCCAAACCTGGTGTTCTTAACTCGTTAATATTTTGGGGGTGCCAACTGTTGAGAGAATCCCCTTTCTTACTTACCTAAATACTTTTCAAAAACAGGGATTTCACCAGAAAATACTGCTTTTGTGTTTTCTTCGATAACCTCCTTGGCCAGCCATTTTTATCCCGTGAAGTGACCAACCACTTAGTTGTGTTGGCTGGGACATTCTCACCGGAGTCCGGGCCACCGCGTGCCAGGAGACGGTCACGTGACTGTCCTGCTCCCTGGTGTTGAGCTGCGCGTTAGCATGACCAGATCTTAAGCAGCACACTCGACTCAGCAGGCTCTAGGGCGGTGGCTGGCAGAGAGTTATCTGCTGGTTTTTGGAAAATCTCCTATCCGGGCTTTGCAAATGACCTCCAGCATGATGCCTTCTCCGAGCAGAGCCGTCAGATTCTTTCTTGTCACTCCCATGTCCCCACATCTACCCCTTCCTCATCTGTGTTTTCCCCACTCTTCTTGCTGACCCAGAATCACAATCGGAGCTCTTCCTTTCTCCTTGGGACGGCCCTGCCCTCTGCCTCTCCCTTCTAACGAGACTGGAATGTTACCTAATGAGCTTTTTCCCCCCCATTACAGCGTTAATGATGACAGCTGTTCAAGTATAAGAGCTCTCAGAGAATTTGTATTTAATCAGCATATTATGGAGATCAAAGTCTCGTCCCCAAAGGAATGACTGCATTGCTAAGAGGAAAATTCCAGACAGCAAATCGGTTACAGGGGGGAAAGTCCCCTAGACAGGTGGGCTTTTCTGAGGCAGGGTTCTACCTACGTGGAGATATTTTGAGCACCTATATTGAGTAGGTTCTTATGTGAGCTGTTTGGGATATAGAGCAGACGTTCGAGCATCAAGAAAAATGATTCATTTGTGTATTCATTCAACTATCATTTATTAATCTCCAGCCTTGTATGACCTTGAGCAGAGAACCCAGGTGCCCACGTTTGGGCTTCTGACCACAGACCTGTCAGCTAATAGATGCGTGTTGCTTTAAGCCACTGAATCTGCAGTAACTGATTATGCAGTTACAGAACATATTTAATGAATCAGGATCTGGGTTTTTATAAGTCCTCTAAGTGATAGGATACACACTCAAGTTGGAACACCTCTGGTGTACATAAAGGGCCCACACAGCAGAGCTCGGCAGGCAGCTCTGAAAAAGTTTTTAAGAGTACAAAAGAGGGGCGCCTGGGTGGCTCAGGCGGTTAAGCATCTGACTTCAGCTCAGGTCATGATCTCGAGGTTCCTGAGGTCCAGTCCTGTGTTCAGCTCTGTGCTGACAGCTCAGAGCCTGGAGCCCGCTTCAGATTCTGTGTCTCCCTCTCTCTCTTCCTCTTCCCCGCTCGCGCTCTCTCGCGCTCAAAAATAAATACACATTTTAAAAAATTTTTTAAAAAAAGAGCACAAAAGAAAAAAAAAATCCCTCGACTTGCCCTTCAGGTGTAAGATCAGACTGACTGCTGGACGTTCTGTAAATGCCAGACAAGGGGGCCATGCAAAATTCCCTTTCCCCCCATTCAACCTAAGGGTCACGGGCAGTTAGAGCTAATACTGATAAAGTAGCTGCAGAAGAAAAGTTCTAACGGAAGCGGGACCAGGAAGGTGGACCGTGTCCCATATTCTGAGAGGCTGAGAGGGAGGTTGACCTGAGTCTCTGAAACTATGAAGGTAGGACCTACTTCACAGGGTGGTTGTGGGGCCCCTGTCGTTAAGACCCCTGGTGTTCAAAGCGATTGCTCATTTAGTTGGATTCATAGCTACCATTTTGGTTACAATTTCTGGCTCTTGCTAAAATCCCTGCCTGTTTCTTTTCCCCATCCTTCTTTCCATCTCTCTAGTTTGTTCTTCCACCCCCCCTTTCACTGCCAGGAGGGCGCCTTCACCTGGGGCTGCCTCGGGAGTGACATGGAGGACACCATCTTGTGGGTACCGCCTTGAGGGTACCGTCTTGTGGGTACCGCCTTGAGGGTACCGTCTTGTGGGTACCGTCTTGTGGATGGCCATGGGCGCCTTTACGTAAGCTTAGGGCAGCTCTGTTTATAGGAGCGGATGTCCGGAAATCCTCGCCCAGTTCTCTGCATGCTACTGGACAGCAGTAGAGCAATAGGACCTGGCATACAAGGAGGAAGACGTGCCTTGGGAACATTCTAGAAGGTGAGTCTTGGAAAATGCACCACCACAGCCTCTTTGAGACGTTCCTAACTTGGATATTACAAAACAGCCTGTCTCTCTCTTCCTGCCAGCACTGCTTGGGCCTCCGTTCACTCCCAGGAGAAAATCCAGCATCCAGACCACGAGTGGCTCCTGGGACCTCTCGGCGCAGGTCCTGCCTTGCCCTTGCCACAGCCCAGGTCCAGCCACACTGACCTGGTTCATCACTGCTCCCCAGGCTTCTAAGGCTCAGGGCTTTCATCCAAGCTTCTTCCTCTGCCTGGATCACCTCCTGCATCTCCTCCTAGCCAAGTCCCACTTGAATAATAATTTAAATATCATCTCTGGGGGCACAAAAGTTGCTCCTGGGCCCCCAGATGTGGCAAACTCTTCTGTTAAGCATTCCTATTCTTTCCTGGCACCTATGATGACTATAATTGGTTGTGGGTTTATCTTTTCAACATCTGTCTTCCCTGCTGTGCACTCCCCAAGAGTTGGAAAATGGCCGTCCAACCATGTTTTCAATGACTTGAAAACGTGACATAGAGCACGGAGTTAGCAATTTACACGTGCCGTTGGGGGTACAGGACTCCAGCACACTGTGCTGAATTCTGCAGTAGATTTACGCTGGTGGTCTCCACCACGGTTGTTCCTTTTGCCATAACAACTTATACGGAGGGTGGGATCTAAGTACAGTGTGTCAAAGTCAAGGGTTCGAATTTGCTACAGGAATAGAATACCTATTGAACTCTCTGTTTAAATTATATAGCTAGGCTATCTTGCCACATTGAAGATGAATTCAGAAGAGGTCCTAAAAAATTAAAATCAGGAACATGTGTGGATATATGTTTAATTTTTTTTAATGTTTATTTATTTTTGAGAGAGAGAGAGAGAGAGCACAAGCAGGGGAGGAGCAGAGAGAGAGGGAGACACAGGGTCCGAAGCAGGCTCCAGGCTCTGAGCTGTCAGCACAGAGCCCGATGTGGGGCTCAAACCCACGAACCGTGGGATCATGACCTGAGCCGAAGTTGGACGTCCAATTGACTGAGCCACCCAGGTGCTCCAATGTGTGTATATATGTTTAGATGTTTACTGTACATTTGCATAGCATGATGGGAATATAAGTGAAAGGCAGAATGGTTGCTAAAGAGTTAAAACACAGGGCTGACCCTGAAGAGTCAAAGCAACGTTGAGAAAGAAGAACAAAGCTGGAGGCACCATGTTTTCTGATTTCAAACTATACTACAAAACAGTGGTAATCAAAACAGTATGGTACTGGCACCCAAACAGGTGCATAGCTCAATGGAACAGAATGGAGGAGCTCAGAGGTAAACCCATGGCATATGGTCAATTAATGGATGACAGAGGAGGCCAGAATATATAATGGGGAAAAGACAGTCTCTTCAATAAATGGTGCTGGGAAAACTGGAGAGCTACATGCAAAAGAATGAAACTGGACCGCTTTCTTATATACAAAAATAATTCCAAATGGATTAAAGACTTCCATGTAAGACCTGAAACCATAGAACTCCTAGAAGGAAACACAGGCAGTAAGCTCTTGGACAGCAACCTTAGTAATGTATTTTTTTAAACGTATTTTCTTTTTTAAACATTTATTTATGCACGTATGTATTTTAAGTAGGCTTCGTGTCTAGTGAGGAGCCCAACGCAGGGCTTTGGGCCACGCTCACAACCCTGAGATCCAGACCTGAGGTCAAGAGCTGGACGCTCAACCTACTGAACCACCCAGGCGCCCTGACGGAGGCATTTATATGTGACTTTATGTTGACAAAGCTGAATAGAATTCTCTGGCCCGCTGTCACTGGGGTCACAGCTGCTGGGACCTTCTCTCCTGAGCCTTGTGCCTGAAGTCAGGGACAGGCTGGACTGGCCTTGGTTCAGCAGCCCCATATACTTCTCAGTGGGATGTGATCCCGCAGAGAAACCAGATCAGAAAGCAAAAGCACAGCAAAGTTACAAAAGCAGCACCCCCACCCCCACCCCAGCCTTGTTTCAAGGTCATCTCAAGCTTGCCTCTTGCTCATGTGGGACATAACAGCATTGCACCAGCCGGACAGCGTGTGTTCCCCACGCTTCCAGAACCAGCAAGAGGACAGTCTGAACACCGCCTGGCATTTGCTAACAAAAGCTTGTACTGGTGGAGTACTTGCGTGTTGGTCCCCCACAGAAAAATGACGTGAGCCATAACCAAGAAAGTCGTTCTAGAAATGAGGAAGTAGATCTCAGGCTCCTTGTGGTTTCTCGTGAAAACTGCAGCAATGTGGGGCAGGGGTGAAAGGAAACCCTGATGGCACAAAAACAGACACTCAGATCAGTGGAACAGAACAGAAAACGGACCCACAAACATAAGGCCAACTAATCTTTGACAAAGCGGGAAAGAATATCCAATGGAATAAAGACAGTCTCTTCAGCAGGTGGTGCTGGGAAAACTGGACAGCGACAGGCAGAAAAATGAACCTGGACCACTTTCTTACACCAGACACAAAAATAAACTCAAAATGGATGAAAGACCTCAATGTAAGACAGGAAGCCATCAAAATCCTCAAGGAGAAAGCAGGCAAAAAACCTCTTTGATCTTGGCCGCAGCAACTTCTTACTCAACACGTCTCCAGAGGTAAGGGAAACAAAAGCAAAAATGAACTACTGGGACCTCATCAAAATAAAAAGCTTCTGCACAGCGAAGGAAACAATCAGCAAAACTAAAAGGCAACCGACAGAACGGGAGAAGATATTTGCAAATGACATAGCAGATAAAGGGTTAGTATCCCAAATCTATAAAGAACTTATCAAACTCAACACCCGAAAAAACAAATAATCCAGTGGAGAAATGGGCGAAATACATGAATAGACACTTCTCCAAGGAAGGCATCCAGATGGCCAACTGACACATGAAAAAATGCTCAACACCACTCACCATCAGGGAAATACAAATCAAAACCACGATAAGATACCACCTCACACCTGTCAGAATGGCTAACATGAACAACTCGGGCAACAACAGATGTTGGCAAGGAGGTGGAGAGAGAGGATCTCTTTTGCACTTCTGATGGGAATGAAGTTGGTGCAGCCACCCTAGAAGGAGGTTCCTCAAAAAATTAAAAATAGAACTACCCTACTACGACCCAGCAATTGCACTATAAGGTATTTATCCAAGGGATACGGGTGCGCTGTTTCAAAGGGGCACATGCACCCCCATGTTTATAGCAGCACTATCAACAGTAGCCAAAGTACGGAAAGAGCCCAAATATCCATCGATGGATGAATGGATAAAGAAGATGTGGTATATATATATACAATGGAGTATTACTCGGCAATCAAAAAGAATGAAAGCTTGCCATTTGCAACTACATGGATAGAGCTGGAGGGTATTATGCTGAGCGAAACTAGTCAGTCAGAGAAAGGCAAATATACGACTTCACTCATATGAGGACTTCAAGAGACAAAACAGATGAACATAAGTGAAGGGAAGCAAAAACAATATAAAAACAGGGAGGGGGACAAAACAGAAGAGATTCTTATATATGGGGAACAAACAGAGGGTTGCTGGAGGGGTTGTGGGAGGGGGGATGGGCTAAATGGGGAAGGGGCATTAAGGAATCTACTCCTGAAATCATTGTTGCACTAGATGCTAACTAATTTGGATGTAAATTAAAAAAATAAAATGAAAAAAATAGTAATAAAAAAAAGGGAAACCTTGAAAAACAACGACGACAACAACAACAACAAGAACAACAACAACCAGATGTGTGTGCTGTTTCCTCTTGTGTAGAGGAGGGAGATGAGCCTGATGGGGAAGATGCTTTATATCCCAATTTTTCTGAGCCTAGGATTTCTCCCAATGCTTCCCAGTACTTACACTAACCATGTTTGGGATGAAATCATGTTTCCTTGCGTGGCCCTGTGCTTTGCAGTCTAGAATGTTTATCACTATGAGGGGCTCTACCCCCCACCCCCGCCAAGTACCAGCAGCTCACCCGCCATTGCTGTGATCCCGATGAATGTCTCCCATGGCTTTTCAAGTGCCCCTGGGAAGACAACTCTGGGATCCGAGATGAAGTTGGTTTGTTCTAACACGCTAAGACTAGCCCCAGCATGCCAGCGCATTCCTACGTTCTGTTAATTTCTTTTCAAAAGGCAAGGGTGGCCTCTCTTCATACAGGGCTCCTTTAAAACATGTCATTTCAAATGGGTCCAAAGAAGATATCATCTGCATTGAGAAACGCAGGCAGAAACGTTGAAAAGATTTCAGTCGACCCTGAATAAAATGAAATCCTTCGGAGATATAACATGCTCTTTGATATCTGAAGGATGGCAAAAG
Organism: Panthera pardus; assembly: GCF_024362965.1. NCBI lineage: Eukaryota > Metazoa > Chordata > Mammalia > Carnivora > Felidae > Panthera > Panthera pardus. The sequence goes on along the minus strand of NW_026526721.1, from coordinate 10,742,445 downwards.
AAAGAGATTTACAGAAATAAAATGGCTAATAGCAAAGGGTCTCTGTGACTCAGAAAATGGTTAGCAGTCACATGAGGCAAAAGTTCATTTTTTTCTATAAAAAAACCCCCCCACACAGACCCAAAATTCCGCCTAATAGCAATCTCTGCATCCAAACATTTACCCGCACACTCACTAACCTTTGGCCCTAAGAACGTTCCGGATTTATTAGATGTTGGCTTTAAGAAGAAATGACCTAAAAATACTGACTCTATGTACTTGTTCTTTATCATTAATTTTTCCCCCCCCTTTTTTTTTTTAAATGTGGACATTAAAACACTTTCTTTGTTTCAAACTAAATAGCTTTTAACTTCAAGTCACTAGCCGGTATAAGGGAGCATTGAGTTACTCGAAAAATCCCAGGATGGTCAGCAAGGCATGTAACTACCACCTATTTCAGAAGCTGATGTGAAAAACGTACCATCAATGTTCACAGGAAAGAACAATCACCGTGGCTTCAAAGCCCAGCCGTCTTCGTGGTTTGCAAATAAACACAGCATTCTCAAATACTAATAGGCAAATAAGTTATGACAGCTCTCAGAGCAGAAAATAGAAGTCAGAGCGCATGGCGACTTCCACTGTGCCAGGAACCAGAGAATAGGAGGAAGTAGCTAAGCACAGCAGCGGGGTTTTCCCTGAGATGTAGACTTTACAAGAAGGGTTCAATTCCATTTGAGATATGGAAAGACAGAGTGTTTTTTTCCCATGAAAAGGGGAAACAGGAAAAGGCAGAAGTTGCTTGACCCATTACTATGTCGTGTCTGGAAAATGAAACCGATGGGGAAAATGATTAGGCGCGAGTGCGTGACTTATTAAAAGGGACCTGCGTGAACGCTTCCCGGAAGCTCTGTTTTGGGGTCCACGCTCTTGAAGGCTCTACGCGGTCAACAAACATAGTGGGTTCCCGGGGTGGTGTTTTCTTTGGAACCCAAAGGGTCACAGAAAGATTCCCACCAGGCCGCAGCCACGCCGCCTCCAGAATCAAGGGGGCGGTGGAGTCCCCAAGGGCCCAGGAGTGTCAGGAGCTTGAACCCAGGCGAGGGGGAGCCCCCAGCACACCCAAGAGAAAGGGGCATTTCCGGTGGAGCCAAGAGGAGAGCTTTCAGGGGCAACCAGGCGGGCACTCAGGCTTACTGCTCTGTGCACACCACACATCCCCCTCTCTGCTCACCCTTTACCCACTCCTGCCACGCGGGCAAAGAGCCCCTAGGAGACAGAGAATCTGGAAAAAATAGTCCCGACAGGAAAAGCAAAAAGGCCAAGAAAATGAGATAAATTAAGTGCCTTGCCCACTGCAATGGATTGAACTGTGTCCTCCCCAAATTTGTATGTTGAAGCTCAAATTCCCATTGTGGTGGTCTTAGGAGGTGGGGCCTTTGGGACCTAATTAGACGTCCAGACGAGGTCATGAGGATGGGGCCCCCAAGATGGGATTGGTGTCCTCACAAGGAGAGAAAGGGAGGCCAGGCCTCACTCTCTCTGCCACGTGAGGACACAGCAAGAAGGCAGTCATCTTCGGGATGCCTGGGTGGCTCAGTCGGTTGAGCACTGAACTTCAGCTCAGGTCATGATCTTGGCAGTTCGTGAGTTCAAGCCCCGCGTCGGGCTCTGTGCTGACAGCTCGGAGCCTGGAGCCCGCTTCGGATTCTGTGTCTCCCTCTCTCTCTGCCCTCCCTCGTTCACGCTCTGTCTCTCTGTCTCAAAAATAAATAAAGCTTAAAAAAATTTAAATTGGGAAGGTAGAGTTTTCAAAAGGGTACACACGATTAAAAAAATGTCAAGTCAGTTCGTGCTCGGGATTTTAAATTCTCTGCAATATCGAAATTTTCCAAATATGAGTATGCTACTTTTAAAAACAGCCTTATTTGAGATGTAATTTAAAAATCATTATACTACCTTGAAAATCTCTGCCTTTAACCATATCGTTATAAACCGGTATTTTGCTTAACATTGTAAGAAATACTGTATAACTGAAAAATACTGTTCACGATAATTTCAAAAGCGATTTTTTTTTTTTTACAGTCTGTTTTATTTATTTTGAGAGAGACAGAGACAGTGCGAGTGGGGGAGGGGCAGGGAGAGAGGGAGAGACAGAGAATCCCCAGCAGCCTCTGCACTGGCAGCACAGAGCCCCCTGCGGGGCTCAAACCCACGACACCGTGAGATCATGACCTGAGCCGAAACCAAGAGCTGGACCCTTAACCGAATGAGCCACCCAGGCACCCCTCAAAAGCGATTATTAACCTCTGTATCTATCCATGAATCTGGTCTGTCTGGTTCAAAATGCGCCGGCCAGAAGAACGTTGAATTCTGTTTGAATGCCGCCTAGATAACACGTTATCTCTCCTAAGTCACATTGCAAATCCAAGTAACAGGGTATTAAGCAATTACAGAGAAATGCACGCTTTTCCCGTCTGCACTTACTTTGTGTGTTTCTTTCTTATTTTGTGTAGTTTGGATGATTTTGCTAAATTGCACTGCCAGCTGGCTTGTTGCTGTCCATCACCCAGAAGGAGTTGGGAGATTTCGTTTGCTGCATGCTGAGATGTGACCAAGCAGTCATGTCTGAAGCTCTCTTTCGTCTGCCTTCTGTTCCTCCTGCTCTCTGCGGTCTCCATCCTCCGTGAAGAGAGGAGGCTGCCTGTCCCTGGCCAGTGACTGAGGTGCTCTGCTGGGCACGCTGTGGGGGGGGCTCAGGGCACTCTGACCCATGCTGGCAGTGACCCTGGAAGGCACTGGGCAGAAGAAGGCAGCCAGCCAGGGGCCGTGGTTGTGGCAGCCTGCATGCAAGAAGATGAAATCTGCCACGAAGGCACTTTCTAGGAGAGCCTGTGACTTTCTGGAATGTTGTTGTTAGTTCTTTCGAGCGGTGTTCACTTGCTAGCCCGGTGGCGGTTCAGGTGACGCTCTAATTTGCTTTCGAGTTGCGAAACGGGTCTGCTAGATGATTCGCCGTGGTTGTTCAAAATCGGCATTAGTGGCGGCCGCCTAACCAAAAGACACCAAAGTGACAATTTATGGAGGTAAGCTTGGAAGATTAACACTCACAGCCAGGGTGGTGCTGGCACCCCTCGAGTCCGGGTTAACACGGGGCTGCACGATACCTGCCTCGTTTCCACCATCCGCAAAGCAAACAGGGTTTAACTCCACTGGTGGCATCTACCCCAGCAGAGCCTCCCTAAAGGACTGCACTGGGAGCCCAAGGGAGGGGGACTGGCAGGAGGGCCACAGCCTCCGTGGCTGACCTTCCGAAATGCTGCCATGTGCGGGTTGCCGTTGTCATTCATTCGTTCATTCGCTCATTCATCCACTCATTGACCATCTACTACAGGCCCGGCATGGGCTCTGCCAGGTGCTGGGGCCCAGAACAGACTCCACCAGGGTTCCTTGAGGTGCCGATCGGCCCGCAGACTGAGCCCAGGAGCTACTGAACGCAGAATCCGTGTGTGATCCTGATGCCCCTCCCCCAGGTGCTCCTGCCTGGTGGTGGGCAGCGTGGGGACGAGCAAGTCAGAATAGAGGAAGCACAACCAAGACTCCTCGTACGTGGCCAAGGTCCACCCTGTTCTCTGCAAAACACCTGGGCCTATTTCTACAGAAATCTTCTCATCTCCAGTGGGTTACACTATCGCTTCGAGAATTATGTTGCTGTTGTTGCACTTCTTTTGAAGAAAAAAATTTTTTTAACGTTTATTTATTTTTGAGACAGAGAGAGACAGAGCATGAACGGGGGAGGGGCAGAGAGAGAGGGAGACACAGCATCGGAAGCAGGCTCCAGGCTCTGAGCCGTCAGCCCAGAGCCGGACGCGGGGCTCGAACTCACGGACCGTGAGATCGTGACCTGAGCCGAGGTCGGACGCTTAGCCGACTGAGCCACCCAGGGCGCCCCTGTTGTTGCGATTCTTAACTTCTGTGCTAGGATTCCAGACCTGCCCCCACAGTGGAAAGACCGCTGGGGGAAAGCCGCCTTCTCCAAGCCAGGGAGAGAGAGGCCTCAGAAAAAACCCATCCCTGCTGACACCTTGGACTTGGACTGCCAGCCTCCTGAACCGTGAGAGCATAAATGTCTGCTGTTTAAGTCCCCCTCCCCACCCCACAGGAACCTAATACAACCTCTACTTTAAGAGTATGTGACAATATACAATGCGCCCATCCTGAACTACCACTCCTATGTCAATATCCTCACATAAGGACTCTGCAGAGCACAGGTTTCCTGCCTATGGTCTGTCTTCACATCTTCAGGGAGAACTTTCTGGAAGAAAATGATCAGATAGGAATGTAACGACAGCCCCAGTCCACCACTGGAAGGCACACCCGGCTGTCTCTGGAGAAGTTTGGTGGTGTGGGCAGAGCTTTATGGTGCATCTGATGGGATTCGCCTCCTGCCATCATCCAGCACCACTCTGTAAGTCTGTCCTTCAGGGATGCAAAACCACACAACTCTGATGTTGATAAAGTAAGACCAGCAATTCTGATAGTGATTAAACTCACCTTTTCAAATGCCACCTTCTTGGCAACCATTTGGAATGGGGACTTTGTTTTTTTCCCCCTAAACAAAGACCCAAAGAAAACAGTGGAAAGGCTTTCAGAGGCACCCATTACACTCAGGGAAACCATCAAGGATATACACACATGCCAGTGGTGACTATTTTTACTCTTACATTCTGAACACTGTTTCTTTTCAAACAGAGTTTATGAAAGGTCAGCCCGGCTGCCTTCTAACCGGAAAAGTCACAGAAATGTACCCGTCCAGAAAATCTATACCAGTTTCTTCCTTGGAAAAAATAATGACAAATCCTGAATCATATTTCCTAGGATCTTAAAATAATGAGGTCGGTTTGCCGGTTTATTTGTAAATTCCATGGTACTAAAATAACCAGTTAAAGATTTAACCTACTTCCACTGGGGCAATTAGGGGGAAAAGGCAGCGGAAATCAGCCCTGTCACTTTGGCTTAAGGATTCTTCAGGCTGGTCCAAACGCATATTCTGATGATGGGTGGTTCTTAATCACAGCAACAGCTCAAATTTCTGGGCTGGGATACTCCCCTTGTGAATATTCTTTCTTGATTCTTTCTTTAAATCAGCCTTAAGGAATTCATAAATCTCTTAGACCTTCTTTCCCAGAACATCTAGCACCGCCCCCTTGGTCCGTGAAGTTGAAGTCCCCTACTGTCTTTCTGAACTTTGTGAGCCCTTTCCCTGCATGTCAGAGGATAAAGACGAGGGGTACGTAACACATTTTTAGAATGGAGGCTTAAGTGTAGGTCCTGTGGGTCCCATGAGGAGACCTGGATGACCAATAGTTGTAGAAATCGTCCTCATACTAAGGAAGCGTTTAGTCAGTGGAGAAAGGGAGGGAATTGCCAGAACCTTCCAAGGCCTTGGCAGAATTTGGGGCACACAGTCACGTACTCAGAGGATGAAATGGAGTTTGAGATGCTAGGTGGGAAGGTCAGCAGGGGACTCATGCCATGGGCCTCTGAGGGCTCCTCCGTCCCGGGGTGTTTCCTGGTCCTGCCGGGGGTAGTGTTATTGGGATGTAGAGAGACGTGAGGTCACGGACACACAAGGGTTCTGCACACACTGGCACAGGGTAGCAAGGTTTGGCACCCTGCTAACTTTGCAGACACAGCTCATTTATACAGCAAGTGGCCAGGACGGCCTGGATTCTCACAGGGTGGCCCTGAGCCAGCAGCACTGGCATCACCTGTGAGCTTGTGAGAAAGGCTGAACGGCCGGGCCCCGCCTGAGATCTACCGAAGCACAGTCTGCATTTTAACAAGGCACCCAGGTCACCTATGCACGCTATCTGGCAGCTTATAAACAAGAGATGTCGAGTTTGCACGGTTCTGGAGGTTGGAAAGCCCAAGGTCAAGACACTAGCTGATCTGGTGTCTGGTGGGGTGCCCTTCCTGGTTCGCAGAAGGCTATCTCCTTGCTGTGTCATCACGCGGTAGAAGGGGAGAGGGAGTTCTCTGGGGTCTCTCTGGTAAGGGCACTAATTTCATCCGTGGGGGCTCTGCCCTCATAACTTAATCACCCCCAAAGGCCCTGCCTCCGGTACCATCACCTTGGGAGGCTAGGATTTCAACACTTGAGTTTCCAGTGTGGGGGGACCCAAACATTCCATCCATGGCACACAGTAAGGTGTGAGAGGCACTGGTCCAGGGTTGTGGGGGGGGGGGGGGAGGGGGAGGAAGATTTGCCAATTACCATCTGATCGCTAAGTGCTACCATGTGACAAGCACGTTCAACTGTCCTCGGATAACTTGTGGACCAATAATTCTCCAGGGGAATCTTGCCAGACTGCCACAAATGCCAAACAAGGCAAACCTGGTTTACAGGATTCTTCCAGAGAAATGTTTACCGGGTTGCCAAGGACATCAGAGTCAACTAGAATTTCGTCGATGTTGAATGGGGAGTGTGAACGCTCACAGATAGGTTCCACTCTTATTGAATTCTCCCATTAGATACACTGGTAAATAAATAAATAAATAAATAAATAAATAAATAAATAAAATATATATATATTTATAAGCGTCTGGGTGGCTCAGTAAGTACAGCGTCCGACTCTTGATTTCAGCTCAGGTCGTGATCCCAGGGTCCAGGATCGAGCCCTGCACTGGGCTCCATGCTGAGCATGAAGGCTGCTTAAGATTCTCTCTCTCTCCCTCTGCCCCTCTCCCTGCCTTGCACTCTCTCTCTACATATATATATATATTATATATATATAATATATATATGTAGATAGATAGATAGATAATATATATATTAGATATATTAGATATATAATATATAATACATTATATATATCTAATATGTAATATATAATATATATTACATATATCTAATATATATAATATATAATATATATTACATATATATCTTATATATATATAATATATAATATATATTACATATATGTCTTATATATATATAATATATAATATATATTACATATATGTCTTATATATATATAATATATAATATATATTACATATATGTCTTATATATATATATATATATAATATATATATTTCCCAAGCTATAATGATTGAATGCCATGTGTACTTATCAAGCAGTCAAGCATAGGAGGCAGGAAAGAGGTGATGTGATTACGTGACTCGTATTCCAGAAAAAACAACAACCTTATTTCCCTCCCCGTACAGTTTTAATAGGTGACTATATATGTTCAGCATTTTCCTCTAATGATATAGTTTTCCAGACCTTACATGACTCAAACTTTCAATCCACTGCATTTCCATAAGTTTTTCTTCTCTCCTTAACAGGACGACAGGAGTCTGGAACATGCTGCCTTATTCTGAATTTCCGAGTGCCTTTCTACACACGCACGACGCAGGGAGGAAGACCTCTGCTGGAGACCACAAAGGGCATGGTTGTATGAGCCTGCAAGACCTGAGGTTCCAGAGAAAGTATTAGAAAACGAAAGAAAGAGACGGATTCCTCCCTTTGTAATGTGACTCTGTCAAGGCCAACTGCTTTCTCAACTTGACAGGGCTGTGGGGGCGAATGTCCTTGTCTCCACCGGAGTGGGGATGGGTGGAAATCCCCACCAGTCCCTACAGCTGACTGTAGGGACAGCCAGCTACTGGAAGGAATATAGCACTTTCCAGTTTTATCTCGAAAAATATGATTAAAAAAAAAAAAAAAGACTCCAGGTGCCTCGGAGCCTTAGGCCACATGATTTACAGCACAAAAAATCATGGAAAGTCGCACCGCTTCCTGATAGCGCACGGCTCATGCTGGCCACTGAAGCCCTTCTTCTGACTAATTCATTCCATGCTGTAGTTTTCCATGTCTGACTCATAACCATATCCTACTTTTCTCATTTCCTGAAGTGATTCGGATGAAGGTTATTCCACATAAAAAGTGGAATGATCTATAAAACCCAGAAACCTATGCAGAATTTTGAAGTCTTGACTGTAGGTCCTGAATAAGCTTTTGGCCATAAATTCATAAGATGGGCCCATGTTTCTGGGTCCTAAAGGGCGTCATGTACGCCAGTAGAAGAGCCTGGAGCACGATGCTGGGCTCGTGAGCAAAACTCACTGAATTCCGCTCCAGAATCAGATCTACTTGTGATGGAACAAAGAAGCTATAAAGCAAAAATCTTTTCAGAACCAAAGGGAGGTCTGCATTTAGGAAGGATGATTAGGATACAAAGAGGAGTAGAAGCAGTGGAGATGTACCTCTCTATGAGAAGGTGCACCATTAGGCTTTACTTAAAGGGGTATTTCAATATTTAACCACCGACTTTTTTTTTTACAGTATTACCAAAAGGAATATGGAGTATTTTAAATTGCCTTGACTTGCTCGTGCTTTAAGGGGGATAAATGACTTAAAATCACTGTGTTCTCTTAAAAAAAATTCTCGGGGCGGGGGGGGGGGGCCTGGGTGGCTCAGTTGGTTAAATGTCTGACTCTTGATTTCGGCTCAGGTGATGATCTCACTCACGGTTGGTGAGATGGATCCCTGAGTCAGGCTCTGTGCTGACAGTGTGGAGTCTGCTTGAGATTTTCTCTTTTCCTTTCTCTCTCTCTCCCTCTCTCTGCCCTCCTCCCCCACTCATGCTCTCTCTCTCTCTCTCCAACAAATAAACATTAAAAAAAAATCTTGGGGACGCCCGGATGGCTCAGTTGGTGGAGAGTCCTACTTTGGCTCAGGTCATGATCTCACAGTCTGTGAGTTCAAGCCCCGCGTCGGGCTCTGTGCCGACAGCTCAGAGCCCGGAGCCTGCTTCAGATTCTGTGTCTCCCTCTCTCTCTGCCCCTCCCCTGCTCACACTGTCTCTCACTCTCTCTCTCAATAATAAATAAACACTGAAACAAACAAAAAGAAAGCACTTTAGTCTTTTTTTTTTTTTTTTTAAAGAAAAGAGTCCTTATCTCTTTGAGATGCATACAGCTGAAGTGATATGATACCTGGAAGTGTGTTTAAAATTACCCCATGGAGTGAGGATGGGAAGGGGGGTTCCGTGTGTTGACGATTGTTGAAACTGGGTGATGAGTTGAGCGCATGGGATACATTGGCTCATCTCTACTTTCGCACACATTTGAAAAACTACATAGACGACAAATTCTTTTTAAAGAGTTCGAAGGCAAATAAAAAAAAAGGTAAAGAGCTGGTAAGTGACTTAAAACAAAGTCAGCACTCCGTACAAATTCTACACAGACATGGGTAAGATGGTCTTCATAATAAAATGTAGAAATTCACACGAGGTGAAAATACGTAATTTAATTTTTTTTTTTTTTAATTTTTTTTTTTTTTCAACGTTTTTTATTTTTATTTTTGGGACAGAGAGAGACAGAGCATGAACGGGGGAGGGGCAGAGAGAGAGGGAGACACAGAATCGGAAACAGGCTCCAGGCTCCGAGCCATCAGCCCAGAGCCTGACGCGGGGCTCGAACTCACGGACCGCGAGATCGTGACCTGGCTGAAGTCGGACGCTTAACCGACTGCGCCACCCAGGCGCCCCTAATTTTTAACAGTTTTTCTTTTTTTTTTTTTTTTAAATTTTTTTTTCAACGTTTTTTTTTTTTTCAACGTTTTTTTTTTGTTTGTTTTTTTTTTTTTATTTATTTTTGGGACAGAGAGAGACATAGCATGAACGGGGATGGGGCAGAGAGAGAGGGAGACACAGAATCGGAAACAGGCTCCAGTCTCCAAGCCATCAGCCCAGAGCCCGACGCGGGGCTCGAACTCACGGACCGCGAGATCGTGACCTGGCTGAAGTCGGACGCTTAACCGACTGCGCCACCCAGGCGCCCCGCCCCTTAACAGTTTTTCAAGAGAGTGAGGTCTCTGATGAAAAATTGCATCCTTTGGCGCTAAAAGTACACAACAGAATTCTCTTGGATTTGGTTTCCTTTTGCAATGACTGGCAATACAGTCAGCAGGGAAAATATTGAGAACACGTTTCCAAATGCTGGAAAACAGGAGCAGAGAAACACCTCAGCTCACCTTTTGGAGGAGGACCAAGTAATATGGACCTTTTTGTTTCCTGCTGTGTAACAGACCTGTGTCAGGTCAGTCACGTGACCTGAGTGGTCTCAGGGCCACGTTCAGAAGGATGCTTTTACTGCACTGCTGATGAGACATTTGGATACTTTGTGAGTGTTTCCTTTTTAAAAACGTTTATTTATTTATTTTGAGAGAGAGGGAGAGAAGGAGAGAGAGAGAGAATTCCAAGTAAGTTCTGCTGCAACTCTTTGCGCAGAGCCTGATGCTGGGCTCGATTTCACCAACCGTGAGACCGTGATCTGAGCCGAAATCAAGAGTCGGACGCTTTTCCAACTGAGACCCCCAGGCGCCCCCACTTTATGGTACTCTAATTTGAAGCTGTGAAACCCACACCAGAGTCATCGAAAGGCAATGCCCATTCGCCCAGACCCTTGGTGCGCACACGGCTCATTCCTGGAGCCCGTTTGGGATGCAGCAGCCCCTGACTCGTGCAACAATCCGACCAGGTGTGGCTTGTTTCACCCGTGGATGTCTTTTTTTCACCCATGGAAAGGCTGACGCAGATCATGTGAAGGTTCAAGTCAAGGGAGTGACTCAAGAGGAAGGCCAGAAATCAAACCCGACCCGAACACCGCGAAATCCCGGCGTCCCACTTCAACCATCACAACGCACTCTTCCCAGGCCGGGGGGTGCAGGGGGAAGCCGCGAGGCTGAAGGACATGTTAACATGCATGTTAGCCAGTACAGGTGGTGGGTCTTCAAATTTCCAGATAATTCTAAAAAATAACGAACACTAACTCAACGTTAGCATTTAACGGTACCTAAAAGATGAGGAAGGTGGTGTCCATCTGTCACCGGCAGTGACGTTGAAAGACTTAGCAAATAACGACGGTGACGATGGTGAAGGCGATGGCAACAGTAGCCGTCGTGAACTTGACAGCTCCCTGTCTCCCGGGTTCCAAGGCAGGTACTCTGCAGGCACCGACCTACTCCGTGAGAGAGGCACTGTTCCTCTCTCATGGATGAGGAACTAAGGCTGTGCCTCATGCTGAATTCTCTCGGATGTTTGACTCAGAATCAGAATCTGAAGAAAGGCGACAATGAAATTGTACCCAGGCTAACGCAAATTCTTAAAATAGTGAAGAACGATCTATCATAGCCAGTGGAAAACCATGTTGACAGTTCAAGCTGTCAAGGAGGTGCCTGTGGTCTCATGTATTACTGGTGGGAAAAAAACACAGTTCTTTTCTTTTCTTTTTTTATTTTAGAGAGAGAAAGAATCTGAAGCAGGCTCCGTGCTCAGCACGGAGCTGGATGTGGGGCTCGATCCCACAACCCTAAGACCACGACCTGAGCTGAAATCGAGAGTCGGATGCTTAACTGACTGAGCCACCCAGGCGCCCCCAGACTGTCCATTTTACACACTGATCTCAAAATGATTAAATATTAAGCTTTCGACCGTTGTTATATATTCCCTTCTCTACAGAAAACTTGGCTGTCTAAAGATTTTTGAATAGCAGAGGTTTTACTCTGGCTTTCCAAAGAGGCATGGCGTCTTAGAAGGGATGCTGGTCCAGGAGGTGGGTTTGGTTTCTAGCCCCAGCTTTGGCAAAAACAAGCTGAGCTGCACTGGGCAGAACATTCCATCTCCCCGGATCACGGTCTCATGTGTTGCAAAGTCAATGGGTAAAGGATCCTTCAGCCCCAGCGCTCTGAATCCAGAGCATCTAAAAGGACAATGGCAGAGATGGCAAAGATTACAATCCTGAATAATATGATTCAGTTTATATAATGGAACCAAGTGCGGGAAAGCAGGCAGAGATAGTAACACTCAAGTGTATTAAATTCTATGCTAATGGAGCGCTATAAAAACATTTTACCTGGACACTAAAAACAGGCTTCCAAGTAATCATAATAATAAAAAAACCCATAAATTGCTGTCAACCCAGCTGCATGAAACTCCCATCGGAGTCACTGGAAATTGTGAGAAGGCACAGATGAATAAATGTAGCCTACTTATTCCAGGAATCGTTGGAAAATTCAGAACAAGGCCAGGATTGGGAAAAAAATAAAAGAAACTTGTCTGACAAATTAAGTAGCGTCAGGAAGTTTCATACAGGCTGTTTGATTCACACAGCACAGGATTCTTTCTGTAAGAACTTTCATTAAAGCCTGTTTGTTCTGGATAAAGACCGATATGCTCACAAATGAGTTCAGACAAGCACAAGCTCCGTGAGGAATCCTATTATGTAGGTGTTTCTGTAAATTTCACAGGCAAAGCAAGAAGATAAAGGGCTTGTTTGTGAGGTGCACAAATGTCCTGCTGGTAATGGGCTAATCAGCCTAATGCTTTAAATGCCACGCTCTCAAACCTCCCCTTGTTCCAGCGGATTAAGTCCTTCCAAATACACGGAACTGGGTCCCACAGAAGGTCCTAATGTTCCTGAGAACGTGGCTCAGGTATTTCCAGTTTATTACGCCGGCTCTGACATAATGATCCTAAGTTACACTCAAACTATGCTTTGCAGTCTACAAGGTCTTTTCAAACGCATGAACTCATTTGAGTTTCCCGAAACCGGTGGAGAGGACGAAGGGAAGGCATTCTTATCTTTACCTTCGCAGAAATGAGAGGCTTGGGGAGCTCAGATTACTCGCCCAAGGTCGTGCAGCTCACAACTGGCGGAGTCTACATGCACTTGCGTGCCCTCTCACTGTGACCCAAGACGGCTGTACCCAAATACGCCTTCCTGTAAATCCCCGAGATAGTACCGAAAAAGGGACGACGGTTTGGGTACGTGGACCCGCCCTCAGATTACAGTGGTGAGTCAGCAAACACTACTTAACAGGAACTTTGGTGAGCTCATTTAGGTCTCGGGCTCTGACCCGACATAGGGGTAGGATCGCTAAAAAAAAAATCCCCCCCCCCCCCGAATGTATCTTTTAATGCAAGAAGTCAGATGCTAGGTATTTTTGAGCACTCTGATACAAACCTAGAATCTGCTTAAGTGAGGAATAGAGGTTGCACGATTTATGACTAACAAGCAAGCATAAGGCTTTAGTCTGAGCGTGTGGCTGACCAAAGGCATCTATTGGCACAGACACCGGCCTCCACGAAGGTGCTAGTGAGGAAGAACACACATAGGAAAGGATGCAAGTACCTGTGAGACGGCGAATTTTATTTTGTTTTTTAAAGTTTATGTATTTATTTTGAGAGAGAGCACACAGGAGGGGCAGAAAGAGAGGGAGAGAGACCGAATCCCAAGCAGGCTCCACGCTGTCAGTGCAGAGCCCTAATGTGGGGCTCGAACTCAGAAACTGGGAGATCGTGGCCTGAGCAGAAATCAAAAGACTCGGGCCACCTAACGGACTGAGCCACCCAGGTGCCCTGAAGGCAAATGTTAAAACTCCTTCTGCGAACTGTTCCACATAAAGATACCAACCTCAACATCTGTAAGAATTTAAAAGCAGGATCTTCCTTTATCATTTTCCCGTATTCTACACTTAGAACAAACAGGGAATCGAGAATATGAGGGAAAAATGAGGAAGAAGAACAGAAGCGAACGATGAATATCCAGACTGATCTTCAGCTCAAGGTTGTTGACTTTTGTGGGACCTCCATTTACTGGAAAACCTCGTTGTAAGAGGATTGCTGTAAAGTTGTAAACGATGAAAGCAGGGTTTTATAATGGAAACTATTTTGCAATTCTCTAATAATTTTAATACTTAATATAATAGCTTAAGATGTACCAGAAGAACATTTGGTTGAAGTGGCAACAACAACAAAAAAATAGCGTGTTAAAAATCGGAACTATTGACACGATTTCACAAAGACATCAGAAGAACGTTACGTCTGTTGGCGAAACGCTGTGAGTGCCTGGGGGGGGGACGTCAATGGAGAATTAGTGGCGAAATAAAAGAATAAATAAGAGTAATGTCCGGCGAAGCGGTATATACCCCACTTTTCGAAAGTTCGCGTTCTGGCCCTCTGCTTTTACCAAAGACCTATGTAGTACCTGCTTTCTCTTAACCACAAGAAATTGAACAGGACTTTCACTTCTATGAAAGAAGGCAAAAAGCTACGAGAGCGTTCAGCTTTGGTTTTGCAGCAAGTCACATGGAGGCGGCGCGCGCCCTGAGCGACCAGAGTGACGCCCCCAAGCGCCTTCCCCCGGAACTACACCCAGCATCTTCGCGATTAGTCCCTGGAGCACTGAGCTTGCCTCTCGGTGCTCTATCTTGATTGATTTTGCGCATCCTTTATTTAGCAAGATGCGTCCTAAGAAAAGAAAATGCAAAGACAGTGGAGTTTTGGGGGTGTCTGGAAACGCCCGAAACTTTTCCATACAAATGCTAATTGCTTCTTTGCTTTACGCCATTTCAGCTTACGAAAGTTTTCACAAGGACACGCCACGTTCAGAGAGTGGGGGAACCTGTCCTTACAAACTAATGCTGTGTTGAGATCGCGATCAGTGTAAATACAGGATAAAGGTTCCCAATCTCTGCCCTTTTCTCCAGCACCAAGAAACTCTTCTTGACAAGTGGGTTATTTTAAAACTTTTATTTTTAGTACAAAGAAAAATAATCCCCCAAGTATATCTGTAAGCCTGGTTGGACTGTTTGCAATGTCAGAAATAGTGATCTGCCCTCATACCCTGTTTATTTTAAATAGCGTTCGAATGCTCCGTAGGTGAACAAAAATACATTTGAATAGTTTTATCTTCCTCCAAGAGTGAAAAAATATTGTCGTTGGTTTCACTCGGCTGGTTGAACGCTTGAAAGCACAATGGCAAAGGGCAAGCACTTTCTGGAGAATGGTTACCTCTTTCTGGATTATTTCACATGGAAATTAGTTACCTGAGTAATCTGTTTACGAAAGGAAGAGAAGCTAATACACAGTGTCAATGCCAAGAAAATCTGAATTCTAACGCCAAAATATCGTCAATAATGGCCCCGTGGGGGGGGGGGGTGCACAATAGTCCTACTGTTCTGAAGAGTTGACCCATTTTCCACAGGCACTGAGGATTCGGGTTCTGGGCTCCTGAAAAGGCCCAAGATGCTATCGTTTCCAATTCAGGAATCTGCCCAGAAAATTCCAGGCTGCGCTGCACTCAAGTACATCTTCTCTAACGTGAGCACGTTAGCTGACGTGGAGCACTCCCAGATCAGCCTCGTATTTTCTGGGAGGTCACGCAGAAGAAGCACTTCAAGGAAATCTGACGGAACGCTCGGTGAATTCCATAATGAAAGCACATAAAAACAATCATCTTCCCCCGGTGTCCCTCAGGGGTAATTTCTTAAGGTTCCATTTTGGCTAAGAATCAATAAAGGCTTCATGGAGCACTGATGTACTCGGCAGTGACATCAGTTTGGGTACCTTCTTATGCTCCTGGAAAATCAAATTACTCTCTATTTTATAATTTCCCCCAAGGGTTTGCTTTATTATGTCATCACTGATTGCATACCTACTACGTGCCAGGCGTTCCTAAGAAAGTGTCTTTCTCGCGGTGGGGGCAGACCCACAGTGGCACACGGAATCACGGGACAAATGCCCTGGGGAGGCACCTGCAAAGGGCCACAGGACCATACAGGGGGAAGACTGGGGGAGGGAGGGCTGGTCTCGTCTACCTGAAACGTCTAGCACGCTCACAAAAGCACGCTTTTACACAACAACTTAACACAACCGGATTGTCCATTAAAAAACATTTTTTTAAAATGTTTGTTTATTTTTGAGAGAGAGAGCGCAAGTGGGGGATGGGGAGAGAGAGGAGGCACAGAATCTGAAGCAGGCTCCAGGCTCTGGGCTGTCAGCACAGAGCCCGACGTGGGGCTCAAACTCACGAACCGGGAGATCATGACCTGAGCGGAAGTCAGAGGCTTAACCGACTGAGCCACCACGCGCCCCCTGGGCTGTCCATTTGAAAATGGTTGGGGCGCCCGGGGGGCTCAGTCGGTTAAGCCCCTGACTCTTGATCTCGGCTCAGGTCATGATCTCACAGTTCGTGAGACGGAGAGGGGGCTCTGTGCTGACGGCTCGGAGCCCGCTTGGGATTCTCTACCTCTCCCCCTCCGTCTGCCCCTCCACTGCTCGCTCTCTCTCTTTCTCAAAACTAAATAACTAAACCTTAAAATAAAAATTAAAAAAAAAAAATGGTTAAGAACGGTAAATTTTGTCATATGTATTGTCGCAATTGAAAAAAAAAAAAAAAAAAAAAAAGGACACGCAGTCTCCGTCTAGTCCCGGGGAAACATCAGACAGATCCAGGCTGAAGGACGTTCTACAAAACGATGGGCTGCAGCTTTCAAAAGTGTCCAGGTCATGAGAATGCACGAGAAAGACTGGGGCACGGCTCTGGGCTGAAGGAGACTCGAGACAAGACGCCCACTGCAATGTTCAAGCCTCAGCTGGATCCTTTCATTACGGCGGACATCCCTGAGACAAATGGGGCACTGTCAGGGGAATCTCACGGTGGCATGGCAGTGACGCATCAGCCCTAACGTCCTGATCCTGAGAGTTTCATTGTGATTATGTAGAAGCACAGCCGGGTCGTGAGGAGATATCCCACGGTATTCGGGCACCAGGTGGGTAACCACTTTCCGGCAGCTCAGAAAAAAGAAAGTTATCTGTGCTGAACTTGTAACTTTTCTAGAGGGGCGCCGGGGTGGCTCAGTCGGTTGAGCGTCTGACTTCGGCTCAGGTCATGATCTCACGGTCCAGGAGTTCGAGCCCCGCGTCGGGGCTCTGTGCTGGCAGCTCGGAGCCTGGAGCCTGTTTGGGATTCTGTGTCTCGCTCTTTCTCTTGACCCTCCCCCGTTCATGCTCTGTCTCAAAAATAAACGTTAAAAAAAAAAAAGTTAAAAAAAAAAACTTTTCTAGAGTAATAACAACCCTCACAATGGTAAGTGCCCCAAAAAAAGCCCCACAGAAGAACTATGCCATCAAGCTGGGCAGAGGCTAAACCCAGCATTGTCTCAGGGTGGTGGGGGGCTCTGGGCTGCCCAGGGTCGCATCCCAGCCTCACTGTGTGCGCTACGAACTCACCACCTTGGGCAAGGTATGGAAGCTCTATGCGCTCTAGTTTTCTCATCTGTAAATATGACACATAATCAAAGACCCTGGTGATGGCGTACCCAGGTCAACCCTGCCAGCAGCGCGCCTAGGCGTATCTTACGCGGTGAACTGGCTGTCTGTTATCACTCCTCTCCCCGCTTTGCCGGACACACAACGAGGGACATCTTCCGAAAACAAAGCTTTTATCTTCATTTCTGCTCACCTCACTTGACGTCATCATCATCATGTATTGATTACGTGTCCGTTGTTTTCAGGGCAAAGGAATGTTGGGAGACAGGCCCTGACCTTTGTAGAACGAGCATCTAAAGTGGGAAGCCAATCCGTTTGACATTAGCTATTACAAACATAAGAACCCACCATACACTCTAGCTTAAAACTTATTTTGAGGCCGATGGTGGCACAATATTTCTGAGTTAAAATTCAGGATTTACTGATGTTGACACTGAAATGTGGTTCAACCTTTCTGGAAGACAAGTCTGCAATATGCAACAACGTTTATAAAGGGTCCATAAGCTGGGACTCTCTAATTCCATTTGGGGGAATTAATTCCTATGCTTAAAAAAAAAAGGGGCGCCTGGGTGGCTCAGTCGGTTAAGTGGTCGACTTCAGCTCAGGTCACGATCTCGCGGTCCGTGAGTTCAAGCCCCGCGTCGGGCTCTGGGCTGATGGCTCAGAGCCTGGAGCCTGCTTCCGATTCTGTGTCTCCCTCTCTCTCTGCCCCTCCCCCGTTCATGCTCTGTCTCTCTCTGTCTCAAAAATAAATCAACGTTAAAAAAAAAAAAAAAATTAAAAAAAAAAAAAAGAGGTTGCAGAAAAGTGTTTTAATTCAGTGCTGTTTGTGATAGAAAAATATCTGGGGGGAAATGCAACAAAATGCAGAGTTCTCCCTAAGAGCAAACAGCTACCGTTTGCCAAGGGCCAGCGCAGAGGCTGGTTTACGGGGAGCCCCAGGCAGGGAGGCATGGAAAGGCGGGAACCTTCCAGAACTGCATAGGGCTCAGCAGCTGAAGCACATGGGGTGGGAGCGGTCACAGCGGAGGAAATAAATAAGAAATGAAGCCGGAGAGGCAAGAGGGGGCCAGAGGCAAAGAAGGAGACCAATTTGTGACTCGAGCAGACACTCAGGCACCTCAGAGAGCTTGAACGGGGAACAGAGGGGAGAGGGGAGAACAGTGCGCAAGCTGGGACAGCCACCAGGTGACTGGGTGGCCGGTGAGAAGGCTCAGACCCAGGAAGGGGTTCTGGGGGTGTACATGTGAGAAAAGGGCCAGTGAGTAAAAGCAGAATATAAACACAGTTGAGGGCTATAACGCCGTAAAATGTGTGCTTGCTAACCAGAAAAGATTTGAAAGCAGATTAAAAATAAAGCAAATTGAATATGATGTGCATTGATTTTTTTTCCTGAAAATTTAATGAAAACCTCATAATCATAAATATACGTATTTTAAATCCCGGCTTTTGACCTCTACTTGTCATTCAGCATAAGGCTGCCCAAGTGTGTCTGTGACCGGGGGCCGGTCTGCAATGAGGTCAGAAGAGAACCAAGGGAAGGCGTTTAGAAACTTTTAAAAGCCATTTATCAGAAAAATTGTATGTCTGTTGCATCTGAGAATAAGACGTTGAGGCTTGTGTATTGTAGGTCTTTCTGTTCCACGCCATTCTTCTAGCAATGTATTTTTATCATGTTGCCTTTAGTTGGCAAGGGGTTGAAAACTGCAACAAATCTGGTCAAAGTCACAGGCAGTTTGGGAAGCGCGGCCCGCCATCCCGGCGGCGGAGCGGGTCGCCCAGAGCCACCCGCCAGCCCCGCCTCCCAGCCCATCCCCGGCCCCCCAAACCCGGGTGCTTCTCCATTTCCGGGGCGGACACTTGTGTTCCCAGCACTCGGCCAGGGACACAGAGCGAGGGCTACCCCCTCACGTTTCAATGGCACGTCACTGTTTAAGGCCATTTCCTGCGTATCGTCTCAGGGACCTGCACCCCGTCTCTTGCACCCAAGGCTGGCTGCTACCCTCTCTCGGGAACACCTTCGACTCCCTGCCTGAACTGCCGCCTTTCTGGATCATACTAGACAGTGCCACGGTGGAAACGGGGATGCCTTGGGCCGAAGAGAAGAGGGGAGTATCTCAGAGCCATGTAAGGATGCAGCGGGCTGCCGGCGAACACAGGAAGCTGCCCTTGCCCCAGCAGAGGCCCGGCGACCGTGAACATGGACGGGCACGGGCCTGGCAAGGCAGACCCGCACACGTGGCTTCGGGACCCGGAAAGCCTCTTCCCAACCCCGGGTCTCCCAATCCTGCACGGAGAACCCCACACCTGCTCCATATCACAGCACTTGGGTTGAGGGCGAGCTGCCTTTCTTGAACAAACGGAGGCCCGCATACCAGGCACCTAAACGGTTAAAAGCCTTCATCAGTCAAAAGTTTCAAATAAAATATGTTCTGTCTTCCTAACTTGAAAAAAAAAAAAAAAAACAGGTTACTGCAGTGTATTGAACGTGCCCCCTTCTGCCATCTGTTGAAGCGCTAATGTCAATGTGACAGTATCTGGGCGAGGGGCCTTTGGGAGGTACCAGGAGGACCGTGGTGGGGCCGTCATGAATGGGTTGGTGTTTTTACCAGAGGTCCTAGAGCTCGGACCTGGGTAGGAGACCCACAGAGACCTTGGCAGTGGATCTGGGTCATCTAGCGAGGGAGGTGCGGGGTCCTGGGTATCCACAGTGCGGCGGAAATGGAGAGGTGTAGGGCCTCGATGGTGTGTCCCTTTGGGAACTGCGGACGTGGCCAGAGGAGGGTTCCACCGGGGAAGCCCACTGCCGGGGTCCACCATGGGAGGCTGACTACAAGCCACACGCCGCCACGTTCCCCGGCCCAAACCCCCAAAACATGGCTCCTCTGTCCTCCAGCTTCTCCGAGGCACAACTAAACTGTCCTTGCTTTTTCTTCCCCGCCCCTTTTTCTTTCTCCCTTCTCAGCGTGCGCACACGCACAGGCCGACTTCTGCGCACGCGCACAGCCAGGGCGCCCACGCACATAAGCGCACGCCGGTAGGTAGGTGCGAAACGTAGGTGGCAAACCAATCACTTGCTCCCCCCGGTCGGAGGGAGCACGGCACACTCCCAAGACACACAGGCCCTGTTTGGCTCACACCCTCACCTGGAGGGGGGGCCAGGATCGTGGTTTGCGCCCTCACTTCAGAGTTGTTTGACCGGACGGCTTTAAACTAAAAATCTGACCCACGGTGTTGCTTTGACTTCCACCCACCCCCAAGCCCCCAAACGCCATGATGATTCCGAGTGTTTCTGCATTTGAGGCTCCGTGTGGGCGCAACCCACATGCTTTCGAGCAAGAGAGGCAGAGATCGTTTCCACTAAAAAGAAACTTGGAATACTTAAAAGATTGGGAATACAAGCTCTAAGAGGCATCACTCTGTTACAAAAAGGTAACCCAAGTACTCAGAATAACCTCAAATCAACTTTGAAACAAAACTTCAAGGGCACCTGGGTGGCTCAGTCAGTTCAGCGTCTGACTCTTGGTTTCCACTCAGGTCATGACCTCGCCATTCCTGAGATCAAGCCCAGAGTCCCAGCATGGGGCTCTACAATGACAGAGTGGAGTCTGGTTGGGATTCTCTCTCTCTCCCGCTCTCTGCCCCTCCTGCTCTCTCTCTCTCTCTCTCAAATAAATTAACTTAAAAAAATAAAATAAAACTTCAGCCTAGTTACTGGCAGGAAAAATGCTTGGGAAAATCTTTGTAAGGTTTAACCTACAACCAACTGAAGAAGTCTCTAGCAAGTCTGGGCTTCATTAGAATTTCCTACTTGCTGCCGCTGCTGTAATGAAATAGTAACCTAAGAGGAAACGCGGGGAGGAATCATGTGCTTCTCTTTTTCCATTTCTATTCCCGAGTTCTGTCTGCTACGTGGACAGCAGATAATCAGAGTGAAAGAGATACTGTTGTCCTGTGTCTCATGCATTTGGTCGGTTCTCACAGTCAGGACCAAATTCCACCCGATGGATGACTGCATAGGAGGACTAAGCTCTGAGAGCAGGGGAGGTGTTGGCGGACCCGTGTGGCACTGCACTTAACGCAGCTTCCAGGGGGACGTGAGCCTTCCACTCGAGACCTGGGCTCCGGCTTTGAAAGCCCACCACAGTCCCATCAAGAGGAAGTTCGACACGCACGCTGAAAGCTGACTTCCGGCTTCAGCACTCCAGCTGGCTACTCGTGCTTTGGCCAATGCTTCCCGGGCCCCTTCAAGTCAGAATTCCATCTGGAAGTCCGCAGACTTTTTTTCTGCACTCGCTTTAGGCAGCAGAAAGGGCAAACCGAAGACACTCTTTATTGGATGCAGCTCTTCCTCCCCCACCAAAGCCATCAACAGACCTCGCTAATTGAATTAGACTGGCTGTTAAGAGCTTGACCTCGAATGTGTTTTAACCTTTCGGTTAACTGTGAGAATTCAGTGTTCCAAGGTCGCAATGACAACGAGGCCGTAATTGAGTCTAAAAAGTGTGTCTGCTGGTGAGAGATGGCAGGGTGCCAGGGAGCAGAAGAGCGTTGGGGCCACCTTAGTTCCCGGACATTTCCAGTAGACGGGCTCCTCAGAAGGGTCTCCTGACACCAACGCGGGAATCCCAAGTGGATCGTATGTTAAGGGTGAGGGGCTGTCAGTGGAAGGGAGCTTTGTTGCTCTAAGCTTCTGTGCTCGGGGACAAGTGGGGCAGAACCAGCTGAACGGGACGCATTTGGACCTGCCTTTTCACGGGGCAGGTGGCCAAGTGCCTTTCGAGGACTAAGTGGTAGGCTCACAGGGAGAATCTTTGGAATAAAACTTAGTTTTGAAGTTGGAGAAACTGCTGTGTAGGAATCACCATAAATCCTGAAAGACTGATCCTCACATAAGAGTCCGTTTCCTTCCAGGAATTTAAAATAATTTAATCCGAACACTAACGGATGCTGCCTTTAGTCTGTGTGATTCTTTACAAGTTAGCCTATCTTAGATTAGAGGCCATTTTTAAAAAAAGTTTATTTATTTTGCGTGTGTGTGTGTGTGTGTGTGTGTGTGTGTGAAAGAGAGAGAGAGAGAGAGAGAGAGAGAGAGAACCAGCGGGGGAGGGGCAGAAAGGAGGACAGAGGATCTGAAGCAGGCTCTGAGATGTCAGCACAGAGCCCGACGTGGGGTTTGAACTCACAGTGAGGACGGGGCGTGTGAGGGGTGGGGATGATTGGATAAAAGGGAAGGGAGGGGGAGGAGAGGGGAGGGAAAGGAAAGCAATGAACAATTTAAGCATGTCCTGTGTGCCAGCAACTGTGTGTAGGTGTTCATGTGTCTTATCCTTTTAAATTTCTCCTCTTTGGGAAATGTATAAAATGGTTGAATTATTGGGGCACCTGGGTGGCTCAGTCGGTTAAGTGTCCGACTTTGGCTCAGGTCATGATTTCATGGTCCGTGGGTTCAAGCCCCGTGTCGGGCTCTGTGCTGACAGCTCAGAGCCTGGAGCCTGCTTCAGATTCTGTGTCTCCCTCTCTCTCTGCCCCTCCCCAGCTCACACTCTGTCCCTCTCTGTCTCTTAAAAAATAAAGCGTTAGGGGCGCCTGGGTGGCGCAGTCGGTTAAGCGTCCGACTTCAGCCAGGTCACGATCTCACGGTCCGTGAGTTCGAGCCCCGCGTCGGGCTCTGGGCTGATGGCTCGGAGCCTGGAGCCTGTTTCCGATTCTGTGTCTTCCTCTCTCTCTGCCCCTCCCCCGTTCATGCTCTGTCTCTCTCTGTCCCAAAAATAAAAAAAAAAAAAAAAAAAAAACAACGTTGAAAAGAAAAAAAAAAAAAATAATAAAGCGTTAAACAAAATTAAAGAAAAAACAACAAAAAAACCCTGATTAAGTGTATTCTATAGAACTTAAACTTACGTTTACCTCTCAAAAAGAGGTATTGTGTCAAAACGTGAATGTACTTTCAATTAATGAAACTAAATCTCCCTAATAATGTCAATCAATTCATTTAAAATTAAAACAATACAGCTAATACAGATAAAACATGTAAATGACTTCACAATTAGTCGCTAAGACTAATTTGGTAAATTACAACAAACTGATTTTACTTGCTTGCCAATCAAAGACCTAATTTAATTATCAGTAACATAATAGGTGACCAAGAAAGGGCAGAGAATGGTCGTCCCAGTGCCAGAAGAGCCGGTTTATAAAGCTAGGGAAACACAGTGCCCAGTGGTTCCCAGGATGTAGGCTGGGAAACTTGCAGAAGTCACCTGCACTGTCTGAAGGGCTCGCATGTGTCTCTGGGACTAGAACACAAGCAGTTAAGTCCCTTATGAGATCCTGGGGGATTTGGTAAGAGCCTAAGGCAAAAAAAAAAAAAAAAAAAAAGCCTTGGATTAAAACTCTCCCGAGACAGCTCCTCTCATTCCCGTGAGGAGCTAGAATGGCAAAATCTGGATTCATCCACAGCTCTTTTCTGTCCGGGGTTTGCTGTCTCTCGCTGGCGGGAGAACACAGAGAAGAGAAAGCAGGAAGTGCAGTTCTGACCCCACCTGCCCTCGTCTGGATTCCGCGTCCTCGATTATAAAATAAGGGGAACTTGGGGCGCCTGGGTGGCTCAGTCGGTTGAGCTTCTGACTTCGGCTCAGGTCATGATCTTGCGGTTTGTGAGTTCGAGCCCCGCGTCGGGCTCTGTGCTCACAGCTCGGAGCCTGGAACCTGCTTCGGATTCTGTGTCTCCCTCTCTCTCTCTCTGCCTCTCCCCTGCTCATGCTCTCTCTCTGTCTCTCAATAATAAATAAATGTTAAAAAAATTTTTTTAAATAAAATATGGGGAACTACTAGGAGTCTGTGGATGTGATGGGGAACTCCGTGGGGGGTTCCAAGGCAGACCGCTACTGCACAGTGGGGCAACTCCTCTCTGCTCTGCTTACGTGTTGGGTTCAGTGAGAGAGTTCGTTTGAAAGACGAATCTTGATTTCATTAAAAACAACAACAAAACCCAAAAATGAGACCATTTCAAAACCGCTTGGCTGGATCTCTGAGGTTTCTTCCAGCTTCAACAATTCTGAAGTCAATGAAAGTGAGTGAATTTGACTTATCTGGTCTCTGTTCCTAGATCCAAGCCAACGTCACCTAGAATTTATGGTACAAGATGAAATTACTTTGCATTTACGATGCTGATCCAAGGATAATGTCTGAAAACAGACTTGAGGTATATGGAAAGATTTTAGCAGACTGCCTCGAATTTGGGGGACCAAAAGCTTCCAACTTCTTCCTTTTTGCCTCCTTTTTGCTTCCGGGACAAAGGTTGGCATCGTGATGGTGACTGAGGGAGCAGGGAAGGACACAGAGAGGACATTGAATCACGGACTTGGATAAAGTCAAGATTAGGTAGCTAATCTCTTGTATTCACATCGCTGATGACAATATTTTGCCTTGGTTGAGTTCCCTCATCAATGTCCGGTCACATGCTGGCCTTGCTCAATTTCCAACTCACTCCTGCTCACAGGTTCTGATTATTGGACGTAAAGCCAGGCCAACCAATCCCACTACAAAGACATCCTATACAACTTCAGGTGCATCTTCAAGGCTTCCGGGGCAAACTTCCATTCACCACTGTTGCCTCAGCAGGTGTTTCCGTACCTTTTTCTACCCCTGAGACGTTAGCCCCCGTGAATGACCTGAACATCCACTTTTTAAGACTATCAAAGCCGAGAAACTTGAATTAACTTCTCCCTTTGTACGACACCATTTTTCTGTATTTTCACTCATCCTTGGCTCCTTCTCTATCTTGCCAATAAGGACCATCGCTCCTGCCTCCTGTAAGGCCTTACTGTATCCCATAATAACTTCTCCTGGTAATTTTCATTATTGCTGTTAACAATATACATTGCCTCTCTAGTTGGTAGAACACTGTCAAAATTATCTGTGTCACAAAAACACATATAGAAAATATAAGAGAGGGTACCAATTTAGGAGGCCTGACATGAAATTGCCAGGGTTCCAGAAAGAGGAGAAATAAATGAAGGGGAAGAGATTAAGAATGCTTAAAAAAAAAAAAAAACCAAACATTCCTCGGGCCTAAAGGAAATGATTGTTGAGATGGAAATAAATTGGCAAATGAAGACCACCATGAATAAAGATTCACATGTAAACCTATCTGCAAAGCATTTCAGAACAGAAATGATGAAGAAAAATGCTTTAAGAGAAAACCAAATAAGTTCCCTACAAAGGTGTGTGAGTCAGACTGACCTCAGCCTTTACATCAGCCAAACTCGTCCCTAGAGGACAACGAGCTTCCCGAAAAGTTCTGGGAGAGAACAGTATTCACTAGACAATTCTACGTGCAGAGAAAAACTAGCAATCAAGTGGGATGGTGCCTATTTTTTTTGAGATATTTCAAGAAGTCACATCATTTACTTTTCATTCTCTCTTGGGTGTTGGGGAGAGTTAAGATGAATGTAGTCCGGCCAGATGAAGGCATGAACCACAGAAGACAACGACAGGGGATCTCGGGAACGCTCAGGGAGGAGTGAAGAAAAGTGCCCAGGTGGCAGGAAAGCCTCAGATCTTGAGAAGAGCCAGGCCAGAATGCAAAAATGTGAATAACAGAAAGTTTCCCATAATTGAGAAGACACAAAGACTTCAGACTATGATAAAGCCTCTCTCTCTCTCTCTCTCTGTCTCTCTGTCTCTCTGTCTCTGTCTCTGTCTCTCTCTCTCTCTCTCTCTCTCTCACACACACACACACACACACACACACAGAAATTAAGAAAAATAAAAATACTACCCAAGCAAGTCAGGTCCAAAAATCACAGGATTTTAAACCGGCAGATTTTTGAGTGTTACAAAAGGAGAATCCATTTGCCTTTGATGTTAGATACTTTCTCTTCCAGTGCCTCCTGAGTCATGAAGTTGGACTTACTTAGAAGGAAATGAATCCGAACCAACTGGTTGGCCCAGTGCTGAAGAACATTTTCAGAGTTATAATAGCATAAACCCTGCTTACTGACGTTCCGGTTTTAGAATCAACTTATGAACAAAACATGGACAACGGTCACAGGCACAGAATGTAAACATTAGTCACCTGAATATAAAAGCAGGGGCCCTAGAAGGTGGAACTGGACAGATGGGAGGAAATCGCGAAGAGCTGAGAGGGAAAGGGAAGTGGACGCTGTCAGCTGTAAAATTTGAGGGCCTCTCCTAAAACTAGTCCCCTTCCATCAGGTGAGTTTTTTAAGCAACATCATGGGTCACTTTTTACCCAAACTGGTCCTGGGGCTTTGCAGAGAGGTGGTCAGAAGGCGCCTCTCCCTGCAGCAGCTACCTGGCCCCTCCCCCACAACCATGGCCCACCCTCAGCAGGGGCGCGGGACTCCTCAGGAAAACACCAGCTCTCCACCTCGTCCCTGCCCCGCCGGGAACTACCACACTCAACTTGCTCACGACAGCATTTCCTTCTTCCCTCCTCCTCTTCCTAACCCCTCTCTCTCCCTCTCCTGATCACGCAGCTTCTTGTAGACGCCCGACGTCATGGCGGAGGTGATCTTGCTCCTGAGGGGAGCCCATTTTAAGGACGTCCAGACAGAGCCTGAGAAATCTCTGCCTGGAGGGTGACAAAGCAGAAAGTGTGAAGTAAAAGTGTTTTCTAAAAGGCAAAGCGGGGCGCCTGGGTGGCTCAGTCGTTAAGCATCCGCCTGATTGCGGCTCGGGTCATGACCTCCCAGTTCTTGAGATCGAGCCCCACGTCGGGCTCTGGGCCGACAGCGCGGAGCCGGCTGGGGCTTCTGGTTCTTTCTTTCGGCCCCTCCCCCACGTGTGCGTGGCTCTCTCTCAAAATAAACAAATACACATTAAAAAAAAAAAATAATAAGTGAAAATAAAAGGCATTTCACACGGGAAGGGCAGCGACGAGGCCTTCCTCAGCAGGATTCTGCCAATTGGAAGGACCCGCGCAAAAAAATCCCCCAACCGAGACACGGGAGGGTGGACGAGGAGGCAGCTCGCCGGGCGGGCCTCAAACACCTCGTTTTCGTTTCCTCCTCCGGACAGCCCTTCGAGGTGGGTGTCGGTTCCCTGACCAGGAAACGAACTCAGAACAAAGCGAGGTGGTCCGACCCAGGCCTGCGTGGCCAGAGCTCGGGTTCCCTTCGTCACACGGTCCGGGACGGTCAGCTCTCGGTCGCTCTGGGCGCGCGAGCGGGCCAGGGTCCGGTGAAGCCTCCCAGATGCCGCAGCCCAGATGTGGGGGCTGGAGGAGGGGGGAGGTCAGCAGGAGGGAGAGCTTGAGGGAGATGTGGCCTGGGGCCCAGGAGCTCAAGAACGGAGCTGACCCGAGACGGTCCCAGGCCGCTGCCCTGTGACACAATTCGCTGATTTCAGAACTGGCCTCCTAGTTCTTCCTTCCGTTTCCCAACATGGGCGCGGGGGTTTCATGCTTCGCCAGATCAGCGCAGTAACGGAGTCGGGGAGCCCTCCAGGATCACGCCTGCCCCACTCGCGCCCCCGGGGGGCCGTGCCATCTCCCCGACCCGTTCCTTCCCGCAAGGAGATCCGAGGCCTCTGCGAGGACCGGGCTCTGGACGGCTTCCACGGGGGCCTGTGACAAGGAGAAGAGAGCCTCCGGGACAACATCCAACTCGGACCCTAGCGAACCGGGGCGGGGGGCGCCTCTGAGGAGTTCCAAGTGTGGCAGGGTCCTCCTGTTCCTTTAATAAAGCCACCTACGGGGGCGCCTGGGTGGTTCAGTCGGTTAAGCGACCGACTTCAGCTCAGGTCACGATCTCGCGGTCCGTGAGTTCGAGCCCCACGTCAGGCTCTGGGCTGATGGCTCGGAGCCGGAGCCTGTTTCCGATTCTGTGTCTCCCTCTCTCTCTGCCCCTCCCCCGTTCATGCTCTGTCTCTCTCTGTCTCAAAAATAAATAAAACGTTAAAAAAAAAATAAAAAAAAATAAAGCCACCTACGAATGCCTCCTGTCCCTCTCCACTCGGCCTTTCTTTTTAAGGAAGGATGCTGAATTTTACTACAAATAAAACCCAAACCAGCCAGGAACTAGAGTCTTCAGAAGAGAGAAATTGTAGTAGGTTGAGAGTGAGCCACTGGCACCGGAGAAGTCGGCACATTTGGGTGAACACATAACGATGTTTTAAAGTATAAACTGGGCAGATTTCCAGGGGGTCTAATGGCTTGCTTGGCGGGGAATCTATTGCAGTCGAATGAATATTATAATACAAAGGCATGGGTGGGAGAAGACGCAAAGACACCCAGCGACTTATGCTATCCCCTTGGGCTCAGTCATGACTTGGCTTTTAAGCGTATGGCCAACTCATGCATGCATGCGTTCATGCGTTCATTCATCAAACACTTACTAACAATATATCACAAGGCGAGCAGAGAACGTGTGTTAGGAACGAGCAGGGCAGTACCAAGACAGGCTTTTCACTGGAGAAGATCAGAGGTTAGCTGGGAAGAGTCCGCCTCTCTGTCTTACAATCAACAGGCCGCACAAAGAGGATTTGGAGGGCAGCGGAAATACTCTGTGAGACGCTGTAACGGCAGATGCATTTCGCCGTACATTTGTCCAGACCCCCAGAACGTACAACACGACACCAAGAGGGAGCCCTACCGTAAACTGTGGACTCTGGGTGGTGATGATGTGTCCGTGCAGGGCCATCAACCGTGGTAAAGGCACCCTCTGGTGCAGGCTGTGGATAATGGGGAGGTTGTGGATAATGGGGAGGTTGTGCATGGCGGGGGCGGGAGGGGGGAGTGGAGCAGGGCCATATGGAAAATCTGCACCGTCTGTACAATTTTGCTGTGAACATAAAACTAGTCTAAAACATGAAGTCTCTTGATTTTTATTTTATTATTATTTTTTAAAGTTTATTTCTTAGAGAGAGAGACAGCACGAGTGGGGGAGGGGCAGAGAGAGAGGGAGAGAGAGAGAATCCCAAGCAGGCTCCGCGCTGCCAGCACAGAACCCTACGCAGGGCTGGAACTCACGAAACCGTGAGACCGTGACCTGAGCTGAAACCAAGAGTCGGATGCTTAACCGACTGAGCCACCTGGGCGCCCCTATTTTATTTTATTTCAACGTTTATTTTGAGAAAGAGAGTGAGCATGTGTACGAGCAGGTGGGTGCAGAGAGAGACTCCCAAGCAGGCTCTACACTCACCACAGAGCCCAACGCAGACCTCCATCTCATAATCCACGAGATCATGACCCCCGCGCTGAAATCAGGAGTCGAACACTGAACCGACTGAGCCACCCAGGTGCCCCTCTAAAACATGAAGTCTCTTTAAAGAAAAAAAACAATCTTAAGAGGCTACCAGAAGGACCGAAGGGGGCCAACTGGATGCAGAAGCAGGGAGAGGCATCCCAGGCAGACCCACCACCAGCTTCATCATACAGCTGTCTGCATCCTGGGGACCCCACTGGGTCCACACCCCTGCATTAAACGAGCCATGCTAGGGAAAGGCAGGGGAGGAACAGAGACGTAAGCAGGAGCCAAACAAAAGGCCTGTTTGCCAAGTAAGGATCTTGAACTTCAACTTCTAGACTGTGGATAAGTGTGAGCGAGTTCTTCATAGCAGGACAGTGAGATGCTTAAACAGATCTTCAGAAAGATCTCTCAGGGAGCAGGCTAGAGGTAGATCGGGGGTCACGGGAGCGGACGGCAAAGTCAGGTATGAGGCTGTTGCAGTCACCTAGGCAAGGGACGGTCTCAGAGACCGAACTGAGGCAGTTCTAGTGAGGACAGGGAAGTGGAAACGGGAGGGACGCATGGTTAGATGTGAAATCTACAGAACTTTTGGCTGAATCAGTGATGGTGAGAGAGAAGGTATCAACAACGCTCTCCCTTGTTTCTGACCCGAACAGCTCAGTGGTTGGGAGAAAACAAAGGAGAGGTGGACAAGTTTAGGAGCAGAGCCGGCGGCCCAGGTTTGGACACACACAGCTTGCGAGGTTTGTGAGCGTCCGAACGGAAGTCCCGCTGGGACGTGTCGGGAGTCCGTGGAGAGGTCTGGATGTCAGTCTGTAGACTACTGACAGGGGCTGAAGAGGAGGAAGAGGCCGAGCCAGCTAAGGTCGGAGTCCAGGGGCCCACCAGCCGACATGAGAAATCTGCGACAGGCCACACTACCTATTCTTCTTTTTTTTTTAACGTTTATTCATTTTTTCAACATTTTTTAATTTATTTTTGGGACAGAGAGAGACAGAGCATGAACGGGGGAGGGGCAGAGAGAGAGGGAGACACAGAATCGGAAACAGGCTCCAGGCTCCGAGCCATCAGCCCAGAGCCCGACGCGGGGCTCGAACTCACGGACCGCGAGATCGTGACCTGGCTGAAGTCGGACGCTTAACCGACTGCGCCACCCAGGCGCCCCTATTCATTTTTTGATAGAGACCCAGCATGAGCGGGGGAGGGGCAGAGAGAGAGGGAGACACAGAATCCGAAGCAGGCTCCAGGCTCTGAGCTGGGTCAGCACAGACCCCGACGCGGGGCTCGAACCCATGGGCCGTGAGATCGTGACCTGAGCCGAAGTCGGACGCTCAACCGACTGAGCCCCAACCACACTACATATTCTTATCATCTCTCCACTGAGCCGAGAAAGTAAGAAGATAACCAGTGTGCATCCAAAGCCTACTGGACAATCATTTTTATAAATGGGCCATTTGGCTGAAGCCATTGACAGTGGAAATGCTTTGTCACAGACAACTGAACTGGTTGTCTAAGGCTCGATTCCCATGCAGCTTGCCGTCACGGGGCAGCAGGTGGATTGGACAGACCAGCTCTATTCTGGGGCCAACCGTGACATCTGCTCCCGTCCTGGCGGCCCCTCTCTGGGCCCTGGGGCGATGGGTCCGCCCAGAGAGGGAGAGGAGACTTTGTAGACAGTCTTCCCTACAAGTAACCTTTCCTAAGGGTTAGAGAAGAATCTCTGGAACTTAGTGGGTCCTCTGGGAGGTCCATCTTGGCCGGAGCGACACTGCAGGGGCATCGGTCACACTACAGAATGTTCCAGGTGGTCTGTGTGGCTGTGCACACAGCGTCTCGGCCACCAGCCTCTCCTGGCCTGGGAAGAGCAGGGCTGGGTTACCAGTCCCAACTCAACACTTGTGAGTCCCTGTGACCCCTGGGGCAAGGTCACCCAGTACTTAGGCGCCTCGCGTGAGGAACAACAAAACCAAGCAGACAAAAAAAAAAAAAACAACAAAAAACCCAGGAAATGAAAAAGGATCTGTATTTAGCGATTCTGGAAGGTGGGTCCCTGAGAGATGTTTAGGCCGGCTGTTTAGGGATTGCTTGGGAAGGTGATTCAACTTGCAGTGCTGAGGGCCAAGTCCAGATCACTGGCCCCGGGCCTGGAGCAAGGATGGGGGCCTCTGAATTTCTCATGAGCTCAGGACCCATTCAATAATCATGACCCCAAACCTAACACAGTGTAGCTGCATTCCTCAGACGTTACTTACGCTTGCTGATGGATAACACTCTTTGCTTTACAGAAAACAGAATAAAATGAATTAGTCAAGGGTCCTAAAATAGACCCACCTCTCAGTTCCCCGGAATGAATTCTCTAAAACGGAAACAGAGTGTCAGCTACGTCCCTGGGCTCAGGGGAGGGCGGTGGTGGGTTGGCCAGGTTCAGGGCCACGAGCTCCGACTCCATCGGGGCCGCCGGTTTTCAGTAATGACCGTGAGCTGAAGAATTTTTGTTTGGTTTGGTTGGTTTTTTTTTTGCTTTGGAATTGCCTGTCCGCTCTATCAAACAGAAATGACCACCACCGATCTTTCCCCCCACCGTGGAAGAATTCATATGGGATTTGCTACCAGTCTGACTCTTTTTAAGTGACAGCAAGCGTCAGGGAACAGAGAGGAGAAGGTCGCATCGCATTCCTTTCAGACCCAAAGTGTCCGCACTGCCCTCACTTCAGTGGCTCAAAATAAAAAGCGAACTTGGCCACAGGTTCCCAAGGAGAGGGGAGGAGGCCCCGTTCATCTTGCTTTTGCAGGTAAGGTGAGTCCGGCTTTAGAACACGAAGAGCCGCCTTATCTCCCCTCAAGCGTGCTGGAAACGGAAGCCGGTCTGCGCAGCCCGGTCGGCACTTGCAGCTTCCTTGAGCTGAACGTGCTGGCGCTCAGGCCTGATAGCGAGTGGGGTCAGCACGAATGGAAAGAATGACAGTGTGTCCCTCCATCTTCCTGAGACTCCGGCTGATATGGAAACCGGCTGGCGCAGGCAGCAGTGGAAAGTATGAATCCGTTCTTGCCGGGGGTTGAATGACTGAAGAATAATCAGATCGGGGCTCATGTTCAAATATCACCGTGGCTCACTTGACAGGCTATTATCCAGTCACGTCCTCTGGGCTGCAGGGATTGTATGCTGTAACCCGACGCAGCCGAAAGGCAGCGCTTGCAAAAACAGGCGCGGGACACTGGACAGACTCCCGGGAACCAGCGTGGGGCGGGGACATGGGTGTGGGGGTTGCCCTGGGGGCTCTGGATGCTTTTCTTCGGCCCCTCACCTCTGACCCTGGGGTCCAAAGAGGCATGCAGTATTCATCCCACTTTATGGATGAGGGAATCCAACCCCAGAGAGGTTAACCAACTTGCCCGAGGTTGCACAGAGCAGGGATCCAAAGCCCAGGCGCTGTGAGTCTGAGACCCCCGAGACCTTGGAGGCTTCCTCCTTCCTCGGCTCCTGTCCATTGATGACATATGTATAAAAGCTGGCTGGTTGCAAGTCAAGAAAAAGCATAGAAAGTCACCCCAGGGGATGTTTGTAAACAAGACCGGCGAGGAGGAGGGCGAGGAAGGAGACTTTTAGGCCAAAAGACTTCAAAAATGTCTTTTGACAAGCGCTAGAAAAATCCTGAAAACCAAAAACACTGAGCAGTGAGTCGGAGTTCTAGGCCCTTCTAGGGATGGGCCCAGGGGCCTCAGGGGAGTCTTAGGCTCTGTGGGAAAGATCAATATTGGAAATCACTTCAAGCTGGAGAGTTTAAATAGCCAACGGCCTTCCTTGTGATTTTGTTTTCAAAGACTACCTCACAGTTCAAAGATACCAGTTCCAACGTCCCAACAGCCAAATGAAGATGCTGTTTCTAGGATCTTGACTGCCCTGCTCAGGAAGCTCCAGGACCGGGCACAGGAAGGAAGGCTAGAGGGAGACTCTTGTTAAAAAACAGAACAAGGGTGCCCGAGTTGCCCAGTCGGTTAAGCGTCCCACTCTTGGTTTCGCTCAGGTCATGATCTTGCGGCCTGTGGGTTCCAGCACCGCGTCAGGCTCTGTGCTGACAGTGGGAGCCTGCTTGGGATTCTCTCTCTCTCTCTCTCTCTCTCTCTCTCTCTCTCTCTGCCCCTTATTGCCTGTCTCTCTCTGTCTCTCTCTCAAAATAAATAAATAAACTTAAAAAAAAATTGAAAAAACTGAACAGAACAGGGGTGCCTGACTGGCTCAGCTGGAAGAACATGCAGCTCTTGATCTCAGGGTTGTGAGTTTGAGCCCCATGTTGGGTGTAGACATAAATAAATTAAAAAAAAAAATGTTTTTTAAGTTTATTTATTTATTTTTGAGAGAGAGAGAGAGAGAGAGAGGGAGGAAGGGAGGAAGGGAGGGAGGGAGGGAGGGAGGGAAGGAGAGAGAAAGAGAGAGACAGAATGCCGGGAAGGGGCAGAGAGAAAGTAAGAGAAACAATCCCAAGCAGACTCCACGCTGCCAGCGCAGAGCCTGATGCAGGGCTCGAACTCACGGAACCGTGAGATCATGACCCGAGCCGAAGTTGGATGCTGAACCGACTGAGCCACCCAGGCGCCCCACAAACGAACAAACTTAAAACAAGCAAACAAACAGAACGAAGATGAACATCTCCGAGAGTCAAAAAATGAGTTGATAGTGCCCCTTAATGATCTTTCGAATCTGAGAAAGTATTACTCACACCCTCTCTTTCCTCTTATTTGAAAAGTTTCCTCAAACGGGAGAAGAGGAGGAAGAGGAAGGGGAAGTTCCCACTCTTGGCTCTCCATGTACTAAAGTCTGACCTTGGAGATGAAGAAGCCCAAAGAAAAACAAGCAGTCATCCCCAGACGTCAGTGCCATTACTAAGGACAAAGAAATCACTAAGAATGAAAAGCCTCCATTGTTTGCAGCCCTAAAAAGTATGAGACACAATCAGGATACCCAGCGTGACAGTTTCAGTGGTGGAGTATTCATGGGAAAAAAAAAAAAAAAATCTAAAAATAAAAAGTCAGGAAGATGGGCAAGTGGCCTGGTGCCCACGGAGAGTGCACCCAGCAAGGGCGCCTCCCAGGGGACCTGCCACATTCTTGCAAAGCAGGTGCCTTCCTATTTAGGTCACAGAATCAGGGAGTGACCTGGGGGCTCTGATTTTGTTATCAAAAGGCCAACAGGGCTGCTCTCTTCCAAGCCAGATGAGGCATTTACTCTAGCACCTGGGCTGGATGGAGTTTGGTGCCATTTTAAAGAATGTCTGTGAGACTGTGATTTATAAGAAATAGATATTTCGTCTTCATCTCAGTGTCCCTGTCGGTCAGGGAACTCCTAAAACCCTTGCAATTTGCTAAGTGTTGGAGGGCAGAAAGGTGTCTTTGTTATGTTAATGAGGCGAGTTTTAGACCACTTCTCAGAATGGGGGGGGGCGGGGGGAGGCGGCGGGACTGGTTGAAGTTGCTGGGTGAACCCACTGGGTGATTGGAGGGCTGGAAGTTTCAGTCCCACCCCTTGACCTAGGGAGGGCAGGGGGTCTGGAGGCCAAGGATTTCATCCATCATGCTCCTGTAATGAAGCCTCCGTAAGAACCCAAAAGGACCGTGTTCAGATAGCTTCTGGGTCGGGGGACACATAGAGATTAATAAAAGGGCGTGCCCAGAGATACGGAAGCTCCGTGCCCTTTCCCCACACCTTGTCCTGTGCCTCCCTTCCGTCTGGCCGCTCCTGACTTGGAGCCTCTAATAATACACCAGTAGTCTAGTACGTCAAATGCTCCTCTGAGTTCTGTGAGCCGCTCTAGTGAATGAATCAGACCCAGGGTGAGGGCCGTGGGAGCCTCCGATTTATAGCTGGGTGGTCGGGAACACAGGTGGCAGCCTGGACTTGGGGCTGGCACCTGAAGTGTACGGGTGTGGGGCTGGGGGGCAGTCTGGTAGGGCTGAGCCCTGAACCTGGGAGATCCGACGCCACCTCCAAGTAGATGGTGTCGGAATGGAGTCGGATCGTTGGACACCCAGCTGGTGTCTGAGAACTGGTGTGGTGGGGAAATTCCTCCCCACCCAGACACGTTGGAATTGGGTCCAGGGTCACTAGTTTCAGAGAACAGCCTGATACTTGTTCTAGAACAATAGTGCTAAGAAATTCCTACAGATAGTCTCCACCCCCCCCCCCCCCGGGGTTTATTGGTTGACTGATAAAACCATACTGATTAATAAAAATCTTATATATTTAAGATGAATAAATCTATCTATCTATCTATCTATCTATCTATCTATCTATCTTGTCAAAGGAGTCCTACAATCAAGCTTATTTACGTAACAGTGGTTAACCTCTGGGGCGCTTGAGTGGTTCAGTTGGTCAAGGGACTCTTGATTTCCACTCAGGTCAGTTCCCAGGACCCTGGGATAGAGCCCTGCATGGGAGTCTGTGCTGAGTGTGGAGCCGGCTTGGGATTCTCTCTTTCTCCCTCTGCCCCCTCCCCTTCTGGCTTTCTCTCTCTCTCTCTGAAAAAAACAAAAAACATTACTTACCCCCTTTTGTGTGTGTGTGTGGTGAGAACACTTAAGATCTACTCTCTTAGCAAATTTCAAGTATATAATACAGTGTTATTAACTAGAGTCACCATGCTGTATATTAGATCCCTAGACCTTATTCCTCTTATGACCAAAAACGTACCCTTGACCAACATGTCCCCATTTTGCCCACACCCCCTAGCCCCTGATAACCAATAGATTACTCTAGTAGTGTTATAGGTTAAATTGCACCTGCCTCCCTAAATTCACATGTTGAGGTTCTAACCCTCAGGACCTCAGAATGTGACTCTATTTGGAGAGAGGGCCTTTAAAAGGTAATTAAGTTAAAATGAGGCTCTTAGAGTGAGTCCTGATCCAGTCTGACTGGTGTCCTCTTATGAAGAGATTAGAAAGGGTGCATGGCTGGCTCAGTTTGTAGAGCATGTGACTTTTGATGTGAGGTCATAAGTTCAGGCCCCATGTTGGGCAGAGAGCTTCTTTAAAAAAAAATGGGGACGCCTTGGTGGCTCCGTTGGTTAAGGGTCCAACTCTTGATCTCTGCTCAGGTCTTGACTTCAGGGTCTTGTGTTCAAGCCCCGCAATGGGCTCCACACTGGGTGTGAAGCCTACTTAGAAAAAAAAGTGGGGGGGTGGCGCCTGGGTGGCTCAGTAGGTTGAGTGTCTGACTTCAGCTCAGGTCATGATCTCACGGTTCACGAGTTCGAGCCCCGCGTTGGGCTCTGTACTGACAGCTCAGATCCTGGAACCTGCTTCGGGTTCTGTGCCTCCTTCTCTCTCTTTGCCCCTCCCCCGCTCGTGCTTTGTCTCTCTCTCTCTCTCAAAAAATAAAGGTTAAGAAAAATAAAAAAAAGATTAGGATTCATAAAGGGACATCAGACATATGCATACAGGGGAAAGACTACACCCGGACACACAAGAAGGTGGCCATCCGCAAGCCAGTGAGAAAGAAAGAACTCAGGAGAAACCAAACCTGCCACCATCTTGACCTTAGACTTCAACCACCAAAACTGCTGGAAACTAAACGTATTTTGTTGTTAAAGACACCCAGTCTGTGGCACTTTGATACGGCAGCTCTCGTAAACTAACACAAAGAGCCTCTGTTTTGCTTTGCATCTCAACAGGTCGATAAACATAACCCTGATTTACAGAGATCCCATGACCAGACCAGGTAACAGAGACCTGAAGGCTGACTATTAAGAAAACAAACTACACACACACACAAGCAAAGTTCATACGGATTATGAAGTCTAACGAGGAGCTACCAGTTTACTCCCAAATACCTTAGGATGACTTTTCTTTGAACCTTCTGCTGAAGAGCATGCCTCCTCCTTCCCCCCTCCTGCCCACCCAACCACCCACCTGAGGACAGGGCTGGCCAAAGGCAGCTTGCTAGAGCCATCTGGAGTGCCCCAGCCTGCTGGCTGACATCATGCGACAATTTGTTGACTTTACCTTTTGCCCGTATTCTAGAGGCAGAAAAATCTCACACCTTATTTCAAGTAATCTCTGTTAATATCCCTCCCTAGCCTTCAGAAGGTATTAAGAATCCAAAGGGAGGGCACTTGGGGCGCTCAGTCATTAAGCATCTGACTTCAGCTCAGGTCATGATCTCAGGGTTCGTGAGTTCAAGCCCCACGTCAGGTGAGCTTGAGCCCTGCTTCAGGTGAGCCCCGCTTCTCTCTCCCTCTCTCTCTCTCTCTCTCTCTCTGCCCCTCCTGTGATTCTCTCCCTCTGCCCCTCGCTCACTTGTGCCCTCTCAATCTCTCTCAAAAAAAAAAAAAAAAAAAAAAAAAAGAATCTGAAGGGAAATCAGAAATTCAGTTAGCTAGAAATAACCAAAATGTCTCATTCAGAGTGAATTCACCAAACAACTTCAAAGCAAAATAATAATGGAAAACAAGACTTCCAACACCAAAGTATCTCTTTCCAAATGCTGCCACCAAATCTAAGAAAACAGACATCACCAAGGTTAAAAAAATTTTTCCTTTGTAAAAATAAAGCTTCGTAATTATAGTTTGTTCTTGTGAATGACTCCTCAAATACAACCTTCTTGCAAAAGGGTTTCTTTTACCAGCCTACTCGTCTTCCATTGCTGACGGCAGTGGAAAATTACATTCCCCTATGAAATATAATCTTGTTGGTATTAACACCTACTGAGGTTTGCATCAAATTGCCAGGTGAGATGGTATAATTAGGAACAGGTCGGGGGAAAATTACCAAGGATGCAGAGGACATCAGTCCTCTTTATGAAAAGATCATAAGTTGCTTTTAACTTTGGGTCAGGTGCTTACAAATTAGAAGGAGTTCATAGGCTAGGCTTCTTCAAACTCTGCAGAAGCATGTACCTGCTTGCCTGGTGCCAGGGTCTTGTTGAAAATAAACCTGTATGTTTTCCATGTCTGACTTTTCACCAGAGGATTCATGAGAGCATCATGAATCCAAAGGACAAAATCAAATGCACACTGACCACGAGTCCCCACTGCTGCATGTAAATGTGTGGCATTAGGAACTAAAACGAGAATTATATGTTATCAGAGGGTCATGCTTTGATACATATTTAACAGATACTAATTCTGTATGCTGAAAGGGCAATGCTCCAAGATTTTACCTCAACTGTGTACTTGGATTATTATAAAAATAATTTATAAATCGTTCTTGTTTAAGATGAATTTTATCTTTTTCTAGAAAAATTAATAGCAGAATTTCAAAAGAGTTGAATGATTTCTAAAGATTATATAAGATTTCAACTTTACTCTTAATTCATTCTGGTGATTATTAAAACATTAACAGTTGCAAGAGGTCTTTTAAGAACCTTACTGACACACATACACAAAAAGCAAATTTACATGTTTTTCCAGAATAATACATTAGCTACAGAAGCAGCACATGCTAAGATAGTATTTCTACTCTCTAATTCATATCAGACCTTAATAAGTCAAGGATGCATGTTGTAATCTCTACAACAACCACTATGAGAACACTAAAAGAATAGTAAAGGAATGCATAATGGACAAATTAGGGGAGGGAATGAAATAATGAAACAAAATAATTTTAAAAATGATGTCTTCTTTTGCGTCATTTTTTAAGGTTATTTTATTGTTATATATACGGGGGGAGGGGGGTGTGGGAAGGAAAGAGTGAACATGTAAAAGTGGAGAGAAAGGAGAAAAACATCCCAACCACAGTTTTATTTTAACTGTGTTTCAATTTTAACACACTTCTCTTGGCATCATGAATACAAACTCAGTAAGGCAACAGATGATATGAACAACACAAATGACAAATTTAACCCAACTGACTATAAGTTGTTGTTCAGTGCATCCAACAAGCTACAAAATACACATTCTTTTCAGGGTGCCTGGCTGGCTCAGTCAGAAGAGCACGTGACTCTTGATCTTGGGGTTGTGAGTTCCAGCCCCACACTGGGTGTAGAGGTTACTTAAAAACAAAATCATTAAAAAAAAAAAAAAAAACACATGCTTTTCAAGCGTACATGAAACTGGCCCTTAGTGGAGCTATGAAGCAAATCTGAAAAAAGGGGAAGAGTGAAAAAAAATTGAAATAGAAAATTAATATACAATAGAAAAAAAATGAACAGTCAAGGGTTGGCTCTTTGAAAACATTAATAAATTCAATAAACCTTTGACAGGACACATGAAGCACAAGTTGTCATTGTCAGAGTTGAAATCAGGAGACATCACTATAGGTCCTACAGATACTTAAAAGCCTATAAAAATGCAATACAATTTTTATGAAAATATATTTGAGATTTCAAATAAAATGGACAAATTCCAAGAAAACTGCAACTTAACAAAACAGACAAGAGAAAATCAATTAGTTTTATCTCTGTTAAAGAAGCTGACTCTTTAATTTTAAAACCTTCTCAGAATAAGACTCCAGGCCCTCACAGAAGATCCATGAAGTCTTCTAACCATTTAAGTAAGAAATAACATCAATTTTACATAAAATCTTCAATAGACACAAAAAGGGAAACTCTTCTCACCTGTTTTATGATTTTAGCATAACTTTGATCCTAAAACCTGACAAGGATATCATAAGAAAAAAATTACTGACCCATGTCTTTCAGGAACCTAGACATAAAATTCCAAAACAAAAGAGTAATAAAGCAAAGCTGGACTTGTAAAAAAGGAACACTGTACCACAATCAAGGAAATATGAAGGTATGTATGTCAAAAGACATGTAGGAGAATGTTATAGAGGGATTATTATGATACCCCAACTGGAAAACATCCAAATGGCATCAATAACAGAATAATAAATAAATTGTGATATATTCATAGATAGAAACAACAATGAAAATGAACTATTACTACAGGTGTGATGGTTAATTTTATGTGTCAACTGGCTGGGTCATGGTGTCCATATATGTGGTCAAACATTATTCTGAATGCTTCTGCAAGTGTGTTTTTGGAAGAGATGAATATTTAAATTGGTGAACTTTGAGTAAGCAGATTGCTCTCCCTAATGTGGTGGGCCTCATCCAATTAGTTGAAGGCCTGAGTACAAAAAAAAGACTGACCTCCTCCAAGCAAGAGTAAGTTCTGCAACAGAAGGCTTTCAGACTTGAACTGCAACACCGGGTCTCTCTCTAGTCTCCAGCCAGACTTTCTTTGGACTCGAATTGCAACATCACCTCACCTTTGGGTCTGCAGCCTGCTGGCCAACCCTGCAGATTTTGGGCTTGCCAGCCTCCACAATCATGTGAGCCAATTCCTTAATGTAAATCTCTCTATATAAATATACACATCCTATTGGTTCTGTCTCTCTGGAGCACTCTAATACCACATGCAACAGAATGCTGAACAAAAAAACCGAGATACAAATAATTAAAAACATGATTCCATTTAAGTTAAACACAAACAAAACTAATCTAAGATAGTCTATATATGCATATTATTAATATACATTATATAGTTATACGTTCATACTTAATATACATTATATAATATATAGGAAAGGGGATTAGTTTTGTATCTCTATGTATCTCTATCTCTCTGTATATGTCTCTCTCTCTCACTTAGTTCTGTGCAGAACCCCAACTAATATAGAAGTCTAGCAAACACTTTTCAATACTTACCCATTTCCCCTTTCCTCCCTATTTTCTGCTCACACTGGTTTCCTGTGTGAACACTCTTTCTGCCAGAGGCCTGTGAGCAGGCCCCCACCTCTTCCTGGACTTTAACTGGCTCTTTGCAGCCCTGAGACCGCAGTTTAAATGTCATCTCCTCAAAAAGATCTTCAGGGGGCCCCACTAGGTGCCTCCCATTATTGCTTATCAGGCCCTCATTTGGTTTATTCATGGCAGTAATCCCAATCTATCACCAATAAACTTAAAAAAAAAAAAAAAAAAAAACCTGTCTCTCCCATGAAAAATGCACATTCCAAGAGGGCAAAGACATTGCTATGTTTTCTCCCGGGTCTACGGACATTGCCAGGAGCGTTCAATAAATATTTGTTGGATAAGCAAGTGAATGAATAAAGGAATGTCTAACGAGCACACCTCTCAGAGTATTAAATTCAGCATTCTGATCTGGAAGGGAATAAGAACTAGAAACCTCAGAAAAAATGTTCTGAATCCCCTTTCTAAATTGGATCTCTTCAACGTTATCCTGAAACATCTCCCCACATTGACAAAGCC
Organism: Panthera pardus; assembly: GCF_024362965.1. NCBI lineage: Eukaryota > Metazoa > Chordata > Mammalia > Carnivora > Felidae > Panthera > Panthera pardus. The sequence goes on along the minus strand of NW_026526721.1, from coordinate 10,700,932 downwards.
CATCCATCCCAGCCATGGTCAGCACCTGGTAGCCTACAGGGCTCCACCATTCCAGGACCCTGTATTTCAGCCCGTATCCCCTCCTAAGGCAGAGCCAGGACTAAGGGCTGATCCATCACAAGCGTGACGGTCCCTGTGTGCAAGGCCACAGAAGGAAATTTACAAAAAGATGAGAAGACATGCTTCCTCTACTTGAGAAGCCAGGAGCCTCAAGGATAAGTCAAACTATGCCCCTATTGTAAGATAAAGTGTATCTAGCCAATCAAAGCATCAGGATGACTGGATCTGGATGGCCTAGAAAATTCTGGGCACAATAATATTCTCTGTCTTGACCTGAGGGGCAATGATGAAGATTCTTTCTTTAGTAAAAACCCATCAAGCTGTACCTTTATAATCTGTGTACAGGTGATGGCTGCACAGTGTTCAGAGAAGAAACCCGCCAGGACCCACATAAGGGACTTCCTTACGAAGGGCGTGGACTCAAGTGGGAACTCGGGTCCAGTCCTCACTTCCAGAATGCTACCCAGCCGACGCCAGTATAAATCTTTGTCAGGAAGGATTCATCCCTTCATTTGATAAATATTGGTTTGGGCACATCCTGTGTGCCAGGGAGAGCTCTGGAACTGGAGATACACGACAGTGAACACTAATACCCCCCCCCCCCCCACATGCGGTTCACAGTCTGGAAAGCAGAGTTGGACAATAAATAATAAATAAAACACACGGTGTGTCACATGGGGGAGAAGCGGCCTGGAGGACGACGGAGTAGCACGTGGGACCGAGAGTGCAGGGGAGGGGGTACACCTGAAATAAGATGGCCAGGGACCGTCTCCCTGGGAAGGTGACATCTGAGCCAGGACCCAAAGGAGGTGAGGAAGCCAGCGATGGCCTTCTGGGCACCAACTGTTCCAGGAGGAGGGAAGAGCAAGCAGAGAGGCCTGGGGTGGGACCTCGGAGCACGAGGTGTTCACTGAACACGTGCAGGGGGATGCGGGCACAGGGGCTGGCCAGCTACCGCAGGGACACCCCGAAGTCCAGGGGCCCTTGGACAGCGTACGTAAAAGGGACAGAAATGAAAGGTGAGCTTCAAACACAGCTAGTTCAAGACTAAACGGCGCTTAAGTCTTTCAAGCTACCACTGAATTCCAGTTTGATTAACTGATCTATTTGAAGGATTCAAGGTTCCCACAATCGGGATCCTATGACCGTCAGGCTGATACCAGAATGGCCATTAGTTTACACGTGTGGGCAGAACAGGCCATCATGGGGGCTCCCGACTGGCTCAGTTGGTTGAGCCCACGACTCCTGATTTCGGCTAAGGTCATAATCTCACGGTTGGTGAGATCAAACCCTGCATTGGGCTCTGAGCTGATAGCACAGTCTGCTTGGAATTCTCTCTCTCTCTCTCTTTCTCTCTCTCTCAAAATAAATAAATAAATAAATACATACATACATACATACATACATAAATACATAAACAAAGAAACAAACTTAAAAAAAAGAATAGGCCATCATGGAATTCTACCCATGCCCCCAATACCGCCCCCCCCCCCCCCTTACAATAAACGTGGTCATGTACGGAACTAGAGAAGGATCTGGATTCTAGCTGTGAGGTGTCATCACAGGTAATGCAGAAGTGCTCCCACCCCCTTACGCCCTGTCAGACCCCACCGTCTTTTTAAAAATGTTTATTTAAGAAAAAAGTTTTCAATGTTTATTTTTGAGAGAGAGACAGAGCATGAGCGGGGGAAGGGCAGAGAGAGAGGGAGACACAAAATCTGAAGCAGCTCCAGGCTCTAAGCTGTCAGAGCCCGATGTGGGGCTCGAACTCACAGACCATGAGATCATGACCTGAGCTGGTCAGACGCTCGACTGACTGAGCCACCCAGGTGCCCCCCCAGATCCCCCTGTCTTTACAGAGTCTTCCTCTGTTTGGGTTTACGGAGATGAGAGAAAAATGATGGGGAACCAGAAAACCTGAGAAACTGCCCCAATTCACCCACACGTCTGAACTTGCATTCTGGAGGGATGTTCTGCTTACAGGGTTGGGGGTGGGGGGGCTCCTAGCCTCGCAAGTGCTCCTGGGTGTCAGGACTCCCTCTAGCAGTCAGCCCTGCTTCATTATTTCAGGATGGTAGTGCCTGAACCCATGGCCAAACCCTGTTAAAACTCTCCTCTGATTGGCTAAGAAAAGATGTGATTAAGCCCAAGGATCAGCATTTAGGCTGCTGTTTTTCGGAATCAAATGCCGCCAGGAGGTGATTACGTTCAAGCAGAGGGGGGATGTCCCGCCTTCCCAGCACTAGGGGCAGTCTGTTCCCTCACACACCCACACAAACCCCTGACCTCCTTTTCCACCCAAGCCACCTTTCTGGGGCCATCCAGGTGCCTGTCATTGTTCTACACCGAGGCCTCAAAGTCTGTTAAGAATAGAACCATTTATCAAGGGCCCACGTTGATTTATGAAGCCTTGAAAAGCGAAAAGAAACCAATCATTGTTCCTTGTGTTTTCTGATTCCGTGGGAAAACAAACAAACAAACAAAAAAACAACCACACATTTCTTGGCTGGGGCCATCTGTCCCCGACCAGATTTTCCTATGTAACTTCTACGTGCTCTAGTGATTAATACAGAGATGCCAATCTCCAATAACAGGAAAGCCTCAACGGCTGGACTTAACTGGAGTTCCAGGAGGACATGGGAATGGACTGTGATGCTGTTTCTCTTAAGTGTGTGGGGACATAAAGACCCGGAGGATGGGCGCTGGGCCTTGAGCAGTCACGAGGGCTTCAATACACAGAAGACCCGTGCCCGTGGGCTCTGCACCAACACTGAGCGGAATCACAAATGAACCTCGGTGGCCTTCGTTCTAAAATAAGATCGACCTTCCCTCTAGGTAGATTACACCAGGACTTGACCCAGTCTGCACACGGTAGGACTTCGTATGATGCTTTCAGTCTTGCTCAGTTACGGAGATGGTCTCCAATGCCAGCCTGGTCGTGGACAGCGGCAGAATAGTGAAGCGCCAACGTCTTTGGGTGAAAAATGCTCAGACACTGGCAATGCCACGTGTTTCGACCTGATACTAATTAGCTCTCGGCCCCCCGGCCACGAGCCTGCAGAGCGCCTACGACCGACTGCCAGACAAGGCACAGCGTACTTTTACCATATGCCAGCTCACCCTCCCTCGGCCGATCCTCTTAAGTGCGTCGTCACAGATTATAAAATAAATTAAACGGTTAGGAATAAGATTTGGTTTATGACTCGGGTGAGTTGTCACCCCGAATCACGAGCTTCCCTTAGAGCTGTGTCAAAGGGATCCTAACCGAGCGAGCGTGTCCGCTCTGTTTTGCGCATACTAAGCATGGGAAGTGCTCCTGGATGATGAGCCTGCTCGGCCTCTCTCCTAGGCGAGGGAGGGGGCTCGAGGCAGCCCGAATAGAAACAGCCGTGCCAGCTTCATAGGTGAAGACATCGAGCCCCCAAGAGATGGAAGCATGGAGTCCCAATGGGCCACAGGGTCGGGGTGAGGAGCCCCCTGGCTGCTGAGCCAAGCACAGAGAAAGGACACGCACAGCTTCCGGAACAGCAGGTAGGTTTAGTAGAACGTCTAGAAGACAGAAGAAAATTGTTGTGGGCGTTCTCTTTGTGAAAGTTCTGGGCTAGTTCCTGGCTTCCTGGGTCCCCCTTCCCACCAAATATGTGTGAGCTGCCTGCTGTCATTCCCTGGACAGACACTGATGGAGTGCTCCCGCACACCAGGTCTCAGGTCGGGGTACAGGGTGGCCACCAGGGAGAGTCCTGCCCTCAAGCAGCAGGTGTACAGACTACAGAAGGGGCTCATGCTCTGGGCAACCACGGCCCCAGGCATGCTTATAATTCTGTCGCCCGTGTAGGAAAAAACTGCTAGCTGACACTTATTTTTTGTTCTGAGGCTGGAGGGCTGGGCGACGGGTGACATCTGCATTCTTAGGCTCTTATTTAGCACGACAGGCAAGTGATTATTTTCAGAATCGTGGCAAAACAGAAAAGGTACTGAAATGTTATGTATCGAGTGATGAGACTGGAGGACCCTGACCCTTGAGTCGGAAACCAGATCTACCTAAACTCGACAGTCCGATCACTGAATCAGGCAAAGGATACAAACTGTCCAGAGGAAACAGAAGCAGTAAACAAGCACGTGGGGAGACAGAACAATTTTGCAGTCAGAGACGCAGCTGGAAAAGAAGAGACTGTTTCATGAAGATGAGCAGAGAGGTGCCCTTTAAGGGGAGCCTTGAGCCCCTGAGAGTCTGTCAGGTGCATTCGACCTGATGGGTGTAATGTGAGGGCAGGGGCTGAGACAAAGTCCAGGGAATTGGATGGCAATGATGGTTGGGCAGCCGGGTGCCCGGGGAGCAGCAGTGTTTGGATCTGGGCCCACGGGCATCGCTTCTGAATCCCAGGCCGGCTACCGGCCTTCACGGGAACTTTCCAGGCCACACGTAACGACAGTGTGTACCTCACAGGGATGCTGGAATCAAACTAAACGGGGGACCAGAATGAAGAGGCAGCAGGGGGCAGTGGTCAAGGACTCTGGGCTCTGTGATAGAACAGCCTGGGCTCAAATCCTGCCCCGCCCCCAACTTAGCTGTGCAACACGGAGCCGGCGACTTCACCTCTGGGGGCCTCGGTTAGTCCATCCATAAAAGGGAGACGAGAGCAGCTTTTCTGTGTGTTTGTGTCAGGATGTGTCCATATTTCGAAGCACGTTCAACAGTGCCTGGCACAGAACAAAGGCTCTAGAAGCATTTACTTGGCCACAACACACAGAGGAGCCAGCTGCTGTGTGGACTGGCACACAGTAGGTGCTGAGCGGGTGGCTGGGGAAAAGTCACCACAGCCCTTCTCTGGATGTGCTGGGGGCGGGGACAGGAAAAGAGAGTCCCCAAAGCCGGAGGACAATGACTTAGTTTTTAAGCTCTAAGGAAGTACACCAAGACCTTTCAAGGTCTTGCCTGACCATGGGAAAAAAAAAAAAAAAAAAAAAAAAAAAAAAAAGAGCACGTGGGGCAGAAGACTAGAATCCTAGTGGTTTTGTGTTCTGCTCAAGCCGAGTTTGACCTTTTCGCAAATTACTGACTCGGCCCGGAGTGAACACAAGCCGTCTATTCGCCACAAGTTCCAGCGTCTGGCAACGGTCCGGTCCGAAGGCCAGGCTCTGCAGGTAGGCCCTGCTATCTCAGCCACTGTGGAAACCGGGAGAAACAGAACCCCCGGGCTTTGCTTGCTCCCGGGAGGCGGGTCCTCTTCCTAGCTGGCAGCTGACTTCCCAGCTGGCAAACAGGTTCAGACACGCAAACTCCTTCACCGGCCCCTGGGACAGCATCACTCCCCAGACCAACGCGCTGCCGGGACGGGCCCGTGAGCCGGCGTCCTGACAGCTCCAGTGGAGTCGCTGGTGCTGGACAAGCCGCCCCCAGGGCCCTGGGACCCTGCTGTCAGAAAGCAGCTGTCCCTCTGCCCCGCCGAGACATGCATGTGACCCGGCCAGGAAAGGGGACTCCCTGGGGGCCACTGGTGCAGCCATCCACACGTACCCTGGCAGTGCTTTCAATACGCCTGCACGGAGGGCTCTCACCGAGGGGCAGGGGCGGACGGAGCCTAGAGGTCACCTGCCCTGGGGGCAGGGAGAGTGTCCCCTGTGTGGAGAGCTAACATTTGTGGAGGGCATACTGGGGAGCCGGGCCCTCTGAGCACCTTCCAGCTACGGACTCGTGGAATGTTCACGGCGGCCCTACCCACGAGGTGGCCATTACCATCTTCCAGGCCAGTGAGCCGAGGCACAGAGAAGGTGAGCACAGAGAGGGTGAGCAAGCTGCCCAGAGTCACACGACGAGTGAGTGGCAGGGCAGGCGCTCGGCACCGTCACCACTAAGCTTCCACCAACGACCTCTGGGTGTGAGCGCCGGGTCTTCCTCTCGGCCAGAAAGAGTGAGGAGTCCCTCATGGGGTAAGGTCACTCCTGCTTCATGTCAACGAGTGGCCGGCAGGAAGGGAAAGTCCAGGAGAATGCCAGCTGTGGCCCAAAGTGACTACCTAGGAAATCTCCACGGGGAGAGGCGGAGGGTCGGCTCAAGTAGGAAAATTCCAAGTGACTTGTGAGCACCACTATGGTTTCTCTGTCACCAGGAGACCCACCCTGGGCTGGAGCCCTGGCCTGAGGGTCTTCCTTTTTTTTTTTTTTTTTTTTTAATTTTTTTTTTTTTTTAACGTTTATTTATTTTTGAGACAGAGAGAGAGACAGAGCATGAACGGGGGAGGAGCAGAGAGAGAGGGAGACACAGAATCGGAAGCAGGCTCCAGGCTCTGAGCCCAGAGCCCCACGCGGGGCTCGAACTCACGGACCGCGAGATCGCGAGATAGTGACCTGAGCTGAAGTCAGAGGCTTAACCGACTGAGCCATCCGGGCGCCCCGCCCCGAAGGCCTTCCTAAAGGCTCTCCTTTCTTTTTTTTTTTTTTTAATTTTTTTTTCAACGTTTTTAATTTATTTTTGGGACAGAGAGAGACAGAGCATGAACGGGCGAGGGGCAGAGAGAGAGGGAGACACAGAATCGGAAACAGGCTGCAGGCTCCGAGCCATCAGCCCAGAAGGGCTCTCCTTTCTTTATTCTCTCCCCCCACACCCCAACTCAGCAGAGGCGAATTGCTTTTCCGGTTTGGATCAGTCACAGGGGTAGGAGCCACACGCTGCTGTGTTGCTGGAAGTGCGCATGTTCACAGTCTTGAAGGAAGAAGACTAGAAAATACATGTGGACCCAGAGGGCACAGTTACAAGCATCTCCTGAGGATGCTAGAACACAGTGCCAAGGGCTGCCTTCAACCCCACCTGCCGAGAGGCCAGGCGCAGGGCCCGGATGGGCTCTTGGATGGGCTCCAGCACCGCACCACCCGAACCCCAAGGGAACCGTGCAGAGCAGAGCAGGGAAAGTCAGCTGAAACTCACCAACCGCGCAAGCCTCAGGGTCAACCCACCCGGTGAAGAAGTCAGCGGGGTCTGGCACGTTCACCGACCGCTTGTTGGTCTGCACACCCCACGACGTGGTTGTCACTTCAAGAAGGGAAACAGGAAGTGAGGAGGAAGGTGGGGGTCAGGCCTAGCGGGAAAAGCTTGAGACGAGAACGAGGCGCCTGCCTGGGCGTCTCTTTGCCATCAGCCATGAACTTGCCCGCGAGACTGCTTGCAATCTCAACCTCTCTGAGCGCACCGAGGGGCCACCAGGTGGTTTCCAGAGCTCGCGTCCTATCCTCTCACGATACGAAGGCGGAATCGTGCTGCCCGGTTCTGTGGCCACAAGCCGTGTGTGGCTATTTCAGTTAAAGTTACTTACACAGAAAATAAGAAATTCCGTTTCTCAGCAGCACCAGCCACATTTTGAGCACTCAATAGCATGTGACAATTTAAAGTAATCTAAGTGAAATAAAATAAAAAATTCAGCTCCTCAATCGTATCCACCACGTTTCTTAGGCTCAGTGGCTCAGTGGCTCTTGCCCTGGGCAGCACAGATAAAGAACCTTTCCATCAACACAGAGTTGGTGGGTTGGGCAGTGTCGAGACTGGGCAGAGACATATGGTTCATAGAACATCCTTCCAGTCACTTCTTTAAAGGAGGATCAAGTCTACTTAAAAGCAACAAGAGAACTTGGGGCACCTGGATGGCTCAGTCACTTAAGCATCCAACTCTTGATTTCGGCTCAGGTTATGATCTCATGGTTTGTGGGTGCAAGCCCCGCGTCGGGCTCTGGGCCAACAGTGCAGAGCCTGCTTGGGATTCTCTGTCTCTGCCTCTCCTCTGCTCTCTCTCTCTCTCTCTCTCTCAAAAACGAAAAAATAAACATTGAAACAAACAAACAAAAAAAAAACAGCAAGAAGAGAGCTGGATGTGTTTGTTGTGCACAAGCAGGTTTAGACCAGGAAAGGACCATATTCATCAAAGTTACTTGCAGGTGAGTTAAACTACCATACCGCCATCCCAAGGTTATGGTCAATGGTAAGATACGAGCACACTCCCCTTAAAAGTTCAGTACAGGGGCGCCTGGGTGGCTCAGTCGGTTAAGCGTCCGACTTCGGCTCAGGTCACGATCTCACGGTTCGTGAGTTCGAGCCCCGCGTCGGGCTCTGGGCTGATGGCTCAGAGCCTGGAGCCTGCTTCCGATTCTGTGTCTCCCTCTTTCTCTGCCCCTCCCCCCTTCATGCTCTGTCTCTCCCTGTCTCAAAAATAAATAAAACGTTAAAAAAAAAAAAAAATTTTAAAAAAAGTTCAGTACAAGATAAAGATGCCATCTGACACCACTATAATCATTGTTAAAGTGCCATGTGGCTGAGAAATTAAGCCACAAGTTTTGTAAAGCACGTGTCAAATTATCACTAGTTTCAGAGGGTATGACTTTACAGCTGGAAAATACAAAAGAATCAACTGAACCCCTGTTAGAAACAGTAAGAGGCTCAGTGTGGTGGTTAGTTACAAAGCTAATCCATAGAAACAACACTTTTCTTTATATGACAGTAGAAGTCACTATAATAGTAAAAGACAGCTCGCATTTTAATACATTTCCTACGTTTGCATAAAAAATATTTACACCCAAGAATCTGAAACATGAATACAAACTACAAACAACAGACAGGATCTACATGAAGAAAATGTCAAATCTCTATTGGTGGCAAAAAGGTGGCCCAAATAGGTAGAACATTATAGAAACGGAACATTCCGGATGCGAATATTCACTTAAATAACTATAAGCCCAAAGCAATCTCACTCCAAATCCTAACAGGTTTGCTTGTTGCACTTCTTATTCCATTCTTTGTAGGGGGTGGAGGAGAGTTTGAACGTGACAGAATGAATGATTCTGAGGTTTATGAAGAATAAGCAAATGAGGGGCACCTGGGTGGCTCAGCCGGTTGAGCAAAATGGCAAGTTTTGACGGAGCTACGTAAATCAAGTGAGATACTGTCATTTAAAAGGTGCTGAGGGGCGCCTGGGTGGCTCAGTCAGTTAAGTGTCCGACTTTGGCTCAGGTCACGATCTCGCCATTCCTGACTTTGAGCCCCCCACTGGGCTCTCTGCTGTCAGCACAGAACCTGCTTGGGATCCTCTGTGCCAACCCCCCCCCCCCCCCCCCCCCCCGCCGCTTCTCACCCACGTATGTGCGCGAGTTCTCTCTCTCTCTCTCGCTCTCAAAAATAATAAACATTTAAAAACTAAACCAAAATAAAATAATAAGAGTCCATTGTTTTATAAAAAATGCTGAGTTTGAGGAGTCTGGGTGGCTCAGTCAACTGAGCATCGGACTCTTATTTTTTTTAATGGTTATTTATTTTTGAGAGAGACAGAGCATGAGTAGGGGAGGGGCAGAGAGAGGGAGACCCAGAATCCGAGGCAGTCAGCACTGGGCTGTCAGCACAGAACCCGACGTGGGACTTGAATTCACAAACCGTGAGATCATGACCTGAGCCGGAGTCGGACGTTTAACAGACTGAGCCACGCAGGTACCCCTTGAGCACTGGACTCTTGATTTCAGCTCAGGTCACGATCCCAGGGCCGTGGGATCGAGCCCCACGTCAGGTTCCACGCTGAGCATGGAGCCCCCTCGAGAGTCTCTCTCCCCTCTCCCCTGCTTGCACACACACACTCTCTCAAAAATAAAAATTAAGAAAAAAAAAAAACAGTAAGAAATGAAACTGGCTGGAAAATGAAACGCTGAGAGAGAAGAATGGGGGAGAATTAGACCCATTAATTGTTAAAGAAGGCTAACATGTTAGGCCACAGCCACTAAAATAGCATGAAATAGGTTCAGAAATGGGAAAAAAGATTAACACCCTGATTAATACCGACATGTATTTCAAATCTGTGGGATTTGGAATGCACAGGTAACATGCAAAAAGAAAACCAGAAATCTGCCTTACTCCTTATACCAAAATACCCAATGAATTAATGGCAAACATCAGAATATATATATATATATACATATATATATATATATACACACAAAAAATATGTACAAATATATACAAAGCCCAGGAAAGGACTTTAGGTATGAGACAAACCCAGAAGACTGGAAGGCAAAAAAAAGTTCCACATCTGAACTACAAATAAAAAGAGTAAACATTTCTGTGGGATAAAAACCACATACATTCAAATGGCAAACTGGGGGCAATGTCTGCAATATACATGATAAAATACCAATTTCTTTAATATACAGGAAATTCTTACACATTCTTAAGTCCACAAACTTACCAGAAAAGTAGCAAAAAGATATAAACAATCAACTCACAGGAACAACAACAACAACCCAACAAGAGTTCGAGAAGCATAAAAGATGATCAACCCTGTTCCTACTTTAGGAAAAACCGGTTCAAACAAAGAGATACTATTTTTCACTTCTGAACGACGATCTTGGCAGTGATCTAAAATGCTTTAGAATCCCTTTCGTTGGCAAGCATGTGGGGAAAGAGGAAGTTTGATGCAGTGTAGGGGTTAATATACAGGAGTGTAAACATTTTGGAGAGCAAGCTGGCAGCATCTATTGAGACGCAAAATCACTAAACCCTCTGACTCAGAAATTCCACTTCTAGAAATGTAACATACACATTTGCACAAGTAAACAAAGATATATGTATAAGGAGCTGCTTGCAAGAATGTTTATATAGGGGGAAAAACCCACAAACAATGTAAATGTCTATCAGTAGGAATTGTGGTTAAATGTTATATTCTTTTTTTTTTTTTTTTTTTAATTTTTTTTTTTCAACGTTTTTTATTTATTTTTGGGACAGAGAGAGACAGAGCATGAACGGGGGAGGGGCAGAGAGAGAGGGAGACACAGAATCGGAAACAGGCTCCAGGCTCCGAGCCATCAGCCCAGAGCCTGACGCGGGGCTCGAACTCACGGACCGCGAGATCGTGACCTGGCTGAAGTCGGACGCTTAACCGACTGCGCCACCCAGGCGCCCCTATTCTTTTTTTTTTTTTAATGTTATATTCTTATATTGAAATGCCAGGTAGCCATCAAAAGAAATGCAGTCTATTGGAAAGATAGCCACAGTATTTTAAAAAGGCAAGTAGGAAAAGAGCGTATAGTATGACATTACATGAATATATATACATGGTATATATCTAAGTGCATTTATCTCTTTATCTACACCACATACACATTGATGCATGCATAGAACATGCATGAAACAGTATACATAAAACTTAACAGAGGCTATCTTTAAGAAACAGGTTGCGAGAAGAGGATGGGGAATTTTTAGTAAGTGCCTTCATTTATTTTTATGGCCGAGTATTACTTCTATAATGAATTATTCTTCAGATCAAATAGCAATCTAGACGAATGAAAAAACCCATGGTTGGTACTCAGAAATGTGTTATGAGTTGTGCTCTTCAGAAAGTCCTCCCTAATGCCATTAGATACTGTTACACCAGCACGCTGTGGACCTAACGCAATGGTGCGTAAACTCTTTGCTAAAGCCAGCTTAGAATGGCAGTGCTCTCTGGCAAGAAGGTTAAGGGGTGAGTTATCCCGGACCCAAAGCACAGAGAACTGGCTCTAAGAAGTATGAGCCCAGATCGTACAGTGCTAAAGTCCAACCTTCAGTCCCCACTGGTGCCACCCTATGATGTAATCATCTGGAATTACTGTAACCGGGGACAGACTGCGGGGTGACAGGCTGCTGTGGGGCTAACCATAAAGCTTTTAAAGATCGGTTCATTTAATTAAAAGCACAGCAGGCCGCTGAGTACTAAGCAGACAGCATGCATCTCATTAAGGAAGGTCATCTTTCCTGGCACGAAGTAATGGAAACCAGGGCAGCATTCAGAGATAAGATCACAAGTTGATTTTGCCCTCTTAGGGACAAGATTTGGCAGAGAATGACCAGCCACCTTCTATCAAGGGTGCTAGAGTCTGGCTGGTGCAGTAAGTGGAGATTTAGCAGATGACAGTGAATTTCTGAAAAGATGTGTCTCCTAAAAGGCATTCTAAGAACAGTGAAAGAGAAAAGAGGGAGAGAAAACGAAAGGATATAAGGAAAGAAGAAAGGGAGGGCAAGAGAGAGTGAAAGACTCCCAAGCAAACATGGTATTTACTTTTCAATTACAGAATTTTTTAAAAAAATTGTGCCGGAAAGGGGCGTCTGGGTGGCTTAGTCGGTTAAGCATCCGACTTCGGCTTAGTCACGATCTCAACGGTTCGTGAGTTCGAGCCCCTTGTTGGGCTCTGTACTGACAGCTCAGAGCCTGGAGCCTGCTTTGGAATCTGTCACTCCGAATTCGAACATTTATTAATAAATGTCTAAAAATAATTTTTTTAAATAATAAAAATAAGAATAAAAATTGTGCTGGGAAGTCTAGGATTTTTTTTTTAACGTTTATTTAGTTTTAAGAGCAGAGAGAGACAGAGAGTGAGCAGGGGAGGGGCAGAGAGAGAGGGAGACACAGAATCCCAAGCCGGCTCCAGGCTCTGAGCTGTCAGCACAGAGCCCGACGCGGGGCTCGAACCCACAAACCGCGAGATCATGACCTGGGCCGAAGTCAGACACTTAACTGACTGAACTCCCCAGACGCCCCTAGGATTTCTCATCATCAGCATTAATGATTTTATGCTTTAGGGCTCATGGATTTTTACATCCATTGTCTTGAGATTTGTTTTTACAGTGTTTCGGGGTTTTTTTGTTGCCGTTGTTTATTTATTTATTTTGAGAGAGAGAGAAGGGGAGAGGGAGAGAGAGAGGGAGAGTGAGAATCCCAAGCAGGCTCCACATTGTCAGCGCAGAGCCGCACATGGGGCTCGATCCCACAAACCGTGAGATCATGACGTGAGCCGAGATCAAGAGTCAGAGGCTTCATCGACTGAGCCACCCAGGCGCCCCACCGCGTTTTGTTTCTTAAGTTGTTTTCAACTTTGTAGCAGAGTTCATTCCACGGTAAAGCATACTTGAGCTAAGCTTTTACAAGTGATGACAGGCCACGCTAGCCTCCTGGTGTGACACATCCTGCTACAGTGTTCCTAATGTTGAGCAGCACCTCAGCCAGTTAATCTCATACACATGCTCCCATGTGCGGGAACCTCCTGGGAAAATAAGGCTTAGTATTTAATGGACTTAAAAGAGCAATACTTTCATTTTTATGTTAGTGTTTTACTTCTACCGCCGTACTTAATATTTATTCAGTGCCTACTGTGTGGCAGGCACTGTCCTAGGCACAGGATAAATAGCAGTGAGCGACTCAGACACCGTAGTATTTAGATTTTAAGACTAGTTTTAATAAAATTGCTAGCATGTACTAAACACTTACTTTGAGCCTGGTGTTATTCTTAGCTCTTTATTTTGTGAAAATTAATCAAGGGAAACCTGGCCAAAATGGGAGGCCAGAAGGGGGAGTGCTATCACCTTACCTCCGATCAAATGGCGGGAGGGAGGAACCTTGCACCAGGATACTACTTGATCACAGCCAATAGGAGGAAGAAAGGGTTTCTCCTGCCCCAGCAACAGCTCAGCCAATGAGAAGCCACAATACTTGAATTCCCTGTTTAGGCCAATGGCTTTTTTGTTTACACAGCCCTCCCAACCTCCCCTTTCTTGATGTAAGAACATTCTTCTCCTTTGTTCTCCAGGCTTGTCTGTGGTTTAGCCTTAGTTTGCTTCTGTGGAATTGCAATTCTGTTATTCCGGAATTAACGCATTTTTGTTGGTAAAACAACTAACAGCTTTATTTAATTTATTTTATTTACATTATTTTATTTTTAATTTTATTATTTTTAGTTACCTGGACACCACTGTTTTTTTTTTTTTTTTAATTGAAGTACGCTTGACATATAATATGGAGTTTTATTTTTAAGGTTAACAATTTATATTTATCCTTATTTAGGGAAGGAAGAATTCTTCCTCTACCCTTTAAAGTCTTCCAGCTGGACCAAAAATTACTTTGACCTGAGACAGATTAACAGGAGAAGTTTTATTATGTGTGCATGGAGACCCAATAGTGAAATTGAGACCCAGAGAAATGACCAAGGCATACGGTTTTCATACTTTTTAGACAAAGAAACAATACATCTGTAAGGAATTGACAGGACAAAGAAAAACTTAACTTTTGGGAGCTTCAATTAGTAAGGAATTCTTTTTTTTTTTTATTTTTGAGAGAGAAAGGGAGAGAGTGCGAGCAGGGGAGGGGCAGAGAGAGAGGGAGACAGAATCGGAAGCAGGGTCCAGGCCCTGAGCTATCAGCCCAGAGCCCAACGCGGGGCTCGAACCCACAAACCCATGAGATCACGACCTGAGCCCAAGTCGGATGCTCAACCGACTGAGCCACCCAGTCGCCTCTAATTAGTAAGGAATTCTAATCAGAATTTGGACTAGGGTCATAATTAGTAAAAAGTAACAGGGTTATTTGTACAGCTTTCTCAGCCCCGAATTTCTCTCTGATGGTAAGGATGTCTCTTCTCTTTACCTCCTAGTACAGGGAGGGTACCTTCTGCGTGGGAGGATTATATCAGGGGCAGAGGGCAGTCTGAGTGTCTTCTTGCACAGGCCGTCTCTTAAGTAACCTTTTTAAAAAAGAGTCAGTATGCCAAAGTGGCACATTTTGGGGTGGCCTGCCCTTATTCCCTATATTCACAACCCCGGGAGGTAGGTACTTTAAAAACAAAGAGACCAGGGATGCCTGGGTGGCTCAGTTGGTTAAGCGTTCAACTCTTGATCTCAGCTCAGGTCTTGATCTCAGGGTCATGAGTTCAAGGCCCGCACCGGGCTCTGGGCTGGGAGTGAGGCCTACTTAAAGACACCAAAGCGCAAAAAAGTCACTCGCCCAAGGTCACACAGCCAGTTGCTGGCAGAGCTGGGATTTGAACTCAGGCTGACTTGGCTTTGGGACCCACCCTCCTATTCCCAACATCATAACACCTTTAAGCATTCAGGACTCTAAAGCAAGGTTGGCGTGTGCCCGTAACAAATGGCACTTAAGGATCTTCCAGGCGCACACGCCTGGACCTTTCCACTTTCAGCGGAGCCATAAGAGTTAAGATTAATACCAAGCAGCAAAGGAACCTGCCATCAGGTGATCCTGCCAGTGTGGCCCCTGTGCTATCTAGTAGAGAAAACGAAGGAGGAGAAGGAAATAAATGACAAGGGAATGAGTTAACAAACAAATTAAATGGCCACCCAACACGAATCATCATCCAGTAATATAATCATGGCCGTTAAAGTGGGGTCGTTGATAAAGACAAAACAAATACTTTCGGAGTATCTCGTGCCTTCAGATACTAGTACAGACACTGCTGTGCTGTATTTAACACCTCACCGCATCCAGGAAAGGTGAACGCACCCCCTCGCCCTCCTTTTACAGACTGAAGATGAAGCTTGGAATCTCGGCCACAGCCCTCGAGGTGACCAAGCCGCTACTGAGGCATGTACCGCCCCGTTCTGTCCTCTGCACGATGGCCCCCCCACCCCAGCAAGTGCGGGGAGTCATCCCCCCCATACAATGTCTCTACCTCCCACCCCACCTCACTCACGCCACCGTCTCAGGCGGGCTCACCACGTGGAGGACCAGGTCATTTTCCCCAACTTGCTCTACACAACTGAAATGCTCCAAACGGGGAGGCTACAAAGTATTCTGCCGATGAGCAGTTATTTCCCAGTACGTGTCAAGAATAAATATTTGGCAAAACAGAGCAAATTAGGGTCAAAGTGTTAGCCCCCTGCAAATGTATTGACCATTTCAAAGAAATACACCACTTCAGGATTGATTTTAAAAATAAAAACAGTCTGGAAATCCTGTGTCGGGATCAACAGGGGGCTGAGTTTGAAGGCTACGTTCACCCCAGGACAGGGGCTCCCATGTGAGAGAACACGTCCTGCTGCACAGGTCTGGAGACCGATCTGCCAGCACAAGCTTTACTTTTATAAGTAGTCTATGTGGTAACCTAAAATCGGAAGCCAGCTCAGAAAATTCCCGTTATCTCTGAAATGGTGTCTGATTCATCTGAATGAGTTCCCTTTGTATTTCTTTATGCTGATAGCTTGAATGTTTGAGACAGAGAGAGAGAGCACATGTGCAAGAACGTGCATGTGGGGGAGGTCCAGAGAGAGAGAGGGAGAGAGAGAATCCCAAGCAGGCTCTACACTGTCAGCAAGGAGCCTGATGCGGGCCTCGATCCCACAAACCCTGAGATCATGACCTGAGCTGAAATCAAGAGTCAGATGCTCAACCGACTGAGCCACCCGGGTGCCCCTTTGTTGATGATTGTTTTAACTATTATTTTTTTATTTTTTTAAGTTTATTTATTTATTTATTTTGAGAGAGACAGAGAGTGCAGGAGGGGTAGAGAGAGTGAGGGAGAGAGAGAATCCCAAGCAGGCTCCACACTGTCAGCACAGAGCCCGATGCAGGGCTCGATCCCACAAACCGTGAGATCATGAACTGAGCTGAGACCAAGAGTCCGACACTTAACCGACTGAGCCACCCAGGTGCCCCTCCGCTGATAATTGGAGTCATAGTCCCGACAAACCTCAAACCTGAGCCTGAGGCAGAGGAAGTGCCAAACTCGAACCAGGCATGGCTGGAGTAGGAGGACCACATGCCCCTGTGCTTCCTGTTCCCACCGAAGGCCCGGCATGGCCCGGTGGCAGGGAAGGGGCCACTCGGGAGGTGGCTCTCGCTCCCTTGGTCTTCTGTGGGCAGGGGAGGCGGTCCCTCCGCGTGAAAGTTTCAACTACAAACTAATCTTTAAATAGCTTCTTTTGCGGTACAGGCGTGACTTCTTCCTGCTGAAAATGCACTTTCTGTCCTGATGCCTGAATTAAAGTCTAAGTCAACAGACGGGCTCCATCGCAGAACATACGCGAAGTTACTTCCCCCTGGTGGCCAGTGCCGGTGTTTTGAACAGCATGGGACTGGCTCAGGGGCAAAGCTCTCTGCCTCTCGGGCCGGGAGGGGCCCCGGATACCCTGCTCTGTGGCAGCCCCCTAACAGTGGCACTGGGACAGTTTTGCCTGTCCTGGCTGACTTGTCTCTAGCTGTCCTCATTATTCATGTGCTCTGGGTTCTTTGGGTGGGGCGGGGGTGGGAGAGGGGAGGACGTTACTTCCGGGGAATTACACGGGCAGTACAAAAGGCGGCGGGTAGGGGCCAGGAGACCTGTTCTAGTTCCAGCCAATGTCCCGGGAGCACCCCTGAGGAGACATCATCCCCTCTCTGAGCCTTGATTCCTCCTGAGAGAAAAGCAGGGTGTAGGCTGAGGGGCCCTTCCTGCCCTGGTTCTGCGAGAGTGCCCACGGTCAGAGGCCCAGTTGCAGCGGGATTCTATGTGCTGAGTAGTTTTGCAAAGGGGGAAGAAGCCTTCTTCTACAAAAGAGGCAAAGATAGTATTTTTCTTAGAAGGTTGTAAGAAGGATTAAATGATGTGCTGGGTACCCCGGGGGGC
Source organism: Panthera pardus (assembly GCF_024362965.1). NCBI lineage: Eukaryota > Metazoa > Chordata > Mammalia > Carnivora > Felidae > Panthera > Panthera pardus. The sequence goes on along the minus strand of NW_026526721.1, from coordinate 10,683,478 downwards.
TCAGTCAGTTAAGCGCCTCACTTGGGCTCAGGTCATGATCTCACGGTTTGTGAGCTCGAGCCCCGCGTCGGGCTCTGCACTGATAGTGTGGAGCCTTCTTGGGATCCTCTCTCTCTCCCTATCTCTCTCTCAAAATAAACAAATAAACTTAAAAAAAAATAAATGATGTGCATAAAATATTTGGAACAAATGGTGCTTCATAAACAGGGTGCTATCATTAATTGTACTTTATCATCCAAACTTAAGAGTCAAAGGGGTACGACTGATAACTTTCCCGGGACGACGGGCATAAATCAGACGTGCAAATGGGACATATTGTCACCTGTCAATAAGTAATAGCCATCAGGAGATTTGGAAAAGTCCCAAGTAAGCAAGAGACTGTAAGAACAAACATTTCACATAAGTGGTCTGGCCCTGTGAGGCTCTCTTTGGCAGACCCTCCAATGCTGAATGGACAGAATCAATGCAGCGGTCAGTTAAACGCCCTCTGACACAGGTTTCTTTCACATCAGCCCCATGTAAATTTCTAAGTGACTGAAATTCACGTCCTCTGCAGCTACAAACCCGCAGACAGGCCTCTCACTGACCAGTGTAGGACTCGAGTATGGGTGTGAAGGAAGCAGAATATGTCACCCCCCCAAGTATCCCTCTTTGACATGAAAGTTATTTTGAGCTGAAGGCAATAAAGTTCTATCTCCTCCCTCTTTTTCTGCCTAAAGGCAGCATGTAAAGTCTCCTTTTACTGGAGACAACTCCAGACTCTTTATCAGCCCAGAGAAGACACCAGAGGAACCTTACTCCTCCCACATCTTTACCTTTCCACAGTCGGCTGCCCTTGGAAGCCTGAAATGGCTTTTCTCCGCCCTGTCGTTCCTCTGCAAGTATGTCGTTCTTTGTTCAAGAGGATTGATAAGCCGAGTTCCATTCCGCTGAGGCTTCTCCCTTGTGACATGCACGGCACCCAGTAATAACGGTCTGTTTTTTCTCTTATTAATCTGTCTTTTTGTTAAAGAGCCGCAGCCGAAAACCCAGGATGAGTAGAGGTCAGGTTCTGCCTCGCCTACAGGTGGGAGAGCCGGATGGAAAACTACATTCACACTAGAGAAATTCCCTTCTTGAGCAACTTCCTGCTTGGAAAAGTCTGATTTTAACATGTGGGCGTGCTGGGGAGCAAAGGGCAAATGGGCCCTGTTCTAACCATGTGCCACTGATGTAAGAGTGTAAAGCCACCCATATCGTTTCGAGAGCCAGAAATGGTCTCACAGACATTATCCAACTCAACCTGCTCACTTTATAGAGGAAGCGACTGAGGTTTGGTTAAATAACTTGCCCAACGACATGTGGTTTTTTATGGATCTACTAAGTGCTTTGGTTACGTTGACCAACTGACCATAACACACAGGAATCAAAAGTTAATTCTTCGTCTTTGCTGCTAACCTGTGAGCCCCACGAAGGTGGGGATGGTTGGTGTCTGTCACTCACCAAAGGCTGTCTAGGGCTGCGCCCCCTCATGCTGATGTCACCATGACCGTGGGGTGGGGATGACTGTCTTCATTCTGCAACCAAGGAGGCGGGGCCTTGGGGCGGGTGGGAGACTCACCTGGGGTCCCAGGACTGGTTCTGAAACCAGCACAGTGCTCAGAATAGGCATCCAGTAAACGTTTGTTGAATGAATGGATGAACGAATGAACGAACAGACGAACGAACGAATGAATGAATGAATGAATGAATGAAGTGATGGAGCCAAGGTTCAAATCCAGGTCTTTCTGGCTCCAGCGCCCAGGCCCTGCCTTCTGCTTGAACACAAGAACATCACTATGGCTGTCACTGATATACCAAGAGCACTCAGATACACCGTTAAGTATAAATAAATGGCTGAAGGAGTAACAGAGCTGTAACTCATCTGAACCTCCGTTTCCTGTGGATAAAAATACTTTCTTCACCGAGCAGCCCTGGGGTTTCAATAAGATGTGAAAGACATGAAAAATTCATGTGCAGAGCTGTACTCTGTAAGATGACGAGGGCCCAAGCTCTGGAGGTTGCCAAAACGAGGCTTGAATCAGAGGACCAGCACTTCCTGGCTATGCGACCTAGGACAGGCTACTTGGCCTCTGCTGGCCTCAGTCTCCACATCTGTGCAATGGGGATGTTATTGCACCTATCGTGCAGAGTTCTTATAAGAAGATGAAAAGAAATATATTACACATAAAAAAACTTCACCGTAATGAATGGGAACTACTTTATCATCTTTAAAATAAAGCAGAGAGGCGCCTGGGTGGCTCAGTCAGTTAAGCATCTGACTCCTGATCCATTAAGCCCCCTGCCCCTTGCGTGTGATTTCGGCTCAGGTCATGATCTTATAGTTCGTGAGTTTGAGCCCTGTGTTGGGCTCTGCGCTGACCACGTGGAGCCTGCATGGGATGGGATTCTCTCTCTCCCCCTGCCCCTCCCCAGCTCACACACACACACACACACACACACACACACACACACACACTCTCCCTCTCTCTCTCTCTCTCTCTCTCTCTCCCTCCCTCCCTCTCTCTCTCTCTCTCTCAGAAATAAACTTAGTAAATAAATAAAATAAAGCAGGAAGTTTAACAAAAAAATATAAAGGGGGGAAGGAAAACACGCTACTGTTACGTTGAGTGAAAACAAATCCAAACTCGGCTATCTGAACTAACCGACACTTTCATTTTTTAAATCTGAATTCAGGCCAGCCTCAAATACTTGTTCCTATGGCGTTGATTAGGACTAACACAGGAGTTTCACCCCACATCTGCTGAAATTAGCACCGAAAGGAAAAATACTGTCCTGACCCTTCCCAACGTCAATGGGTCCAGTTTCCCGAGCTCTCCTTTCAGAAACGGAGTGGCTAACAGCTTTTGATACTGTAGAAACCTAATAACCGAGCTATAATCCTATCAATGGGGTATTTTATGTTCAGTGGTGCCACCTAAAACTGTGGAGAAAAGGACTTTTATAGGGTTGAAGCTTAAAAAAAAAAACAAAACAAAACAGATTAGAAAAAACCTTCATAAGCACTTGAGGGTTAGCTGCTCCAAGAAGTCAGAAGAGTTTACAAAGAAAACAGTGTCCTAACAGATGAGCTCCCGCGGCAGGCAGCCTGAGATGGCCCAGGGACCTCCACCTCCCGGGAGTCCCGCCCTGGTGGGCGCCCCCTGCCCCTGGCACAGCCTCACTTCTCACCCACAGAGCAGAGCAAAAGTGGCGGGGTTCCTTCCGCTCTGAGGTTAGGACTGCGGATCCCCTGCCTGTCACGTGCCCTTCCTCGCTCGCTCGAGGGAAGCCAGCTGCCAGGCCGGGAGGTGCCCTGTGGAGACGCCCACGTGGCAAGGAGACCGGGGAGGCCTCTGGCCAACAGCCACCAAGGAGGTGAGGCCCTCAGCCCAGGAGCCCCCCAGAAAGGCAATCCTGCGGCCAACCACGTGAGGGAGGCTGGAAGCAGACACTCCTTCTGCGTGGCCTTCGGAGGAGGCCGACCTGGAGGGAGAGGCGCCAAGCAAAGCCGTCCCTGGAATCCTGACCCTCAGAAACCGTGGGATAATGAAATGTATTGTTTTCAAGCGCTAGGTCTTGGGGCGCCTGGGCGGCTCGGTGGGTGAAGCGTCGGACTCTTGCTTTCGGCTCAGGTCAAGGTCACGGTTCGTGGGTTCGAGCCTCACGTCGGGCTCGGTGCTGACACCGAGGAGCCTGCTTGGGATTCTCTCTCTCTCCCTCTCTCTGCCCCTCCCCAATTCTCTCTAAAGAAATGACCATGTTTTGAGTCGGTTTGTCGCACAGCTGTAGATAACTGATACACCAACGCAGGTGGTTATGTTTACTCCGTCCTAGTCAGTGATAAGCATTTTATGTACATCGTAACACGTACTGTCACCACCCCCACTTTACAGGTGGGGAAACTAAGGCACGGTGGGAGAAACAGCATCCTCAGACTCCCACTGTGGACCCGCGTGGTGAAGGTTTGCTTCAGACCCGTGCCCTCTGCCAGCGGGCGGCACTGTCTCTTCTCGCGCACACTTCAGTGGGGAGGGGAGCATATTAAACCCCATCAAATCTTTTGACATTAAAAAAACATAAGTAGGGGCGCCTGGGTGGCTCAGTCGGTTGAGCGTCCGACTTCGGCTCAGGTCATGATCTCGCGGTTCGTGAGTTCGAGCCCCGCGTCGGGCTCTGAGCTGACGGCTCGGAGCCTGGAGACTGCTTTGGATTCTGCGTCTCCCTCTCTCTGCCCCTCCCCCGCTCACGCTCTCTCTCAAAAATAAATAAACATTAAAAAAAAAAAAGAAAAGAAAAGAAAAAAGAAAAAAGAAAAAAGTTTGCTGTCACAGCCGAATTGTATTTCAAGTGACTGGCACTCGCCCCCCCAGCCCTTGAAAGGGGTCCCGACGATCGGCACCGAAAATGTGGTCCGCGGGGGCCTATCTCCGCTGCCACCCTCAATGCGCACACTGATGTGCGACGCTGCTGTGTGTGCACAGCTGGCTGCTGCCCCCCAGGAGTGATGCAGTCACGCAGCCCGGGAAACGGGTCCCCTCAGGCGGCGGGGATGACAAGCGTGGGCTGGACTGTCTGAGGACCTTTTTCAAAAGTCAAGAGGCGACGAACACAACCTGAAATATGGACACAGGAATCAGACGCCAGCAGCTTCTGCTTTAGCCACTCTGTCCTCTCACGAGGCCGGTTTGTGTTTTGTTCCCTTTGGGGACTGTCTTGGGGGCCGGAAAGTCCTGGCTGCAGGGCAGTGACAGTGGATGCTACCGCTGCTGAGTGCCCGGTGGTAGGGGACAGAGCTGAAAGCGACCCACACGCTTGCTCCCACGACACGGGTGACGGGGAGGGGCCCAAGGAACCTCACGGATATAAAAAATCATTTGATTCATGTAAGAGTCAGAAATTCTAAAATTAGGGATATAGTGAATAAATTCTAAAATAAACTTTGCACGGATGAAACACACGGTTGGGGGTTTTGTGGGCTTTTTTTGTTTTTTGTTTTTAACATAGAACATGCTGAACATTTCCAAAGAAATTAAACCATACCATATTGGTTTACCGTCACTCTACTCTTTGGGGGTGGGTGTCGGGGCCGGTTTACACACGGTTCAAGTTTGAGAAACCACATGCCTCCGACACTCGGGTGAGGCTAAAAATGGCCTGAGAATGCCTGGATTTGACACTGCAGAGGAAGCCGACTGCCGCTGTCCAGCTGGAATGTCGCATCTCACGACACGCTGCCACAGACTGACTTGTAACAGGAAGAGGCAGAAACACGGCCAAGGGCCCACAGTCTTGGGAGCAGAAGTCAGCCCCCAAGTAGCATCAGCCGTGCTACCCCGGACACGGACACTAAAACCATCTCCATCATCCAATTCCTATTGAATGGTATCCTGTCTACAAAAATCGGTTCTGGGAAGACAAGTCCAGCATGTGACGTCTGGAGACTGAGCAGCCGCGGAAAGGGAGGCGCACGGAGGCGAAGGGAGGCAACCCCAGGTTAAAGCACACACCCCGATCCCGCGTGTCACCTCCCAAAGGCTAGGGCTCTAGGGCAGACAGCCAATCACCCTGCTTTCCAGCTACGAGGTCAGACACCACTCAGAGAAGGGAGGCGTCAGACCACGAGCCTGACTTCTAGTTTAGACATGAGGCAATCGAGGCACGGATCTGGCTCAAAATGGAACCCAGTGGCCAATTACTCAAGGATCTTTTCATGGCCCAACAACGCCTCCGGTCAGGCAAAACCCCTTCCAGGTAGGACAACGGTCCCCAACCTGGACTCCCCATTAGAATCACCTGGGGGAGCTTCCCTGGGCAATTCTTTCCAGGCGGTTCCCAGTCCCTGAGACTGCAGCTGGTCAGGGCGGCCCGGGTCTGGACGATTTTAGAGCTCCCCAGGGACTCTCGTGTATGTAGCTAAGGTGCGATCAGTCGTCTCTGATAGACAGAAATCAAAGCCACCACTCAAACTCCTTTTAGGGCTCTCGGAATATTTCCTGTTATTAAAAGAAAGTCATGTCTGTATCACGAATCTTAAGTGGGCATCTGTTTTAAGGAAGGTGAGTTTATTCACTAGAGAAGAGTCATTTTTTTGATGATTAATATGTTCTGACTTAGCCTTTGGGCAAAGCGCTAGCAACCTAATACACAGGGGTGCCTGGGTGGCTCAGGTGGTCGGGCATCCGACTTTGGCTCAGGTCAGGATCTCCTGATTCACGAGTACAAGCCTCGCTTCGGGCTGTATGCTGCTGTCAGCACAGAGCCTGCTTCGGATCCTCTGTTTCCCCACACCCCCTCCTCGGCCCCTCCCCCCCTCAAAAATCAATAAACATTAAGAATCAAATATGCATTCATCTTGCAGACAACAGATAAAGCGGTATTCATTTCTATTACCGTATGGAACTATATTTGCTGCCGGGAAACTCACAGAGCATTTTTTGAGAACTCCTCTAAGTTTCTAGTTAGCTTTTATTCTAGGGAACCAGTGGACCACTGCCGACAAGCCAAAGCACCTCTAATTACTGCTTCAAAGTGCTGCTTTGCTTTCTCAGTAAAGCAAAAACAGTCTTGCAGAAAGAGGACGGTAATGGGATATGCTACATTAATATTTGTACAACAGGAACTAATTTTATTTTCATAAAAGTCTTCATTCATTTGTAATGGTGCAAATCTCTAGTAATATTACTTGAAATTAATGACCATACAGCTTCGGTTAGGTGTTAGATAAGCATTTAATGAACATGTTCATTACAAATTATTTACAGCATCGATGATGACCCAGCTAATAGAAACAGATTTCACCTATCAGACCTAACTGTCAGGGCTAGAAAATGACCTCTGATATACATTCCCAAATGAATTGGTGCCTCAGGTCGATTTCTTTCTTTCGGGACTAAGAGAATAATACGAGCCTGGGTGAACAGTCCGGCACAGCCCTCTTCCTTCCCACCATCTGCCATGGTCTGGGTGTTTGTGGTCCCCCCAGTTTTGCATGCCGTCATCTTAACCCCTGAAGGTGATGGTATTAGCAGATGAGGACTTTAGGGGGTATTTAGGTCAAGGATGGAGCCCTCTGGCTGGGACCAGTGCCCTTATGAAAGAGCCCCCCGCCCCAGCTCCCCATCCCTGCCATGGCTTCAGGACACAGCGAGAAGTCTGCATTCCAGAAGAGGGCTGTCACCCGTGCTGGCCTCTGGAATGGTGAGGAATAAATGTCTGTTGTTTATTTATTTTATTTCATTTTTTAATTTTTTATGTTTATTTTATTTTTGAGAGAGAGAGAGAGAGAGAGAGACAGGCTGCGAACGGGGGAGCGGCAGAGAAAGAAGGAGACACAGAATCTGAAGAGGCTCCAGGCTGAGTTGTCAGCACAGAGGCCGACGCGGGGCTCGAACTCCTGAACTGCGAGATCGTGACCTGAGCTGAAGTCGGACACTTAACTGACTGAGGCACCCAGGTCCCCCATGTCTGTTACTTATAAGCCACTCAGTCTGTGGCATTTTGTTCTAGCGTCCCCTAACAAGCTAAGCCACCATCACTCATCCAGGTGGCCTTCTAAGAGGCTGTTGAATGAGAGGGGACCACCAGACACCCTACCCCCTGCTGGCCCTGCGACTTCTGTCAGCAATGCAGTTAGCGGCATGCCCACTAGGGGTCAGACCACACTGACCTGATGGAGAAGGACATATTCATTACACCACCTTTGGGTGATCTGGCCCGGTTGGGAGAGAGAAAAGCCTTTAAACTAATAAGGCTGTCAGAGGCCACACCTTCCCACCTAGAGGGATGGTTTTAGCTAAAGGAGAAATCTCTTTTTACTGGAAGGCTCACCAAAGGCCACACGGGGATTTCTGCTCTCACCGCCTCGGTTGCCAGAACTACTTGCCCTCCGAGCCTCTGACTAGCCCAGTGAATTTTGCGTCTTTGCCAATTGTTTGACATCTTACAGGACCCTATGGATGTACAACCAAAGCTCATAAAGCTCCCCCACCCCCATTCTGACAGACTCAAATAGAGTCTCTGTCCTTTGGTCCATCTCCAACACCCCATCGGAGTCCAAACACTTCCAAAGCTCCCTGGGACAAGGAAAGGCAAGAGCCGCCTAGGGGGTCTCCTTGCTTCCTCTCTTGACCCCCCCACTCTCCTTGTCCAAGAGACCTTCTCCACTCGGCTTGGCTGTTAGAATAACATCTGAATCCCTCCCATGGCCACCAAGGCCCCTCATGGAACCATTCCCCCCCGGCTGTGTCGAACCTCAGTCTCCCCCTACCATCTCCCACTCGGCCACGAGGGCCCCTTTGCGCCTTCTGAATTCACTCAGCTCACCACTGCCTCGGAACTTCTGTATTGGCTGTTCCCTCTGCCTGGAGGCCAGCCACGCGAGATCTGCACCGGGAGCTTCCTCCTGCCAGCCCAGTCCGAGCTGTGCAGAGACACCTTCCAGGGCCACTCCATCTAAAGTGGCCCCGTGCTGACTCCTCTCTGCACGTCCTCTTTGCCTGCACCGTCCCCAGGGCCCTTCTCTGCCCTCTCTCCCCTTCTCCGGGCTCTGGAAGGCTGAGCCCACCTATGGGACTGTATTGTTCGGGGCCCCCCTGCCTCCTGGCTGCCAGCTGGCTTCAGCCAAGGAGATCAGAAAGCCAGGGCAAGCGGGGGGTATTTCCTCCCTGCCAGTCCCTGCCACAGCATCTCAATCCCATCCCTTCACATCTGCCTCTCCTGCCGGGCCGCTGCTCTCCCCAGGCTCTAGCAATGCCACTTCCTCCCCTCGATACCACCCCCCCCCACCGCCAGGGGACTCTCTTAGTCCTGCTGCGATTAATCAGTTCTTTACTAAAACCCCTTCAACCACCACAGTGCTCCCGTGAGGACTGATTCTGACTCAGCCCCCATCCTCCCCTGGGTGGCTCTCTAGCCTACAATCCTATGTTACTTTCTCCATTGCACTTCATACTATCTGAAATGACCTTGTTCCCTTATATTCCTCTGTTACCTAACCCCCCCCCCCCCCTTCAACCACTAGAACATCAGCAGGAAGCTCACTGTGTTCGCCCCTCTACTCACTGGGCCCAAAACAGTGCCTGGAACGTAGTAAGCACTCGATAAACTGCAAAAGAATAAATGAAGGAATGAATGGTAGCCCACTGCCTGTTCAAAATATCCCCTCCTTAGTAAGCCCTTCCCCGATCGTCATTACTAAAACATCAATCTCCCTCCCCTCCCAGACGTCCACTCCTTCCTCCCCTATCTCCTCCTTCCTACTTTTTCCTATAGCACTGTCGCCTCGTGACAGACTCAATATTTGTTCACTGTCTGTTGCCGCCCACAAAAAGGTCAGCCCCGAAAGGCAGACTTGCTGTTCCATTCACTGCTGTGCCCTCAGGGCCCAGAATAGCGCCTGGCCCAAGCAGAGTTGCCAACATTTGTTATAAACGAATAGCTGGCAAAGCGGACCAAATTTCATACAAAGCGATCTCAGGAATGTCCCCCATACTTAACTGGGAAAACTGGAAAACTACAAATTGCTAGACACCCAAGCAAATAAACGCAGTCTCACATGACCTGACCTGGCTCCATCAGAAGGACAGCCTCGGACCCCCGGGGAAAGAGACCTGAAATGCTAGTTAGACCTTGGCCGCGGGAAGAGACAAGGTTTGAGAGTAAGACGAGCGGGACCCCGCACTTACGACAACTGTTGCTTTAGAAAGCACGCACAGGAAGTTGCCTAAGCACACGGCCCTTGTGAATCCTTTCTGAAAGTGGATGGGCACATAAATTACAAATCAATGGGACTCCAGCACACCATTCTCGGCTCCACAGTGGCGTACCTCTTGGCAACAGCCTCCTACTACAAGTTCATAGACAGTATACGCAGACCCAGAGCCAAGCATGGAAAGCATCGCTTTTTTTGACGGCTGCTCTCCTCCTGAGACATATCTCTTAGAGACAGGCTTTATTCTGCAACGCCTGCGTTGTCCAAATCCTATTCTGCACACTAATTGTAGATTGGAAATAGATTCCTCCTCCCTGCCACCACCATTGATTACTCATACCTGCCCCCTCACCCTCCTAAATTTCTAAACTGGGTGGATTAAAAAAAAAAATCAACTCCCCATGTATAGCGTGTCCCAATGGTGGCAAGTCACCCCTTCAGAGAGCAAGATTCCCGACTGTTCTAAAGGCCTAGAGAATGGGTCCCTTCCCCTCAACACCATTCGACCGAAACTGGCCAGCCACAGGATAATGAGCAACCACAGATCCTCACCCAAACATTGGTTTTTCTTCCAAGAGTGCAGATTGAGAATGCAGAGACGCTGTCCTATTTATGAACAGTGAGTCACGTCGCCGCTCCACGTCTGTTTCCTCCTCCCGATGAATGAGGGGAGCCCCTTCCCCAAAGGAGTAAGTGCCGCCCGAGCTACCTTACATGCCCCAAGGGTGGCCCTGCGAGCTCCCGGACACGCCGGGTGCTAATTCATCCCGAGATTGTCTCTTACTTCACTCCCCCCAACCCCTACTCTCCCCACCCGAGTGGACACCCGGGGGCAGGCGCTTGTCTGCGAGGTGGTGACCGGCCACCGTCAAAGGCGAGGCGCTGAAAGCCCCCCTGCGGGTTGCGCGCGCGGCCCGGCAGGTGCTCAGGGACCCGGGACCCTCCGGGAGCGCGCCCCCGCCCCACCGGGCCGTGAGTGGACCGCGGCAGGGCGGCCGGGGGCATCGCCACGTCCCCGAGGGTCGCCTCCCGGCCCCGCCGGTGGCCCGGGCTGGAGAGGCTGCCCCGGGCCGGCCGGGACCTGGGCGCCGCGACCCGCGCCGCCTCCTCCGGGCAACAAGTGTCCGCCCTCCACCCGACGGCCCGCCCGGCCCGGCCCTCACCCGGCACAGGCCGTCCACGAACACGCGCGGGTCCAGGTGGCAGGCGATGGTGGCGCTGGGCAGGTCCTGCAGGTCCACCTCTTCCATCTCGCAGTCGATGAAGCTCCAGTCGCCGCCGCCCTCGTCGGCCTCGGCCGCCCCCGAGAACTGCGCGAAGGGCCGCAGCGTCACCCCCGGCTGCGCTCGCGCCTCGGCCGCCTCGGCCGCCGCCCGGAGCCGGGGCCCGGCCACGGCGTCCTCCATCCCCGCGCCCGAGCCCGCGCGCTCCCGTCGGCTGAGCCGGGCTCGTGCGCGCGCCCCTCGCGCTCTCCCGCGCGCCGACCCGGCGGTTAACCCCCTCGGGCTCTCGTCTCAGCCGGCGGCGGTCACCACGGCTCCCCCGGACGCGGCCTCCGCGCGCCGGCCCCGCCCAGCCCCGGGGGCGGAGCTCGGGAAGGACACAGCCGCGGGGCCCTTTAAGACCGGCCCCCCGCTGGGTGATTGTATCCCGCCCTCCCAGGAGGGAAAGCCAATAAAGGAACGGGATTCTCCTCACGTGATCCTCATTCGGCCGCCCTCACCCCGAAGCCTTACGGTGGCCATGCTGGTTAGGGGCACGGGCCTCGTCAACCAGTGCCGCTTTGCAGCCGCCTGGTGTCACCTGAAAGGCGCAAGGCTGCGTCTTGGGCGCCGGGATGGTAGCTGGAGAGGCAGCGCTTCTCTGGTTCCCAGGCGGTGACGCTTTGAGGCACAAAGGCCAACTTTGGGGGATTTAAGCGAGATTCAGTTGTGGCTGTGGCTCCGAGGGCATTGGCAAGTGGTTAGATGCTTACCGTATATTATCACGTATAGTCGCAGTAAGGATTGAACTAGACCATGACGACAATACCTTACTGTTATATTTCAGCTTATTCGTCATAATATCATTGTTCAAAGTTTATGTAATCAGAAGTAAATTTTTGAGTTACCCCTTTGTGCTACGCACAAGAGGAGATAATGAAAGAAGCAAAACATTGCGCCCTACCTTTGGGGAGTTTATAGAGGGAAAGCACGAATTCTCAAGTAAGACTCTTTTTCCCTCTGCAAAATAGGTAGATTTTTTTTTCACCGTGAAAGACCACGTGGTACAGTCAAAACTTGGGTCTGAATATCAGCTTTGCTGTTAATTGCTTGGACGAGTAACCTGAATTTTAGTTTCCTCATCTGTAAAATGAAGTCATGTATGGTAAGAATCCAGTAAGGGCCCAATACTTGCTAACTCTGTTCAAGTGTAGAGTTCTTTGGAAGGTGTGAAATTAGACCGGGTGGCCATTGTGACAATCTTACGAACGTTTTGTGGTCAGGAGGAGCTTAAATCCAAGTGGGGTAAGTAATCCGCATGCAGAGATAATTCATAAAATACAATGTGATACGGGATTCGAGAAATCTAGGAACCATCCTATACTGCTGGTGGGAATGTAAAATGGTGCAGCCACTTTGGAAAGACGGCTTGCAAGTTCCTCAGAAAGTTCAACACACTTACTGCAGGACTCCGCAATTCCTTTCCTAGGTATAAACCCAACAGAAATGAAAACATGTCCACACAAAACCAACATCCAAAGGTTCGTAGCATCATTATTAAAAATAGCCCCTTGGGCGCCTGGGTGGCGCAGTCGGTTAAGCGTCCGACTTCAGCCAGGTCACGATCTCGCGGTCTGTGAGTTCCAGCCCCGCGTCGGGCTCTGGGCTGACAGCTCAGAGCCTGGAGCCTGTTTCGGATTCTGTGTCTCCCTCTCTCTCTGCCCCTCCCCCGTTCATGCTCTGTCTCTCTCTGTCCCAAAAATAAATAAAAAACGTTGAAAAAAAAATTAAAAAATAAAAAATAAAAATAGCCCCAAAGTGGAAATAACCCCAAATGTTCATTCATCAACAGATGAATGGGTAAGGGAGACGGATAGCCATGTAATGGAATATTATTCGACCACGAAAAGGGATGAAGTTCTGATACATACGACAACATGATGAACCTTGAAAACATTATGCTAAGTGAAAGAAGCCAGTCACAAAAAGCCGCCTGCTGTATGATTCCATTTATATGAAATGTGCAAGAGAGGCAAATCCATAGAGACGGAAAGGAAATGAGTGGTGGTCAGGGGCTGGGGGAGGAGAGAAGACACAGTGAGTGCTATAGGGTATTTTTTTTTGGGGGGGGGGGCGTGCGTGAAGAAAATGCTGTAAAACTAGACTGTGGTGATGTTTGCACAGCTCCGTGAATATACTAAAAGCCAGTGAGTTGTATTTTCAAGAGTGGATTTTATGGTATGTGAATTATATCTCCATAAAGCTAAAATTTACAGAAAAGAGAATGTGATAAAGGCCACAAGGGGTTAGATGGATCGTGGCAGAGTGGGTGACATTGCAGAGTCGAAAACCGTGTAAACTTGGCCAGACATTCTGAAAAGGGTGACAGAGGGGGTGAGGCACCAGTTTTGGAAAAACAACACCCAGCCAAACGGTTGCTGGGTGGGTCCAAGTTGTCATCACCCTTAGGACAGGATGCTCTTTGAATCCTGGCTTAACCCTAAGCCACTCAGAGCAGGCAGAGGGGGCCTGTGGACAATGCAATGCGTAGGAGGGGAAAGCTAAGAAAAAGAAACCTGAAATGTACCCAGAGCGGGCCAGGTGCTGAGCTAAGAGAGAAAAGCAGGAGTTCAACCTCACGCAAGTGACAAAGACAAAGTTACCTGTAATTGACTTTGGAAAGGAGTCCGTCATTTCTAAGACTCAACAGACAAAGTCACATATGCCTTCGGTGACTTTGGATTCCCACCACCGTATCTCCCTCTCCAAGCAGCAAAGTAAAGGTGGCGACATTTTCTCTTGGTTGTCTGTGCGATTCCAATAATAATACCGATTTCATTTAGGCAGCTTTTAATTAATAGGTGTACCCATAAACCAGCTGACATAATCCCCACCAACAGGTATTATTACTTCCGATACTTAGAACTGAGGCTCGGAGAGATTGAATGACCTTCCCAGGAGCAAACAGGCAGCAAATGACAAAGCAGAACAGAGGCCCGGCTCTCATCCTGTGCCGCCTCCGCCCCTTGGGACTCTAGGACACAGAACAAGGGGAAGGAACCAAAGAAAAACAGTGGGGAGAAGGAGAGGAGAGGGAAAAGAGAGCAGAGGAAAAGGAGAGGAGAAGAAATGAAGCGATGGGAGAGGTAGGAATTTGAGAGCAAAGGTAGAAGGTGCTTGTGATTCAAATTGGGACAGGGTGACAATCCTAAGGGCACACTCTCAGATACTCCGGGCCAGCCCTGGCCGTGATGCTTGAGAGACAGACAGACTCTCTCGATGAAGGGCATTAAGATCACACCTTCCGCATCTAGCTGCATCCGCGCGGTTCCTGCCCTATTGCAGGCAGCACACTTCGTAATAAAATGTCAGATTCTTTCTTCCATTTAGAAAATAAGCGTTTAGGGGCGCCTGGGTGGCTCAGTGGGTTAAGCGTCGGACTTCAGCTCAGGTCATGATATCGCAGTTCGTGAGTTCGAGCCCCGCGTCCGGCTCTGTCCCCACAGCTCAGAGCCTGGAGCCTGCTTCGGATTCGGTGTCTCCCTCTCCCTCTGCCCCTCCCCTGCTCATGCTCTGTCTCTGTCTCTGTCTCTCTGTCAAAAATAAACATAAAAAATAATCAAATAAAAAAAGAAAATAAACTTTGACAGTAACTGCCATCTTGGTCATGCCTTATAAATTTCAAAAAGGCAGACTCCTGTGTCTTCTCCTCTCGCGGACACCAATGCTAATGATCAGTGGCCTCTCCCAAGGAGGCAAAAAACAGGGAAAGTGTGCTGTCCACAGCACAGGTGGAAACTAAGCAAAACACACTGCTTAAGTCTGCAGACATTTTTAGGGGTGAAGTCAATCAAACTGGGGGGCAATCTCTTAAGCGCTGGCCTACCATCCAACATGTACAAAATTCCAAAAGTGTGCCTGGGAACTCTTACCTGTCCCTCTTTTTCTAACTGTGGCAACGGGATCGAACACCTCTCCCTGCTCCCTGGTGGGGCATCTGATAGAGAGCCTTCCCTTCTCCCTGGCTCGCGGGAGCAGATTTGATCCAGATCCTCGGATACCCCGAAGGGAAAGGAAGCAACGAGCGTGAAGAGCTGCTCTCGGGGATTCTTTTTTCAAATGAGGGAGGGGACAAAAATTCTCATTAATGTATCCTACCATTTCCTGTTCGATCTCATCCCCTAACCCTTCCTTCGTGTCAGCCATTGTCATCACCGACTATAAAGAAGAGGCACTCAGAAAGCCATGTTTGGTTATTTTTGTTCTTAGCATCTGTCTCTTACAGTTAACGCAGCCCAGTTCTGCAAACATCCCTGTGCGCGGAGATGACAGCCTATTCTTTGCCAGGTGGGAAAATTTCACTGTGTGACACTTTTGATTGCTTTCTATTCTGTTCTGGAAATGAGAGGGGGCTGTGTGCAGTAGGCTCCCGCTGAATGCCTCTTAAATGAACCAGTGGCATTTCTGCACACTCTTGAGACATTATGGACATTTAAACATTTTATTTAAGAGAGAAGGCAAATAGCTGACTTTCTGAGTGTTTGCTGTCACAAAGAATGAACTCTTCCAAAGAGTGCTCAGAGGAGTAAATCCCTTAAATAACTCATTCGAAAATTTATGTTTTGTTACCCCCCCCCCCATAAAACAAATAAAAATATATGCTGCTTCGTTGTTGTTTTGTTTTTGTTTTTTGGGGAAAGGAACGTTTTGCCCTGATCAAGCCTAATCAAGTTTCATTCTAAAATCCACTCTTTTTTTTTTTTTTAGTGCTTATTTATTTTTGAAAGAGAGCGAGATAGATTGCAAGCAGGGGAGAGGCAGAGAGAGAGAGGGAGACACAGAATCTGAAGCAGGCTCCAGGCTCTGAGCTGTCAGCACAGAGATCGACATGAGGCTTGAACCCACGAACTGTGAGGTCATGACCTGAACCCAAGTCGGATGCTTAACAGACTGAGCCACCCAGGCGCCCCTTAAAATCTACTCTTAAAATCCCTGTTGTCTTCAAAAAAAAAAATCCCTATCGTTTTTTATGATTTTCTGATGCTTCTTAAACCAGAAAGCTAGAGTTATAAACTAGGTTTTAAGAGAGATATTGGAATTTGGTTCCTTTGCCTTTCCAGGTTTAGAAAATTCCCTGGTTTCCACATCATTCTAACTTCTCTTTTCAGGGTAGCTGACACCTGTGTGTGTGTGTGTGTGTGTGTGTGTGTGTGTGTGTGTTTTAATTTTTTATGTGTATTTATTTTTGAGAGAGAGACAGAGCACACGTGGTGGGGGGGAGAGAGGGAGACAGAGAATCTGAAGCAGCTCCAGGCTCTGAGCTGTCAGCACAGAGACTGACGTGGGGCTCGAACTCATAAACCATGAGATCATCATCTGAGCCAAAGTCAGATGCTTAACCGACTGAACCACCCAGGCGCCCCTCCCTTGTGTGGTTTTACGTGAGTCGGGATTCTTCTGGGTGCAAGTAACTGAGACATCCGGGACCAGTTTAAACAGGAGAGAATTTGAACTAAGGATATAGGTGCCTTGTGGTAGCTAAGGGCAGCCATGCAGGCAAGCTGCAGGAAGGTCCTAGAAACCGGACTTCAATGGCTATCCAGAAGCCAGGCTGTCACTTTGGGCCATCTTGAGGCCATCAGGGATCGAGGATGGGTGCAGAGGAAGAGGGGTATCCACTTCTGGAACTGGCAGCCACGTATTTGCAGTGTGCACTCATTTTTCAAAATGTCTTCCTTTGCACTGAGCTCAAATCACGAGTCCTGTCATAGTATCACACAATCTCCTGCGTGGCTTCACAAGCCAGGGACGTGTGTTCTATGTTTCATTTCTGTCCCTTCTATCACTGTGGCCTTGGGGGATCACTCGCCCTCTCCCACTCTCCAAATCCTCCTGTGTAGAAAGGTGATGTAAACAGCTTCCTGACAGAAGTCTTGGGGAGCTAGTCTTGGGGAACTATTCAACAGGCTATGGCAGCTGCTGCCTCAGGACCATTGCACTTGCTCCTCTGCCCGGAATGCTCTCTCCTAGAAGTGAGCATGGCACTCTCTCCCTTCCTCAGGTTTTTACTCATGGTCTTTCCTGGCTGACCTAGCTGAAATCCTTTTCCCCGTACACACACACACACACACACACACACACACACACATCCAATCCCTCTTCCCTGCTTTATTTTTTGCTCCTTACTATTTATCATCACACATCTACGTTTTATATTTATTTATGACCCACATGTAAATGTTGCGTAAGCACTAAGCTATTATTTAATACACCAGGCACTGCTGGGCTATCAGAGGCAAGTAAGGCTCCTATGCTATAGGGTAAAGTCAAAGAAGGAACCCATCACCACGGTTAAAAAACCATCCGCCCGGCACAGAGGAGAGGCTCAGAATGGACAATTATAATTACACTCCTGGTCTTGGGTCTCCCCCTTGAAGACCCCCTTCTCTCTTCTGTGTTAAAGTCTTTTAACAGTAGGATGACAGGATGATCCCCTCTGGCGAGCTTCTAGGGAATGAACACGGGTGGGGGGCGTGGCGTTCTGCACCAGTTAGGGAAGGTCACTGAAAAGATATAACTGCCCACTGACTTGTGAGCTGGCCCCAGGCACTCAGAGGTTCCTCATTTCCTCCCCTCTCCTTGGAATGTGGGTTCCCCTTGCCTTTCCTGCTCTCAGAGACTGCTCCAAGGACACGACCTTGAGATGGTGATGCGGTGTTGAGGACACCTATGCAGTACACATGACTGAGGCTGGTTAGGGCCTCTTTATCGGCTTCTAAGATTTGGTGGGCAGGGGCGGGGATCCATTTTTCTTGCTGCCACCCAAGACAAGCCTCGCGTCTAAATTCCGTTGCCTATTAAACCTGCCACCTCCCAGCCTGGAGTGGCCCGCGTCTTTCTTTGGTCTCTCCCCTCCCTCTGCATATGGGGGTGGTTTTCAGATCACGCCTGGGAAGCTCCCAAGAAGATTGCCAACCAACAGGGTCTAGAGACCAGTGAGCGCTTCTCTTCAGATTGCAGGATGGATGAGACATTGATGACTAGTCGCCCCTCACCCTTCCGTCTACCAACTGTCCTTGGAAGGCGCCTGCGTGCTTTCTGCTAGCCTGTTCTGAGATCTAGCTGAAGTCACTGTCATCATTCCAACAGGAGAGATTTCCTTTTAGGGAGTGAGGTAGGACATCACTGGTACCTCTCCCAGGGCCTTTCCTCAGGGGTGGTTTTTTTTTTTTAATGTTTATTTATTTTTGAGACAGAGAGAGACAGAGCATGAATGGGGGAGGGTCAGAGAGAGAGGGAGACACAGAATCGGAAACAGGCTCCAGGCTCTGAGCTGTCAGCACAGAGCCCGACGCGGGGCTCGAACTCACGGACCATGAGATCATGACCTGAGCCGAAGTCAGACGCTTAACCGACTGAGCCACCCAGGCGCCCCTCACGGGTGGTGGTTTTTTAACCGTGGTGATGGGTTCCTTCTTTGATTTTACCCTATAGCATAGGAGCCCTATTTGCCTCTGATAGCCCAGCAGTGCCTGGTGTATTAAATAATAGCTTAGTGCTTACGCAACATTTACATGTGGGTCATAAATAAATATAAAACGTAGATGTGTGATGATAAATAGTAAGGAGCAAAAAATAAAGCAGGGAAGAGGGATTGGATGTGTGTGTGTGTGTGTGTGTGTGTGTGTGTGTGTGTGTACGGGGAAAAGGATTTCAGCTAGGTCAGCCAGGAAAGACCATGAGTAAAAACCTGAGGAAGGGAGAGAGTGCCATGCTCACTTCTAGGAGAGAGCATTCCGGGCAGAGGAGCAAGTGCAATGGTCCTGAGGCAGCAGCTGCCATAGCCTGTTGAAGGAATAGTTCAAAGACCAGTGTGGCTGGAGCAGGTGATCAGGGCGGTGAGTGGTGCTGAGGTCAGAGAGATGATAGAGTCAGGTCATATAGGGCTTTGTAGGGTACACTGAGGACTTTGGTTTTTACCCTCATTGCGACAGGAGCCAGTGGAGGGTTTGAACAGAGACCGACTAACACGAGCTGACTTTCTTACGACTGTCAGGAAGGCTCACTCAGGAGCTGTGCCCATGGGACACTGCGTGGGAAACCAGTCTGAAGTCTGTTACAATAACCCAACAAAGTGGTAAGATGCTCTCTTTATTTTGAAGGTTTAACCAACGGAATTGCCTTCGTGTATTAGCTTCTTATCAATACGATGACAGAATAGCAAAAACTTAGTGGCTGAACAGCACACAAAAAATTAACTTACAGTTCTGGAGGTCAGAAGTCTAGAATGGGTCAGCAGAGCTGTGTTCTTTTTTGTAGCTTCCAGAAGAAAATGCACTTCCTTGTCTTCTTTCAGGTTCTAGAAGCATCTGCATTCCGTGGCTCATGGTCCCACATCTCTCCAACCTCCACTTCCACCATTGCCTCTCTCTCTCTCTGACTCTGACCCTTCTGCCTCTCTCTTATAAAGACCCTTATGATTACAATTGGACCCACCCAAATAATCCAGGAGAATCTCCCCATCTCTAAGATTAAGGTCAGGGGGCTGACCTTAATCACATCCGCAAAGTCCTTTTTTTGCCTGTACGGTAACATATTAACAGGTTCCAGATTGTAGCATGTGGAAATCTCTGGGGAGGGGGGACCATTATTGTATCTACTATACTTAAAGAAAGAGAGGGGTCAAGGTTGACTCTGAGTCTTGGGCCAACACAGTCGCAGAGAAGGAGTCACCTCTTACCTAGTTAAAGACTCCGAGAGGAGCAAGTTTGGGAGGGGGTGTTATCACGACCTCACAGTGGGGCTGCTCAGTCTGGAGAGACCACTTAGACTGCAGGTGGAGCCATCCAGGAGGCAGCTGGGTGGAAAATCTGGAGTTTAGGGGAGAAGGTTGGAGGTACACATGTAGGAGATGATGCTCTCGATGGAATGTAAAGGCGTGAGGCTGTCGAGGTCCCCTTCCGAGTGAGGAGAGGGGCCTGAGCTCAGACATCGGACATCAGTGGTGCTTGCAGAGGTGGGCTGAGAGGCCAGGGAACCCGGGGGCAGGTGGGGGCATCCTGGAAACCAGAGACGGAAGGGCTTCACCAAGGACAGAGGGGTCTTCTGCGTCCCGTGCTGCCAGAAAGTCAGCTCTGAGGAGGATTGGGAACGGAGTCGTGGATGTCATACTTTGGAAGGTGATGCTGGCCTTGGCGAGAAAAATTTTGGAGGAACGACAGGAGATAAATGCCCAGCGGGAGGAATAATCCGATCCAATGGGTCGCAGCAACTCTTTCAAGCAGCTGTGCTATAGAGGCGGGCAGAGGAGTGGGACGGGGGATTTCTGGAGCCATCTCTGCGGGGATGGGAGGGGCGGGCACCTGGTACCCGAGTGGGGAGCGGGTCCGGCCGGAAGAATGGAGCCCACTTATTGCCACAGGCAGCAAGGAGCAAGCGGGGCACGGGTGCTAGTGAGTGGGGGGCGCTGTGACGGTGTGGTGGAGGCGGGAGGAATTCTCTGTGGCGTCCACTCTTGCTGCAAGAGCCAGACTGGCAGGTGTCACGAGGGTGCTCAAGGCACCCTGAAGGGACAGCGGGAGCTCCAGGTGGCACGGGGGTGACACAGCCCCGCACACCTTCTTTGCTCTCAGGATCTGGCCGTTACTGCAGATCCCACATGGCATCCAGGGTTTAAGGCAAGAGAAGAAAACAAGAAGCCGTCTTCCAGGAATGCAGGGGAGTCAGTACAGTAGGGGAGGGTAGGATGATTACATAGGCACACAAATGTGGCATGAGTGTAATACGCGCATATAATATGTAAATGTGCGATTATAATACATGCATATGCATTAGTAGATGTAAACAAATATATCTGTATACAATATGTGTAATATAACATACCACAAAATAATTACTATCAATAATATCTGGGGCGCCTGGGTGGCTCGGTCGGATAAGCATCCGACCTCAGCTCACGTCATGATCTCGCAGTTCGTGGGTTCAAGCCCCGCGTTGGGCTCTGTGCTGACAGCTCGGAGCCTGGAGCCTGCTTCGAATTCTGTGTCTCCCTCTCTTGCTGCCCCTCCCCACTCGTGTTCTATCTCTCAAAAATAAGTAAATGTTAAAAAAAATTTTTTAATATCTAATATGTACTATATGTAATATGGTAGGTGAATACATGTTCATCCATCATCTATGAATATAGAAATATATGCAGATATGTATGTAATAACATTAATAAACTATGCTATATACAATGAAAAAACATTCATTTGTAAATTATCTCCCTCACTCTATTCATATGTGATGCTTATTATAAAGCATACATAGAAATAGAAATATTAAAAGTGTAAGAAAAGAGAAATAAATACAAATTTTTAAATGTTTCTTAAAAAAAGTTTTTTTTTCATGTTTATTTATTTTTGAGACAGAGAGAGAGCATGAACAGGGGAGGGGCAGAGAGAGAGGGAGACACAGAATCAGAAGCAGGCTCCAGGCTCCGAGCTGTCAGCACAGAGCCCGACGCGGGGCTCGAACCCACGGACCGTGAGATCATGACCTGAGCCGAAGCCGGATGCTTAACCGACTGAGCCACCCAGGCGCCCCTACATGTTTATTTTTTTTAAGTAAGCTCTACACCCAGCGTGGGGCTTGAACTCCTGACCCTGGAATCAACAGTCGCACCCTCCAGCAGCCGACGCACCCAGGAGCCTCATGTTGATTATGTTTTTACCCTCATCTTTTCCAGCTTGGAAGATCCAAAAGTCAAAGTCTTTATCAACCATCAAAAATCTTTTGTTTTCTCAAAATTCTTCTGTAACTCTTGATTACTTATTAACGATGTCTTACTGTGAGTGATGTGATTACCCAGGCTTCATCCTTTCGGGAAATCCTGATGGGCCACTTGGTGGGTGTTATGTACTCACTCTGCTTACTAAATCAGGATATTCATTTCCCAATCCCAAACATGCGAGCGTTTGTTACTATTTATTATTGTGATGCAGTTAGTAAATTTCCATGCTCCTTGGTGTCCGTGTGTTGTTCTTGCAAATTAGTTGGAAGTTACTCATTTTTATATGTTTCACAAATGGGTTTTTAAATGCACAGAATCCCCTGGAAGCTTTTTAACAGGGTGGGAAATGGAGTTTCCAAGTCTTAAAGTGTGAGCTACGAGAGGTTTGATAGATGTCACTGTTTGTTGGCAATAAAATCACTAATGATAGAAAGTTTTCTTTCAAAGTGCTTTCAAAGTGTTCTCCCCGTAGTACACGTTTCTGGCAGAAAGTGGTTACTTTCTCATTCACTGGTAAATGTTGTCTTGACCCTGAAGGGCCAGGTTAAGTCAATCTATTTGAACTACTGACAAAGCGCAAATTTCACAAGTTGGCTGGCAGTTGGTCACACCCGGAGTGAAGTGACAGCTCCGTCCCTTTCTCTCTGTCCACCTCTGGTTGCTTCCTTAGAAATAGCTTCATACTGCTGTTTATCAGGCATCTTTGTAAGGCACTTGTCCGTTTTCACGAGGATTAGTTTGGTTAAAAGCTAGGTAACATAATCTGCAAATTCTCTAATTGGGAATTTGGGATCTACAGTAACGGCCAGATTCTGAAAGCAAAGAAGGTGTGTGGGGCTGTGTCACCCCCCCCCCCCCATGTCACCTGGAGCTCCCGCTGTCCCTTCAGGGTGCCTTGAGCATCCTTGTGACACCTGCCAGTCTGGCTCTTGCAGCAAGAGTGGACACCAGGACAAACCCACATGGCAAAGCGGCAGGGCATAATGTCTTCCTTCCTTCCTTCCTTCCTTCTTTCCTTCCTTCCTCCCCTCCCTCCCTCCTTTCTTCCTCCCTTTTTCTTTTCTTTTAAAGATAGAAACCAATATAAATAAGAGTCCCCATGTTTTTTTACTTATCCATTGAGTGACCTTGACCCAGTAGGGCAAATACACAG
Source organism: Panthera pardus (assembly GCF_024362965.1). NCBI lineage: Eukaryota > Metazoa > Chordata > Mammalia > Carnivora > Felidae > Panthera > Panthera pardus. Next base: position 10,660,619 of record NW_026526721.1, on the reverse strand, counting down.
AATGGATAAAACTCTATCAGGGACAGCTCCTTCTACCTGAACTGTCTCACTCTGACCTGGGACTGATTTCTGGCTGTGGGGCGCACCGGGCTTTACCGAGCTCTGTCCCTTCCACCTTCCCAGCCCATTACTGGGGTCCAAAACACAGGCTAATTTTCAAACACCACTTCAGATCAAAAGGCCAAAATGAAAGTCATCATCTTTCCCATCAAAGCTCACTCACTCTGTTCTGTTTCAATTTACACTCTGCAATCTGCTCTGCCACCAGGAAAGCGGGAGTTCTGTAAACTGCTCTCTCTCACTTACATTCCCGTCCCCCCCCCCCCCCCATTTGCCACTCCGGACGGCCAGTCACCACATCCTGTCCAGGCCACCGCTTCCTGCGGAATCACACTGGCTCAGTTTACCCCATTGTCTTTATCCCTACCTCCAGTCTCTTAGTTCAGGACCACGGCATTTCTTATGTGGATCGCCTAAGCTGGGTAGCTTAGAGCCAAGGACTTGGGAGCCTTCTCTGTTCCTGGATGAGTCAATCACTGGGAACTTCCAAGGATCAGGCATCCAAATAAGGATCATCAAATTCCCTCCCTCTTCTCCCCTGCCTCAGATGAGATCTGGTGTCCCTATGCCATCCCCTATAAGTTACTCTCTTTATCGCCTTTATCAAATACTGCATTACAACACTTCATGGTCTTTCTTCCCCATTGCATTGCAAGCAACAGGAAGAGTGGGGGTTCTCCTTGTATGCTGTGTGATGCCAGGCACACAGGTATTCAATACTCCGTAATTCTAGCACCTTCCTGTGAGTATCTGTGAATCCCAACCCTAAGCACTGAGTGACTGCCGTAGGAATGAATGGATGATCGGCAATATCCCTCCACCAAACAAAACAGCACATTTTATCAGACTGCTTCTTAGAGTTTCCATCAATTTGCAAGCTGGGGGACACGAACCAAAGTACACGAAGATGTGTATGATACGTACACTGTTTGGTGAGGAAGCAGACACTGTAGCCCTCAGACAGTCTGGCTCAATCCAGGAGCTCGTTTTTTTAATGCATCCCGTAGAATAAACTATTCCACAGTAACAGTCGCAGTGGGTGTATTGCAGACAATCTCTTCACCTCTCCGCCTGCCCAGTTTAGGGGGCAGCTAAACATGGTAAAGGGGTCTGTTTCCAATCAGTTTCCTCCAACTTGCTTTCATTTGCCAGTGCTTGCTTGGCTTTTTGTGGAGCAAGCATTTTTTTTTTTTTTTAATTGAAGGGTAATTAACGTACAAGGTTGTATCAGTTTTGGGTATACAATATAACGATTCAACAGTTCTGTACATTACTCTGCTCATTACAGAGCTTGAGGAAACTCCCTGGTAATCCCCCTTCCCAGGGCACCCCCAGGTGACCCCTGACCTGCCTCCTGCCCCTTAATCTTTAAGGGCTTCCTTGTTCTGTCTTCTCTTCACATACCTTCCCCATTGGTTTTTTTTTTTTTTTTTTGGTAGTTTTTTAAATGTTTATTTATTCTTTTGAGAGACAGAGAGAGACAGAGCATGAGCAGGGGGGCGGGGGCAGAGAGAGGGAGACACCAAATCCGAAGCAGTCTCCAGGCTCTGAGCTGTCAGCACAGAGCCCGAGGCGGGGCTCGAACTCACAGACTGCGAGATCATGACCTGAGCCAAAGTTGGATGCTTAACCAACTGAGCCACCCAGGTGCCCCCATACCTTCCCTGTTCTTAAATTATTGCTTTATTACCTGATATCTCTCCAGAGTTTTAATTCAAGTAAAAACGTTTGTTGGAAGAGGGGGCGCCTGGGTGGCTCAGATGGTTAAGTGGCCGACTCGTGATCTCGGCTTAGGTCGTGCTTTCACGGTTCGTGTGTTCAAGCCTTGAGTTCGGCTCTGCACTGACAGGGCAGAGCCTGCTTGGAACTCTCTCTCCCTCTCTCTCTATTCCACTCGAGTTCTCTGTCTCTCTCAAAAAAATAAATAAATAAACTTAAGCAAAAGCTCATTGGTCTGCTGGGTGGCCTCTGTGGCCTCCCAAGCAATTTTACTTTGATGATTATCATGCTTGCCCTCTGATGTCTAGTGAGCCTGACTTCCTTCAGGAAGAAGGATTAGGTGGACAGCGTTCATTTTCTTTGCTGTTAAATGACGCATTTTCTGAAGGTCTCTCACCCCGTGGGGATGCCGAGTGGCAGTGCTGTGCGAAGGGGGACAGGGGTTCTGGGTGAGGTGACTGTTGGCCTGTGATCTAGGATGGAGCCTGTTATCGGCCCGTGGACCTCCAAACTGCCAGAGGGAGAGGCCTTCACTTGTGATGCCAATACTAACGAGTCAAGATTTTGCTTCCCTTGGAGAGTTTGTTCCATTTACTGGAAGAAGCATCTGGGTTTTTGCTGTATTCTGTTCGCTGCGTGTGCGTGCCTGTGCACGTGTGTGTGCGATTGTATGGGCGTGTATGCGCATGTACATGTTTGCATGTGTGTGTGCACATGTATGCATGTGTATTTATGAGCACATGTACTTGTGTGTATGGGTGTAACATGCATGTTGTACATGGGTACGTGTCTGTGCGTGCTAGGCATGTGTGTGTTCGTATAGGTTGCGTGTGCATATGCGTGTGTGTATGCATATCTGAGCAGGTGTATCTGCACACGTGCATGAGTGTGTGTCATATGTACGTGTGCGTGTGTGTGCGTGCACGTGTGCATGCATACCCATGTGTGTATGTGCGTGTGCCCATACCCATGTGTGCATGTGCGTGTGTCCATGCCCGTGTGCATTGACTGGGAAGGCTGTTCCCTATACAGAAGCTTCAAGTAATCCCTGCTTCCACCCCAATCCTCTGGGAATCCTGGCCCTGGGGCCTCTCTCCATTCTCAGGGCTACAAGTCTCCGTAGAGATTCTAAACTCCCTCCAAGGCCACACTTGTTGTTTGGGTTTGTTACTTTTCCTAAACTGGCTGGAGGAGGGGCAGGCTGAGCCCCGGGGTGTGGGCATGCCCAGGGAGTCTCCTGTCTCTCACCCCCAACTACTCTTCAGGGCCCATCGTGGTGTTTCTGGGTCCCCTGTGGGACCAAGGCCCTCTCTCTGAAAACTGGAGGCACCATTGCCATTTTGTTTTATGTAAAAAAAAAAAAAAAAGTGTTTTCTTCTATTAAAACCACTTCATCCGAGACTTTGAATTTAGCTTTAGCCAGGAGAGTCAGAGGCTAATTTTGCTCTGAATGTGGACTCCCACTTAGCATGTAAAAGGCAGATCCATTGATTGAGGTCAATAGAAGGCAGACTGAGTGAGTGGGGTGTGTGTGTGTGTGTGTGTGTGTGTGTGTGTTGGGGGTTTGCTTTTACACGGTGGAAGCTCCCTTTCTTAGACTTCCTGGGACACTTCTTTCCTGTTTCAGGAAGAATCAAGAGTTTCGCTAGAAAACAGCAAGGGCCCCAATGTCACAGATGTGTTGAAATGAAAATGTTCCAACCAGCCCTTTCCTCCAGCCAAACTTCTTGATAAAAATCACCTAATAACACGCAGTCTCACTGTACAATCCTCCAACTGTGCCCCTTAATATTTACACGAGTTGAAAACTTATGTCCACACGAAAACCTGCACAGGAGTGTTCATAGCAGTTTTACTCATAATTACCCCCAAATTGGAAGCCAATAAGATGTCCCGGAGCAGGTGAATGGCTTAACAAACTTGGGACATGCAGATAATGGAATATGACTCAGGGCTAAGAAGAAACGAGCTTTCCAGCCACAAAAGATCGGGAGGGATCTTAACAGCATATTGCTAAGGGAAAGAAGCCTCTCTGAAAAGCCTACATGCTGTGTAATTCCAAAGACGTGACATTCTGGAAAAGGCAAAACCAGGGAGACATGAAAAGACCAGTGGTTGCCAGGGTCTGGGTGGGAATGTTGGGGAAGGATGAACAGGGGTCACACAGGGGATGTTTTGGGCCGTGAAAATACTGTCTGACATTATTATTATTGAAAAAAAATTTTTTTGATGTGTATTTATTTTTGAGAGAGACAGAGACAGAGCATGAGCGGGGGAGGGGAAGAGATACAGGGAGACACAGAATCTGAAGCAGGCTCCAGGCCCTGAGCTGTCAGCACAGAGCCCGATGAGGGGCTCGGACTCATGAGCTGTGAGATCATGACTTGAGCCGCAGTCGGACGCTCAGCCGACTGAGCACCCAGGCGCCCCCTGTCTGACATTATAATGAGGGGTATGTACCATTACTCATTTGTCCAAACCCATAGAATATACAACACCAAGAATGAAGCCTAATGGGAGCTACAGACTTTAGTTCACGATGGGATGGAAACGGAGATGTGCCTCACTAGGGCAAGATGTTAACAACAGGGGAAGCTGCGTCTGGAGAAGGGATAGATGAGAACTCCCCGTACTTCGCGCTCAGTTTTTCCTGTAGTCTTAAAACTTTGTTTTTTATTTTACTATTTATTTATTTTTATAATTCTTATTTTTTAAAAAGCGTCTAATAAGATGGCCACGGAACACCTGATGGAAACCAAAGAAAGTCAGGGAAACTTGCCGGAACAAACTAGTTGCAAATGGTACCTCTCCAGGGCAGCATTGGTGAAAACGTGTCAAAATTATGATTTGGTTTTAGAGTGGCTCATTGTAAAGGGGTGCCTCCCCCCTCCCCCCAGCTACTTAAATATGGAGAGAGGGAAGCGCTCCCTCTGCTGAAGCCTTTCTTAGCAGGTGCAGGGGAAGCTCGAGCAAGCCGTGGAAACACTACCCCCTAGTGGTGGAAGGCAGACTTTCAAAAGCGCGGCTTTGCACAGTTCATTTTCGGTGATATTATCCCTATGCCCACATTTCTTTAAAAAAGCCGGGGGTAAGAAGGTTTGGGGAAGGAGGGAGGTCAGTGGGAGGGACAAAGACAGGCTGGCTGTCCACGTGGCCACGTACCTAGCATTGTCCATCTGATAGACCCACCAAGGCAGAAGGGGTGAGACGAGGGGAGCCCAGAAGGCCGCTCAACAGGTGTAAGAGGGATTCAAAAGGCACTGAAGGCTCTGTTTGCTTAAAAGCATCTCTGCCGCGTAATCCTGCTCGTACACACTGCTTGTTGTTGATTCCTGGTGTATACAACAGGCCAAAGCGCAGAGATACCCTCGTTCACTGAGTCTCTAGTGGGGGCCTATTCTGGGCCAGGCGTTCTTGCGGGTGCTTGGGAGGAACGGGAGGTCCGGAAGACTGCCCGTGTCGGCTGGAAGTATGAGCAGCTTTCTAGCTCTTTCCTGGGTGCAAAGAGATAGACGCCCTGACTGGGAAACGGGAGCAGGAATGGACACCTGGGGGTGTGACTCTGGAGCTGGAGGAGAGGGAGCTTAGGGCTCTTGGTCAAGAGGGTATGTTTAAACTTTTAAAATATTTATTTCGTTTTGAGAGAGAGAGGAGAGAGAGAACAAGGGGTGGGCAGGCAGAGAGAGAGAGACCCAGAATCCGAAGCAGGCTCCAGGCTCCGAGCTGTCAGCACAGAGCCCGATGCGGGGCTCGAACCCATGCCCCATGAGATCACGACCTGAGCTAAAGTTGGACTTAACCGACTGAGCCACCCGGCAGCCCCTGGGTATATTTAGAGAGACAATTGCCAGGTGCTTGGGAGACCCACAGGGCAAGAGGCAGGGAGGAGGGGAGAATGAGTCGGCCCCTCTCTGGCTCTGCTTCAGGCCTGCGGGGACCACCCGATTCAGCAGCTTCCAGTAAAACACTTAGCTGGCCGAGCTGCTGGTTGTAGGAGGCTTTGCCTCCACGGAGGAAAATCCCTATTACAAGGGGCTCCAGGCAGAGTTTCAGCCCCGCAGCTCTTTCCCAGATTAGCCCGTGTATCCGTTTCCTAGGGCTGTGGAAGTGAAGCATCAGGCACTGGGAGGCTTAAAACAACGGAAAGGTACTTTCTCCCAGTTCTGGGGGCCCGGAGTCTGAAATCAAGGTGCCGGCAGCGTCCTGCTGGCTCTGACGCTCCGGGGGACGATCCTGCCTGGCCTCTTTCAGCTTTTGGTGGCTCCTGCTGCCCCTTGGCTCCCGGCCGCCTCTGCCTCTGTTGTCACATGGCATCTCTGACTCTAAATTCCCCTCTCCTGTAAGGACCCCAGTCACTGGATTCCAGGCGCCCCCCTGCCCCAACCCAATGTGACCGGATATTGAGTTGATTGCCTCTGCAAAGACCCTGTTTCCAGACAACGTCACAGTCACAAGGGCTGAGAGGTAAGACCCCAACATTCCATTTTGGGGTCACTCTCCCCCCACCGCACCTGCCCGATTTGCGTTGTGGAATAATCCCCCAAGAACTGTGTTCTTTCCCCTCGTGCCAGACCCGCGCATGGTTCGGTGTGTGATGTCAGGAAAATGATGTGGGAAACAAAGGCAGAGGGAAATGGCAGATAAAATGAAATTTCCTTAGAACCTGTAGCCCACTGACAAAGTAAAATGTTTCTCCAGGAACCCTTGCCATCTTAATGCTAATGCTTCGCTAGAGGAGAAAACAACCTTAGCTTGACAGTCCTGAGGCCTCCAGTCTCCCTTGAGTCTTCTTTAGCATATGAAAGGCTCATTGGAAACTTCCCCTGGACTATATCTCCCTCGGCCCCATGGTGTATAACCAGTCTCCCGGGGCAGCTCTTTCGTGCCCACTGGTCCTGTCCCCGTGGTGCCTTAATAAAACCACCTTTTTATGTCTGTCGATGGATGAACGGATAAAAAAGATGTGGTATATATATACAGTGGAGTATTACTCGGCGATCCAAAAGAACGAAACCTTGCCATTTGCAACTACGTGGAAGGAACTAGAAGGTATCATGCCAAGCAAAATCAGTCGGTCAGGGAAAGACAAATAGCATACGACTTCACTCCTATGAGGACTTTAAGATGCAAAACCGATGAACATAAGGGAAGGGAAGCAAAAATAACATAAAAACAGGGAGGGGGACAAAACAGAAGAGACTCTTAAATATGGGGAACAAACAGGGTTGCTGGAGGGGTTGTGGGAGGGGGGATGGGCTACATGGGGAAGGGGCATTAAGGAATCTACTCCTGAAATCATTGTTTCACTAGATGCTAACTAATTTGGATGTAAATTAAAAAAAAAAAAAGTGTTTTTAATGTTTATTTATTTTTGAGAGACAGAGAGTGAGACAGGCTGTCAGCACAGAGCCCCACATGGGGCTCGAACCCACAAACTGCGAGATCATGAACTGGGCCGAAGTCACACGCCCAACCGACTGAGCCACCCAGGCACCCCTAACCTGGATGTAAATTAAAAAAATAAATTAAATGAAAAATAAAAAAAAAATTAAAAAATAAAATCTAAAATAAAATCACTAAAATAAATGTTTGGTAGAAAAGAAACAAACAAACAAAACTCAAAAACCACCTTTTTGCACCAAAGACGTCTTCAGGAATTCTTGCTTGGCTGTCAGCTCCGGACCCCACGAACCCCACTGTCACCCAAAAAAACCTCATCAGAAAACACAGTGGTTTTTGGTGCTGGTGTTTCCGGCCCTTTGGTGTGCTGTGACTTTGGGGTCTTCTGAGTTAAGGCGAATCTCTGGTGGGATGTTTCTGTCCCAGCAGATGGCCGGGTGTTGAAAGCGTGCTTTTCTGCAGCCTGTTCCATCGCTACCCTGAAACCTGGTTGATAATCGGAACGGTTCTTCTAAAACGGAAAACCGCAAGTTGGTGTCGTTCTGTTCCCAAATGCTGGGTGCGGTCCTCTAGGAGGAGAGGGACTGCCCTCCCACCCCAGAGAGGCTCCTTAACTGCCGGTGATGAATTTGAACGCGTTCTCCCCGCTGGATGGCGAGCAGGTATTGATGGTGGTCGTATCACTTCTGGGGGTTCCCACATTGGGAATTTTTTTAAGTTTATTTATTTTGAGAGAGAGAGAGAGAGAGAGAGAGAGAGAGAGAGAGAGAGAATCCCAAGCAGGCTCCACACTGTCCGTGCACAGTCCAACGTGGGGCTCAAACCCACAAACTGCCAGATCATGACCTGAGCCCAAATCAAGAGTCCGGCGTTTAACTGACTGAACCACCCGGCGCCCTTGGGATTTTTTCATCATGATCTTGAAACAAAAGATTTCTACCTAGGGGCGCCTGGGTGGCTCAGTCGGTTGAGCCTCTGACTTTGGCTCAGGTTATGATCTTGCGGTTCGTGAGTTCGAGCCCCGCGTCGGGCTCTGTGCGGATGGTTCGGAGCCTGGAGCCTGCTTCGGATTCTGTGTCTCCTTCTCTCTCCGCCCCTCCTCTGCTCATGCTCTCTCTCTCTCTTTCTCTCTCTCTTTCCCTCTCTCAAAAATAAATAAACATTAAAAAAAAAAAAAGATTTGTAGCTAAAACCAGGTCATGCCCATTAGCCTACCCCACTTTGCTGCTTCCTTTTCTCCATAAGGCTTAGCATCGTATGCAGTAGATTTTTAATTTATAACATTATCAAGATTTTCAATTACTTTGTTTTGTCTATGCTCCTACATTAGCTTCTGATGGCTGCTGTAAAAAATTCACCACAAATGCGGTGGCTTAAACCAACACAGATTTACTGTCCTGTATTCTTAGACGTCGGCACCACGGTGGGTGTTACTGGTCTTAACCAAAACTGAGGTGTTGGCAGGGCTGTGTTCCTTTCCAGAGGAAAGATTTTCTTGCCTTCCCAGCTTCTAGAAGCTGTCTGCAGGCTTGTGACCCCTTTCGATCTTGGGAGCCACCACCAACCTTTGCTTCCATCATTCCATCTCCTTCTGCTACCCCTCCCCCACTTTCCATCTTTTAGGAACACGCGCCTTGACATTGGCCTACCTGGAGAGTCCCATATCATCTTCTTATTTTTTTTTTAAATGTTTATTTATTTTTGAGAGAGAGAGAGAGAGGCATGTGTGAGCTCCTGCAATTGGGGGAGGGGCAGAGAGAGGGGGACGGAGGATCGGAAGCTGGCTCCACGCTGACAGCACAGAGCCCGACGCGGGGCTCCAACCCGTGAACTGCAAGATCCTGACCTGAGCTGAAGTTGGATGCTCCATTGACTGAGCCACCCAGGCGCCCCCATCTTCTTGAAGTCCGTTGATTCGTGGCTTTAATTTCATTTGCAACCTTAATTCCCCTTCGTGATATGACATATTCATGGATTCCAGGAATTAGGGCGTGAACATCTTGGGGGGGGGGCGCTATTCTGCAGGAATAAGAGGAATTTTGGTCTATAGTCTTGTTAAAATACAAATGTGGTAATGTCATTTCCCTATTTGTCCTCCTTCACTATCTCCCCTGGCCCCCCTATGGGGTCAGGCACCTTGATCTGCCTGCGTCCCCCCCATAACGGGCCCTGAAGACAAGGAAATGATCCCAGGAAGCACTGGGGGGAGTAGGGAAACGAGGCGGGGAAGGAGTTTACACTGGATGCATCAGTGAGTGGGTGATTGTGGTCGGCTCGACCGCTCCTTGGAGCATACCTCTCAGGTGCCCACCCACGGGTGTGGAAGCTGGGGAGTCCGACTGCCAGTGGAGACAATTGCTGGAGATGTGGACTCCCCAGCACTCGGGGCTGAGAAGTCTTCAGAGGGTGTCACAGGTGCTCGCAGAAGGACATCGATGCTTTGGAGCGTGGCGGGGGAGGGGGAGGTTGGTGGGGTGCCTGCTGACTCGGGGTGCCTGGTGGATCTGAAGGTGCCTACTTCTTTTTAAAAAATTGTTTTAATGTTTATATATTTTTAAGAGAGAGAGAGAGAGAGCACAAGCAGGGGGGGAGGAGAGAGGGAGGGAGACACAGAATCCGAAGCAGGCTCCAGGCTCCTAGCTGAGCTGTCCGCACAGAGCCCGACGCGGGGCTCAAACTGATGATCGTGACCTGAGTCACAGTCAGATGCTCAGCCCGCTGAGCCACCCAGGTGCCCCAAAGGCAAAGCTTCTGTCACTGGAAACTCCAGGGCTGTGCCGCTTCCTGATTTCAGATCTTCCTGTGGAGCTGGTTAAAAGTGGCAGCTCCCCTCCCTCTCTCTCTGCCCTTCCCCTGCTCTCTCTCTCTCTCTCAAAAAATAAATAGACTAAAAAATTTTTTTTTTAAAAAGAGGCACCTGGGTGGCTCAGTCGTTTGAGCATCCAACTCTTGATTTCAGCTCAGGTCATGATCTTCAGATTTGTGAGTTCGAGTCCCGCATCGGGCTCTGTGCTGATGGTGCAGAGCCTGCTTGGAATTCTCTCTCTCCCTCTCTCTCTCTGCCCCTCCTCTGCTGTCTCTCTTTCTCTCAAAAATTAAATAAACTAAGAAGAAACAAAAAGTGGTACCTCCCCTGGTGGGTTAGTTCTGAGGTATTGTTCTGGGAGTCCTTTCCGGAAGCCCCAGCTGCAGCCTGCTTTCCTGAAGATTTTGTAAGCACGTAAATCCGTTACGAAATCCATTTCTGCCTAGAATAGCTAGACCCGTTCCTGGAACCGCAAGCGGACCCTGCCTGAAACAGATGGCGGTTGTCACACCCGCGGCACAGGTGACACCCGAGAAGATGAACAGCTCCCCGAGGCTGTAGAGGTCAAGTGTCTCCACTGGGGTGGAGCGTCTTCACCCGGTGAAGACGGGGCGGGCGAGACGGTGGGGGGGGTGTGTCTGCAAAGTGGGGCGGTTGCCGCAGACACAGTGGCCTGAGGGTAACGACAGGAAGGCGACTCAGTGAGCCGAGAACAGCACGGGATGAGACGACTTCAGGGGATAAACAACCACAAGGGCACCTGAGCAAGCGCCTTGGTAGGAGTGGAATGCGAGCTTCACGGTGTTACAGGTGCAAGGATGACGCTGGCGGCCAGGCAGAGGCCTCGGGTTTCAGCGAGCAGCCTGGTGACATCGGCTCTGGGTTTCAGGTGGGATATTGACGCAAAGCTGGTTTTGTGTGTTTCTGAAATTCCCGGGGGCTGGTGGACAGGGATGTTGTGACTCTGGTGCAATCTGGTGACCGGTGGCCCTCTTTCAGAGATGCACAGCTTAGAAATTTCCAGAGTCCCGCAGTTGTGTTGGAGAGCACCAACCCAGCCCCAGAGTTTGCAAGAGCTCACAGCGCTCAACCCACAGGTTCAAGGACACAGAGTATGGATTTTTTTTTTTTTTTAAGTTTACTTATTTAATTTTAAGAGAGGCAGAGACAGAGCGTGAGCAGGGGAGGGGCAGAGAGAGACAGGGAGACACAGAATCCGAAGCAGGCTCCAGGCGCTGAGCTGTCAGCACAGAGCCCGACGCGGGGCTCGAACCCACAAACTGTGAGATCGTGACCCGAGCCGAAGTCAGATGCTTAACTGGCTGAGACACCCAGGTGCCCCCAGAGTTTAGACTTTTTTAGTGAAGTTTACACACTCTACTCTGGTAAAGCAAACATCCTAAGTCCCATCGGAATCAGGTGGAAGATAAATATATAGATAAATACATGCATGTGTACTTCGAGATCCGTGATAGCATAAGACGGACTAGTGCTCTTTCAAGCTTGTGGACAAGTGTGTGGCTGTAAGACCTGAGGTGGCCCCTACCAGAGCCATCAGACGCCCTGGAGGAAAGAGCCAGGTGAACCTGGCCCCCTTCTCCTCCCACACTGACCCAAGCATGCAGGACAGCAGCCCAAAGCTTGTGCCCTCTGCTCAGGGGCTACCAGACCCATCCCTTCACTCCTCAGATTCCTTGGAAAACATCCTGGGACACGTATTAAAAGATCGGGTAGTCAGGGGCGCCTGGGAGGCTCAGTCGGTTAAGCGTCCGACTTCGGCTCAGGTCATGATCTCACGGTTCGTGGGTTCGAGCCCCACGTCGGGCTCTGTGCTGACGGCTCGGAGCCTGGAGCCTGTTTCGGATTCTGTGTCTCCTTCTCTCTGTGACCCTCCCCCGTTCATGCTCTGTCTCTCTCTGTCTCAAAAATAAATAAACATTAAAAAAAAAAATTTAATAAAAAAAAAAAAAAAAAGAAATATTTGGACAATGTGACCCAGCAGGAGATGGAGGGAAAAAGCGGGGACAAGGTCAGAAAGTGGCAAGTACGGGCGTCCCAGCTCACAGGGCTTTGCGGCCCACGCTGTGTCGTCAGACGTCTCTCTCACAACCCATGATAAATGCTTCTCTGTCCCGAGTCCATGTTCAACACGCAAGCTACTGACTACTAACTGGAGTCCCAAATGGCTACACGGCAGACAGGAGTGCCTTGGCTGGTAGCCCAGAGTGCCCCGGGACCGTGTGATAAGAGTCCGTTGCTGGGTCACTGTTAGGGATGACGGCTCGCAACAGAGCACAGTCTGCCCACCATGGGCGGAGCTCTTGATGGGAACCCAAAGCCATCAGCTACCTGTCTGCTCGGTCACCTGCATGGCGATGCCACTCAGGGAAGGCTTCCTTCCCCCGAATCACAGACTTGAGTCCCACTTGCCCTCACAATGTCCAAGCGTCTCAAAACCTTGGCCTGAACCGGGACTGAATCCAAAGACCTGCAAAATTGAGCTTCGTATTGAAGCCAACGAGTCAAAAAAAATCTGTCTCGGTGGTAAATCCTGGGAATCCACGACGGTCACCACAGCCACAGCATGTGGCAAGACGCTGGCCTTGGATCTTTCTCTGTTCTCACTCCCTCACCTCCCCCTGTCCTTAATGGCTGCCATGCACGGGAGTGCAGGGTCCTTGGCAAACTGGAAGGGGTTCTCAAACCTACTGCCTCCCGGATTGATCCTCAGCTGGGGGGAGAGGGAGAGCCTCAGGGGCGACACCTGTCTGGTGCTGGGTGCTGGCACCCAGTGGGAAATGAGCGTTTTTGTAGCATACGGAAACACAAATGGTGCAATGGCATCCCAACCAAAGTTCAGAGAACAGGAAGGCAGATAGAGAGCACAGGCCTTTCACACCCATTCTGGGCCGAGACTTGCAGTGGGGGTGGGGGGGCGGGCAGGGGGTTAAAGGAGTTTCAGGGAAAGCACCAGTAATGGAAGAAGAAGGCTGAGAAGCATGGGTGGGTTGGCCAACAGGAGGCCTGAGGCTGAGGGCTTTGGGATTTGTTCTGCAGGCAGAGAGGAGCTGAACGACATCCCTGCCCGGGCAGGGCTGAGTGCGATCCATCCATCTGTGAACCAGTGTTTTGCTGTGATGATTTTAAGGAGAGTGGGTCACCACTTTCTCCCTACCTTATCCCCCAGCTACGTCTTAAATTCTTTTTGTTGTGAAATACATACTAGATATAAGAGTATAAAATATATACATACGAGTTCATGAATAATAGAATAAATATCTGTGTATTTACTACCCCCATTAAGAAACAAATCTTTCTAGAAACTTAGAGGCTCCAGTGTGCCCTCCCTGCTCCCATTCCCTTCTTCGTCCCAGAGTTAATCACTGTCGGATGGCATAGAGAAGGGGTCGGGGGCTAGACAATATGGTGGAAGGCAGGGGCAAGTGTAGATGAAGAACTTCCCAGAAAAAAACAAAAAACAAAAAACTAGAGCTTTCCTTTTGGGCTCTTAAACAAGCTTTTATTTTTATTATCTATTTTGAGAGAGAGAGAGAGAGAGAGAGAGAGAGAACAAGTGGGGGAGGGGCAGAGAGAGAAGGAGAGACAGAATCCCAAGCAGGCTCCACGCTGTCAGTGCAGAGCCTGATGCAGGGCTCAAACTCGTGAACCTTGAGATCGTGACCTGGGCCGAAAGCAAGAGTCAGATGCTTAACTGACTGAACCACCCAAGCGGCCCTCCTTTTGGGCTTTTTTGGCCACTGGGACTGCAGTATAGCTGCATGGACCCCACCTGCAGTCCATGGAAACACTCACTTGATGGGGGTGAAGGGTGTCGGAGGTATGTTCCATGCCTGCCTCACCTGGGGCAATGGAGAAGAGCCGCCAATGGGGAGATATGAATGAGTTCAAGACGTCAGGAGGAACAGAAATACTAGGTCCCTGTGTCAGGACACAGCTGGCCATAGGTAGCAGAAAACCCAACTCAGACTGGCTCAAGCAAGTGACTTATTTACTGACTCACTTAACTGTAAGTCTTGGGGCAGGTCAGACTTCAACTCCATGTCGATGGCTCTCTTGGTTCTGCCCTTTAATGAGATGGGAACAGTGTCCAAGGCCTCACCTCCAGGCAGGACAAAATCCTAAGGAAGAGGAGAGCATTTCCTTCTCTGGTTTTCTCTAAAAAGCAACGTTTTTTCCCCACAGAACCACTCCTCCCCAACTTCCTTTCACGCCCATCACCCAATGGGTCCATTGCTGAATAATCTCTGGTGGAAGGTAACACCTGTTGGTTGGCTCAGGTTTGAGTTCTAGAATCCAGCCTGACTGGGGGTGGGCTGGGGGGTGGGGGGAGATGGGACGACCTCGACCAGTTTAGATTAAAGACACTCAGACCTGGAGTGGGGACCACAATAACCGAAGGAATGACTGAAATATTTACTGAAATTTACTGAAATATCTGTTCGCACACCACACTTCCCTCCAGATGCATGGTAAGGGGTTCAGATAGATTTTAGGCTGCAAATGTTATAGTGAAAGAATTGTACATATATTCATTTATTTCTTCCTCCCAGCCTATTGCTATTTAGGGTCTTATAAAATGCCCCAAGTGAACAAGCCTGGATAATAAGACACCATCAGTGCCTTTATAACTTTTCCTCTGAAGAGCTCCCTGGATGGTTCAATAATACTCAAAAGAAAGCGACACGTCACCACGATATAAATAACTAGATGGCTGCCCTTGGGACCAGAACCTGGAGGTGACGGTCAGAGTAGACGACCACCGAGGGACTCAGGGCTTTAGGATCAGCCTAGGAAAAGAGGAACCTTTCAGGGAACCCTAGAACTCCTTACACGCAAGTCCCACCCCACGGCGAGGAACAGGGATCTACTGTGAAAATTAATGAAGGCAAACTGCCCTGCAGTGGAGTTGTGACGCCAGCAGGGGGAGCTCTCCCGCCCTCCCACGTGTGTTTAACGGACTCCAACCGGAAGAGAGGTGCCTGGTTGCCAGGATACTACTTTATCACACCAGTGGGGAGGAAGGAAGGTTTTCTCCTCCCGCCCCGGCAACAGCCCGGCCAATGAGAGACAGTTACAATTCAGCCAATGAGAAGCCACTACACTTCAAACTGCCCAGTTTGCTCCAATGGACTTTTTGCTGAGAACAGGCCCTTTTCCTTTATAAAACAGCGGTCCTCTCCCTTGTTCTGTGGGCTTGCTATGCCTTTGCCGTACATTGCCTGCCCTGAATTGTGATTCTTTGGTATTCCTGAATCAACCCCCTTTTTTTTGGGGGGTGGGGGGAGGGAAGGCTGGGAAAATAACTGACAGTTTTTATTTTTATGTTTAACATTATTCATACATGGGTGTTTTTTTCTTCTCTGCATCTTGCTTTTTTTGGTTAATGCTAGATCTTGGAAGTCACCCCAGAGTCGCACAGGGAACTATTCCTCATTCACTTCTACATTGCATTCTGTACCTGTAACTGAGTTTATTCAACCAGTTTCTAATTTATTCAGCCATTCCCTTTTGATGAACATTTCGGTTTTTTTCCTGTCCTTTGCTATTAAAAACAGTGCTTCTGTGAATAGCCTCGTGCATGTGTCTCCTTTGCATTTTGCTAGTATATCTTTGGGAGAGATTTCCAGAAGTGGGGTTGCTGGGTCAAAGGGCTAATGCATAGATAAATTTGCTTGATAATGTCGATTCTCCTCTATAGCATTATACCATTTGAGTCACAAGTTTTTATGTCTCTGTCTCTCTTACGTCAAACCAGAAGCCTTATGTTTAACTTACTGGCTCAATGTCTTATTAAGTCAAGAAAAAAAAAAATCTCTTATTTTTCCCCACTGCCTGCCTACTTTACTTTCACACAGAACACTTCACTTCTGACACTTCTGGTCACCGAATCTGTGAGGCTTTTCCCCACACCAAGCAATTCTGCAACACCAGTGTCCTACAATTTAACCCAGTTCTGACACTGTCTACGCGGAGATAGCATCCGACCCCACAAGTGAAGGGCTCAGTCCCATGAGATTGCTCCGCATTCCAGATGGCAATTGTAAATCCAAGTTGTCACCTGTGCTTCTGACCCGTGGACTATAAATCAGAGGTTCCCACAGTCCCCTCCTTAGGTTTGATTAATTTGCTGGAGTGGCTCACGGAAAACAGTTTACTTATGTATACCAGTAAGCAAAGGCTACGATCAGGGATACAGATGAACGTTCAGACAGGAGAGATGCACGCGGCAAGGAATGTTGGGAGGGGAAGAGCTCCCATGCTCCCTCCAGATGTGTTATATGTTCACCAACCCAGAAGCTCTCTGAACCCCCCCTTGGGAGTTTTATGGAGGCCTCCTCCAGGAGATGTGGTCAATCATTAACTCCATTTTCAGCCCTTCTCCTTTCTCAAGAGAATGGGGGGGGGGGGGTGCAGGTTGAAACTTGCAAGCTCGCAATCATGGCTTGTTCTGTCTGGTGACCAGCCCTCATCCAGGAGCCCAGGCAGGAGCCCACCCAGAGTCACCTCGCGAGAACAAAAGACACTCTGATTACCCAGGAAATTGCAAGTGTTTCAGGAGCCCTGTGTCAGGAACCGGGGTCCAAGACCAAATATTGGAACAAGAGATGCTCCTCGTGCCCTTATCACTTAGGGAATTACAAAGGTTTTAGGAGCTTTGGGAACGGGGGGCAGAGGCCAACATATATTTTTTCTAATTTTTTAAGTAATTTTTTTAAATAAAATTTTTGTAGGGGCGCCTGGGTGGCTCAGTCGGTTGGACATCCGACTTCGACTCGGGTCACGATCTCACAGTTCGTGAGTTTGAGCCCCGCATCGGGCTCTGTGCTGACAGCTCGGAGCCTGGAGCCTGCTTCGGATTCTGTGTCTCCTCCTCTCTCTGCCCCTCCCCTGCTCATGCTCTGTCTCTCTCTGTCTCTCAATAATAAAGAAATGTTAAAAAAAATTAAAAAAAATAATTTTTTAAAATAATCTCACATCCACTCAAAAGAAAAACATGCTGACAGACTAAAATTTTGGCTCCCTTTACAAGGTCTATTCAATGCGTCCATAAAACGATCTTTATTGGTGCATGCAAACAAATCAATTTGGCTACTTAATTACCAGGCACTTACAAAGGTGCCCTCACGCCATATTTCCTCTGTTAATGGCTGGCTGCTTTAACATCATTAAATCTATTGCACTTTGAAATTATTTCCATGGAAAAAAAATCATGCCGTCTCTAGGGGGAAGACTTGTGGCGCTAGAGTGTCCCTTGATGACGTTATATGCCACTCAAGTCCTATAGATAAGGGAAGGTCCCTCCTGCACAGGATGTTGAATATCCTTCTGCTTTGAGTCCCCTCTTTGCTTACTCCCAGAGATCCAGCGAGGACTCTGGATCCCCTTTGCCTCATATCACCTCCAAAGAGAGCTGGCTGAAGGCCAGCCCCTGGAAATGCGGGGAGGGCTTTGATTCCATTTATCTGGGCACAGTGGAGTTGTGCCAGCCCGCCTGATACAGACAGGTGCGTCATAAATTCCAGGGGCTGACCCCACGACTGGGGAGTTTGGGCCCAATGACCTAGGGCTTTTGGTAGCAAGTTCCTGGAAGTTGGTTACCTGCCAAAAACCCCGTTACAGGTGAGCATGTCCTGAAAGGAGGGCTTACGCATCTCGGATATATGAGCTGCTCTCCTAATGAGCCAGCCGGCCTTTTAGAAGACTTCTGAAGGGTTAGTAGCCGCAGTGGAAGAAAACAGGATTCTGACCTCTCAGAGCCTATGGATACCAGGGAGGGATCAGGTGGTGGGTTCATTCAAAAGCTTCCCTGTAGAATAAACGCATTTCACAGGTGAGTCCTGGAACAAAACAAGGTGCACTGAAACCAGATCACTGCTGGCTTCAGGAAAGATTAAAGGGAAAGGCTGAGCCTTTTTAAAGGAATAGGGTGAACATCAGCTGTGTTAATTTCACAGGAAGGGGATACCAGCCAGTACGGTGTTGTGATAAAGACGATACCAGTTTATTAGGAAGAAAGATCATCAGAAAAATCCGGAGTTTACCAATAAAGTTCAGAAGGGAAGGAAATTTGGAAATCTGAATTGCTAACTTCTTTCTCAAAAAAATAATAATTATTTTTGTATTGGCAATTTTTAAATTTTAATATTAAGACATTTTTAATATAGGGGCGCCTGGGTGGCTTAGTCGGTTAAGCATCCAACTCTTGATTTCGGCTTAGGTCGCGATTTCCTTGTTGAGGGGTTCGACCCCCGGGTCGGGCTCTGTACTGACAGTGTGGAGCCTGCTTGGGATTCTCTGTCTTCCTCTGTCTCTGCCCCTCCCTCTCTCTCTCTTTCTCTCTCAAAAATAAATAAACTTTGGGGGCTCCTGGGTGGCTCAGTTGGTCAAGCGTCCGACTTCAGGTCAGGTCATGATCTCATGGTTCATGAGTTCGAGTGCCGCGTCGGGCTTTGTGCGGACAGCTCGGGGCCTGGAGCCTGTTTTGGATTCTGTGTCTCCCTCTCTCTCTGCCCTTACCCCGCTCACGCTCTGTCTCTCTCTCAAAAATAAACATTAAAAATTTTTTTTAATAAAAAAAAACTTCAAAAATCAATTAAAGAATTTTAATATAATAAATTGAATTCCAGGATTCAAACATCAAAGCCATACTAAAAAGATATTTGCAGAGATGACACATCCCACCCTCACCCACTTCGCTGGAAGGTGTATTGTTATTTTCTCTGTGTGGAGCCATCATACAGCCGGCCCTGCAGTCAATTACCTGCTGCCTCTTTGGGAACGTGGGAAAGGGGAGAGAAAGTCTTGATGAACACAACACTTCTCTCCAGCTCTGGCCAGGAGGCGGCACCTATAATCCAGGCCACTTTCCACCAGAGGGGACAGAGGGGTCACCCTCCTTCCTGGGAAGGGTGGAGCCCCCCTGCCTCCACCGGCAAAAGGGAGTGAGGCCCCAGGATTGTGCTAGAAATGGACCAGGCTTACTGTTGAAAATCTAAATCATCTGCACAATTATTTCAAGTCTCCATTTGCCAGAAGCTGAGAAAGTTCCCCAAGAGAAAGAGTTGAATTTTGGGAGAGTAGGAAACCTTTGGTCTAAAAACACTTTTTAAGCATTGCAATACATAGAACAATCCCCAAGATCCATTCCTCTTCAAATCACCCCAATCCAGAGCTCATGCTAGCCAAAAGTCTATAGTCAATGCTAACAGGTTTTGACTGAGCACCCCATTAGCAAAAAAAAAAAAAATTTTTAATGTATATTTCCAATATCCCAAGATAGGTAAATATATTAATAAATTTTAACCATACATTTATGTATATAAATATTTTATTCATAAATCCATATATTAGTAAAGGAATGTTATACTATATAACATATGTAAAAATATGTACTGAAGAGTGCTGATATTAAAAAATATCTCAGGGCGCCTGGGTGGCTCAGTCAGTTAAGTGTCCAACTTCGGCTCAGGTCAGGATCTCACGGTTCGTGGGTTTGAGCCCCACGTTGGGCTCTGTGCTAACAGCTCAGAGTCTGGAGCCTGCTTTGGATTCTGTGTCTCCCTCTCTCTCTGCCCCTCCCTTGCTCATGCTCTGTCTCTTTCTCAAAAATGAATAAACATTGAAAAAAATTAAAAAAAACATGTATTAAAGAATGTTGATATTAAAAAATGTCTTGGGATGCCTGGATGGTTCAGTCAGTTAAGTGTCCAACTTTGGCTCATGTCATGATCTCACGGTTCGTGAGTTCGAGCCCCGCATCAGGCTCTGTGCTGACAGCTCAGAACCTGGAGCCTGCTTTGGATTCTGTGTCTCTCTGTCTACCTCTGCCCCTCCCCTGCTTGTGCTCTGTCTCTCTGTCTCTAAAATAAATAAACACTAAAAATTTTAAAATAAATACATAAATATTAAAAAAAATGTCTCAATATGTGCCTGTATTTACTTCCTTCACCCTTGAGGTGTGGACACATCACTCCTTGGGGACCACTGTCTCACTCTCCCCAGATCTCAGAAGTGAGCTCCAGACTGGCTGAAAGTTCACCTTCCTAGACCTTCCTTTATCTCGTGTTCCAGACTTACAAGGAGGAGAAGGAGTGGGAAGGAGATGAATTCCTACCGAGTGTCTGTGATGGACCAGCACACGATCAACTCATTTTGTCCTGCCTGCATTTGTCAGGCCAGGCACCTGGGGCTCCCCGGTGGGTGACCTGCCATGCAGCACCCACAGGCAGGAACAGATGGGACCCCGGGCCTCGCCTGCCCCAGGAGCTCAGGGAGCTGTAGAATGGACTTGGGGGCCAGCACAGGGTCATGCTGATTTATTTTATTTTGTTTATTTTTTCTGCTTGGAATAATTTTTAGAGAATTGTATTTCTTTTACTTTTTGAATTTAGCCTCTTGGGAGGGTAATGTCCCTCCTTCTCTGTCCCATGAGAAACTTGTTCCGAATTGTGGACAAGTTGCTTTCTTCGGGTCATCTGTGTAGAGCAGGGATTCTCAAAGTGGGCGCTTTTGGCATTTGGGGTCAGATCATTCTTTGTCGGGGGGCTGTGCTGTGCCTTATACCATGTATCCCTGGTCTCTATTCATTACGCAGCAGTATTACCACCCCCCCCCCCCCCCCCCCCCCCCGCCGCCCAAGCTCTGACCACCAAAAATGCCTCCAGATTTTGCCAAACGTCCGCTGGGGGACAAAATTGCGCCTGTTGGGAGCCAGCGGTGGAAAGTCACAGCCTTATAGTTGGGTGGGCCCTTTTCGGGCACCTCCTACTCTCTCACCCTTTGACGTTGAATCCAGAAGATGTTAGGGCCCTAGACTTCCAGGTTGGGCCCTGCACTACCCAGCAAGCGGTTACGTTAGCTCTGCAGAGAGTGGACCCTATCCCGGGGCACGGCCACATCCTGCCAACCTGCCTCGCCCTTGTGGACAGACCTCTGGGACGCCACAACGCTCTTTGGATAAAAGCCACACTTCCTGGTGGGACTTACAGGGCTCTTCAATGCCTGACCCTTGCCTGCTTCTGGAGGGCTCTCTGCCCTTCTCCCGGCCAGCCGCCCACCTCAGCCCATCCACACTCAGCCCCGTCCTCACTGAGATGACTTTTTCCCCCTGGTGTACTTCTTGCTGTGGGTTTTCCCACGCTCACTCCTCTGCCTGGAATGCTATCTCTTACCTTTTTTTGACCAGCTAAACTTCTACTCATCCTTCAGGTGTGTGCCCTCGACCTGACCAAGCCTCGCTCCATACCTACCCAGCCCCAGGTCAAGGTTGGACACCCCTCCTGCACGGTCCTAACAGAACATTTACTCCCTCTGTGTTGTACTTGCTTGGCTGATTGTCTGAGGCCCTCCAGGAGGGTGGCTCCATCCGGGCGTGGGTTGGGTGGCCTTGGCACGCCGTGTCCCCAGCTCCAGCAGGGACACCAGCGGGTCTCAGGGCATAGCTCAGGGCTAAATACACGCACACACCATACAGTGCCTGGCACTAGGCACATACTTCTCAAATATTAGGAAGAGTTAAGTTCATAGGGTTAAGTTCACAGACTCCGGAGCCAGGCTGTCTAGGTCCGTTGCTGGGCTCAGCTGCTTTGCAACCGGGTGCCCTTGGGCAAATTACTTACCCTCTCTGTTCCAATCTCTTCATCTTTAGCGTGGAGTGGTAATAACGTATGTACCTGGAAGAACCACATGGATTAATGTATGATATGTGCTTAAAACGGTGCCTGGTATTCAGCCAGTATGATGTGAGTTTGCTGTCAGTGCCTCCTAATACTTGATAGAACTTACCCACACTACGAGGATAAGAGTTTTGGTTTGAGGGGGACGGTAGGTGGTTGGGATGAAGAGGGAAAGAGACAGCGTGGGCTGAGAGACCCCATGTTGGTGAAGAGAAAACCAAGAGCGTGGACTTCCTGAGAATAACCTTAGGACCTTGGAGAAGAGTGCAGGAGAATGTGCGAGATTCTAGAAACTCATTCGTTTCATGAGAATTTGTGGTAGGTTAATTCTGGGTCCAGGAAAGGAGAATGGAATGCCCCTTCTTCCTTCCTCCCTTACTTGGCCCTTTTCCCCAGCACTCACATGAAGAAGCTTCTCTGGACACCTACCCTCCATTTGTCACATCGTTTTCATGGGACAAGTGCATTTCACGTTCCTACCTTCCGGCTGGTCAACACATCCACTAGAAAAGAGGAGACTGCCAGTTATATAAAACCAGGACGACGGTGGTTTCTTATTCTCAAGCATTTGGATACAATGGAAGAATTTAAACCTGCCTTGGGGACATTTCTAACTCTCTGATTTATGCCCACTGGATAGAAATTGAAAACCTGAATTCTCCATCTAAGTCTTCGGTTTGCATTCACAGGTCTGGAGTCATAGAAAAATAAGTTGATGTGGTGTCGAGTCTGAGTTTTCAAGTCTCGAAGGGAAATGACTTTGAACTTCAGAACAAGGTTAGCACGACTGGAGGAGAAGCCAAGAACAGGAATGTTTTCTTGACTCCTGAGCCCGCGCTCATAAGCTCACACCGACCTTTACTGATTATTTAAGTTCATGTCATTTGAACGCAGTAGAAATAACAGGGTTATTTGTCAGCTGCTGAGTTCATTTGGTTGTTTAAACAGTTAAATCAAGCAGGCGGGTAGGCAGACACACAGCAAACATGTGCCTGACATTGGCACCAGGTGCCCTTGGGCGAGACAAGTGTTAACAGTGGCCGCATGTGGGAGTTAGCACGTCACCCGTGGACTCCAGGCTCCGCCGCTTACCAGGGATATTTGACGCCTCTGAATCTCAACCTGCTCATCTTTAAAATGGGGGTAGGGACACCTGGGTGGGTCAATTGGCTAGGGCTAGGGGTCCGACTCTTGATTTCGGCTCAGCTCATGATCTCACAGCTGTGAGGGTTCCGGTTCGAGCCCCGAGTCGGGCTCTGTGCTGACAGCTTGAAGCCTGCTTGGGATTCTCTCTCTCTCTCTCTCTCTCTCTCTCTCTGCCCCTCCCCCACTCGTGCTTGCTCTCTCTCTCTCTATATATATAAATAAATAAATAAATAAATAAACTTAAAAATTTTTTTAAAGTGGGGGTAGTAATTTCAGTTACCTCATAGAGTTCTGAAAGGTTGTAACTAGACAGTCCCCTCGAACTGTGTGCCCAGCATTAATGTGACTGCCTCTGTTTTGGAGCTCGTGAGCAGATAGAAGGAGAGAGAACTGATTAGCAGAAGCCTGTTGCTGGGTCTTTTGGGGATGAGTGTGAGGAAGCTAAGGGGGAGAATTCAGGACGGGGTGGAAAAAGAGAGTAGTGGATCTGTTACAAATAGCAGGGGTGAAAGCTTCTGGGGCCAGGAATGACCTAGAGCCCTTAAGAATGTATATGGCATTTTTTGGGCATTTTTGTCCTGTGTGGCTCTGATGTAACCAACTCCCCAACCCAGTGCCCATTATTAGCCCTGATTCTTTCTTTCTTTCCCTCTTTCTTTCTTTCTTTCTTTCTTTCTTTCTTTCGAGAGACAGACAAACGGAAAGAGAGGCTCTCAAGCATGTTCCATGCTCAGCAAGGAGCCCGATGCGGGGCTCTATCACATGACCCTGGGATCGTCGTGGTCTGAGCTAAAATAAAGAGTCAGACGCTTAACCCACAGAGCCACCCAAGCGTCTCTAGCCCTGATTTTTTTTTTTTAATGTGTATTTATTTTTGAGAGAGAAAGAGACCGTATATGAGCAAGGTGTGGGCAAAGAGAGAAGGAGACAGAAGATCCAAAGTGGGTTCTGAGCCGAGCACGGAACCTGATGCAGGGCTGGAACTCTTGAACTTTCAAGATCATGACCTGAGCCGAAGTCGGATGCTTCACCCCCTGAGCCACCCAGGCACCCTTGTAATTTACACCTGTAGTCCCAGCGTAATTACTTTCACTTTTAAAAATTTATTTATTTATTTATTTATTTAGAAGGAGGGACAGGGAGAGAGGGGAGAGAGAGAATCCCAAGCAGGCTCTGCACTGTCAGCAAAGAGCCCAACCCAAGACTTGAACTCACAAACCATGAGATCATGATCTGAGCCCAGATCAAGAGTCAGATGCTCCACTGACTGAGCCACCCAGGGGCCCCCATTACCTTCACTTAAAAAAAAAAAAAATTTTTTTTTTAAACGTTTATTTATTTTTGAGACAGAGAGAGACAGAGCATGAACGGGGAGGGTCAGAGAGAGAGAGAGGGAGACACAGAATCTGAAGCAGGCTCCAGGCTCTGAGCTGTCGGCACAGAGCCCGACGCAGGGCTCGAACTCACAGACCGCGAGATCATGACCTGAGCCGAAGTCGGCCGCTTAACCGACTGAGCCACCCAGGCGCCCCAACCTTCACTTTTAAAAGTGTACAAGTTCGGGCTGTAAATTATGTCCTAACTATGCCCACTGCCTTCTGTGAGGTGGTGTTTTGGAAAATGGAGGAAAAGAGGTGGGGGTGAAGAGAGGAGACCAGCAGGTGGGGCCGGGCTGGGGGTGGGGCACACGTGGGAGCTCCGGGCCAGAGGGGACCAGAGGAACCAGCGACAGAGCGAGGGACAGGAGGTATGTGGAGCTGTCCTCCGTGCTCAGGATGGGGCTGTCAGTCACTTACATCTTTAGGTGGAGCTGGACGATGGGGGGTTTTCAGGCAACTAGCGGATGGTTCGTATTTATAGCATTTTACAGGTAAATTTACCTACACTGAAATACAAAAATCCCATCCGCCCCCAGAAATCCCCTTGCCCCCGTGCCAGCGATGCCCCCACTCCCTGCCCCCAGCCAACCACTGATTTGTTTTCTGTCTGCTTGGTTCGGCTTGCAAATACTGTCCCATGGATGGACCGATGCATTATGTAGCTTTTTGAGTCTGGTTTCTTCTGTTTTTCATAACGCATTTGAGCTTCATCCATGTTGTGCATATCAACAGCGGGACCTTGTCGTTATTGAGAAATATTCCTTTGTATGGATGTGACGCAGTTTATTTATCCGTTTCTCGGTTCGAGGACCTGACGTTGTGTTCATTAACTGTATGATGTTGACAAATCAATATACCTGTGCAACTGATATCCTAAGATACGCGTGTAGGTTTCATTTAAAGTACCAATGAGAGGGGCGCCTGGGTGGCTCAGTCGGTTGAGCGTCCGACTTCGGCTCAGGTCACGATCTCGCGGTCCGTGAGTTCGAGCCCCGCGTCGGGCTCTGGGCTGATGGCTCAGAGCCTGGAGCCTGCTTCCGATTCTGTGTCTCCCTCTCTCTCTGCCCCTCCCCCGTTCATGCTCTGCCTCTCTCTGTCTCAAAAAAATAAATAAACGTAAAAAAAAAAAAAAAAAAAATTAAAGTACCAATGAGAAACCAAAAAGAGGTTCAAGGGTTCTTGACCTCTTCTGAACTATGGATCTGTTTGCTTGTCTGGTGAGCTCATCTCTGAATGCTTTCAGTGCCCAAGGAAAAATGCGGAGGATCTCCAAGGAAGCCAATTATACTGAAATACAATTATCAAAAAAATAAGAGGAACTGTCTGATTAGGAAGAAATTTAAGAAGTAATTAAGTAATAATATATTTATTTCTCTGTGCACCCACGTCATAAAATCCAGACGCAGGCTTGATAACTATTGAAATTTCAAAGTAGCGAGGAACGGAATGGAAATGATACTTTAAGATAATTCACACCTGGAATGAGATACAAATATATCTCTGATTTGTACTGGGGACAAAGCCACGGGTACAATTATTGCAATAGTCGTTTGTTCTTTATGTCCATAATTGAAAGAAATGTTAAATTTGAGTTTTGTGAATATAAAAATATGATTTTTCCCCAGGAAGCTTCTGAATTCTATCCATGTGTCCTCTGGGGACTTTGATTATGGTGCCTTGTTGTAATTAGAATATTCAGCTTGCTTTCTTGCTATAACCCTAAAAGGGGGGGTGGGATCAACTTATTTCTGCTGACTTCCATATTCACTGAGGCAGAGCCTGGGTCTTTCTCTCCGCTAACTCATAGCTGTTGATTAACGCATAATGCACCTATTTCGGGCAGGTCCCGAGTCCCGAGTCGCTTCTGTGACTTCAGAAACTGCTCAGCGTACAGCAATGTAACAATAATGCCTTCAAATTTCATGAAAGAAAACTTGAACAAAGCCCCCAAAGTCCTTGGGAAATTGAAACATCTCCTTATCTCGACTTAGGAGAACTGCCACCTGAATTTATAGCAATATACACACACTTAAAGCAAAAGCAAAAAAGTTAAAAAATTAAAAAAAAAAACCAAAATACAAAACAACCAAAACAAACAACAACAACCCCCCCCTCCAAAAAAAAAAAAAAAAAAAAAAAAACAAATGAAGTTTAGCTAGGGGTAGAAAAATACAACTCGTAACCTGTATTTTGGGAGCTCTGAGTTTCTATTGAAACATGAGCCAGTATGATTCTGGGAAAATTCACCTTCCTGGTTTAAAGACAGGGTTATAAAACAGCTTTCAAGTTTTGTGTATATCGAATGCTCCCGAACTCACCCAACAGGATTTTTTTTCAGACGTAATGCATACGAGTGCACCAGAGACATGCAGACCGGTAACGCCTTAAACCACTTAGATTTATAAGGAAGAATCATTATATCCAAAAAATACACAATCTGCTCCAAAGATTTGCTTTGAAATCTGTTCACCCTTTTTTCTCACTCTTCCAACCAAACATTCTAGAACTGCCCCCTACCACCAAGTGCGGTGTGTCAGCATCGCTTCCGCACCCATCACGTTCCTTATTCACTCCTTCACTATCGACATCCATATGGCCAAAACGTACCTTCCTTTTATGGTCCCAGGTGGGTTGCCTTCAGGGAACTGTCAAAGATTCTCTACCTGAAAAATTGTTTCTCACTGGCTCTTGGCTGCCTTAGCATTTTCACGGGTGCAAAGCTTTTATTTCCCAAATAGAGGTAGGGACTTAAAAGTGTAGATCCTCTTTGGAATGGCCTAGAAGAACGTGAGCCATTCCTGCAAAATGAATGGAATAGACACCAGGGCTTCTTCCAGTCTGACCGAATGGATAAATCCTTTCTGGAGACAGGGCCTAGGGACCTTTCATACTGACACACTCCCCCCGGCATCCCTGTTACTCTGATGCACAGCTGGGGTTAGACACCAACGCCTTGGAGCACTGAAGGTCCGATGTAGACGCCTTACCTTTGTATGTCCATAGTTCCTGGGTTTTTGTTCAACAGACTTCTTGTTTGGTCCCAAATAACCTCGTAAGAGGAGGGCAGGGATCGCTCCCTCATGGTAAGGTTGGGAAACTTGTCCAAAGACACCCCAGAAACCAGGTACAAGCAAAAGAGGGAGAAGAAAGGGCTGGATCTGCCCTTGGTTTATTTCAAAATTTTGTTTAAAGGTGATCTTGTATATTAATAAATGCCATTAGTGTCGTCTGTGAAATCAGGGACTTAAATACGAAAAGAGGTTTTATAAAAGCTGGCGTCCATTGGCAAATGTCGTCGGGAGCCTTCCAGAAGGAATCTTCCAGTTGGATGGTGAGGCTGTAATTTTTTTTTTTCTTTTTTCTTCTTTTCTCTTGGTGAGAAAGTTGCCATCCCTGTCTCAGCAGAGGAAGGGCTGGTTTTAGACTTGGACTATCTTGATTTGGGGGCTATTTACCAGTGTAAGTGGGGTTGCAAATAAAGGGAAAAAAAAAGTTTTACCAGGTATTTGAATCCTCAAATAATGAGGACTGACTATACTTTGTACACATTGACCCAAAACATCCCTGGTAGGTTATGGACTGAAGCCATGGAAGAGGAGAGACCAAGGCACGTAGGGGTTAAGTAACTTGCCCCAAGTCATATAGCTAGTAAGAAAGAAGCCAGGACCATATATCTGGTAACAGTGCTCCCCAGAAACCCACCAGCTGCTTTTGGACGTGTGGAGAGTGCCAGGTGCAATGGAGACCTCCATATCACTTGGTGTTTTTCAAATTCCTCTGCCAAGAACACCTTTGGCCTTGGGATCTTTCCAGAATATTTTGCTGTTTTGAGGGCTACAGGGTCTGAGGAAGGCACTGGTGCCTCACATCATTGCTCCTGGTGGGGCAGTTGTTTACAAGCTAGAAGGTAGTAAAGACCTCAGATTCTAGGACGACAATTGGCCCTGTTTTCGAGAAGAAATAAATAAACAAGAGAAGAGAGAGCACAGTTTAGCGGCAGTGATTGGAAGGCTGGCAGGGGGAGGAGTGGGATTTGGGCATCAGGCTTCCTGCTGAGTCTGCAGGATGGAGGCTGTGGCCCAAAGCCAGCCACCTGTACAGAGAGGGAGGTAGGTTCCCAAAATAGAGTTCTACAGAAAAGCGGAGCACAACTCATTTGTAGTGGAATCTACAAATTCCTACAAAATTCTACAAAAGCTGGACTCGTCGAAACAGAAGGTACATTGGTGTTTGCCGGGGGCTGGGGCTGGGGAAATGGGAAATTTTGATCAAACGGTGCAGACTTCCAGGGAAAGGATGAGCGAGTTCTGGGGAACTAATGTACAGCCAGGTGATTACAGGTAACGATACTGAAACATACTAGATACACTCTTTTTTTAGTATATAATTTTTTTAAGTTTATTTATTTATTTTGAGAGATAGAGAGAGCAGGGGAGGGGCAGAGAAAGAGAGAATCCCAAGCAGGCTCTGCATGGCCAGCACAGAGCCCGATGTGGGGACTCAAACTCATGAACCGTGAGGTCATGACCTGAGCTGAAATCAGGGGTCGGATGCTTAACCGACTGAGTCACCCCGGCGCTCCTGAAATATACTTGAAAATATACTCGAAGCGTACTTGAAAGTTGCTAAGAGAGTAGATCTTAAGTGTTCTCACCACACCAAAAGATGGCAATCTTAGGTGAGGCGATTACGTGACCTTATTGTGGTAATCAGTTCGCAATACCCGTGTGTTATCAACTCATCTTGTACATCTCCAACCTTACACAATGTTATATGTCAATTATATCTCATTAAAGCTGGGGAAAAAAGTAGAGCATGAAATCTTATCTCGCGATTGTCAGGGATGATGATTATGATTTTATGTTTATAGAAAGCCTGAAAGGGATCACACTATCCTCAGGGGAAAGATCGTATTCAAATTTCCACAACTCATGATTTAATCTAGTTCAGTTCCATGTCACTTCGCTCTGTGGCATCCCCCATTTCTACTCCAGGACAGTGACCCCATCCCAGGGTTGTTGAGATCACTCAGTGATTTAAAATAATATATCGGGGATAAAGACTGCTCTGTGTAGTGGCAAGATGTGTAACATTCTATTTCTAAGAGGGAACTAGACAGAACAATCTTTAAGGTCCTTTCAAGTTTTAATATTCTTTTTTTTTTAAGATTTTTTAAAATGTTTTTATTTATTTTTGAGACAGAGAGAGACAGAGCATGAGCAGGGGAGGGGCAGAGAGAGAGGGAGACACAGAATCCGAAGCAGGCTCCAGGCTCCGAGCTGTCAGCACAGAGCCCGACACGGGGCTCAAACCCACGAACTGTGAGATCATGACCTGAGCTGAAGTCTGACGCTTAAACCGACTGAGCCAGGCACCCCTTAAATTTCTAATTGATACTATAATGCTTTATTTGTAAGATGGATAATTATAATATATAATAAGTAGTTATATATAATTTTTTTATATTAAATCGCTGTACCTGACATATTGACATATGGGGTTTTGTCCAGTAATACTGTGCCATTTCATAAATGAATATGATAAAATACAACCAAATATCTCTCTCTATTTTTTTTTCCCCAACACACACACAACTATCAGTCTGTTTTTGAGATTTTGGCTCATTATTCTGTACTATGTGCTGGGTATATAGGGATCTTTCTTTCTTCTCTTCCTCCCTCCCTCTCTCCCTCTGTCTTCCCCTACTTTCCTCCCTTCCTCCCTCCTTCCCTCCCTCTTCCCCCTTCCCTACCCTGGGTTCTTCTTTCCTTTCTTTCAATCAAATAAGTCATTTTCTTGGTTCATTTGAAACAAGAAAGTAAACCTTATCGCTTAACTAAAACTTAAAAGTATAAGCATTCTTTGCTTTTAATTTAAACATTTAGTTTTCACAAAGACTGTTTCAGCCTTCCTGTTTTGCTGTTTCTCATGGGTTCTGAATCAAGACACCGGAAAATAGGTTAGGTTGAATTTAGAATAGAGTCATGGGCTTGGAATGAGAGCTCAGTTGCTCATCTTTGGGGAAAGCATTCACACTTGAAGAGGCAAACTCAGTTATATTGTTGTTGGCTTGGGGAGACCTTTTCTGCTCACTTCCTGATTCTGAGCTTTGTTCAGCTCTGGCTACTGATTTCTAAATACGTGAGGTGTTAGATCATAGGTTACAGAATTCCAGTGCTGAAGGAACCCTGTAATCATCTGATCCAAGGTCTTCATTCAGGGTGATGTCCCATCAAGTGAAAGGGACTTCCCAAAGTCACTGAGTTCACTACTTACCTGATCAAACACATACATTCTTGGGGTGAATGTGCCAACAGAGCCGAGGCTCTTCCCCCTCGAGACCCTCTTTTACAACCTTTATCTCTTTCTGGTCCAATCAGATTAAACTCAACCAAATTAAAAAGGGAAAGCTCAAATATTGTAAGATTTGGGAGTGTGAAAGTCGTGAGCTAAATGATTTCATTCTCAGTGTGCTGAATAAATAAACAAGAATACATTTCAAACATTTGACTCCAAGTTTTTAAGAAACATGATTCGAAACATGAGCAACAAAAATATTTTTACAAAGCAGGGCCTTGGCATGTTTGAGTTTATAGAGTGTGGTTAAAGATCTTAGAAAAATGTGTAATCAAAGTTATTGATGAGGCGTGGCATGAAATACCAGCCATGAACCGGCATGAACATCAGAACGTTTATAGCGTAGTAAGGATTTTCCACTCTGCAGAATTACACAGCAGGGTGGGACCCTTGTTCCATTTATGTTTATTTCTCCAATACTAGCTGAGTCTATGTCACAAGAAAGGTCCTCAGAAAGAGTTTGCGGTGTGGTGGATGAATGAATGAATGATGGGTGGATGATGGATAGAGGGGATGGATGGAGGGGTTGGATGATGGGTGGATGGACTGGATGACGGATGGATGGGTAGGTCTTCTCAATTCTGTGAGTAGAATGGAAATGGTTTCTTTAAAGGGCAATTTCATGACTATGTTATAAAGGGATGATTAACTTAATCTTGTGATATGGCGCTCACTTTTTCCTGAACCATAGTTACAAGTAAAATGATAAAAACAAAAGATTGCCAAGTCTCACAATGGCCAGCTTGTGCTTCTCGTAGCCACTTAGAGCTCACCCAGCTCCCGGCAGATGAGAGGTATTTTTCTGGGTATGTGGGGACACGGCGCACTCCAGTGTCATCCTTTCTCTTTAGCACCATCTGTTTTCATTCTGACAGATAACTTTTTTCCCCCCAGCATTTCCAATAAGGAATAGACGTTTAGGATGTTGGATTTTCTAAACCTTTGTGTCAACAGATGCCCGGGAATCAGCCATGGAAGCTGACTTTTTGACAAGTATCAAGGGATTAATATTTTAGATAAATGTCCTATGTTATAGAAGAGTGAGATCCATTCCAATATCTGGACAGTGAAAACTAATAGGACCGACCGTTGGATCACCACCCAAAAGCAAACCATTATCACTTGGTGATTGTGCAGAAACATCCACGTTTACAAAATACTTTACAGATTATCTCTTCAGGGGAGCCCAGGGCAGTAGGTTTATCACCAAGAAGTGGCTTGTGCACTATAACATGGCCAGTAAGCAGCCGAATGAGGAGTTGAGCCTAGGCTTGTAGATGCAAATCTCGCAATCTGTCTATCATTTCAAAAAGTTTCTCATCAGGATTCACTAGTAATCTGCAGGACATGTTTTAAGGAATTACCACCCCTCCCCTCTAACACAACACAACAACCCTTCATCTACTATTCCAAGCTCCTAGTAGATTCAATATATGGGATAAAGGCATTTTCTATGGAACACCCTGTAATTGGGGGGGGGGGGTGGTGCTGGAGGGAGACTGGTCTTCCTTTCAGGCAACAATTCACATTATGGGCTGGTTAATTCTTGGTGGTGGGGGGATGTGCATGGGTCCTGTGCATGGGAGGAGGTTCGGCGACATCCCTGGCCTCTACTCCCTAGATGCCAGCAGCAGCCCCTAATCAGGACACCAAAAAATGCGTCCAGACATTGCCAGATGTCCCACGAGGGGCAAAATTGTCGTACGTATGTGATGCCCAGTGCTCACGCACACCTCCATCCATCTCTGTAGATTTTTGGGTTCTGAAGGACTGGAGGGAGGAGAGAAAAAGCTCGGGAGTTTAGTTTTTTTAAGTTTATTTATTTATTTTGAGAAAGAGAGAGAGAGAGAGAGAGAGAGAGAGGCAGAGAAAGGGAGAGAGAGAATGCCAAGCAGGCCCCGTACTGTCAGCGCAGAGCTTGACGTGCGGCTGAAACCCATGAACTGTGAGATCATGACCTGAGCCAAAATCAAGAATTGGACGCTTAACTAACCGAGCCACCCAGGTGCCCCGAAACTTGAAGTTTAAAGAAAGTCGAGTTTCTACAACATCAAAATGTTTAGAAAACAACTTTACAGAGTTGTCCAGGGGCCAGTGTGGCATGGGACGGGGGTCCACGCCCTTCCACCCCTTTCCTTGTCCCCGGCCTGACCACGGCACACCTGAAGCCTGCAACATGACTTCGTCTTTCCCTTCCAGATTGCAGGCTACCTTTCCAGAAGGGCTTTCGGCAAGTGGTTTGTAATCAAACCCTCCTCCTTCCACTCCCCTTCCTCCTCTTCTTCCTCAAAAATCTCTTCCCTCATCCAACAGGTATTTGTTTCAAATCTAGCTTGTTTTGAGAACAGCACAAGATCATGTGGAAAGAAAACAGAAAAAGCTCTCACTAGCTAGGTGAGTTCCTGGTAGGGTGACCATATGAGTCATCGTCCCAACTGAGGCACTTTTGAGAGTGACAGGGGGTGGCTTGTGATTATGTTCCTGAGACAACAGGATGACTCAGGACTGTCACGGGCTAAGTGGGACGAAGTGTCACGGCTTTTCCAACACTTCAATGCACTGTTCTGTCAAGATGTGTCCTTTGGGACAATACTTACCATGAGGTCACAATGCCGACGATAACAAGTGCCGTGCTGGGTAGGATACGTACATTCTCGGCCATGGTCCTACTAGAACTTCTGTTCTAGATGAAAAACTTAGTGAAGATCGCAGAGTTAATATGAGATAAAGTGGGGTTTGAATCAGGCAACAGTGTGCCCCGAGAACCCACTCATTTCACCATGGCATTATTCGTGTTGGTTTGCGTGATGTGCTTATTGACTTGCGAGAAGGAATATGGGTGTTTCAACCCCTGCCTTCCGATTTAGGTCTAATCTTCAGCAATAGCCTTCTTTTAAACTGAAATACACCTTTACAGTTAACTGGGCAAAGCCAGGAAAATTAGAGCAGGTTGGGGGCCATTCTTGGGCAAGAAAGACCAGCTCTTGGACAAGAAATCAGTGCAGGAAGGACTTTGGTTCAGGCATAGCATATCCCATGGGCTGAATGTTATACATACATCGAAATCCCAGGGGCCCTTCTGAAAGGACCAGACGTTCGCTAAAGAGATCTCCATGGAAATGAGTCTATCTGTTCCGGAAAAACCGCAAAACAACAAATCCTTTAATTGTTTGTTTATGGGACACCTGGGGGGCTCAGTCAGTTGAACTTCTGACTCTTGATTTCAGCTCAGGTCATGATCTCACAGTTTGTGAGCTTGAGCCCCACGTCAGCCTCTGTGCTGACAGCACAGTGCCTGCTTGGGATTCTTTGTCTCTTTCTCTCTGCCCCTCCCCTGCTCTCTCTGTCTCTCTCTCTGTCTCTCTCAAAAAGAAATAAATAAAACAATAAAAAAATAAATTGTTTATTTATAAACCCTTGAGTTTTTCCTTGGTAATCCCTGAGCTGTGCTGTTTCATGAGTCCTCGTAATACATGGTAAGAAAGCTCTGTAGTTACTAGTAATTTCTAAAAGCCTCTTGATTACCAGTCCTTTGCCTCTTGTCTCCCAGCCTTGACTCTGTCACTTCTGTTTAACCCTCCTTGGTATTTAAATAGCTAATCTGGTGCTGGTTGCCGAGTTAACAATGTGCAAACCTCTAAAGCAACTTCACCTCGACCTTCACGATTCTGTTTATTTGGTGTTTCCTTTTGTGTTTCTGTTCATGAGCTGACTTGGCCTTTGCTAACGATTAAAAGTATTCGCTGAAGTATTCGCCAAAGCCAGTAGATAAGAATTTCTGCAAACAGTGTGTCTTGTGACATTAGCTTGTCCCCTGAAGTACAAAACCAACTGAGAAAAGTAGTTTTGAAAACAGGTTCGGGATGATACGTATGTATTTGCAAGCTTGCATGTATTCGCCCGCTCGGGATTTATTGAGTTTCTACTATGCGCCCAGTTTTGTTCTAGGCAGTGACAAACAAAACCTTTGGCTTCATGGGACCACCATCCTAGTAGGGGGTGGGGGAGGAGGGGGGGAGACAGACAATAAGGAAATAAAACACATTGTATGTCATATGGAGACAACTGTTATGGGGGAAAAATAAGGCAGAAAAGGCTGACAGTGAGTAGGGATTGTGATTTAGTTATTCTTTTTTTTTTTTAATTTATTTTGAGACAGAGAGAAAGGAGGAGGAGGAGGGGCAGAGAGAGAGGGGAAGAAAGAATGCTAAGCAGGCCCCAGACTGTCAGCACACAGCCTGACATGGGGCTCGAACCCACAACCCATGAGATCATGACTTGAGCCGAAACCAAGAATCAGACGCTTAACTGGCTGAGCCACCCAGGCGCCCAGGAATTGTGTTCTAAAATAGGGTGTTTATCCATGTTTACTGCAGCGTTACTCACAACAGTCAAGATATAGAAACAACTTCAATATCCTTTGATGGATGAATGGATAAAAAAAAAATGTGGTATATGCCCACAATGGAATATTATTTGGTTTTTAAACAGAAGGGAAACCTGCCATTTGTGACAGGGACAAATCTAGATGGCATTCTGGTAAGCGAAATAAGCCACATGCAGAAAAGACAAATACTGCACCATCTCACTTATATGTGGAATCTAAATAGTCAAGTTCATCTAAACCGAGAGTAGAATAGCGGTTAGCGAAGGCTGGGGGAGGGGAAAAGAGGGAGGTGTGGGTCAAGGGTACAAAGTTTCGGTGATGCAGGATGAATACTGGAGGTCTAATGTACCACATGCGACTATAGTTAACAATATGGTTTTGTATATTGCTAAGAGGGCAGATCTTAAGTGTTACCACCACACACACACACACACACACACACACACACACACACACACAGGGTGCTTAGAGAAAAGAGCTTATGAAAAACCTAAACAAGGTAAGGGATGAGCTACAAGGATATAGGGAACTTCCAAGGATGTAGGGAGCATCCGGAATGCCTAGCAGATTCTGGCAACAGCAGGAAGCCAGTGAGGACAGAAAGAGACTGGGATGCCTGATTTTATGGGAGCCATACTTGATGTGTAGGGACTTGACTTTCTCTTGGTGTGAGACAGGAAGGCTTTGAAAGATTTCAAGCATACGAGGCGACTGGTGGACTCATGATTTCGATGGGAGTCATCTGACTGTGCGGTGGAGAACAGACTGATGAAAAGCAAGGGTAAACCTGGGGACCAGCTGGGAGGTAATGGTGGGTTGGCCCAGTGGGATGGCAGTTGGGGGTAGAGAGAAGAGTTTGGATTCTGGATATGTGTCATTTATTTATTTTTTAAAATGTTTACTTATTATTTTGAGAGAGAGAGAGAGAGAGCAGGGGAGAGGCAAAGAGAGGGAGAGAGAGGGTCTCAAGCAGGCTCTGCACTGTCAGCTCAGAGCCAGATGCGGGGCTCGAACTCACGAACCACAAGATCACGATCTGAGCTGAAATCAAGAGTTGGATGCTCAACCGACTGAGCCACCCAGGCGCACCCTGGATATGTTTTAAAAAGTGGACAATAGAATTTATTGGCAGGTTGGATGGGGGGTGTGAGAGAAAGGACTTAAGGTTTTCAGTATGTGCACACACGAGTGTAAAGTCTATATAAAGCTGAATATTATCCGGAAGTGTCTGGCTTAACTGCTTACTTATTTTTGCTCTAGCCCAAAGCCCCATGATGGAAGGCATACAGTTTGCTCATTGCTGTGTGCCTAGAGTCTAGAACAGCCTCTCTTTCTCAGCACAGAGCCCTACGTGGGGCTCGAACTCACGGACTGAGAGATCATGACCTGAGCCGAAGTCAGATGTTTAACCGACTGAGCCAACCAGGCGCCCCGAAGAAAGTGTTTATTGTGAGTAATGGGATTTCAGAAAAATTGTGAAGAGTTCTGTTATTTTCTGTCTTCTCTATTTTCAGCTTTGAGCCTGTATTCATGTAAAAATAATGCATTTACTGAATTATAGAAAATAAAAGAACTTTGCAGAATTATGTGATATAAACATTTAAAAATTGTTACGACTATTATTGAAAAGTGAAAGCTTCCACATTCTACAGAAGGCAAGGTGTTATTTTGTTTTTTTTTAATTAAAAATTTTTTTTAATGTTTATTTATGTTTGAGACAGAGAGAGACAGAGCATGAATGGGGGAGGGTCGGAGAGAGAGGGAGACACAGAATCGGAAGCAGGCTCCAGGCTCTGAGCTGTCAGCACAGAGCCTGACACGGGGCTCGAACTCACAGACTGTGAGATCATGACCTGAGCCAAAGTCGGAAGCTCAACCGACTGAGCCACCCAGGCGCCCAGGCAAGGTGTTATTTTGAAAGCCAATGTCAGTGTAAGTCAACGAATCCAAACACTATAAAAAATTAAATCCTAATCCTATAGAATAAAATGACCTTGTTTGAGATGTAGGGTCCGTTGCGAGGACAGAATAGACTTTATGAATGCTGTTTCTCTACAAGGACACTCCTGGGGACCAGCTCTCAGCCAGCCAGTCAACTGTACTGAGTTCCCATTAATCATCTCTAGGCTTGATTCAAAAGGAGGTTTTTAAGAGATGCCAACCCTCCTATAATCAGGACTTCTGTTTTCTGGAACACACCAGGGCTCACGGGGTTTGCGTCAAGGGACCGCAGTCCTGTGCTCACGGGGTTTGCATAAAGGGACGGCAGTCCTGTGCTGTGTTTGCTGTTCGGGGCTGACTGCGCTGGCTTTTCTCCTTCCTTACGCAATGAGGCTCATGGCTATCTCCCGGCCTTGTGAGTGCAGCAGGATTCCTTTCTCTAGGTGATGGGAGCTTTTGCAGAGCATGGCCTGTGTCTGACATGTCTGTCTAGCTCTCATGTGTGAGTGTGGGGCTTTGAGTAGATGTGCCGTGCTTTGTGGTGATGAACCTTCCGGTCCCTTCCTTTCTGGATAGGGCACAACCTTGAAGAAAGGTGGCATGAATCTGGGTGACACTGGGCTCCTGTCTTGTCACCTGTCAGTGGGTATTAGACAGAGACATCCCGGTGATTAGCCAAATGTGTGACTCCAAGCCCTACCAAAGATCCCCTCTGGTCTTTTAGTGATAACAGAGCCCTCTATAGATGTGATCGACTAACGTGTCTCAGGACAGTGTCAAAGCCATTAAGAGCCCTATGACTCAAATCAGTCTTGAGTTGGGCTCCCTGCTCCACCGCACTTAGACTGGGCCATCCTGGGCCATCCTGGGCCATCCTGGGCACCAGCCTCCTCTCTGTAACCCACATGATTTAGCCTAGCTCATAGTGAACTTACCACGTAATTTTCCTCCTAACTTCCTCTTCTTCGGGAGAAGGTGTCCAGTTTGTGATTCCAGGAAGTTCCTGACCCAGGGAATGCCACAGCTCCCATCTTTCGAATCTTGTATTCGAAACCCCAACACCCACAGCTCCCCAAGCCCTAACACACAACTCAGGCTAAAGCACTGGCCGGGGGCTTGGAAAATCTAGGAGCATCTGCAAGATAGACTCTTAGAGAGTCTTTCAGGGACCAGAGAGGTAAAGGATCTAGCCTTTCCACAGTGCAAGGATGCTGTACTTGTCATACCTGAGGGGGGGGGGGGCTCCCTCATGCACAACAGAGCCCATCTCTGATCAAAGTGCCTCGACGGACTCTTCCTTCTCTATAGGGGCCTCTGGAACTTCTCAGGAGGGTCCTGCAAAATTGGAAAGGTGTCTCCCTGTCTTCTTGCTTTCTGGGTTTACCACCTTTGTTCGGGGACACTGAGGCGGAACATGGGCATCTGCATTGGATATCAGCTGAGGAACTTAACCCTGGGCTCCCTGGGGGAGAGTGGAGATTGGGTACTCGGGTGCCCAGCGTGTGGTGTTGGGGGTGTGTGTGATTTAAATGGCTCTGGAACTTGATGCTGTTACAGAAAACACCCAAGCTGCCAGGAGAACCGGGATCTTTTCACTGAAATTCACAAGGGCCACGGGAAAGGCTGTCATTGGCCAGGCTCCCAGGCCACCTGAACGCCGGGAGAGGATGGGGTGCAAACCCCGCCCAAGCCCCAGGGGGACGGAGTTGGCACCGATGACTACTGGTCAGTCCCTGGACGGCGGGCCAGGCATTTCAAAGGGTGTGGGAGCTAAGAGGCCCTCCCCAGCCGCGCTCTCTATCTCGGTGGCCCGCGCCTCCAGCGAAGCCGGGTAGGAATTGGAGTCTGGGTGGGAAGCAGACTTGAATCTGGGAGAAACAGTTGCGGTGGAGGAAGATAACAGAAAGCTTAAATCCGGGACGAGGGGCGCAGTGTCTTGAGGTCGAGCCCGTTTTGCGCCACCCGAGCCCAGAGCGAGGCGTCCCTTTGGAAGGGGTGCAGCGGCCCCTCCGGCACCGACCTCCTCGCCCAGGGCTCCTTGCCCCATCAGCAGTGTCAAGGAAGGGTCCCCAGCGGAGGACAGGGATCTGCGGCCATGGCCGAGGCAGCGGAGCTGGAGGGAGGGCCCCCAGGCCCCCAGGGGCCGCCCGAGGCCCCAGCGCCTGTGGCGGAGAGACCCGGTGAGCCGGAGGCCGCGGGAGGGGAGGCGGAGCGGGAGGAGGCCAGCGAGGGCGCCGCGGAGGCGCCGAGGGGCGAGGGGGCGGGCGCAGCCGCGACGGCCGCGGTGAACCGGGCAGAAAGCCCCGACCGGGACGGAGGGCGCGCGGGCGAGCGTGAGCCCGGCGCGGACGGTGGCCCGGCGGCCGAGACGCGGGGCGCGAGGGCGGCGCAAGGGGAGGCGGAGGCCGAGGAGGGCGCCCCGGGGTGTGCCGACGGCCCCCAGGGAGAGGAGGGGGCGAGCGGCGGGGAGCAGACGGAGGACGCGAGCCCCGGGCGCGGCGCGCAGGGGGAGGCCGCGACGGAGGTTCAGGGGGAGCCCGGGGAGCCCGAGGCCCCCGGGGCGGAGGAGAAAGCGGAGCGAGGGCCGGGGGAACCGGCAGGCAGCGCGCCGGGGGCGCAGGGGCCCAGCATGGACGCAGCGGGGCAGGCGGGAGGGGCGCACGGGACCCAGGGTGAACCCCGGGACGGAGGGGACCGCAGCCCCCAGCCCCAGGCCGAGGCCACGGAGGCCGCGGCGGCGGAGATTGGCGGGTGCGGCCCCGGGGAGCTGGCGGGGGAGCCTCGGGATGCAGCGGCGGGGCCTGCCGACGAGGCGGGGGCCCCGGGGACAGGGGAGTCGGAGGAAGCGGCCCCCGGGGACGCGAGGGCGGAAGCCGTCGAGGAAGGGGACCAGGGTGGACCCCAGGAGGAGATGGAGGAGGCAGAGGAGGAGAGGCGAGAGCGCAGCCCGGAGGGGCCGGGCGAGGAGGAGTCCCCCGACAGCAGCAGCGCGCATCCAGAGGCGGCCGCGCCGACCGGGGCCGCGGAGCCGGAGGCCGAGCTCAGCAACCACCTGGCGGAGGAGAGCAGCGTCGAGGGCGCGGACGAGACCGCGCGGGTGAACGGCCGCGGGGAGGACGGCGAGGCGTCCGAAGAGGGGGCCCCGAGACAGGAGCACGACATCACCCTCTTCGTGAAGGTAAGTTGAGCTTTCCCCAGCTCTTAGCACGCCCCCTCCCATTTTTGGTCTTGGTCTTCCAGGGGTCCCCAGTGTCAAGAGGGTCACTTCCATTCCTAGGAGGGAGGCAGGACATCCTGGGTGTTTTGGGAGAGTTTTAAGGAGCGTTTCAGCGAGACACGATGGTTTGGAAACGAAGAGGTTGGGTGGAGGCAGTCGGGGGAAGTGGGGGGATGCAGGGCCAGCACCCCACTGTCCTTTGCTCTGAAAATCCAAACTGGCCCTTCTCCTCCGGAGGTTATTGAAGAATTAACTTAAAGAAGAAAAAAAGCGACACACCCTACTGATGTTCAGAGCAGTTGACGCCAAAGAAAGCTTAATACTTGAAGAGGGGGAAAAATGCAAACAGGTTGTAATGCGACAAGTATCCCCAGGACTCCGATTTCAGAGGCCCAGGGCTGGCCAGGGTTTTCAGCCCCCCAAAAGTATCCCTCTTTGGTGGGTAGAATCGATGAGGTCTATTTGGAAGGAAAGTGGAAATTTATGACGTATTAGGGTGTTTATTGAGCATTTTAATGTTTATTCTGGACGTTTACAAGATGCTGGTGGCTTGAACACTATCTGCCTTTATGTCGTATTTCAAACTTACTTCAAATGGGAGGAGAACAGTGAATTTGTTAGGGACTCTGTAGGGCACGACTGAGTACGTTTTGAGGTTTGAGTTTAAACAGGCATTTCTACAAGGCATCAAAAATGAGAGGCGAGGTCCAGTGGTAGCCACCCCCACCCCCTGCCCCCTGCCCCCCACATGGGGATCTTAGTTAAAAAAGCCCGTTCTGAAGACCTGTGGCCAGACCAGGAAAGCAGCAGATAATAAGGCCAAGAATGTGCATTGCATGTTGAATCATAATCCTTCCAGAATACTTTCAGGCTTATAGAAGCCAGTTAGGACCTAAAGCTCCTTGCGGGGAATGTAAGCAAATTCTAATAAGCAAAAGGAGAAATGTTTCCAAAGTGATTAACATCAGAATTTCAAGAATTGTTTGGGTGGCAAGGGGGTTAGGGAGGAGAGGGCATGTATTTCTTCACTAGTGGGAAAGGGCTGTTACAGAGCTTTTTTGAAAACCCTGGGGCCTTTTAAGATTATGCGTTGGGATAGAACCTAAGGGCACAGCCCCTCCAAAGGGCCTCTGGGAGCTAGAAGTTTGTAGGGAAGGGGAAGGAGAAGGAGGGGGAAGGGGGAGGGGAAGAGCCAAATGCCCTGCCTGTGGTGTGTGCCCCAAATCTGCTCTTGATCTGAAAAATTCCCATTGCTCTGGTCTCATGGCCACCTGATTCCAGCACATCTTTCCAGCCTCTTGTTACAGTTCGGAAATACAGTAACACCTTCCTACCTTGTCCTGCTTCCATTCTCCACTGTCTCCAACCCAGGCCCTTGGTGACAGCCAGTGAGCTACACGTTGTTCCAACGTGTAAAATTCTTCAGTTGTTTATTGCAGAATTTCAGATAAGTCCACACCCCTTAGCCCGGCCACAAGGTCAGTCCCTCATGATGTTATTCTTGCCTCTTTGGTGTTGTCTGGATGTCTCCCCCCCCCCCCCCGCCCCCCTTTGTTACCGATGGTACCACTATGGCAGCCATATTGAACGAGTTACCTTTCCTTGAGCGAAACACATTCTTTCCTGCCCGGAGATTTTGCAGGTGCTGTACCTTCTGCCTGAATCAAGTTTTTTCCATCTCGACTCTCTCCCTGCCCCCTGCGGGGTGTCTGGATTCATCATGGGGAATCATCTCCTCTGGGGAGCCTTTTCCAACCCCAGTCTGGGTTGGGT
This sequence comes from Panthera pardus, assembly GCF_024362965.1. Taxonomy (NCBI): domain Eukaryota; kingdom Metazoa; phylum Chordata; class Mammalia; order Carnivora; family Felidae; genus Panthera; species Panthera pardus. Next base: position 10,618,738 of record NW_026526721.1, on the reverse strand, counting down.
GTCCCTCTGTTGAAAGTCCACTCACGTCCTGTGTGTTTCACCTCTTCCCTTGACTGTGTGAAATTCATCTTCTCCCCTCCATGTGGAGCACAGGTCTGGAACACGATGAAGATTTGAATGGGTGCCTGTGTGCACGACAGCCACGGTTACCATGGTAATCAATAGCATGGACCCACAGCCAGGGGATCAAATCCTGGCTCTGCTGCTCTCTTGCAGTGTGACCTTGGGCAAGCTACTTAACTTGTCTAAGCCTTTACTGCTTATGGATAAAGTGGGGATAATAATAGTACCTACCGGTGAGGTTGTTCAAGAATTAGATTATGTAAAGCACTTAGAATAGTACCATGGCTTGAGATAAGCATGGTGCAAACCTGTGTTCTTATGGTTATATCTGCTTAGCTTCCACAAACTTCTATTGCTTTTGCACAGAAATGGTCCCCTGTCCATTTCATCCCTGCCCTCCTTTTTTTCTTTAAAGGAAAAATCTCTCTAGATACCTAATTACCTCCATTCTCTGGGGATAGGAATGTTATGGAAAGTAAAAATACATTTTTCTTCTCAGATCCTGCTCGGGAGGCAAGGGGCTTTTTTTTTTTTTTTTTTTAATATATATTTGTTTATTTATTTTTTTGAGAGAGAGTGAGTGCGTGAGCAGGGGAGGGGCAGAGCCCCATATGGGCTATCCAGACTGTTTTATTCTGACATGATCATCTTGGTGATCATTTGTGCCCCCCCCCCCTTTTTTTTTTCTTAAAGAAACAGATCTCCAGGGGAGCCTGAGGGGCTTAGTTGGCTTAGTTGGCTAAGCATGCGACTCTTGATCTCAGCTTAGGTCTTGATCTCAGGGTCGTGAGTTCAAGCCCCACACTGGGCTCTGTGCTGGGTGTGAAGCCTACTTAAAAAAAACAAAAACAAAAAAGGGTAAGAAAACAGATCTCCAACTAGGGAGATGGGTTTTTAAGCAACTACTTTTTGACAGAAATTCTGAGGGTCACTTCAGATGTGCCTCATAGGATTGTTAAGGCATCCCCTTTAATTTTTCCACCTTCAAATCATTCTACTTAAAAACAAAAAAAGACCCCAAAGTAGAAATCAAGCAAAAACCTTTCATTTATTTATTTTAAAAAATGTTTTAAAATTTATTTAGAGAGAGAGAGAGTGTGTGTGTGCACGTGAGCAGAGGAGGGGCAGAGAGAGAGAGAGAAAGAGAGAGAGGGAACTCCAAGCAGGCTCCATGCTGTTGGTGCAGGCCCTGACCCAGGGCTTGATCCCATGAACCGGATCATGACCTGAGCTGAAACCAAGAGTCCAACACTTAACCAACGGAGCCACCCAGGGGCCCCGAGCAAAAACCTCTTAGACGCTTGTATCTTTTGAGTTTGCTAATTCTTAACTTTTGATTTAAAATCCTTAAATTAGTTCAAAATAGAATTTCTTTGCCAGCTTTAGCTTTCTTTGGGCTTCTTCTCTGGGCTCTACTCCATAATCGACATCTGACCTTCTGGGTTTTGTAAACATGTCAAGTTTTTCTGTGCCATTACTGGAGTGCAGAATTCACAGATTTGTTTTTTCAGGGAGAGTACTGCAAGCATTTCAAACATCTCCTGACGGCCTGGCCAACACCGTCATCATTAATTGGCCCATATTTTATTTGTGATTTTTAACTTTTGCTTTTCCCCCTGTTTTTTAAAATACATACATTGGTTGCAAACATACCACAAAGTAATGACATATGACCCAGTGACATGTGCTAATAAAATCTGCTTCTACTTTTAACCACCCGGTGGTTTATAATCTCCATCTTTGTGAAAATTCTCATCCTACTAATTTGCCATTTTGTTTTATTCCGTAAGTACGCAAGTACGTATTCTTGTAAAAGAGCCAAAATCGTATAGAACAGGCCCAGGAAAGCTTCCTTGAATTATTGTATGGGAAATTAATTTCTGATCATGCTAATTCTTTTATTTTATTTACAAAGAAGTGTTAATTATTTGTCATCAAATTATAAGGTAACCCTGCAGTGTATTTAGTAAGAAAGAGTCATTTCTTCTTCACTCATAACAAAGGGTAACAACATAATAACATACCAACAGAACAATAACAAACGACAAACAAAATACTGACAACAAAGGATAAAGTAGGGACTTCACCAGCTGTGGGGACTTAGTCGCTAAGGAAGTCTTGCTTACAGATTTGGGGCTTCTAATCCAGCGTGTGTACTTTGAGGCAGGGTCTAGGCGTAGGACAATCTGAGTTATAGATTTCCTGGCAAATGTCACATGACTTAAAAAAAACCTCAGTGTGACCAATGAGTAATCCTGGGCCAGAGTCTAGGAATTTCTGAAATTAGGTTTTTAGACACCATATATTTAACTATTACCATGCAGCATTGACGTGGAGAACTGCCCCCCAACATAAGTAAATAAGTAAATAAATGAATGGAGGCAGCCAAGCAGGGCCACACCACGTGGCCACCACGGCAGGAGAGGAGGGGTAGGTATGTGTCCAGAGCAGCAGCTGACTGGCTCCTGGTAGACCAGTTGGCTGCAGCAATCTAGGCACCTTCTGCCAGGAGAGAACATGTCAAGACCTGTCTTGCGGGGCTTGGTCACCGAGGAGCTCGAGAGGGAGGTCGTATTTTCATCATCGTGTGTGGGCTGTGACCCCGCGCCCTGAAGGGAAATGGGCAAAGGTGCACTCCTAGGACTTTACGTCTCCCTGCAGAATGACGTTTTTGTCCCTTGTGTTCTGAGCATCTGATACAACTTGCCTGCAAATACATTTATGAAGTCAGTAGAGGTAGTTGGGGTGGAAACCGAGGTGGAATGCGGTGTTAAGCTAACGTCTGATACACCTGCACACACATTGCACACGGGGTCGGGGGCGGGGTGGTGGTCCCTCTCCCCACGCTGGCAGGGCCGTGGGCTCATTGGAAGCTCTCGGTCGGTGCCTTTTGGTAATGGTAGGTAAATGCCCAGGTGGATGCCGGTGGCATCAGTCCAAGGTGACCCAACGAGGCCACTCAGATATCCTGTGGATATCTGTCTGTACCTGTAGATACCTTCAGAAACAGATACCTGAAGATCGGCAAGATACCTTCAGAAACACCACACCGGGTCCTTTCGGCATGTGAATTTACTCTTTAGTTTCCCATATGCAGAAAAGTCAAAACCCAGCCTTTGAAGGAACGTAGAAAGTACAAAGCTCTTGAGCCATGGTTTCGGTTCAAGTAGGTCACAGTGCTGTCGATGCATCCCTTAACCTAGCGCATGTGAATTTGTCACCTACTGTGTGTCAGACAGTGTGCTACAGTTTGGGGACCCAACGTCAGGCAAGACCGACAGGGTCCCTGCCCTCATGGAGTTTACTGTCTAGCCCAGAGGACAGACACCGAGCACTGAATGCTGGCGATAGCAGGGACTACACTGATGTGCTCACTTTTGTCCTCCAGCCCCCCCCGCCCCCAGCACAGGGTCTGGCACACAGTAGGCGCCCAGTTAATGCTGGCAGGAAGGGGAAGAGGCAGCGAAGATGAGTAGGAGGCTGTAGGAATATATAGCCGGAAGACCCGCAGATACAGTGGTAGTCACTAAGGTGTTTGTCGATTTGATGTATTTGGGGAGACACAGGGAGTGGGTCCCTCCGATGATCCCTAGTGCAAGTTCTTGAAGATTTTTGAAAACAGGCTGCCTTTGCTCTCGCCACCCTGTGAGCTCCTGCGACGTTCAGCAAAGGAGGGTTTTCTCCGAGAGTTGGGGAGGTGGATATTGAAATCTCCTAGACTCCTTTCCCATCAATTTTTTCTACTTTTTTTTTTTTTTTTTCTGACAGAGTGCTGATTCATGAACTGGGCTTTGTATTTGGGCATAGTTGGGGGTAGAGGGAGATACTCTGTCCGCAGTATAGACGTCGCCGTGTTTTCTGGCACACCATTCTCCTTCCCGTAGGGAGATGGTATCCAATTCCATTTTCAGCTGGATGCTGCAAAGCCTAAAATATTTACTCTCCGGCCCTTTAAGAGAAGGTTTGCTGACCCATAGTTACACCCCTTTTGATTTGTGACCTGGGACTAGATACATGGCCTTTGGCACAAAATTGGAGTTTTATTTAGCAAGGAAGAAGAGGAATGGCTGTTGAGTAAAGAATCAGCAGTGTCTATCACAGTGAAAAATATTTAAGACGCTGAATATCTCATACTTATTTTTGGAAATGTTATTTTTCTACGAGGCCCCTAATCTTGGTTTAGGTGAGGTTGAAATAAAACAGAGATTATAAATATAAAAAGATACTATGAGGGGCACCTGTGTGGCTCAGTCAGATTAGCGTCTGACTTTGGCTCAGGTCGTGATCTCCTGGTTTGTAAGTTCAAGCCCCACATCGGGCTCACTGCTGTCAGTGCAACGCCTGCTTTGAATCCTCTGTCTCCCTCTCTCTGCCCCTCCCCTGCTTTTGCTCTGTCAAAAATAAATAAACCTTAAAAAAAGATACAATGAAATACGATACAATAAAAAGTCAGTCTTTTTCCACCCCTGAGGTCCAGCTTCTCAGTTTTTCTTCTTGGAGACAGTCGCTGAATCTCTTTCCAGGGGTATTCTGTGCATATTGAAGCTGGCATGTAAATATCCTCACTGCATTAGTTACCTATCACCGTGTAATAAATTAATTACTCTGAGACTTAGCACCTAAAACAGCAAACATTTGTTATTCACGGCTTCTCTGTGTTAGGAATCTGGGGTCTTCTTGGTCGGGTAGTTCTAGCTTATGAGATTGCTAGATGTGACGTTCGCAAGGCTGTGGTCTCATCTGAGGGATTGGTTGGGGCAGGGGAGGATCTACTTTCAATGTGGCTGACTCACATGACTGTTGGCAAGCGGTTCGAATCCTCACCACTCGGGGCTTTCTTCATGGGCTGCTCTCATGTTGGCACAACATGGCATCTGGCTTTTCTTAGAGCAGGGATCCAAGAGAGAAGAAGCCACAATGCCTTTTATGACCAAGTCTCAGAAGTCACACACTGTGATTTCTGTCTTATTTATTTTATTTTATTTTTTTAGATGTTTAATGTTTATTTATTTTTGCGAGAGAGAGAGGGAGACCATGCATGTGCACAGAGAGGCAGAGAGAGTGGGAGTGCAGGAGGGGCAGAGAGAGGGGGAGACAGAGGATCGGAAGCAGGCTCTGTGCTGACAGCAGAGAGCCTGTCATGGGGGTCGAACTCACGAACTGTGAGATCATGTCCTGAGCCAAAGTTGGATGCCTAACTGACTGAGCCACCCAGACATCCCTCACAGACATATTTTTTTAAAAGTACCACACCCAATTTTGTTTTCATATAAAGTAGTACACTGGAAATACATTGGGTTACATCTTGCTTTCTTTACTTAATGGTATATCTTAGATATCATTCCCCATTGTACCTGTAGCTTGATTAAATTCTGATCGAGCTAAAAATTTAACTCTGATCGAGTTAAAAATTTCATAGTTTTCTAGTGATAGATGTACTTTGTGGTCAGTCTCCCATAGGTGGATATTTAGGTAGTTTCCTTTTTTTTTTTTTAACAGAGAGAAAGCATGAGCTCGGGAGGGGCAGAGGGAGACAGGAACTGAAGGGGGCTCCATGCTGACAGCAGAGAGCCCAATGTGGGGCTTGAACTCACGAGCAGTGAGATCATGACCTGAGCAGATGTCCCAACGGTTAGCCTACTGAGCCACCCAGGCGCCCCATTAGTTTCTTCTTTTGGATGTTAAACCACCCTGTAATGAATATCCCTCTGTGCATATGTAATCACATATGGAAGCTCACTTCTTTAAACAAATTTTTTAATGTTTATTTATTTTTGACAGAGAGAGAGAGAGGGACAGAACATGAGCGGGGGAGGGGCAGAGAGAGAGGGAGGCACAGAATCAGAAGCAGGCTCTAGGCTCTGAGCTGTCAGCACAGAGCCCGACACGGGGCTCGAACTCACAGATCGTGAGATGATGACCTGAGCCGAAGTCGGACGCTCAACTGACTGAGCCACCCAGGTGCCTCAGAAGCTCACTTCTTAGATCATATCTCTTTTGGTGTATGTGTGGTTGAGTATACTTTTATATTTAACAACTATTGACATCTTTTTTTCTGTGAGCAGCTCACTTTTGTCCTTTGCCCATTTTTCAAATGAATGTTTGACCTTATTTTTCCTAATTTTTGTATTAAGGAAGTTAGACCATTGTCTTTCATGTGGGCTGCATATATTTTTATTGGACTGTTTTGACTATTTGTGCTGGAGTAATTTATCCTTTCAGTCTTGGTAACTTGTTGGAATTGATGCGCGGGAAAACAAAGCATAGGCTGGGACAGCACTCTTAAACTCTCCAACTTCAGGGGCGCCTGGGTGGCTCAGTTGATGAAGTGTCTGACTCTTGATTTTGGCTGAGCTCATGATCTCACAGTTTGTGGGACGGAGCCCCGTGTCGGGCTCTGCACTGACAGCGTGGAGCCTGCTTGGGATTCTCTGTCTCTCTGCTTCTCTGCCCCTCCCCCGCTCTCTCTTTCTCGCTCTCAAAAATAAATAAACATTAAAAATAAAATGACATCCCCAACTTAATTTACTGTAATCTTTTTTTTTTTTTTAATGTTTGTTTATTTGTGAGAGAGACAGAGTGCGAGTGGGGGAGGGGAAGAGAGCGAGGGAGACACAGAATCCGAAGCAGGCTCCAGGCTCCGAGCTGTCAGCACAGAACCCGACGCGGGGCTCGAACTCATGAACCACGAGATCATGACCTGAGCTGAAGTTGGCTGCTTAACCGACTGAGTCACCCAGGCGCCCCTTAATTTACTGGAATCCTCAAATCCTCTGTTTTACTTTATATTCTATAACTTCTTAAGTCCTGAGGGATTAGGTATTTCAATTCTTGCCTCTCTCCCTTTCTTTTTAATTAGCACGTTACACTTTATCAAGCACACGCCCTTTGAGAATTAAGTTCTTTCTTACATGGTAAGAATTCCCATTCAAAACAAAATTTCAAATATCTAAGATAGCGGGATCATTTCATGCCACACGGCTACATCGCTCTGATCTTGGCATGCCACCTACTGGAATGTATTTGAGTCCCACAAATAAAAACCATCGTGAAAAGTAATCGTCTGTGATGCAGTGATATCAAAATATCATTTCTGAGGTTGTCTCCTCGCCAGATGTTCTATTTCTGCCTCCATCTGTCCAAAGAATTGACCAAAATGTACAGAGAATGATGCCATAGCCTATTTGTAGGGATCCAGTGAATTGTGAAAGACTGCTCAGAGCTTATGTTTAATTAGTGGGAGGGGGAACTGAAACACTCAGATATCAAAGATCATTCGGGGAGATACTTTTGAAGCTTTGGGGGAGGGGGTAGCTCTATGGAGAACAGTTGATATATACTTATTCACACAGCAAGGGAAGTCAAATCTTATATGTTTGTGTAAGAAATCATCAGATTAAAAATAGTCTCTAATTCTAGATTTTTATTGGCTTTGTGAGCTCTACCCAAACTCCCTGGTTCTCCTCCCTTGGGTGCTTGGTTGGCCACATGAAAGTTGAGTCTTTTGCTGTGGGGAGAGGTAAGAGGTGCCTTTCAGTCTTCTAAACTCCAGAGTGGTGTTTTGGACTCACGCGGCTATTTAAAGCAAATATTGATTGAGTGCCCGCCAAGTAGCAGACCCTGTGTTTGGGGCCGGGGTACAACAGTGACAAACAGTGATGAACACAGCCCCTGCTTTTCTAGAGCTTTCAGCCTAGAGAGTGATCCAGAAGCAATGGCTAGAGTGAGGAAGGGGAGTGTGTGTGTGTGTGTGTGGGGGGGCGGTTTGCTGGAACAGGTGGGAGAAATAGGGTAGCAGGCTGGGCAGTGATCCCTAAAGGGGGGGATTTGGCCTCTAGACCTCAGACAGCCTGGGCTCTGCCCTTCTGCTGCAGTCTCTTGCGTTGGGAAGACTGTGCTGTGTGTAATAGACGGGTAAGTGGACGATGGTAATGTACACGCGTGGCTACCGCATCAGGTACAAAGAATTGGGTGGTCAGTTTGCAGAGTGTAAATTGGGTCATCTCGAACATTCCCAGTTAGCCGTGAATGCCTCACGCGTCACTTGGCACTCGCAGACATCGGCTTGTGTCTGAGCACAGTAATCGAACAGCTGTTCAAGCTGTGTGCATGTTGCAAATCATCTTTGGCTTTCTATTTGTATGGCAGGAGACTATAGGAAGCGGTACAGTGAAAGAACGGAACGGGGGAGATAGACGGAGGTCACTCGGTGGTGTTCAGCTGGTAGGGGGGGCCGATCTGAGGGGTCCAAGGCAGCTTCGCACACGTGTCCACTGTCCGGGCAGCGTGGCCGGAAGGCGGGGCTCAGCCGGGATTGTCAAATGGAGCACCGGCAGGTGGTCCCTCCAGCTGGTGGCCTCCAGACACACAGTGAACGAGGCAGCAGGTGCACAGCCTTTTATAGCAAAAGCCACATAGCATCGCTCCCACCATATCCTGCTGGTGACCAGGTGGTCCCCAGGGGGCTGGCCAGATTCACACCCCGCTTCTCGGTGGGAGGAGGGTGAAAGAATTTGCAGCCATCTTTATGGGAATTGCGCAATCACGTGATTTCACGTGATGTCAGAGGGTGCGAAATGCTCAGATCGTTTATTTATAGACACAGTTCTTTACTCACTTGAACTATGAAAGTGTCAGCGGTGCCTAAAAGCAACGGAGTTATTTATTTATTTATTTGTTTGTTTGTTTGTTTATTTATATTCAGTGATGGACAGAGCAACCTGTCTGCAGGATTTACTACAGCAAATGTCAATGCCATATAATTACCGTAATTACAACACACGGACGAGGCGGGCCTCGAGCTGAGATCTGGGGCACTCCACGTGTCCTTTCTACAGTCATTTCTTTGTCATCTCTACGAAGCAGCCATTCATGCTTATGAAGGAGAAGGGTACCATGCCAATTAAATAGAGACTTGCCCCCACACCCCCTTTTGCTTCTGAGTGTGTGAGTCCCAAGCAGTTCTGGAGTAGCAAGAGGCTTGGGTCCCCTTTCAGAAGCTGTGCTCTCCTGCCTTTGGGCCAGCAAGACTCTCCCCCTAGAGGGCGTGGCCAGCTGCAGGGAGAGGAGAAAATCTGGACCCATTCTGCCCAAGGCGTTATCTTTTTTTTTTAATGTTTATTTTATTTTCAAGAGAGAGAGAGAGAGAGAGAGAGAGAACTAGTGAGGGAGGGGAGGGGCGAGCAGAGGACCTCAAGCAGGCTCTGCACTGACAGCAGACAGCCTGATGTGGGGCTCGAACTCATGAACCATGGGATGATGGCCTGAGCCTAAGTCCGGTGCTCAAGTGACTGAGCCGCCCAAGTGCCCCCAAGGCTTTATCTTTGTGTTTTTCTAACCTTCCTGGGGCCTGAAGATGCCGTGGTCCAGTAGGAAGAGCCTCATTATGCACCCCCAGCATCACCCCTTGGGTGCCCCAGGCCCACCTCTAACCATGGTGGGTGGAGGGAAAGACGAATTGGGGCAGGAAGTCGCTGTTCTCTTCCCTGAGTGGGGGCACACGAAGGGACTGATGGGGCCCTTAGGACAACAGCCAGAGGCATGTCTAAGACACTGCACATCACAGACATCACATGCTTTGAAGCCCACATAGAATAAAAGCGCTATTGGTCTGGAGATACAGGGACATGGGCTTTCTTCCTAAATGAGGGAAATTAATACCTTTTCGGTGCCTTTGGTGTCAGGGAGGCGGTGAGTTCGAAGAATCCTGGACTGACTTAATCCCCACCCCCAACTTTGTTCCCTTTGTTTGAGCCCCAGGCTGGCTGCCTTCGACGCTATTCCCATAAAAGGTCAGACTGGATGAAGTTTTGGGTTGCAGCTCAATGGTTTCTTTGTGTCGTTTAACTTTACAGAGAATTTAATGCTTAAGAAAACTCAGAGGTATTAACACATCAGATATGAGAAGGACATTTTTTTGTTAATTGCCACTTTAACCAATATATTATGACCCTGAGTCATAAGCAGCGGCAATAACGTAAGATTGTCACTCTCCACATATTGACATTTGCTGTCGTAAGTTCTGCACAGATGCTGCTCTGCCCATCACTGAACATAAAAAAATAACTCCGCTGCTTTTAGGCACTGCTGACATTTTCTTAAGCCAGTTCAAGCACGTAAAGAACTGGGTCTATAAATAAATGATTTGAGCATTTCCGCACATCGTGCAGTCACATCTTCAGGTGGTGGGTTAAGGATGGCTGCGAATTCTTTGACCCTCCTTCCACTGAGAAGTGGGGTCTGATTCTCCTCCCTCTGAAGCTGGCCAGACCCTGGTGACTGCCTGGTCACCACTAGAATATGGAGGGAGTGATGCTGTGTGGCTTTTGCTATAAAAGGCTGTGCACCTTCTGCCTTGTTCACTGCCTGTCTTGAGGCCACCAGCTGGAGGGACCACCTGCCGGTGCTCTGTTTGACAATCCCGGTGGAGCCCAGCCTTCCGGCCACGCTGCCCAGACAGTAGACACGTTTGAGAAGCTGCCTTGGACCCCTCAGATCGGCCCCTCCACCAGCTGAACACCACTGAGTGACCTTTGTCAATGCCACATGGAAAGGAAGGATCACCTAATCCAGAGCCTTGTCCAGATTCTTGATTTATGAGAGCACGAGAGATTAAAAAAAAAGCAGCCCCCTCTGTTAAGTTTGGGGTCATTTGTTCATCGGCGATAAGTAACTGGGATGTGTGGCTTATGTGTCTTCTAAGCTGGTGAAATCTGGTTGGGTCAAAAGATAGGACCATGGTGAGAGGTATGGAGTAGTTTAAGGCAGGTCCAGGAGACACAGGAGGTTCCGTGTGGCCAGATCTTCTGTCTGCCGTGTGCATTTTTTCCCTGTGCAGTCACTGCAAGGATTGGAATATTCTCATCCATTCAAGAACGCAAACCACCAGGGTATATAAAAACAGGCTGCATTATTAAGCAGGCTTTCCAGAACAAGATGTTCCTTTGTTGTAATAATTCCTTGTGAGAATTTTACAAGGAAATAAGCTTTTCATGTCCGTGTAAAAGCTTCAGTTGGTATCCGGCCATATTATTAAATAAGGATTAAAAATAGCCCTGGAGTTTTTAAAGCATAATTCGTACACGAGGATAAATAGTAAGTTCCATTCTGTTCGTCCGTGTACTTCTTATGACTTGATTCCACCTACTGTGACAATGAATACGAACACGACTAAGCCTTTGGCCAGAATTTAAAGCTAAGAGCAATTTGACTCAGTGATTAAGTTATGTGGGTCAAGGGTGGCCAGCCACCTGATCCATGCAATAATACATCGATTGTTATGGCTGTTGAAAAGAATAAATACTATACATACCTGGGAACGTAGTTAGGATTAATAGGCTTTTTGAAAGGTTCAGATCTATGTTTCAAAAAGTTTTAAGACCGAAAACATATTTCTGAGGATCCAGGTATCAACGATGCATTAAATTGTTCTTAAGTTCTAAGGGTAGGAAGAGTGAGAAGCACATTTCAAAATAGAGCATATCTTTTTTGTGTGCGGACCGGAGTAAGAAACTTAATAAACATAATAGATGAATAAGGTGCAGCCAATGGGCCCATCTCTCCGCTCCCCTGGGGACAGACAGCCTAAATCATTGGCTGGATGTGCCAACAAAATCAGTCTTGAGAAGCGTTATCAAGAGGGTAGGCTCGTATTTATGTAAGAAAAACAAAATACTCAATTTTCCTTTTCTAAAATAGGCTTTGCTGCACTGATGATACATTTTTCCTTTACAGGCTTACAAGAAGTGGGATGCGTGCGATTTGTGTCACATGATAATGCTAGTATAACGATAAACTCTACCGACAAAGATACGAAAGCGAGGGGCTGAACGGCCTCTCTCTTCATTCCTCCTAAGTGTGGTGAAACAGAGGGTCTATCCGTTTGGTTCCCATTCTGCGAGGACCCTTCCTTCTGCCGTAGAGTTGGTTTGTTGCTGTCCCCACTGGATATCTTGTCGCACCACTAGATGGCGGAAGAGGGAAGGCGAGAGACACAGACAGTGGGGCCGAAGGGGTGGTTTCCCGTCCAAGGAGCCTTCCCTCTCTGCCTTGCAGAAAATGTAAAAACCAGAAGCCTTCCGGATGGTCTGTACCCCACAGTAGTCATGGTGACGATACAGCTGGAATTATTGGAATCGTTGGCTTTTTGCCTGCAAGCAGCCGATAGAGCCCTTCCTACTGACCTTGGCAGTTGCCTTGGCACTGTAATCGGTGGTGATAACAGGAGCCCAGCAGGGCACGGTCTGGCTTTTCTGCTCAGCTGCCCACGGGCCCTCTTCCCTCCCAGCTGCAGGTGGCCAGCTCCCCGGCCCCACACTGCCAGGCTCCGTCCTGCACCTAACCAAGAGGTGGGGGTAGGACCCGTAAGAACTCTACTTCGCTGGCACACACTGTGGAGGAAGACGGGAGAGGGCGATGCTGAGCTGAGAAAAGCTTGTGCAGTGGGTGCAGGCAGAAAAAAGACCACACGTCAGCAAATGGCTTGCCTTGTACCTGAGCTTCAAGAAGACTGGTTTCCCTCGGTTGAAAGGGAGACTGGAAAATAGGGACTCCACCGTTAGAGCAGGGGATATCGGCTGCTGTGGCTGCCCTGGTAGAATCTCCCCAAATACAGAAATTGGGAAATGAGCCAAGAATTTAGCGCCTTGGGGACTGGCACTCTCTGTCCCATTTCTATTGGTTTTTCTCACGTTGTCTCTGTCACCCGCTTAGGGGGTTTATATATCCTTTAGAAAACTTTATCTTTCGTAGGCTCCTCCTTCCCCAATTTTGTGGTTGTTTGGGCATTTCTATAAAAGCTGTTCTGTTAGTTCTGGGCCAAGAAAATAATCTCCTGTTGTATCATTGTGTCCGTGGGAAAATCAGTCAATATATCAATTCAACTCACATCATCTTTCCCAGGAATGAAGCTTCCTTATTAAGCATGTCCTTCCCCTAAAAGGTATCAGTGAGTCACATTTCAGTAATGGATTTTTTTTAAACCAGTAGTCCAGATTTTCAGAACCACAAGCCTATGGCACACCTTATTCTGATGACTTAGGTTGAATTAGCTATTCAAGGTTTGTAGAGTATTATTAAGTTCCTACTTCCTGCACCGATGGCATCTGAATCCAAATGGAAAGAGTTAAAAATCCCCTGAAATTATCCAACATATTCACCGAGAATACTGTGCGAAGTGGGTTTACGGCTCTGTATTTCTCCAACACCGTCCACTGTAGGCGGGATTTCAGAATGTTCTCGACACAGTGCGTATCAACACTAGGTCAGGAGTAGAGTACAGCCAGCAAAACTCCAGAAGCTGACCCTACTCTGGTTGAGCCTCTCTTCTCGCCCCAATGGCACTGTCCCCTAGAGCTGGAGGATGTGTTGACAAGTCAAAAACACTGGAAGCCTGGATGCTTCTATTCACAGTGTGGTAGTGTGCTAACTATCAGCGTGTTTTGGGGATCCCTGATCCGTGGATTGACTTCTGAGTTCATTCGTTGGCTCAGCAAGCATCCCAAATTTCCTAAAAGAAAATCTTCTTTTATTATTTCATCTTTACATTTCATATTTACAATTTCATCTTTCGGAACGGGGCTTCGGGTTTTCTGGTTAAGGGCACCCAGTGTTTTGTGCCATTTCTACCCTTGTGCCTTATTTTGTTGAGTAGATCTTTATTGAACAGACTCATGGACAAGACAGTGTTAAACCAAACCCTTTTCAGCTGCCTCTTCTCTTGGCTTTAGTTGGAGCGTCCCTATGACCACGGTTCTGGGCAGTTAGTGTGGTTTGGGACAGAAATGGAATCCAGGGAACCAGAGCAGGGCTGGTTTAGATGATGCCTAAGGGTGGGCTGGACGAGCTGAGGCACCTAACCCACTTAGGGTCCCGTACCTAAGACATAGCCAGTGCCCACCCCTCCCGCCCGCCCTTATTCCCCTGAATGCCCTTCTTTTTGTGTCTGTGTAGATGCCTTTATTTCAGCAACAAGTGAGAGCCCTCACAGAGGCCTGAATGTAGGGCACCGGCTCTTAATCCCATAGGACCTTTCTTTCCCATAACTCGGGGCATTTTTATAAAATTGCCTTCAGTGTGGGGTGGGGTGGGACAGCTGCCTGATGGTTCAAAGGGAGAGCAAAGGGCTCACTCTGCTGTCCCTCCCTTGCCTGAGGGAGAATTTTTCCCACACTCCCATCTCTAAAGCCCTGTCTGTCCTCCTTGCCCCTTCCAAGTGGGAGCAGGGAGAAGGGTCTCAATTTCAAAAACCAAACCTCTACTTTGGTTTCTCACCCCTCTGGTGGTCGTGGTCAGACCGATTGTGGGGAAGGAGTTGTCAATACTCAACACAACCCAACACGGGTGTGTCGCAGGGGGCTGTCCTCAGAGAAGGCCAGGTTAATTGGTGTTAGCAGAGATTTTGTTCAAGAGGGATGCTTTGCCTGTGGGGATTGGGAGGTGGGCGCAAAGAAAACCAGGGAGGGCTTCCAAGGTCTTTATGCTTCAAAGCACGTGCCTTGCACATCACCGTCTGAGTCTTATATGGTCCGATCCTTTTCTGGTTCTCGTTTCTGGTTCATTTGCTTCTACGGAAATGCTGGAGGAAGGTTCTCATTTGGTGCGTTAAGGGGTGTGAGGTTCTTCCTTTTTTTTGACAACTGTCTCAAGGGGGATTGATGTCGGTGTCCCTCAGAGTTGCTCTGCACCACTCCACGAGACCCCCGGCACAGACCGGAGCACGAATGTGTCCACAACTGTCGTGCTACGTGGCCTTCTCTGTGGCTCCTGGAGATTTTTCTTTTGGCTTCCCTCCCCTAGGTTTGGTAAAAGCTTTCAGACGGTTCCATTTGTTGACTCTGACATTTCCCTGGTGCTTTTTGCTTTCCGCTTCACCTTCGACACAGCACAAAATTATGCTCCTTGCTTTCCCTCAGCCCTCCGAACATATGCCCACGTCCCGTTTGACCAGCCATCCTGCTCCCGGCTCTGCAGTCATGGGGCAAGACAAGTTTCTGCTTCCTTCTTCCTTCAGACGACTGTTCCCTTGTTTCCTGTTTCCTATAAGCAGATCATGGAGCTGCTCCTATAAACAGCAGGGGCATCCAGACTGTGGTAGGCTCCCGAGGGACAGACCTGGGGGCTGGAGCAGAGAGAGAGGCCTCTCTGATGCTGCTCAAGCTCATGGTGGGTGAGGGCAGAACACGCCTGGATATCCAGGTGCCCAGGATGAACCGCTGGTGATTGGTGGCATCCCCCAAATCACAGCCAGATTATCTTCACCTTCCCTTGTCTTCCTGAAACGGAGGGTGCTGGTCTTTTCCTGTGTCGTTATTTACCTACGGGCACCCTCGTGTGAACTCTTTCCAAGTTATTCTATACCAAAAGTCGTATTTTGTTGCCTCCTCTCTGAATTCCAGTTTCCCAAGCCCTACTTTGCCCCTCCACGTAAACCTGACATACGGCAATTCTATATTGGATTTAGGGTCATATATGACCATCTTTAGAAAACCCCAGCCTCTCCTCTTGTGTCAGCATGTCTGTCTCCACGGGGCAGATGAAGTGACTCATCACCCTGACATTGGATGGCTGTGGCCACAGGATGATTTGCAACAAATTAGGGACACCAGTTTCCCGGCCACTTACCATAACTGCCCCTTTCGAAAACAGGAGCCTCGGAATGGTTTGTTCCTGGGCCGGTTTGTGGACCACTCTGTGAAGCTGATCTCTGGCTCACTGTCCTTTTTTGAGCGAAAGGGTCAGGGTTAGGGAATCCTGAAATAGTATATGCCCCTCCTTCTCTTTTCCCAGGGGTGAGGGTGGTGAGGGTGGGGATGTTTGCCAAAAAAAGCATGTGGCACAGAAATGACTTCCTTATAATAAAGCCAGGGCGTTAGTCTCAGCCTTGGCCAGCCTGTTTGCTGTTTCTCTTGTCTGGAGAGAAGCTCGTGCCCTTGGCCTTAAGCCACAGGCCTTCCCTGTTGTGTGGGTCAGGCCAGGGCACGGAATACAAGTCTGGGGGACTAGCGATGAGGAAGTGGGGAAAGGCAACGCTTCCAGATAATTCTGTAATGTCTGAAGCCCCCAAATCTCCCCATTTAAATTGCGAACATCTACAAGTCAGTACTGCGTGTCCCTGCTCACTGACAAAGAACTTTAAAATTCGGCACATTTGCTCTCCGTGACCTAGGAACTTGTAAGGAACACACCGGGACTGCAAGGAAATGCAAAATAAAATCTAATCGTTACAATTGGGGTAGTTACCTTCCTGAGCATAGTTCCGGTAACATTTCGTCATTTTAATAAACCCTGTATCTCTGTATGTATATGTATGTGTGTGTGTGTGTGTGTGTGTGTGTGTGTGTGTGTATTTATATATGTGTGTGTGTGTGTGTATATAATGTGTGTATTTTGGACTCTGCCTTTGGTTTTCTTGCTTTTGAAGCTTAAAGCCAACCTTTGCTAATTTATACCTGATGGGATTTGGGGTCCCCCTGTTGATTCTTCTGTCTCCTCTCACCAATGCCAAATGATAGTCTGGTTTGAGCCCAAAGCTTGCGAAGCCTTCGGTTTCTTTCTATTTAGTCATGCGGGCTTACCTTCAGATCTCAGTGGGGCAACAGGGTGGGTCAGGAAAAACGAGCAAGTTGGTGTGGCTCGGGTTTCTTATTAACCACAAAGATATAGGACAGAGTTGACTAAATTTGCACTGAAATAAAAATACCATCCCATTACACCCTTGATCTGGCCTGGGGTCCCATAGCGCCTTAGGCGATGACCTCTCTCCTCTACAAGAAGTTGTGTTTTGTGCTGGGAGCTGTTCATTTGTTTCCGATTCTTGCTGAAGTTCCAGAGCCATGCGGGGATAATCCGTCATCCCATTAGGCACAACAACTGCAGGAGAAACTGATTACCTAATGCCTAGAAATGGCTCCTACGTAGTACCCTCGGTTGCCATTTTTCAGTATACCAGATGTTTTTAAAAAAGTATTTAAATATAGTTGACATATACGTTAGTTTCAGGTGTACAACATAGCGATTCACCAAGTCTGTACGTTACGCGGTGCTCGCCACGGTAAGCGTGGTCACCATCTGTCCCCGTACCTTATTCCCTACACTGTACTTTTCATCTCTGGGACTTACTTACTTTATAGCTGGAAGTTCGTATCTCTTAATCGCCTTCATCTGTTTCGCCCACGAGTTCTCTGTATTGAAAAGTCTGGCTTTGCTTGTTTGTTCATTTGTTTCGTTTTTTAGATTCCGCACATCGGTGAGATCAGGTGGCGTTCGTCTTTCTCTGTCTGACTTATTTCACTCAGCGTGATACCCTCTAGGTCCATCCATGTTGCTGCAAGTGGCAAGATCTCATTCTTTTATGGCTGAGTAATATTCCATCATCGTATCCCTAGTGACTTAATTCGAAATTGTGAGTATCCTTCATAACTCTAGCTGTGTAGTAGGGCTATGGCTGTAATAATGAATATGGCTTCTCACCAGTGCCTCGAACCTTTTGGAAGGAGATCTAAGAAGCATAACTTTATAAAGTGACATTTAACAAGACAAGAGTGTTGATCTGGTTTCGCCTCTTGAGCAAACGCTTGTAGGAAGGTGCAGAAAGGGTCACCAAAGTGGACATTTTCCTGTTGTGTATGAGGAAATGGACAGCGTCCATTTGTGGGAAGGTCAGTGGTTGCTGGGGCTGGTGCCCTCCTGGGGAAGAGAAAAGTAACCACCACCACTTATCTTAACAGTCTGTGGCTTTTTTCTAGACAATTCTCTGAGATTTAGGCTTTTGTGGAAGGCTGGTGTGGGCATTTGGGGCCAGGTGAACTCTTCTGGATGTCACAAATCATGCTGCACAGGTGAACCTTCGCCTTCTACCTGAAAGAGTAACCACAAAGCTTCTGATCTCTGCCATAATTTGCAATTTTTTTCTAATGTTTATTTTATTTTGAGAGAGAGAGAGAGAGGCAGAGAGAGAGCACAATGAGTGGGGGAAGGGCAGAGAGAGAGAGAGAGAGAGAGAGTGAGAGAGCATTCCAAGCAGGCTCCACACCGTCAGTGCAGGGCCTGACGCGGGGCTCGATCTCACGAACCGTGAGGTCACGACCTGAGACAAAGCCAAGAGTCGGATGTTTAACAGACGGAGCCACCCAGGCATCTTTGAAATATTAAAAGGAAAGCATCCTAAAATCCACATTCATCCTAAACTCTGTCTCACAAGAATTCTCTCCATGACCCTTAAGATACTTCTGATTAATTGGCTAGTTCAGAATTCTACCGAATGCTTTGTCCCCTTCCCTGTCCTGGTCAATAGAGCTTTCATATGTTGGTCATTGAAACCAACTGGTGTCTCTGAGGCCCTAGACTTTCTTCTCTGTAAATAGTTCTAGGCCTTTGTCTTCCTTAAAACTTATAGACATGACAAAGAAAAATAAAGACAAAGCAAATACCTTTTTTGTTTTTCAGGAAGCTACCTGTTTCTAAAGGCTTTTGCAAAAGAGCTACAGAAATCTGAGCAAATTGAGAAAAGCTGGATCAGGAGACTGCTAGAGATAATTAGAATTTTTTTGTTTTTCATTCTGCTCTCCTACCCACTGTACTTCCTCCCTCCTCTCTGCATTGTTCTTCAGTGAGAATCGAGAAATACGTTACAAATCATAAATGGTTGTTTTCCTAACATGAGCGAAGCACACACAATTTTGCTGCTGATCTCAAGTCTGGATGCCTTTTTAAAAGCCATACCGTTCAGCTCCCAACTGTGTTTGGGGCCTGGCTGTCGCAGTGCCTAGGACAGAAAGACAGTGCCCTCTTTGGTGGTGGTTTTAATGTGGGGTCTAAGAGGGAACTCAAGGGTAGGGAGACCAGTGCATCCTAGTTTATCCAGGACTTTGCTGTTTTTTTCTTTTAATAATTTTTAAAATGTTTTATTTATTATTTTTTTTTGAGGGAGAGAGAGAGAGAGCATAAGCAGGGGACGGGCAGAGAGGGAGAGGGGGAACAGAGGACCTGAAGTGGGCTCCAAGCTCTGCACTGACAGGCTGACAGCGGTGAGCCCGATGTGGGACTTGAACTCACGAACCACGAGATCACGACCTGAGCTGAAGTTGGATACTCAATCGACGGAGCCGCCCGGATGCCCCAGGACTTTACCGGTTTTAAAGTAAAAAAATCCAGGTAGCCGGAAAACCCTGAGCATCTGGCAGATCGGGAAGGTTAAGTCCCCTACAGGAGCTAAAAACTAACCTGTGACATTGTCCATCAGCACCTAGTTAGGGATGGATGGCGGGCACGTCTGAATGTGGAGGTGGACAGTCCTAATGTGCCTCTTAAGACCACGAGGGGGCGCCATCAGCCTCCTAAAGTTGTTCCACAGCGTGATGTTACAGGGGGCTTTTGAAAAGGCAGGTCCTAAAATCCGATGCGGGGCTCAAACTCATGACCTGAGCTGAAGTCAGCTGCTCAACTGACTGAGCCACCCAGGTGCTCCCAGGGCATGCATTTCTGATAGCCTTAACCCAGCTCCATTTTCTGTCCCGACCACAGTTTGTCCCTTGCATTTCTACTGTGCATTTTCTTCTTATTATGGATTCCCTTGAACCACCCCCAATGCTTACTGAAAGGAGATGGGGTAAAACTAACAGGCAGACCTTTACTCTGAGGAAAGACTTTGCTGGAGCTCCATTTAAACAGAGGCCAGTGTCCAGAGTGGGTAGCCGAGGACGAACTCTGGCCAACTCGGGGCGGGGGGGTGGGGAGCTCAGATCCTGCTGTGTGGCCTTGGGCAAGTTACTCTACCTCTCTGAGTCTTAGTGTTCTCACCTGTCAGTGGAGATAGTAATAGGACCTACGTCTAATAGGCTCGCAGTCAGGCTCTACATCTAATAGGCTCGCACTGAGTTAATCCGAGTCAAGTGTTTCGAACAGTGACTGGTAGAGCGTAACTTGACGTTAGTTGTTACCAACAGCATCTTTGCTTTGCAACACAGCCACTCTGTTCGTGATGCCACTGGGAAAAGATTTGCAATCTGTGATCGTCTTCAGGACTCAGGCGAGTTGTTTTGAGAAAACGCATTCAATTATGTGTCTTCTTTTGAGATGGAGAGGTGGGACAGAAATTCTCAGGTAACACTTCCTGGCAGTACTGATCTGGCCAGTCTAAATCCCAGGAGACAGACGCTCCAGCGCGCCGGACTTTGTCCCCAGGGGCTTCTGACTTCGGGGAGACTGGGGCGATTTCCCTGCTTGATGGAGGTTCTTACTTTTCCTTCTAATCCCAGGGGTTCTATGGAGGATGAGAGAGAAATGGTGGCCTTTGTCGAGAGCGATACAGGGATTTGCAGATGAGGAGATCCTGGTTTCTGGCCTGTTTCTGTGGTACCGCTCGGTCTAGAATGTCCCTCCCGCCCAGACGTGGGCCGTTCAGGGGGTGGGTTTGCCCCGCGAACCCCACCGCTGATTTTAAACTGCTTCTCTTTCCCAAAGGTGCCCTAACAGCTGGGAGCGGAAAGCTTGCTCCTAGAGTAGCGGGCTCTGCAGAACTTGGTGAGTTGGCCAGGCTCGTGGTAGTTCCCGCCTCCTCCCCCCACCCCTGCAGGCCTCAGCCCCTGTTTATCTGTTCACTCTTCCAAGGACCTTATAGTTGCAAGATTTCAAGGTATCTGCTACCTAATCTGAGCGGTTGATTACATCAACCTCTGCTGATGTTCTGCCTAGGGAGGAGCAAAGCCCTGCCTCTAGACAATCTGTGAGGACATTTATAATGTTGTTCCTCCCCCTAAAAAAAAAAAAGGCTCTCATCTGGGCACAGAGTATGGTGACCAGCTGTTCCAGCCTGCCTAGGGCTTGGAGGCAGGGGTGGGGGGGGGGGGTGTGTGTGATGGTGCTGAATTTCCAGTTTGAAAATCAGTGCAGTCCTGGGGACACCAGGAGGAGTTTGTGACCCAGAGATCGTCATTTTGGGTGGGTGGGGAAGGGAGCCCCGTGACAGGCAGTCTGGGGGGAGATGCTTGAGGACAGAGGAGGCTGGCCGTGCTGCTGGCCCCGTGGGTGGGTGTTCTCGGGGAGAAGGAGTGGTTTCACTGTCTTTAAAGGAACTGCAGGGGATGAGGAGTTTGCTAGAACTTCGGAGGACAGTGGCCGTTTGCTCCACCATGCGAGTTTTTGTGGGGTTTTTTTTAGTGTTTATTTCTGAGAGAGAGAGAGATGGGGGGGGGGGGACAGGAGAGAGGGGGACAGAGGATCCAAAGCGGGCTCCGTGCTGAAGCAGAGGTGAGTTTTTATGAAGTGCCTTCCACAGGCCTGGCTCTATGCTGTGGACGCTGGCGGGGGAGTAGGCAGAACAGGAACAGTGTCACAGACACCGCAAGGGGCCAGTCAACCACCTGTTGTGCTCAGGAGGCTGACAGGGTCCGCCCGAAGGAATGCAAACCCACAGGAAGCAATCCGTAAATAATCTGGTGCTCAGCCGGGCAGAACTGACTCCCCTGGGAGCAGAATTCAGCAGAGGGCCAAAGAAATGCCCAGCAGAGAGTCAGAGAAAGGGAGTCCCTACCTGTGGGGAGGCAGGAGTTGGATGATAGCCAGGTGGACAAAAGGTATTGTGGGAGGGTGACATGGGATAATTAAGAACACGGCAGTTGGCCAGAGAGAGAACAGCATTTGAGGAGAGTGATTAGCTTGACTGGTATGTTAGACAGTGGAAAGTGCCAGCCTTGAACTCAAAACAGCCAGTTATTTCACCGGTAAAATGGGTGTATTCGGGAATGGCAGAGGGATTGCGATTTGGGACATGCAAGCTATGGCAAAACCTCGGGTGAGTCTGGAGAACAAAGGAAAGGAACACTAGGTTAGAGAGAAAAAGGAGGGACTTGCGAGGGACTGCTTTGAGCGAAATTCTATTGGAGAAAAGTGAGAGTTCTGGGCGGTGACGGTTTCTCATTGGCTGAGTTGTGGCAGTCTCTCATTGGCTGAGTTGTGGCAGTTTCTCATTGGCTGGGCTGTTGCTGGGTCGAGAGAAAATCTTCTCCTGCTGAGTTAGTAAAGCTGGCTTCTTTTGAGAGGGACAGAGAGAGAGAGAGAGGGAGAGAGAGAATCCCAAGCAGGCTCCACAGGATCAGTGCAGAGCCTGATGTGGGGCTCCAACTCATGAACCTTGAGGTCATGACCCGAGCCTAAATCAAGAGTTGATACTTACCGGACTGAGCCACCCAGGCTCCCTGGCATGAGAACTTTAAGGTTTCTTTTATTCAGGTTCACAAAAGGAGAAGAAAGAAGGAAGGAGGGAAGGGGCAACCGATGATGGAAAGTTTCCGTTTGTCAGGCATTGTTCTCTGTAACATGTAATTAATTCTCACCCAACCTGAAGAGGTAGGTACTGTTATCCTTACGTTGTAAATGAAGACCGAGCTGCAAGAGGTTGGGTACTTTGCCTTGGTCACACTGCTGGGAGAGCACTGTAATGTGAATTTGCATTTGAACAACATTCCAGCAGCGTGATCTAAGATCTAAGGAAAATGGCATCTTGTCTGGGTGGTTCTGGAGATAGAAAAGATCAGAGGGGCTAGGATCCTTAGGCTGACAGACCAGCAGGAGACTGCTGCAGGAATTTGGGTGGGAGGCTCTGAGACCAAGGCAGGAGTGATTGCAAAGGAGGAGCCATCGCTGTGCTGGGGGACAGACTGGTGTTCAGATAAAGGGTAGGAAAGACTGGGTTTCCATCTTGAGGACCGGGAAAGACGTTTGGGACCATTGCCTGGATCCATTTTGGGAGAATAAGAGAAATCTTTGTTCACCTGATCTTGTCTATGTCTTAGGGCAAGTGACTTAGCCTCTCTGAGCCTCAGTTTCCTCCATCTGAAAAATGGGAGTAGTAAGTAGGCATCTTACAGGAATTTGAGAGGATTCAATCCGATAATGGCTGTAAATGGTTTAGAACCATATTTAAAATCGGAGCAGGTGTTCAATGAGTATTTGCTCTTACCAGTTTTGAAAAAACGTCTGATTTTGGAAGACTTTTCCTTCAAAAACATTCTCGTTCGACAAGGAAGTGATAGGCTCATTTGTTTCTCTCCTACTTGGTTGTAATAATTTTTCCTCATTTGATCTGCAGCTCTAGCGTGTGGGACTTCAAATCCTGGTGGGGATTCTTCCACAGTGTGGAATTCACTCTCTCCCGGTGACAGTGGACGAAAGACAGCTGGCAGTGCTCTCGTTTCCTTAGTGCCAACTGCAAAAGTCAGAAAGGAGATCGGCTTTAGCTTTTACAAGCAGAGACCTTTGGTGTCGTTTCTAGAAAAGACTGTTCCCTTGGGCTTGTCAGCCCTGCCCTCGGTCAGGGCGAGCACAGCTCTCCAGATGTTCTTTCCTCTGGACCTTTCCCCAAGAGGTAACTCCCCAAGACATGCATGCCAGCCCTTTTGCATCCTGGCTGAAGATGTGTTTGCTTTTGCAATTAAGAAAACGACCTCAGTTGTTAATTTTCACTTGGAATACATAGAGGAGGCGTTACTTTTGGAGGGAAAAATATCTGTGGCTTTTTAAGGACTATACAGTTTGGCATGAAAATCACACTAATTGAGCCTTGTTAAAAAGTTCCCGAAATTCCATAATTGTCTGTTCTGATGCGCCCCAGTTTGGAGGAGTAATAATGCTGATGCTGCAGATGATAATGACAATAATAGCCGCCTTTATTGGTGCCCGGGAGACCCGAGTGTATCACGCCAAGATCCTGCAAGGCATAGGCGTCCTTATCCCCGTTTTTAAAATGGAGAAACTGAGGCTCAGGGAGAACACATGAATTGCCCAAGGTCACACGGCCAGGGAGTGGGTCACAGCGGCTCTCCCTGGCTCCAACGTCTGCTCCACTCATTCCCCTTGGCCATACTGCCTCAAAATAGAAACTTCCACTATCAGGCAAATGGAAAGAACTACACAGTTTTTTGTCTTTTGTTTGTTTGTTTGTTTGTTTTGTAACTGACGGGAGTATTCAAATCACAAAGTCTCAGATCTGTTTAAATAATACATTTTAGGTCAAACCGTTAGATCAAGAGCCTTGGGGAAGACTTTACAGCGTAGCTCAGGCCCTCCCTCCCTCTCTCCTACCCCCTCACCCCCTCTCCCCCAACCTCCCTGCCTCCAGCCCCCTTCTGTTCTCTTCCCTCCCCTGAGCTGTCCCTCTTCATGGGTAATGTCCTAGTAGGAAGAATTGGGAGCTTCTGGAAGGGAAAAGTTCAGAAAAGTTGGCTCAGAAAAAAGTGAGCGGGGAGGGGCTGGGAGGCACTTTCTGAAGCCGACCAGGCTGCAGGTGTATGGGAGCCACTGGACTCAGCACCCCCCTGCCCCCCGCCCCAGTCATTTTCTAGTGTTTACTGCATGTCAGGAACTCTGTCGGGGAGTGAGGATGGGTCTCTGACTCCACACACCCCCCTTTTCAAGGATTAGAGCGATCCTAGTCCCCCCCCTTCCCCGACTTCCAAATGGGAGCAGGAAAAGACCCAGTGGGACGCCTGATTTTGTACCATTTTCCACAAGGCTTTCTCCCTGGGAGGGGACAGTGTCCCCAGCCCAGCCCTCCAAATGGCAGGCCTCGGTGCAGACAGGGTGGGCATAGGCTGGGTGGCACGGGGAGCAGTCACCCACTCCCATGGTTGGTGCTTCTGGCTCTTTCTCTCTGGCGATGCCGTGTCCGGCCTTCCGCTGGGGTCAGCTGCCACCAGAGGAGAGTCCCCGCCCATCCCTTCGACCACACTGTTCTTCTCAGAGGATCAGGTGGCGCCCACGGCCTCCCACTCACACTCTGCCTTCTGACCCCTGCCTCCCCTGGTCAACTACTGTTTGTGTTCCGCCGAAGTTCCTCCGGAACGCTGGAAACAGAACAGCCCGTCATTACTCACTGCTTTTCTCCAAATCCCTGTGACGGAGCCCCATGAGCTGTTCGCCCCCAAATCCCTCCTGGTTTCCTGCAGGGACTGGCATACCTCCCTGCACACAGGATGCTCATCCTGCCCTCTTTGGTCGAAAGCCGGCCGTCAGAACAGGGACAATTAGAATATTACTGATTTAATCCCTCTTCCTCTACCTTCTCCCTGTTCGCCCCAAGTGTCTTTCATTACATTTGGGTAGAGTAGGGAAAGTGCTTACTCTACAGAAGGTGTTTAACGTTTAGGTCCACAGAGAATTTTCTAGAAAGAAGGTAGAGCCAGGGGTGGCCGGCTGGCTCAGTCAGTGGAGCATGCGACTCTTGATCTCAGGGTGGTGAGTTTGAGCCCCGTGCTGGGTGTAGAGATTGCTTAAAACTCAAACGAAATCTCAAAAAAAAAAAAAAAAAAAAGGAAGCTAGAGCCAAATAGAGAATCAAGGTGGTGGGTGTGTGGCCTGCTCTGGAGGAAAGGAGAGGGCGGGTGCTGAGGAGCTGCTAACAATACCTTGAAGGGGTGTCGCCCCCGTGTCAGCTCTGGACCAGGATGCCAGGAGTCCATTTGGTCCCTTAAAGGCGGTGGCCGGGCAGGAGTCACTTTAGTGGAAGGTGGGGGTGGGGAGGGTGTCCCTTACATGCAACCCCAATGCAACACCAGAGAGGTCATTTGCTGGAAGCAAAAAGCAGTGGAAGGAAATTTGAAACAAACAAACAAAAATGTCTTTATTCCCCACAGATTCTGAACGTGCGCAGGGTACGTGGGAGAGGTTCTAATTTGAAGAGGCCTGAGGTGAGGAGGGATTTTGAGTGTCATCTAGACCCTTCCGCCTCAAGCCCGGAGGGGCTCTGTGCCAGGGAGGCAGGCGCAGGCCAGGACCCGCAGAATTACAGAAAGTCTCAAGGCCGCAGGAACTTCTCGGCACGTGTCAGCGGCATTAATGTCTTCCTTTCGAAAATTCCCGTCACAGGTGCTCGGGAAAGTCGCGTTTGAAAGACAGATGTGCCATCCTGGGTTGTCCGGGTGCCTGGGTCTTCCCTGGAAACAAGACACTCCAATCTCTCAAGCTGCTTCCCCTGATTTTTATCAGAAACGTATACGTACAAGAATTTCCCCCTGCGGGCCGAGAAACCCTGCTGAGACATTTTTTTTTTCGCCCAGAGTGTAATCAGCCCGAGAGAATGATCAGCAATGGAAAATAGAACTTTAGACCGTAACACGTCCCAATTACGGTGACCGTCACTTATTCACTCCTACCGTACGAGGATTTATCCCATCATCGCGTCTGGTTAATGAACATGACCAAGACGACCCAGGGCTCCTCCCAGTGTTGCTCAATCCCGGGCTGTGAAGATGGCCTGTCTCCGCCTTGATTTTGGCTGGCGCGTCCCGGCACTGAAGCACATTAAAGTAATCAAGTCAGGCAGCAAGGCATCTTGGGAACTCCCACCACGTTCCCATGACCCCCTTCATTTACGACAGACCGAGACAGGGAAGTGTTTTCAGAGCCATTTAAGATGAGACGCCCCTGCCTATGTAAATCCTGTGTTGGCAGCTGGCTGATTCTCTAGAACAATTGGCAGCTTCCAGTTCACTAGCCGTGCTGGCTTGTGACAGTCCTGTTTGGAGGTCACACGGGGGTGGGGGGGGGCAGAGTGCACTTGTGGCTTTCCTCACTGCCTTCCAAGCTCTGGGCCCCGTGGCCTGCAGGCCGCTGCCCCCCCGCCACCCCCCAGCCACACGTCTCTCTCAGGTTTGTGCAGTTCCAGAAAGGAACCTGTTACCAGCTTTCTGTGTGTGCAGAGCTAGGTGATAGGTGACAAAGGTAGGTTTTACTTTTTTTTTTTTGGATGTTTTAATTTTATTTGAGAGAGAGAGAGAGAGAGAGAATATGAGTGGAGGAGGGGCAGAGAGAGAGGGAGACACAGAATCCGAAACAGGCTCCAGGCTCTGAGCCATCAGCACAGAGCCCGACTCGGGGCTCGAACTCATGGACCGTGAGATCATGACCTGAGCCGAAGTCGGACGCTCAGCCCACCGAGCCACCCAGGCGCCCCAGGTTTTACTTTTAAAGAATGTATTATCGCTTCTGATCCCTTTACTCTTCCTGAAGAAGGAGGTGGCCGGAAGGACAATTTCGGGGCGGGGGGGGAAACGTCGACCTGAGCTGGGGACAATGGAGAGACGGAGCTAGGCAGAGACCCGGGCGATGGAATTCTGCCGCGGCAGAAGGCAGCCTGGTGCAGACCGGCCTGTTCCCAGACTTGGAGTTCTTTGTCAAGGTGAGCTGCGTCCACGCACCAGTGACGGTAGAGACGCACGGGCTCAGCAGGGATTTTGCCGCATTCAGGATGAGTTATAACAGGATCTCCGAGGTTAGAGAGACAAGGGAGAGAGAGAAAGGAGACGGTTACCCCACTCCACAGAACTTATCTTAGACTTTACTGTGCTTACTGTAACCACTATAAAAATAAGAGGTTTAGAAGCTGCCAGCGAGTCAGGACTGGCCAAAATATGTGGCTCTGTGTCCTTGTGATTTCATGTCCCCGCCCCCCCCCCCCCCCCCCCCCCCCGTTGGCTTGATTCTGCCCAAACCTGCAGTGGTGAAGAAAGAAAGCGCCATGATTTAAGAGGTCCTTGCAGCGAGCCGCTGGGGGTTTATGTAACTCAGCTCTGCTCGCTCGTCTTGCTCCAGAACAGAGTGAGGAGGGGCTGGGTTGGCCTTCAAAATGGCCTCGGGCGGGGGGGGGGGGGACCCTGAGGCAGGGAAGGCGGTCCAGCAGGGTGCTGTTTCAGGGCCCACCTGCTGGGGACTTGCAATGACCACTCGATGGGGGTGTCCTGACCGGCCACCTCACCACCCCTCCAGCTCCCGAAGCTTCAGGCTCCAGGTAGGGGAGTCCCCAGCCTCTTCTCCCTCATAGGTGGACAGGCCAGCACATGCCCGGAGGGGGAGGGAGAGTGCAGGGGGTGGACAGGTGTGAAGAGAGTGCTTGGAGCTTAGGGGACTCTGAATTCAGTGCCCTGAGTCCGTTGGTGCCGTTTTACGGGCACGATGTCCGCCTTCATGGATCCCTGGCCACCAGCATGACATCATCTTGGGCGAGCTTGTTAGAAATTCATATTTTCCCAGGCCCCAGGCAAGACTTACTGACTCCAACCCTCTGCAATTTTTTTAATTAATATTTTTACTTAAAAAAAAAAAAACTATTGAAGTAACGCGTGCAGTCAAGTAACCCAATGTTAAGGCTCCGCCACGTGAAATCAAAGAGAAGGAAATCTTGCCGTTTGCAACAACGCGGATGGAACTGGAAGGTATTCTGCTCAGTGAAATTAGCCAGAGAGAGACAAATATCATATGACTTCATTCATGTGTGGAATTCAAGATATAAAACAGACGAACAGAAGGGAAGGGAAGCAAAAATAACATAAAAACAGGGAGGGGGACAAAGCATAAGAGACTCTTAAATACAGAGAACCAACTGAGGGTTGCTGGAGGGGTTGTGGGTGGAGGGATGGGCCAAATGGGTAAGGAGCATTAAGCAGGGCCCTTGTTGGGATGAGCACTGGGTTTTACGTATAAGGGATGAATCATTGGATTCTACTCCTGAAATCGTCATCGCACCATATGCTAACTAACTTGGAGGTAAATTAAAAAAAGAAAAAGAAAACGAGACTCTGCCACTTCAATACACCCGTGTAGCCACCACCGCCTTCGAGATGCAGGACATTTCCGGCACTGCGAAGTCGCCCTCCTATCCCTCCCAGATGAGAGTCCCCTCCAGGGACAGCCACTCTTCTCACTCCTGTCATCTAGAGAAGCTTGCCTGTATCTGAGCTCCTTTGAGTCGGCTTTCTTCCTCTCAACACTATGTATATGGGATTCATTCACATTGTTGCTTATACTAATAGCTGAATTTTCCCCGTTGTGATGTAGCGTCCTATTGTATGAATATACTACAGCTTATCTACAACGAATGGATAAGTTGTAGTATACAGATATTTTTTAGTATTTCTTTTATTTTTTTCTGTGCTTTTTAAAAAGTATTTCTGTCTTTTATTTACTTATGAATGTTTATTTTTGAGAGAGAGAGAGAGAGAGACAGAGTGTGAGCGGGGGAGGGGCAGAGAGAGAGGGAGACACAGAATCCGAAACAGGCTCCAGGCTCCAAGCTGTCAGCACAGAGCCTGACTCGGGGCCCGAACTCACAGACTTTGAGATCGTGACCTGAGCCGCAGGGAGACGCTTAACCGACTGAGCCACCCAGGCGCCCTTACTCGTTCTATTCTTGATGGCATCCGGCCTGTTTTCAGGTTTTGGCTGTTCTACCAAAGCTGCTAAGAACATTCCTGTGAGTCTCTCGTGCCCATCAGTACTCGGCTCCGTTGGGAGTAGAATCGCTGGGTCGTCGCGTTTACGCTTACTTAACGTTGGGAGATTAGTGCCAAACACTTCTCCAAGGTAGTCGTGCTGTTTGCACTCTGGGCAGCAGTGAATGGCGGGTCAGTTGCTCTGCACCCTTGTCCACACTTGGTGGCGTCAGACCTTTCCATTTTGGCCGTTCCCATTTTGGCCATTTGTGTGGCCCCGTCCCTCCGTGGCTTTGCTCTGCGTCGCTCTGTTGCCTAAACATGTTAGGAACATTTTCATGTGCTTATTGGCCCGTTTGGGTTTCGTCTTTGGTAACGGGGCCGATCTTTGATTGAAAATTGGGGGTCTCTTCCCCTCTTGATTTCTCGGGACATGTGGTTATTAGCAACCCCTCCGGGTGACTTAAGCACCCCACCTCTCCGAAGGTCCGGTCTTCTCACGTCTCCCTTTCCCTTTCTTCAGTCCCCGGGCCAGCAGCTCACTTCCTGCCTCGAATCCTCCTGGGACGCAGGTTGCAGGCACAGTGCGGTCTCCTCTACCTTCTCTTAATGCGTGTGGCAGGGATGGGCCTCTCGGTTTGACCGTGGCTGTGTCACCGAGGTCTGGCTGGGTGCAGTGCTTGCGGTCTGGAGATGTGAGGAGTACGGCGAAGCCACCTCCTTGCCTTTTCCAGCAGGATTTTGTTAGCGCCACGAGCTGGTCAGGGACGTGCGGCCTGGTGGGGAAAGATGGCAAGAGACAGAAGGGTTTTGGACCTTCCTTTGTTGGCCTTGCTTCTAGCCCTCCGTTTCCCAGGGCTTGGGTAGCCGGGCGTCTCCTCTGTCTTCTCCAACCCTCGTGCCTTCCTTCTCGGCCACGAGCCCACGAGGAGGAGGACGTGCGTTCCGGACGTGTCTGCCTGTGTGTGGGAGAGGCGTGTGTGGGTGTGACCTGCTCTGGGTCACCGGGGAGCGGCCGCCCCACCCTCAACACCTTCTCAGTACGAATGCTTCCCATGTTTCTGCCACCCCATGAGCCAGAGGAGGGGACATCAAGGTGTGACAGTGTCCAGGAGGGATGGTGTCTCGGGGGGAGAGTCTGCTGGCGTGTTTCCAAGCTGGAGCATCCTGGAAAGAGCACGTCTTTCCTTTGCACCTTTGGTGACAAGGAGAGTTCCCGCCTGCCTGTCCTTCCCTGTGGGAACCGTGCTGCTCAGAGGCCCAGTGTGGCAGGAAGGGGTGAGCGGCGGGAAGGAAGAAGGAAATGCTCCGTGATGCCTGTTCGACTTCACCCCGAGGGGGTGGCCGACTGGCTCAGAGGCTGAGTGAAATGGCCCCGAAAGGGTAGTGGCAGTGTCGTGACCAGCAACGCAAGTTTGTAACGGGTTTGCGCCATGCCTTGAGGAATGTGGCACTTAGAATTGTGAGCCTCGCTCTCATAACGATTTCTTTTCCCGCCTAGGCTGGCTACGATGGCGAGAGTATTGGGAATTGCCCCTTTTCCCAGCGCCTCTTCATGATTCTCTGGCTAAAGGGCGTTATATTCAACGTGACCACAGTGGACCTGAAGAGGTAAGAGGAGGTTTCCACGTTGTTGAGACTGGCCCTGCCACGTCCCCTCCCCACCCCCCCCCGCCCCTGCGCACGTCTTCCCACCCACTCACACCCCACGCCCCCGTAACCCCCACACACGCCCCGCACTCACACACTCCTAGAGCCCACAGGCGACATCGCGGGGCGTCCATCCACGTCGGGGTCCCGAACTGAAGCCCGGGTGTGGGCTCGTCAGTAATTACAGGACCCGCTCAGACATAACCAGGGAGGAGTTGGGGGCACCGTTAAGGAACCTGCTCCCCAAGCTCCTGGTCAGCTGAGCACCTCTCCAAAGCCCGTGTGAGCAGCTCTCCTGTGACCCACGGGGGAGAGTTGGCTTTCTTACCTCTGCGCCCAGACAAGAGCCACGCTTTCACTGTCGGTAGGACGTCTTGGGAACCCATGGTCTCCCTTGAACTTCTCAAGGGCTGCTCCTCGGAAACCGGGGAGGACGCGGCTAGGCTTTGGGGGAACGAATTCAAACCTTGGCGACCGTTCACAAAAGCTGCCGCTCCCCTCCCCCCCCCCCCCCCCCCCACCAGGAAACCCGCAGACCTCCAGAACCTAGCCCCCGGAACAAACCCTCCCTTTATGACTTTTGATGGTGAAGTCAAGACGGATGTGAATAAGATCGAGGAGTTCTTAGAGGAGAAATTAGCTCCCCCGAGGTAGGCCTCATAAAACCAGCATTCACCATCTGATCGTGCCTTTGGCCCTTCGCAGACAAGCCTGAAACTCGTGGCTTCGTGTATTTGGTTTTCTGCGGCCGTGGTACGTCCGTCCTTCCTTAGCCGTGCCGCGGTGTGCCGCAGAACACGCAGCAAGAGCAGAAGCCTCGGGCGACGGTGGCCCGGGTCTCTTTGCTTCGTTTGCACCTGCGGTGGGGCAATTGGGGTTTGGCAGCCGGAAGCGGGGAGGAGGCGGGCCGATGTCGCACGGGTTGGCCACTTCTTAGGTCTGCGGCTGGGAGGGGAAGGAGTGCACGTTAGCGTGTGCTGTCGCGGGGCGCCGGATCTAGAAGGGAATCTTCTAGCGCAGTTGGCGGTGCCGGGTGGGCGGCCGTGTCCCGGGAGAACAGCAAAGGCCTTCTCCCCGGACTGCGCTGCTGCCACACCTTGCACACAAAGAGATTAGAAAACCATCCGAGGGGGAAGGTTTTTCACTTTTATATCCACTCAGAGAAAGACATGTTTGCCGCCCCCCTGTTATCTGTGCTATTCCAATTCTGAATTTTTCAAGGTACCCTAAGCTGGGGACCCAACACCCTGAATCTAACTCTGCAGGAAATGACGTGTTTGCCAAATTCTCGGCATTTATAAAAAACACCAAGAAGGATGCCAACGAGAGTGAGTACCTGCCGTCTACCTGTTCAATGCTCTCCACCTGGGGTGCCCCCCGGCCTCTGGTGTGGCTTCTTCTAAGGTCCCGGGAATTCTGACTGATTTCCCTGGGGGTAGGGACCTGTGTCTAGAAATCAGGAAAAAGCACCTTCGACGTAGAATCTGTAGGTGCGTTTCAAGAGGTCAAATGCTTCCCCTGGAGGTTGGGAGCCCAGAAAACAATCAGTTTAGGGGCAAAGAATCACCGCCAGGAATTCCCCTGCTGGACCCCGGGAATCCGTTTCAATGAAGCTTCTGCCACTGCTTACCTCATTATGGGCCTCCCATAAAAAGTTTTGGATAAACGGATGAGTTCTAGAAGGAGCAGTGTTGTGTAGACAGCAGAAGTATTTTCCAGGGAGGAGTGAGTCCTTTATTCAGATCTTAGAAGTCCACATCCTTCCCTCCCAATTCCCCAGTGCGGCCCAGCCACGTGTCGGGAGGGAGAGGAGATCAACTCCTCGTTTCATGTCGAGAGAAAGGTAACCCTAACTCATACGGCTGGCTTATCTTGGTCATTTCTGGCCTTTCTGTTTTAGTTTATGAAAAGAACCTGTTAAAGGCTTTGAAGAAGCTGGATGATTACTTGAATAGCCCTCTGCCTGATGAAATAGATGCCTACAGCACTGAGGAGGTTGTTGTTTCTGGAAGGAAGTTCCTGGATGGGGATGAGCTCACGTTAGCCGACTGTAACCTCTTACCCAAGCTCCACATTATAAAGGTTTGACGTTCCTCCTACCGTAGCTGCTGAATATGCGAATGGGGCCTTATTTTATTTCGGCCAGACATTGAAACAATCTAAAAGGCAGACTCCTGAATTAAAGAGTCCGTTGGTTTCTGTTTGAGGCGGTCAGATCCCAGACGTCAGATGCATGGATATTCTCAGATATGCTTTAGGTAGTCTCAAGAAACTTCTGGGAAGTTGGGCCCCACCCCTCCATTCTCACTGCTTCTCATTTCAAGTCTTCCCCCCACATCCTAAAGAAAAGTTATACGAGGGCAACTTGAGGGCAACATTGATTATACCTGGCGTTTAATGCTCGAGGTTTGGAGACAATGCATGGAATCTGGGAGCACGGCAGTGTGAATTCAGTTGTTGGTGATAGAAACAGTTCTGTCTGGGGATGGCAGAGATGTGTCTTCTCAGCTCTTAATATCACCCCCCTACAGCTAGGGAGCAGCTCCTTGGCCGGGCCTCTGCCCGGCCAAGACTGGCCAAGACTGGCCAAGACTGGATTTGGCATCCAGTCTTGCCAGATAGTTGAACAGGAAATCAGCATTGTGGGTCATATATGTTAGGGTTTAAAGTCTCCCTAGACCAGTGGTTCTCCACCATTAGTAGGCATAAGGATTATTTGGGGAGCTTTCTAGAATTGCAAATCCCCCAGTCCAGCCTCTGGTCTACTAAATCAGAACTTCTAGGGGTGACCCGGAGATTCCAAAGTAGATGGCCCTACACCCGGCCTCTGGAGTTATGGTGGTCTCTAAGTAGTGCCCCCAGCCTTCACGTCTCATCAGTTGTTATTATCATTATCACCACTGCAATGTTCTTGACCCTCAGTAGCCTCAGAGGCCCCAGGAAGAAACCCAAGCCTTGTTCTGGGGCATCTTGATGATTAAAATCCCCTCAAGTTCAAACCTGGGTCCTCGGTATAAAGATGGGGGAGATGGGCAAGAGGGGGATACGAGTCAAGGACCCTGTAATTTAATAACTCATGTAATTGCCAGTTAGAAACCCACAAATGAGGATCACATAATCTGTGGTGCTGATGCTCCTGTAGGCTACCAGCTGCCCCTGGTTGTCTTGCCTTTCCTTCCTGTATTTCTTCTTCCCTCCTGATTCCTTTCCCAACTCTTGTCCCATTTCTCTTCCTTCTTCTCTCTTCCTTGTGGGGCTTGAGGGATACCAACTTGAAATCCCAGCCTTGAAGACGTGGCTGAGCCCTCAAGTGAATGTTTTCTTCGATAGCTTTGCCAGGTCCCCAGCATCTAAAATGTAACGAAAGCATCTCAACTCGTCAAAACCTCCTCTGTTTGGGAGCCAGTTTCCAACCAGATATTTACATAGTCGTGTTTTGGTTTAGTCCCTTTAGCGAACGTGTTGTAGTCATTGCCATGACCAGTGTGGTCTCACAGCAGTACGTGGAGGTTGGGGGAAGCAAGAGAGATGATCCGACCGTCCAGCTCTGATTCCCACTTGTTCATCTCCTATGAGGAAAGAGGATTTTAGATTTCGGTAGAACGAAAAGGGGGTAAACTTGAGAGTAAAATAAAACAGTCCATTTCTCCAATATTTGACCTGAGAGCCAAATCTTCCAAAGCCATTGGACATCCAAAATACCAAAATAGCTTAATAATCTTTCAGGATGGAATACCTTCTGAAAGGAAATGAGACTCCGTCTAAAAGAATGTATGATAAAAGATGAGAGAGTAAAGGAATTTTTCATCTATTCTCCTTCTTAAAACCCAACACAAGCAATAGGAAAAAACAGAGCAAAACTTCGTCTTTCATAAAACTGGACTAGGGCAGGATACCAGTTCAGAGACTAAGAAACGTTGTCCGGTGTGAGGTGTCACAGGGCTGAGGCAGGTTTCTATCTTTCGTGAAGTTCTCTAAAAGTAAATAGTACAGTCTTGAAATGCCCAACCCAGACTTCTTTGAGGACCGGGGCCATGAGAAGAGAAGCAGGAAACAGCCCCACGCAGATCATTTTCCATCTGAGGTCTCTGGGGAGGCAGAGTTGAAGGAGGAACCGTACAGAGGCACCATATTTGCGTCCTGCCGTCCGTCCCCTAATCTGAAGGAACAGGGAGAGGAGATGGAGAGAAGGAATGTGCTTTTGGCTGCTGAGCAGAGGAAAGAAACAGTCCTGGAACCCGTCAAGAGAGGGACTGTAAATTTCCTGAGCTTTCTTTTTAGCCGTGGTGACCTCCTGCCTAATCTGAGGGCTTCGGAGTGGAGGGTGTCCTAACTCTAACCTTGACTCTGACCTTGACCCTAACCCTCATTTGTCTGTGGAGCAGCGCATAGAGCAGTGTTTGGTGAGAGAGTGTTTGAGGGTAAACATCCAAATTGGTCTTCCAGCTACCCTGTCTCACTCTCTTTGCCCTCCACAGTACTTTTAAGAAGTGATAACTCCGGGGGCGCCTGGATGGCTCAGTTGGTTGAGCAGCCGACTTCGGCTCAGGTCACGATCTCGAGGTCCGTGAGTTCGAGCCCCGCGTCAGGCTCTGTGCTGACCGCTCAGAGCCTGGAGTCTGCTTCAGATTCTGTGTCTCCCTCTCTCTCTGCTCCTCCCCTGCTTGCGCTCTGTCTCTGTCTCTCAAAAATAAATAAATGTTAAAAAAAATTTAAAAAATAGCTTCAGAAATAAGGTACATTACATGTAGCAAGACATAGAACAAGACATTGCAGAAATTCGTCAGGGGTCTGGAGGGTAAGCCCTAGAACAGTTTCCAAAATTGAATGGACAAGCACAGGGATAAAAATGCTCAGCAATTTCCCAGATGTATATAATCAGGAGCCAGAGAACAGGAAAGGGAAAAAAAAAGAAAAGGAAAGGAAAGAAAAGAAAAGAAGAAGGGAAAATTTATTTTGAACTAAAGGATGATCTGAACCTTCAGTTTAAACAACATGCCATGTTTGGAAAAATATAGTCCAGAATAATCAACACACGATGACATACCTGATAAATTACTGAACTTTAGGGGTCAGATAGGACACTCTGGGTGTCCAGACCATAATAATAATAATAATAGCAGTAATATTAGTAATAAATAGTAAAGCTGTCTCCAGGGGGAAGAAATTCAGACTTGCCTCTTATGTCTTGATGACCACATTAAAACCAGAAAACAGTGGTTTAATAGTTACAGAGACTTAAAGGAAAGAATGCATGATGTAAGAATTTCCTATCCAGGTAAACTGTTTTTAGCTGGGCTTCTGGTCTTAACAAATTAAGTACTCCTGGGCTGTTTTTTTTTTTTTTCTTTTAAAAATAAAGTTTCTTTATGATGAATATAGTAATAAAATGATACTGAAAGTAAGAACCCTGGAACACAGAAGGTGGGTGGTATAAAAGGGTTGGTGATAAACATAGAACCTATTTAAATCCAAAGACAGAACTAAGACCAAACAATGTTATAATAGTTACTGAACAGAATCAGAACATAGTAAACTTGGATGTTTTTACAACCAATGGAAGGGAGATAAGGAAGATGAAATAGGAAAAACTTTAGTTGTACTAATTTCCTTATTTGTCATAATCAGGAGTAAGTAGATATCATCTAAACTTGACAAGTCAAGAAATAGAGAATCTCTGTTATTTAAAGCTATGTAGGGAGAGAGACAGAGTACAAGTCGGGGAGGGGCAGAGAGAAAGGAAGACAAAGAATCTGAAGCAGGTTCCAGGCTCTGAGCTGTCAGCATAGAGCCTGATGTGGGGCTTGAACTCATTAAAAAAAAAAAAAATCGATAAAGTTATATAGGAAACCACAGGAAGAGTTAAAACAGACCATAAGCTTCGAAGTTACCAGAAAAAGAAACATACACAAACACAGAAATAAACACAAAAAGACAGAAAACAAAGTATTAAATTCAGAAAATGTACCATAAAAAGAAGATCACTTCTATAGGAGGCAGACACTTAAAAAACTTGCTCAGAGGGGCGCCTGGGTGGCTCAGTCGGTTAAGCGTCCGACTTCGGCTCAGGTCATGATCTCACAGTTCGTGAGTTCGAGCCCCGCGTCAGGCTCTGTGCTGACAGCTCAGAGCCTGGATCCTGCGTCTCCTTCTCTCTCTGCCCCTCCCCCACTTGTGCTCTGTCTCTCTCTATTAAAAATAAATGTAAAAAAATTTAAAAAAAAAAAACTTTCTCAGAAATGTTAAAAATTAGGAGCGCCTGGGTGGCTCAGTCGGTTAAGCTTCTGTCTCCGGGCTTTGGCTCAGGTCGTGATCTCACAGTTCATGAGATGCAGCCCGGCATCAGGCTCTGTGCTGGCAGCGTGGAGCCTGCTTGGGATTCTCTCTCTCCCTCTCTCTCTGCCCCTCCCCCGTGTGTGTGTATGTGTGTGTGTGTGTGTGTGCATGCTCCCTCTCTCTCTCTCTCAAAATAAGCAAATAAACGTTAAAAAACTGTTAAAATAAAAAAAATAGGCAAAGATAAACCAGGAGTAATAAATAAAATAATACGTAAAAGGAATTCTTTTTAAATAGATTTTTTTTAATGTTTGTTTATTTTTGACAGAGAGAGAGAGAGAGAGAGAGAGAGAGCATGAGCGGGGGGAGGGGCAGAGAGAGAGGGAGGCACAGAATCCGAAGCAGCCTCCAGGTTCTGAGCTGTCAGCACAGGGCCCAACACACGGCTCGAACTCACAGATCGAGAGATCATGAGCTGAGCCGAAGTCGGACGCTCAACCGACTGAGCCACCCAGGCGCCCCAAGGAATTCTTAACATTAATATCCCTAAAGTTGAATTGAAGCAAGATATTAAACGATTGAGGAGGGTTTCTGACAGGCATCTGGTCTTGTTTTGCTGCATCAGTGGCTTCTAGCCTGCAAAATCTGCATAATCAGGTCCCAAGGTCTTCTAATTTGTGTGAAGTCCCATGTTCAGTTCATCCACACATCCCAGAAACCAATGCAACAGGAGGCAAGGCAGCAGAACAGGCCTTTGTGGCTCTGGGTTCCTGTTCGGGGATGAATTGCACTGCCTCCCCCACCCCCATTCATATGTTGAAGTCTGAATCCCCAGCACCTCAGGACATAACCTTATTTGGAAATGGTCTCTCCGGAGATGTAATTCGTTCAGATGAGGTCATAGAGGAGTAGAGTGGGACCCCTATCCAATAGGACTGGGGTCCTTATAAAAAAAAAAAAGGGTAATTTGGACACAGAGACACACAGACGGAGAAACTACCAGAAGCTGGGGAGAGAAGAGACCTTTCCCTAGAACTTCCGGAGGGAATGTGTCCTGTTGGGTTAACTGATAGCGTCTCCCACAGTATCACCCTCCTTTGTGGCGAATTCCCCAACGGGGCCCCTGGAGCCAGAGGAAGCATCCCCCACTGTTGTGGTTCCCATGATGCTCACTCTCAATTGCCCTGTCGTCACATCTACCATTTCCGGGAGGACAAGGATTTGTGTCCATTTGTTGACAATGAGGTGATCTGTTCGGTGACAGAATGATGGAAATCTGCAGAAATAATATGCACAGATATCTGGGATTTCAGGAGGTGAGGCTCAGCAAGTAGGAAAAAGAGAGCATTTCACGGTGATCCCGGCACAACCTAAAGGGAAGATCTTCACGAATCTTTAGGCACCAAATAACACGGCAAGCAGAACACACAAAGTCAAAACTGCCAGCAACACGAGGAGAAGTCCACCAGAGGAGAGACCGAATTCATACCAGTGGATCCCAATTCATCTGGGATAAATGGGTGGGCGGGGCTGTGTGGAGTCGCTGTTTTGAGCCCAGTACTTTCATGAGCTTCCCCATCCCCCGTATGCCCTATGCAAGGTTGACGTGTAATTTGGGGTAACCTGACTGGCTTTAGGAAGAATGCGTTGGGACTCAAGAAAGCGAATACATCACACACCTCAAAAGAATGGATTGTCCGATCTGATGGCCTATGCTAGTGGGTTTTTCCTTTGCTGATTATTTCCTCTTGATTTTCAGATCGTGGCCAAGAGATACAGAGATTTTGAATTTCCTTCTGAAATGACTGGCATCTGGAGATACTTGAACAATGCTTATGCCAGGGACGAGTTCATGAATACGTGTCCAGCCGACCAGGAGATTGAACGTGCATATTCAGATGTTGCGAAAAGAATGAAGTGAAGCTAGAGTGTTTTCTGTCTTATTTCTCAGTGGTACGAGCTAGGCTGTGATGAGAATGTATTCTTTGTGGGGCGCCTGGGTGGCTCAGTCGGTTGAGCGTCCGACTTCGGCTCGGGTCACGATCTCGCGGCTCGCAGGTCGGGCTCCATGCTGACCGCTCGGAGCCTGGAGCCTGCTTCGGATTCTGTGTCTCCCCCTCTCTCTGCTCCTCCCCTACTCACTCTCTGTCGGTCTCTCTCTCAAAAATAAACATTTACAAAAATGAAAAAAAAAAAAAGAATGTATTCTTTGTGAGTGGTCTTTTGTTTTCCTTCCAATAGCCGTCGTGCCCATATTTTAATAACACCATATCGTAGTGAGATCCACTCAACCCAGATGATACATGGCCTGGTGACTTGTCAACTCACTTGTGTATCTGAATAATACCAGTATGTATTGTGACACATACCAGTTGTTCAGTTAACATTAACTTACTTCTTTGGCATTCGCGGACACTGTAACCCACGATGTTGGGGCATGTGATTTTGAGTTTCCAGTTTCTTTTAAGTTTTTTTTTTTTTTTTTAACGTTTATTTATTTTTGAGACAGAGAGAGAGAGAGCATGAACAGGGGAGGGGCAGAGAGAGGGGGAGACACAGAATCTGAAACAGGTTCCAGGCTCTGAGCTGTCAGCACAGAGCCCGACGCGGGGCTCGAACTCACGGACCGAGAGATCGTGACCCGAGCCGAAGTCGGCCGCTCAACCGACCGAGCCACCCAGGCGCCCCTTGAGTTTCCAGTTTCAAAGCAAATTAGATTTGGGTTCAATTCCTCCTTCAACAGTTAAAAAATTGGTCTGTCCCTGATAGTTTTCATAGTCATATACAGCTTGTTTCTCTCCCCCAAAATAGGAGTTTAAGTTTCTTCAGAATGAAAAGATTGTTTTTGTAGTCACACGATGATACATGCCTATTTTAATATTTTAAAACGATGTCAGAGAGTCTAAGGAAGAAAAACCATCGCCTAAAATTTCACTCCACCTAAATAACTGCTAATAACTTGTTGGTGAACCTCTTCCCGTTTGTTAGTCTCTCACAGACACTCGCACGGCATACGACTCCACTCATATGAACTTGGTGAACTTGGACACGTTAGTAATGCCTTGATGATCATCCATAGCGGACCTGAGACACACAAAAAGGTTCGGCACTGAAGGGCTGCTGGAGGATGCTTGCGAACAGGTTCCACAGGTGGAGA
Source organism: Panthera pardus (assembly GCF_024362965.1). Lineage (NCBI taxonomy): Eukaryota > Metazoa > Chordata > Mammalia > Carnivora > Felidae > Panthera > Panthera pardus. The sequence goes on along the minus strand of NW_026526721.1, from coordinate 10,578,391 downwards.
ATTGGAGTCCAGAGACCTGCAAGGACCCACAGGGACCAGTGGGGACCGGGAGCCGTGGGGCGTCCCTTCTCTGCCTTGTTTCCCCCCTGGTGATGCCAGCTGCCTCTGGGTTCAGGGCAGGCAGGAGAGGAGAGGGCCAATCATGTGTCTTTGGTTCCAGTTTCCTTTCTGATGCCTTCTCTCGCTCCCCCCACCCCACTCAGGAGACCCCCCGACTCATGAGATGCAGCTCACAGCTGCACCTTGGAGAATCCTCCCGCCCTGGGATGAAGTGTGGGCCAAACACGCTTCGATTCCTTCCAAGGGTCGCCCTGTCTCAGACCCAACCCCGGGCTTCTTCGGCAGTGATGCGGTGTGGGGCTGGCCTGGTCGTCGTTGCTTCTCTGCCCTTTACGGTGGCATTTTGACGTCGGGCAGGGAAACTCCAGAAAGGCTGGATTCGTGGTGACTACTCTTGGGCAGTTCTGGTAACTGGTCAAGTTGGGGAGGAAGTGGAAACTATCGGCTCAAAGAGTGCTCTGGTGTATCTGTGGCTTCCCCGCCACCGTCCCCTGCAGCCAGCCTTCCACCTGCCGTGCGTGTGGGCTGGGCTGCCTGGCTCCACCTGAAGGCGAGGAGACAACACAGCAGATTCTGTACAGATACTCCTCAAGAACCCTTTGGGTCTGAGCATTCGCGACCGGACTGTGTTCCTTTGACGTTTATATACACTTTACAGAAATCCCCTTGTCCAGTTGGCTGTAGCATTTGGTTGATGCTGAGTGCTCAATTTTCTTTTTAAGTAAACATTTGTTCTCTGGGCACTTTTACATGAAACCAAGATCTTTGATCTTTTTTCGCTTTGCCTGCCTCACTTAGATGTCAAGAAACAAAATGGACAGGGACGGCTTCCTTTAAAACGACGAGAGCAACGTCAAAGCAGAGATTTGGTTGGTAATGAAATTAGAAATAATCTGCATTTGTACTGTGAACCACAAAGGCATTTTAATGGAGACTTACAGAGGTCAGAAAAGACACGTGTGACCCGACCTTGTCCAGGTGGCCACAGCCGAGGTCCTCAGACTGTTCTAGGTTTCACTGTGGTTGTAGAAAAGTAGGTAGTCCCTGGCCAGCACCCACTCCTCTTTCCTACCTCCATGGCCCGTTCACAGGCCCCTAAGAGGCTATTCCTTTGTGGGGAAGGTGAGAAGTATTCCAGGGCTGTTCGCTGGCTTAAAGTCTTTATCACAATGTCGATTCTGAAACAAAATACGTTTGTTTTTCAAAACATACCGTACAGAATGCAACTAAGGGCACTCAGTGAATGAATCCCCGCTTTGAGCCTTCCTGAGAAGTTTCTTGATGACATCTACTCCCCGTCTCTTCCTCCCCCTCCCCTCCGTAATGGGTTCCCCGATGTACTCCCGGGCGAGTGGACAAGGACAGTGGCCATCAGAGACTGGCCGGGGATTACCCACTACTCAGCTAACCTGCTGGGCTCTGTCCCCGGCAAAGCTGTCCTTCCAGTTGGCTAACGCTTGTGAACCTGAGTCACGCTCCTTTCTGAAGCCCCAACCTTCTACGACTAAATACTTTACGTCCACCTGCTAGAGACCTGGGAAGCCGTTAAATCTTCTGGATTCCCTCAGGGCCCGGGATCATCATACCAGGAGGAGAGTAATGGTCATTGCTCAGGACATTCCTTGGTTTTGTAAAAGGGTGTTCAAATAGCATTGAGGTTTGTGTTTGCTTGCTTGCTTTTCCCTTATCTGGCATTAAGTGCTAACAAGTTCAACATGGCACTAACCTCTTCCCTGTGAGGAGCTTTGAAGCAGGGGTGATGTTTAAAAAACCCAAATTCCAAACAGCAGCAGACACAGGGTCCTAAATCTGCCCTCGATACCTCTGACACGTCTGAATAATCATTCAATCTCTCTGGAGTCTTGCTCTTCTTATCTGGAAAATGGGAACGATAGCTCACGGTCAAGGAGAAATCGGTGTACTTAGAAGTTCTCCGCGAAAGCTGTAATGCAGCTGGCTGCATACGCCTAATTTTTTCCTGTATTTGCTCTTATATGGGTCCTGTCAAAATGGACAGGTTTATAGGACCTTGGACTTTTCTCCAGGAGGGGCAGGCAGTTATGCCCTGACCTCCTGCTTCCGGGTAACGAAGCCCCCTCCCCACCCCCCAACTCCCCGTGGGATGGTGGCCACTAACTGCTCAGCTGTCCCCTTTGGTAAGTCACTGTGGGCTGGTCTAGATACCTTGGGAACCGGATGGACTCCACAGTGGGATGATGGCTCCATCGGGACCCTTCCCATCTGGCCCCGAGACACAGTTTTCAGTTGTGTGACATGTGCTTGAGGCCCTGAGTCGTGGAAAAGCAGGTAAATCAATGTGAGCGGTGCTCAAACCACAGCCGGAGGTCCACCCAGGCCCCGTTGTCCTCATTCTCACCACTAGGTGGCGTTTCCTTTCATGCCCGGAAGTGGGCAGGGGGCGGGGGTCTCATCCCACCTCGGGCTTCAGGCAGGTACCAGCTGGGTTGACCCACATCCTCCCCCCCCCCCCGCCCCACCCCCACCCTGGTCTGATGCAGATTCAGCTTCAGGACATCATACCCAGTCCAGCCTTCCTGGGGTCATTCAAGGGCAGCCCACCCGTCAAAGGGGCTTTCCAGGGCCAGAGGAGCAAAGCATAAAATGCTCCTGATGGTCTCTGCCCAGCTTCCAGAAGGTCCACACCCAAGTTGGGCTGTATTTTCTGATGCGCTGCAGGATGTCTGTGGTGGGGCTTCTGCTCTCTCCTGCGGCTTTCTGTCCAACCACGGAAAGTGCTCTCGAGGACAAGAGGCTCCTGGTCAAGACTACCTCAAACACAACTCAGCCACTTCCTGTTTGTGAAACCAGATGGGGGTGGGGTGGGCACTGCCTCGTGGGCTTCAGGAGCCAAGGCCCTTTGGGCCCCTCCTTGGCCTCTTCCTCTCCAAGCCCACGAGCCCGGTGCTCCCTCCTGGAGCCCAACGCCCTGACGGCTCAGAGATGCGTGAGGGTTTCATGGAAGGGACAAGTCCCTAGGATCATGAGAAGCCTTGCGGCGTCTGAGATTTCCGCTTCCTCTCCTCACCAGCCCTGGCTCTTGGGCCAGCACAGCTCCCTGAACTGCCTTGTGGTCTGCTCACAGCCCTGGGCTTGGAAGGAGGGGGCCGTGGTCGGTGGGGGCAGGCACTGTCTCACCTCCATGCCCGGGCTGTGTCCCCACAAACCTCCCTTCGGTTACTCGCCCGCACCCAAGGATGGAGGGCCTGTGCCTTGGGCTGGGGCCAAGGGCCGGGGCAAAGTCTGACAACCTACTTAATCGTTCCCCAATCAGTTGTCAAGCACTCAATAAATCCATCCATTGATTTCTCCATAAAACTATATCAAAAAGCAACCAGGGAGCCTGGACGTGGCTCCCACCGACTGGCCCCCAGTCCTCAGACCTGCCAAGCGACCCAGGGCTCAGCAGCCGTGCTGCCTGAGAACGGGAAAACCCCGATGACCGTTTTGCGACGCGGTGCTCAGCCTCGACCCTCTCCGAGGTGCTTTGCACTGTTTTGCATCCTGGGGTGCTGACTTCTTGGAAGTGCTCCTTAGTAAAGGAAGGCCGTCGGACAGCCTGTGGTCAGACCGGAAGGCACCTTCCTTGCAACCCCACAGGAAGTGGACCAGGAAGGATTTTATCCACAGCCTTCTGCTCAGAAAAAATGAAAGAGCCGAAAGGGAGGCAGACCTTGGATTTTTCCGGAAGAGGATTCACAGGAAGAAGATTAGGTGGAGGAAGGGGAAGAAGGGAAAGGAGGAAGAGGGAAGGCAGGGAGGGGGGAGGGACTCCCCGCAGGGGTGGAGGTGACTGTGGCTCACACCACAGGTATGTCAGTACTTTCTGGTGCCTGAGGGGTCTTTCGGGAAGCCCAAGAAGTAGACACAGCTACAAATTGCCTGGTGTTGAGGTTTGTGAACGGCAGGCGTGGGCTCCCGAGGCGCTGGACGGCTTGTGAGCTCTGGGCAGCGCCGGCTGCCAGGCCCTCTCTGGTCACGTGATGTGCCAGAGTTTTTGACATGTATGCACGCGGCGGTCTTCTTAAACACGTGCACCCGCTTTCCCAATGGTGTGGACTGGAGTAAAAGAAGCAAAAAAAAAAACCAGACGTTATCTTAACAAGGGTTTTTGCCTCTTGACGTTTGTCTGTCCAAGGCTGAGGTGTTGAGGCCTGGTCCTGTCACGGGGTTCCCTCTCCTCATCATCTTGGGTTCGACCAAGTTCGGAGCCAAGAGGAAGGAGAAAATGGGTTAGGGAGGCATCTAAGGTTGGAAAGGAGATGGGACGGCGGGCCTGGTCTTGCCTCCATCGGAATCTTTCCATTTCTATTTCGTCTTATTTTCTGTATGTATGTATGTATGTATGCATGTGTGTGTGTGTGTGTGTGTGTGTGTGTGTGTGTTTCGTGTAGTTCACAAATGAGTCACTAGTCCCGAAAGAATATTCTTTGAAAGAAAACATGAAGGTCATCTGGCAGTGCTTTGGATGTTGGATGGGCCTCCAGTGTATACTTTGGGATTTTTTGCTAGCTCAGGCAGGGGGAAAGAAGAATTTGTTGTATCGAGTATGATCCTGGAATGAGTACGAAAAAAGATGACAAAGAAGTGAAAAGAAGTGTTTCTTGCTTTTATTTCAGTTTTTTAAATGTATTTTAAAGTTTTTTATTTACTGAGAGAGAGAGAGACAGAGAAAGAGAGAGAGAGAGGGAGAGAGAGGGGGAGGGGCAGAAAGAGAGGGAGAGAGAGAATCCCAAGCAGGCTCTGTGACGTCAGCACAGAGCCCAATGCAGGGCTTAAACTCATAAACCATTGACATCGTGACCTGAACCCAAACCAAGAGTCAGATGCATAAGTGACTGAGCCACCCAGGCACCCCACTTCTTGCTTTTAAAAAATGTGTGGTTACAATGAGAAAAGAGAATGGTGGCCAGAAAGATGCCTAAGAATATGTACAATGGAGACCAATCGGGCAAGTGGGCACTTCGATGTTTACAAGGTTGCTGAGGGGATGTTGCCACAAATGAAATAAGAGAAGTGATAGAGCACATTCATGTAGCATTCACGGTTTGCAAAGGCTGCACAAGCGTATGCGGTCCCCTGGGCCCTGGGTGTGCACTGTGACGCAGTGAGGGGACGGCCATCTTGCCTCATGGGCCTGGAGGAGCCTTACTTGCTTCTTTCTCATGAATGGAGGGTGCAGACCACCGCAGAGACCCTGTTCTGTCGACTTCAGGGCCTCATACCGTCTAGAGGGAGCGGGACATTCCGGTCAGAGAACTGGCAGCTTCCAGTTCAGAGACAGCAGTGAATGGAGGGGAGGGAATGGCTAACCCTTTGCCTGCTCCAAGTAAGCCGTTGGGCTAGATTGGTGGGTTTTCAATCTTGACTTCATGTTAGCATCCTCTGGGTAGCTTTAAAAATGATCGCCGTGCAAGCCACACCTCCGACCAGTCGAATTGGAATCTTTGGGGCTGGGTTTGGACACTGGTGTTTCCAAAATCTTCCCAGGTAATTCTCTTGTGCCTCCGGTGTCTGGATGTTCTTTGAGTTATTTCCAAGTCCAAAGTCTCTAATTTCTGGGTCTGGGTTACGAGTCCTGGTAGGGGTGGGTAGGGGAGGGGAGTGATGGAGGGGTTGCACCTACAGTCTATCTCTACTCTCAGGGCAGCTGGTTGAACTAGCCTTGAGCATACATATAACACGACTATACCAACTTGAATAGTGTCCCTCCCGATGCGTGCCCACTCAGAGTCTCAGAGCGTGGCCTTATTTGGAAAGAGGGTCTTGGCAGATGTAATTAGTAAAATTAAGATGAGGCCTTATTGGATTTGGGTGTCTTATTGGATCTGGGTGGACCCCAAACCTAATATGACTGGTGCCTTTATAAGAACAGAAGATGCCGAGACGTACAGACACGGAGGGAAGGGGCCACGTAAAGGTGGAAGCAGAGACAGAAGTGGTGTAGCCACCAGCCACGGGCTGCCCAGGCTTGTCTGTTCTGCCCAGCCAGCAGAAGCCGGAAGAGGCAAGGAAGGGTCCTCCCCTAGAACTTTCAGAGGGAGCACGTTTCTGCCAACACCTCAATTGCAGACTTCTGGCCTCCAGAACAGCCGGGGAATTCGTTTCTGTTGTCTAAGGCCCCTGACTCCGGGGTACTCTGTTACTGCGGCCCCGGGAAGCTTTACCCAGTGAGGTCTGGATCTTGGAGTGACCGGGCCATTTCATCCTTACTTAGTTCCTGGGGATTCCGGAGCTGACAGCACAGGCAGGGGGAGGCAAGTCGGGCCAAGGGAGCCGGCTTTGTGCTTCCGGGGCAAGGACGGCGAGGTACAGACTGAGCCAGGGTCTGTCTGCTTGAGGGCTGATTTAACCAATGGGCAGCTCTTGGGTCATTTTGTGCTAGAGGAAAGGTGACCGGACGGGAAATGGTTGAGAGCCCTGCGGGCTGGTCCTGCCCCCGCTGCTTCTGACTGGGGTGGGGGCTTGGGAGAGGCAGCCAACCTTCCGGGGCCTCAGTTTCCTCCTCTGGCCAACGCAGGGATCCGATGGTGGGTAATCCCATGAAGTTGCCCACCGATGAGTTGTAAACCATGAGCCAGCGAGGCCGTTAAGCGCCAGTAGCCACAATGCTTGGGGACGGGGCCTCCCCGCACAGACGAGCAGCCCTTGCCCCAGGTCTGGTTCTAAGCTCAGGCCTGTTTAGCTGCCTGCGTTAGTGATTACGGATAGATGTTTTGCTTTCTGGTTAGAGTCACTTGCCCCATTTAGGAATATCTCTGCAGCCTGTGACTACACTAGAGATATCTAGTCACCCGGTCATTTAATATGAAGGATGGTAACCCCCCACAAAGGGGTCTAATGAGCTACTTTTTCTCAGAACGCCTTCTACGGCGTCGACCGGACTTTCTCTAACCCAAAGGTGCCAGGCGTAGCGACGTTGGGAGGCCTTCTCAGTACCCGCTCCCCCACCCGTGCAGCAGCCTGCTTTGAACATTCACCTCGACGGGGAAAAGCGGGCCCAGAAAATATGGATACGGAGAAGCGGCGGGGAAAACGTCGGGCGCATTTTCTCCCTGCAATTCTAGGGCGATGTACGGGTTTTCTCTGCCACCAGCAGATGACCTCAAACTTAGCAGCTTAACACGGCACATGGTTGCTGCCATGCCCAGCATGGCAGAGCTGGGCTCTTTGCTCAGGGTCTCACAGGCTGCAGTCAAGGTGTCAGGCAGGCCTGTGATTCTTATCTGAGGCGGCCCGGGGGCCCATTTCTAAAGTCACTGGTCGTTAGCGGAATTCAGATCCTTGCGGTTGTGAGACTGAGGCCTTCCGCTTTGAGAGACCATCCATCACTGCCCCCTACGTAGTTCTCTCCTTAATGTGGCCCTTTGCTTCTGCCAGGTCAGCAGAAGAATGTCTCTGCTGCCTGAGAACTCTCTGACTTCTTTTAACTCTGACCTTTAGTCCCTCACTCATCTGATGAAGTCAGGTCCACGCAGGATAATGTCCTTCAGGAAAGTTGACAGAGCAAGGCCTCTAATAACACATGCAAACTCCCTTCATCTTTGCCATATGATGTAGCCTACTCAGATGAACGACACTCCACCTGTGTTCACGGGTCCTGTCCGTCCCCCCCACCCCCCGCCCAAGGGTGGGGGAATTATGCGAGGCGTGCACACTGGGGTCTAGGGATCCCGGGGGCTGTCTTAGGTTTCTCCCGTCACTGATGACTTGGAGAATCTGTCATGGCCTTTCCAGAAGAAGTCTGCCGCCCAGTACCCAGCCCACGGGTTGAGGTCAGCTGAGAAGGTATTGTACACGTCTCAGATGGCCCCAGGCCTCACCAGAGCACCAGACGTCTGCTGCATATGTTCTTGGCAGGCTTCCCTGATATCCTTCTACTCCTAATCCTCAGGCTCAAACACCCATGGATCGAGAACGTATGGCGCTCCCATGAAGTCCGCTGACTCGACTTCCAGGTTCCTCTGACAAAGCAGGAATCTGTTGGCCTTTAAGTCCTGGCACCAAATGTACCTATTTACCCAGGCTTTTGCCAAAGGGTGGGGAGAGAGGGTGAAGGAAGGATTCTTTGCAGTTGGTCAATACCGTGCTTTGTTTTTATTTTGCTCCATGGTGCACAGGTGGCCAAGTGTCCCACGTACAAGGCAGAAGGATTTCTCCTCCTTGGCCTTCCCTGCGTTCAGCCCTGAAGCAAGTTGTAAAGATAAAAATAAGAAACAAAGAGAGACAGAAAGGGAGAAAGAGAAAAAGACAGAGAGAGGGAGAAAGAGGGATAGAAAGAGAGAGAGAGAGCAAGAGACAGGGAGAGAGAAAGAGGGAAAGAGAGAGAGGAGATAGAGGGAAAGAGGGAGAGAGAAAGAAAGAGAGAGAAAGAAAGAACAAAAGAAAGAAGGAAAGAAAGAAAGAGGAAAAAAGAAGGAAGGAAAGACAGAAAGACAGACAGACAGACAGACAGAAAGAAAGAGAAAGAAAGACCCACCACAGTTTCTCCTGTGGTAGAAAAAACAGTCTTTAGAAAGAAACCAATAGTCTGAAAGAAGTTAACATGGGCTTTGGGAAAACAAAACAAAGACACCTAACCATCTTCTATTCTCTTTGAGTTTCATTCTGTGCCATTTGTCCATGGCTATTTGATGGTTGCACCTTGTGATGCAGGGCAGGTTTTTTGCCTGTTTTGCTCGGGGAGACTCCCGGCTTATCTGTCCAAACCGGGCAGTCTTTCAAAGGATGAGACCGGATTTGCTTTCTCTTGCTTGTGATGTGGGGTCCCCAGGAGTCCTAGGCCCCTGGACCTCAATGGAAAGCGAGCTGTCTGCCAGATCAGGAATGCCGAGGCGGGGAGAGGAGGCCAAACCGGACCTCAGAGCTTGTGTGCACAGGAGAGTCAAGAGAGGCCTCCCGGCCCTATGGAAGGTCACCAGAGCAAACGTCAAGTGGCTGGAACGCTGGTCCTCAGGCCCCGGGGTCCTTACTGCCAAGAGAGGAATTTGGTCTATGTAATCTCCATCGTGGTTTTCAGCAGCAAAATGCTCTGATTCTGTTCAGCGTGCAGTCCTTCACGTAGGCCGGTGGCTGTGACACGACTCCCCAGCTTTCACGAGAGACCACTGCCACATATGTCATAGAATCATGGATATCTCACGCCGGGACGAGCGAGAATGCGGCCGGCTTTCAAGGTGGGGTTGGTGTGTTTGTTTTCCCTAGGAGACCTCGCGAGAGATGTCTGCTACCTCATTCGCTAATGTTAAATAAGCTAAAAGCAGTTTCCTGGTAAGAAATGAATATACAGTTTCAGCCACAATGCGTCTTCACAGATGAAACGATACCTATCTTTCTTCAGAAGCACATTTTCCAAGGGCTCTGGGCCTCCCTGAGGATGTGATCTTTAAGGCAGGACGACACGTTCACCTCGTCCTCGGGACCAGACCCCGGAAATACTCTCCGTGAGCACAGGAGGGATTTGATTTCGTTCCGCAAAACCTTCTGGAGAGGGATGATCCCTAGAAATACCTGTGTCTGCAATGGAGATGGGACATCTCCCCGGGAGACCTTGACCAAGGAAACGCCTCATCTCTGGGAGGCATCTTAGGGCGGCCCTGTCCAGAAGTGGAAAATGGGCTAGGTCATCTAACAAAATGCCCCAGATTTCAAGGATCTTACTTTTCTTTTCTTTTTTTTTTAAAAAAAAATTTTTTTTTTAACGTCTATTTATTTTTGAGACAGAGAGAGACAGAGCATGAACGGGGGAGGGTCAGAGAGAGGGAGACACAGAATCCGAAACAGGCTCCAGGCTCCGAGCCGTCAGCGTAGAGCCCGACGCGGGGCTCGAACTCACGGACCGCGAGATCGTGACCTGAGCCGAAGTCGGCCGCTCAACCGACTGAGCCACCCAGGCGCCCCAGGGATGTTACTTTTTGATGAGAGAGCTTCTACTTGATATTTCTGAGAAGTCTGAAGATCCATTGCCATTGTTAAGGAGGAAAACTTCTTTTGTTTATGTATTTATTTTTGAAGAGAGAGAGAGAGAGAGAGGCAGAGAGAGAATCCAAAGCAGGCTCCACGCTGTCAGCAGAGAGCCGGACACGGGGCTCAATCTCACCAACTGTGAGATCATGACCTGAGCTGAAATCAAGAGCTGGACGATTAACCGACCGAGCCACACGGCCCCCCCCAAGGAGGAGAAATTTTGGAAATGCAGTGACGCTCACAGGTAAAATTTGAAGCAACGCCTTGTGGGGCCCCCCACCTTGGCAATGGCCATGTGGGGGGCCTGGAAGACAGCCACAGAAGCCCTGTGTTGTTTGCCGGGAGGCTGGGGGCTGGGTTGGCCAGTACCGATTTGCCAGCCCAGGAAACTCTGTCCTTACCCGCTGGAGTCAAAAGAGGTCTTCCCAGTTTGCTCCGTGGAGGCCGGCCAGTCCTGGCTCTCTGGCACACTGTGGAACAACTAACAAAGGAAGTTTGCATCTAGAACCCAGAGCCTGATTCACGATTCATGCCCGAGGCTCATTTCTGTGTGGAATATTCCAAGTACTAGCAGGAGAAAGGCAATCCCCAGCTCCCCAGCTCTCCCCTCGGTGCTCCCCATCCCGAGACCCTCCCGGGCTACCGTTCGTACGGATTTGTGCGTGTGTATGGCCAGATCACGCAAATGCAGATGTCAGGTCCACGTCTTCAGAGGAGGCGAGGACAAGGAAGCAGAAGTGGGTGGAATCAACAGACGGGGGGAGGGTTTCGGATGGGTGGGAGCAGCAAGATCACTCAACACTTGGGTTTTTGATCAAGGGATCTGAGTAAAGAACAGTATAGCCTTTGTGGGGCAGAAAATAAAAATGCAAAACAGAAGCCAGTAGAGATTTAATAAACAGAGCAATCAATAGGACGCTTTCAGGAGGACTTTGTCGCAACGACTGTTTTAACCCTGCCGAGAAGTGCCGTGGTGCCTGGTCTGTGTTGGTCTCTGTCGGCACGGTCTCAGGCTGGCCCACGAGTCACTGCCGGAAAAGTTGGGTTAATTTGGGCGATTAACTCTTGCAAGCAGTAGTCCCCGGTATTAACGTTTTCGATGAACTTTCAAGAAGCCGAAAAATGTTTTTCAGGGTCAAATTGCTCCCCCTTTTTAAAATGCTTTCAGAAATGACTCGATGGGGGTGTGTCTGGGTGGCTCCGTCGGTTAAGCGGCCGACTTCGGCGGAGGTCACGATCTCGCGGCTCATGAGTTGGAGCCCCGTGTGGGTCTCTGTGCCGACAGCTCGGAGCCCGGGGCCTGCTTCGGATTCCGCGTCTCCCTCTCTCTCTCTGCCCCTCCCCCACTCGCACTCTATCTCTCTCTCTCTCAAAAATAAATAAACATCAGAAAAAATTTAAAGAAAGAAATGACTCGATGTACTCGAGTGAGCAGCATAAATGGGACCAGGGTGGGTGCTGAGATGACCCCCCAGTTGTACCTGTTTCGGTGTAGACGATTTCACGCCATTGCTGGTCAGCCTATCTCCCGATGGCGGTTTCTTCCTATGCCAGCCCCCCACCTTGTTTAACCAGGACTTCGGATTACTGAGCAAACTGCTGTAGGGCCTTGGGCGAGTCCTTTAACTTTGCTGAATCTCAGGTTGCTCATCTGTGAGAGGCTTCTTTTTTTTTTTTTTTTTTTTTGTAATCCAACTCTTGGAACGTTTGTGAGAGAATACAGGCAATTGCCTGAAAATATGGAAATCTAGGTAAAAGCAAACATTATTATTCTTTCTGCCTGGTTACGGGCCTGGGCCTCAGAAGGTAGAGCAGCCTGGTGGCCAGGGAGCTGGGCCAGGAGTCAAGTCACTTCGTGGGTTGGGAGGCCTTGAACATGTGACTTTTTCTCCCCAAGGACAATAAAGGTCACACCTGCCTTATTGAGACTACAAGAGGAAATGGAGGTGAAATCATACCGACTTCGTTTAAAAAAACGGTGTAAGGGGATTGGGTCACTCCAAAATATTTCTTATGTTAACCACCTTGCTCTGTGCCAGGTGCCCTCTGTCCCTGAAGTCACCCCAAGAAGTCTCCATGACAGGGCACCTGGTGGCTCAGTCGGTTAAGCATCTGACTGGCTCAGGTCATGATCTCACGGGTCATGGGTTCGGGCTCCACCCTGGGCTCCGTGCCGAAGTCGCGGAGCCTGCTTGGGATCCCCTCTCTCCTTCTCTCTCTGCCCCTTCCCCTGCTCTCTCTCTCTCTGTCTCTCTCAAAATAAATAAACTTTAAGATAAATCAATAAAAATTAAATAAAACAAGACTTTTCCTGAAGTCCGTTAAAAAAACAAAAAGAAGGTTCCGTGACATGCCATCCTGCAAGGAGGTCCCCTCTGGGTCTGGGGTTGCTTTGAAGCCAGAGCAGCCACATCCAGTCTGATTTACTTCCTCCGGTTGAGAAAACACACGAAGGGCCTTGCGAGGCACAAACCACGTTTCAGTCTTCCTGCTTTTAGCTGTTTCCATTTTGTCGTCTAGATTGTGACCCACCATTAAGCATGACCACGGATCTTTAGAGAAGCCCATCATCAGAGCAGTCGGGATTACACGAGATAACTCCTAGGAAAGCACTTTGAAAACTGCAAGCTGCAACACAAATGTTCCTTCTATCAACAGTTACCTGGTCAGCCGCTACTTTCTAAATTACTTTAATTGAGAAACTTTTTAAAGTACCAGAGGAGAGATGAACAACGCCTAAGAGAAAATGCTGACGACGAAAGCACGAAAACCCTACTTGAACTTGCTCACTTATGGTTGAGAGCTAAACCACACTCACCTCTCAGGGGTAGTTAGCGGAAAGATGAGCTCTTCAGCAAGCGTATCAGCAGCTCCAGTCCCGAAGGGTGTGCTGACTTTACCTGGAAAGCAAGAGTGGCAGGCTCTACAATGGCCAGGGGATGGCTGAGGCTTGGTCCCAGAGGCTGGTATGGCCGGAGGACGGGCAGTGGCTGAAACCCTGGGTATTCTGACTCAACACTAAAGTGAAGAATGGGTATTGCATGAGATGCGTTGAGCATCCATGACCATCATGCCAATGTCCTAATGTTTGCATTATCATCTCCTGAAGATAGCCATGGGGAACATGACTTTTCGTCAACAACTCTGTAGGTCAATATTTTGCATTGGTCCTTCTCTTTGAGGATATGAAAACAATCTTGGTCATTCTCTAACTTTGAAGGTTCCCCAAGGACTGATATCTCTTCACATACTTTCATGGGTAAAGATCCCATTCTCGATGGAGACCCTCTACTTGGTGATGCCAAAAAACAAAATAGATACCACCAATCTGGGAACATTTTGAGGCATCTTAAGGGCAGGGAAGAACCACTTGGCTATGACATCTGGTTATTCTCTCTTGAGACCTTGGCCATTGAGCCAACATTGGGCTCTGTGGAATCTGCCTCTGCTGCTTTCTAAGGAAATCCATCATCCTTTGGGGCCCAAAGCCCATGAGAGCAACCAAACTCAGATCAGGCTCTAATTCCACACAAGAATCTGACCTGGCTTTCTTCAGGGCTGGCTCTTGCCCCATTGGGCTCCAAGTCTCTGTGCTTGTTGGCCTCAGTTTCCTCCCCTTTCAGCCTTTCAGTGGAACCCAGTGTGACTTCGGACTAAACTCTTGTGAGTCCAAGATTGGAAAGGTGGTCATTCTTTTGACTAGTGCCTTTGTTGCCTAAATTTCATGAAGATCAGAGCATTGTAAGTGACATCGGAAGGGTATGTTAGACCTTTTGTCCTCAGATCATTTTAGAGCTAAAAGTAAGAGCAATCATACAAGGAAAATTTTGTTTCAGGAAGCCTGGAGAGTTTAAATTACTTGCCCCAGGTCCTTTGTCCATCTATGGTAGAGCTGGGACTAGTGTCCAACCCCCTGAGTCATAGCTGAAGACCATGCGTCCAAGGCAGTGTTTCTCAAAGTGTGATCCTCAGATCGCTAGCATACACATCACTCGGGAACTTGTTAGAAATGCACACTCTTCGGGTGCCTGGGTGTCTGAGTCGGTCAAGCATCTGACTCTTGATTTCAGCTCAGGTCATGATCTTATGGTTTGTGGGTTCAAGCCCCATGTCGGGCTCTGCACTGACAGCATGGAGCTTGCTTGGGATCCTCTCTCTCCCTCTCTCTCTGTCCCTCCACTGCTCATTCTCTCTCTCACAAAATAAATAAACTTAAAAAAAAAAAAAAAGAAATGCACATTCTGGAGGGCCTTTGAATCAGAAGCTCGATGATCTGTGTGTTGACGTGTCCTCTAGAGAGTTCTGATGCTTGTGAAAGTTTGAGAAGCACTTTCCATGGTATGACAAGTCAAATCTTTTGGGGGGGGGCAGGTGGTGTCAATCCAATACTTTTCATCATGTGTAGAAGTTGAGTGCTGAACAGCGATTTTTATCACCCTTTATTTTGTTCATCCATACATTCATTTTGAGTGCCCATTCCCACATCAGGCACCACATGGATCAGAAGGACATATTGGGGGGCACCTGGGTGGCTCAGTTGGTTGAGCATCCGATTCTTGGTTTCAGCTGAGGTCATGATCCCAAGGTCGTGGGATCGAGCCCTGCACTGTGCTCCACGCTGAATGTGGATCCCGTTTAAGATTCTCTCTTTCTCGGGGCGCCTGGGTGGCTCAGTCGGTTAAGCGTCCGACTTCAGCTCAGGTCACGATCTCGCGGTCCGTGAGTTCGAGCCCCGCGTCGGGCTCTGGGCTGATGGCTCAGAGCCTGGAGCCTGCTTCTGATTCTGTGTCTCCCTCTGTCTCTGCCCATCCCCCGTTCATGCTCTGTCTCTCTCTGTCTCAAAAATAAATAAAACGTTAAAAAAAAAAAAGATTCTCTCTTTCTCTCTCTCTCTGCCCCTCCCCGCTCTCTCTCTCTCTCTCTCTCTCTAAAATAAAAAAAAAAAAAAAGAAGGACATATTGGGTATAAATATTTCCTTCAAGTAGCTGACGGGGAGTCAGGGCATAGCCAAAGTTTTTATATTGGAATGCAAGACAGAATGTGATTGAATCCTTGAATGATACAGACATCCGGGGCAACAACCTGAGTTGGGAAACTTCCTGAGGCGCAGAGGTGAGGTTGGGAATGCCAACGGGGAGAGAGACCTAGCAGTCATATGGTGGAGATGGGCCTAATGAGTTCTGGAAACGGTAACAGTAGCCTGAGACCTGTTAGGTGAGCGGAAAGAGCTTGGGCTGGACGTTACGTGATGGAGGACCCCAAAGGGGCTGGCCTTAGCGCCTGAGGGGGATGGGCACTTGGCCTCAGGTGCATTGCTCAGTGATTGACTGAAACCTTCCACCTGGTAGGGAGGTATTTTCAGACTCCTCTCCAGTACGAGCCTCAAGCAATTTGGCGTGACTCAGGTGGTTGGGAAACAACCGTGCTCCCAGGGACGGCCTGACAAGTCACTTGAGCAGCCGCCTGCGGCCCAGCTGTTCTTTTTAGGAGGTACGGGCTGATTCTGAACTTGGGAGTCCAGCAGATGGCAAATGGACACAGAAGGTCGAGCCACGAGCGCTTGCCTCGTCTAGGCCAGTCTTCCCTTCCAAGCGTGAAGCCGACCGCAAAGTCACATTGGCTTGCCACCATCTATGCTTTCAAACTGGAGCAGTAAATTCTCTGCGATCCACTCCGTTCCCCGGCTCAGGGCATATCCCCGCACGATGCACACCTGCCTGGATATCAAAGCGGCGTTCACAGCGAGGTGCCCCTCGGTCCCTGATGGCTTTCTGGATTGGCCAAGAAAAACGCCTAGTTGAGTAGCCAGCTTCAGGGTATTTCATCGCGTTTTAATTTTGGAAACGTAGCAGTTCTTTCGTGACGCATATCATAAATCTAGTTATCAGACTGTTTGATCAGAACACTTTATTATCAACCATGCTAAATAATAGAGGATTTATTGCTGTTACAACGGCTCTTATTTTTGAAGATAACCCCAGCTAACAGCGATCTAGGACAGTCGTTATTTTGTGTCGTACGCCTACGCTACGAAGTAAGCGTTCTTATCGTCATCTTACAAGTGAGCAAACCCAGTCACAGAGAGGATGGTGACATCTTCACAGTTCTGCAGTAACTGGCATCTCTCTCTCTCTCTCTCTCTCTCACACACACACACACACACACACAGCCCATACACACACACACACACACACACACACACACTCATAATCCTGGTGGGATAATGGTATCACATCTTAGAGAGAGGTAGGGATTCAAGCTAACATGGGGCAACTGAGTTCGGACAGGCTGAACAACTTGGGGAAGCCTCTTTTAACTCTTACAGCACTGGCTGTCTGTTTGTTGACACGAAGTCCCTTCCCCACAGGTTTGTGCTGAGGAAAAAAACTGAGAGAATCCGTTGAAAAGTTCTGCTCTACAAACGATCTCCTCCCCCCTCCGCCTCTCTTTTTTTCTGCCGTCGTATCCAGAGGTTAGATTTCTCTGGAAGGCCCTGGATGCAGACCTAGCCTCAGGGCCCCCTGATCTAACTCTCTTAGCCCAACTCAGATGGGCTGAGTCTGCTTCTAACCTGTTGGTTTAGTTCAGCAGAATCATCTGTCTGGCCAGGTGACCTCGGTAAGCAGTCGACTGGCCACGGGTTTCCCAAGGACCTTTTGGGACAGCTCAGCACTCTGACAGGTGGCTGCCAGGATCCCCACAAATAAAGATGTCTTGTCTTGGGGTCTGTGCGTTTCGTTACTTGAGCACTCTTCCACTCTGGGGGAGTCACATCTTCCTCTGCTTCCCTGGCAGCCCCTGCGGCCAGTGGTTTAGGGCCCCGGGGTGGGGGTGGGGCTCCATACTTTCTCCAGCGCCCAGTGTTTCAGGTACCCACTGACTACACCCCCTGACCTCCCATCCCGCCCACTGCCACCCTCACTCGCTGAATTTCAGTGCTTGATGAATTCGTGAAATAGGGCTTCCCCTGAGCTTGTGTCTCTCAAGGGGTTCACGAAAAAGCTTTATGCCTGCAGCAGAAACAAACCGGTGTGCTCCAGCTTTCTAGAATGAGTGAGATGTTGGAAATACTTCTCGAATTAAAAACGATCCCCAAATGAAGGCCTGTGAAATTAGAAATGTAGCTGTAATGATAGTTTTTGTTTTTGTTTTTTAACTCTTTTATCCTGGTATAATTGACATAACATCAAAGTTACCATTAGTAACGTTTACTACATTCCCAAGATTGTGCAGCCGTCACTGTTATCTATTTCCAGAAGATTTTCATCCCCAAAGGGAGACCCAGGGGGCACCTGGGTGGTTCAGTGGGTTGGGCATCTGAGTCTTGATTTGTGCTCAGGTCATGATCCCAGGGTCCTGAGATCAACCCCCGTGTTGGGCACTGTGCTGAATGTGGAGCCTGCTTGAGATTCTCTGTCTTTCTCTCTCTCTCTCTCTGCCCCTCCCCTGCTTGCACTCTTGATCTCTCTAAAAATAGAAAAAAAAGACAGACCCAGAGGGCAACAGGGTGGCTTAGTCAGTTGAGCATTTGACTCTGGATTGCAGTTCAGGTCATGATCTCATGGTCATGGGATTGAGTCCCTCATCGGGCTCTGCACTGGGCGTTGAGCCTGTTTGGGATTGTCTCTCTCTGTCTGTCTCTCTCCCTCTGCCTCTCCCTCGCTCTCTCTCTCTAAAACAAAAAAAGAGAGACCCAGTACCCATTAAGCAATCATACTCCATTTCTTCCCCCACCCCGCACCCCCCAGCCCCTGGAAACCACTAACCCACTGTCTAGTTCCATGGATTGCTTATTTGGGATATTTTCATATGAGGCAGACAAATTGGTGAATTCAAAAATTTCAACATGCTATGCATTCACATTTATTAAAAATAGAAAAGTCTAGAAGGGCTTCCTTTCTTCCGACCTGGCCCCCATCAGTCCACATCCCCTGTCCTTTCTTCTATGCCTTGGTCGATTCGTGTGTGATACAAGTCAATATGCCTATGTTATCGCCTGCTCCCTTTATCCCACAAAAGGTAACATTCCATACACAGTATTATGTACCTTGCTTTTCAGTCACGTAACAAAATGTCCCAGAACTTTATCCGTATCAGCGCACAGAGAGCTTCCTGCTCCTTTGTGCGGCTGCGCGGTGGCTTGGACGGGCTGTGCTTTCTTTAACGCATCCTCTCTTGATGGACAGCTGGGTTTGTTTCCAGTGGTTTCCCCTCGCCCCCCAAGCCGCAGTGAATCATCTTGTACGCGTGTCCTCTCGAAACTGTCCCTGCGGCACAAATTCTCAGAAGCCGAGTGGCTGGGTCAGAGGGCGTGTGGATTTTAATTTTGTTATCTTTTGCCTAATGAGCCTCCGGCGGGGTCGTGAGGATTCACACTGTCTCTGGAAACCCCCGGGGAGCCTCCCAGCCTCCACCATGCTGTGTCCCCAAACGTGAGTAGTATTTTCAGTCCCGGTGTACAGATTTCGTTTGAATATCTATTCATATGCTTAAGAAATAGGATGTAAAGAACAGCTATTCTCTTTTTGTCTCCTTTAGATTTTGTTTTTATTTATTTTTGAGACAGAGAGAGAGTGTGAGCAGGGGAGGGGCAGAGAGAGAGGGAGACGCAGAATCGGAAGCAGGCTCCAGGCTCCGAGCTGTCAGCCCAGAGCCCGCTGCGGGGCTCGAACCCACGAACGGTGAGATCATGACCTGAGCCAAAGTCGGACGCTCAATCCACTGAGCTGAGCCACCCAGGCGCCCCTCTTTTTGTCACCTTAAAGGAAAGGAACGGTTGCCTGTTTGGCACCTCAGGTGACATCCACCAACGCCTGCAGACCCTTCCTCCACCCGGAAAGAACGGCCTGTGGAAGGTCTCCGCTTCCCTGGGCCAGAGGTCAGCTGAGACCCTCTCTGTTACAAGGATTTGGTATTTTCAGAATAGATTTCTTCTGCGTCCCACCTGAGCGTGCTTCTCACATTCCCGGGCAGAGGCTGTGAAGTCCAAGCCGTCACTGTTGACTCCGCTCCCCGCCAGGCACCTGCTCTCAGAGCGCCAGGCCAGGGCTCCAGGAGTTCATTACAAAGCATGGGGAGAACGCTAATTATGGAGGTCAAAGCCGTGTGGGGTGCGGAGCCGGGCTCAGGTTGAAAGGGCCCCTTCTCGGCTCTTGCCCATGGCAGTAGAGTGTGTGCGTGTGTCGGGGGCGGTGGCTGGCCACCCCCAGGCTTAATTTTTGGGGCCCACGTGCCAGCAAAGGGCGAGAATCCCTGCACTCGGGCCCTTTGACTGTTCCTTTAAAAAAAAGCTTTAAACGTGTCTGGACAGAGGGACTTTCAAGTTGCTTTAGGCTTTGGAGAATCCTATCTCTCTCCTTAATTAGGAGTCAAAGACTCCATTGAAAACTCAAGACTTTTTCCGTTTGCGGTCACGGCCTCTGTGTGGCTCTCTGTCGGCTTGATGGGCACGCAGTGTTTGCCCCCGGTCACCTGCCCCAACTCCTCAATGCCTGGGTACTGGCCCCTCCAGGCACTGCCAGCCAGAGCTGGGAGCGTGCACACTGGTTAGCTGTCATGGTCAGCATCTGACTGCCCTCGAGGGACAGCTGATGGGCAGCGAACTTCCATCCGTCATTTCAGACGCGGGGAAATAAACTCAGCCCTTAGGGAGACCAAAGAGACCGAGCATAAGGTGAGTCCTCAGGGGGCCGCGTTCTCTGGTTTACAAACAGTGCAGGTGAGACCCTGCGTTCCTTCCTGCCCCATGAGCCCCACGTGAGCAACCCTGCCTACCGCGTGTCTCACTGTGCCTCAATGGTCCTTATTTAAGCATTGAATGAGGAGTGGGCCGGAGGTTTTACACCGGATGGCTGTGAAGCAGGGACACCTCAGCTCCCTGAATGTGCGGTTAAGTGCATCCCCTACGTCCCCAAATCCGGAGAGCATTTCCTGTCCCTCATCTGCTTCTTATCCCTTAAATTTAATACCCTGAGCTCACTCGGCCATCCTCCCAAAGCTAACCCTGGTCTCCGGTTCCTGGCACAGGGCTCTGGTGACCAGGGAGGTCTTGGGAGACAATTATAGATGGTCAAGTCCCTTCTTGGTCATTTATTTATTAAAAAAAAAAGTTTATTGGGGCGCCTGGGTGACTCAGTGGGTTAAGCGTCCGACTTCAACTCAGGTCATGATCTCACAGTCCGTGAGTTCGAGCCCCGCGTCCGGCTCTGTGCTGACAGCTCAGAGCCTGGAGGCTGCTTCAGGTTCTGTGTCTCCTTCTCTCTCTGCCTCTCCCTCGCTCATGCTCTGTCTCTCTTTGTCTCAAAAATAAATAAACACTAAAAAAATTTTTTTTAATATTTATTTATTTTTGAGAGATAGCATGAGCGGGGCAGAGGCAGAGAGAGAGGGAGACAAAGGATCCAAAGTGGGCTCTTTGCTGACAGCAGATAGCCCGATGTGGGGCTCGAACTCACGAACTTCGAGATCATGACCTGAGCTGAAGTTGGAGGCTTAACTGACTGAGCCACCCAGGCGCCCCCAAGTTCCTGCTCGGTCATTTAAAGTCCCGGAGTACTTTAGTGTTTCCAAAATTCAGTTACATCACCTGTAAAATGGGCTAGCAATACCAATATCCAACAGCAGTGGGTGAGGACCGAAAGACACATTTGGAAAGTGCCTGGCCCCATAGAAAGCGCTTTTGGCAGCCGTGAAATGTTCCGCCGATGGTTGGTAATGAACTCATTTGCTGCTCCTCTGGACCCACCACGAATGTGTGCAGAGCCACACTTGCCACGGGCTGTTCCCAGGCGGTGACCGGGCATCACAGGGGTGCTACGACAGGTGCGTTCCCGAGGGATGTGGGCTTCCTCTGTCAGACCGCTTTGGCTCGAGGACGTCCCACGGGCTTGGCCAGAACTTCCTTAGAACTGTGCTACAGACAGACTTTGTGTGTCGGCTCCCCCGTCCTCCTTCCCAGGGTCAGACAGGCATCTGCTCTGCTGGCCCTCCCCCTTCTGGATCTTTCCCTTTTTTGCCATCACAGTGGCATCGACTTCCATCTCGGTCCCTGCTTCTTAGAGACCCCACACTAGTATGACACCCAACACATTTTAGTTCCCTCTCCTCTTTGCCAAACATACAGCTCAAAGGCCATTTCCCATCTAGATGTTTAGCCATTTCCCATCTAGCTATCATTTACGGGGATAACGATATGTGTTAATTATTTACTTTAAAATTATTTTCTCTCAACCTGGTGGACATCCCTGTCAGTACCTCGGTGACCGTGAATCCTGGGACTTCTTTGAGCATCAGCATTTGGGGGAGCTGCTTCACACGCAGACAGACAAAAGTCTCAGACAAAAGTCTTCCTCCCTTGCTGACCAGGGACTAGGTATTTTAAAGTGTGTTTTTCCCTACATGAAGATAAACGAGCAATGCTCCCACCTCTGCAAGTGCTGTGCCCCCCAGGACCAGCGTCTGTCTCCACCGAAGGTCTAGAGGGCGTGGGAAAGTCAACCGGAGGCCTGGGAACCTCTGGGTGTGTGCACAGAAGCACCTCTGTCTGTTTCTGGACTCAGCAGGCAGTATTCCTTTCCTCTGACTTTGCCTTATCTGATTTTTTCTAGGAATCTTAGCTTCTTGGTGATGACAGGGGTGAGAGACCCCCCCCCAACCCTTACTCCATTCACCCCACAAATCAGCCTGGGGATCTTCGGCAGCTCAGAGTAATGAAACCATAAAAACATGGGGTGACAGACCACGGAGGGGTCTTAGCGACCATTAAATTGACCCACCTCATTTGCTAGGTGAGGAAAGAGGCCTAGGGTACAGCAGAAATTGTCCTTCCTTTGTATTTCCCTTGACTTCCAACCACCCATCCATCCACCCACCCACCTATTCACCTACCAATCCATCCAATCATCTATTCATCCATCAGTCCATGGATCCATCTACCAATCCATCCATCCATCTGTCTGTCCGTCCGTCCATCCGTCCATCCATCCATCCGTCCATCCATCCATCCATCCATCCATCCATCCATCCATCCATCCACATATCAGGGCGAGGCTCTGAGAATTCAAAGAACAATACAATGTGGTGTCTCTCCATGGAGGCTCTCCCAGTCTGGCACTTGCTAGATTTCATTCCTTAAAAAGGCCCAGTTCAACCTTGTCCCTGAAATAGCCCAACTATGTCATCCATCACTCAACCTCTTGCAGTGGAAACCTTTCAAATTCCATCGGCAACACTTTGGCTGTGGGTATGTAGGTCACGAAAAACAAAGTCAGCAACACATGCCTGCCCATTTCTTCCCGGAGGAAGGGACTCTTACGCCCAGAGTCTAGGCCGTGGGGAGCAGGTGCCTCCTGGCTTGGGAGCCTCTCCCAGCAGAGAGAACCCACTTTTAAAGATCTGCTTCCTTCCAATCTCCTCCCTTCTCTCACCCCCACCCCATTGCCCCCGTAACTCAGCTTTCTCCACCCCGCCCCCCTCAAGCACGACCGCGTTGGGGCCATCCAGCAATGGGTTCCCTTTATGGCCCTGCTTGTCTCATTGCCCTTCACATCAGAGACGCTTTCTCTCTTTGAGCAAACTCATTACCCTCTGTTAACCCTGCTTGCATAGAAGAGGCTCTGATGTGTGTTGTGAGGGCTCAGGAATGGAGGGAGGAGGGTAGACACTCGAACACACTACACATTCAGATCCTCAGCTGTGAGACGTCTAGTTCTTTCCTTAGAGACCATGAATGACCATGGCTACATCTGTGCTGCTCGTGACGGTGAAGAAGGCAAGGGTCCCTTGGGAGGGTTGGGCCCATCCCTTAGCTCTGCCTTAGACCTGCTTCGTGATCTTAGGAAAGTGCTTCCTCATTCAGGTAGGAGCAAACCCGCTGATCATCAGCTAATATTCACAGCTTGCTCTGTAGACAACTCCTACAGTGCCTGAGCACCCGGGGTTTCCCCTATGGCTGTAAAGCTCGGTGACCAAAGCACGGCCGACCTACCATCTGCCATGGTGATAGGCAGATGCCACAATGCTGCTTCCTACCTCGCGTCTCCTTCTGAGTGAAGAGCTGCTGTGCCTTCTGGTGCCTCTGCAGTAGACGTGTGCCAAGCAAGGTCCTGGCTCATGCGGGTGTCCTTGTGCCAGCGGTGGGCGTGCACCAGGGTGCCACGGACCTCGGGGACGTTCTGCAGTGTGCATGTACTTGGGAGTTTGGGTTGGGTTGCAGAGCAGCAGGCTATCGTCCTGGAGCCCCGAGCCCTACCTGCAGGATCCAGAGACATCTGCAGGCGCCCTGCTCCTACCCGCCCCCCCCCCATTTTCCCTTTTAATCCCCTCCCCGCTCCAGAAACATGGTGATCGCTGCCGACCCTCATCTTGCGATCTTGGTAAAGTCACTGATCTCCAGGAGTCTCAGCTTTCAAATCTGAAAAGTGGAGTCATAACCCCATGGACTTCACAGGGTAGGCATGGTGAATACACGAGGCTGTTTTTGTGAAGGTGATTCGCGAGTGGCTTCTCCCGTGTTATTTTGGCAAAGATGGGTTATTTAAGGTGGCTTGTGAGGGAAGGGAACAGAGAGCGAGGGCGCATTCCAGGAGTCCGCTCTGGCACCCAACGCTTCCCTGAGGGTCCACGTAGAAGACAGTCCCAGCCCCGAAGGAGCCCTTGATGCTGATACACCGTAGGCGCAGTGTGGACACTTCCGCGTGCCCAGCGTCATCTGGCCTCCTTCGTACCCACGGAAGTGGTGCCGTGTGAACCCTCGGCTTACAGAGGAAGAGACCAGAAAGGAGCTTCTCCCGGAGGTGGTATCGTCACAGTTGGAACCCAGGCTGCGTGGTTCTTGCCCAGCTCTGAACCACGGCTCTGCTGGACCTACTGGATGCAGGACGGAGCTCGGGGAAAAGCCCACAGAGCCCCCCCTGCTGGCTCGTTCCCCAGACAGAACAGCCCGTGTGGGGTTCATCCCGTGGTCACCCTACCACCTGCTGCAGCCGTGAGGCTGACACATAAGGGACACCCGAGGGCTCTGGCTCACTGCTCCCTGCATGCTCAGCATGGGCAGCACCCCCCCCCCCCACCCTTGGGATCCCCCCGAGGACCTCATGTCCAAGTGTGCAACCGAGGAGGCCCCGGGCGTCCCTCCAGCCCTGGGTGTCTGTGACACGTCCGTCACCGGCTGTGTTCGTTTGCTAGGACGGCAATAACAAAGTTGCACGAACGGGGTGTCTTAAAACAACAGCAGTGGATGGCCTCACGGTCCTGGAGGCCAGAGGTCCTAACTCAAGGTGTCACCAAGGCTGGCTCCTCCTTTGGAAGGATCTGTCCCCAGAGAATCTGTCCCGGGCCTCTGTCCTAACTTCTGCTGACGGCCGGCGACCCTGGGCGCTTCTTGGCTTGTGGCAGCGACTCTGCGATCCCTGCCTCTGTCTTCGCGTGGGCTCTGTGTCTCCGACTCGTCATGTGGATGGCTCGCGTGCCACTCTTTTTATAAAGACGTCCTCGTACTGGACGAGGGGCTGTCCTACTCCAGCACTACCCCGTCTATACTAATCACATCAGCAACAGCCCTACTTCCAAATGAGGTCACGCTTGAAATACTGGGGGTTAGGATGTCAATGTATCTTCTTTGGGGGGGGGAAGGTGGGGGACACCACCGACCCATAACATCACTTTTGCATAAAACTGGCCCAAAGGGTGAGCATCTTCTGTCTTGTCTGAACTTCCTCGGGCTGGGTGAGTTTGCAGAGAGGTTACAAGATTCCTCCGGCCTCAAATATCCAGAAGGTGTCTCCTCTGGGGCTACGGGGGAAGCGCTGGGTGGGGGATTGAGAGATGTGACCCGTGTCACCCGTGTGGTTTCACCTGCGAAGCCAGGCTTCCTCAGGGGTGCCCTTAGGCTTATTAGAACTTATCAAGGCCACTTTTAGGGTGGGATGGAGCTTTATAAAAACCACAGGTTGTGGGGGCGCCTGGGTGGCTCCGTTCAGTCGGGTAAGCATCCAGCTCTCGATTTGGGCTCACGTCGTCATCTCGCGGTTCGCGAGATCGAGCCCCACGTCGGGCTCTGCACTGACGGCACGGAACCTACTCGGGATTATCTCCCTTTCCCTCTCTCTCTGCCCCTCCCCTGCTCTCTCTCAAAATAAATATGAAAAAAAAAATCACAGATTGCGGGGGTGAGAACTAGAAACCTGTTTTTCCTGGCAGGTATTACAGGTTAAATAGTGTCCCTCAACAAGACACGTCGCCGTCAGAATGTGAGCCTATTTGCCGGTGTAATTAGGCGAGCTGAGGTCATGTTGGGGTAGAGCGGCCCCCCCGATGCAATATGACTGGTGTCCTTAAAAGAAGAGGAGAGACGCACACACGGTAAAGACAGCTGTGTGATGACACAGAGACACAGAGGGAGAGGCCACGTGATGACAGGTAGAGATCGCAGAGGTGTGGCTGCGAGCCGAGGAAGGCCAAGGCCAGTCACTCCCAAAAACTAGGACAGAGGATTCTTCGTAGTCTCAGAAGGAACCAGCAGTCTCTTGCCCGCTTCCGGTGTGGGCACCGTGGGGACACCGTGAGGCGTCTTCCTTCCAGGTTCCTGGGCCCGACATGCTCCGGAAGCGGGAAAAGACGAGGGGACACAGACGGCAGCGGGTGGGAAGCACGACCGTGTGCCCAGCGTTTTATACATGCCATGCTCTCCCGGGGCTGAGATTCCTAACCTTGTCCCCACTTTGCAGATGGGAAGTGAGGGAATTCGTCAGAAGGTTCCCGGCTGGTAAGCGGCCAGGCGGGGCTTCCCACTGGCGTCTGTGGGTCTGACCTGGACCAGCTCTCCGCGGGGGTTCAGCAAACGCCCCCGAGGTGGGTCCCCGAGAGGCAGAAGCCACCCTCACCGTTGCCTGCTTGGTGTGGTGCAGACTTCGGGGGGGGGGGCGGGGGGATCTTCCCCACCCTTCAGGGCAGCTGGGCTCTGCCTGCTGTCCCCTTCTAACGCCCTACAAGTGACACCTTTCTCAAACCTCAGTATCTCCCTGCAAACTTAAAGAGCAGCCCCAACTCAGGGCCACGGGAGCGGCCCCCGGTATGTCCTTCAGTGGACATTGATTACGCTCCGGGCCAGGCAGCATACCCGGGACTCTGGGACAAGCCAGACAGTCCCAACGTGCCCTGGCCCTCAAGGAGGTGCAGAGGCTATGACTTCTGCATGCTTTCCTAGAAATGCCCCCAACTTGGGCCTTACCGTCCTACGTGGGGCGTCCTACGTGACTGTGAATCGCGTGCAAGGTCTCCTTGCAGTGACCTTGGGCCTAGCAAGACTCCTCGTCAAGATAGGTGTCAGGTCTTACACACTGCAGGGCCGTGGCGCCCTCCCCGTGCCCTGTTTATGGGCCTTAGTTGTTGTACAGTTTCCTGTTGACCTGGGTGGCATTTGCCCCTTTGCTTCTCTCTTGTCTGGTAGCCAAATCCGATTTTTCTCCAGGCCTTATCTCCAGGAAAACTGTAAAAATGAGCTCAGGTCAGCCAGCGCAGGCCAGGCTTCTTCCCCAAAGCCCTGCTCTGATAGCTTTTGGGATCACTTTGCTTCGTCTTTTGGGGCACAGGGAAGTCAGGTTGGTGCTCGTAGTAGCTTCCCTTCCGTTTATCAAGAGCTCTCAGGCTCCAGACTGGCAGACTGACCTTTCACACAGATTTCCTAATTCAGTTCCTGCAGCCATCCAATTAGATAAGCACTCTGATGCTTCCCATTTTCCAGATAAACAAAAACAAAAACGAAAACAAAATGGAGGCACGGAGGTGTGATGTAACTTATCCCGACTTTCAGAAATTGGACTCTAAATAACTTACCCAACGTCCCTTAGCCAGTGACTTTCAGAAATTGGACTCTAACCCAGGGGGACTGAGAGTGCGTAATCAAAATTCCACGTGGCGGCTTGGATGAGACACGTGCATGTAGGTAGGTCCACACGTGACGGGCTATCGATCGATCGATAGATCGATCGATCGATAGATAGATGATAGGTAGATTAGATCGATAGATCAATAGATGATAGGTAGACGGATACTCTCTAGACATAAAAGGCTGGGGACTCCTACCAGAGAAAGATGTTTGTTATGATCGTATTTTCTCCCACATCAGTCTTTCAAAATTACCTTCAACCCACGCACCCAACCTCGTGATGGCCGCCTTCTAGAGGAGGAAATAAATGCCCAGAGAAGTCAAGCTCGTCACTCAGGTTCTATGGCCGAGGGGCCTCCACATGGCCATGCCGCATGCTGACCGGCACCCCGGAACGCCCTGTGGCGCGGGGCTTCGTGTGTCCGGTGTCAGGGGTGCTGGCGTGGGCGGCAGGGGACCAAGCGTCTCCCTTAGAAGTACCCCCGAGGCAGGGAGCCTCAGGACTCCACCTCACGTCTCCAGGACACTGGACTTTGGACGTGAGGCCTCACCCCCGGAAGCATGTCCCTTACAACCAATCACCCCCTCTGGTGCCAAATCCCCACGTGCCCTACCCTGGGGCCTGCAGCCGGGGAGGGGGAGGGGCTGGAGCGGGGAGCCCCACCCGGGGAGGCTGGTCTGTCGCTAGACCCACGGGTTCGGGCCTGCCCCCCATCCACCGTGGGGGCGGAGGCTGGTCATCCAACCTCTTCCGCTTCCTCACCTGTAGCACAGCCCGTGTCCCAGAACGTTTCATGCGGAGAATGAGTTTCTGTGTGAAAGATGCTTCAGCGGTGTGTGGATGTGGTTGTGTGCGATGCCCCGGGGGTGCTGGAGGCCGACCTTTGTGGGCCCCCCCCCCGGAGGACGACGTCTGCCACCAGGGCAGCTGCTGCGGCTAAGTCAGGCCCCGGGTTTGTCTTGGCTTGACTTGTTTCCATTTTCAATTGAAAATTAAATTTGGATAGACTTCAGCCTGACGAGGTCCGCTCCCTGGGCCCCGGCCAGCCAGCTCTGAGTAACTGCAGACAGGGTGGGGTCACTGGGATTTGGTTATTGGATTTTTTCCCCCCTGCGGTTTCGGGCAGCCTCTCCGCGACAGGCAGCGTCGTCGTCTTAAGACTGGACTTTCCGGGAGAGCGTTCGGGTCACTCCAGGCGTCAGTTGGAAAGGGCTGCTCGTGGACGGGGTCACGGGCCCGAACTGGGAGCTGCCTCCTTCGGACCTGCAGCCTCCGAGCCCATCGAAGTCTAGGTGACACCCGGCCCCAATAGCTGTCGGTCCACTGCTGGGCAGTGGGCATTGCTGTTTCCGCGTCAGGCCTGGGCTGTTCCTTTGCGATCATCTCTCTGCTTCCCTGGCCGCTGTCCCTTCTCCAGCCCCCTGATGCCTCACCCACCGGAGCTCTGGGGGAGGCAGAGGGGGGGGCCCAGCCAGCCATGTCCCTGCTCCAGCCACGCAGCCCGCCGACCCCCACCACAGGGTCTTCTTCCCTGGCTGGGATTCGGTTAGCTGGGCTGGGGCGCCCACCCTTGACTGGTCCCCTGCCGTCCCCAAATACGCTGTGACCCCTCTCTCCACGACCCCCCTGGAACCACTGCAGACCGTTTCCCCTGACAGCAGCCCTGCCCAGACGGGGAATCCTTTGAACCTAAAACTTGAATGAGGGGCACCTGGCTGGCTCAGTCGGTTAGATGTCTGACTCCTGCTTTCGGCTCAGGTTCACGGGTTCGAGCCCCGCATCTGGCTCTGTGCTGACAGTCAGTGCGGAGCCTGCTTGGGATTTTTTTTCCTCTCCCTCTCTCTCTGCCCCTGCCCTGCTCTCTCTCTTTTTCTCTCTCTGAAAAAAACAACTAAACTAAACTAAAGTAAAAAAAAAAACTTGAAGGAAGAGAGCTTAGTTTGGGGCGCGCATCGCAAGGTCGTGTGTGTGCGTGAGGGGGCTTTTTATGTGGCTATTTAAACATTTTTGTCTAGGGCAAGAAGTCACTAGATATGCCAACCCCGGGGGCACTAAATCATGAGAACACGGAAGCCAGACAGCCTTTAAGGTGTAGACTGAAGAGTCCTCGTGGGAGAAGCCAGTTTACTGGTCTTCTAGCGGATGGAGGCGCCACAGTCTCCTGAGGTGACCGGGTTATGAGCAGCGGGGGGCACTCTGCATTTCGTCAGCGATGTAGGGACGACACCCTCTTCTGAGCGCTTTATGAGGCTTTGTACCATGCTGGGCCGCTGGCGTCTGATCGAAACAGCTTCGATAATGCTGCAAAAAGTTGCCAGACGATTTATCCCATTGGCACGAAGCCTAGAATTATAATCAGATCTTGACTTCTTCAAAGGCTTCTCGCTCCGGACTTTCCAAATCGAAAATAAATATCGAGGGCAATTACCCTCCTTTCGTCCTCTGCTGTGCGAAGAAGGGGAGTTTTCATCCCTTAGTTCCAGTAACCTGTCATTTCATTCGGAAGGTATTAGCCCATGGAATATCAACACGGTCCGTCTAGGTTTTGACTGAAAGGAGGGAAGATTTATTATGCCCCGGGTTCATATTTTCCTCTCTTTAAGAAGTCCCGGGCACGCCAGACACTCCTTTTCAGACAAAATCGGCTGTTTTCTTCCCGTTACTGGATGCATTGTTTGTGTGCCCCGTTTGCTTGCTATACTCAGAACTCCCTCAAGGGGGCAGCAAACCACAATGCCTGCCGCGTTTCTGGGGCGGCCCCTGGGGTTGCGGAGAGGCCTTGGGACTTGCCTCCAGAGGGGGAATGATTATTGGATTACTGCTCGCCTTCTCAGGAGCTTCCCCGGGCTTGACACGAAAGCACTTCTCCCGGAGTGAAAGCCAGAGCTTCCCCAGTCTCGTTTTTTAGAGAGCTGCGAACATGACCAGACCTATTAATTACTTAATTGAGGTTCTGGGCTTTGAAGATGAAAAGTGTGCGTAAGTGGTAAGTTCTGTTGTTTCCAGACTGGGAAGCTCTTTACTGAGGCGGGGAGGGGGGGAGAGGTCTCCTGAGCGTCTCTCCAAGTTATCAAGTCCACTCCGGTGACCCTCTCTGGTGACACGGACCACCCAGTCCTACCGCTGTGCATCGAGGAAGTGTCTCCTAGGTGAACCCCCTTGCAAATACTTCCTCCGTCCATCTCAAGCCACACCAGGCTGCCCACAGAGTCCCAGCAAAGGGTCTGGTCGCCCTCAACGTGTGTCCCTTTCGCCCTGATCCAGTCGCAGGCCCCCCCCTGTAGTGGCTGAGAATCTGTAGGGGGTGCTGGGCCATTAGGGACCCTGCTTGGCTGCGAGACAGACTGACGCGGATGCCCCGGTGGCTTTGTGGCCCTGCTGGGGGCGGAGAGTACTGGTCACGTAAATGAGCAGCGCCTCCAAGCACCAGGCCAGCTCCGCCTGGGGCGAGCAGTGTCTGTACCTGTCTTCGCCCATGGGGATGGGGGAATAGGAGGGGAGATGGGGAGGTCTCCCCACCGGGGGGCCCAAAGTCACGGGTACTAAGGGAAGCACCGCAATGTGGCATCAATGCTCTAGTTTACGGAGAACTTTCACATCGACATCATCTCCCGGGAGCCTCTGGAAGGCTCCTGCGAAGAAGCTGAGGCCCGGGTAGGAGACACCCAGAGCAGGCGGAGGGAGGGGCAATGCAGGAGGAAACGCCCCAGGAAGGCTTCTGGACACCTCCAGCGTCCCTCCCTCCCGACCCTCCCCCGCTCCTTCTAGACTGGCCTGCTCAGTGGTTAGAAGGCAAGCACCCCACCGCGGCGCCCTAACCTGAGATATTAGCCTTCATGTCACCAGCATTTGAAATTAATTCCTGCCACGCGGGGTGCTGGTCACGCTCCACTGCTCTGCAATTCTTGCCGACGTGTAAGTAGTTTTCCTCTGCATCTGCACCCAAGCACAAGAGAAATCACTGAGGAAAGTCAAATTCTAGACTCCCCGCGAAAGGCTGTGAGGGGAAAGAAACCCCCAAATCCAGGGCGACGCTTCCTCTCCCGCGGGGACAGGCGTCTCCTTCCCTCGCCCGGAGCCCAGGACCTAACACGGCTGGGCGAGTCGGTTTCATTTCATGTTTTGAGAGCGTGTACCGCCCTCTTAGCTGGAGAATGACGACCTCCAGAGCAAGTCCTTGACCCCCGCCCGCTGAAAGTCCAAAAAGCCCCCCGCGGTGGTCTGCCTGTGGCCTGTCTGCCGCACAGGCTTCCCCAGAAGGTGGGCGTGCAGGTGAGGGCGCGGGAGGAAGGAGGAAAACAAAACAGCCGTGTAGTCGGCGACGTCCTCTTGGTTACAAACCACAGAAATGGATTCTGGCTTATCAGTTTAATCAACATGTGATCGAAGAGGGGCGTGTGCGGGAAAGAGACGGAGGTTTTCACCGGCCCAGGGTGGCGGGCGAAGCCAGCTAGGTTGGCCCTTCCAAGCCGGGCTGTCGCAGTCACGGGAGAGGGGTCCTTCAGGTGGCCTGGCCTCAGCTCCTGGTGTCTGGGTCTCGCGGGTCCAACCTCAACCCCTCAGGAGCCCAGATCGGATTAGGTAAATGGGATGGAGCCAGTGGGTCAGAGCATGTATATATCTGTGTGTGTGTGTATATGTGTGTGTGTGTGTGCACGCATGTGTGTGTGTGTTCGCGCGTGTGTGATGTTAGACAACCAGTAGTTTCTCCAGGCGAGGGCCACCGTTTGCTTCATGTGAACTGAATGTTACATGGGGATTTTCTTCAGCTAAAGCTGAAGCACATTTCTTACAGGAACGGCAACCTTTCTTTAAGGGTTACCAGGTTTTCTGTTAATAGAGAGTTTAAAAATAGAGAAAAATACCGAGAACAAAATTAACTTTGTCTGTACTACCACCATTCGGAGAGACCAATCATCACATTTGGGTCATATCCATCAGATAGATAGATAGACAGACAGGTAGATAGATGATAGATATAGATGATGGATAGGCAGGTATACAGATGATAGAGAGATGATGGGTATTAGACATAAAGTATATACATACTTTTAATAAAAATGTGATTTTAATGAGCACATTGTTTGGTGATCTTTCTCTTCATTTGCCGAATGTCCTTTTTCGTTACATTTTTTTTCCCATTATTTTTAATGGGTCCTTATAATATTCTGTCAGACACATGTGGCAAAATGTATTTACTCAGTCCCCCACTGTTGAAAAGTTAGGTGCTTCAAATGTTTTTTTTTTTTGCCGTCATAGGCAATGAAGTGATAAACATCCTTCAATAAGTGTTTTTGTACATCTGTGTGGTTATTTCCTTGGGATAAATTTCACCAAGTGAAGATAACTGATTAAAGGTGGGCACTTTGAAAGTGTTTGGGTTAGGAGGATCACCTGTCCTTCTGAGATGTCCCCGGAATACTCCAGCACGCTGAGTAAGATGCCCGCGCTGAGTTTATTCATTTCCCAAATACTTTCCTATTTTACAGTGACATCTCATTGCTGTCTCAACTTTTCTTCTAGGTTTTTACAATACTTTTTCATTTAGGTGTAACATATAAAACACACAGATCTTTTTTTTTTTTAATTTTCAAGTTTATGTGTTTATTTTGAGAGAGAAAGCATGAGTGGCAGAGGGGTAGAGAGAAAGGGAGAGAGCGAATCCCAAGCAGGCTCCTCACTGATAGCTGATAGCACGGAGCCCGACGTGAGGCTCGAACTCACAGACCGTGAGGTCATGACCTGCAGGCAAGAGTCAGACGCTTAACCCACTGAGCCACCCAGGCCCCCCAACACACAGATCTTATATGTACAACTCAGTGAATTTATACGTATAGAGATGCCCATGTGACCACCAGTCTGATCAAGATGTAGAATATTCCCGTTACTCCAGAATGTTCTCTGTGCCCAGATAAGGTCACACTCACAAGTACTAGGGGTTAGGAAGGGGAGATAAATTTGGGGGGCTACCATTCATCCCAGTATATTCTCCTCACTGGATTACTTCCCACGAGTAGCTTACCTGCTGAGGGTCAGCCGGCCCATTTGACCTTCCCTCAGATTACAAGCGTATCGTTGTGTTTTACCTTCTTAGACACCAGGAAGAGGAAGCATTCCATCTTCTCCCCTGTGACACGTCTTGGTCCACAGCTGGCACGGATCCTTGCACAGAACCTTGGTCCACAGCTGGCCTGGACTCTTGCCTGTGTTGTTGGGACAGAAATGTAATAAGCTGTGAATCAGCCTGTCTTGCCAGGGGTGCCTTATGAAGAGAGAGCATCTATTTGAGCAAACAGGTATCTTTAATTTGGGGACGGCATTTAGCAAAATGACGCGATGATAACAGGGAATATGTTTACGAGTGTGAGTGTTAAGCTATTTAGACACAAGAACCAGATCTCTAGCCGGCTGCCAATAAGTTACCGTGTGTTTGAAAAAAGTAATCTGTGTTTTTCCATTCATCCCTTGAATGAATAAGGAAGCTCAGACAGGTGACAGAAGTGACATTGTTTGTCGAGTCTTAATTTGGGTTTGCCTTTGTCCTTTTCAGTTCTTCAACACTCGATTAAAAACGGCTTCTAGGGGTTCAGTTATCTGCGATGCATAGCACCTACGGCAGGTGTCAGACGTTCCTGTGCGCGGTGATATAAAGTCACAACTTGAATCGTTGGAGTACGGTATTTAAAATTTCAGCAGTTTTGAACTTAAAGTTCAAACATCCAAAAAAGAAATTAAGATGGTAAAGCATGCACGCAGACACACACACACACACACACACACACACACACACACACGCACACACACACTCATGCATGAGCACACACAGGCACAGGCACCCACATGCATGCACCCACATACACGCCTGCACACACATACACATGCACGCGCACACACGCACACACAATGCATGCACACGCACAATGCACACACACACACGCACACACACACGCACACACACACACACATGCACACACACACTCATGCATGAGCACACACAGGCACAGGCACCCGCATGCATGCACCCACATACACGCCTGCACACACACACACATGCACGCGCACACACGCACACACAGTGCATGCACACGCACAATGCATGCACACACACACATGCACACATGTGCCACACCCATCCTAGGACCTGCTGCAGCCTGAGGGCGGTGCCTGGGCCTGGGAGTTGGGGACCCGCCCCGCCGGGCACTGTCACTGTCACAGTAGAACCCTGTCTCCCATTCTCCAGACCCTGTGCCTCGGCTCCTCCTCCTCTCAGGGCCTGGTGACCACTCATCCTGTTCCTGCTGGAACCACCCAGATCCGAGGCTTCCCCACTGGCCCCTCGTCTCTTGTAACTGCCCCTCCCTGCCAGGCCCTCTCCTCTGAAACCAATCCTTCGAATCCTGCCTGCATTCGCCTTTAAACAACCACGTCAGCAGTCGTTACTCAAAAGCCACATAAAGAAATGTGTTTTCAACTGCGACCCACTATTGTGTAAGTACACGCATATGTACATACTCCTCGTACGCATACATATATATGCACCACCCCCAAAAACCACAAGACAAGAATCATGAAATAATGTTTACCTTTCTTATATGGAACCTTCTCTGACATTTGCTAGTCCATTTCACCCCATCCTGTTTTATTCTATTCCATTCCAGTTGACTTGATCCTGCTTCATTAAAAGTAACGCGTCCGGTGCCCCAATACCTTTATCTCACGTCCCCTTAATGGCTTGTAGCCATGCTTCCTCTCAGAGGGCAAGTCTGAAATCCTTAGCCTTGTTCTCAGGGCGGCTCCTGCCACTTGCCCCCCACTGTCCCTTCAGCCTTTTATTCAGGACTCTGTGTAGGAACCTCTAGGCTTTATTTCCCCAAACCTCTCCACCCTTAGTGGCTCCTGAAGTTCAATGCTCATTTCTGCCTGGCCTGCTTTGTGTCTTTCTCTACCTCCTCCTGCTTGTCCCGTGGACCCAGGTCAATCCTTGCCTCCTCTCTGAAGCATCCCTGACCGTGAGCCCCCGCTCTTGTTTCCTGCCCACACATCTGGCATCTAGATCAAGACGGTGAGCTCTGCTTTCATAACCCTTCATTTACGAACAACCCACCGCGTCCGGGCTGGTTTCTCAGTTCAAATAATTGGCCAGGAGAAGGACACTTAGCACTTCAGCAAGTTACTGGGACCTTGAAAACCCAGCTCTCCCTTCGCCCAAGCCCCTGCCCTGGGGCTGCCCGTGGTGGCGGGGAGGAAATGGGAATGTTTTGGTCACAAGTTGGAACCAGAAGGCTCTTTCCTGCTGAGGTTTCATCGCTAGATAGGCGGGTGCACCTGAAAAGGTGTTTGGGGTGCTGTGCTTGTTACATACTTTACGGTTACGTTGGCTTTTATGAGCCAGTCAAACAACCTACCCTCTTCTCAGAATGCTGTTTTTCACAGGAAAATGCATTATATTGCATACAAGTCCTACACTTGATCTTAGCCAAAAGGCTGAGTAGCGATGCATTGCATACAAGTCCTAAACCGCTGACCTACCGACAACTTTGGAACTCTCCCTGCCCTGTGGTCGAGCACCTCCTGTACTGCCTGGTCTCACCGCCTTTCCATGTGGACATGTCTTATCTTCCTCACCGGATGCCAAGCCTTGGAGCACAAGCACTATGTCCCCAGCCTCCCTCCATTTCCTACAGGGCTGAGCGCGGTGGCTTGTGCCCGCGAGCTCTCTCCATGATCACTCGTCGGGGATATCCCCGGCCGCACCCCACTCCCGGCCTGCTCTGTCCTCATCTTGGTTTGTCCCAGAGCGAGCAGCTCTCTATTGTTTGGAAGATTTTAAGGGATACTTAATAGGCAAGAGAGAACAAAGGGAGAGACGGGGAAGGGAGTGGGGCGGGGGTCGGGGGAAGACCAAGAAAAGGGATGGTCTCCATCCAGGAGGCCCAAAGGACAGAAAGGGACTGGGGGGAAGGGAGGGGTGGGTCGCTGGGGATGGGTGGGGGAGGGCGGGGGCAGGTTATATTCTGCAAGATGAAGGGGTTATGGAGATGCTTGCACAACATTGTGGGTACATTTAACACCCCTGACCTGCACGCTTAGAAATGGCTAAAGAACGAGGGAGACGTCATCATGAGGGAGACCCAACCTGCGTGTGCTAGATTTGAAGAGGGAGAAGGGGCCATGAGCCCCGGAAAGCGTGTGGGCTCCAGGAGCTGGACGAGGCGAGAAAACGGATCCTGTCCCCGAGCCTCTAGAAAGGGACATAGCCCTGCGGATACCTGAATTTTAGCTTAGTTAGACCCATTTCAGGCTTCAACCACCAGAATACATTTGGGTTGTTTTAAGCCACTAAGTCCGTGATATTTGTTACAGCAGTCACAGGAAACAAATACACACATGAATCTTTGAAAATCTACTTGAAAGGCTCAAAACTCTTTAGTACGTACAGGCACCATGAGTACCTTGCTTTTGGGCAGCCTCTGACTTTTGTGTGTGTGTTTCAGAAAAAATACAACCCTGATAATTGTCTACAGACCAACAAGCTAACCATTGTGTTTTAAAAACAGCTGTTCACTACGTTCAGTTGAAAAGTTTTAATTATTTTCCAATTAGTTGGGTGTGTATTTGTGTGTACGTGTCACCTCAAAGCCACATTACACAGGAAACTTGAGGGGTGGTCTAAACTACGGAGAGCTGTGGAGAGTCAAAGATCGTCTGGGGAACTGCAAGTGTAGACAGTCATTTTCCTTATTCGCTGCCTTCCCACATCAGTGAAAGCCTTCATCTTCCCCTCGGTGAAGAGCTGGAGCTTCCAGAATTGTAATTCTTTGGTTCAGAGAAGCTTAGAACCAAGGTTTCTGACCCCGGCTGCCCGTTAGTACCCAGAAACTTCTAGAA
The DNA here is from genome assembly GCF_024362965.1 of Panthera pardus. Classification (NCBI taxonomy): domain Eukaryota; kingdom Metazoa; phylum Chordata; class Mammalia; order Carnivora; family Felidae; genus Panthera; species Panthera pardus. The sequence continues at coordinate 10,541,572 of NW_026526721.1, read as the reverse complement.
AGCCTGATGGCCAGCCCAGACCATGTAAACTGGAATGTTTGAGAATGGCACCAGGTATCGGTACTTTGTGAAGCTCCCCAAGTTCCTCTGGTTCCTCTGCATCAGCCCAGGTTGGGAACTGATGCCTTAGGAGGATGTGAGGAGCAGATCCCAGGATCCTGTGGGGACATCGAGGCAGGCTTGCTTCCTGTGGACTGGTTGCATGGACAGAGGCAGAGAGGGGGACAGCGAATGGTATGGGGCTGATTGGAAACCTGCATGACAAAAGAATGAAGATTCAGGTCGCACGCGGTATACCAAGTATTAATTAAGGATGTAAGAACGCTTGTGAGAAAACCTAGATGCCTTGGGAAGGTTTCCAACAACTGCTTCCTCCGCCATGAGCCTCAGACCATGACGGTCTTCGGGACTCAGTACTCAACACAAGGACCGGGTGTTGACGAATGCCTGTTGACAGATAGAGCTCACAGAGGTAGAAGTCCCCCAAGAGGTTCCCAGCCGGGGTGGACAACTGCCAGGTGGCTCATGGTTGTCACCATATCCTCCTCGGTTACGGAAGTCCCTCCAGTCCCCCGGCTTCCCTGCTTTGTACGGTTATGGGAGACAAGATGATGAAAGTCCCCTGTCAGAGAATGATGGTCCGGACCCTCAGATGTCTGTTGAGCAAACAAACAAACGTGGACTTGGAATTGTGTTGTTATCCCACGTCATTTTCTCTGCCCTCAGAAGAAACTAATTGAGTCCAGGCGCCGTTCTTTCTTCCAAGGTAATTGTCAAAAGAAATCCAGCTATAAAATTCTATTTTCCTTGTCTAAAGAAGCAGGAACTTCATAACCCTGAGCAAGTGGAAAGTTGGAAAGTTTTCTCAGTAAAAATCTGTAGGGGCAGGAAACTTTGAAAGAACGAGAATCTCTCAGGTACCAGTCGCTGATATCGCTCCAATAGTATTAATTTGGATTCTACCAATTTGGAATTTGCAGTGATTATTACTTGTCCCGCTAATTCTTCTTGCAAAAAATGTTCAAGATAATTTTTTCCCTGATGGAAACAGCACGGAGTCCAAAGCTTGGAAGCCTGGGGTCAAATCCCAGATTGGCAATTTATCAGTTTTGTGATGCTGGCAAAGTAGCGGCCTCTGTAAAACTGAAATAATAATCCGCAGTTTGTTGTGGGCATAGAGGTGATGACACGATAGGCAAACTGTAGAGTGCTTTGTAATTGTTTAGAGTCTGTCTTAGAGTCCAAATCTAGTTGTTCGTTAGTTCTCTCTTAACCTCAAGAGGCATGAGATTCTTTAAGAGGCTTCAACTTCTGGGCTTAGCAATTCTTTAAAAAAATTTTTTTAATGTTTATTTATTCTTGAGAGAGAGAGAGAGAGACAGAGTGTGAGCAGGGGAGGGGCAGAGAGAGAGAGGGGGAGACACAGAATCTGAAGTAGGCTCCAGGCTTCGAGCCATCAGCACAGAGCCCGACATGGGGCTTGAGCTCATGAACCACGAGATCATGACCTGAGCTGAAGTTGGACACTTAACCAACTGAGCCACCCAGGTGCCCTAGGGCTTAGCAATTCTTTATAAATATGTTTAGCATTAGAGTGTGTGAAGTAGAGAAAGGCACCGCCTTTCTTTGTCAAATAGACCCTTAAAACCTGGGGATAGTGTGTGTCTTTAAAATGTATTTGATCATCTGGGGCTCCTGGGCGGCTTAGTCGGTTAAGTGTCTGACTTTGGCTCAGGTCATGATCTCACGGTTCATGGGTTCGAGCCCCGTGTCAAGGTCTCTGCTGACAGTAAGAGCCCGCTTCAGATCATCTGTCCCCCGCCCCCCGCCTCTGCCCCTTACCTGCTCACACACACACACATACACACACACACTCTCTCTCTGTCTCTCAAAAATAAATATTTAAAAATAAAGTGTATTTGATCATCAAAATCACCGAAGGAACACACACACACACACACACACACACACACACACACACACACATGTGTATGTGTGTGTGTGTGTGTGTGTATGTGTGCACGTTATGTGTAGGTGTGTGTATGTAGGTTTATGTGCATGTGTATGTGTAAATGTGTGTATGTATAGCCAATGTATATATGTGTACATACATGTACATGCGCATATATATAATATATAGGAATATTTATGAATCTATGCAACATATAGAAATATAGTATGTGGTATATAAATCTTTAAATACGCCTCTATGTTCATATATAGGTATGCATGCACATATACACGTTTATATGCATATACAATATACAAAATGTACAAAATGTATAGTACATATGTATATACTATATATAGTAATTGTATGGATGTGTGTATATAGCCATGGATAATATATGTATATATTAGGTTTACATGTATATGCATATGTGTGCCACAGTGTCCTATCTTCTGATTCAGCAAATTCTGGGCGAGGCCCAGGGATCTATTTTTAAGTTACGCATTAATTCTGATTATCAGCAGTTTAGGGGATGACCCCCCTCACTTTTTACTCGTGAAGAAACAGAAGCCCCCAGAGCTGCTGACTTGGCTGAGGTCGCGCGGCTGGTTAGAGGCAAAGCCGAAAACAGAACCCTGTTTTCCCGGTTTTCTGAACTGATCTCCCGATCTGGCTCCTTGCGGATGACAATGAACCACACTGTCACTCACTATACTCATAATTGAGCTCTAGAAATACCATGTCTGGCATATATTTGGCTCGTCAGACTAGATTCCTCTGCCCTTTCTGCACTCAGTGCTCGGATATCAGGAGCAGCGAGTGCTGTGCACGGAGGGGCCGCGACCCCACCCCCTCCCCGCTTGCTCTCCTCAGGCCCAGCCCTCTGCGTCCCGCTCTGAGCCTCAAGAAGGCAGGGGGACCCCCGTCCTGGGGACCGTCTTTCTCCCTGGTGTGTGAGCTTCCCCGGGGAGACTCCATGTCTGGAGCAGGCCCTAGCATTCCAGGCCACTGGGACGGGAGGGCACTGGAAGGTTTTAAGCAGAGGCGTAAAGACAAAATATAGTCTTTACCAAGGTCTGCCTGGTACCAAGTGGAGGACAGACTTACTGGGAACAAGAATGGAAGCGGGAGAACTGTAGAAAGATGTTTCAGTACCTTGGCAAAGTATTTTGGTCGACAGCGGGGGTCTGTTAGCTACAGCCATGGGTCAAATCTGGCTGGACACCTGTTAAGCCTGGCGAATGTTCTTTTTTTTTTTTTTTAATTTTTAAAAATATTTATTTATTTTCGAGAGAGAAGGAGACAGAGCATGAGCAGGGGAGGGGCAGAGAGACGGAGAGGGAGACGCAGAATCGGAAGCAGGCTCCAGGCTCCGAGCTGTCGGCACAGAGCCCCATGCGGGGCTCGAACTCATGAACCGCGAGATCATGACCTGAGCTGAAGTGGGACGCTTAACCGACTGAGCCACCCAGGCCCCCCAGCCGGTGAATATTCTTAATTGATTCGGTGGCAGAGAACACTAGCTCTGAATCTCAGTTAAGAGGAATGTTATGCCCCCAAAAAAGAATTCTATTCTTCTCATTTGTTGACGTGCATCTGAAAAAAAAATTGCACTCCGTTGTTAATATCGTTATGTTTTAAATGTCACAACAAAAATGCACGAAGTATATTTTCTCTTTTGTTATGTAAGTACCTGCATGATGTCTTTGATTTTGCCCCTTTGTCCACAACACCTAAGATATTTACTACCCGGCTGTTTCCGGGAAAAGTTTGGTGGCCCCAGAGCCAGGTGTTGGCACTGAGGCAGCTAAAATGGGATGGACTCGGATACAGTTTGGTGGGAGAGCCCGTAGGACTTTGATGTTTAACGCCGGCAGAATATAGACCATGAGGCTGGTGGGTGATGTGACATTGGGTTATCTGATCCCGAAGACCCCTCCTAAGACTGGGAGGAGCCAATGGGGTCACGAGGTCCCCATCGCGGTGGCAAAACAGCCCTGACGGTAGATCACTCTCGGCTGGATCCTTCTGGCTCTTGCCATAACCAGGCTGGGCCTGCAGGTCTCATGTGTGCAGACAGCACTGTTGACCGGGACAAGCAATGCCTGGTGTGGATCCTGGATGCTCCATGGAACAGCCAGTACGCAACGAGGTATGTTTTGATCAATTATTATCATTGTCAAGTTTCCAGCCACCTCCCTACCTCCCAGTGACCAACACGTTGGCTCATGGTTGGCACCAAGAATGAGCGGCTTAAAAGTGTAATCAGGTTCAGGTAACAGGTAAGGACTGGTTCTCCAGTGAAGGGAAAAACACAGCAAATAGTTTGGATTAAACTCTGTGTGCTGTATCTTGCTGGAGCTTGCAGGCCCTTTGGAGGCTCTCAGACGGCTTTTAATTAATTGCCAGAGCCAAGTAGGGCAATCTTGTGAACGCGGCTGCTTTTGCTAATCTGATCCAGCCATGCTCAGGGGGGTGGGGGCAGCGCTGGCCTTGGGTTTGGGGGATGAGTGGGGCAGGCTGGGGCGTGGGAGGAGCCCAGCCCAGATGGTTGGGACAAAGCTTGGAACAGCCAACCTGCTGGTCAAGGAAACAAACAGGCCTTCCCTTCTAGGCTCAGTTTCCTGGCTTGGCAAGGAGGGATCTGAACTCGAATCCCAGCTCTGCCACTAAGTGTCCCGGGGACCTTGGGCCAATTAACGCCTTTGAACTTCAGTGTATCATGTGTGCAATGAATATAGGATTACAACCTGCAGGATTGTTGTGAGAATCAAATAAGATGACGATGATGCCATGTAACCCAAGCCCCGGGTCCAGCCCTGCAAGGCCACTGATTAGCTGGGCACGTGAGCAGCCAAAGGCAGTGCTGACCCTGGAGTGGGGAGACGGGAAGCGATCTAGGGTTGGCACATTTCTTGGAGAGCAGAACAGGCTGTAGGTCCCAGGGGCACCTAGGTGCTGGGGGTGGAGGGTTGCCGGTCTCGGGGACCATCTCCCTAACTCCTCCGTAGCAATGGAGGCAGCTCCTGTAGGGGTCGGCAGAACTTGGGCCTGGGGGAGGTGTTCCTGTCTACCTAGCCTGGGCCTCCAGCGGGAGCGAGGGGACTTTCTCTTGGCCCTGGTCCCTGTGGGGCCCCATTTTGCTTTCACTCCTCATGGTGTGGCCCGTGCCCCGGTCACAGAGCTTGAGAGTTTCTTCCCCGTGCTCCCACAGAGGGCTACAGGTAGAACACAACTCCTGGGGAATCAGGATGGGCTGGAGCTCAGGGAGGGCACATGTTCAGCTGCATCTGCTACACCTCTCTGGCCCATGCTGATGCTTCCAGAATCCATGGTGCTTGGGCTTCCCTCCTGGGCCCCGGTTATGCCTTTGCTTCCTCTTCTCTTTGCCTGGACGCCTCCTCCCTCCCCCTTCTGCTGCAGAAAATCTTCCCTGAGCACACAGGTTAGGGACCAGCACTCCCGAGAGTCACTTCTGTGGCCCTGCCACATTCTGTTGGCCTTGTGCTTTTCTTGACTGCCTCCTCCAACCAGTCCTCGAAGTGCTTGAGGGCAGGCACTGGATCTTAGGCAGCTCCGAGTCTCCAGGATGGGAGTCACCTCCCAATAAATATTTGCTGAACTGAACTGATTCCTTTCCTTATAATGTAAGAATAGAAGCCAAGAGAGGGATGGTGACCTGCCTAAAGTCACATGCTACTCAATGGACTCAACCCTATTTCTGGCAAGGTCAGACATAACCTTGATTCACATCACGTTCTTACAGGATTGAAGTCATGCTGATGACTCAATGAGATCAGATGGGGTTAATCAGAAAACACTCCTTGGCCATCTCAACATGGTGGACACAGGTAGAACAGGCAGTGAATCTTTACGAGTCTCAAACTCAAGTGTGCAGAAATGCAACTTTACTTTTTTTGTTGTTTTTCAGTAGATCACACGATCATTACATGAAAGCAAAACAGTATGAAAAGGCTACACCTTAAGATGTCTTGTTCCCATTTTATTGGTTTGTTGTGGATCCTTTTAAAATAGAACCAAAGGTGAAGATATATCCTTATTACTCCCCTTTCGCATAAAATGTAATACGTAGTCCTTTCCTTTACATATCACTATGTAGAGAGTTTCAGCATTCTTTTTTTATAGTCATAGACTATTTCATTATTGATTTAACTGATGGCCACCTGGTTGCTTTCGATTTTTTTAAAGCCTTTATTTAAACTCCAGTTAGTTAACATAAAGTGTAACATTAGTTTCAAGTGTACAATACAGTGATTCAACTACAGTGAATAACGGCGTGCATATGTCGACTTGCACAGAGGAAGTTGGGTTCGTAGGAAAAGTTCTGAGAAGTGCAATCACTGGAATACGGGGTAAATGTTTCTGTGAAAAGTTCTGTGAATATTTCCAAACTCCTCCCCACGAGGTTGTGCCAACTTAGACTTACACTAGCCCTGGAGAGAGTGCCTGCTGGCCACAACCCCAACACTGTGTCAACTCAGTCCTTGTTGGAAGCTCCCTTTCTACCTAGTGATAGCACCATGCACTGACTGGTATCTCCCCAAATGCAAATGTTGAAGTCCCAAGCCCCGCTGTTACTGCCTTTGGAGATAAGACTTTTAGGAGGTGTTAAGGTTAAGTGAGGTCTGAAGATTGGGGCTCTGATCCAATAGGATTGGTGGTCTTACAAGAAGAGGAGAGAGACCATGCTTTTTCTTCCCACATGTGCACCAAGAAGACGTCATGTGAGGACAAAGTAGCCATCCACCAATCACGAAGACAGCCCTCACTGGAAACCGAACCCTGATGGACCTTGATCTTGGACTTCCGGCCTCTAGAAGTGTAAGAAATGAATGTCTTTTTTTTTTTAAAAACACCCAGTTTGTGGTATTTTGTTATGGCAGCCTGAGCAGACTAATATGGGTAGAAAAAATTATGTTTACTTCAGGGTAACTTATTCGCTTAGGTGTTTTGTTTTGCTTTGTTTTCGGTTGCTTTGGGAACGTGCTTGGTGAGAGTTTCTGCCTTCCCCTCCTTCCAGGGCAGCATCTGCCTATAATCATGGCATCTGGTCTTTGGCTCCTGCTGAGAGGTCTGTGGTCTTGTCATGGTCTTCTCCAGGCAACCAGTGCATGGGCTATGTCTTTCTCCTCCTCCACTTCCTCCTCCTCTTCCTATTTTTCCTCTTCCTTGGATCTCAGGAGCACATGGTTGGATTAATCATCTCTTGCTTCATACCATACCCTCACCATCGCCCACTTTCATTGGACTAGTTACTTCTAATAATGACTAAGACAATTGTGAGATGGTCGTGTCCCCCTAAAGTCTCCAGTTGTCAGCTTGTGACTCTGTTTCTTTCTTGTTCACACTGTGAGGCCCTGTGCACACCCCTCTGAGGAAGCAAGGAAACTTCTGATGCTCTCCGATGCTGTGTCAGATCCTCCCTTCTAGTCCTGCTGCCCTTTCTACCCAACTGCTTTTGGGGTGGAGGCTGGGGAAGCAACTCTGTGAGGCTGCAGGCTCAGCAGTGCTGGTAAATGTCTAACAGTTAGCTCTGGTGCTGGGGAGGGGAAAGGGTGCAGAAAGGTCCACACTTGGAGCTTTGCTGGATGCAAAAGTGTGAAAACTAACTCCATGGCCAATTTCAAGCTGCTAACCTCAACCAGTTCATAAAATTTCTGAAAATTTAACAATTAGCTGCAGGCATGAGTGGGTTCCAAGCTCACCATAGGATAGGGCACAGGGGCCCACCTTAGACACCCACAATTTTTGCCCCTTCTGTCCCCTTGCTTAGGCAGCCCTTCTCCAGTCCCTAGGTAAAGGGTCATCTAGTTCTCATGTGTTCTCTTTTCAACCCAGTATGGTTGACCTGGGCTTGCCATTCTTTGGAGATCACCTTAAAAATGCGACTCTGATCTCTGTACTCTGCAAGAATAGGGGAAGAGCGTTGTGGTGAGGACAAGGCAGTATAGGGGAGAGTTCCTCCACCGAGGAAGCGATTTTGATCTGTTTTGTCTCTGTTGCCTTCCTGGTTGGCATATTGTTGATGTGCAATAACGATTTGTGGAATTAATACGTATCTAAAAATCCTATCGTGCTACTCAGAGAAGTAGAAGACATAGTCTTTGTCCTCATGAAACTTACAGTTGGTATAAGACAAGGAATGAAAAAAGTGACAGATGGCCAGTGCCAGACTATGGTCCAGACGGTGAGTTTTGGTGGTTGTCTGGAGATGGAGACATTGTGATGGGCCAAGATGCTCAGAGAGTGCTTCATGGGGAAGATAGGATCTGTACCGAGCTTTGAAGGATGCTGTTTCTGAAATAAACCCCTTAACAACTAATTGAAAGCACCTAATTCAACTTGATCTGCCTGTCAGGGGTGTCTCACAGAAAGCCCAAAGAATTCTTCCTGCTTGGCCAAAAGGCATATGCACCACATCAGTAAGAAGCAGGTTTGTTTGGTGCACTCTTGAATTTAGCTCCCCCCAAACAATCTGTGGCTCAAACTGCAGAACGGTCATGTCAAGTTGATCACTGAGTAGGGAAACAGGACTTGAAAATGTATGAGGAAGCTCCCTATTCTCTGAGAGCTACCAGTCTAATTAAGAAGATCCTGACATACTCGATTGACAGATACATGAGCAATGTCAGGGAAATGCAATTTCTGTTATTGTCCATCTCAGCACGGATGGGAAACTTAGGGATGGGAGGCATGTAGGGAGATCATTATGCAGAGCCTCCCAGGATGTCCCACACAGATATCCTAACTCTACACAACCCAAACTCAACCCACTACCTTCCTTTTCACAGGTGTCCAGTCTTTTGTGTTCCTTATCTCCAGGCCCAACGGCACCATTTGCCTGCCTGGGCAAATTAGAAAACGTCACAGTATTCCTAGTTTGCTGTGTGTTGTGTAGTAAGCACTCAGTCCATAGTTTCTTTCCCTTGCTTATTCATTCATTCATTCATTCATTCATTCAATAAACGACAACATGATCTGTAGGGAGACGGTATAGTGTCTAGACCAAAAGCCTGGGCTCCAGAAAGGGATTACCTGGGTTGGAACCCTGACTCTGCCACTTACTAGCTGTGTCACCATGAGCAAGCTGCTTAACTTCTCTAAGGCTCAGGTGCTCTATCTGTAACATGAAAATAATAATGTACCTCTCATATGGTTATTATAAAGACTAAACGAGATCATCCTTGTAGAGTAGTTCATAAGGGCTAAGCACAGAGTTAGCATTCGATACATTTACTGTTTTATGACTGCTACTACTTCCATCATTGTGTTTGGTCTCAGAATTTGGTAGGAGGATGGATGAATATGACCCTGGCCTTGTACCTTTAGCGGAAAAATTTCATCGCTTTTTTGGAGAGGGCACATCTCCCTTATCAAAAGGGTGTGTGTGGTCCCTTTAATTAAATTATCTGCTACAGGTAGTGCCCACCAGGTAGACCTGAGTCTTAAAGGGGAAATGTGATCTCCCCTGTAGACCCACACGCTGAGGGCATCTGTCTCCATCCTTCTCAATGTCTGAATGAGCCCTTGACTCTTACCTTAAATACTTCTGTGTCTGTGGGCTGCCCCCATCCTCGGCTAGGTTGACTTCAGCTGCTTTTTGGTGCCTCATCTGGTGCCCCCAGCCTCATTTCCAACAGTAGGATGCCAAAGGATGGTCCAAGACTTGCTCTAGAAACAACCACCTCTTGCTGAAGAGAAAGGATGTAGGCAGACACAAGGGGGCCAAAGAGGTAATCACGAAACTCGGGTTATAGCTAATTATTGAAGCCCAGGATCTATGGCAAAGGCAGGGAGGACGGTGCCACATAAACCACCTGGAGAACACACAAAGCAGCAATGATTACATCATACCATCCAGACTTAATCAACTGTGATATTTGAGATGACCAGGCCACATGGATGTGTTTATCAATAGAACCCAGGTGGGGTGGCTGCTAAGCCAACACATGTTGACGCCGGTGGGAAGAGACTGAAGCATCTGATCAGAGTCTCCAAGGAATAGGTGGCTTTGAGGGAAATTGGGTGGAAGTTCTGAGAAGACAAATAGGGAACAAAGTCCAGGAAATTTGAGATTAAGTAACAGTGTCAGGTCCACCCTTCTTCAGGAGTGAAGCAAAGGTCAGCTACATAGCTACTAAGAAGGCTTCCTGTTCCAACCCCACATCGTCCTCACTTGCTTTCCTTTAACAAGGGGCCACGCCTCCCATAATTCCAGGGATTCTTGAAATGCATATCCCATCGGGAAAAAAAAGCACGATGGTGATTCCTAATCACACTAAGCAGTGTAAATCATTGGCTCAGTGAGGGGTAGAACCAACATGACTGAAGGCCAGTTGCTTTCAGGCATCATGCCGGGCAATTTTTCCATGTCATCTAATTTACTCTTCACACAACCTTACTGGGAGGCGAGTTATTTGTCTCACTTTGAAGATGAGGAAAGCAACGCTGAGAACAATGGAGTATCATGTCCAAATTTACACAGTCCATTTTTGATAAGGTATAGATTTTTCCCCTCCCAGGTTTGATCTTACTTCAAAGTCTATGCTCCGTCCACCTTTCCACACAGGATGATCTGGCTTTGTAAAGCAATGGGAAAAATGGAATCTGTGTAGTCATGTTCATGAATTCCACTGGGGTGGTTTAAACTGAGCTTTGTTAAATTGGACAATATGGTCCAAATATGGTCCATACTGGACAATACGGCCAATGGTTCAATCATCCTGGATTGTTGTTAGATGTTGGCATTGTGATAATAACATTTTGGATGAGTCACTGAACTTTTCAATATTTCAGTTTCTTTGTGTAATGGGGATAATAACCATGACCACCTACACACCTAATGCTACCTCTGATGACCGGAGTGAAGAGCAAGTAAGATAGTGGATAAATGTCCTCTTTGGAATTGTATATATGCCAATTTTTATTTGTTATAACTTGGTTTCTTAGGTCTTGGATGTTTAAACATCAGCTTTAGTTCTGATAGTGAAATCCATTTAGATGCAGAAAAATGCACAAATTGTAACCAGTGATTGGCTTGATTAATTACTACAAAATGAACATATTTCTAAGTAATTACCGCCTATATCAGAGATAGAACATTACCAACACCCTAGAAGTCTCTCTGATACTTCCTCCAAATCTTTCTCTTCTTTTCTAGAGGAAGTAATCACTATCCTGACTCTATAACCTTAGATTACTTTTGCCAATTTTGAAGTCTATATATACGGAACCATACAGTATGTACTCTGTGTTTAGCTTCTTTTTTTTATATTTAAAAAATTTTTTTTGACGTTTATTCATTTTTGAGACAGAGAGAGACAGAGCACAAACAGGGGAATGTCAGAGAGAGAGGGAGACACAGAATCCGAAACAGGCTCCAGGCCCTGAGCTGTCAGCACAGAGCCCGATGCGGGGCTCGAACTCACGGACCGTGAGATTGTGACCTGAGCCAAAGTCAGACGCCCAACCAACTGAGCCACCCAGGTGCCCCATCTTTGTTTAGCTTCTTAACTAAACCTTCTGTTTGTGAGAAAGATCTTGTTGCTGTATCAGTAGTTTACTAACTTTCATTACTGCATAGTATCCCATACATAAAGAGACCACAGTTTACGCCATTCTCATAGATTTAGTTGATTATTGAATAGTAAGCCAGTTTGAATTCTTGGAACAAACACAACTTGATGTGATGTATTATCTTTTTTTAAAAAAAGTTTATTTGTGTGTGTGTGTGTGAGAGAGAGAGAGAGAGAGAGAGAAACAGAGAGAGAGAGAGAGAGCAAGAGAGAGAGAGAACACGAGTGGGGAAGGGGTAGAGAGAGAATGAGAGATTCCCAAGTAAGCTCTGCACTGTTAGCACAGAGTGCGATGCAGGGCTTGAACCCATGAACCATGAGATCATAATCTGAGCCCAAATTGAGAATCAGATGCTTAACCAATTGAGCCAGGCACCTTAATTATCCTTTTTGATATTGCTGAATTCAGTTTGGTAATATTTTATTCAATTGCTTTTCCTCTATTGCTTATGAATGAGATTGGGCTATCCTTTTCCTGTTTTTGCATTGTTCTTGTCAGGCCTTAGTGTCAAGGTTAACGTTATGCTGCCTTTAGAAAATGTGGAGGAAATGTCTTTTCTTTTATCACCTGAAGAAATTTGTTTACAATTGGTGTTCTTAATTTTAAGAAATTAATTTAAATTTAAATACACTTAAATAAGTTTAAATTTAAGGAAATAATAACACCAATTGTAAACAAACTTTTTATCAGTGAAAGATATATCCAATTATTTAAACAGACATGAGATCTATTTAGAGTTTCTATTTCTTCTTGTGTCAACTTTAGAAGTATTTTCTAAGAATTTTCCCATTAATTTGTTTCCACATTAATTGGCATTTTGTTCTTAATATATGTTATTTATTTAATATCTGCAGTGTATTTTATTGGTGGATTAATCCTTTTATTACAAAATATCATTACCATTATGACATGTTCCTCTTTATGTTATAGAAACTCTCCTTGCCTTTCAGACTATTTTATTTGATATTAACATGGCTATGTACACTTTCTTTTGGTTAATGTTTGCATGAGGGTCTATTTCCATTCTTTTATTTTAAATCTTTGTGTATTCTCATTTAAGGTGTGCCTTCTATAAGCAGCATATTTTTTATCCAGTCTTATAGTCTTTGTATTTAATTGGAATATTTGGTTTTCATATTGAATAGTTTCTGGTATATGTAATTTTGATTTTTTATGTTTGTTTATTTTTGAGAGAGAGAGAGAGAGAGACAGCGTGCGAGCAGAAGAAGGGCAGAGAGAGAGGGAGACACAGAATCTGAAGCAGGCTCCAGGCTCTGAGCTGTTAGCACAGAGCCCGATGCAGGGCTAGAACCCACAAACTGGGAGATCGTGACCTTAGCTGAAGTTGGACGCTTAACCAACTGAGCCACCCAGGCGCCCCTGATATATGTAATCTGAACTCTACTTTTTGTATTCTGTTTTCTCTTTGTCTCACCTTCTATGATTCCTTTTATCTCGTTTTTTCATGGCATTAAAATATGCCCACAGATTCTTTGATATTTCATCTTTCAAGAGATGCAGCTTTATCTTTCTGCGAATGTGCCCTAGACATACTGACTCAATTTTATCAAACAGAATAGGCAGAAATGGCAGTGAATCATTTAAAAGGCTAGATCACAAGAAGAACGCTATTGGGACTCTCAAACATCCACTCACATGTAGTGAAGAACTAAGGTTTCCCACCAATAGCTTTATAAATGAGTCATCTTAAAAGAAGATTCTGCACTCCCAGTCAAGCCTTCCTATGACTGCAGCGCTGGCTGACATCTTGATGGAAACCTCATGAGAGGCTCTAGCTGAGGCCACCCAGCCAAGCAGCCTTCCAAATTCTAGACCACAGACACTGTGGAATATTATTGTGCTGTTTTAGCTGCTAAGTTTCTTTAGCTGCTAAGTTTTCTTTAAGCTGCCATATTTCTTACTTTATCTGGAGTAGTTATTCTTTTTTGCTTTTTTTCTGTTAAGCATTCCTTTTTTCTGCTAAGCATTTGTTGGTTATATATTCTTTTTTTCTGGTTTGTTTTGTGCGGGTCTCACCCTATTGACAGAGGTGCTATTGGCTAGAAATGCCCGGGGGCACTCACCTGGGCCTATGGCGAGTTCCTCATAGACATCTTTTCTTTTGGACTCACTGTTGTGGTGGGACCGGCCTTTGTAATTTTTATTATGATTGCAAGATGACCTCAGGAATAGCCAGTTAGAAACCTTGAGAAAATAGACAAGATTTATTACTCCCAGGTCCGGGGGGGTGGGGTGAACATGGCACTCCTGGGGCCATCCAGTGAGGACATGGGAAGGGAGAGTGGGGGGGGGCAGAAGCAGCCCTGGAGTTCTGTTTATTACACTACATGGTTACTCTAGATTACAACACACATGTTTGACATTGAAATCTACCGTAAGTTAGTAACTTTTTTTTAATCACTCATGGATAACGCAAGGAACACAGGGCATTTTAACTTTATGTCCTCCTGCCTTTGGTGTTGTTATTATTACGTATTTTAATTTTCTCTATATTGTTTAAACCTCACAAGACATTATTAGTGTTTCATACACGCATACTTTACCATTTCCATTCTTCTTAATTCCGTTGTAGGCTTCTACATGGAATCCTTTCCTTTCTACCCAGAGGCCTCTGTTTATAATTGTTCTGTATTGCAGTTCTGTTGGTGACAAATTCAATTTTCATTTGTTTGAAACTGTCTTTATTCAAAAGTGTTTTCACTGAGTGAGAAGTTCTAAGCTTGCAATTATTTTCTTTCACCACTTGGAAAATGTTACCCCATTATTTCCTGGCTTCTACTGTCTTGTTTAAAAGATATTTGTCAATCTTATGGTTGCTCTTTTGAAAGTGTTATGTTTTTTTTTCTCTCTGACTGATTTTAAGAGTTTTTTCCCTTTGTTTCTGGTTTTCAACAATTTTACTATGAAGTACTTAGGTGTAGTTTTCTCAGTATTTAAACTGCTTGGTGTTTTTAAAAACACTTTTAAATCTGTGACTTGATGCCATTAGTTGTGGAAATTTATTGTCATCTCTTTGAATATTTTTCTTACCTACTCTCTTTTTCCTCTCCTGGAATTGTGATTACATGTATATCAGACCTTTCACCATGTACCTATGTGTCCTATGCTGTGTTCTGTATGTTCTGCTTTTTTATTTTTAACTCTGTATTTCAGTCTGGTGATTTCTTTTTTTTTTCTTTTTAATGTTTATTTTTGAGAGAGAGAGAGGTGGGGGTGGGGGGAGAGCCAGAGATAGAGGGAGACACAGAATCCCAAGCAGGTTCCAGGCTCTGAGCTGTCAGCACAGAGCCCAATGGCAGGTTCAAACCCATGAGACGTGAAATCATGACCTGAGTCAAGGTCATACACTTAACCGACTGAGCCACCCAGGCGCCCCAAGTCTGGCTATTTCTTTTGACCTGTCTTCTAGTTCATGAATCTTCTCTTCAGCCCTCTCTCCATTTACTATTGAATTCATTGGTTAAGTTCTTAATTTCAATTCAAGTACTTTTCAGTTATAGAAAGTCCACTTTTTTTTTAATAGTTTGAGTTGTCTACACATAGCCATCTAACTTTCTTGCATTTATTGGTTGCATATATTTTGAAGTCCGAATCTGACAACTCCTATGATTTCTGTGACAACTATCTGTGATTTTTCTTGATTTTCAGTTATTTGTTCATGTCTTTTTTGTGTGCCAAGTAATTTCTAGTTGAATAGCTAACAGTGTGTATAAAAATTGTTTAGATAATTTGAGCATCTGTTATGCTTTGGAGAGCATTTGGATTTAAAGTAACTAAATCTATGCAGATATTGAGGTGATTAGAGTCTGTGTTTCAGTATTTGTGAAGCTACACTCCCAGGTATAGCTCTTGGAGCATTTCAATAGAAATCCTGGGTAATTTATCAGCGCTTGTCTCCTGTCTCTTTCTTAAAGGGCCCTGAACCTAATTTTTGTCCCTGTACCTCGAAGCTTAACCAAAAAAAAATTTTTTTTTTTTAGTTTTTTAGCAGGCTTGAGAAACAGAAAATGCCTGGAAGGGAAAAGCAAAAGTAATGCCAAATGTCAGACTCCTATCACTTCTCACTTCTTTTCTACTTCCCTTGCTTTCTAGGATATTGACCCCTTAGGTCCCTGTTTACCTTGGTTTGATGTCTTCAAACACACACACACACACGCACACACACACACACACACACTGACGTTTTGTTAGTTGTTCCCTATGGGAGTGTTAATCTGCAACATGCTACTCCCACCATAATTGGAGGCAGGAATCTTTCAAAATCTACTTCTCACATACCAAATGCACAACTCTTCTTAACTTCAAGCCAGGCAGCCTACTATACTTCTGAGAATCAGGTCTTTGAAGACCTAAAGTATGTTTATGATTTCAGAAAATGTATCAATTTAAACTCACTTTCTGGTTTTTAATTTCTTTACCCTCCCATTTTACTCTTGCTCTTATTTGTTCTATCTTAGTCTATGTAAGAAAAACGTAAGCTGTCCCAAAGTTCACATTTGAACTCAGTGGAAATTGAAGGCGTTGCCAAGAAAACACGAGATACACATGTAGGGACAATGACTGTTAAGCAATGTGACCTGGGCTCCAGGATGTTCACGACTTTGGAGCCATTCTTTAAGTGTAGGCACTACCTAGAGTGAAATTTACCCTGTGAAATTCTCTTTTGTCAATCTGACCATTTGATTTTGAAGCTCAGTTTTGGCATCTTCAGATCAAAACATATGGAAGCTTAGACCTGCACCCTTTAAAATTCAGCTCCATTAAATGGGAGGCACTGAGCTTTTTAATATGTTGGGGACAGAATCGAACCCTCTATTAAGGGCATCTCTTTACACAAACCGTAGGACTCATTGTTAAGAAAAGATGGGGAGAGTCTCCTGGGCTGTTCTGAAAGGACTACCCGTTAAATGGTAAAGTACAGTATGTTTCAGAGTGACAAGCCCAACAGCTGAAAACGACTCTTTGATCTTTAAAAGGCTCATAAACAGGGGCAGTGTACTTGCAGACCTATATTTATGTGTTCAAATATTGGAGGAAACTCCAAGCAGAGTCTCAGTACTGCAGGAGTTAGTGGTTTAGACAAAGAGACCAGGGAGAGGGGCAATTACCTCAAACTTTTTACAGCACGAAGCAAGCTTTCTTCCCTCCTTGCTAACCAATGAGCTGGGATCTTGTTAAGGGCTTGTGTTTTAAGTGAGGCTTGAACCAATCATTACATAGATATGAGGTATTCATGGAGACAGAAAGAGACAATTGAAACCAAAAGAAAGACTGTTTTGTTTCTGAATTAAATTTGTGGTTATTGTCCCCTTCTTTTACGTTGACTATTTCCTACCCCTCGGTGCCACCCACATGCACGTATCCCCCTCCTTAGTGTTGAAATCATTAACCACATGTGAAGAGTTAATTTGTGGACAACATGGCTATTTCCTCTGTTTTGTGGAGCAACTAGTGAGGGTTTATAAATAACTTCAGGGGCATCATCAGGGCTTTGAGGATGGTTGCTGTTAAGAACCATCCAAAGGAAGTCGAATAAATATGCGATTTTCCCCCGTGGATACTTTCAGTCCTATTAGCATGTTGGCGTTTTTTCTTCCTCTGACCCAAATGATCTGGATATATAAGAATGACAGGCATGGGGGGGGGGGGTGCCTGGGCAGCTCAGTCAGTTAAGCATCTGACTTTGGCTCAGGTCATGATCTCACGGTTCGTGAGTTCGAGCCCCACGTCGGGCTCTGTGCTGACGGCTCGGAGCCTGGAGCCTGCTTCGGATTCTGTGTTTCCCTCTCTCTCTGCCCCACCCCTGCTTGCACTCTGTCTCTCAAAAATGAATAAATTAAAAAAAAAGTAAAAACAAAAAGAAAGAAAAAAAAAGACTCACAGGCACTAGAATGGGGGGATCTGAGCTGTGGTTCCAACAGCAGCCATTTACTCCTTTACCTGGTTCCTATGGTGACCACGGGTATGTATTTGTCACATGATAGTTGACTCATGGGATCCCAAAGGGGCCTTGGACAAGAGCGGTTGATCTAACGTTGAGTTTTGAGCTCATTAGCAGTTTAACTGAACCAAGTTCTCTCTATATGATTAGATAAAGATGCATATATTCACCACCTAAGCTAAGAAATAATATAACAATATCCCAGAATCTCTGATCACCTACCTAGTGTAACCAAGTATCCTGAATTTTGTGTTAATAATTCCCCTAATTTTCTCAGAACACCTGTGTATGCATCCCTTAAAATATTTTGCTCGCTTTTGAGCTTTATATAAATAGAATTGCACCCTGTACATTCTTCTGAGTTTTTAGCCCCGTGACTCATTTTGCTACATGTAATGGTAGCCCATTCATTCATGTAATGGTAGCCCATTCATTCATGTAATGGTAGTCCATTCATTCATGTAATGGTAGCCCATTCATTCATGTAATGGTAGTCCATTCATTCATGTAATGGTAGTCCATTCGTTCATGTAATGGTAGTCCATTCATTTTCATCTCGGTATACTCTTCCATTGTATGAATATAACACAGCCTATTTATCCATCTTCTATTGTGGACATTTGAGTTGTTTCTAGTTCTTGCTAGTACAGTTAGTGCCACTTTAAGCAGTTGAACGCATCTTTTGGTGCATATGAGGAGTCGGTCAGGTATTTTTCTGGCAGTGGACATTCTGGGACTGAGGGTAAGGCATGTGTTCAGTTCTGTGAGGGTAATGTCAAATTGTTTCCCAAAGTGGTGATGCTAATTTATACTCCCACCTGCAAAGTAAGAGAGTTTTCATTGTTACTCATTCTCTCCAACATTTTCTGTTGTCTTCCTTTTAATTTTTTGCCAAACATATTCATTATTAATACTAGTTAGATTGAAATGGATACTTTTATTTGTACCTCACAGGTGTGGCAGCTGAGGGTTGGGAATTTCAAGTCCTTGGATTAGGTATAAGGAGACTAGATTCTGGAAATGCCTATGTGTAGGGAGGAGATCATATGACTCAAAACCAATTTATGGAAAACCAGCCTGTGACTAATCATCCAATGGCCAGTTCTGTTCAAAATTCACCTTTGTGAAGGTTTTTCATCTGTTTGGGAGCATTTCATGTGAAATAAAATACAAATAAACATAGCTAAACAAAATTAAATTTTAAAAAATAGTCAAAATTTGAGAAAAGGATCTTCAAAAAACCTGGCTAAAAAGTGCTTTGTTTATTTACAATGAGAATCCAAATTGAAAAAAAAAACACATTATCCATAAAACACTGTAAATCTGATGGTTCCTTATCAAAGCCTTTTTTAAAAAAAATGGCAGAAATGCCCTCAGACCGTATTCAACAGTTAGACAAGATGGCAGGCGAGGATGGGACATGGAGGAAAGGCAAAAACTCTGCAGCTGGATTGAATTTTAAGGAAACTTGACTATCGGGCAAGTGGATCACAGGCAAAGTGGTTTTTGACAACCTGAGCTAAGCACTTTTGGGTTGTTACAAACATTAGGGCAGAGTTGGAGATGAACTCGCAGTGGAGCCACGGGGCTGTTCATCCTGGTAGATTCTGGAGCAACCCTGCTACCTCCTCTCACTTCCTCCTTTCTCTACGGTCCCCGAACACCCGGAAAGGCCCTTAATAAACTGGAAGGAATCAGAGTTTGGGAGAAGAGAAAGCACTTCTTCCCCCAGTCAGTGTTTCTGCCCAAGGCGGTCATTTATGTGTGTATGGCACTTAAGATTAAGTTTGTCTGCAGTGACAGAAAACCCCACATATAGGTGGCCTAAGTGAGAGGTAAATGTTTAGTTTTCTTTCATGTGGATGCATCCAGACATAGGCAGTTCCAGTGGGATGGGGACAAAGACATTGGACCAAACTCTTAATGGCATCCACCCATTGGGGTGCAGCTTTCTTCCACGGACCATCACCTCCTTATTCTAGGCAGCCAGGTTAGGGAAGAGATGGATAAGTGGGGGCAACATATGCACACCCACTCTTCATTAAGGAGTTTTCTGGAAGCTGCCCCCATTTAGATAACATTGGCCAGAAATTTGTCACATGGGAGGCCAAGCTGTAAGGGAGGTGCAGTCTTTCCTCCAGGCAGTCATGTGACCAAGGGAATCTATTACCGAGGAAAATAGATATGGGGGTAGGCAACTGGCAGGTTTTGGCTTCCTAAAACTCAGGGGTGAAAGGAAAGTATTTCAGCTATAGGAATCTGTCGTTTTTGCAGGTTTCAATGCGCGGGTCATTCTGTTTGACAATCCAAATCAAGGCACACACGGACTTAGTGAAATCCTCTCTCCATCCTTGGGGGCTAACTGGTATAGGGAGAAGGTGAAGCCTACAGTTAAGTCTTGCTGTGGGTTTCTCTCCCCGTGGGCAGTCAGGCCAAATGAAGCGACAATTCCTCACCTACCGAATTAAAGAATGAGAACATGGTTGCGGAGTTGGGGGCGGAGTTCAGGGATCCCCCTGCTTTTGCAAAGAGTCAGATCTCGAACACAGAATACTTGTGGGAAAATGGGATGCTGCTTTCTTATTAAGCCATGTATATGGCTGTCAAGCAGAATTCCTAACAAGCAAGGGAGACCCATCTTTTTATTTTTTTTAAATTTTTTTTTAACATTTTTTAATTTATTTTTGAGACAGAGAGAGACAGAGCATGAACGGGGGAGGGGCAGAGAGAGAGGGAGACACAGAATCGGAAGCAGGCTCCAGGCTCTGAGCTGTCAACCCAGAGCCCGACGCGGGGCTCGAACTCACGGACCGCGAGATCGTGACCTGAGCCGAAGTCGGACGCCCAACCGACTGAGCCACCCAGGCACCCCGAGACCCATCTTTTTAAATCTACCATAGCTTCTGTTGCCACCTGGATGGATCCTTCATTGTTGGAAGAATCTTGATGAGCATGTAATGCATCCTCCTCTTTTCCTGACCCACCAGGAGATGGGGTCTCTGGACAAACTCACTCCTTCCCAGATTTCCCCTTCAGGGAATGCCCACTTCATTCATCCAGTTTCTCAGATCTAAAACCTTGAAGGTATTCTCAATTCCTTTTTCTCCCACACCTCATATTTAATCCATCAGCATAGCCTGTTGGTTCTACTTTTGTGTGCTGCACAAAATCTACCTGGAGTGCCCAGCTGAGTAGGTGAATGGGAGGGACCTGAAATCCAGTCATTCTCTACTCATTGAACTGTGTCCTTTGCTCCAAGGCTGCATCTGTTTGATAGAATCACCCTCGCCAGCCTCTTGATCTTGGACTTCTGGTTTCTAGAATTGTAAGACAGCAAATTTCTTTTGTTTCAAGCCATCCAGTTGTGGTATTGTGTTATAGCAATCTTTGGAAATTAATATACCATCATTTTTTAAAGTTGATTTATTTATTTATTTTTGAGAGAGAGAGAGAGAGAGAGAGAGAGAATATCCCAAGCAGGCTCACACTGTCAGCACACAGAGCCCAGTGTGGGGCTCCAACTCATGAACCGTCAGATCATGACCTGAGTTGAGATCAGAGTCTGATGCTTAACTGACTGAGCCACCCAGGCGCCCCAATATACCATCTGCTAGACAATATGTTATGTTGATTTGTTTAGAGTCTGCCTCCCCCAGGAGGAGGGAAAGACTCTGTTGTTCACTGCCATAGAAAAGATTTTTGATGAAGGCAGCCATTTTTTAAGGAAAACACTGCAGCTTTTAATTGCCTGCAGAAACTCTCCCACAATCACTAAGGCGAGGAAAGAAAATGGCCTCGTACAACTATTTGTAATAACAAATAATCGTACTTTGTATGCACGTAAGACTTTTCATCTTCAAAACACTTTCAAAACATTAATTAATCTTTACAACAGCATCAATGAAATGGAAATGAGGGAGAATTTGAGGTATGCAAAACGTAATTACCAATATTAAAATTTGGCACACAACGAACACCCCTCTTCTGCGGCAGTAAACACATTCCATGACACCTTCTCTCCCTTTGAAAACATGAGCAGGGAACTTAATCCTATAATGTATCATGAAGGAGGCAAGGCTACTCTTGAGAAACCCTAAGGGTAGGGAAGGGTATATATGCATCAAAGAAAGGGGGGGCATTTGCTTACTTTGGCGTTACCTTAGGATTCTGGGATCTAGGATTCTGAAACCCCACTGAAAGGGGGGGATCATGGACATACAGTGTGCTGGTTTTGAACAAAGATATAGGAAATTCTGTTAAGTCGTAAGATAAAGTTCAACCAATGATCACAAACCTAAAAGAAAGAAAGACAGAGAGAAAGAAAGAAGAAAGAAAGAAAGAAGGAAAGAAGGAAAGAAAGAAAGAAAGAAAAAGAATTTGAAGGAAAGAAAAAAGAAGGAAGGAAGAAGGAAAGGAAGAAAGAGGCAACTTTTTGGCATCCTGAGCCACATTTGAATACTTTGGTGAGGACTCTCTCAACATCATTCGGAAGGAAAGGGTGGAGGAAAACTTGGCTGTGAACAAAGACAGTGAGCCCAAAGTGGGCAACATGGAGCTTCTAGAAACCTGAACTTTTGGATTGTCTAGGCTAGAGGGGGCAGAGACCGGGTGCTCCTACACTTAGCGGGAAGGGAGCTGGTCGTCTTCTCTGGAGCAGATCTCTCTGCTTTATACAGGGGCCACGTGGCCACAGATGGTGCTGTCCTACTGCTCGCAGCCAAGGACTCCCGCCTCCTGAAGGGAGAGAGAATAATGCTTCATTTCGTTTTTATTTTCTAATGTTTTTCTTTATTTTTGAGAGAGAGAGAGTACGAGTTGGGGAGGTGCAGGGCGGCGGTGGGGTGGGGGCAGAGAACCCGAAGCAGGCTCTGTGCTAACAACAGAGATGCCAGTGTGGGGCTCGAACTCATGAACTGTGAGATCGTGACCTGAGTCACCCAGGCGCCCCAATTCTTCATTTCTTAAGTGTGGCCTGTGTGTGCTGACTTTTTTTCCAAAGAGTACAGTATGGAAAGGGGGGGATTGAAGGGTAACTTTACAGAGGAGAACGTGACAAACACTTCTACCGGCTGATCAAGGTCAATGCCAGTAGGCATCGATCATGTTGATTGTGTGTGTCCTTAATAAGATGTGATAAAAAAATAGTACGTTACTTCTGTGATCTTCCTCCTGTTTAATTAATTAATTAATTGTTTAATTGTTGCGAAGGCACTATACCGACGTTTAAGATGTTTAAGTCACAGGGGACATCGTGTGCTGGTGGCAGGGGGCAGGGGGATGGGGGAGATGGAAACGCTCTGAAGTGTCTGCTCGCGTTCTCTGTAAATCTAAAACCGTCTTTAAAAAAAAATAAAGTTTCTTAAAAATAAATAAGCGAATGAAGGTCGGAATTGAGGAGTGGAGGGCTCCGGCCCGAAGCTTTCGCCCACATCTCATGGGGTCTGCCCGAGACACTCAGTCGTGCAGGGAAGACGCTTTTCACTTGGAGCCTCTCCATCATGGGGAGGAGGGAGCAAGTGTGAAAGATTTCTTCGGAAGCCCCTTGGGCTCCCCCTTTTCTGGAAACTCTCACGTACTCATTTCTCCCTTCTGCTTTTCAGATGAGCAAGAGGTAGGCATTCTTTGAAGGGAAAGTCACCCATGAGGGTTTACTCAACTCTTTTGTCATCGACGAATGTCAGGGTTGCTCAGAGCCTCAGTCTAGAAAGCGGTGTAGCTGATGAGTCCTGAACCAGACTTCTGGGTCCCAAATCCCTGCTCCTCCACCGATAGCCATAGAGCATGGGCGGACTGCTTAACCTCACTGGACTTCAGTGTCCTTGTCTGCAAAATGGGGACAACAGCAGGATCTCCCTCACGGGGCCACTGTAAGAACGGAATAAGCTAGTGTGTGGGCAGCGCTTTAGTAAGAGTCTGGCTTTAGTGAGCACGTCCATGTAATTTGTTTTAATTCACTCCTCCCCTGGAATGCTTTAAGCACTGCAGAAGGCACAAAACCTCTCTGACCCAAAGGTCCGGCTTAAACCCTGCTCCCGACCGCCGTAATCGAGCATTTCCCTGGCAAGTTTCTGTTTTCTGCCTCCTAGCACGTGGCCCTGACCCCGGAAATCTAATTCTTTTGAAAGAGCATTCTGGAGGGATCTGTCAAAATGTAAAATCATTTGGAACCCACAGTTCCTTTTTATTTTATTTTATTTTATTTTATATTTTATTTTATTTTATTATCTTATTTTTCAGCAGTTCTTTTTTAAATGTACAGAAATTCAAGCATGAGGTCATAAGACACGTGCAGAGAGCTGTTGTGGCAGCAAGTCACTGGGGGGACCTTCCAGCCCATCAGTAAAGGAAGGGGCAAACTGACGAGTCCAGCCATCCCGTTTTCTGTGGTGCCGTCATTAAAAAGAATGAAGTAGATCTAAGTGCGAAGTGAAAAGGCAGTGCAGTGTAATGTATCATAGGATGACTTTTTGCGTGGATGAGATCAAATATGTGGTGTATAGGGGCGCCCGGGTGGCTCAGTCGGTTAAGCATCCGACTTCGGCTCGGGTCATGATCTCCAGGTTCGTGGGTTTGAGCCCCGCGTCGGGCTCTGTGCGGACAGCTCGGAGCCTGGAGCTGGCTTCGTTCAGATTCTGTGTCTCCCTCTCTCTCTGTCCCTCCCCTGCTGGCACTCTCCCTTCCTCTCTGTTTCTAAAAATAAATACACATTAAAAAAAGATTAAAAAAAATGTGTGTTGTATATCATGGGTACAGAAGAAGTCTGTGATGGCAAACATGGGCCAGTTAGCAGTAACATCGAGGCATGGATTGGGAAAAGTGGAAGGCATTTTAACTTTTTATTTGATCTTGTTTACGTTTTTACTAATGAGCAGTACTATTCTGCGTATTTCCATTTACTGAGCACGTATTACGTACCAACACTTTTTATTAATGATTTTCAATGTTTATTTATTTTGAGAGAGAGGGAGAGAGAGAGCATGCAAGCAAGGGAGGGACAGAGAGAGACAGGGAGAGAGAGAGAATCCCAAGCGGGGTCCACACCATCAGCGTGGAGCCCGATGTGGGGCTTGAACTGCCGAACCCGTAAGATCACGACCTGAGCTGAAATCAAGAGTCGGACGCTTAACCGACTGAGCCACCCAGGCGCCCCAACATACCGACAACGTTTTAGTATGTTTCACATGTATTAAGTAATTGAAATCTCCTAACTTCTAGCATCGTTTTCTCTATCTTACGGGTGGGAAAGGCTGGGCCCCCAGTTTAATCTGTTTCCGAGTGTGAAACAGAACCGGAACTCAGACCCAGGCGGTGTGGCTCCCCAGTACGTGCTCAGCGGCTCCGCTAGGCCCCCCTCTCTGAACACGCCTAACCTGAGCTTCCCACCCATTTCCTGCCTCGGCTCATTGGCCATTATTCCTTTGGATCCCGCTTGCTTTGTGTCCTGACATTCTTCATGACCACCCTGCGGGCCATCAAAGACCACGACAAGGCAGTGACAAGAACCGCGAAGGAGTGTTAGATGGTGGTCCGTGGCTGGGAGGTAACTTGGTCACAGAGTCGTGAGACTGAAATACTAGCGTTGCACAGGGTAGGTGGTGAGGGAAGAACTTGAAACAACTCACTGCCGCCACTCAAGGCTGACTCGTGTGGTTTCAAGAAATGGAGGCGGATGACGGCGACCCGCCTCTTGTTGAACGTAGGTGCACCTTTCCCACTCTGTGTTTGCAGGTCCCAAGTAATTCTTTCAAATCAGTTATTACTTTTATATAGGCATGAGAGCGTGCTTCCTTGCTCCTTCGTGCCCAAAGAAGCAGCCCCGGGGGCCTGGCCTTGACCTCGGCGCTCATGGCCTCAGAAGCCAGGGTGTGCTGGCCCCCCCGGGGAGGAGAAGGCACGGACGCCAGCCCGAAGGCCAGCCAGCCCGTGAAGAGCTGGCCGAAGGTGTTGTGCGTGCTGCGGGGCCTTCCTTTGGCTTCCCGGCCCTCCATCTCAGAAACAGACAAAACCAGTGTGATGAGGGTGTATGTACTTGCCAAACTGTTTATTTGCCATTCGCTAAGTGAGGAGATTGGATTTACAGAAGAGACTGTGGTACAAAGAAAGTAAGGCTCCCGTGGTCCCTTGGGCAGCAGCAGTCCAGCCGCCCTGCACAGGCTGGGCCCGGGGAAGGCTCCCGGCAGAGGGGAGGCGGCCACTCGGACAGGAGCCCACGCGCGATGGGGGCCACCCCCCCCGCCCTACCCCGTCTAGAAACACCTTGGAGAGGGGCTGGTGGGGGTGCTCTCTCATACCGTATCTGGTTTAAAACTCGAGATTGACAGTTTCCTTTTGGGAAGGATTCAAGGCGTCAGTACCGGGGAGAAAGAAAGCGCACACACATTTCCAGGAGGCTTTGCGACCAGATCCAGTAACTGCCGCGCAAATAGACACGAGGTGGGTGGGGCCTGTCAGAGTAAGACTGCGTTTCCCATTGTTACTTTGTCAATAGAGGTGTTTTACTGCCGTTTCAATTTGGAAGTTTATTTTGTTTTCCATTGATTTTTATACATCCAGAATAGCACAAATAACCAACAGTTCTTTTTTTTTTCTTTTTTTTTTGCACATTCATTTCCCCTAGAACAAAAAGTGAACTTAAAAAAAAAAAAAACAAAAACAAACTGGAACCATGCTATTAGCTCTTTACAAAAGTGAATAAAAAGTAGCTCATCTTTAAGTCTAAAATAAACAAAGTAGAAAGAAGCATTTTTTTTTGTCTACAGTATTTAGCAAACATAAGAAAAAGTCCTTAGAAACACACACAAAAAAATTGAAAAAAAGTTATTACAGGTATTAACAATATTTTATAATGAACCTTAAAATCTATTTACATACATAAATACAATTAACTTTGTTGATGCAACTCTTCTGGAAGGAAAAAAAAAAATGCCAGTTGATCAGCCTCATCAATACTGATCTGGCTAAAAGGAGGGGGGGAAACTCCAAACAGACAAACGAAAAAACCCCAAACGATTGTATCCTGTAGGTAAACAAAAAGGCATTTGTTCAGATGTAAAAAACGTTTTCTGAGATTATCGTTAAACTGATTTTTCATGTATAAAAGACCCCAAATATGTCATACCCCAGAAAACAAAACCCACCAAAAACAAGAATCACCAGGACGGAATGTCCTTAAGGAAGCAGGTATTTCAGGACAGAAATCTGCAAGCATAAATTGCAGGACATTTGAGTGAAACCATTCATTTCCTTTCTAATCAGAGCATTGCTGTTTATCTGCACAGAAACCCGAGGCAGCAGAAAGGCTGTCTATTAACTCACTGATTGTAATTTGCCCAGGAAGGCTTCTGTTGCTGCACTTGGACAGCAAGCAGATCCAAAATGGTTGGCAAGGTCTCTGTTCTGCTGGAAGAAACCCATGGGCAGGAGAAAGGCTGATTCACCATGTTCCTTTATGCAAGGGGAGGAGAACGGCAGCTCCTCGTGTTCTGGACATTTGGTGCGGAGTTGGGGTGTGTGTGCTGTCTCCTCAAATAAAGCGGGAGAACGGAGGAGGAAAGGGAAGCGAAACAGAGGAAGATGTTACAGGCGCAGGGAAGGAAAGAAATAAAAGTAATGTAAGAAATACAAGTAATAAAAGAAATGCAGTGAGAAAAACAAAAAGAATGAAAATGCATGTTCATGTTGAAATTATAAAGGCACGAATGAGCAGTAGAAATGGCTGAATCTTTCTTCTCTTGGACCAATGTTTCCAGATACATCCAGTTATGACATTATTGGCTTAAGGGTCTCCTCGATTAAAGGGACACCTTAATGTACCTGAAGGCAACGAATGCAACTTCTCAGGAGGGGGGGAAAGCATTAAGTGTGATGTGAGGCCTATCTCCAGAACAAGTAACATCTGACTTAATTTTTTGGACCAGTTAAGGACTGCATTTGCTGGTAAGGGACTGGGAAACTCCGAATGGCCAAACCAGTGGCTCTATAACGAAGTGACAAGCCCTCCTCATACATGCCTTTGAGAGTAAAGATTCAATGTGGAGCATCCTCTGATTCCCCTTCTAGGGCATTAGGCTGGTTTTGAGTTGGAATATCTTCAGGTACCGGAATTGAAGTGAAAAATAGAAAATTTTTTTTCCTTCATTTCCCCCCCAAATTTTGTCAGGTCGGATACGGCCACATGTGCTGAAAAGAATGCTTCAATTCGATTTGGTAAATGGGCTGAAGGTCCCTTTCGGAAATAAAAAAAAAACAACAACAACACTTAAATTTACTGACATTCAAGGGTAATTTTGCTGTAAAAATGTGATATAGAATCAAACATCGAGTTGTGGAGAGAGGATTATGTCTAACCTGAAGATGAATATATTCTGAGTTTCTCCAACATCTGTTTTAGCTCTTTTCTAGATAAGAATGACCTGACTGACAAAACAATCTGCTTTACTCTTTCTTACCAAAGTGCTACTGCATCTATGTAAAACAAATAATCAATATATATATATATATAAGAAAACTCAAAAACAAGTTGTTTTAAATAAGACCAGCTGTTTTGCTGCCTGCAGCCAAAGATCTTTCTAATTTGAATCCTTAAATTTATAAAATAAAAATCAAACACTGTTCTGAAGTCCTGCTTTCAAATACTCTTCAGAGTTGACCTGAAATCATTTCAGCTAATGTCAGAGGTACATTAAATAACAACCAGATCATTTTGAGCACACATATGTCAAAATCAGCAGTTAGTATTTAGGAGTTGTACAACAACTGCATTCTGACCGAATTCTCCAATGAAAATAGTGCCATAAAATTTACAGTGACATTGGATACTTTTGAATCGCAGCCATGGGCAGCGGTGGCGCGAATTTCTCCTGTCCCGCTGAGGCACGGAGAAAACTGCACACACACCCCACAAGGTAGGTGAAAGCAACGCGAGGGTGGGCGGTGGACGGGCAGCGTGGGTCGGGAGTCCGGCTCGGGCGGGACAATGCTTTCGCACGCGACTCCACCTGGGCACACACAGGAAGACTGGCCTGTTCAGGTCTGCCTCTAGGCCCACCCTCTGAAACTTCGGCTGGAGACCTGTGGGCATCAAAGGCACCCGGTCTCTGTAGTTTCTTCCACTCCCAGCCTTGGGGGACAGCCACAAGTTTTGTTCTGCATCAACGAACAGGGACTGTATCAAACACGACTATTTTCTTGGAGCTAAAAAATCTGAACTCTGGATGCGGACGATCTCCTTACTACCCCAGAAGGGAGCAGTTAAGGAACCCATAAATTCATTCACTGGCTTCCCATGTGGATACTTCTCTGCCACACAGCTTACTTTGGATTTGTTCGGTTATAAAGCATGTCTGAAATCATCAAGAGCCCGTGGAGGGAGCAAACTGCTAGGCAGAAAATAAATCCTCTCCAGAGGTGAAATCATTGGCATCTACCTGAACCCTCTGGAACCAGATCTGACCTTCTCTGTTCCAAGGGAGGGAGTCAGATAGGAGACCCTCTGTTGAGCTTGGCAGAAAATTCCATACTTCAGATCCTTTGAGTGGCCCTCAGTATCTAAAAAGCCTATTAAAAACATTGCTGCATTAGCTACCAACTCGTTTGATTAACATGAAAGGGAGTTTAATGTAAACAATATTTAGATAACCCGGTCATCTCAATGCCTGTCCTTTTTTTCCAGCCTTCTTCAATGTGACACATTTAACTTTGGCTACTATCAAAACCAAAAATGTAGTACTTGATATTTTTCTTCTTAATATAAGTACATTTAAATAATAAAAAAAAGTATCAACACATAAGTAAGTGTCTAAACATCAAGATACATAAATATCTAGGGATTCCTTGTGGGAATACAGTAGTTGAAAATGACCCAAAGCTGTAGCTGTTTCTCTAAAAGAACAACTACACGAAAGTCCAAAAGAAAAGTTAAATAAAACTTACAGAAAAAGGAATCATATTTCTTTCAATTGTCAAAGCAAGAGAGAAGCAAGCTCAAATTTATATATATATATATATAAAAATAAAAACCACCCCAAATGCAAATACGCATTTTGCAATTTATAAGGTGCTGGAAAAGAAAATTAAAAATATGAATTAGATACCAAAACAAGAGGAGCTGCATTCCCCCACCCCTCCCCGCCCCAAACCAAAAATTCCATTCTTTGGAATAGACAACTTGGTTAAAAAGTGAAGTCAAGGGTATAAAATCTTTCTTTTATTCACAGCATCGCTAAATCAGAAGCATTCACAGTTTCCCTCTGGGAATCTTCCTGTTTGCCTTACGACGCGTCCGCGTGGTGGCGGAGCGGACACCCTCGCGGGGGGGGGGGGGGGGTGCGGGAGGGGGGAGGTCGGGTCGGGTGCGGAAAAGGGGAGCCGGGCCCACACGACGGCGCTCCGCACGTTTCCGGGGGGCGGGGGGCGGCGCGGAGCGGGGCGAGATCCCAGGGCCCCCGGGCGCGGGGCGCGCTCCCCGCCCAGGCGGGCCGGCCGTCTGCGGCCAAGGCCGGGCCAGGGCCGGGCCGGGGCCGGGCGCCCCTCCCGCCGGCCGCCGCGGGGGCCTCAGTAGGGCCGCCACACGGCCTCCTCGAGGCGCGCGGCGGGCGCCATGTTGGTAGGCGAGTTGCTGTGGCTGCCCTCGGCCTCCACCACGTCGCTCTGGTTCGGGAGGCTGGGGTTGAGCAGCGCCGAGCCCGTGGACGCGTTGGTGCAGGGCGGCAGGATGCGCGGCGGCGAGCGCTCGCCGCCCACCATGGAGAACTGGTAGGAGCCGGCCGAGGCGCCGTAGTACAGGTGGTAGGAGGGCGAGCTGGCCTGGAAGGGGCCGCCCTGCGCCTGCGACGAGCCGGGGTAGGGCGGCGGCAGGTACGTGTGGTAGCGCGTGGCCGAGCTCATGGCCGACATGCCGATGCCGATGCCCGACGTGACGGGCGTCGGGGAGTAGGTGAAGGCGCCGGGGTAGTGCATGCGAGGGTCTGAGATGGAGGGCAGCGCGGGGAACTGGCGCGGGTCGCCGAAGGCCGTCAGGTCGGGCGCCGCTGCGGGGTGGGTGGGGGGAGAAGAGAAGCGTCAGGCGCTGGTGGGGGAGGCCACGCCCCTCCCGCCCACGGCCCCGCCCACGCGATTACCCAGAATGCTGCTGTCCCCGGAGCCCGGGGCCTACCCAGCATGCTAGTGGGCAGGGAGGTGGGTGGGCGGCCGTATAGGACGACGCGTAACGTGAGTTCGTGTGCGATACCACGTTATTGTAAACGACGTAAGGTAACATCCAATACGGTAGATACAATACGTATGATTGGATATCGGTGTAGCGGGGTTGACAAGCCCGCCTTCCAGCTGCTACCGATTTTCGCGTGGCTCACAAGCTAAGAATGAGTTACTTCTCTACGTGGTTGAAAGAAGTGAAAAGAAGAGTATTTCCTGACGTGAAGGTCCCGTGAAATTCAAATTTCAGTGGCCACACTGACCATTTCGCTGGAAGGAGCTTGGCTCATTCTTTGATGTATTATCGGGGCTGCTGTGGAGCCACGGCCGCAGAGTTGAGTGGTCGGGACACGGACCGATCGTGGGACCCAGGAAGCATACAATACCTACTATCTGGCCCTTTACATTAAAAAGTTGGCAGAAAGCATAAAATACCTACTGTGTACCCCTTTACATTAAAGAGTTGACCAGCCCTCTATCATCAGTATATTAATATGCCAATATTAATATAAGTGTAATCTGTGATATGAACATAATAATAACAAGATGTAACTTATAAAATTATGCAATGCTAATGTAATGGATGCATGAGCAGATGAATATTAATAGAATATATCCTACATAATATGACACTGTGTTATATTAATATATAATAACATAATACATTATACATAATATTTAGGTTGAATCATAGGAAACTGCTGTTTCTGTAGGCCTCAAACAATTAAAAATTGGCAATTTCTTATGATTTGCTCTAATGCGTGCCATACTAATGACTTGAGAATGAGCGGCAGTGAATATCACCACCGCTCTCTCCCCTCCGTCTATCTTTAGACTTGTTCCACATTGGTAGAAAAATACAGCCTCAGTTTCACCCGGTTCGCTTCGTTGGTTCTGTGCTTCACTGCTCTGTTAACACAAGTGGCCGCAGGGCCTTGATGTATATACTCCATTTTTGCACACGTTGAAGTTTTACCAGGAATGGCAAAGCTTTGTCTATAAAACTCATTTTGTTAGGGTCATGCATTTATGGTTTCAGAAACCGGCTTTGACCTTCCCTGCATCCTTCTGCATTTTTCTCAACCACAGGCTGCCCTTGGGAACTACTAGGGGGTCTGGATGCCAGGAAGTGCTCCCTGTGTCCTGTAGATCGGTTTCTCAACAGTAGCACTATTGACATGTGGGGCCAGATAGTTATTTGTTGGGGCGGTGGGGGGCTGTCCTGTGCATTGTAGGATGTTTGGCAGCGTCCTTGGCCTCTGCCCACCAAATGTCAGTGGTGCCCCCACACCCCGCATGGCGACAACTAACAATGTCTGTAGACCCTGCCAAATGTTCTGGGGGTAGGGTGAGGGGGGCAAAGCCACCATCTCCCCCGCCCCCACTGAGAACCACCCCTGTAGATGCAGAATGGTGTCCTGGGGTAATTTCTGTTCTTCAGAAAGTGACATCAGCAAATCCAAAAGAATGAAACGTTTTAAAATTTGTTAAGTTCTGAAACCAACGTATAAAATAACTCCAAGCTCAGGATGGCATGTAGCCTGTGTCCTTTTGTGTTCAGGCCCATAGAGCAACTTAACGGAGCCAAGAGTTTGCTCTGAAAGGAAAGCTACCAGGGTGGATTAATCTGTTTTTGGAAGGCATCCGGGGTTGATCAACTTCCTCATATTTCAAGCCTATTATTCCAGCAGGGAGAGCTAGTGTGCTCCTCTCTCTGCCTGTCTCTCTCTCCCTCTCCCCCCCCCCCCCCCTTCCCCTTCTCCCTTCTCCCTTCTCCTCCTTCCCTCTCTCGAATGAACTCCTCTGTAAATTTGGGGTGAATGTGATGAGGAGGTCTATACTCCTCATCAGAGAGGTAATCAAAGTTTATAGAAACAACCGAAGTCTGCAGCCCATCTCTCTGCTAATGAGGAAACCAGGAGTCTGCCTTTCAAACAAACACTGCTGTTAATCTTTTCAAAGCGAGTCAGACATGTGGGCAGGGAAAACGCTGTGAACTGACAGTGGTTCTAGAGCTGCCCTTCCGTGGCCACGCTCTCGCTCGTCCTGAAGCCAGGCCGCGCCTCATTCCACAGCGTTCGTCCCTGCCCGCTTTCTGGGGCCGTCTGTGAGCAAGCTCTGTGTCACTTGTTTTTGCTCACACGGAGAGCTGTGACAGGAAGCTTGACTCCATTTTTCCAGTGAGATTGCTATAGTCGAGGGAGAAGCATTAGGCAAATGCAATCAATTTGTTGGCATCTGATGCAAGAACTCTGGACACAGGCTAATGACTCTGCCCATTATGCCTCTTGCTCTGTTTGCCCTGAGACACAAAGGTGAATCCACTGGAAAAATGAATGAAAGGTCACCCTGTTTCATGGCGATGTCTGGACATGTTCTGCCAGTGTGTTCCAGCTACTACGTGGTAACCTGGTGATGGTACCAAGTTACCGTAATCCCGAGTGAGTCCGCGGCTGGTCACGGATGTAAGTAATGGAATGATGTTACGGTCTCAGCTGTCAGGGGAAAATAGCTCTTTCATTTGTGGGCAGGATATCTGAAAGAGCTTCAACACGGCCCGTGATTCTTCTTCCAGTGCCACTCCACCAGAGGCCATCTGTTTGGTCAAGCCATCTTTCCTCACGCATTTTGATAGAAAAAGAGCTGCGGCCCCCTAGATACGTTCCGATTCAAATGGTCTATTCAAATACTCGTTGCCATTTTTATGTCCAGTCTGACATTTCCTACCAAGCCCCACCGCCACGCACCGTTCACCCCACCTGGCTGTAGCTCATGTGTCCCTTCGGCTGGCCCGGTGCCCCCTTATTCAACAGCGTGTGGGGGTGGCGACCCCTAATATTCACAGGGAGCTCTTAAGGAGTAGGAAATCTAGGGATTAGGAGGTTCAGGTATTTTCGTTGGAAATGTTTCCCCACCGATGGGGCTAAATATTTGCCGTGACAGCTCAAGTGTTCGTTCTGCAGCTTGACATGGATGAAAGCTGTCCCACTCGGGCCCCTCCCACTGCCCCCAAAGGATTAAACAGCCTGAGCAGATAATGGCTGCCTTAAAAGGATCTTTTGCATGACTCAGATTAATGCATGCTGTCTGTCGCCCAGGTTGGCAGCTAAACATTAATTTTTTTTTTTTTTTAAGAAAAAAAAAATAAAGGAAAACCTCCAGATGACATCTCTTTTCAGACAAGGTGTGGAGACTGTCTGCAAAGGAAAGGGGGGGAGACCAGAGGGCAAGGCCCCTTCGCAGAACGAAGTCCAGGTGGGGCTGGGGGCGGGGAGAGGGGCAGATCTCAGAGCTCTGGGGCGGGATTAAAAGCAAAAGCAGTCAGAGCAGTGTCAGGTTCTCAAAGCTGGCAGAGCGGCAGCCACTTTTCTTTTATGTGTCCCAACCCCCTACCGCCCCCAGGCATATGACAACACGTTGCAGGCCTGTGCTCCAGGCTTGAATTCTCAGAGGGAGATCTGCCAAGTTGAAGAGCAGCGTCCCATGCCCTTCTCTGCCACCGGGGGGAAAGCTCATCTGGAATCCTCTCCGGCCCTCCCTCCAAGACAGTCTTGGGCGCTGACATGGGACGTGGGTTTTGCGTACTTCACACCCTCATGCCTTAAGACGTCCTTCCTTACTCCTTGGGTAACTGAAGTCCTGGTTATTCAGAAGTGTAACAGCGACACGGGACTTGGGGGGGCACGTTACTCATGCCTTAAAAAAAAAAAAAAAAGCCACCCTCCCATCTGAACCCTGCTCAGTTGGAGCAGCTGTCTCCTAGGGCTCTAGAAGGTGCGGATCTTGGGTGCTGACCAAGTCAAAAGTCTTATGTAATAAACTCCAAGGGACCCACAGCAGGCACATTTCCAAGGAAAACAGTAATCGTTTCAGATGCAGAGAGCCGAGCAGCGCCACTGAGAAGAATCAATAAAAGTTGACAAGGGCCTTTGGAATCAAACCAGTCCTGAGGGAACAGAACTTCTAAAACAACAAGCTGAGCGGAACGTCATAATTCCTAGGCTACTTCCTCAACTCCTCAGCCCCCAGCAGGTGCCCTGAAAATACTGGCATGAAGAGTCGAAAATAATGTGGGAGGTGGGCACCCAGGTTGGAGCTCCCATTTCACTACAGTGCCCGAGGATACCCGAAGGCGGTGGCTCTCAGCTAAGGGGGCAGTTTGGGACCTCCGGCTATTTGGCAACGTCTGGAGACATCCTTGGTTGTCCTGATGGGGGGTGGGGGGTGGGGGACGGCTGTATCTAGAGGCCAGAGATGCTGCTAAAGACCCTACAGTGCACGGGACAGCCCTCCACGACCAAGAATTCTCTGGCCCCAGTTGTCAGTGGTGCTGCAGTGGAGAAGCTCTGGGAAGAAGCCAAAGCATGTGGTGAAATCTCGAGTACTCACGACTGTCTGGAAAACACAGTGCGTTTTCCCAGACAGTTTAAAATGGCGGACAAGAGGCCTTGGCCCCTTTGCCTGCCCCCTGATCTACTCTAATCGGGTCTCAAGGGCTGAAAAGCCAAAACCACCGCCCGCTTCCCAACACACGTGAAGTGTGCTTGCGGGCTTCACAAGGCTGAAGTTCTCGGACCTGTTTTCACAGTCTGGCCCAGCTCCAATTCCAAAGCTCCAAACAGGGAGTTTCTTCCTTTGCTTTTAACAAAGGAATTTTTCTCTCACTCCGATTTCCCTGCCCACGAGCAAAGGTGAGTGCCAAGCCCAAAGGTCTCATAGGTTACATGACTAATATTTAATGAGCTCGTATTAACAACAATTATGCTAACCACGACACCCAAGCTTTCCATTCTGCTCCTCTAATCTGGTACGAACATCCCTTCATTCGAAATATCCCACGTGGGGGCGCCTGGGTGGCTCAGTCGGTTCAGCCTTCGGCTCAGGTCATGATCTTGTGGTCTGTGAGTTCGAGCCCCCGCGTCAGGCTCTATGCTGACAGCTTGGAGCCCGGAGCCTGGAGCCTGCTTCGGCTTCTGTGTCTCCCTCTCTCTGTCCCTCCCCTGCTCACGCTCTCTCTCTCTCTCTCTGGCTCTCAAAAATGAATACATGTTCAAAAAAAAAAAAGAAATCTCTCACGTGGGGTATAGCACAGGTACCCCAGTGTTGTTCACATGGCCTCTGAAAGCTGGCCACCACCAGATGGACAGTTCCATCAGCGTTCTAGAAGCTGATTACTTTGACCTTGTGTATTATTAACCCTTCAGCTGCTGCCTTTGTCTGCCAAATGGAGCAAGCCCAAAATGCCCACAGAATCCGCTTCTGCCTTCGCATTCATAATCCCCGTCTCAAGGTGTCAGGGAAAATCCGTGCACGGGTATAGGACTTAGACAACCTTGTCTTTAAAGCACATTTTACCCGCCCCCTCCCAAATGACTGCCAGCCCCTTCAGGCATCTCCAGTCTCTCGAACCTTCCACTCTAGCTCGACTTCAAAGAGTGTGTTCGAGCAGCTTACTTGAGAGTCGACTGGAAATCTCTGCGGAGAGGGTTGTCATGCCGCTGGCCCGTCCAGGCGAGATGGGTGTTGCTGGGTGTACGGAAGGCGAGGCGATTGATCCCAGGTACTGGTAGGACTGGTCATAGGACCACGGTGGGGACGGCTGGATCTGCCTTGTGTCTGCAGAGGATTGGAGAGGTCAGTCATACGTCAGGTGGGGTGGGATTGAAGAAAAGAAACCTTTTAATAAAAAGCTAGTCACCTTTGTTTGTCATGCGTCCTGTGGCCTGTTGACCGGTTTGTATTAAGTCCAAGTATTTGCTTTTGTTCGAGAATCTCCCCCCTCCTCCCAAAGTTACTGAATTATTGTTTGTGTGAAATATAGTTTATTCTCGAAGATTTCCCCCGGATGTCTGTTCCTTCCAAAGGTTTCGCCTGATCACGCTCATAACGACGGGAGAGGTTGAAGATGCTTTCCAGGTAGGTGTTCCCACCCACCTGTTGAACTACCACATGTACTGGCCGCCCAGCTTTACCGCGAGTTACAATTCTCATCCTCCGAAACATTTTATCAACTCAGGTGATCACCTACCCATCTGTAGTCAGTAAGCAAAAAAGAACATAGAGCTTTGATTTTTTTTTTTTTTTTGGACCTTTGGCAAAAATACTCCAAGGGCTTTTAAATGTCCTCCGTTTACGCGAATTCTCTCCCAAGGATGACAGAAAAGAGGGTCTGGCTGGGAAGCTGGTGATGGGGCCTGGGGACTAGTTCACAAGCCCAGCAGTAGTGAGCTAGCCCTACCAACCCAGACCAACAGGTACCAACCCAGACCGACAGCTGTCCTGCATGTTTTCAAGACCTCCAGTTTGCCGTGTTTAAAGGGCAGAATGTTGAGCAAATATTTTATAGATGGCCAATAAATGAGGCCTGGGATAGAGAAGAGACAAAACTCTGACTTCAGAAGATTTAGGTAAAAAAGACTTTGTAAATTTGACTCCAGCATTCACAGGAGTCTTAGTTTCAAAAGCATCACACTGTTTGCAGATGAAATGGAGGGGAAAAAAAAGGAACAAACCCTCTATTCTTAGGCAACACGTGTAAGCAAATTTAAATGGAACGCTGGCCCGCCAGAGATAGCTTTCCATTTTTTTTTTTTAGGACTAAACATTGATTTTCTCTTTGTGTCCCACCTTCTCTGTGGACCACACCAGTCCCCAGGGTCCTCATAGCCTGGGCTGCATGAAGCCAGGAGTCAATCTAGAAAGAGCAGTGTTCCTCAGGAAAATACCAGTCGCAAGCTGTGTATGTGCCAAGACATAAAGAAGTGAGTTATTCCTACTCGTTATAAAACGTCCAGTTCTACTTCCAACGGGGAATTTGCATTTCCAACAGTTTAAGTTTGCTGTTTTTGTTGATCTGTTGGAAGCCGTCAAAGCAGGGGTTTGGAGACCCAGGTCTCCTCCCCCACCTTCCTGCCTGCCGCTTCCCCTTTCCCTCACGTGGATCCATTTCTTTCTTTCCTGTAAAATAGCTCAATTTGGGGGGCACCCGGGTGACTCAGTCGGTTGAGCGTTCTAGCTCTTGATTTCAGCTCAGGTCATGATCCCCGGGTTGTGGGTTCAAGCCCCGCTTTGGGCTCCGTGCTGAGCACGGAGTCTGTTTGGGATTCTCTCTCTCCCTCCCTCTGCCCCTCTCCCCCGCTCGCGTGCACGCGCACTCTCTCTCTCTCTCTCTCCAAAAAATAATAAAATAACTCAATTCTTTAAGTTTGAAAACTCTGGGGAAATATTTTAACTTAGAATCTCTGAAATCTAATATTAAAGAAGGGCCCTCATGTCATTCTGAATTTGGGGGAAGTTGAGCAGAGGGCAAGGAGTAAGAGAGCTGGTCCATTCTAAACTCGGTGGAAATGAATGTTCAACTACAGCCAAAGATCCTACAATCTTACAGACAACAGTGTTTCCAATAATTGTAAGCAAATAGCAACAGCAGGTTGTTCTGTATCCCCCTGTTACTGCAAGCGTTTCCTTCCAAGTGAAGAATAAAGTGTAGACTCAGATATTTTTGTAAGGCATGCATATGTCTTAGATATACACATTTGCTGCGGGAATATATAGTACTCAAATATTTTAATCATTTAAGAAACAAAAGAGGTTTTATAATTGTCATAAAGCCCTCCGGGGTGTGAATTGCGGTTCAGTAATTCATGCCTTGCTGTGTAGACAGCCCAGCTTCCCCTAACCCCGTGTCTAAAACCACAGTAAGCATAAAGTATTAGGCCATGATTCATGCTCTGTCATGTTTTACTGTAGTGAAAAAGTTGTGCTAGGCTTTTCTAAACTCATAATTAAACCGTGCAAACGTTGCATAATGTTTCACAGCCTTTTAAAAATATGCTTTGGTAAAATGATCTTTATGATTAAAGTCCAAGTTCTCTGATTGTTTTTTTTTTTTTTTCTAACCCAGGGTTTTAGATTCAACATTCTTACTCCACACACAACGTAGCTTTCCAATGTGGAGGAGGGATAACACTAAAAACCCAAAGGACCCCCGTCCGATCACTTTCCATTCATATGACCGTAGTGAATTGGGTTTGGGTTCATTGCCAGCGATGGGCCAGAAGGTGGTGATGGCGAGCTGCTCGTGCCAGGTTTTTGGGTGTTTTCTAATTCTACAGGTATTATTAATAAACATCCAAAAGCAAAAAGCAGAACAGAACACTAGGGCCAACGACATGGTATATGCTGAGTTTACCGCTCAGTTACCATTCTTGCTCTGATGGGGCCGACGTGAACACAAGAAAGCAGGCAGAGAAATGGCAGTGCGGTGGGCCAGCCCTGGAAGACAGGATATGATCTCCAAGCCCCTTCCAACAGTAGCAGCACAGGATTCTAATTCAAACAGGTCCTACACAGTGTTTCTCTGCTTCACTTGTATGCTAATCAGACTTAGGAAGGAATCAGGTGGAAGCGTGGGGTGAAGAATGGTGCTCTTAATAATAAAGGCAGCCATTCTGGGACGAGGAAGTAGGCCGGGAGAAGACGGAAGTGATCCAGAAAAGACCACAGGCCGAGGAAGAGAACCACGGTCAGTCATTCTCCAGAAAGTAGGGCGACTTGTTCTTGAAGGGAGGGCCTCCGATAAGTCACGCCATCGAAAAGGACAGAAGTTTTGTTTTGTTTTGAAATTTTAGCGTGTGCCCCGCATGTGCTAACTTAGCTAGTAGTAGCCTGATGAGTAAGACCAAGGTGGCCCCTGCCCCACTGGAACTTCTAGGCTGGTATCAGTGAAGATCCTGAGAGCAGATGATGCTTGGGAAGGTTTCTTGCTATTGCATGAATCGTCACGTCGAAAGTTTTTTTTCGTGTTTTCATTCACACTGATTGGTTCGTCCATTCATTCATCCATTTCATAGGCTAATGAAATTATTCACATCCTCATTCGTTCATGTTGCCCATGAGGATTTTCGCTTTGCTAGGGTCACTGTTTGGGGGACTCAGTAGTGAGTGGACTGTAGTCCTCGCCTTTAGGGAACGACAGCTAGTGAGGGACCTGTGTCCAGGCGAACTGGTGGATGGTCTGTCTAATCTGGGCTTGCACACAGCTGTTCCCAGGTCAGAGCTACCCTGATGGTGTTCATTATACACTTCTGTTCCGCCTCAGAGGAACAGGCTAGGGAAAGTGTCTAATTGAAGTCCTAGAATAGATTTCAGCCCGAATTCTGCCTGTACCCTGGGCAGGTCATTTCTTTTCCCTGCTACGTAGTTTTCCCATTTAAAAAGTCGTGGCGAAGGGTAAGTGAGGTAAGCTCTATATAAAGCAAGTAACCCAGTTTGGGGCCATATGAAATGTCCAATTAGTCTGAGTAAGTTTTATGATTATATTATGAAAAAGGAAAATAGGGGCGCCTGGGTGGCTCAGTCGGTTAAGCCTCCAACTTCGGCTGAGGTCATGTGAGTTCGAGCCCCATGTTGGGTTCTGTGCTCCCCTCTCTCTCTGCCCCTCCTCTGCTCATGCTCTCTTTCTCAATAATAAATAAACATTAAAAAAAAAAAAAAGGAGGGGCGGCTGGGTGGCTCAGTCGGTCAAGCCTGTGACTCTTGGTTTGGGCTCAGGTCATGATATTGTGGTTCATGAGATCGAGCCCCGTGTCAGGCTCTGCGCTGGCAGCAAGGAGCTTGCTTGGGATTCTTTCTCTTCTCTCTCTGCCCCTCCCCTGCTTGAGCTCTCACTCTCTGTCCCCACCTTCTCAAAGAGAAACATTTAAAAAATAAAAAAAAATTTGAAAAAGGGGAAGTGAATCCATGCTAAGGGATTCATCTGATACATAATGGTAAGGCCATGCACACCTGCTCTAGAGCGAGGCTCAGGTAATACCGTACTGTTCACTGATAACAGGGCTTGCCAGCTGGTCTCCAGCACCAGAGAGGAACTGGGCTTGGACAATTAAGTGGTAAAGGGCAAGAAAACCGGATATTTGAGGTAAGGATAGCGGAGGCAAGGATCCACTCTTAATCAGTTCATGTTGCCACTAAGAAAACTACTGGAGGGGCACCTGGGTGGCTCAGTCCGTTAAGCGTCCAACTCTCGGTTTTGGCTCGGGTCATGATTTGACGGTTCGTAGGTTCGAGCCCCGCATCAGGCTCTGCACTCTCAGATCCCTGCACTCCCAATCCCTGCTTGGGATTCTCTCTCTCTCTCTCTCTCTCTCTCTCTCTCTCTCTCTGCCTCTGTCTCTCCACCCCTCCCCTGCTCGCACGCGCTCGCTCTCTCTCTGTTTCAAAACAAATAAATACACTTAAAAAAAAACAAAAAACTACTGGATTAGGAAATTTAAATTTGAGCCTTTCTCTCTCCTATGTTTTTCAGGGTACATAATGTTTTGATGCAGCTGCTTGCTCTACTGAGGCCATCTTGTGATGGGTTATTTTCAGCTTTTTGAGCATCATCCCTTCCGTTTGGAATGAGGCCAGAGAAGGGGGATGTTGGGGATCGGACGGGGCAGAAGCAAGAGCTCAGAGAGCTCCGAGGCATACGCCACTCAGTAAGAAAGCAGAGCGCTGTCGCCTTTTGGTGCAGTCACATCAAGAAGTCGCCAGAGTGAGAAGTGACCCTATCAAATAATTGCTGTCAAGGTGTTCTGCTTCCTGCTGCACCTCTGAAACGTAAAGAGCGTCGGGGGCCACCAGTCCCATCCCTACAAGAAAAAAAGCTGAACAGACTGATAATCCATGACTTTTCTTAGTCTATTAGAGAATTGAGACTATAGGGCAAACCGCCAGCCTGAGGTCCTGAGGGGCACGCGACTGTAGAAATTCGCACCGAGGGTCTGCGTGCCAGGAACAGAAGCTGCTGGGGCATAAACTGGTAGGAACATTTACATGGTAATTTTGATACATTGTTGGAGACTGAGTATAGGCACCTGTGAGAATAAGAAACCTCTGGGGGCTGTAGTCTTA
Source organism: Panthera pardus (assembly GCF_024362965.1). Lineage (NCBI taxonomy): Eukaryota > Metazoa > Chordata > Mammalia > Carnivora > Felidae > Panthera > Panthera pardus. The sequence continues at coordinate 10,499,972 of NW_026526721.1, read as the reverse complement.
TGTGTGTTTGCACGTGTGTGCATGTGCGTGCGTGGGGGGGGGGGCAGGGACATTCTCATCAAGTTGGCCTCACAAACTCTTCCAGGTTTTCATGGGATCCAGTATAATAACAGTGGGTCACAGCTTAAAGACACCATTTATGGAAGCGTTCTTAGGGAAGTCCAAAGACAAAAAGGGAGACAAGGACATTGGAGGAATATGAATCCTCTGGCATCGACAGCTTCGGTAAACATTATACGCAGCCCAACTACTAGCTAGATGCACATAAAATCTCACACTGAAGACCTGTTTACCTCCATTCCCATGACCCTGATACATCAGGCCCAGCTTTCAGATTAGACATAACAGGGCATATGCCAAAAGGTAAGAGAAGCAGTCTGAAGAGATACAGTTGGCATCAGAACCAGACTCAGATATGACATAGAACTTGGGAATTCCCAGACGGGGATTTAATTATGATTAATATGTTAAGGGCTCTACTGGAAAAAGGAGACCGCATACAAGAACAGGTGGGTGATGTCCTACGGAAATGGAAACTCTCAGATACAGAAGGAAATTCTGGAAATTAAAAACATTGTAACAGAGGTGGGAAATGCCTTTGACAGGTTCATCAATAGACTGGACATGGCTGAGGAAAGAATCAACAAGCTTTAAAATATGTTAGAAACTTCCCAACCTAAAAGGTGTAAAGAGAGAAAAGAAAGAAAAACCAATGCAAACAAACAGAGAAAACCCAAACAGAACATCCATGAACTCTGGGACAATTTCAGAAGGTCTGACATATGGAGAGTGGAAATACCAGAAGGAAAACAGAGAAAACAGTGGAAGAAATAATTGAATTATTAATGGCCAATAATTTTTCTTTTTCTTTTTTTTAAATTTAATGTTTATTTTTCAGAGAGAGAGAGAGACAGAGCTGGGGGAGTGGGGGAGGGGCACAGAGAGAGGGAGACACAGGATCCGAAGCAGGTTCCAGGCTCCAAGCTGTCAGCACAGAGCCTGACAACGGGGCTCGGACCAACGAACCACAGGATCGTGACCTGAGCCGAAATCAGACACTTAACTGATTGAGTCACCCAGGTGCCCCATAATGGCCAATAATTTTTCAAAATTAATGACGGACATCAAACCATAGATCTGAGAAGCTCAGAGAACACCAAGGAAGAGAAATACCAAACAATCTACAGAAACACCTTACTTAGAGAGCAAGAAGGATAAGAATTACTTCCAAGTTCTCTTCGGAAGCCATACAAGCAAAAAGAGAGTGTAGCAAATATTTAAAAAGTGTGGAGAAAAAAAACCCCAGAAAACCACCAGCCTAGAATTCTATACTCCACAAAATTCTACCTCGACAGCGAAGGAGAAATAGACATTTTCTGACATGCAAAAACTGAGGTAACTTATCCAGCACAACAGCCATGCAAGAAATGTTACAAGAAGCTCTTAGAGGAAAAGGAAAGTGTAGGTCAGAAACTTAAATTGACACAGAGCAAGGAAGAGCTTCAGGGAAAGGATAAATGAAGGTAAAATAAAGTCTTACTTTTCCTGTTCTTAGTTGATCCAAAAGATAACTGTCTGAAATGACATTAGTGATGTTAGATGTTAGAGGGAATACATATTGGATGGTCACAGCAGATGGACAAAGGATATGAGTTGCAGTAATGACAGAGTGGAAGGAATGCTGTAGTGTTATTTAATGGTGACTTCGATTCATTATACATGTGGTTTGCAAACTCTAGGGCAAACACTAAAAACGGTAAAAAAAAAATTTTTTTTTAAGTTTATTTATTTTTGAGAAAGAGACAGCATGAGTGGGGCGAGGGGCGGAGAGAGGGAGAGAGAGAGAATCCTAAGTAGGCTCCGTGCTCTCAGCACAGAGCCCGATGCGGGGCTTGAACTCACAAAATCATGAGATCATGACCTGAGCCAAAACCGAGAGTCGGACGCTTAACTGACTGAGCCACCCAGACGCCCCTAAAAACACTTTTTTAAAAAGGTGCAATTGATAGGCTAAGAGAGGATATAAAATGGAGTCATAGAAAGTGCTCCGTTAAGACCAGAGAAGGCAGAAAAAGAGGAGAAAAAGAGAACAGGTAAATAAATATAAAACAGGTATAAGCCTGGTACGTATGAATCCAACCAAATCAATAATCACTTTAAATATGCGTGTTCTAAACGCACCCGGTTAAAAGACAGGAACTGTCAGAGTGAATTAATAACAAGGCCCAACTATACGTTGTCGACAAGGAACCTACTTGAAATGTAAAGACTCGGGTTAAAAGTAAAGAGATGCACAGACACCATGCTGACACTAGGCCAAAGAAAGGCAGGGTAGCTCTAATAATTTTACGCAAAACTGGCTTCAGGAGAAGGAAAAATTTCAGGGATAAAGAGGGGAAATACGTGACGATGAATGAGTCCGATCTCTAAGAAGATGTAACCATCCTTAATGTGCGTGCACCTAACAACAGAGTGTCAAAAACCATAAGGCAAAAAGTGACTTTGAACTACAAGAGACAATAGAAAAATACTCTTCTAGCAACGGATCCATCAAGCAGGCAGAAAATTAAGGCACGTTTGACCTGAACAGTACCACCAACAAGCTTCATGCAGTGAACATTTATAGAAGATGCCATTTAACAACAGCAAAAGACACTTTCTTCTCAACCTCACAGGGAACATTCACCCAGAAAGACCACATTCTGGGCCGTAAAACACCCTTAACAGATTTACAAGAGCAGAAATCATGCACAGTGTATTCTCAGACCACATGGATTTAAAGCTAAAACGACAACGTCGACAATGGAAAGTTAGCTGGAAGAAGTATTTGGAGCTTCGACAACACACCTCTAAATAACCCACGGGGTAACGACGAAAGTCTCCAGAGAAATTAAAATGCACTTTGAATTAGATGAAAATCCAGCTGATCACAATTTGTGGGATGCAGCGAAAGCAGCGCTCCGAGGGAAATTTATAGCATCGAACGCATATATTAGAAAAGAAGAAAGATCCAGAATCGATGATCTGAGCTTCCACCTTAGGAAAGTAGAGGAAAAAGAGCACACTAAAGCGATAGCAAGCAGAAGGAAAGAAATAACAAAAATGAGGGCGGAAATCGATGAAATCGAAAGTGGCAAAGAAAATCAACAAAACCAAAGGCTGTTCTTTGAAAAGGTTAAGACGGCCCACTTTGTCCTCGGTCCTCAGACCCCCGCCAGGCCACCCAGGAGAGCCTGGCCAGAGACCCCTCTTGGTTCTGCTCTGACCAGCCACCTCTGGGGTCTTTAACGCCCACCCTCCAAACCCGGATTCCCAGCAGCGCCCCTGAGGCCAGGGTGTCTTTTCTCAGCCCAGGGCCAGGAGGTCGCCAGCTCTGGCGGCTGGTATAGTTAGAGGGCCCTTCCTTCGGCCATCCAGCTGATATCTTTAAAAGTTGCGACCTTTTGGTAACCTTTTAGAGCCATTTAAAAACAGAGACCAGACAGTTATGTATGTCATGGGGCCCCAGCATCTATTTTTAAAAGGGCCAAACCTGCTTGGTGAACATACAAACCCTTGGGGCTGTCCTGGTTTTTTTCCCTAGAGGACTTTTTTTTCTTTTCTTTCTTTCTCTTTTTTTTTTTTTTTTTTTTGCCTTCTTTCTGTTTGGAAGACGGCAAGGTGGTTCCCAGGGTGCTCTTCAGATTCACCTCAGTCATGGGGAGCTGGTGTAATGCCCTCTTGGATGCCTCCAAACGCACAACAGGATATGACTCAGGGCTCAGAGATGTGAGTCAGTTTCCAGGGTGATGTGTCAGGGCGGGCCCGGTGGTGGCTTGCGTTTCCTTGTCTGGGACCCTTGGGAAGGAAGATCGGGGCTCCCCTGCAAACAAAAGGCTGCCCCCCCCACCCCCCAGACACCCCGCACCTCCCTTCAGAACCCTGTGCTACCGGGGTTCGTGGCCCCTGGCGTTGGGTGGTTCTCTGTCCTGAAAGAGGCATTTCCCCGAAGTCCCACTGTCTTCCAGCTGTGTCCTCCCGTCTACGAGGCCTGCAGTCAACGCCACACAGCCCAAGAGGGCGGGCGGGCGGTCACCTAGAAGTGCGCCCAGGTAGCTGACCCCGGAGTGGCGACTTGTTGCTATCAGCGAAACCCCAAGATGATGTGAGTCAGCTCCCACCAGCTCTGGATCCTGGAAAAAGCGAGGTTGTGAAATAGCTCTGGTATTTGCCAACCGTTGTCTCTGCCGGCTACAGACATCTTGGTTAGTCATGTACAGCTAAGATGCCTTCATTGTTCCAGCAATTACTCTGGAGGGAGGCATCCAGCACCAAGCCTGGGCAGAGACCTGCCCGGGGATGCTGCGTTTTAAAGGCCTTCAGGGTTTTGAGGGGTCCCGTCCGGATCGGGGGGTGGGGGGGAAGGGAGGAGGGTGCGGCAGAAGGGAAGGAGGGAGCCGGAGCCCCGCGGCCACGTCTCCACCGTTCACAGCCTCCGGGACCCATGTTCCGAGCCCCGCCAGGGGAACGGTGGGGAGGCTCCGGGGCTCTGCGGTCAAGGCCACCGGGGCCGGGGCGCTGGGAATCCAGGAGGACGGCTCTTTGCAGCAGAGCCACCCCCAGCCCCTCTCCTTCCAAACCTCCGTTTCCTCATCTCTAAACTTGGGGGCAGCCGGCCTCACCTGCCTCACAGGTGTGAGCGTTAATTAATGTTTGTGGAGCCGCTTTGAGAGGCACAGATGAAAGGCGTTCTATAAACGCAAAGTGCCGGTCCTCATTAGAGTTGCCAGACGCTTCCCAGGGGAAACAGCTCAGCCCTCGCCACGAGGCCTCTCCTCTCAACGTCTGGAGAAAGGCTCTGGACTCCGGCACGGTTGTCTCCGAGGAAGGGTTTGGGGGGGGCGGCGAGTCACCGGCTCCTAGAAAAGATGGCCGTGTGGATGCACACCTGCTCTTCCCCGCCCACACTGTGTCCCCGAGGCAGAGAGAGAAAGAGAGAGAGAGAGTAGCCTTCGGTTCACACGAGGTTGGAGCCGGGGGGGAGGGGGGATCACGGTTTCGAGGGGACAGAAGGCACCTTCTAGTCCTCCTCTGTCCTCCCCCGCAGACGGATTACGTCCCCGTACTGTGTTAAGCAAACGTCCCCTGCAGACACCTCTCCCGGAAGGATTCTCTGCATCTCGGCCCCTGAACACACTTGCCAGGTCCGAACCGATTCTGCAGGTGGGCTGGGTGAACTTCTGTAAAGCCAGCCCATCTGCCGTGTTCAGATGAGTCCACGGCCACCCTGTTATTTTCCCTCCATTCTTCCATTTCCCTCTCCTCCAACAAAAATCTCAAAACACGGAGGCTAAGGATGGCTTTCAGTTCCCATCCACTCACTCTCTAGCCCCTTTGCCCTCCTCGTGGCTCCTGGAAAAGGAAGAGCCAGAAATTCCGCGTCAGCAGCTGGGAGATCTCAGGCAGCCTCTAGCTTGCGCTCGAGCCCCGGACATAGAACGAGGACCCTCACTCACAGGGGTCAAATGACAGACACCTCGAAGTGGGAGGCTACAAGCGGGAGAGACACAGCATCACCTGGCAGAGCCCAGAGCTAAAGAAACGGACCCTTTTGAGGGAACATTCCACGGGGCTGGCGCATGCTCTAAAGAGGACCGTACAGGTTTGAGCTTCGTTGGTCCACAGCACAGGGCGGGAGGCTGTCGAAGCCAAGCCACGATCCAGACTGTCGATGGGAGGCCAGGTGCCGATGAGGGGGAGCCCATAGGACTTGCCAGAGGGACATCAGTGGTCTGACCAAGCAGATTCAGGAAGAGCCGACCCTTAAGCAGATCCTATTAAGTGAGGTGGCCAAGCTTCGCTAGGGTCCTTGTGATGCCTCAGGGTGGTGGCAGGCAAGGAAGAAGAAAAGGAGTGATGCTAGGTCTGGGGCCGCGGGGGCTGCAGGGCCACCGGCCCCTCCCCCGTGAGTTGTCAGTATTGGAGAGCACGCTCTGGAGCCCAGCTCAGAACGAGATGTGGCACTCAACGGCTAGCGGTCCTGTCATTCTGCGGCCTGGCTTCCTCGGAGACCACTCCATCCAGCTCTGCGGCCCCCGGCCCTCCGTTGTCAGCATGCCGCCCTCCAGCCGACAGCCGGCCTCCGACACATCTCTGGTGGGGGACACAGAGGCAGCACGGGGCAGAGATACCTGGAGGCCGCCCTCGCTGCCAGCCCGGTGGTGGCTTTCCCGCGGTGCGTGCTCCCGGCTGCAACCCTAGATTTCACCTCAGTGCTCGTGTGGTTTTGTAGAACGTTACGACTGTTGGGCAGATTTTAGAGGGGCTGAAGCCGTTCAGGCAGCCTCTGTGTCTTCTCCCATGTAGCACAGGCCCTGCTGCGTCCTTACTGGAATTTTAGGCCGGACACTTCTGGTTTTACGCAGCAAACTCTGAAGCATGGCATTCTAATAAAATCAGGAGTCCTAGGGGCGCCTGGGTGGCTCAGTTGGTCGGCTCAGGTCATGATCTCGCGGTTTGTGAGTTCGAGCCCCACGTCGGGCTCTGTGCTGACAGCTCGGAGCCTGGAGCCTGCTTCGGATTCTGTGTCTCCCTCTCTCTGACCCTCCCCCGTTCATGCTCTGTCTCTCTCTGTCTCAAAAATAAATAAACGTTAAAGTCAGGAGTCCTATAGATGGGGAAGCAAGAACGCGACACAATATGATCTGGAGAGTGCTGGCAGGGGGCGGAATGGAGGCTTGATGAGCCTTCCGTCTGTGTGGCCCCCAAACGTTTCCAGGATTTGGGACCCGCGGCCTGGGGCTGTCCCTCAGGGAGTCGAGAGGGCCTGAGGAAGAGCATAGCAAGGGTGTCTGGGAGCCTGAGAGATTAGGGCTGAGCCCGGACTCACCCTTCACTCACCGTGTGCTCGGGCAAGTGACTTAATCCCTTGGAGACTCAGTTTCCCCAGCCATGAGCTGCAAAGTGCCCTCGAGCCCCCTCCCCGGGGAAGACGCGGTTTCACGGTGAGCCCGTGCGAGGCTCCAGCAGGCTGCACGCGGCAGGTTACTGAGAGGAAACAGAAGCCCTTTCTCCTGCCGAGCACCAGCCGCCTTCACGGGGAGCACCGTGCCACCTCCCGCCACCCCGCCCTGCCGGCCGCAGCACCGAAATCCAAAAGCCGAGCTTGGCCAAGGGAAGGCGCATTGTGCTTTCACCTCCCGAGGCGGGACTCCCGTTGAGGGGCGGCAGCTCTTTGCTAAAGAGCTCCCATTCCGTGCTCCCAGCCTGAAGCAGAGAAGAGTAAGTTTCCCAGGCTGAAGGGCCTGGCCTCCTTCCATAAACTGCTGGCTCGGTGTCTGCTTCAGCCTTCTTCTGTTTTCCTCGCGCTCGCTCCTGTCTGGGCCGTCCCGCCGTGACTTTTCTTCCCCTACCTGCACCCCGTGCTTCTTGTTTTCCTTTCCCACCCGTCACGCCCGGCTGCAGGAATTCCCAGCCGGGAGGCCAGCGCCCTGGGAGAGCCGCCCCTCGGCCCCTCTAGCACCTGCCTCCCAGCAGGTGTGGGGCGATTCCCGGCCATCCCTTGGCCTCCAGTGCTCTGAATGGACATAACCATGAACTTCTCCCTCTTGAAGGGCACTGCCAATTCCACTGGGCCTCGGACCCTTCAATTCTCCCACTCTGCCATGTCGGAAATAACGGCAGGCCAAGGGCACAGATTCTCTTCACGTGAGAGGGGCGTTCCTTCCCCCCCGCCCCACCCCCGGCCACCCTTACCGGAGACACAAGACATCTATGATTCACGGATCGCCTGTCTTCCGCTGGTGGTCTCAGAGACACAGCAGGATAGAGCTCAGCATCATCTTTCATTCCTAAAGCGCAACATGCTCCTGACCCCACCAGCTCTGGCTTATTTTTCACAGACCTGTTTTTGGAGTGTTCGCTGCACTTCTTAAGTTCAAGGCTTCTCCATTCATAAAAAATCCACCCCCCCCCCCCCACAAATGGCTCTCTAATGCTGCTCTTTGTTTCTCGGCAATTGCTAAAGTATTGGGCTATTTGCCATCGGAGCGACACAGTGAAGAAGAACAACCCCAAACAGTTTCCTTAAAACGAACAGGTTCCCCCGCTAGTTTCTTTTTTTTTCTAAAGTTCACTTATTTTGAGAGAGACAAAGCGCAAGTGGGGGAGGGGCAGAGGGAGAGAGAGAGGGAGAGAGAGAATCTCAAGCAGGCTCCGTGCTGTCACCGCAGAGCCCGACGCTGGGCTCGATCCCACAAACTGTGAGATCACGATCTGAGCCGAAATCAGGAGTTGGATGCTCAACCGACTGAGCCACCCGGCCGCCCCGTCCCATGCTGGTTTCGAGTTCTTCAGAATAACTGGGTTCCTTTGGCTTGTGAGCCAGGGGGACTTGCTATCAATTTCCCCTGCGGTAGCGGGCAGCCCCCTCTTTGGTCTGATGCCTCCACCGCAGCCCTCTCCCCCACCTGGGCACGAGCTCCATGCAAGAGGAACTGGTTCACTTAAGTCTGGAGCGGCTCCGCACCCCCCAAAGGACTGACCTTCACGTGAACTAATTGGGACTGCAACAGATTAGTAACACAGGTTGTGGAGGTGCGCTTCTGCTGCATAAAGGAGACCTTTGAAGATAAGAGCGGTGTGCTTTCACAAGCTCATCCCTGGTGCTCTGAACAAAGGACACAAACTAATAAAGTCAGATTCATCTAGGGGCAATCTACACTCGCAGAGGAATATCACCCCAAACGGATTCAGAAAGGCAAATGGAAATCTGCCGGAATTCTTTTAAACTCCCAACACAGATCTCGATTTAAAAAATGACACACACACACAAAAACTCTTGGTAATAAGCAGACCTCTGATGATCTAAAGATCCACAGTTTCATTTATTGACTTAGAGAAAGTAAATGGCATTTCAAATACAACCTTCATACTTTAATAGATGAGGTCACCCTGAGAAAGATGATACTGAGCCCGGCGGTGGGAAACCTCCCTCCAGAGAACGGCTTTGATTTACAAGGTCAAGGAAAGCTTTCTCGGAGAAGCAATAGGTTTTTCAGTGACTTGGGACTAACATGGAAGAATTTAGAAAAAAAAAAAAAGTAGAGTTTGAGACAGCAGACTAGGAAACTCTTGCTCAACAAAAGGGATGACCTGCGGCGAGCAGGAGTGAAGAGTCAAAACTGATTTGCTACCAACTACAGACCCCTGAGATCCGCCCCCTCGTGGCAGGCATCGAGGTCCTGTGTGGACGGCGAGATCTTTGTGAGTTTCCCAGACTGGCCTCAACAGGGGCTGTTTCTCCTGCAGGGGACATCGGGCAGTGTCTGCAGATATTTCTGGGCGTCACAACTGGGGTGAGGGGTGCTACTGGCGCCTAGAGGGTGGGGGGGCCAGGGGTACTGCTACACATCCTGCAAGGCACAGCATGCCCCTCCCCCACGGCAGAGACAGATCCGGACCCACGTGTCAATGGCGCCTTAGGAAAACCCAGCCCGGGGTAGGCACGCACCCCAGGCACAGCACAGATGAAACCGAGGGGTGTGAGGAGATAAGGGGTGTGGTGGGAACCTTCCGGAGCCCTTGTGGGAACCAGGGTCGCCGGAGGCCATTTGTCTGCCTGCGCGGCATCAGCAGTCACGCCGTGCCCAGGGAGAATTCTGTCCCCACGCCAGGATCTGGGACGACTCTTTCTCACAGTCTCGTGGCCCAGCATCCAGACTCGGAGCTGGCACGCCGCGTCCTGGGTGAGACGCAGGTGTAAACGACCAACGAGATCACTCCCGAGCTGACCGTCGGCTTTGCCACCTGGGAAGGGACAGGCTACTGCTTGCCTTTCCCAAGCTTCCCGGGCATGAGTCACATGGAACTAGATAATGATGCAAATCACTGTCAACATTTCTAAGGTTTCATTCCAACGTCTCATGGAATGATAGTGCAGAAAGCAACCTCAGAGCCTTTCTGAGCCAGCCCCGTTTCAGAGAACACTGAAGCACAGACAGGTAAAGTGGCTCTCTCTGTTCTCCAGGGCAGGCCGGTGACAGGGCAGGGACAGACCTTCTGGCTCTTTGTAGAGTGCTGGTTTTTACTATGCGATCATTGAAGCCATTACTGCTCCCCTGGTCTCGTTACCATATGCTAAACACACACACAAAAAACCTAGTCTGGACTTCAAAAGGAAGGAAGGAAGGAAGGAAGGAAGGAAGGAAGGAAGGAAGGAAGGGGCTGGATATAATTGCTGAGCACAGAGCCCAGTGGACACAAGGGAGGGGATACCTTTTCCTGCTTACACGTCTGGGATTCTGAGCTCTGCGGGGCTGACTGGGAAGTCCTTACACCATTTCTGTCTCCTTTCTACCCCGAAACGAAGCCCAAACAGCCCCGAATCTCAAACGAAAGTCGGTGTCTATGGCCATGAATTCATGAGCGACCCAAGTCAAAATCAGGGAGGGAAGGTATCACTTCCCCCCATGGCCCCCGTGTTTTGGGGTGTTCGTGGGGAGGAGGCAGGCTTCCAGAAACCAGGAGGTGACAGCAAGGATCCCACCCTCGCCCTGGTTCCGCCTTTCCTTCTAATGGCCTTAAACCGCCAAGTGACTGCAACGCGCCGATTTTAAACCCTTTTATGGAAAGCGCCATACCCTTTCCTGCTCACATCACTTAAAATAATGAGCTAGCCGCACTTGTATTAGTCTGTCTTTCAAGTGGATTAAATTCACGGTCTCGTTCTCCTCCAGTCTCGCAGGCTTTGGCCTGGCTGTCTGAACCTCCAGATTAGACCAAGGAGCACACGCCAGACAGCAATGAAACGCAATTACCTAGGCAAACTTTTGAAGGATTCGAGCCCTGGGGCACAGGCTGTTTACGAAAGACTAAAAGCACCGTTTGTACTGAGCAGGACCAATTGCCTGCGTCTTTTTGAGTTCTGGATCCTGCCTGCCGCTGGACTCCAGGCAGGATTTCTAGGGGCCAGATAGCATCAGGCTTCTGTCCGCACCTCTGCACCTCAGGGTCTCTGCTCTGTTTTTCAACAAGAAAATGCAAGTACCAACAAAAACCTATTCTAACATCTCCTTTTGTGTTCATGGACTCTCTCTCATTGGTTTATTATTATTATTATTATTTTTTTTTCGTATTGTGTACCACCCTGAAAAAAGGGCAGCAAGAAATCATCCTATAGCCACTTGGCTCTGTAACGTCTTTGGAGACGAACAACCTTTCCCACAAACAGGAGCTTCCCGTCTTTGGGGGGGGGGAGAAAAAAAAAAAGAACAAAACAGCAAACCAGTCTCAACGACACGTCCAAAGTACTTTCCCCTTGACTGGGACAAAAGAGGCTTTCGGAGGAATTGAGGGAAGAGGAGGTGAAGAAAGCGAAAGGGAGGTTGACGGAGAAGGGTGACAAATGGCCTGCCCCCCGCTGGCCCACATTCTGTTATTTTTGCAGATAGGCCGGCGGGCCCGCACACACCAGCTGAAGCCCGTGATTCAATGGCACAAGGCGGGATGGGAGGAGGGGGCTACTTGGCTTTTCTCATCCACCTCAGGCACAGAATGAAGCCACTGGGCACGGAGGGGGTGGCTGTTTCAGTGCTGGGGGACCTGAGGCCCTGAGGCCCGTCGATGGGTCAGTCGGTGGGGGAGAAAAGAGGCTTGGTTCGAGGTGGCCAGGGTGGAGGGCCACCAAGGTCAGGAGTGAACTCGGAAGTATGGGCTCGGAAAGTGCCAGAACCAGGAAGAATCAGGAATGCTTTGAGGGAAGGAGGCGACCCCTGGACGCACCCGAACATGGGGGCTGGGCCAGAAGGCAGGTGTCTGGGAGACAGCAGGGACACAAGAGCGGCTGGCCTGGCGGGGGGTGGGGAGGCAGCAGAAGGAGAGGGCAGCTCACCAGCTTCAGAGAGCAGGGAGCTGTAGAAGGTATGGGGTCACGGGGTCAAGGAGCACAGACACTTCCCACCTTCTTCCTTGTAGCAAGAGGGAAAGGGGTGGGCGTGTTGACACCTGGGCGGGACCACCTGGGCTCCCTCCCTCAGGCCCCCAGCCGGGCTCTGGGAGGCCGAGGAAGAGTCCATCACCGAACCAAGAAGCAAGGCTCCACCCTAGCACTGGTGCTTTGGGAGGAAGGAAATCATTCCGGGAAGAACATTTTAGAATTGAGAGTAAAACCGGTTACTAACCCGTTTTGACCTGCTGTCCCCAGAGCTGGCACAATCTTCCTCAGGGACTGCCGCTCACCCCTTACCCTGGAGATCTGGGCTGGGGCCGCGGGGGTCTGGCGGAGGAGGAGAGACGCTTCCTGCCTGCCGGCCTGCAACTGTGAGGCGAGCCTGTCGCTCTCGGCACCGTGACTGGAGATGAGGGCGACAGGATGCAGGTGTTCAGGGCTGCGGGGATGCTTGGGAAGCATCTCATCAGTCGGTTTTGATGATCTCAAAGCACAGAGGGAACTCTCGGGTGCTCGTTCCCGGGAGCCCATGACAGCCGGGGTGGCGGCAACGGGTACCCCACTGGGTAACAGTGGAGGGCAAGGCATGGAGATTTGGTGGAGTGCCAGGCCCTGATGGATGGGACCAGGAGTAGAGAAGCGGGGCCGGGTGCATCATCGGAGGGCAGGAAGATGTCCTGGAGGAGATGGGGCAGGCCAGGCTCCCTGAAGGAAGGCAGGACAGGGGAGACGGGGGGTGGGGGGAGGGTTGTTGAGAGGCCAGAGGAGGGGGCAGGTGAAGGCAGCAGATCGCAGCGACCTCAGTGCTCCAGCCCTCTCCCCGCTCGCTGGGTGCACGTTCGGTCACCTCAGAGCACGGATGGCTCAGGAGGGGAGTGGAAATCTTATGGCCCAGAGCAAGGCACGGCAGGAGAAGGAGCTAAGAAACCAGTGGGTGAAGTGATCTCAGTAGGAGCATCTGTGTCGGGTCCCCCTTGGCCATCAGAGGGCTTGAAAGGCCACATCTGCTTCCTCGGCCACCATCCCCCGCAGGCGATGCGTTCAGACAGAGGGGCCTCAAGGAGGAGGCTGTGCCCACTCTGGCCTCCCCGGAGGCCATGGTCTTAGCAGTGACGCCCCCTCCCACGGCACAGGCTCCTCACGTGTGTTGTCACTCAAGGTCACATACAAGGGGTTCGAACCCAGGCAGGAGGCAGCCGGAAGTTCGCCAGGTTTTCTATCACTCATTGCCGCTTCCCAGGCCTCATTCTGCTTGCTGCCTCTGAAAGAGTCCTGGGGGGAAGCTGGCCGACATGCATATGGAGAGACCGGGGGTGGCTGAGTTCAAAGGGATGCGCTCTAGGAAAAACGGATGGGTCCACTTCGTCCCCAAAGTCTCAGGTCTCAGATAAAGCAAGCAGCGTGCACATTTTCCTGCTGTGCCTCTGAGGCTGAAGCTAGCGCCTGAGTCGTTTTTCGGAGGTGAAAGGACGGGGCCCTGACCGTCTCTGGTGGGAGGACGAGCAGAACGGAGTGACCACTGGCACCCAGATGCCTCCCTGCTCAAGTCCGAGCCTTGCGAATCGAGAAGGAAGCGGAGAGATTCACTGAGCTACTCCAGCCCCCAAAGACGGGACAGTTGCACGAGAGGGGTCACTGGGTGCTGGCGTGGGGCCTACGGTGGGGTCTGGCAGGAAAGGGTTGCTTTCTTAACTCCCGGAAACTCTTCTCTTGACTTTCATCCCACATTGTGCGGTCCTATGCAAAGCAAGTCATTTCAGGGTGGCTTTGACCGAATAATGATCACTCACGGCCATCAGCCTTGAGGGCTGCTGACCTGGGCCCAGAAGAGGTCCTGCCCAGTCGCTGCCTCGGGTCAGGATCTCTGGAGAGCAGGATTTGCAAAGGGTCCACAGACGTTTAAGAGCTGGTGGCCCACTGGCGTTCTAACAAGGGACAGGAGGGACAGGAGGGACACAAGCTTGCCAGTTCATCAGTGAGTAACACAGAGCTGGGGAACACTTCCCCTCTGCCTACTGCCCCAGTCACTGAAACGTCAGCAATAGAAGGGAAAAACAAGAAGAGAAAATCCTTCCTGCACAGACCCCTTCGCGTGGAAAAAGCTCAGATTTCAGCTACCCGCCCCCATGCCCCCCACCCCCACCCCCGCTTCTCCACGGTGTTGTTCAACCCCCTCGATGACTGGGAATTTATTCTCCAACGGGCCTCAAGCTCCCTGTTTTGCAGTAGGAAATTCTCCTTCATAAGAGGGCTACTGTTGGTATTGTTTGTTTGTTTTTAATTTCCAAAAATAAGGAAAAGTTTATAAAATGGGGGGGGGGGAGGTGGGCAGGGAAGAGGGGGAAGGAGAGGGCAAGGGAGGCAGCTGACCCCAGCATTTCCCAGTCTCGCCTTGGCTTCTCCCCAGCCCCAAGGTCCCCCCCCCCCACCCTCTGTTCTGAACGTGAAAAATAAGCAGCCTGAGCCGCCTTGACTGGAGATGTGTCTAACAAGGCCCTCATTGTCTCAGACAGGTGTGAGATTGGACTTGATCTGAGGCCAACACCTCCAGTCCCGGAGCCAGCTCCGTGAGCTGAAAACATGCACCAGCCCTCCAGTAATACCACTGCAGCCAGCCAGAGTCTCAACAATTTAAGGCTTAACACACACAACATAAATCAGTGAAGGATGGACCAGCCGACCGGCAGCTTCTTGGGCGGATGCCTGCAGACTGTCTGCAGATCAGACCCTGCCTGTTTGGGTTATTTGAGACCATTTTTTTTTTTTTTTTTTTATAATATAAAGAAGAGAAACTGGGTGGAGCAGTGCACAGGCACACTGGTGTTTGCCCTATCTTGTTCCAACAGCCCCTCTTTCACATAAGTGCTGTTTTGCAGGGACTTCTTGGGAAGCTTCACTTTGCTGTGTCCTAATACGAGAATGTGTCCCAGCTGGGGAGGATGGGCGGGAAAGCTGGGCACGTGAGTATAGCAGCTGGCTGTGTGATCTCCGGCAAGTCGCTTAACCTCTCTGGGCTTCCAGTGTCTCCCCTATTGAATGAGGCGGGGCGGGGCGGGGCGGGGTGGGGGGGGCTGGCCATCTCATTCTCGTCCGGCTTTCTAGGATTCACTCATTTCCGCGGTCAGAAGTTCAAAGTCACTGTAAGCACTGCCCAAACCAGGGGACATCGTTCCCCTGGCTGGGAAAACTTCCGACACCACCGAATGCTATGTTTCCGAATGGCTCTGTTCTTCTGAGCAACAAAAAGGGCCATTTCCCAGCATTTCCTTCATCGCCCCCTCTTCTGGTCTGTTCTTCAGAAACCTGTGGTTCTCGGACCAGCCCTGAGAACCTCCAGTGCGAGGCCTGGAGCTTAAGCACCCCCCCCCCCACCCCGCCCAGGGCTATGGTCATAACTCGTCAAGAGTCAGGCACTGTGGGAGGCGAAGCCGGGAGGGCCGGTCCACGTGCTTAGTCAGTGCAGGGCCTCAAGTCCCTGCTTCTCTTGATTAACCCTTAACTAAGGTGCACATAGGAGAGGTGACCACCAATGCAAGGGAGCCCGGAAGCCACCCTCGATTCAGCGCCTCTGAACACTTGGTATCTGCCCACGGGATTCCTGTGAAGGCCCTGGGTGGCTCTGGTCTTGCCGTCTGTGACCCTGACTCTGAAATCACGGCGGTGGCCAATCGCAGGGACGCCTGTGTCTGGCCCTAGCTCCCTCGTCCGCGCGACCTAGATGCAGAAATTGGCAGCGGTGTCCTGAACTGGGACACGGGACTGTCACTGAGCACCCGTCCCCAGCACCCCCCCAGCCCCGGCTTTGCCGAGTTCCCACAGCTGTGGCTGCCCGGCCCCGCCCCCAAACCCTCGCACACCTGTCTGCAGGCCTCCTCTTGGCCCGCCAGCCCAAGCCGCCAGCAGGCTTTCAAGGCCCGGGCCTGTGGGCGGAATCGGCCCAGGGAGGTATTTACTTAAAATCACACAGGAAGGTGAAACTAGGTTCAAAGAAATCCTTTTGTAGATGGTTCGTTAAAAATGCCAAAGAGGCTGACCATTCACATTCTCTGAATGTGTCCGATTCATGCAAGTAAGGGACGGGTCGGGGTTCATCCGCGGCTGCTGCCCACGTGGGCCCTGTGGTCACGGAGTGTCCCGTCAGCCCTTCTGCAGCTGTCTGCTGTCCCCCAGGGAGCTGGGCTGGGGGGCGCTCTGTGGGGCTGAGAAGGACACAGGGTGGCCTGGAGACGGGTATCCTAGCCTTGCCTTTTCGCAGAACCCCTACACAAGTGTGGAATTGAGCATTTTGCAAACGGAGACACAAAGAAGCACAGGATACGGGACCCGACCGCGCGGCCCATCGTCTCGTTGAGGAGGCCGCACACTTCTAGAAAAGGGCCGCGGAAGGCAGAGCAGGATTACGTGTCCTAACGAGGGTTCCATACCCTATATTCCGTGGCCACCTCCGAGGCGGGCCGGACCAACGGGATGAGCACCGGACCAGGAGTCCCAAGACTTGGGAGTTCAGGTCGGCCTCCGACTAGGCCAATCCCTGTGATTCCCTGGGCCTCGGGTGTCTCATGAGTAAAATAAAGGGCACGGAGCAAAGAAGAATAAGGTCCCTTTCAGCTACAACAGTTTGCCGTTCCCACTTGACCTTGTGGAGCAGCAGTTATGGGCTCTCCTGTTGGGAGTCCACCCAAGGAAACGGGACAGGACTCGAAGACCCTACTGAAACCACCACAGACAGGGCTCCTGTCCTCCTGCGGAACAAGGAGACACAAGGCGAGTGTCACAGAGTGGCTGTGTGGCTCATCCGAACCGGGCAGGATGGACGGATGTGTGACACCCTGGTGACATACCACTGCCACCAGCACGAGGACAATAATAGCGTTAAGAGCAAAGCAAATGACACCAACCACTTATTTAGTGGGCGCTGTGCTTAAACCCTTGACGAAAATATACCTCAATCCCTGCGGCAAACTCCTGACGTAATAGGAGTAAATGCACGCGACGCTCCCTGCGGGCCGGGCATATGGATGGTAACTCATTTGTCCTCACAGCTCGCCGGTGAGTCAGGTGCTAATATCACCGCGCCCATTTTACAGATGGGGAGCAGTGGAACAAAGGACTTCAGTAACTTTTGCAAGGTCACATAACTGGGAAGCAGCCAACCTGGGATTGGAATTCCAAAGTCCGTGCCCACTATCCGCCATATAGCTTTTAGTGCTGATTTATAGATCCAGATTCTGCTTTCCTGAGAAAGTGCATTCTTGGGGGGGGGGGACAGGGGGGCTCCCGTGTTTTTTTCTGAGTCTCTTCTGATGATAAGATGGGAGGAACAGCTGTATCTGCCCTGTCTTGACATCTCCAGGCCGCTGTGTCTCTGTCTGAGGGAGCCATGAATGACCAGGGAGAAAGTTTGAAAAATAAGAGAAACTCCTTATAGACCCCCTAATGTATCCACCGCCCCTGCCCCCGCCCGCCCCCCTCCCCCAAGGCGTGAAAGAATCAAATGAGGAAATCGGGAAGAGATTCTGGAATAAGACTAACAAGATTTCCTCTCCCGTCCACCTGAATTGGCCATCGGTAATTTTGCACAAATTCAATTTTAAAGTCATGCTTTGTAATTTGTGGAAAATCATATTAAATTAAACAGATCCACGTCTGGGCAATGACTTGTCTCATTTAGCAACATATGGTGCCTCAGAAAGCTCGATCCCACAGCAAAAATATTACCAAAAATAGAAGAAAAGAAAGAAAGAAAGAAAGAAAGAAGGAAAGGAAAGGTGGCCTTTTAATCATAAGCAACCGAGTAGAGGTGTTCCGGAACATCCCTACCGGTTTCCCTGAGAATGTTCGGCACGACCGGTAATCTCCAGGAGCTGCAGTAGCCAGAATTACAGAATATTAGCGTTGAAGACCAGGTCTGTAATTGCTTATATGAGACGGGGGGACCTGGGATTGGCAGTAAAGGGAACGGCGGGAACTGATCACGTGGAGGCTGTGTGCCTGTGCGGGCCCACTAGGCGGGACCCTCAGGACCGTGCCCTGCGCCTCATGGGTGACAGGTGGTGGGGATTACATGAACCAACGACAAAACCATGGGATCCATTCTGTTACTGCCTTTGGTACACGCGTGAACCAGGCAGCGCCCTCGTCATAATTCACCGCAGTCTGCTCCAATCACAACCCCAGCATAGACGCCGTCACCAACCTAGGCCGCAGGTTCAAAACCGGCGGGGGGCGGGGGGGGGGGGGGGCGGCGACATCACTGCGCGTTTCCAAAACTTGTGCTTTCACCCCGAAGACACCAACCCTCTCGGACCAGCCACAGAATCACGGCCGAGAATTCGGGCAAATGACGGTTCTACAGAGCTGGCAATCTACAACAACGTCCGGATGAAGATGAACAGACCTCGAGAGGGGCGATCTCAATAAACCACTTAACGGGCAGAAATGCCGAGGCGAGCCCTTGAGCTTGTGCTGACTTTTCCAGATATTTTAATAACTTTATCATATAATTTGCCATCTGATCTTACAGAGAGATGGGCTAATGCAGTGTGAGTGGCCACGCTGGGCACAAACCCCGTGAGACTTAATGAAACAACCACGTTCACTTCCCCTTGTGCAACCTGCAACTCCAAAGAGCGCTATCGCTGGTCAGGTTATTTCTTCCTCCCTTTTTACCTTGAGAGCTTCTTCGACCTCCCCCACCCCCGCTCCTGCAGGTCAGCGTCCACATGCGAGGTCCTGAATCTCTGGTATCAAAAACATTGTTGGTTTTGTCGTTGGTGGGAGTTGTTGGCTCAGCGTAAGCTCCCTGGGTCTTGGGTCTGGCCTCGGGGTGACTCAGTTGAACACATAAAGCTGTAAGTAAAGACAGTTCCTCCGTGGGAACCAGCAAGTTATAGATCTGGGAGATTTAAATGTCCCGGATGGGTGAACTGCTCACGCCCAGGGTGGTGCCGACGCAGAGGCTTTCTCTAGGGATGCTCTGCCTTTACGACATCACTGGTGGCCACACCCAAAGCCCCACAGCAGAAGGGTCACGGTGCATCGTCCCCCTTCCTCCCAGCGGGACTGGGCTCGCCACCCCAGCAGCCCAAGTCTTGTTCAGCGCGATGATCGCACTGACTTATGGAGGCGTAGATTCAGTAATGTCGGCTGGAAGACCAAGACGGTGAGCAGGAACGAGCTCCGTGTGTGTCCGTGCTGTGTGTTTTAAAGCTCAGGTTTCACGGCCACTCGACAGCCATGAGGTGACATGAGACGCGTTGGTCAGTTCTCTCCCACCTCCTCCCCCAACTCGTCCACACTCCCTCCAGGCGGACAAACAGGGGGTTCCATCTTACAGAGAATCCCCTTTATGAAAGGGTAAGAGTCCAGCTTTGGCTCAGGTCATGATCTCACCGCTAGTGGGTTCGAGCCCCACGTCGGGCTCTGTGCTGAGAACTCAGAGCCTGGAGCCTGCTTCGGCTTCGGCTTCCGCGTCTCCCTCTCTCTCTCTGCCCCTCCCCTGCTCGCGCTCTGTCTCTCTGGCTCTCAAAAATAAATAAACATTAAAAAAAAAAGAAAGGAAAAAAAAATCAACTAGGTATGAAGTACTCCCCCCCACCACCCCCCTCCCCGCGGTCAATCCTCAGGCGTGCACCAAAAAAACAGAAAATAAGCATGACTGGCCAATGTTTGTTTTTCGGGTGAGTTCTATACCGTTTCTTGAAATTATTTTGTTTTATTTACTGTGGTTGGTAACTGAATCTCTGGTATCAAAACATAAAATGTTCTGCCAGAAAGAGATTATGGAAGAAAGGTCTGTGGAAAGAAACTGGGTTTGTCAGTGAAGATTTTATTTACAGGTGTTTTGCAATCCGTCCCTTTAATCTCCATAACAATTGGGCTGTTCTGCTTTGGAGGCAGATTATTGTTCAATAATCGGAAAGCTCCAGAGGGGCGAAGGCTACGGACGGACGTAAAATGGGAGGATCTGAGACAACTATGTACCGAGGCAGCTCCTGAGGTCTGAGAAGCCCTGGGTACACTTTCCCCCAAAAGGCCTGACAGTGAGGCCCCGAGGGCCAGAGAGGAATAAGGAGAGGCAGAAGTCGTTAGGGTTCCTCAGCATTATTTAAATCCCATGTGCTTTTAAACAGCCCCTGAAAGAACTGAATTACAGCAGGGCCTGCCTTGCCGCTCCGCGATGTGAGGAAAAATAACGCCCATGAGTGAAACCAGCTCAGTTTGGGGAACCACCCCGTACAAGAAAGCACAGTAGCTCTCTAACCCAGACCCTGCTTTGCTACCAGAGAGTATGGTTTGTTCCTCCCTGGGTGCAAACTTTGGGCAAACTTGGACACGACTTCGTGGCCGTAGTCAAAGTTTCTTTTTTAAATATACAAATGTGAAAGGCTATCTTCGGGTGATTTGTAAATTTGGGATTATGGGGCATGCAAAGTGAATCGCCAGCCTTTCGAAATGTGTGTCCGGTCAACAATGCCTTGCCATAAAGCCATTTTTCAAAGAGAGGCAGCTTGTCCCAAATGACAGTGACACGCCTAGCTCTGGGGAGGCCCAATTCTTGAGTCCGTCCCAACTGGCTGGCTGTGGTCTTCCTGTCGTCTTCTGAGCCCATGCTTACCACCATCCACAGCGTCATGAGCTGTTGGGGGCGAGGGCAGAGGGCACCCGGGCCTCCAGTCTGCTGGTGTGCGTGGTTCCCATGAGACAGGGCAGAGATCCCCCCGGCCTTTCCCTACCTAGCACTGCTGGCCCTCTGGTCCCATCTGCCTACGTGCGCTAGGAAATGTTAAGAAATGTCTGACTTCACATAAAAAAAAAAAAAATCCTATGTTTTCCTGCCTGGGAGATAAAAGTACCATGATACTGAGTTCCAGCAACGACGGGCTGACGTGTTGGCCAGAAGAGATGATGGAGGCATTTAACGTGAGACACTGTGTCCATATGTCCCCTGCCTAAAATATCTGCTCTGGGGGGTGGACGCAGCAAAGTTATTTCTAGACTCCTCTGCGGCCTCCTGTCCTTTCTACTTTGGTGTAATTGCTAGAATGGTGCCCACTGGCCCTTCCCCCTCCCCTTCCCACCCCCCCCCCCCACCGCCGCCCCCAACCAAAAAACGTGTGTCCATGTTCTGAGCCATAGACCCGTGAATGTGATCTTATTTGGAGAAACAATCTTTGCAGATGTGATTCAGTGAGAAGAGATGAGATTCTCCTGGTTTATCTGGGTGGGGCCTAAATCCAGTGACAAGTGTCCTCATAAGAGACAGAAGAGGGGGATGACACAGACAAGGAGGCCGTATGAAGGTGAAAGGGGAGCCTGGAAAGGGAGAGCCAGGAGCCGAGGAACACCCGGAGGCACGGATTTGCGTGCTCGAGACGGGGGGAGGGGCACAGAGAGAGGGAGACAGAGGATCCCCAGCAGGCTGTCCACACCGTCAGCACAGAGCCCGAGGCGGGGCTTGAACTCACGAACCGTGCGATCACGACCTGAGCCGAAATCAAGAGTGGGATGCTCAACTGACTGAGCCACCCAGGCGCCCCTAACGGTTTTAAGTGTTTTCCATGGGCTGAATCTACGGCTCACCGCTTCATGCTTCACGATGGTCCTAGAATCTCCAAGCATAATTACTGCTCTTGTTTTGCAGGTGGAGAAACTGAGGCTTTAAGTGGTTAAGTAACCTGCCAGAGGTCCCAGAGCAATACACGGTAGAGGCCGGGGTCAGGCCAAGGTGGGCTGTCTGTTGAGCCTTCACTCGTAGCCACTGTGCACTGTCTTTCTAAGCCGTTAGGTCCTCAGCTCAGCTCTCCCTCTCGCCATTTAATCATCGGTACCACGGAAGTGCTCCAGCTAGAGTTTTATTAAAACCTTGCTCTTCTGAGCAAAAACTCTGTATGTGTGCGTGCACCCACACACCCGCGTGCCGGCCTGTAGATTACCAGAATGAGGGGGCTGTTCAGAACATATCAAATCCTCAGAAGGAATATTCTATCCTTAAGATCAGGCCCTAGAGTGAACCCTTCTTTCTTGTAATTAGAAAAGCATTAGAAGGAAACCAATTTGACAATAAATTTCATATATTAAAAAATAAATAAGTAAATAAACCCATCATTCATACCAAAAAAAAAAAAAAAGCATTAGAAGAGCATTGCCAACACGCTCTGGAAGACACGGTCCGATCCCCTTGAACGACATCCATGAAAACGTTTGGTCTGAAAATGTAGTCCCGCTAAAAATGTGGTTTATGATTACGGGCGCTGACAGCTCACGAGGTCGGCGGCTCCTTTGAAGGGCTGGTTTATTAAGTACTTAGCTGTGCGGTGCTTGTGAATACATCGCAGGCATTTTGAGCCGTGCCGTTCGAGGGGGTTCTGTGTCGCTAACCATGCCTCGCCATCAACAGAGCGCGAGAGGAACTCACAGGCCGCGAATGGAAATCAGGGGTGATAGACATACGGTAGCCACATTCAACTCAAGCTACAATGGCGCAGGCCTTACGGCCTTTTGCTCAAGGAGAAAACAGACTTAGCTTTCTTCCCATCCCCCTTTCTCTTTTTCTGCATGTCTACGACGCGATTCATTGATATGAGCTTTTCAAACTTTCCTTAAACCTACAGTTTACATTGCACCAGCCAAGAACATGGGAAACAGTAAACTGGGTTCTCAATTCCTGCCTTGAGAATGCTTTCAGCTCTGTTAACTCTAACCCCTCCGCCTGCTCCTGAGAAGAGAGGACAGGACACAGCAGTGGCACCTGTCAGCTCGCTCACCCACACGTTAACTCTTTTTTTTTAAATTATTATTATTTTTTTTACATTTATTCATTTTTGAGAGACCGACAGAGACAGAGCACAAGCGGAGGAGGGGCAGACAGACAGGGAGACACAGAAGCCAAAGCAGGCTCCAGGCTCCGAGCTGTCAGCACTGAGCCCGACACGGGGCTCGAACTCACAGACGGCGAGATCGTGACCTGAGCCGAAGTCGGACGCTCAGCCGACTGAGCCGCCCAGGCGCCCCTCACAGGTGAACTCTTCATTCTGTATCCTTTCCACTGTTTTCCTTTTCCCTCCCTCCCTTCCCTCTCGCATTTATTTATTTTTCTGTATTCACGGGGACACCCGATTCAGGCTTGATCTCAATCGTGTTCAGATTCTGACATCGTAAACCCCTAAAGGCTCTCAAGTTCTACCACGCTAGATAAGAGTGATTTTTAAATCATTCACTTTTCACCTTTACCGCATGGCTCCTAAGTCGATTCCTAGCGCCCTGACTAGTTTACTTTGTCGTGTAAGCATTAAATGACCATTTGTAGATTTACATGCGCAAACCCCTCTGGCTTTGGACTATATAGCCTCCCACCCCACTCTGATTTTGAACTTCTAGAAGAAAAAGGAAGGAGAGAGAGAGAGAGAGCGACAGAGAAGAAGTGAGGAGAAGAAAAGAGAAGTTTGATATTTTACCCCCAAGGCTGGAAAGGGGATTTCTCTCACCTCCTACAGGGAAGTAGAAAGGTTTTTTTTTTCCCTTTTGTCAATGTGGCTGATAAACACTGACATATGTAACCGGATAGCTGAGGAACAAAGTCAATTCATACCTCCAAAAGCTTCACAGACAACCGTAGCCTTTCCAAAGTAACTTTGACTTTTGGGGAAAATCACTATCAAAACAAAAATCGTTTGGAATACTAAAAGTCAGGAGGTGAATCTGAGATGTCAGGGTCTCCACTCTCCGGCCATACTCTCAACTCTCGGCGAGAGGCACGCGCATACTCCTCAGGGCTGATCAGAGGTGGCCTGTGTTTGGACGTCCGGAAGGTTCCGGCAACAACGGACCCCAAGAGAGACAGACTCGTACATGCAGGAAGGGCGGGCCGCTGCCCCAGGAAACAAAGAGCAATTGGGAAGCCCTCCTCATTCTTCGTTCCCTCACGCTGGAGATTCATGATTCTGAGTTAAGTGTCCTTTTGTCCCCAGCTTGAAAAATCAAGCCCCCCGCCCCCCAAAAAGATAGTTTTTCGAGGTGCCCGCCACAGAGTCTGGCCCTAAGGTTATCATCATCAGCAACATCTAATGCTAACAGAAGGCAGGTGAATGTCCAGCTCAGCACTCCTCCCCTCGCCCCTTTGAGGATCTGGATCTTTTGACCCTGGTCAGCCTTGAGTCTCATGGATCCTTGATCCAACAGAACCTGCCACCCTCGCAACGCTGGCTCCGTAGCCAGAAAGGTCTGGGTTTGAGTCTAAGTCTGTCATTTCTGCTCTTGGAGAATCTGGGCAATTGTTAGCCTGTGGGGTTTATCCCCTCTGTCTACAAACCACATCAGGGGATTGCGGTGAGAACAGAATAATGTGTACGAAAGGTCTGACCTGTGCCGAAATACATCCTAACGGGTTAAAGAGCTAAACCTCACGCCAACATGCAGCAGAACTACAAAACTTTGGGCCCTTCCTTTCTCCGGTTTCTTCCGATGTGAGTCTGTCTACCTCCTCCCAGAAAGGTGGGGGTTATGCAGCTGTAAATGCGGCTCATCAGTTCTGGTAAATCAGGAGTCAAATTCTTAAAATGACTTGCTTGGGTCGCCTGGAGCCATCTCTAAAGGAGTGCCTGTGACCGATTGAGCATCAGCGACTTCATCTTGCTAGAATCTGTCCCGTCCCATCTTTTGAAAGGACACGTGTCCGTTTTCCTTCCCATGACTCTACGAGAATCCTAAACCTCGCCCGTGGCAGTTCGTGATGCTCTCTTGCCTAATCGTGTAGCCGCGACAAAATGGCTTTCTCTTCACTTTTAAGAGCTGGTAGGGGCGCCTGGGTGGCTCGGTCGGTTAAGCGACCGACTTCGGCTCAGGTCAGGATCTCACGGTCCGTGAGTTCGAGCCCCGCGTCGGGCTCTGGGCTGACAGCTCAGAGCCTGGAGCCTGTTTCAGATTCTGTGTCTCCCTCTCTCTCTGCCCCTCCCCTGTTCATGCTCTGTCTCTCTCTGTCTCAAAAATAAATAAACGTTAAAAAAAAAGAAAAAAAAAAGAGCTGGTAAAGTAGGAAGTTGAAATTGACCTCAGCCCTCTTAATAGTTAAAAACCTCACCAAATGAACAGTGGTTTGGTGGGTGGCGGCCTGCCCCCCTTTTCCCTTACCTTGCTTCAGATAATTTGAGATGTCTGTTTTGGGGGATTCTCAAGCACATCTGACTGCAGATAAACAGAGGCGTTATTCTACATCTGTGATTTCCTACGGGCAGAGTTGAAGGGGCAGGCGGAGCTCTCCGGATGAAATCCCAGCCTCTCTGTCAGCCCACGATCTCTCCAAGCCCCCAGCTGCTGACGTTTCCAGATGCTGAAAACATTCACACATCTGTACGGCACCCTATTCAACTTCCATGACTACCTTTGGGATATTTTTCTTATAGCGATTGATGCCTTTTCAGAGAGAGCCATAAACACATGCTGAATTTTTACATAAAGCATCTTCTTAAATATAATATGGAGTCTCCAGAGCTAAGCCAGGAAAATAACCATTTTCCCACTTGTCAAGAACAAAATGAAGGTTCTGGCTGAAAGAGACTTTACTATTATCCCTGTTAACTTTCTAATTTCGGGGAAAAAAAATCCCCAGGGTCTACTCAAAACATGACTAAGGGAAAAAAAACATTTCCTTATAGAAAAAAAAAAAAAAGGAAGAAAGAAAAAGTGGTTTTACACGAATATATCTTGGGCGGTTATTTTTAAAAAGTTCCTATAATTTTACAAGTGATGTACTGACCAGCAAATCATATTTTGGAAAGAAAGGGCATTAGCAATATAGTTAACACATTCTTTAGCATAGCAACCAAGCCTCTAGGGCCCTCTAAAAGCAAGTTATTATTACTTACATGTTGCAGAAGTAAAAAGTTTTCAAAAGGAACAATAAAGGGGTGATGCTCTGTGTTAAACCTGATACTCTGCTAAGCATACAGTATTCCAAAGAGCTGAAGAATGCCCGTCCACGGTTGTGTCTCCACCCAAGAGCTGCTGACTGCCGAGGACAAGAATTCAATTACCACCCTCCCCCTCTCCTTTTTGGTAAAAAAAAAAAAGAGCGTATCTGACAAGGAGGGAAATCAGATCTGATTCACTCCTCCCTCACCAAAACCGTCTGAAACAAAGCTGGCTTCAGGGTGACCATTTCAACTTGCCCCCGCTGTGGTTGAATTTTCCATTGCTTTTTAAAAAATGCTGACTAGTTTTGGTTCCAATATCAGGAGAAAAAGGCAAGTCCCTTCATCAACCTAGTAGTATAAATGGCCCGGCATACGACGAGAGAATAAGAGAATAGAGATCTTCCCTTTGATGTCACAGATGGAGGTCTGCAGGTGACGTAAAGTAATTTCAATGGCCCTCAACACAAGATCAAAAAATCTCCTTGACAGTTTGTTCTATCTGGAAGGCAAGTATCATTTAACCCCTTGCCCATCGCTTTCCATTAATGTGCCATTCGACCCAATTCACCGTCCACGCTTGCATTTTGGCATTAGAAAAGATCAGTGTGCATATTTTGGAATGACTAGTCATGATAAAGCACCATAAACCTGATGCTTTCACGGAGGCTATTTCTCAAGACACCTAAGACGAGTTTGTAGAGGAGACACAACCTGCCCGAATCAAGCTCTGGGTTTCTGTTCCGATACAAAGGGGCCACTCTACCCACAGGCCACTTAACAGCTGTGTGCCGAGCATCTGACGGGAAGCTGTCTTTGGGAATTTTCCACTCAAATTAAAGAACCGCCCCCAGAAACATAATTATGAGAGCCTGGGACAGGAGCCGTCGAACTCTGGGCAAGAGAGTCAGCCTACTCTTCGAGGACCCCCCGAGCGCTAGCCCCAAAAGAGGGGTACTGGTCTAGAAACCTTAAAGAACTCACGAGGAGAGCACATCCCGCAATACGACACACACAGAGAAAGCACCCGGGGAAGCGAATTTTGGCAGTCTCAGGGGGCAGGTAGCGTGTCCCTGGCTGGCCACCTGCTCTCTCCCCCAGATGTGTCCCTTATCTCTCCCTTTGAGTCCAACAAGCCTGCTACTTGGAGAAGAGAATCTGACTGTGACCATATCACATACAGCTGTGTGCTGCACAGCACAGAGTAAGGGACTGTATTTCGGAAATTTGACATGGTATCACAGAGCAAATAACCATTGACGTCAGTGGTTTCTACGGTGCAAATGAACTTTGTGTATTATCTAATTTGGCACAGGGCATTTTATGCAATTATTGTATTTTACAGTGTTTTTGCAGTTGCTAGCTAAACCCCAGGGTATGCGTGTATGGCTGTGTGTGTGTGTGTGTGTGTGTGTGTGTGTGTTAATCTGCACTCTTTATTGATTGCAAATTTATTTATTGTAAATAATACCTTTGATGTGATGGCAGCCAGACTTTCCTCGTATTTCTTTATATTTTCGTAAAGGACATATATTAATTAGGTACAAGCCCCACCAATGATCTGAAGCCCACAGGAACTTGAAACCTCCTGACTTTCACCTCGCTTGGGGTGTGTGCGTGTGTACGTGCGTGTGTGTGTTCTAGCCTAATGGGTAGGGAGGAAAACAGCATAGCCAAAGCTAACTCTTGAAAACATTCAAGATATTATCTACGTATAGATAGATATCTCTCCATATCCTAGGCAGCAAAGCCTCCGGATCTGGGGATCTCAGTACAAGGCAGATCTGACTCAGTAGGTCCGGGCTGGGCCAGAGACCCTGCGCGTCTACGAGGCTGCTGGTCCGAGGACCACCCTCAGCGCAAGGAGGAGAAAGAAGCCAGGACTGGTCTGGGGGAGGGGGTGCGGCCCGAGGGCGAGGCGGGAAGCGGGCTCCCTCCAGGTACTTACCCTGCATCTGACTCTGAGGCTGAGGGTTAAAGGCAGTGGAGTGGTTCAAGGAGGCCCGAGGGTTGGGTGTGGGGGCTGGGTGGTGTGGGCTGACCCTCATGGCTGTTCGCCGCAGCTGCTCCAGCTCACTGAGCCGCTCGGAAAAGGACAAGCTCCCGGGCTTGGTCTGATCATCTAGTTTCTGACGATGTCCTATTGTGGGGAGGGGGGTGGGGTGGGGAGGGGAGAGGGAGGCAAGGAAGGAGGGAGGGAAAAGATCAGAAAATGTATTGTGGATTTCCTGACATCCGGGGTTTTCTTGTCTTTCCCCTCCCTCTCCCCTCGCCCCCAACGTGGCTTCGCTGGAGGTCTGCACGCTTGGCTGGGGCGCCCCGGGGGGAGATTCGGGGCCCCCCGTCATCCCAGGCCACTGGGTGGCCCACCCAGCGTGCGCCCCGTCTCCCTAACCCCGTGCGCCCACCTCCGCTGGGCAGAACGCGGTGGGCGCACCCGCCTTGGTGACCGCGTCAGGTCGAGAGGGAGAGAAGGAGCATCGGTGGTTGGCGCTCGGCCGCACACCGCGGGCGAAGCTGTGGCAGCCAGGAAAGGTGCCTTCCCTGTGGCATCGGAACGGCCGCTCCCTACTGCAAATCCAATCACCACTGGCAGGTTTTAGAGGCAGCAAAGTGGGCCCTGGAGCTCAGCGCGCGCCCCTTCCAGCAGGAAATGAGGTGTGGCTGCAAACCCACAGTCCCTGGGGAGGTCCGATTTCCTGCTAAATGCAGGGCTCGGGCAGCCCCTCGGCCCCTCTCCTCTCCCTCTCCTCGAAAGCTTTCTACGGGCATTCTTGAGCATTCCTTCCTGAAGCCGACTTCCCCAGGTGCACCCTCTAAGAGGGGGGTGGACCGGAAGGTGTAGCCTGGGCCTCAACGGGTCCAGTATTCCCAGCAGGCTGGGCCCACTGGAGCCCAGAGGATGTGCCAGCAGACCGGATGAGCTTGCCCAAGGGCTCAGGAATCCAAGGGTGGGGGGCTCAGTGTCTGTATAGATGGGGAGTGTCCTTGCCTTGTTCCCCATCAAAATCACTGTCACCACGATGCAGTGAGCAGAGGCCATTCACATGGGACAGGCCGGGAGGGTTGGGCCTCCCGTTTCCTTCCTTAATTCCTCCAACAAAACGTCTCTACACTGGAGACGCAGGCCTGTCAAGCAGAACTGAGGCTCGAGATGTACCGATCTAGCCACCGCGGGGCCAGGCGATTCATTCCCCTTTCAAAGATGATGTGCCCCTGCTCCTTCCTTACCCCTGTGGTTCGAATAAAGGGTCATTGACCAATTTCACACACCGACCCCCCCCAACCCCCTCCGCCGTTGTCAGGTGGCCTCCAAGCAACACTGGACCTCGTTGCCATAAACTGGGGCTGCTTCGCATGCCCTGACCCAGCCCGCAGTTAGAAAGAGAATTCCAGGAGTCTACTCTCCCCGGCCTGGGGGGCAGTCGGGTGGGAGAAGTGCATTTCAGCCCAGCTCCCGATCGCTACAATTACAAAATTAAATTTTATAACTTGTATTACGGCTCCAAATCTCCGTGGCTTGCCGTTTCTTCCTGCTGCCAGGCCCCTTGGCACAGTGGATGCAGTCTCAAATTCCAGACCAAAAAAAGGACCCACTATACTGCAGTGATTTTTATCATGGACAAGACCTGTTTGGCTCCAAAATGAGGAAAACGACTTAAGCATAATATTTGTGTAGTTCAAACGCAACGCTCCCTCTTTTCATGTGTCACCAAGGCAAATCTGGACTCTGATTCAGCCCCGCAGCCCACAACACTCGACCTGAACACAAACAGCCTGAGTCACACAGGGCCAGCACACATGTGAGAGGCCTCTTACCGGCTGAGTATTTTAAGCACTGGCCTTGTGGGCGAAAGGCCATAGGGCCAGGTCCCGGAACAACTCCTGTCATCCCTTTCTCTCAGAAGTATGAAAATGTCTTTTTCTAGAACATTCTATTTCAGTGGATCATGGTGTAATTCAGTGTCTCTGGATGGATCTTTCCCTGACTCCTCCCTCCTTTTTTTTTTTTTAAATGTTTATTTATTTTTGAGAGAGAGAGAGAGCATGAGCGCACGCACGCAAGTGGGGGAGGGGCGGAGAGAGAGGGAGACACAATCCGAAGCAGGCTCCAGGCTCGGAGCTGTCAGCACGGGGCCCGACGTGGGGCCCGAACCCACAAACCGCGAGATCATGACCTGAGCCGAAGTCAGACGCTTAACCGACTGAGCCACCCAGGCACCCTGACTCCTCCCTCCTTTTATATTTGGGACAGATTCTTAGCTTTCCGCTGATCAGACCGAGAAATCTGGTATTCCTACAAGCAAAAGCATTCCGACTCAGAAGCCATTCAAAGCAGTTTTAAATGCCTACCACGACCTAATGGTTGGTATTAGGAGTCAGGGAGAGAAGAGGGCAGGACAAATGATTCTGGGGAGTTCCACTGCCTCAGAAAGAATGGCGAAATAATGGCGCAGAGGCTTCCAGCAGGTTTTGTACCCATTTCAAAACCTTGGGCACCCAGTGGCATTTTTGAAGAACACCGTGTCAGGGACAGAGGGTGATCCAGAAGGATGATGTATACGAGATCATCGTGAGTACACAGCATTTGGCAATTTGGAGTCTTCGGTCTGCCTTTGAAGAGCGGCTGTCGGTTGTGTCCGCCTCGGTCCCCAAGGTTGGGGATCACGTGCCACCCAAAACATGGAGCAGGAATAAGTCATTTTAGGTAAGCCGCTACTGTGGCCGGGCACAACGTGAGATGATTTGTTTGCATTAGTCCCCTCTCATTGCCCTACGTCTAAAAAAACCAAAAGTTTTAACATGTGAGCAATTTCTGTATCAGCTGACACCTGCCCAAATCGTAGTCATTTACAGAGATTAACTGATGACTGCCTGCTTTAGCAGGAATGTTCGGGCATAACTCTCAGAGAAAACAATTCTTCACTCGCAGCCATTTTCTAAGCCCCGAGAGTCGGGAGGCTGAGTTTAATGCCAGAGGAGTGGGGGGAAGCATTCCTTCCGCGCCCTCCCCACATGTGATCCTGGCGGTAAGTAAGAGCCTTCTTATCTTTGCAGGGAATCTCCCCTCACCAGTCACTTCCTCACCAGGGTGCTAGAGGGTCGTAACACCAAGGCAAGGGGTGGGGGGGAATAAAAAGCATTATCATCTGAAAGGTGTGGTTCAGATGCATTTATAAGCTAGATCAAAGGAACACCTAATTCTTCTTTTCTGAAGCCATCAGATTTCATGGGCCAAAGAGGCATATTTTGTATGAAATACAGGCGCTTCCGATATAAACTTTCAAGCCGGGGAAAATGGATGCTTTAGGTCTCCGGTTTCCTGTATCTGCGTGCAATTAAAATGTCAATTTGCCCCCTGAATTTTAAATATGGGAAATGTCCACTATCAAGCTCCCTTTTCTTCCTTCTTGCTGAGTACTGGGCTTCAGAGGGCAGCAGGGAATTCAACTCTGGATCAAGTCTAGTAGAATTACCATGCAGCCCTAAGCATGCACGTTTGGTAGTCTGACTTTTGGAGCCCACTGTAAGTAAGCTGAAAATGTTGACACGGTGGCCCTTAAAATAGTGGCTGCTTTAAGATTTCATACCAGGACATCTCAATGACTCTTGAACAGAGTTGAAAAGGATACTTAATTTTGTTTCTCTCTTACTATTCCCACATTCTGGAAGAAGTATTTGATTAGGATTTTATTATATACATAGTGTCATAAAAAGCCAAAAGAAAAAAAAAAGGAATAAAAATAAATTAATCCCATCTGCGAAATTTTACTTCTTCATTCCAAAGATATACGTCCTGTAGCTTTCTGGGATAGCTGCCCACAAGGCATCCCTAAATGTTATGATAGCCATGATGGATAATGAGACCAGCTTTCGATTTTTCTGCTATAAAAACTAGACTGAGTAGGTATGCATCTCTCTTCCATAACTGAACTATATTTTTTAAGAAACCACGGTTGAACTGTGGAATATGATATTTTCTCTTTTTAAATTTTTTTTAAAGTAGTCTCCACACCCAGCCTGGAGCCCAACGTGGGGCTTGAACTCACGCCCCTGAGATCAAGACCTGAGCTGAGATCAAGAGTCCCGTGCTTAACCGAGCCACCCAGGCGCCCGAACTATATTCTCCTCTATCACAGAAAACAAGTAAGTCTAAATTGTCACATTTTCCTGGAAAATTTTGGCCAGAGAGAATAATTTTATGGCAGCTTGTCAGCCCATGTTTCTGGTGTGGGTTTACTACTTTTCTTGATAGGTTCTCAGCACAAAAAGTAGGAAGGCATAGATTCAAAGCATTGTCATGATGAACAGTTGAAGAAAATGTATGCGAAATGATAATACCAAAAAGATCTCTATATATGTATAGATACATATATTTGTGTATGTCTATACATGACCTTGTGAGTCTTCTAAAAGCATACAATTCTAAAAGCATACAATACAATTCTTTTGCATTTCAAAAGATGCTTGCTGGTCAATCTGATACTAACAACATGGGTCTGGATATAAAAACCTGGGTATCTCCCCCTTAATTTGTTATGGCTTTAGGACTATGGAAAAGAAATTGACGTGTGTAGACAACAGCTCATTTTTCCTGGTATAACAGTCTAAACTCTAGATTCTGGGGTTGTTAAAGTCTTGAGGACAGGAAAGTAATCATACCGAATGTGAATGTGATCCTTCCTTAAAGCACCTTGCAGGTGATGAAATAAATCTTTCTAATAGCAAAACTATCTGTCTGCTGGCTAATTTAATGTTGGACAGTATTGTCCCATTGTGTGTGTGTGTGTATATATATATATATATATACACACACACATATGTATATATCATGATATAAAATATATGATATGTATGTTAGCATATTCTATATTAGGATACATATTATATATTCATGTTTATAGATTGTCCAGTGCCATATAAACTTTGGTAGCCTAACTTCTCCCTCTAATTTCTCCCCATGTTGTCAAACTAGGACATCCCTGCAAAGTTAGAGTACTTCAGAACTGGAGATGTGCCGGAGAAATCGGCTTTGTTTTTTAAGCCACGTGTGAGAAGTGAAGTTCAGACCGGTTGTGTCATTTATCTAACCTCACACGGCCAATGAGAGAAGGAGGGCAGGTCTGAAAACACACCCACTCCCTCGAACAGCTGCCCACCCACCGCCCCGCAATCTTGCTCCTATCCATACCAATTTCTGTGCGCCCCCCCGGTGGATCGATAGGACAGTGAACGGTGTTAGGTAATTGTAGGTCACCGGGCCACCAGAGCACCATAAGGATTTGCACTTTCTGCCTTTACTGTCCCACTTCTGTTCCCAGCTCGTGTGTAGAGCCAGAAGTGTGTTGTGACCCCACAGTAGAGAGCTATGTCTCACACACCTGAATGAGCATCCGAGTCGTGGGGCATTCTGGCTTGGTAGCCCTGGGGTGTGGCCTGAGAATTTAGACGTCTAATAAGGCCCAAGTGATGTGACACCCCCCCCCCCCCCCCCCGCAAGCTGGTCCAGGGAACATCCTGGGGATTTGAGCGAGACAGGGGGGTGACTCCTCCCTTGAACGTGCTTCTAACTTTCCCTGGGCTAGAAATGAACACACCAAATATACTGGAACTGTGTTTAGACGAAGTATCCACGAGCGCCGAGTGACGAGTGACCGCCTTGTTTTGGCGACAGCTACCTGGTGGTCTTTTTCTTAATCTTTTAACTCTTCAATGTATGCAGGACGGCTGTAAGTGCCAGAGGTCTGCCCTACAGACAGGTGGGCGTAGACCATTTCCCTCCCGCCATCACTGAGCTGAGTCGGTGACTCACCCAGGCTGTGCTCAGGCTGATCTGTAAGGTGAACCCAGAACGTGACTCCTGCTCTGCCGTCTACGGAACGACTTTGAAGAAGAGCAGGAAAGGGTTAATGAGGAACCTGTTGTTCCTTTCCAGTCGAAGCCTCTGGGTGCCCCCAAGGATGGGGGTGTTAGAGCAGATGCCGTAATCCTTCTCTCCGCCAGAGAAACAACATGGCACCAGGGAAACGTGACCGCCAGTCTGCCTGTTAAGAACCTCTATTATAAATCTGCTTTTCCACCCAACTTTCCTGCGGACAAGAGCAAGTCTCTTCATCACCCAGCCTCCTTATCTGGAAGCCTGGAATTAAAGGACTAAGATGGATGACTCCGAGGGGGCTCTAAAAGCATTCACGGCAATTATATCTCAGCAATTAGCTACTCAACTCGTTCTGGTTGGGTGACTCCAAGCACAGGCTTTCTTGAACAACCTCATATGACGTTAGGACTTTCAAAGGTTTCTTTCTGTCTTTTTTTCAGCCAGACACCTGGCCTGTGGGAGCCAGTCCCAGGCTCAACTGTCTAATTGGTCTTTGGAGCTCTAGCTTGAACCTGGCATTCTACCCGGCACGCACTGCCCTCCCGGGTGCTGGTGGTC
The DNA here is from genome assembly GCF_024362965.1 of Panthera pardus. Taxonomy (NCBI): domain Eukaryota; kingdom Metazoa; phylum Chordata; class Mammalia; order Carnivora; family Felidae; genus Panthera; species Panthera pardus. Next base: position 10,465,702 of record NW_026526721.1, on the reverse strand, counting down.
AGCAGGTTTGCACAACATATCCCGAGAATTCGCTCTCCCCCTGTCTCCTGCTGTTTCGTCAGTGGCCTTTCGGACAGTTACTAGTGACCTAGGACATCACTGTTCTCGGATCTTCTCCTCTCTCCCCTCAAGCCTTCGCCGAGCCTTGCCTGCTACCTTGCTGACTGTAGGGGCATCGCATTCTGGGTCTCGGCCCCTTCCCCCTCATCATCGAAAGGGTGCATCCAGAGGGAGTGGGCCATCAGACTCCCCTCAAGACCTGCTAAAAAGGAGTCAGCGGCTGCAGCTGGGAAGAGAGCCAGCCTGCTGAACCTTACTCCAGGGTTTCATTTCCCTGCTTCTCTGATGAGATGGGAAATAATGATACTTCTTGGTCCCCTGCCCTTCCCCTGTCATCAGTGGCAAGGGGAATGTAAGGCTGAGATTACTGCTCATTCCTCTCCCTGTGTGTCTGTCCACGCCCCCTCTCCCATGTGTCCTGGGCACATGCCCTCCTACCTTCTACAGGTGGAAAATCACACTGAACCCTGGAGAAAAGTCTGTTGGGGTGCTGCTTCTTCCTAGGTAACGTGTTTCGACTTTCTTAGGGATCCCACAGACACGATGCTTTACCCCAGGAGAATCACCAATGGGGAGAGCGATGCCTTTGGTTGGGAAAAGCTTCGATTCTCTCGCAGGTGGCAGTAGGTAAGCGAGTGACCACAGGTCTGGTCGTGCGTGGGGCTTCCCTATCCTGGGTCTTTCCAAACCGTGGTCCTGCCTTGGCCCTTCATATGGCATAAAGCTCATGTTTTAGAGGCCAGCCTGGCATTTTGCTATGCCTGCTTTCTAAGGCGAATACCCCTTATTTTGAAACTAGGAGGCAGGCAGTGTGAGTTCTCTGCTCTGCTCCAGCCATACTGGCCACCTTGCTATCACTCCCAAATGTCTGCCTCCGGGCCTTTGCACTTGCTGTTTCTTCTGCCCAGAATACCCCTTTCCCAGATATCTGTGCACCACATCCCTCCATCCTTCAAGTCTTTGCTCAAATTTCACCTTCTCCCTCAGACATTCCTAAACACCCTAGTTTAAATTGCAAAGTCTCCCGGCCCAGTCGACCCCTTAGCCCTTTAGCTTTGGTTTTCTCCATGGCACTTATTAACAATTACTTCTGGTCTGCCTGCGCCCACTGGACTGTGAGGTCCGCGAGGGTGTGGGGTTTTGCCTCTTTTCTTCAAGTGGGGTCAGAATACGACTTGTGGAAGAAAAACGTCATAACTGAGCGCATCAAGTTTCATGTGGAAATGTCTCATTAGAAGTCAAATAGTCCGTCTGGGTGGCTCAGGCCGTTAAGCATCCGACTCTTGATTTCAGCTCAGATCATGATCTCACGGTGTTTGGGCTGGAGCCCTGCGTCAGGCTCCTTGCTGACAATGCAGAGCCTGGTTGGGATTCTCTCTCTCTCTCTCTCTCTCTCACACACACACACACACACACTCTGCCCCTCCCCGTTCACACACACACACCCCGTCTCTCTCAAAATAAATAAATAAACTTAAAAAAAAAAAAGAAGTCAGTGGGGGCACTTGGGTGGCTCAGTCGGTTGGGTGTCCGACTTCAGCTCAGGTCACGATCACGAGGTTTGCGAGTTCAAGCCCCGCGGCGGGCTCTGTGCTGACAGCTCAGGGCCTGGAGCCTGCGTCCGATTCTTGGTTTCCCTCTCTCTCTGCCCCTCCCCCTGCTCGTGCTCTGTCTCTCTCTCTCTCTCTCTCTAAAAAAATGAACATTAAAAAAAAAAAATTAAAAAAAAAAAGTCAAATGGTCTGCCCAACTTGTCTTCTCTAATGTTTCTTTCATCGTGCCAAAAAATAAAAAAAGAATAGATAAGAGGCCCTTGCGCTGAGTTGAGCACAACACCCTCATGTAAAGAAAGAGCTGCTTCGGCTCCCCTTGTTTGTTTGTTTTGTTTTGTTTTGTTTTTTTGTAGCATCTGCACACACACGCAGACACAGACACACACAGACACCCACACACACACGGTCCGACGGGCAAAGACCCAACCGCTAGAGACGAGTAGGAAAGGAAAGGTATACAAAGCAACAGTACAAGGGAGAGGCAGAGCCAGCTGGGGCCAAAGCCAGATGAAAACTAACAGAGACTCCGGCGGAAGGAAGGCCCACGCGAGGCCTGCCCCCCACCCCCAGCCATGCCCCCCAGATTCGCGGGACAGAAACAAAAACAAAACGGAGCTGCTCCCGTTCCAGCCTCAGAGTAACAGGACAGTGGAGTTCTTAGCTCGCTCGCAGGAGCTCTTTGAGACCCGGACCACCCTGGAAGCAGAGTAGTCAAAATCTGTAGTCGCTGGTCGCCATTGGTTACCTCCTGTTCCTGTCTGGTGACTCAGGACCTAATTGTAGCTTAGGGCGGAGAACCCGTCCGGTTTCTTTTGCTCTTGACCAGAGGTGGCCGTCTGGGGGGGGGGGGGACGGGGGGAGGAGACCCCGCAGAGGGAGGGGTGCAGGCCGCTCACAAGTTCAAGAGCCTCTCTACTCTATGAGCCTGTAATTCCAAGGCTTATCCACTGTCCTTGATTAAGGGACTGTCTCCAGAAAAGCCCGTTAGGGAGCCATTAAAAAGTAACCTGAGAGCGGTTACTTTTACCCCAGGAGTTCCTAACCCCCCTGGGCGGGCTGTGACTGGAAGGGGACTTTGGAGGGTGTGTTTTGGCGGGGGCGGTACCGAGGGGTGAGATTGGGCTGGGGATGCTGCCTGGAGCTTCTGAGCTGGTTCTGGAGTTCTGGTTCTCAGCAGAGCAAGCCCCAGGGCAAGGCCTGCGGACAAGGAGAAGACCATCCCAGGGGTCCACAGATGGCACCTGCCTCACTGAGTTGCCTGGGCATTCCTGTTGTCCACACAGGCCATCCAGCTTCCCTGCGGGGGCCACGCACCCCCCCGCCGCACCCCACTACCCTGTGTGACCCACAGAGTAAACTGAGGGCCCGTATGAGGTTAGACGGTACCTCGGGAACTGCTGGGTGAATGAATAAACGGATGAAAAAGAAGAGTGAATAAACTCCCCCTTGGTAGGCTAGACTTATCCTGGGATGTGCACTCAGCAGTGTGTACGATGTGCTCTACTCCTCTGTACTTCTGAAGAGGGGAAAGTAAATTCCCTCCATTCCGAAAAGTCCTGGGCCCCCGGGGGGGGTGGGGGTTCCCAGCAGCAGAGAGGGCAGGGAGCACCTGATTTCCACCTCTTTGGTCATAAATCAACTGACCTTGGGGCCGTCCTCATGGAAGCGTGAGATCGAGGGGCTGTCAAAGTCTTCTAGAAAATGGCTGAGCAGCCCCTCAGGTGTGTAAAAGGGCCACGGCACCCCCCCCCCCCCCACTCACAATCTCTGAGCCCTGGCCGGTCAGAAAACCAACAGGAACCAGCAGTTGCTTTTTCACGAGCTATTAGCCCCGCCTCATGCCATCCAGAGAAAAAACTTCCAGGTTGTCTGGGGGATGATGACCTCACTGAGGCTTTTATCCAGGCTTTTAAAAGCCTGTGTTGTCAACACACAGCTGAGAAGCAGCGACCGTCTGTAGGGGAGTAAATCTTCTGCCAGTTACCTGAATGGGCAAGGGGGTATTTGCCGGGGATTCCCAAAGAGCCATGACGTGGTGACGAAAACACTAGTCCCACGGCTTGCCAGGTGACGTTGGGAGGGAAAAGCTCAACTTACTCCAACACACAAATGCCCCCCCATTCACCCTGCTGACCACCTCTGAGCCAGTTATGGAAGGAAAGACCAAACGTGGGCCACCTTCTCCCAGCAAATCTTTCCAGATCTGAAAAGAAGAGGCTTTCTCCTCTTCCTCTGTCTTTACCTTGGGACCGGGCCTATGGAAGGCTGGCTCAGTGACCCCGGCTTCCCAGCTCCACTCTGCTCTGAATGCAATAGGACGCCTGCCTTTTCAACGACTGGTTTTGAACCTTCTCTCCTTTTAACTCCCTGAACAGTCCCTCTCCTGTATGAATACTCCGGGGTGTGAAGGCATCATCTCAGCTCAGAGCGAACGCACTTATAAACTATTGCAGATTATGGTGAGTCTTTCCATAGCCTGTGGGGCGCCCCCCCCCCCCAACTCCTGCTCTGACTTTTCCCCACCCCCAGCTTTTTTTTTTTTTTTAACTACTTCTGCTTCCTTCATTTTCTTTGCAGCTGCAGCAGAGAGATATAGTAAAGCTACTGTATAGGATTTTGCAAGCAGGGCCTCTGAGAGCTTTCCAAACTCCATACAAGCCGGTTATTCTCTGGCTTGTTTTCTTTGGCTTCAGGTTCGTAACACAGAATGAGTCAAACAGTATTAACTTTCAATAGGGAAGTGGTGTGGTCAACCAAAGCTGTTTGCGGCTAGATTGTGCAGATAGGTAGGGCAGGTAATAAAGAACAGCCCATAATGCTGCAAGGAGGTGAAGGAGGGAGGCAGGCCTCGCTCAGAAACATCTAGCAATTAAGTCAACAGGACTCAAACCATCTTTTCTCGTTGGCTGAGGAATTAACACGAAGGTCTCTGACCGGCCAGCTTCAGGAAGCTGGCCATGCCGGGATTCTGTGGTTTGCACAATTGAGCACTTTGTGGGTATAGGGATGTCTTTCCCTCCCCCCCCCCCCCCTTCTTTTCTTAAATGATGCCAAAGCCATGGGAAATCTAGTTAGGCTGACTTTCCCTACCTGTGGCATGTCATTCTCGAGTGGACCTTTATTCGTTTCTTTCCCCAGCTTGGGGAGTGATAGATGCCCCCTCCCTCCCCCAGCTTCCCAGTCCTGGGCCTCCCCGGGACGGTGGGCTGAGGGCAAGGCCCTGGGCTCTCCTTCTCCAGGCCGGAAGACCATGCCTTGGAAATGTACCTGCTCCTAGCAGACATCAAGTCAGATTCCGAGAAGCCGACAAGGACCTTAAAATCGTCAGATCGTCTCTCCCGCTCTGCAGATAAGGAAAGGGAGGCTCTGGGAGGGGAAAGCGGAGCTTGGTGCAGCCAGCCAGGGCCAGAAGCTGCCTTTCCCAGGCCAGCGGTCTTTCCACTAGGTGGCCGCTCCCTTGCCCAGGGCTCAGGATTCCTTTTACAGTTCAACCGAGCGGCTCCCGAGAAGAGCCCAGCCCTGGAGACTCAAATTTCAGCAGTTTCCAGTTCTTTCTGCCTGCCTATTTATTTTGAGACTGGCTGAATCACCCAAGGAAGAGAACGAGTTTCTCCCAACCTGGTCCTGGCAGCCAGTCCGTGAAGGAACAGGACAGAGAACCGGCCTCCGGAGCCTTGGAAGAGTCTCACCTCTGAGCTGTTGCAGATTTGACTCGTCCTGGGAAACTGGCACAGAGGCCCAACGGTGTAACATGTCACCTCCCTGAAATCTAATCCAGAAATCTCAGGCAAGCAGCATATGTAAAAAGCCATGGGCAAAAAAAAAAAAAAAAAAAAAAAAGGAACAGGGACTCTACCAGGAACTCTCTTCCTAAGCCTTTCACCCAGAGAAGCTAGAATTCCAGAATCGTCGAGGAAAGGTGGCATTTGGTTTCAGAAAAGAAATACATCTTTAAAGTAAATGCAGCTGTTTTAACTGTTAGGGTTGCTGCTTTTAGCTTCCAGTGTTTTTCAAGGGTATATAGTAGTAGGTAAAGAAAATAGGATATTCTAATGGCAAAAAGTAAAATTCCTGACAGTACGGATTGGCAGCTGGGGCTGATTTGAGCATCTCTATTCCTTTTCTTTTTTGTTTTTTTTTCTTTTTTTTTCTTTTTTTACATTTATTTATTTTTGAGACAGAGAGAGACAGAGCATGAACGGGGGAGGGGCAGAGAGAGAGGGAGACAAAGAATCAGAAGCAGGCTCCAGGCTCTGAGCCATCAGCCCAGAGCCCGACGCAGGGCTCGAACTCACGGACCGTGAGATCGTGACCTGAGCTGAAGTTGGACGCTCAACCGACCGAGCCACCCAGGCGCCCCTCTCTATTCCTTTTCTACACGTTTCTTCCCCTCGGTTCTGAAAGGCCTGATGAAACAAAATCTACCCTCAAAAAAACAATAATTATTTAAGATCCCTGAGATTTTTGTATAGTAGATACAAAACAATAATCAATTTTTCTATTATATTTTTCTATTATTGCACTATAGTCTATTAGATTTCTATTACCTAACTGGTAAGACTGTTTACCAAGCATCTTGATATATATTATCTCATCTGAAACAGTACTAGGCAGTAGACAGCTCATACGATTATTCCCATCTTATAGATGACGCCGTGGAAGCTTCTAGATGTTGGCAGGCACACAGCAGCATGAGTGCTAACATTCAGTTAAGAAACAACTAAATTTCGATAAATCTCTATTTGGAAAAGGACCACTTCTCTCCAGGGCAATCCGGTTAACAGGATTTTGCTTCAGTGAGGAATGAATTGTTGAAATCAGTTCAGTATTTGGAATTAATAGTAGATAGGGTGGAAGGTAAAAGAGAAAAAAGCCCTTATTGAATTGTATGCTGGGGACCCAATCTGCCAGGAGTTTTTAAAAAATAACTTGGCAATGGGGCGCATGGGTGGCTCAGTCAGTTAAGCATCCGACTTCGGCTCAGGTCAGGATCTCACGGCTCGTGGGTTCGAGCCCCACGTCGGGCTCTGTGCTGACGGCTCAGAGCCTGGAGCCTACTTCGGACTCTGTGTGTCCCTCTCTCTCTCTGCCCCTCCCCTGCTCACACTCTGTCTTTCTCTGTCTCTCTCTCTCTCTCTCTCTCAAAAAAAAAAAAAAAAAAGAATAAACATTATAAAAAGAAAATTTAAAAATAAAAACTAACTTGGCAATGGCACGTATTTGGTCCCCAGTTGGGCAGAATTCCAGTAGTTTCCCTTGGTAAAGGCTAAGGGATGAGGGAAAGGGACCTGTGTCCAGGGCATGTGCTAATATTTAAGGAGCTCCTCTGTGCCAGGCTGTGCTATCATCAATCTGCACAAGACCTCCCTCTCATAGGGCTATCGCCCTCCTGGTTTTACACCCGAGAGGGCTGAGCCTGGGGAGGCTAATCTGATCATGGAGGAGAGGCGGGGTTGAACGAAGCAGCCAACTCTCTAGTTGCCAACCCCCGCTCTAGCCTGCCTCTCAGGCACACTCCTTTCACCTTCACACCCTCCAGCAAGGCAGGTGTCGCTAAGCCCATTCTTCAGATGGGGAGACTGATGTGCCACTGGTCAGTGGCAGGGATGACACCTGAGGCCGGGCTGGTCCAGCTCCAAATGCCTCTCTCCCTCCCTCCGGCCCAGAGCTCTCTGCTCCGTTTCTGCAACCCGGGGTTATGCCCTGTTGGCAATGCTGGAGAGAAACAAAAAGATGTGACTGTGTGCAGTTCTCTGTAGCTCTTTCAAGTGAATGAATTGGAAATATCACAAAACCACTTCAAAGCTAAGTAAAAATAAGGTGATCCCGGGAACAAATCCAAAAGGGGCCATAAATGCATACAGTCCTTAAGGATTTACTTATTTCAAAATATTTACATTTTATCTCAAATGACCAGAAGACTGACTTCTAGGCCACGGTGAACAAAAACAAAAACAAAACCAACCAAACACATAGATCAAGTGTTCGACATTTCGGTAAATGAAAGAATACCGAAAGACTTCCATAACGGTCTCAGCTTTACTGAATACTGGCTTTAGTGGAACCTGAGTATATGTAGATCATGGAAGTAACAAACTAATGTACTACCATTACTTTATAGGGGTACTTTATAGGGGTCTAGGGAGTTGGCAGATTAACTCAGTCGTGTTCTTTAAAAAAAAAAAAAAAAGAAAAGAAAAAGAAAAAGAAGGCAGAGAGAAAAGAACTTTGCTTTGGGTACCTAAATTATTTGTTTTTAGTTTATCCCTTCTTTATTGTCAACTTTTCATGGCAAAAACCCTTGAAGACAGCTCAATTATCAAGGACAAGCACACTGAAAGAACAGAACCCAAAAATTGCAAGTGAGCCCGAATGAACTTAAATACAGATCTAGGGCGAGGGGGTGGCTTTTACTTATTTAAGCTGAACTTCTGGTTTTTGCTTTGTTTGGTTTTTTTCTCTGTGGTGATGGAGTTCTAGGAGACCCATTGGATCTAATTCTTACTTGAGGACTTTCTTGGCTACCTAGCTTACAGGACAAAAACCCAAGCCTTTGGGAAAACTTGAGCAGAGTTTTGTTTGTCTGCTTTCTTTTCTTTTTTCTTTTTTTTTTTTAACTTTTTTTTTTTTTTTTAAATTTTTTTTAATTTTTGAGACAGAGAGAGACAGAGCATGAACGGGGGAGGGGCAGAGAGAGAGGGAGACACAGAATCGGAAGCAGGCTCCAGGCTCTGAGCCATCAGCCCAGAGCCCGTCGCGGGGCTCGAACCCACAGACCGCGAGATCGTGACCTGAGCCGAAGTCGGACGCTTAACCGACTGAGCCACCCAGGCGCCCCTCTTTTCTTTTTTCAATAAATGTTTTTATTTACTTATTTTTTTGAGAGAGAGAGGAAGAGTGAGTGAGCAGGGAAGGGGCAGAGAGAAAGGGGGACAGAGGATCCTACGCAGGCTCTGTGCTGACATCAGAGAGCTCGATGTGGGGCTCGAACTCATGAACCCTGAGATCCTGACCTGAGCTGAAGCTGGACGCTTAACTGACTGAGCCACACAGGCGTCCCTGTTAGTTTGTTTTCAAAACGAAAAGCGGAAGTGGCTGGTGTACGAAAAAATTCTAGATCCGTCCCACAGTCAAGAAGCCGATCTGATAATGTGTGCGGCACGGCCAAACCCAGTCCATCCACAGGCACAGGTCCACGTGCCGGCCTTGGCAATGGCATTCACGGAGCTGGGGCCCACCTGTTGCTGTAGCACCCGAGGTTACCAATGCCCCAGCTCAGGTCCCCTCCCAGGGCAACTGGATGCCACCCACGGACCTCGGCTGAGCTACTCCCCTCAGGCCACAGGGTCCGTGGGATGCTAACTGCCCCACCACACGCACCCGGAAAAGTCTCCAAGTCTGTAGGGTGGGAGCACCAGGTCATTGAAACGTGCCACTGAATGTCTTTGGGGGGAAATGAAGAAAAAGCCCTACAAACAGATACCAAAATATCAAAAAAACGCCAAAAACCAAAAAACCAAAAAACCAAAACAAGTCTAGAAAGACACGATGGTTTAGGGTGGCTGAGCAGGTTTCCTACGCCTGCAAAGCTTGCCTGTGGCTGGCGGGTCCAGGTACCCCGGGAGGAGAGCTGTCTTCCTCTGGGGCAAGGATTCAGATTCCAGGGGCCTCTGGCACACTTTGTCAGTTTTCTAGAACAGTGCGGAAGAGCCTGTCCTACAGCCCTGTCATGCCTATATTGAAAAGAGCCCACACGTTAGATCTCAGCACCGACTTGCGATGTTACTCAGACAGGATTTTTCCCCTGGAATTTTTCACAAAGTTCAACATTTGGGAGCAAGAGGGACTTGGGAGCAACATTTTACCCAAGAGGGACTTAGGAACAGTGCCCGGAGTGTTTCAAGGGTCCATAAAAGTGCCAGAAAAGAAATTTTGCTGGGTCTAAATACAAAAGGAAAACTGAAAAAAAAAATCAAAATTTATAAATGTTTAATTAAATGTCTTAAAAAATGCAGCATGATGGCGACTTCATGAATTTTTAAACTGAGGATTCTCAAATTTTTTTTTTTTTGGCTTAGAGTTTTCTCATAGCCAAAGAACTCTAAGACCAAATGCAAATAATTGCTCTGTCTTCTGAACACTTATTGTGGGCCCTACACGTTCCACAGAGGCTGTCTTATCCAGCCTCCCAGCCACGTGAGGTTAATAAAGCCACTGTCCTTATTTTATGGAGGCTCAGCCTCCCCTCCCTCCCCGGTATGGTCACCTGCACAGTTAGCAAGTGAGGATATGGGGATCTCAGCCCGATTGCACTCACCTTGTTCATGGGGGTGAAATCGGGGCTGAAGGTAATAAAACAAGTTACCCACAGCCAGATAATTTCAAAAATAAATGACAAAATGGGGCGCCTGGGTGGCTCAGTCGGTTAAGCGTCCGACTTCGGCTCAGGTCATGAGCTCGCAACTCGTGGGTTCGAGCCCCGCGTCGGGCTCTGTGCTGACAGCTTGGAGCCTGGAACCTGTTTTGCATTGTGTGTCTCCCTCTCTCTCTGTCCCTCCCCCGCTCGTGCTCTGTCCCGGTCTCAAAACTAAATAAACAATAACAATTAAAAAAAAAATGATGAAAGCTCTTTCAAAAATTTACAGAAGGAAAAAAAACCACAATGGTATCCAACATTCACACATGTGGGTGCATGTGGATATGTCCGATGTCACACAGGACGGAGTCTCCTTCCCCCAGGGAAGGGGGCCCAGAGACTCGGCCTCGAAGGGGCCTTGCTTGTGTGGAACTTAGGGCTCTGTTTTTCGGACAATATTTTGTTACTCCTTCCAAGTGGGAGCTAATTTAGAGATTATCTCATCCCATCGCCTGGTTGGTCAGTAGAGGAAAGTGAGGAAGAAAGTACCTGAGATAATTGCTTGAGGTCACATCCACTGGCCTGATGGCGTCATCGTGAAACCCAGGTCCCCCGTTCAGGACCCAGAGACCTTTCTACATGTTTTAAGATTAAGAAGTGGCAGCCTAGAGAGAGACAGATTCTTTTTTCTCCTTTTAGCACTTCATATAGTAAATTCTGACAAGGGCTGTGATATATTAGCTTAGATCTTGACCTCACTGGGGTGAAACTCAAGACAGTGCTTGGGTTTACAATGGCCTCGATGGAAAGAGAAATCCAAGGTAATGGTCTAAATTTCACTGCCTGCTTCCTCTCTCCTCTTTCTCCTCCATTAGACTGTGAAGGTGCCCAGATCCTTTCCTGGCATTCTCACTGGTACCTGGAAGGGATTTTTGCCCCTTCCTTTCTACAGCAATGTAAATACCATCTAAAAAATCTTAGTAACCTTGATATAAAATAGAGCTAGTTACCAAGAGGTCATAGGCCTCCCAGGGTCTTGGTGAGCACTGAGGAGGGATTATCCCTGTTTCCAGGGACAGAAGCATACTTCTCCCAGGATCTTCCTCTATTCCCATTTGTCCAAGGGACCCTTTTGGACCTGGGCCTGAATTAAGTCCATCGAAAACTCAAAGGTCAGGGAAATCTTTATATAAAAGTCTTCTTAATCTTGTTTCATACTACTAAAAATAACAAGCAGAAAGAGGTTCTAAAATTCATTGGAAACACTTAGGCACATTATTATTAATCCTTGAAAAACTGCCATTGCTAAGTCTTGGGGGTTGTTGGGGAACTTAGCACACGAGAATTACAGTACCAGAGAAAGTCACCCCAGAATGTCCACCGTAGCACCGAAATGCCTCTCAGAGTGGGGGGGAGGGATATAAGTCAGTAGAACATTTCCTCTTCTTTGACCCTCAGCCTGTCTCTTACTTTATATCGGAGTGGGAGGGAAGAAGAGAGCATTATTTCCTTTTTCTTTTGTGGAGCCAGATTTCATCTAGAAAAAAAACTGAGATCCAAATCTGATATTTGAAAAATCCAGAGGATTAAGTAGATCACTGTTCATTAACTGGAAGAAATGCTTAAGCAGTTCTGAGCAAACAAAGCGACTGTAGACGGATAACTGCAATCCTGAGCTCACAGATCTATAAAACTGCCTGGCCTTCCACTAACCATTTGGTGGCAAATGACACAAATTTTCATCTTTCCAGAGGGCTGCACCCGTATATCTGGACCTTCCGGGAAGCTCTTTGCCAAAGGTGGGGGGGAGGGGACACAAGACTTGGACTGTTCAAGTGATCATTTTGTTACATTAAAACAATTCTGTGTTCATGTTTCTTTATTTTTGAGACAGAGAGAGAGGGAAAGAGAGCAGAGCATGAGCGGGCGACAGAAGGAGGCACAGAATCTGAAGCAGGCTGCAGGCTCTGAGCTGCAGGCACAGAGCCCGATGCGGGGCTCGATCTCACGAACTGGGAGATCCTGACCTGAGCTGAAGTCAAATGCCAAACCGACTGAGTTAGCTACCCAGGCACTCCTCATTTTGTTACCTGATTCATCTTTCCTGGAGGTCCCTGCTTCACGTCCGTCCCCAAGCAGACCCTGGTGACAGACGTGGAACCAACCCTCGGTACCTGTGACCACGTGGCCGTTCACCGGGTCCTGCCCCATGCCCCAGGCTGTATTGCATTACAACCTCATCCAAGGGCGAATGCGGGTTCCCTTCCTGTCCAATGACTGCCAAGGCTATGAGGCTCGGCTTTCTTGAAGACGGCTGTATTTGAACCAGAGTCGGATTGATACACTCTCCTAATAAAAAATTTCTGAAGCAGAAATTTCAATACAATGAAGCGCAAGGAAGGGTTGGCGCGGTTCTTCAGAACAGACCGTGGCGGCTGCGGATGGCCGCGTCTGGGCTGTTTCGTTTCAGGTCTCCCTTACTGACCCTGTGACCTTGAGCGAGGGATGTCTCTTCTCTTTGCTTCCACTTCCTCACCTGTTCTCGCAAAGATGAGATCAGTTGATCTACGGGAAGCCCTTTGAATGGCGTTGGGCAGACAATCAGCACTAAGTGTTAAAGAAGGCTGGTGCCCCAGAAAATGGCATTTTCCGAAGTTTTTCAGGAACGGCTCTACCTAGCTCTCTGTTATTGTGAATTCCAAGCCAGCACAGCAGTTACTGTGAAGGACTCCTTTAACCTGAGGGCAGGTGTTGTCCCAGAGATGGCCAATATTTGTTTTATTAATCTTTTCGATTTTTAATTAGGTTGCTCAATGTTCCAGAAGTTAACAGCTATCTGGCCAGACAGGTAATGGCTTGTGACATCAGAAGGACTCTCCAGTCCGCACCCCTGGGATCCCCACCCCCTGCCCGTCGGGTCACTTAGGGTCCCGGCTGCTAACTCTCCTCAATCTCTCCTTAGCAAAATATCTTCCTCCACGGCCCTGGGCCGCCACACAAATTATTTAGTCAAACAGCTGCAGAGAATGTGCTTCGGTATCTCAGGATTATCATATCACAGATCCATGGGCTCGAGCTAGGAGTTTTCACTAGATCCTCTCAAATATAAAAAAATACATCAAAAACAACTCTCGAGTCCCGTTTTCCTGAAAAAGCCGGTCGCCCTGTCTCTCCCGCGTAACGAGAAGACTTTTTCTTTCAACGTGTTAACAAGCCACAAAGTGTGGTTCTGTCTCCGTCCTGGAAATGTACCGTCATTTGCATAACAAGCCACCCAGGATTGTTGCATCTGTGTACTATCTACATAGGGCTGCTTGCAAGAACCGTTCCCCACAGAGAAAATGCCTGCGGACAGTGCTCTTTCTCCATCATAAATTTAACTTTTCATCAATTGGTAATTTCTCTCTTAGTCTGACATGAAAAATAAATCTCACGGAGTGTGGAAAAAAACAAACCCCAAGTTTTGACTCACTAAGTGGCAGGTCAGTTACTGCGAAAGAGCAAATAACCGTCTGAAGTGAAAACGGTTTTCACTTCTCTCCGGAATACACTTTCTGCTGTACCTTCGCCACCGAAACCCAGGAAAGTGGGGTGGGAAGCACCAAGTTATCCCTTTGGCCTAGGAAGCAGTCGGCTGTGGCATGCTTTCTAATTCATAGTCCTTTTCTTTCTTTTCTTTCTTTCTTTTCTTAACGTTTATTTATTTTGAGAGAGAGAATGCATGAGCCGAGGAGGGAGGGGCAGAGAGAGAGGGAGAGAGAATCCCAAGCGGGCTCCACGCTGTCCGCACGGAGCCTGGCACGGGGCTTGACCTCACGGACCGTGAGATCGTGGCCCGAGCCGAAATCAAGAGTGTGACGCTTAACCGACTCAGCCACCCAGGTGCCCCCACTGTTCTTTCCTTAATCACCTGAGCGTCAGGTTGAGTGAGATAAGCTTTCCTTCGGGTTCTTTGCATGAGGGTTTCAAGTTAAAGGCCTCCATGCCTGCAATGAAGCACCACCGTTTGCCCCTTTCAGACCATCTTACAGCTGGGATGAACGCGAGAAGCCCTATGAGCTATCGCCTCATTTAAAACACGAGGGTGAGAAGCCAGCTCAGAGACTTTGGCATAGGTGGTGGACAGATGGCCCAGGTGGATGAAGAGGTGAACGGACAGGTGGACAGAACAGGATGAGGTACCAGGAGCCCCTCATTCTCCTCCTGCCTTATTACCAACTACTTTTTCTCAACCAAGGCAAATCATTTCATGTCTCTGGGACTTTCCCTTCTCTCTGAGGCCACAAGGCCCGGAGGCTCTCTCTTCAGCTCCCCCGCTCTTTGATGCCATGAAACGATAGAACTTTTCAAAACGATTGTACTTGTCAATGCCAGGGCCACTTTGCCGTAACTACCTACTGGAATATCATTCAGCCTTAATAAGGAAGGAAATGCTGCCATTTGCAACAACATGGATGAACACTGAGGATATCACGCTACGGGAAATAAGTCAGACAGAGAAAGACAAATACGGGATGATCTCACATGTAAAATCTAAAAAAAAAAAAAAGAGAGAGAGAGAGAGAGAGAGAAGAACTCATGGAAACAGAGAGCCGATCAGTGGGGGCAGGGGCAGGGGATGGGGGTAGAATGAGTGCAGGGAAGTAGGCAAAAATGGTGAAGGGGTACAAGCTTCCGGTTGTAAGATGAACGGGTCCTGTGGATGTAACGGATAGCATGACGACTATGGTTGACAATACTGTGTCGTACAGTTGAAAGTTGCCAGGCAAACAGATCGTAAAAGCTCTCAGCATGCACACACGCACGCACACACTATTTGAGTGGATGGATCTGTTAACTCATCTTGCCGTGGTAATCATTTGGCAATATACACGTACATCGAATCATCATGTTGCAAACCTGAAACTTACACAATGCTATAGGTCAATGACATCTCAATAAAGCTGGGGGAAAAAAAACACCCAACTCTGTTCACTTTCTCATTAAAAACAAAATGGCTGCGAGCAGAACTGCATCAAAAAGTAGTTCCCACCTTGAATCGAGATGTTCACATAACGAGGAAAACAGCATACTAATATTAGCAGTGAGGGGCCCCACCCTTGCTTCCTGGGTGAATAGAAAAGTCAGCATTACTCAAGCCCCTCTGGGAGTCTGTGTGCATTTAATTCTTCTTCTAGAAGACCTTTGTGAAATGCGAGACTGTCTACTTGGGACTGTTACACCTCTCTATAGCATGCTTAGCACCTCCCTTTTCATTTTTCCTAAGACCCCAAATTCCATTTGGCAGGAGAGACGCCAGAAAAATGGATGCCTCTGGAGCAAATCCCTTCTGTCTGTTCAAAGAGCCCTTCTCAATCGTGACCGCTTTCTGGAGTTATAAAACAGCAGGGGAGTCAACTGTATACACAGGCAGGCCCTTACAATAGCATATTTTCCCCTCCGGCTGCCAATTCTGAACAGTCAGAGCGACCATCATTTGTTTTTCTCAAGTTCAGCCACCTGGATGCTTCTTTGAATGTTACAGGAAATACAAGCAGTGGGGCAAAAACCTGCCCTTTTTTCTGCATGAGAGAATAGCAGAGGTAGAGGTATATCAAGGGGTCACCTGGTTAAAGCTTCTTCCTCCAGGCAGGTCACCGTTTGAACGGTCTGAGTGGAAACTACTGTTTCTATTTTTTAAAGACAGAGATTCTACAACCACCCGAGTGAGCCTCTCTCACGACTTCGCGACCCCCCGAGTCATTTTCCTGACACCTCACAGCCGCCTGCATGCCCCCTGCCCCCCAACCCTGGGCTCTGCTCGAATCTAAGCCTGCTTCCTCTTTGGTCCTCTACAGAGAGCCAAGGCGCCTGCTGGGTGTTTCTGTTCCGTTATTAATATGACAGGGTCACTATGAGTCTTCAGTTGGCCACGCCTACTTTGGAAACCTACAAAGCTGGGTTTGGCTGTCACTGTGTGGTCCTGTGCCTGTGGCCTGGCTGTTCAAACACAGACTGGAATCAGGGGGATGCCACCAAAGTCCCAGAGTTTCCTGAGTCTGGGCATGACCCGACAGATGGTCTCCGTGACTCCAAGAGAAAAAGCGGAGAGGCGGTAACCGAGGTCAGAGGTACAGGGAGTCACACAGAGCAGGCAGACTGCACCCAGGCGCTCCTCGTGAATGGAATGCCACATCCTGGGGGGCTCTTCCTGGCGGGTGTGGTTTCCCTGTGGGGTTCTTCCCTCTCTGGGGCACTGAGAAAGCTAAGGCAGCACATGGGATGGTTCTATGCGATCAAGACACTATGAGGCACGAGTTGGGGTGAGCACGGGGTGACCTGTAGAGTCACGCCTGGGGGCGGCCTTACCGCCCCATGAGCACCCCCACAACGAGAAAGGCCCCTGGAGGACAGCCCTGCCGAATAGCAGCCACAGAGGCGGGCAGGGAGCCTCTCCTGCGGATGGACAACGTCTCCCGAGTTCATCCTCTGTGCCAGGCACAAAGCGTTGTCTCTTCCTGTCTTATAAAAGCGGCCCTCACTGTTATCTCCATTTTGCAGATGAGGAAACTGAGGTCCGGGGAGGTTCCATAACTTGCTGAAGGCTTAAGCGCCTGAACCAGAACTCCACTTGTTTCCCCCACCGGCCCAACACCCCCAGAACCCAAATTCTTAACCAGTCCGTTTTACGACCTCGCCTCCCCGCGTCTCAACCTCCAGGCATAAGCCCTGTTTTTGAATCTCTCCCACCAGAAGAGACAGTACTCATTTTCCACCCCGGGGACCTGATACGGTTTGGAGGCATGCAGATGATGGGTAGAACCCAGCCTCCGGCCCGGGGAAGGGTGTGGTTCTGGAAAAGAGTGTTACTCTTGTGTTTACTCAAAGATAGTCATTAAGTCACCGTGAAAACATCTTTCTGCAGACTAAACAACCCCACTGCTTTTTAAAAAAGCTTTCCTCACAGGAGCTATTTCTTTTTCTTTCTTTCTTTTTTTTTTTTTTTTTTTGGTACCGTCTTTCTATATTTACTGGTTTTCCCCCAGGAATTCTTCTGCCCTCCCATTCTCTATTTTAATCAATCCTGTAATAAGATTCTGATCTATGCCACAGAAAAGACATGGTCATTTTCATAGTTTTCATCTCTGGCCTTAACAATAGAATAAAAGGCCAGCATGGATAGTAATCACTACTTGTGGTCCACTCTGACCCTCAGGCATTTTTTTTTTTTTTTTTTTTGGGCCACCCCTGCGGCTGGCCATTCTTCCATCTACTGTTTGTTTCTGATACTGTTGAACTTCACCGTGTATTTGAGGGACTAGTCCTTAGTGTCATGCAGCCCCGAAATGCTTCCAACACACATTTGACTCAGGCTGATTTGCTTCTGCCTTCTAAGAGAATGCTTTAAAAGGAGCCCAGTGCTCAGAGACAAACTTTGACGACTGTCAACGATAAAATTCTCTCTCCCTGCAGGAGCCTCCTATCCCTCTCTGACACAGGTTTTAGCCGCATTTGAGCAACGTCAGTCAAACCCAAGGATTCTGAGATACCCTCTCTGGTGCCTCAGTGTCCCAGCCCAGAGGTTTGCCAGCCCCGAGGGGGGGGCCCACTTACTTCGAGGTTCCCGGGGTCCATCCACTGTGATTTTGATGGCTCTATGGTACGTGGCAACTTGTGGTGGGTTCGTGAAGACCGTGATTGTCAAAGTGAAGCTTTTCCCTGTTGGAACACAAAAGAGAACACACAAAACAATGAGGTGATGGCCGGGATATCTCCGCTGGGTAGTTGACCATTAATTTATGCTTTCCAGCCATGAAACTGGAAAGGTGGCACTTCTTGGGCACAAGTTGGTGGTTTTTCCAACACTCCCTTGAGTTTGGCTTTGCTTAAATTCCAGAATGCACACCTTTGGTATTTGTGTAAGATGTTAACACTTTGCATAGTTACACGGCTTCCGTTTAATCATCAATGAAACAACACAGGATCAAGAGAGATTCAGCTTTGTTTTCTTTCAAGCCAAGACTCCAGGGAACATGGGATCGGATTGGCTGCTATCCACTCCCCCAGAGCTGGTCCCCAAGGAGTGAAAGAAACTGTATCCATCTTTGCTTTTTTTTTTTTTTTTCAATATATGAAGTTTATTGTCAAATTGGTTTCCATACAACGCTCAGTGCTTCATCTTTCCTTTTAACATTGATTGCTTGCCCCTTCAAGGATTGGGAAAGACGGAGTACCTGAGTTTGGGAATAGGCTAAATTCAAATTATTCTCTCTGTATTTCAAAGACACTAATTGCTGGTGGACTTTAAATATTATTATTAATTAAAAAATTTTTCTTAACATTTATTCATTTTTTTTTTTGAGTGAGAGAGAGAGAGAGAGAGAGTGTGTGTGTAAGCGCAAGTTGGGGAGGGGCAGAGAGAGAGGCAGACACAGAATCCGAAGCAGGCTCCAGGCTCTGAGCTGTCAGCACAGAGCCCGACACGGGGCTCGAACTCACAAACCGTGAGATCATGACGTGAGCCAAAGTCGGACGCTTAACTGACTGAGCCACCCAGGCACCCCTAAATATTATTTTTAAATGCTGGATGCTATTACAGGTACTCATGGGATTGGCCAGACACAATTTACAGTCAACAAACTGACTTCACAATATGTAACTGACAGACTGAGGTTCAATAAGGACTAGAGACATATACACGCACGGGGATCTCCACCCAAACACTTCACATACATGCATGGGACGCAAGCACCTTTTTATAACATATGTCTACCGCCATGGTTTTAGTAACTTTTAAAAACTATTTTAAAATATATATATATAACTCAGAATACAGTGACTAATGTATAAATACATAAATAACTAACAGAACAGAAATACACCAACAATTAATATTAATAATATAAGTATTAATATGCACATATATTGATCATTGAAAACATTTTTTGGCTAGGTGGTTCAAAGGGCGAACTCTTGGTTTGAACTTGGGCTAGCTGACCTTTGGCAAGGCCCCAGACCCCTCCGTGCCTCAGTGCCCTTACCTGGAAAATGGGTACATATAACATTTTCTACCTTATAGGGTTTGGAGGAGGTTAAATGAGCTCATAGGAGTAAAATCATTAAAATGGTATCTGGAGCATGATATTCGAAGGTGAGCGCGCGCGCGCGTGTGCGTGTGTGTGTGTGTGTGTGTTGTGCTCGCTTTTATTATTTTCCTTTTCTGTTTCTCAGAGTTCCCCAACAGGATCCTAAGGTTTGACTAAGCATGCTATTTGGACCACCCACATCACTGCAGTGGGTCTCTATTTAACAGCTTCTCCTCTTAGTCATGTACCATGAAATGAAACCTAGAAGAAATGAAAGGCCCACCCATCCCCCTATCTGTTCCCAACCCACGTAAGACTCAAATTGTCTTCCTCCCCCAAGTTAGAAAGAACAGAGTATCTTCAACTGTCCTGCACGTTTTCACACCAAAGAAAGCTACAAAAAAGCTCAATAAAAACACAGGTGACCCTTGAACAACACAGGTGTTAGAGGCAGCGACCCCTGCCCTGTTGAAAATCCATGTATAACCTTTGACTCCCCAAAAACTACCAATAGCCTACTGCCTATTTGAAGACTCACCGATAATGTAAACAGTCGATTAACACGAATTTTGTATTTCAGGTATATTATACACTGTGTTCTTATCATAAAGGAAGCTAGAGAAAAGGAAATATTATTATTATTATTATTATTTTAATGTTTATTTTTTTTGAGAGGGAGAGAGAACACAGGGGAACGGGGAGGGGCGGAGAGAGGGGGGAACAGAGGATCTGAAGCGGGCTCCGTGCTGACAGCAGAGAGCTTGATGTGGGGCTCGAACCCACGAACCGTGAGATCATGACCTGAGCTGAAGTCAGACGCTTAACCGACTAGGCTACCCCCGTGCCCCGAAAAGAAAATATTATTAAGAAAATCGTAAGGAAGAGAAAATATGTTTCCAGTCCTGTACTGTATTTATCAAAAAAAAATCTGCATGTACATGAACCTGCATGGTTCAACCCATGTTGTCCAAGGGTCTACTGGGTAATCTTTGGCCACAGCAAGCCAGTGATTCCTAATCATGAGAAGTCCCCAGTGAACAATCCCCAAGGATCCGCATTCTGTCTACAGTGAAGCCTGCGATAAGAGGAACAATAACAAGTAACCACTGGATGCTGAAACCGGCTTCGTCCGGCCTGGCTTTGCAACCACAGTCATGGCTGACAGGCCAGGCTGCTCTCTAGGGAGGGGTGCTGAGGGGCCTAGAGCACTGGAGGAGCCCGGGAGGCCCAGCCCACAAATTTATCTTCCCATCAGCTGCTCTTCTCTCCTGGAACCCAGAGAAGATCCCTTTTGGGCTTTAGGGATTTGCCATGTTTAGGACATCGTTCAAATGTGGCCAGACGATACCCCAGATCACTTCTCCCCTTGGCATCTCCCTGAGGTAGGGGCGCGTGCAGGAGGGGCTGCTGGTCAGGCCTGGCGAGGAGGGCACGGCGATGTGGAGGCAGCACCCAGTTCAACTGCCCATCTTGGTCAAGGGAGCAAAGGCAACTAATGGCCCAGGTGGCCCGTCCACGTGGTCCTCTGAGCCCTACGGCCATCCACCTTTTGTCAAGAACCTACAAGGTGGGGAGGCGCCTGGGTGGCTCAATCGGTTAAGCGCCTGACTTCAGTTCAGGTCTTGATCTCCTGGTTCGTGGGTTCGGGCCCCTCGTCAGGCTCTGTGCTGACAGCTCAGAGCCTGCTTCAAGTTCTGTGTCCCCTCTCTCTCTGCCCCTCCCCTGCTCATACTCTGTCTCTCTCAAAAATAAATAAACATTAAAAAAAAAAAAAGACCCTACAGGAGGTATGGACCATATTAAGACTGGATCCCACACCAGCTATTAGGACCTTCTCCCCGATGAGCCCCCTCCCCCCCCCCCCCCGCGTTATTTCTTGCTCACTTTTCTCTCCCCCAGCTGGACTCACAGCCACGGGATTTCCACTCTGGGGTCTGTCTTCCTCCAGCCCCCTGGCCAGCCTGTCAAGGCTTCCTTGCTTTGCCCATACCGTCCCCCGCCCCCCCGCTTCTATGTTCCTGGCTTCAAAGTCGGGCTCGTGTTTCAGGCAGCCTCCCCACATCTGCCTCCGAAAGTGGTCTTCGACTTCGATGGGGACTGAACGGGTTTGCGGCTCTGAAAGCCCAAGGACAGGGATGGTGGTCCAAGACCACCGTGCCTTTCTCAGAGGAAGGTGGCAAAAGGATGAGGTGGCAGCAGGTGGCTTCAGGTAGAGGGGGATTGAGATGGAGAAAAAAAAAAAAAAAGACCTTGAGGACACAAGCAATGAGTAATGACGTGGCCCCAGGGACCCAGCGGGTCTGGGCGCATGAGGGGCCGGGCTGCTCTTCCTTCCAGAGGCTTAGATACGAGTTCATGCAACAAACGATGTGACCTCTCTGGATCTCAGTCTCCTGATCTGCAAAACAGGGAGCCCGGGGGTCGTGGGATACGCACAAGGTCACTTTCAACTCACGGTATCTTCTGAGGACGCAGCCCTCCCGGCGCCCATGTTCACGTGCATGTGTGTGCCTACATGTAGCTGTGCCCCCGTGCGCCTCCCCCATCGCCTGTAGCGTCAGCATTTCAGAGTCCGTGAAAATACTGTATTACTTTTCTAGAGCTGCTGTTAACAAATTTCCACAAACCGACGGTGGGGGGTGGGGGGAGGGAGGCTTAAAACAACTGAAATTTATTGTCTCATAGTTCTAGAGGCCAGAAATCCAATATCAAGGTGTCGGCGGGGCCGTGCTCTCTCTGAAGGCTCTGGGGCAGAATCCTTCCTTCCTTGTCCCTGCTTCTGGTGCTCGCAGGCAAGCCTGGGCTTTCCTTGGCGTCCAAGTTCATCATTCAGCTTCTGCCTCTGCTGTCACGCGGCCTTTGTTCCCCTGTGTGGCTTCTGTCTCCAAATGCACTTCTCCTTATAAGGACACCAGTCATTGGAGTTAGGGCCCACCCTCGCCCGAGATGTCCTCACCTTACTTGATTACATCTGCAAAACCCCTATATCTAAGTAAGGTTGCCTTCTGAGGTTCCCCGTGAACATGAGTTTTTAGGGAACACTATACAAGCTAGTTCAAACACCGAATGTCGTCAGAGTTCCGGTCTTGACATTATGACTAACAAGTTCTCTACAGGCACCTGTATATTTTACCCTCTGAAATGGTCCCACTCCTTTGGTAGCCCTAGTGAATCATCCTATCCCTTTTTTTAAACGTTTATTCATTTTGGAGGGCGGGGGGGGGGGGGGAACGCACGTGCCTACGAGTGGGGGAGGGGTAGAGAGAGAGAGAGAGAGAGAGAGAGAGAGAGAATCCCAAGCAGGCTCCGCACTGTCAGTGCAGAGTCTGATGTGGGGCTTGATGTCACGAACGGTGAGATCACCACCTGAGCTGAAATCAAGAAGTTGGACGCTCAACCAGCTTAGCCACCCAGGTGCCCCATACGATCATCCTAATCTTGATTTCCTAAATGACAACGAAGAATTAGTTTTTATAATATTGGCATTTTCAGATTTGTGTAGAACTTGCAACCTTTCACGCCTTTTCCTCTATACTACTGCATTGGGTCGTCGGAATGGTCTCATGAAGTAAACAAGAGAGATTTTATTGTCCCTCGTCAACAGGTAGCAAAGCGAAGGCTCGGGGAAATTCCGTAACTTGCCCAAGTCACACAGCCTGTATACACAGCAGAACCCAGATCTCTCAGCTTTACACCCACTGTTCTTCACGTTGTCGTCAGGAAATCCCAAAACCCGATTTGCAAACTCAGTGCCAGCAGCACTGGGAATCCAGACTCCTGGCATACTTTCCATGCTCTACCATTGCCCCAGAAAGCGAATGTAGCCCCCGTGACTTCGCTATACCCACACTGTGCTCGACAGCTAACCGTGAGCCTGGGTTATAGTTCTGAAGCAGCTTCTTACGGGGCTGAATTTGGGCTCCTGGCAGCTGAGCATTTAATGCCACCCCCCCGGGCAACCACAGACTGGCCTGCTTAATCGGGAATGAAATCCAACCAAGGTGAATACTTGTGAAATTGTTGCCCATAATTCTAACTCTATCATTTTATTTCTGCCCATCGTTTTATGTGCAGTCACAAGAAATGTGACCGTCCGTCCAGCAAGAGCCACTAGCTGGGGCGTTCTGGCCCCAGGAACGTGCTGCTCACGACGGTGGAGATATTCCGCTTCCTCCCCTCACAATGGGCTCTTGTTTACGGCTTTGAGCACCAGGACATCTGCTCATGACCTCATAGACGGAGGTAATAAGTGATGACACTTTGTTCACAGGTGTGTGTGACATTTTTCCACTCTGGGAAAACTCTGCCTCCGACTTCCTTGTGTTCCTCCGATCAGACCTGGCACCGAGCTTGGTAACTGGCGAGAGTCGGCCAGTGGGCACCCGTGACTGCCGTTCGGAGCCTCGGGGCCCCCCACGCGCTGCCCTTCACCGCCTCCCGGCCCTTCTTGGCCGGCACCTGGAGTGGTGGTAGCTGCCCCCACCAAGAGCACACGCGCTGTTAGCCGGATTCCCTCATTAGAATGACCTATGGGCCTGGTATTTGAAGTGCGTGGGTGTGGAGAGTGAAAGAGGCTGAAGTGTTTTTCCCAGCAGACTGTAGCCAGACTGGTAAGTCAGAGGAGAGCAAAGGAGAACGGACCGGCTAAATAACTGCCATCCCCAAAAGTGGCTCTGCAGGATCCAGTGCGGGCCTGGGAGGACGGTGCTGCCGTAGAGAGAGCTGATTCATTCACTTGTGTGGCCCGGAGAGGCTCGAAGGTTCCCTGCATCCCTGGCTTTGGTGCCAGGAGACGAGCAGAGGCCTTGGCGCCCCGAGGTGCGCTGCTCTCGGCTCCCGAGGGGACGAGCGGCAGGCTGCAGGTGTCCCGTGTGGGGGTACACGGTGCAGCGAGCGCCCAAAGGGCGCACAGAGACCTTCCTTCTCCAGCTCACAGGGACTAACTCAAACGGCAGCCTCAGCTCTGGCCAGTGGTCGGGTTCCAGGAGGAACCCGTTTAGAAGCTCGAACGCTAGGACTGAATGAGGAGGCAGGAGCTACACAACAGGGGACGGAAGGGTCACCTTATGCTCAAAAGCTGCAAAAGATAAGGCACTGAGTATATAATCTGGTGGACGTGGGCATACGCACAGTGTGAGTTACAGTGTGGGCCCTGAAGCCAGAAATGCCCGTTTCCGTATCTCTGCCACATGCTAGCCGCCTGACCTTGAGCAAGTCACCTAACCTCTCTGGGGCCTCAGCTTTGTCATCCGTAAAACGGGGGCGACACCAGTCTTTCCATCTCATCGTCTCATTATGCAAGTTCAATGAAGTAACGAATCCGCACATACTGGTTTAATTATTGTTAAAGACGTGAGCAAGGTGATTCCACGAAGACGGAGGTGGGGGCGATCTGGGGAGGAGGAGGTGGTGACGAGGCACGTCGAGGTCTGATGGGGCAGGTGGGTGCCGGGCAAGGGGCACCCTTGAAGCTCCACCAGGCCCTCCCTGTTTTCCCTAGGAGTCCCAGCAAACGGAGGCAGAGCACAGAGGGCAGCAGACAGGACAGCGGCCCGAGCCCCGCGGACACGTCAGGAAAACTGCACGTTCAACTGGAATGTCAAGTTCACTCCTGCCCCGCCAGCTGGCGGTCTTTGTGAGGCACAACTGTGGCTGGCTGATCCGCCCTATAAACACGCTGGGCCAAATGCTCCCCGGCGACCATGTGTCGCCCCCCTCGACGCCAGCGTCGAGTTCATCCGAGTGCCAGGACAAAACACTAACTGCTTTATTTAGTTGGGAAGAAGGTCACGGGTGAGTCTTCCCCGACGCTTTCAGGCGGCCCCACGTTTCCAGGCCTCGGGCTGCTGACCTCTGACAGCCACCTGTGGTCTAATAAAGCCACAGCTGGGCAGTTCCTTGTGGCCCCGGCACAGACTCCGATTCCTCACCGCATCTGAGAAGTAGTCAAACCTCAGGACTGCTCCCCAAGGGGCCGAGGGCGGGGAGGGGAAGACAGGGCGTAAAGGCCACTCGAAATCGTTCCTCGCCCACGAGCGGAATAGCAGACGCAGAAGCTGGGGCCCTGTCACATCACGGCAGTGTCCTCCTATGCCAATGGTGTCAGGGGCAGCTCTCTCAGTCCTGTCCCGTTGTGACTGTCCCTCCCTGGGTTTGGTTCGTGGGTATAGCCCATCTGCCTGCATTGGCTCCTCGGCCGCTGGGCTGTGTTTCTGTCACTCTCCTTGGGGTAGGTTTGGACCTGAGACTCTTCTCCTTTTGGGGAAGTTTCGCTGGGATGTGAAACTTGCCCTTTGTCACGCAAGGGAAGGCTGTCCGCACAGAGGGCCGTCGGCCGTGGGGGCCAGAAGGGGCAGGGGGCCGCGGGGACACACCGTCAAGACATCTTTCACTTGCGTGGGCATCTCTGCGGGAAAACCGGCTGTGCTCACGAACTTTAAACACTTAAGAGCGCAAGCAAAGAACAGTCAAACGAAGGGAAAAAAAATGCAGCTTTGAAAAGCAAGAAAAGCCCATGAAGGCTCAGGTTTTGCTCTTTGCAAATTCTGGAAATCCCAACAGATTCTGAAATGTTGCAGGAAGAGTTCTCCTTTTACTGTAGAGATTGTGCCGGGTCTCCTTTTCATGAAGGATAACTAAGTATTAAAATTAATGCACCCTCAGATTCCAGGGGAAATCTGAACTGGGGGTATTTTTCACAAAGCACTTTTTTTTTTTTTTTTTTTTTGAGAGACAGCGAGCGAGTGAGCGGGGGAAGTGGGGCAGAGAGAGAGGGAAAGAGAGTATCCCAAGCAGGTTCCACACCCTGCTGGACGCGGGGGTCCATCTCATGACCACGTGATCATGACCTGAACTGAAATCAAGAGTCTAATGCTCAACTGACTGAGCCACCCAGGTGCTGCACATTAAGCATTTTTAGAAGATGCTTATTTATTTATTTTGAGAGAGAGAGAGAGAGAGAGAGAGAGAGAGAGAGAGAGAATCCCAAGCAAGCTCTCCACCCAGTATGGGGCTCGATCTCACAAACCATGAAATCATGACCTGAGCCATAATCAAGAGTCAGACGCTCAACCAGCTGAGCCACCCAGGCGCCCTCTACACACAAAGCATTTTTAATTTACATTTCTTACGTTTTCCACTGGAACAGCCGAACAGCCAGAGTTCATGCTTTTGCTCTCACCCATTTCCTCATCTAAACACCACTATTTTTGACAGGGGAGCTGTCAAACGATTTACATGAGGATTTCTGGATAGGGTACAAATCCTTCAAGTCGCACAGAATTTCCTACTTTCTCTAAATTGAACTGAAATGAAGACGTCCGTGTGTATCCACATGCAGGCAAAGGGCCCTGTGTGTTTGCAGATGTGTTGATCTAAGGTAAGGGTACCTGCATCCACACGGGCAGAATGCAGACGGGGGGCCCATGCTGCTGGTGCCCCCCCTCCAAAGTCTCCTGACATGGACTTCGAACACAGAACTCAGTTTTCCATAAAAAACGCATTTTGGGGGCGGGGGGGAGGGAGTGACAGATTGTTTGAAAAAAAGCATTGTTTTACGTACAGAAAGCCGAAAACGTGCAGAGCATTTTCTCTGGAAATCTCCTCTGGAAGTCGAGGACAGGGGCAGCATTTTACTCATCTTTGTGTCTTGTTCCGAGGCAATAAAAAAAGGTTCGATCACTGGATCAGTGAATTATCCCATAAACTTTCAATCTGACAGCTGGTTCTTTACGGCGTCCGATTTCACTTTGAAGGCGTGGCTTTCCTTTCTCGTGGCACCGGTGTGAGCTCGGCCTGACCAGGGGCATGGATGGGCAAGCCTTCTTCTTCCTGGAGAATATCTACCCAACCCCAAGGCACCACGACACTCATGTGACTCTGCATTCCTTTCCCCGGATTTCACGGTCCCTCCACGATCTTCCCTTTTCTTTTGGTGTCACGGTTCCTGGGCATCTTGGTGGAGGAATCAAGTTTTAATCCTTTTAGCCCAAACACTTCCAAGACCCTGAACTGCGGCCGGGGGAGCCCTCTGGTTGGTGACCCAAGTCTCCCAGGGGAAATCGAGCCAGAGGCTTACATAGCGGGCAGGTGATCAAAGTAGCCTCGTCCTAGCCCTGACTCTGATAGTGTGATGGCCGGCTGCCTCAAGGATACAGCCCAACCCCTCACGACGCTTCAGCAGAGACCCAGGAGTGGACATTTAGAAGGGAAGGCAGCGCTGGGGTCCTCCGTTCTGCCTCCAGCCTTTCAGACCCCACAGCGGCTGCTTCCGGGAAGGCAGGTGGTGTGGCGGCTGAAAGAAGGGAGAAGCGCCAGGCAGGACTGGGGGTGTGGCAGGCAGGGCCCGGCAGGAGCGGACTCTGGGGGCAACGACATTCACCAAATAGGATGTCTACAAACTGGGTATGCACACGTCCGAGGCTGCCTGCGGGCAGAAATGGCAGTTTTCGGTCTCGAAGGCCCCAAGCCCCCTTTCCCTTTCTACATCTGCAAGCTGCCTATCTTTCTGCACTTTGTATCTGCTGATGTCAAGCCCCTGCCTAAAAGCATGTGGGCGGTTCTCCCTTTCCCTGGGACCAGGCCCAATTCCCAGTGTGGAAGGAGGCCCAGGCCTTGAGCCGCTCTCTGGGTCTCCTCCTCCTCCAAAGCCCTCCCCAGATGGCCACTGGAGCATCTTCTGGCTCCTCCACGGGCAGGTGTTCTTGCCCGCCCTGTTTTCTCTGCTCGGACACTCTTCTTGGTGCCTTCACCTGACATCCTGAAATGTCTCAACGGAGACCGCAGTTTGTCCGGGAAGACAAACTTCACTAGGTTCTGCGCGACTGCTCATCTGCTTGACTGCTGGCCCCTCGCTAGCTCCCAAAGGCTGTGGCTTCTCTTTGGCTGATCTTTGTATCTCCAGTGGGGACCCAGTGCCTGGAACACAGTAGGTGCACAATGCATATCTGGTGAATGGATGAATGGATGAATGGGGGAATGAACGAAGTGCCCTCATTAAATGACCTCCGGGCGTGGGGGTGAAGTCTCAGAAAAAAGCGACGGACCCTCTACTTCCCGCACTGGAAGCGTCCGAAGCCTGTGCGAGACTTACCAGTTAAAACCGAGAACACAAGGTCCACCCCATGTCAAAAAATCCAGCCAATGTCTGGAACGATTATACTACTGTTATTGTATTTACTTATGAATGTTTGTGAAACTCCCGCTGTGTCTCAGGCACTCTCGTTTTATGAGGTTCTTAGAAGGATAAAGGAATTCCTCGCATCCAGAAGTAAGAGTGGAAAACAGCCTCCTTCCTAAGTGTCTGATTCAGGGACTCACGTGCCGACCTGCTCTTTTCCCACCTCCCTCCGTGCTTCTCACGGCAGAGGGAAGGACATGCCCAGGGAAGCGGGATCTCTTCTTCCTGAGTCCTGCCACACCCACATCATCTTGTTCCCATCCTTCGAGGCGCGCGTGAGAGGCACAGCCACGCCCACTGTACAGATGGGGAGACTGAGGCCAGCACATCTTAGCGAGCCCCGCAGGCCTCGGGCCACGCCGCGCTACCTCCCGTGGACCCACAGAATCACGGCGAACAGGCGTGTGGGTTCTAGGCTGCCCCTGTAAGTCAGAGGCACACTGACTGGGAAGCAATCGCTTCGGTGTAATGCAGAGCCCGTGGATTTGGACAGAACGTGAGGCGACAGTATGTAGTAGGATACTTTGCCAAGCAATAGCCAGATTAGTTAATTCTCCATTTATAGATGGCCAAAAGAAAGTGCACGAACGTTCGCTTGCAGTTTCTAAAAATGCTGTGATACAACCTTAAAATGGCTCCCAGGGGAACAGCCAGCGTGTCCTTAAGTACGGTCCAAGTCCAAGGCAAGCGCCATGGTACTAAACTCCCCAAACCTGGGTGGAGTCAGCAATTACCGTGCAGGAAGAATGTGACGCTCCTGGGTGCCAGCCTGTGGAGCCCAGCGACAGGACAAAGGGATTATTCTGCTTCATCGTGAAAATGCAGTGTTTATTGTTAAAATACGGTGGGGAATTAAAGGGGCATGTATGAATCCTAAACATTTGCATGCCACTAACGTTTGCACAAAAGACGTGCAATGGCTAAGTTGGGAGAACTTCTTCTCCCATGAAAAACGTGCCTTAAATTACAGTGCATATTTAATGTCGCCTCTGCCACCGCTCATCTGAGATCTCAGGGCCCGCTGCGTGTAACTCTTTCGCGACCCGAGACCTCCACGCGGCCGGCGAGCAAGGGCAAGGGTTGATGTCCCTCCTGGAAAACTCGTCCACTTGGATAAACCACACAGCAGGTCCCCGTGGCTGTCGTTTGTTAGGAGCTCACAGTTTCCATCATCTGCTCTGCAGAGTTCCTGTCACTGAAGCACATCTACCATGCGAGGCAGTGAGTGACTCCTGTCGTGTGTCCCTTGTGTCAGGACATCCTCCCTGCACCCACCCCCGCTGCCAAGGACGGAGCCAGAATCAGGCTCAGAAAGGTCAAGTGACTTGCCCACAGACGCACAGCTCCGTGCCAGCATTCTGCACCCGGGGCGATCCCCGCCCCTCCCACCCCCGCCCCCAGTGGCACTTGGTGACACGTGCACACATTTGTGGCTGTCACAGTTGGGAAGGGAGCTGCTACCGGCTACCGGGGCGAGGCCAGGGATACTGCTAACCATCCGACAACACCCAGGGCAGCCCCACAATAATGAAAACTCAGCCCTAGAAGTTGATAGTATTGAGGGTGAGACACCTGCCTCAGCCGAGAATCCAGAAAAGTCCATGCACTAGCCACGAGGCTGTACTTCCCGAAGAGTCCGGGAGCCGTCACTCGCCGGAAGACGTTTAATGAGACTCCGCTCTGTGCCAGGCACTGAGGATACCACACGGTGCTTTTCTAGTGCAGGCTCAGATCTTTCAGGTTTTTGAAAATTCTTGGGGGTCCACCTCTTGGGAGCGCCAGGCACATCCTCCCGTCTTTTTCGTGGTGCTTGGGTCTCGGTTACCCCCGCAGTGTCCCCGTGCATGCCACAGCTGTTCTTGAGCTCTTTCCCCGGCGACCTTCACTCCAAGCACATGGGCTCGGCACGGCCCCAGCGCAGATGCTGCCCGTGAACTCCCATTTCGGCAGCCAGCTATCTCTAATTATTTGACATGCCACAGATCTCCACGCTGAATCTGGGGGATGGTTGCTTAACTGGGGGGAGCCTAAAGGGGAGCGTCCGTGGGGCAGGAAAGGTAAGAGTGGGGGTTTCCACACAGGGCTGAAGCAAGCCAACGGAAACCAGGGAAAGCACTCCCAGCAAAATTTCTTTGAGAAATTCAGCCTGCAGCCGACGCGACCTTGATGCAGTAAGAACCCCTTCAGATGTGTTTCAAATCATCTTACCCTGAATCTCAGGATGGGAAACAAGTGAGAGCAGAACTAATGTTGGGGCAGGTGGGAGAAAGTTCTGGAAGAGACCCACCTGTCTGTCTGTGGTACCTGGGAACCCAGGGCCATGTCAGAGACGGCCAGCAGATTGGGCCCCTTCTCTGCTCCTTTACGTGTTTCCTCCGTTTTTTTTTTTTTTTTTTTTTTTTTTCTTTCCCAAGGTGTGCAGACCAAGCCCTTTCTGGTGTCTGTCAGTGATGCATTCCAGGACTTTGCTTTCAGCACTTTTTAGTTCAAGGGGACCCTGGCCGTTCACACCGATTCATGTTCCCAGAGTGGTGGATCGGTGGTCCCGGACTGCAGCACTGTGCGGGTGGGGGTGCTGAGCACTGAGAAGCCAGCAGGGCACTTTCACTGGTTCCCAGTCCCTACACCTGTGGGACACTCCTGAGGGACCGGCTGCAGTACGGGGACTCTTCCAGGAAGAGCTTCTCCTGCCATGTGGCCCCGCACGCAGCCACTCCTGGCCTCCACACGTCCCCCTGCCGCCCGGGGACGTTCATGTTCGGAGATGGGGCCGATGTATGCACCTAGAACACCCGTAGGTTTTCATTTTTAAAATAAGACTTTACTATTCAGTGATGTTTCCTAATTTTATTTTTTTTTATTCTCTGTGAGCTTTTGAATGTAAGCTTGTCATGTATTTTGGGGAGAGGCAGAAAGTGTTGGGGGTAGGGGGGGAAGGGAGACATTTTGCCACTTCTCATGAATGAGTGTGGTGCTGAAGGAGCGTTCTCAGTCTCAGCGCTACTGACGTTTCAGACGCGTGACTCCATTGCCAGTGTGTGTGTGTGGGGGGGGGTTGGGGTGGCGGGGGATGGGGTGGCGGGTTAGCCTGTGCACCGCAGGGTGTGGGGCCCCATCCCTGGCTTCCACCCACTAGAGGTTACCAGCACATCCCCGTGCCAGTGGCGACAGCCAAAAATGTCTCCAGATGCTACCGAGTGTCCCATGGGGGTCAAAATCACCCCAGCTGGGAACGACTGAGTGAGCCCATCATCAAAATGGATAAGCAGAAAGACGGAGAAAATACCGACTGTGGCCTGCCCTGAGGTTTCCAAAGGCATGACGAAGACAGAGCACCTGGAAAGACCCAGCAGTGTAGGCACTGGAGGTGCACCACTCAAAGGGGCAGCCAGAGCCGTATCATGGGATGAGTTTAGATCGGCTTCTCATTAATTACAAATAAATAGGGCGCCTGGGTGGCTCAGGCGGCTAAGCATCCGACTTCGGCTCAGGTCATGATCTCACGGCTCGCGGGTTCAAGCCCCACGTCGGGCTCGGCGCTGACGGCTCGGAGCCTGGAGCCTGCCTCGGATTCTGTGTCTCCCTCTCTCTCTCTCTCTGCCCCTTCCCTGCTGGCTCTCTGTCTCTCTCTCTCAAAAATAAATAAACATTAAAGAATCAAAAACATTAGAAGTAAATAGATACTGACTGTACTCCATACAATAATTTCAAGTAGAATGAAGGAAAAACAACCGTAAAGACCCAAAACCAGTGCCTTGAGCGAGCTGGAATGTTTCCACCTCCCAGCAGGCCCATCCCTCGTCGCCTCGTCTGCTGAGATCTGATAAGCACACAGATCACCAGCTGAGCTCAAACGCCCATACTCCTGTGCAGTGCCTTCGAGCGAGCCAAGGAAAGTCTCCTTTGTTTGCATAAGGTGACTCAGTTAGGGCCACACAGCACCCTGAGAATGCCCGCCAGCACTCCCATTAACCAGACCCAGGAGTTTCCTTGGGTCAGGAGGCTGCGGGAGGTGGAACTGTCTACGGCTGACGCCACCCACACATCCTTAATGACGGTCTGAAATCTCGAGGTAAAAGCAGGGATTCATCTAAGTTGAAAAATCAACAGGAAATTTACTTCCATCTTCTTTGAGAAGAACACAGTTTAAGTAGCTTCTAGACGCACGCTTCCACACCAAAGACATCGCAAGACACCCGTTCTGGCTCCAGCAGCTGAGAAAGGCCAAGAGCCTCTCCAAGAAGGATGTTGGGATCACTTCGTGACTTAAGGGTCCTCGACCCCCGGAAACCCTCACTAGAGGAAGTTCTCTGACAACACGTGGAGCTCCTGCGTGGCATCTGTGCCCGACAGAGGCTGGGGACACGCTCGAGTCCCAGATGAGCGCGGGGCAAAGCGCACGCCACGGGGAGCTCCGTCCGGAACACAGACCGAACGTACCTCTGCCGAGCGAGGGACTCACATCAGAACTGCTGTGGCGATGGGGGCCAGGCGTTGCCCGAAGCCCAACTCATGTGTGTATGTGAAAATGTTTTTCTTTCTTTGGTTTCTTTATTTTCGAGAGAGAGCGCCAGTGGGGAAGGGGCAGAGAGAGAGGGGACAGAAGATCTGAAGCAGGCTCTGCACCGTCAGCAGTGAGCCCGATGCAGGGCTCAACTCAAGAGCCGTGAGATCGTGACCTCCACCGACTGAGCCACCGACAGGTGCCCCTACAAAAATACACATCTTGAAGAGCCGCGATATGTCCCCCACGCCCCGACAGTGAGTCGGCACATTTGGAAGTATTCACAGGCAACTCATTCAATCTACGCTGCTCACTTATTAATTTTTGGTAATCGCATCCTTTAGCATGCGTGTAGTGCCAAAGATAATTTGGTCCAAGAAGGCTTTTCGGTGGGGCTACATGGGCACACGCACGCACGCACACACACGCACGCACTGACTGAAAGCCCAACAGATCCTTCAAAAACACATAACCTCTTCATACTGACAGGACGTGACTGTTTATAAACACCCCCCGAGTGATCCGAACTCGTTTTATAATCATCAACAGAAAGCAAACAGTCAGACAGTATATTCTCTCTCTTTTCCGACAAGTAATTTTTCTTTTTCAAAAGAAAATAATAACACAGAACATGCTCTTCCCTCACCAATCTTCTCCACCCTCTCTTGCCCCTCGCCAACCGGCACAGAAAGAAAATACAAAACTGATTTATTAGAACCAGAGCAGCGTCGTGGCCGTTGGCCGGACCGCTGTTTATGTCTATAATGCCTGCCGCTGAAACAGGAAGCTCTAAAAATCATTCAACCATTATTTGTCTCGGAGGCGCTTGCTGATTGAGAGTCCCCTGTCCCCACCAAAAAGAACTGCCTTGGCCGAACGCAAGCTGGCTGGCACGGAAGGGGTGGAGGGCGGGTGCGGTCCAGCGTCTGCCCACCAGCTCTGAAATATTGCTCGGGCCACTCACTTCAATTTCAAAAAACCGTCTGACCCTATCAGCAACGTCTGGCACTTTGTAACACCAGCAAGAAAACCATGAAGAGATGAATTCTGAAACTCTGTGCTCGAGGCATAAGCAGTTTCCAAGAGGGCTTTTCTCCTTGGTCCCTGCCACGTCTTAACAGGACAAGGACCACCAGTGGTGATAGTGGTGGCGGTGCTGATGGGAGGGCGGGGGAAGGAAGGGAGCAACCGGCTTTAAGAAAGTGTTGCTACCCCTTTTATTGGCAAATGTGAAACAGAATGAGAAAGCTGATCTCTAAAGATGGATTTTAGGGGCGCCTGGGTGGCTCAGCGGGGTAAGTGTCCGACTCTTGGCTTCGGCTCACGTCGTGATCTCACAGGTCGGAGCCCCGCATCGGGCTCTGTGCTGACGGTGCGGAGCCTGTTTGGGATTCTCTGTCTCTCCCTCTCTCTCTGCCCCTCCCCTGCTCGTGCTCTCTCTCAAAATAAATAAGTAGACTTAAAAAAATTAAAAAAAAGAAAAGATGGATTCTACATCAGATCATGGACACGAGCTCTCGACCTGTCGTCTAAAGGAATTATTTGCTAGGGCTTTGCAGGGCTTGGTGTATCAGAAGTTAAGTCTTTTTTTTTTTTTTTTTTTTTTTTTTTCAATCCATATTTGCCCACAGTGAAGTCTGAGAGCAGATTTCAGTGTGTGTACATGTATATATATGCTCATACACATATTCAATATATATATACTAAACATATATATACTAAGTATGAATATAAATATATATAATATATAATTTTTAAATGTAAATCAATAGCAACTGAGAAAAAAAAGGGGAGAATGGGAGAGTTGATTTGAATACACCTCGTGTCTTTTTTTGTATTTTCTCCAGGAGATCTGATTACCAGCTTATTATCTTGAATGTTACCCATGGAACAACTCTGGGGTTGTCAGATAAATTTTTCCTACCCCTCTTAGAGGACTCTGTGATGCAAGGGAGAATGACTTGGGTCCTATGAAAATATTGTGAATCATTCAGACCATTTCTTTCTCCATAAAGATGCCTCTCTTTTCGGTCAGGATATCAGGACAGTTTATCCTCTCCTAAAGGTGCCTTCCTTTCACGTCAACCGCAGTCTTTCATTCATCTGAACGCAACCTCCTCATACTGTTCTCCAAATAATGTAAAATAACTTAAGAATGGAAGTGCCTTACGTAACAAACATTACATAAATACGCAGTAACTCAGATAGTGACAGGGTAAATATTCTGCCTGGGAAGACATCCAGAGCAAGAACATAATGAAGGAATTTCATTTTATAAAAGCATTGGGAAGGGGTAACCATTTTGAAAGTGGAGACTTAAGTTGCCAGGGAGGTCAACATACACATAAATTCCTCCAAGAAATTAAACCCCATTCTAACAGCCCAGAGAACTGGGGACCTCATGGGGGCTGAGCATGGAATCCACACTGCAGGGGTGTGGGAGTGTCCAGGCATTCACTGAGATGAGGCTCTGACAAAATGGGCCCCTTCCCCTTTTGAGGGACAGCACGTGTGCATACCTGATGGCCTTCAAAAGGTTTGGACCAGCAGTTCGAATGGGATCTATTTTCCTAATTATACAAAGCAGGTCCCGGCGATAATAAAAACAGGTGTTACCAAAACACACAGGGTGCAAGAAGAATGCCTTGTCTGTTCACTTATTTATATGCCAGTTATCTACTGTGTGCAGCCCCGTGCTAGGCTGGCCCTCCAAGGCAAGTTTCAAATTCACAGATTCTTGGCTTGGGCCGGGGCGGTCCATGGCTCCCCAGAAGGTGACCACAAATGAGCCTCAGCAGTCCTGGAAAACGAAACTGTGCAGGGGAAACTCCGCGTGTAAGCGCATATGCGTATATTTTTTCCCTTGGGAGAAGGCTTCCAAGGGATTTTCAAACTTTCTGTGATGTTCCCAAAAGATTAAAAATCACACTCTTAGAAGTTAGAAGGAAATTTACACTGGATTCTCTTCCCTCGTTTATGATGTGGTTGATGATAGGGTCTGGTAGATTTCCTCTTTGGTTCTAAAATGAATTCACTAAAGCCGGTATTCCCTGATTGATCGATTGCTTTCCAACTGGCTATGTACTCCAACGGGGACGGAAGCACTCACAGATCTCATTGCTAAAATTTCTTAAATGTCTCTCAGCTGCAGCCACGCTATGCTTTCCTGTAGCTGCAAATGTCGGTGATACCTGCCTCAACTGCCCATGTAAATTGATGGAAGCGACTGTTAATTCACCTCGCCACAGAGAACCTCTTTTGACCCTGAACTTCAATTTTCCGGCGGTGAGGGACGGTCCCAGAACTTGTGGTTAAGTGAAAGGTTCTGAACAACAACCTGTGTGCTCTGCATAACCTCTCCTCCCCTGGGAGCTGCTAACTCTTCTTCCATGGTAAAGGAAGAGTCCATTTCTATGGAGACACCAAATCGAAGGGAGAAACTCCCAAAAGGGAAGTATACCCTGAACGAGATTTAAACTGGCAAGGAGCAAAAGGAGGGAAGGGGAAAAAGAAAGACGGTTCAGACTGCTGAAGCCTTCACCAATATTTTTTAGGGGCCAGTGTTGTCAGCAAGGCCTTAAAAGCCGGAAGGGCAGGTTTCCCCAGTTGCACTGAACTTGAGGTTAGACGTTGTGTGATCCTGGATATGAGCCAGCACCCAGACAGATCAGTTTTGTCGAACAGAGAAAAACCCTTCCACGTCCAACCTCTGGCGATTTCTGCGAGGTTTTCCAATCTGCATGGACTGGCAGCTGGTAAAAAGAAAAGGGAGTTTCTTTTTCTACCCTTCGTTTGGAGCTGAGCACCAAGCCCTTTTGAGAATCCATCGGATCTGTGCTGTTTGACAGAATGCGAAACTGGCACAGAAATGTTTGGACGAGCCAATAGCCAGGACCTTCTCGGCCACTGTGGTGTGTTGATGCCAATGACGTGTTTTCAGGCACATTTTCAAAACCAGAAAATGAAACAGTAAATAGCCTGAAGATCGCCTAAGAAAACGTAATGACACTTTTAAAGGACAAGATTCAGTGAGGAAGATTAAGGCTAATTGTCAAAATTAGTAGAATCATCTGCTCTCTTCGTAATGGGAAGCAAATTACAAAAAAAAAAAAAAAAGATCTGGCAGGCTTCGATGTTGACACTTCCACTCGAGAGAGTAAAATCGAGTTGTATTTTATAACTATGGAGAGACATAAGGACACAGAGTCAAATGGGGCCTTTTGACAGCCCGTTTTGTTTTGTAGTACTGACTAAAAAAAAAAAAAAAAAAAA
The DNA here is from genome assembly GCF_024362965.1 of Panthera pardus. Taxonomy (NCBI): domain Eukaryota; kingdom Metazoa; phylum Chordata; class Mammalia; order Carnivora; family Felidae; genus Panthera; species Panthera pardus. The sequence goes on along the minus strand of NW_026526721.1, from coordinate 10,428,714 downwards.
CACAAGCACACAAATAACTCAAGACCAACAATCTACAGGATAACCATAATTGGGTCAAATGTGTAATTAGGGCTCCTATATTTTGGATTGCTTATTATCTCGCAGGGGAAGCGGAGCCCATTCCAAACAGATATTGTCCCTTTATGGCATTTTAATCGATTTTCTTGTTCCAGGTTATCAGAAGACAGCCCGGCCTTGGGTCCACTTATTTTACTCTTTGGGTTTTATGCAAACTCGAGGGCATTCTGGCACGAATCAGGCAGCCAAGTGCAAACAATCCACACCTTGGGGAAACAGTTCACTGTTCCCCAGGTAAACACAATCACCTATTAGTCACCCACTCAAAACAGAAATGGCCAATGGGGGACAAGAGACCAGCCCTCGATGCCAGAAAAGGAAGCATGCTGCTTTCAAAATCTCATTCTTCATGAGCACCGACTAACTGCATACTGCCTCAAAGCCACTACAGCACTGCTTGTGGGGAAATGTCACCGGCACGATCCGTTCAAGTTTCCCACACTTGTATAACCCAAACCCAACACGCAGACCCCCATAGACGCGCGCTACGATAACGGGACCTTCTCTGGGAATGCGGTGCAGTGAGACTCGGCCATCGTTCCTGATAACGCACATCCACAAGAACCGAAGTGAGATGGCGAGCGAGGCTGGCAGGCAGGCAGGCCCCAGACAATAGATAGGGCCTTTGTGTTTTATTGGCTTCTCACCTACTCGGCCAGCCACTCATCTGAAGCCTTCGAGATGTTTTCTAAACACACATCTCTGAATCATAATGTGAATTCCATTTACTGAAAGGCGGGGACTTTTAATATAACAAGTGAACCCATTTAATGACTTTATGCTTTTATACATTACAGCATCTCTCATGCTTTCCATAAGTGGATATAATTTTCTTTGCATTACCCTATTATTAACATAGTATTATGAACATATGTATTCAATCATGTTATCTCTTTTTTTTCTCTTTCTCAACCTAGGATGCTATTTGAAAAATGCTCTGGACGGCTAAGATAGCAAAAATGATTGCCCCCAAAAGCAACACACCTTTACCCCTTCCCCTCTTTGACTAGTCAAACACAGAGTTTCTTATATTTTGCAATGCCTTTATAAAGAGTAACGATTACTCTTATGTTTAAATGTCCACTGGTTATACTTTAATCTTTTTTTTAAATACAAGAGTCATCTACTGTTGTTCAGGCCCTTGTCGTGACTTTTATTATATTGGAAACAACTTGTATGCATTAGGTTATTCATTACTATATCGTGAAAAGGAGATTTTCAAAACAAACTCTCCTTCCTCTTCAATTAAACTTCTAGTACTTATTGCTATTTATAAAATATGACTTCAGTTCCCACAATGCAGGGAAAACACAATATTTGAAAATAATTGGAAACCAGAGGGGTTTACGGGCCAAAATTCCTCTTTCTGCTCTAATACTTCAGTAATGGGCACAGAAAAACAAAACACACAGAACAGTTCCTTTGGGTAATCCAGTCTTTAACACATTAGCACGAAAATGTTAACTGGGTCTGACCCCTCCCCCAAATAATAAGGCATCCAAATGACACGAAACAAGGAAGGTGGCAAAACGCCATCAAATCTACCAAAGCAGAAGGATGTCAACACCGTGGCTTCATATTTTGCCATAAAATGGTAAATTTGAAACCACATTTCAGTAACCATATATTGCATATCCCTTAAAACGATCAGAAGTGCTCATCTGAAACTTGGTCCCTTGTCACAGACAGCTCATGGAATCTAAGTTAGAGGCTTCTATTGTAGAGATTTTTGATAATTACCAAGTTGAGAACACCAGTTGTACGATCTCAGTTTCCATGATGGTGAGTTTTATATTTTTAAATTTTAGTGAGGACCTGAGGGATTTCCTTGAAGTTCACATTTCATGTTTTACATCTTCCAAAGCAGTTTTAAACCGGCTCAATAATAGAAGGCAACAATGAATCTTGAGAACATATTAAGTTTTAAATAAATATTTTTTAAAAGCTCGATGTAGTGATAAGAACAAGGAAGACTATTTCTAGGGGGGAACTTCCATCACGGAAACTTCTAGAAGGTTTTGAAATCTGGGTCTGTTGCCATGTAAATACTTGTGTTTCAAGTTCAGTTTTGACGGATACATACCTCGTCCACTCCGACCGACAAACCTGAGGTCATTGAATCTTGCAACTTGGTTTTTCATGGCTGCGGTGGCATTTCTCAGTTCGGCTGAGTAGTTTTCGTCATTGCCTGCCATCACAGTGACCAGAGTACCATCTGGGACATCCCCCAGAGCCACCACCTAAACACCAGCCAAGGGACAAACGCAGACATCAGAAATGTTACAAACGTTGGTGTCTCTGGTGTAGTAATTGCTCTAAAATTAAATGTATATTAAGTGATCCTTTTTAAGTTTGCAAAAGGAATAGCAAAATGACAGAAAAGTTATTCATGGGAAGAATTTCTTTGAATTCCATTATCCAGAACTAAATATAAATTTTCGAGTCCTAAAACATTCATCTAATAAAGCCACATCAGGTCACATGGCACAGTTGGAAGGAGACTGAATGCGGCCAAGGCTCTGGAAAGCTGTGCCTTCTCACGAACGCAATCATCTTACTCGTGCACATCTGAGAAACGTAATATCTTGTTTTTGTGAGTCTATAACCTAACCCCTTTTTTCGCTTGTCCAGACCTCCACTGATGGGCCTAACAGGGCCAACTTTGCTTTTAGGTGTTCAAACTCATTTCTGCCAAAATTGAATTCGATCATTACAACTGAATTGTTGACCGTTCTTGAGGGACGCTGTCCCTCTGCAGGTCATCATTGAGACCCCCTGCTCGCTTCTCTTATTCTGATTGTCAGTAGCAGGGAATTCTGGCAGGCAAAGGAAAAAAAAAAAATCAGAAGTGTATCCTTTGTTTATTACTAATTCCAACATCAACAGACGTCAGAGAAGAGGGGCTCTCCCTGTTATGTGCTGCTCTGAATTCAGGAGTGGAACTAGGTGGCATTTTTATATCTGTGGGTCCCCCAGACGCGTCCACTGCATCCTGATAGTTGACTGAGGTTTTCCCCAAACCCAGCTGACCTTGAAGAGGAGTTCCGCTAACGTAATTGCATAGGAATGGATTTCCTAACAGGGCTGGTAGACAAGACTGGTAGATAAGTATTTTTGATACTCAGGTAATGAAAAAAGCAGTAATTTCCAAGGTAAAATGCTCTGAAGAGTGTGGTATAAAGATGCTTTGTGCAGTCATATCCCATCATTTGACCCTTCTAGAAACTCTTTATTGGGGTTAGACAACTATTACCAGCTAAATTTCCATTGCTTCTATTTTTTTTTAAAGTGGTCACAGGACTTCCAATGAAAATACCCCAAGTTCTATCGTTTCTGATATTCCTCATGGTACTTTCTCAGTCGGTAGTGCATTTGTGTTAATCATGCCAATTACACAGCCGCTTTCTTCATACTGTGTTTGAGTGGGAACAGCAAAGCATTCTCTAGGGATTATTTCTTCCCTGTGTTTTCTACCTCTTCATTTTTACCCAATTTGGGGGTTAATACCTATATTCTCGACCCTCTTTTCCTGTCTGCAAAAAAGGCTGCCATAGGCTCCCTGATAGCAAAGCCATGGTTTCTCGAAATGCCCATCTTCGTGGCCTCCCCGTGTCATCCAAGTGACCATCCATTGCTTTTGTGCCTTGGGATGCTTCAGCTCTTGGGCTCTGAGGAGTCTGGCAGGGAGGACAAGCCATCTCACCACAAGAGACTATGGGACCGGGAGAACCAGCCCACACAGCAGTAGGTAAACACATTCTTTATCTGTCTTAGCACACTTGCTCTCTCAAACACCGTCTGGGCCTTTTATCTTTCTTTCTAATCCCTTCCATCCCAACGCTGGGCATGTTTTCTACGAAGGAGATTTAAAAACACAGCTATTTATTCCCCAAGCACCCTCTAATTAGATATTTAGTTCCCATTAGAAGCGTGTTTGTTGCCTTTTAATTAAGAGCAGTAATATGACAATTCCCTTTTGTTTCGAAAACATCATTGAACTAAATCTCCCTGATCAGTTATTTACTTATTATTATTTTTTTTTTTACCACTTTTTCTATTCCCACAAAACGTGCTTGCTTTATTCTGCTTTTTTCAGTCTCTTAAAAATTTTTCCACTTTTTTTTTTTTTTTCTTCACTATTTTCACTTCCCTCTGTAAAATTAGCTCACAGTGTTGAAATGCTCTCCTGGAACACATATTTTTACTTCCTCGTCCCCATCTCCCTGTGATGACCCGGCTTCTCTATTTTAATCCAACCTTCAGTAAGTATACAAGGACTGTATGCTTAATTACATGGTTTTCAAACTCAATAATTCGCTCTTGGGGCAGAGTCTGTACAGAGGTTGAAGTAAGTAAATCTTGTTGCATAGCTTCCCAAACGTATTCTAAATCACCTTCCTCCCCCTGGCTCCTCGCACGATGCTCCACGCCTGGACCTCTCTCATCTTTCCAAGACTATCTTTGTCAGTAATTTGGCAAACTTGTGAGACCTTCATCAAGTGGAAACAAATATAGAGTAAAATGATCATGGTGGCTAAATATGAAAAGGTTGTTGATGTTGGAATTTAAGACCAACAGAGTTAGGAGTTTAACTCCTACCCCTCCCTTTCTAAAAAAAAATGCAACAAAAGTCAGAGATATTTGGGTGCCTGAAGATCATTTATTTGGTCTTTTATTGATCTCAGAGGGATTTTTTTTTTTTTGCTTTTTGCTTTTGGCAGGAGGAAAGGGGAGAATATTAAATCCGGGGAAATTACAGTAATAACGTATAACATCTAATTGTTAACAAGCCTACTTAGCCTAGATAAAAAAATTAAAAAATTAAAACTAACACGTCTGCTAATTTTATACAGATTGTGTCACTGATAGGCAATAAGGAGAGAATAAAAAAAAAAAAATCTAACTTCAAACAGAAAGAAAGAAGGAACTGGAATGAAAAGCTATAAACAATAGGTAAGGAAACACAAACATTTACATTTAACACAGACCAAACAGACAAGAAGGGACTTGCTGGCCAAAGGATATCTCATATTTTGTTTTACTTCTCTGTTTTTAAAGTATCAGGAAGTTGGGCAAAATATCAGCCCTCCTAGGTACTGCAGTGGATCTCCCCACACCGCTCTTGGCTGGCCTGCTCACACATTCAGACTGGCATTTTAAACAACTCTAATTAGGTTGAAATTACAGTTACAATTCATTTATTTCAAATCCCTTAATTTTCCAGAGTTTCAAAGAAAGCTGTGGAGTGGAACCCAGAACTCAGCCAAGATGACATTTAATGCATGCCCAGGGACTGAAGTCTTGCCGATAGAAACATGACTTCTTTCTTTCTTACAGAAAGTATATGACTATTAGCATCCAAAGCCTCTGAACTTGTTGAAGGCATGTTTATGCCTTCGGACCCTGGTGAGCCAGGGCCTAAACAGACTGTAATATTGCAGTATTAAAAAAAAAAAATCCTAAGTCATCTAAATAGCTTTTTTAGGCTGCTTCTGTAAGTAATGGGTAACACGCAGCAAATTTAAGATTTTCACAGTAGTAAAATATGTATCTTTTCTATGCTAAAAAATAAAGGTGTTCCATGGGAAAAATGAGGGGGGGGGAGTTACATTTTTGGGGTCCAGGACAAGCAAATAGGCATATTTGAATCTATTTTAAGGAAATCTATTTTGTAATCTGAAGTGTCCCTTCCATTTCAAACATTAAAGCAGGGGATTTACACATAGGATTTCGGAAGGCTAGTAAAGAATCACTTACATGCTCTTTTCGTCAATATCATCAGACTTTATCATTGGTTCACATTTTCTCCTCCATATTACAGGGAAAACAATCATTCTTCACTGATTAACTTCTTAAAGAGATTGTCTGGGGCTTATTTAAAAATCCACATTTTAAAGTAATAATGTCTACGGAAACTCTCTGGGAGGAAGGTAGGTGGCTACATGGAGAGTGGAGCCAGGGATACACAGGGAGTCAACTGGGACGGAGTCACGTTTTGAAGGCTAGCTTGCTTTTCCCCCCTGACCTTTGGGCTCGTTTCCTCGCTGAAAATTCTGTCTGCTCCTTGGGTTGTGCAGGGAGCAGGCTTCCTCCAGGAAGAGGCCTCTCTTGATGGGGACGCAGTGGTGACAGATACTACTCAAGTGGCTACATTTCTGCAACGTCCTTCCCTTTCCCCTATCTGTCCTCAAGACCCACTTGAACTTTTTTCAAGAGAACTCTACATGGGTCATTTAGGAGTCTACCAACGATCACTCAGTAAAACAAATGAGATTGAAAAAAAAAAAAAAAGTGAATCGTCAAAAGTCATTTTGAAAAAGAAATCTCTTTGGTTACTAAGATTTCTGCGAAAAAGAATTCCCGGGTGGCTCATCAAAGCAAGTTCTAAGATTTTCTTTTCAGGCTTTTAGAAGAAAAAAAAAATATATATCCTATATATCATATATATATATATCATATATTATATATATATACATATATATGTGTATATATATACATATTTAGAGTAGCTTGAGAAACTATAACACTTCACCTCTTGAAGATTATTAATCGCTTAGTGTTTTGATATATTTGGGCGTTGGTTCCCTGGTGGAGGAGGGGACATCCAGAAGAGATTCTGATTTCACCTCAAAGGAAGACACAGGGCTCTTACAACCCACTCCCTTGGTAGGTCAGGGGTATTGGGTTCAAATGACCCTTTGGCTGATTATCAGCCTGTCTCCTCCCTCAGCTCTTATCTGAAAAGTGGCCCCGGGGCCGAGCCCTGTCAAGTCCCCAGTCACAGAAGGGACTCAGTCCTGTTCTGTGGTGAAAGGAGCTTGTTTCTGTAAAGAGATTAGAATGATTGAAAATTGAAATGGACTCCCAGCCCAAATCTACAGAGATGCAGGACAGCAAGGAAAGAGTCCAGTGGTTTTTCCACCTCATCCTCACTCCCTCCCCCTCCAAAACTTCTGCTCTCAGAAAACGGAGGCAATTCTATAGACAGAGCCAATTACACATTTTGTTTGGTCTTAGAAATCATAATGTTAAGTTTAGAAGGTGTATAAAGCTTCAAAATAAAGAACTCCGACAGTACCGTATAAAAAACTGAACACTATCCATTGTAACTAGATCAAGGTCCAGTAGAGGCCTGGAACTCTTAAAAAGCTTATATTAAATTAATCTCCCTGAAAGGGTACAATCTGATCTTTACAGCTCCCTCCCCACCCCCCACCTGCCTTTCTTAGTCCTCAAAATGAACAGGAAATGACTACGGATTGTACTAAAATGTTGGTTGCCCCTTCTTAAACCCACCCAAGACAGAAGAATAGAATCCCCACCGCCAAAATTAAATTTCCACTGTTTGCGGTCAGGGCTGGGGCGGGGGGGGGGGGGGGGGGCAGTGGCGTTTAAAAATGCCGGGTGTTGTTGATAATATCCCCGTTCAAGGGCAAGGTTTTTAAAAGGCCGCTCAAAGCTAGGGCGAGATCAGGGGTGGAAGTGAACGAAGACCTCTCGGGCTGTTCAGCAGAATTTGCGGGGTCCACGCCACCCCCTCCCCAGACAGAAATGCGAGCGGATTAGACCCCGGCTGGCTCGCAGAGAAGACAGCCTTGCCACCTTTCGAGGCCCCGGGCTTAATCTAGGTGAGCGGGAGATAAGGTTCAGGAGGGTTCCAGGAAAAGAAACAGGATTCGCTACTTGCGGCTTGTGGCAGGCGCAGACTAGAAGCTGCAAAAAGTCTTCAGAAAACTTTTGCAAACTTAACTACGCCCTCCGCGGACTTTGGACATGCTAATTTCGATGGGACTGTTGAAGAGCGAGTGGGGGTAGGAAGCCCTGACAGTTTTCCTTGTCAGTTTATTTTCACTGACCCTAAAGTATAAAAGTATCTTTACTTCCTGATGCCTCCATCGGAGCGAGGCAGAATGGCTTGGGTGTCAAGCCAGCGCTGGGGGTGGGGGAGAAGCATGGGAGCAGACGGGCTGGCCAGGGCTGGGTTATAACTTTTTCTGCTTTTCTACTTTGTAGCAAAGCTAAGGACCTCTGTCAGGGAGGTCCCGACCGGCCCTCAGTGGACGTCCTTGGGGGGGCATCCAGATCTTTTTCAGTCCACCCTGGAGGCGGCCCCTGCGGGTCCCCCAGCACACACACACACACACACCGAGGATCGCCAGGGCAACCCAGCATCCCCGGTGTCCCGAGAGCAGGAGGATGGACCAGGGGCCGCGGGGGGCAGCGCCGGCCCCTTTCTAGAACCCGGCCCCGCCCGCCTGGCCGCTGCCCTCCGGGATCGCCCCCGGCCTCGGCCGGCCTCCGCCTGTCCCCCCGCCACCCGCTCGCGGCCCGGGCCGAGTACCTTGAAAGCGATGGGCAGGGTCTTGTTGCAGCGCCAGTGCGTGGGCAACACGGAGCAGAGGAAGTTGGGGCTGTCGGTGCGCACCAGCTCGCCGGGGTGGTCGGCCAGCACCTCCACCATGCTGCGGTCGCCGCTCCTCAGCTTGCCGGCCAGGGCGGCGCCGGCGTCCGGGGCGCCCAGCGGCAGCGCCTCGCTCATCTTGCCCGGGCTCAGCGCGGTGGAAGGCGGCGTGAAGCGGCGGCTCGTGCTGGCATCTACGGGGATACGCATCACAACAAGCCGATTGAGTTAGGACCCTGCAAACAGCTCCTACCAGACGGCGACAGGGGCGCGGATCTTCGGCGAGCAGCTCCAGGGAGACCAACATACAAGTTCAGGGGCCTTTATTGCTGCGGGGGGGGAGGGGGACTGGGGGAGGCGGGAGACCAAGTTACTAACAGTCCAGGAGGGGGAAAGTTCTATTATGCCGGCCAGCCTCAGACCCGGCAGGGCTCCTAGCAACCGACCGGTTAGTGCTTTAAAAATTGGGCGACTAGAATCCAGAGTCAAATGCCAAGGGAGACTATCTTCTGAGTCTTGCTTTGAGAGTTTAACTTCAGTCTTTGGCTGTTAAAGAAAGTTCCCGGAGGCAAAATTCCCATACGCTTTCTAAAACATTTATACGGAGAGCGAAAAGACCAGCAAATACATAATTTGGAAGTTCCAGTAGGTAATCGCCTGTCAGTTTTTTTTTTTTTTTTTTACTTGTTTGCTTTTGCGGGTGAGTTTTGTCTAAAGTCCTAATACGACACAAAATATACGAGTGTCTTCCATATACAGAGCCACTCTCACATGCAAAACTGGCTTCGGTCCTCAAAAGCAAGAGCTGCGACTTCCAAAGGTCATGCTACTAATGTATGTGCACGTATATATAAATATATACATATGGTCTACTTCATAAAATATTTACAATTCAATCTGTAGAGAATTTAAACACAACAGAAATCCATTAATGTTCGCTGCTGATTTTTTTTTTTTTTAAGTAGCCTTGAAAATAAGCTTCAGTAGTTGAAGAAGGGCTGGGCTGGAAATACTTGTCATGTTCTCTTAATAATTTCTGGCAAAATGCTCAGTTCAGAGAATTCAGCTTTTCAAAAAAGAGCTAGTCTTAAAAAAAAAAAAAAAGAAAGAAAAAGTTCCAAGTCGATGACAGTCAGGGTACAGCTCTCCACATCTGAGAACTCGGGTTTGGGGATGTTGGTTAAGTTTGTGGCTGATCCTGTGGTTGGTGGGAGTTGAGCAGCAGCCGGGTCACACGCACGCAGACACGCACTCTTCCCGAAGCCAGCCACTGTCTACATCGACTCGGTGAGTCAGCCCGACTTGGGCAGTAGCGAGACGATCTTCCTCCAACGTCGCCTCAGCGCCGGCTGGTTAAATGCCCGGACGCGCCTATACCTACGATCACCGCGTAACCGCAGCAGGTGGAGCGGGCCTTGAGAGGAGGCTCCGCAGCGCAGATCGAAACAGACGCGGTGGTTCGAATTACACACGCAGTCACACTCCCACGCACACTCCCACGCACATGCAACTTCACGGCTCGCCTCGAAGCCCAGCACACTTTCTCCTGCAGTTGTCAAAGGAAACAACCGGGGAAAAGTTCACAGGCAGGAAAGAAGTTGAAACATCCAGCCAAGAAACCAGTTCATTCAAAAGTAAGAGAGAAAGAAAAAAAAAAAAAAATCGTAGCTCCAACGCAGGTCAAGGAGAAGCAGCAAAGGTTGACTTTCTTCTGGCGTCCCCAGGAGGCCCGGGAAGAGGTGCCTGCCGGCGCAGGGCCGGGCAGCGTGGTGCCCTGGCTGGGTCCGGCCGCGGGGCGCCCGTCCCGCCTAGCGCCCGCTGGCTCTATGAATGAGAGTGCCTGGAAATGAACGTGCTTTTACTGTAAGCCCGGCCCGAGGAATTCCATTCCCTCAGCTCGTTTGCATAGGGGCGGCCGCCGGCCAATCACAGGCCTTTCCGGTATCAGCCAGGGCGCGGCTCGCGGCCGCGGGCTCCTGGAATTGGCCCGCGCGCCCCCGCCGCTGCCGCGCGCTACTGTACGCAGCCTGGGTGGAGAGTCCCGGGCTGCCGCGGCCTCCCCGCGCACCCCGCGCGCTCGCAGCCACGCACACACACGCACACACTCACACATACGCCCGAGGCCCCGCCCTGGTGCGGACCGCGGCCCTGCGTCTCTGCGCCCGTGCAGCGTCGCGCTGCCACCGGCCCGGGGCGGCAGTGCGCAGCGGCGCCACAGGCGGCCGCGGTCCGGAGACCAGGGAGGTGGAGAAAGAGGAGGCCGGCCGGCCCTGGGAGGGCTCGGGCCGCGCGCCGCGCCCGGAACGGCCCGGGCACAGAGACCAGCTGGAGGGAGGCGCCCCCCGCGCCTTGGAGATGAAGCGGCCGCCGCGAGGCTCCCGGGATCGGTACCGGAGCCCCGGGGCGGCCCCGGGCCCTGAGCGGCCACCCAGGGCCAAGCCTCTGCTTCCCCGGCGTGGGTGGGATTCGGCCGCGAGGGGGGCCGGAGGGCCGAGGGCCCGGCCGAAGAGCGGCTCCGCGGGGCCCCATGGTCGGGTGGGCAGCTGCAGCGAAGTGACGCTGATTCATTTAACGAGGCCAGACGATTCTCGGTCTCCCCAACATGGTTTTGTGTTTTTAGTTTTCTCTCTTGGTTTGCTTTCTCTAATTGGTGTTTTTCACCGCGTCCGGGCTGCGGCTTAATTACGCAGCGCGCCTCAGTCTGAGTGCGCGGTGCGGCCAGCAAAGGAGTGTCCCGATCAGAAAAGACCCCAAAGAACAAGCGACGGGAAAGAAAGTTGAAGGCATCCGCTGGGCTGGCACCCCGTCCTCGGAGCGTCGGCTCCCCCGCAGGCGGCACGAAAGCCCACCGCTGGGCCTAGGTCGCCCTAGCCCCGCACCCACCTCCGGCTCCCCGGAAACGGCGCTGGCTCCTTTCCCCGCCCCCGCGAGCCGGAGCGGCCCGGGGTGCCGAACCCACCCCGGCTTTGCGCGCCGGCGGGAACTTCCCTTGCGCCCGTCCCCGCGGCGCCGCGGGCATTTTCGCGGAGCTTAGAGGGGGCCCCGCCCCACCCCGGCGCCCGAGGCCCGTCCCTCCCCTCCCCCGCCCCGCAGCCACGGGGCTCCCTGGCACCCCGCGGCACTCACCCCCCGCCGCGGGGGAGGGCGCCCACCCCGCCCCCAACACGGAGCCCTCAACTTCGACTCCCGGGAGCTGGGGTCCCTCACCCGCCCTCCCCCTCGGCCCCCCCCCGCGGGGCCCCTCCCTCCCTCCAGCCGCCTCCTTCCCCGCTGCGGGCGCGCGGCTACAGTGCCGGGGACCGCCGCCGCCGCGCGGGACTCTCCTCGGGCTCTGCCGCTGGGGCCTAACGGAGGCGTCGGCCAGGGCGGGCCCGCCGCGGAGGCCCTTCCCGGGGGCCCAGGCGGCTTCCCTCGCCCCAGGACCCGAGAGGCCGCACGGGCTGCGCCGAGCGGCGAGGAGGCGGGGGCCGGCCCCGCGGGAGGCGCTGAGGGCCGCGGGCCCGGGGCGGACGCCAGGGGGCAGCAGCCGTCCTCTCTGCCGCCCGGGGCGTCGGGAACGCCCCCGAGGGCGCGGGACTCCGCCGGCCCTCCTCTGGGCCTTTGGGTCGCTCTCGTCAGAACTCCAGTTTGGGGAGAAACGACTGGAAACGGCCGCCGGAGCCAGCCCCAGCGGCCGCGTTGCGCCCCTACTATCCCGGCAGCCGAGCTGACGGTGCAGGAACCCTCTGGTGGGAGTCGTGGGGGTCCCGGCTGTCCCGACAGGCCCGCATCAGGGTCTCTTCCCGAAACCCGTTTGCGCGCACACCGCGGTCGGCCTTCCCGCCATCCCGGTGCTCCTGGCGTCCCCGGGCGCCGTCGCCCGGCCAGCGGCTCCGGCTCCCGCCTGCCTTTCCGAGCCTCTCCCCAGGTGGGCCGTCCCCTCGCTCCTCTCCCGGGACGCCCGGGAACTCCCAGCAAACTACCTGCAGTTTGTTTTAATGGGTCAGCAAACTCCTTTGTGTTTTCCCTAAATGATTTTGAAGAGGCCCCATTTCAGGCGTAAAGACCCCCAAAAGTCCTCTCTCCACCTTGGCCCGGCGGTTCCAAACATTGCGCGGTTGCCAAGCCTCCCCGTCTGCCGCCCCCCCCCCCCCCCGCCGGCCCCGGCTCCGCCGCCGCCGGCTCTAGAGGCGAGTTGGGGCGAGTGAAACCCCTTTGCCGCCGCTCAAATACAACGCTCTAAGTGCCCACCGAGCGCTCCCGGGAACAGCCGCCAAGTGCATCCTTAGGGACCCCCGCGGACGCAGGGCGGGAGGCTCAGGAGTGCGGCAGAGGCGAAAATGGGCTCTGACTCGGGGGATGTAGCGGATTGGGGTAATTTCGCCGCGCGGAAAGGTCAGAGAAGAACGCTCCTCTGGGGCTCCGGCGGTTTGAAACCCTAAACCCTGCGAGGGGGCTGCGGGTCTGACTCTCCGCGGCAGCCTCTCCGGCGGGGTCAAGTTCCCTTCCTTAGAAAAGAGGTACTGGGATAGATGCGCCAAGGTGAGCCCTTCAACGGCAGCACCTTGGGCGCTGCTCGGCTAAGAGTTTCAACCAGTGCGCCTCGAACTTGAACGTCGACGAGGATGATAAAAGCGAGAAAAGCTTTTGCTGATTTATTTTAAATCCGGCCGCCGGGCATTTCGGGTTCCCGGGACCCGCGCTGGCTATAAATGCGCTGTGCGGTGCACACTTGAAAACGAGAAATAAAACCCTGCACTGCACCTTCCTTATCGAGGAACTAAAGCAGGCAGCATGAGGCTCAGCTAAGGTGTACCTCGAATCCCTTAGTCTGAAGGACTTTTTTACAGAGCTTATAAAGTTCATTAACATCGCACGCGAAATGAAGAATTCCTTCCCACCCAAAGCGCTCATTTTAGCGGCAGTATAGAATTTCCCTTCCTCTGCCTCTCTAAGAAAGGAAAGGAGACATTACCGCATTCACTCCTGGAATAATACTAAAATTTAACTCTTGTCATAATACAAAATAAAAAATACAACGAAGCGACGTGTTGGGTGGATGCTGTAGGACAGATTTTTCCAAATTTGCTGCGTGGGGGAAATTCCAATAATGTCCCTAACAGGAATGAAATGTACGTTTTCAGAGGGATTTTTAAAAGTAGTATTTGGTTAGTTGGAATAAAAATAACAATTTCATTGGGGAAAAAACAATGGCTCATTGACGTTTTTCTTCAGCGTTAGGTCAGTATATAACTGTAAGTGGTCTCAGAAAATATCTAAATATCTTACATTTTTGCTGTTTTAAAACCCTCTCAAAAATAAAATATGCCTGTAGGTAGGATTAGAGGCTCAACCATTCTCTTCAATCAACATTCCCCTCTGTGGGTAACATCTTTTTAAAATTACATTTCTAAAAGTGTATTTGTAGAAAAAAACCTTTCTATTTCAGTGACCACTTCAGTGAATTAAAACCAGGGCGCGTATTTTGCTAGTGGTTCTGGAGCAAACTGGTGCGGTTGGTATAATGTCATAGGGATGGAGAACATTTTTATGAAGAGTAACATGTTAATATCCGTGCAGGTGAATAACCTGCCATACACACAATCCAGTTTTCGACATTACAATGTGATTAAACATTTCCCCCCTTCTGGAGTGGCTCTGAGATTATTATACTTTTGAAATCCAGTTCCTTTGGGGACAGGAGTCTTTCCTTCTGCCACTATATCCTTCCCTCATAGGAATGTTTCCATAGGATGCATGGTTGATGTGTGATCTGTTCACTCCAGCATCATCATTGTGCAGCTCACAGGTAGCAAGCAGAAAGTTTTTAAGTTAATTTTTTTTTGTAATTTAGGATGCTTAGTAAACATTTTACCCTCGTAAAAATTTTGCATTGCCACTGCTGTAACAAAGGCAATAAACTAGGTTATAACAAGCTCTATTTTTTTTTTTTTTCAGAGTCATGCAGAGTCGTTTAATAAAAGCAGAATGCACCTGTGGTAAACTACGCTGTAGAACCGAGGGTGTCATTATAGTTTCATTGGAATGTTTTATAGGGTTTGATATTTACAATATGAAGAGCAGCTTTTAAGTATTTGTGAATCAGCAAAAAAAAAAAAAAAAAAAGCCTTAATTATTTGGCTAATTTATGTCACACGTTGTAGAGATGCATAGATAAAAAAATCATATGAATGTGCATATTTTATAAAAAAATAGAATTTGGAATCCAACATACCGTGAACATCTCTAGATGGGTTCATTCCGTGTACACATTCTGAAAGAACAGAAAGTGGGAAAATAAAAACAATTGGGTAAATGTACTGACAGCAAACACTAAATTCACTGAGAGTTGATACATTTCATTCTAATTGCAATAATTACAAGCATTAAAACTAAATTTCCACCCCCCCCCTCTTTTTTTTTGTTGTTGTTGTTCGCTGATTGCCCCTCACTCTTTTTAGCACTGGGGAATTTTATAGCATATTGTCCAATTTGGGCACAAAAGTAGCTTGAAACAGTAAACCAGCAAGTAAAAAATGAACTGTTACATATGCACATAATCTCATGTGACTTCAACCAATGTTTTCCATTGATAGCTAGTAGTGAATCTTGCTCTCTCACAGAATCACCTTTTTAAACCTCGGTATGTGAGGCCAATGTGATTTATTTATGAACATTAGAAATACATTTGGAGGAAGTAGACGTGAATCAGAATTCAAGGTGAAATCAAGACCAAACCCTTACTTCATACCAAAACACTTGCAAATTGGTATTACAGCAGAGGTGAAATGCAAGAGGTAAAAATACGAGTTTTCTTTAAAGCAATGAAGATAAACAATTTTGAATACCTCCTCTGAAAGAAACAAACTGATAAACATTATCATAATTTACTTCCAATGGGACAGGTTGGAAATATTTCCTCCTTGCTTGCTCTACTCTCCTTCCCTTTACTAATTTATCCTGATTTCTCTTGCAGATTATTTATCCTGAAACCTCTCATTCTTGACATAACAGATGATAGCAATTTTTATTGAAAATATCTGTCATACGATCACATCCAAATATGTGTCACTACATTGCTGCTGTGTGTCCAGTTATAGGTAAACCCATTAAGCAAAGTCATCTGAAGCTTCTTTTCTTTGAACATCTACAGTAATGTTCTGCTTTTGACATTGCTGGAACAGCCTTGTATATTGAAAATGCTCGGCACTGAATGCTTAACACGGAGGAGACACCATTTTTCAGAGCCTTCGGATTTGAGCATTTGCAATGTCGCAGACCGACTTTCAACCTTACTCCACAATATTAATGTAATATATCTTAAAAACACTTTAAAACTAAGAAAGGAGGTAATTATTTCAGATTTCCAGACGCTGTTTAAATAGGCAGGAGAACGAGATTTACAGCTCCTTAGTCTTATGTATATGACTGATTATATGTAATGAAAGATTAAAGCAATTGAATAGGTATAGTTTCCAGGGAGCATCCTCAAAAAACAAATCACTGAGAGATTGTGGTTTGCATGTATATAAAATGACTCTGTAAAGAGTTTTTTTTTTTATAAATAGAGCAGGGAAAAAAATCATTTGCGCTTATGAATGATAAATTAAGAAATATCAAATGTACCCTGAAGTTTGTAAGTTTACTTTTAATAGGCATGGGGGAGGGGGCATCCACAACAGTAATACTGACCAGACAGCTGAATTTATACGGAAGAGACCCAGCAAACCCTACCACCCTGGAAATTCTCTCCTGAGACCCTGAGAAGCTCCCCCAGGTCAGAGGCTGGGGAATAGAAGAAGCAAAATAGAAAAACAAGTGTTCCAGTTACACAGCTAATATTTCCGGGATTCTGGGAGAAAACCCAAGATCTTTTTTTAACCTAAAAACAAAGGCAAGAGTGAGTGAATTTTGGAAAGTGTGCATGTCATCTGTTGGGAACCGTCCTTAGTTTGTCCTGTGTCAGTAGCCTTGAGGACACAGTGCTCATGCCATTTAGCCTTAAGCCCAGAGAGGGTGGGTCGTCTGCAGGGGAGGTAGCCCCTGTGGAGGTTGGCAGTCATTTGCCCAGAGGGTTGTGAAATGTGCTAGAACCTAAACCGCAAGAGAGGATAGGTCTTGGGGGTTAGTGGCAGCAAGAGCTCAATTTGGCCAACTTATCTACCAGCTCTCTCTCTCTGTCTCTCTCTCTCTCTCTCTCTCTCTCTCTCTCTCTCTCTCTCTCTCCTCCATCTCCTTGAAACTACTAAGTGCCAGGTAATGACCAAAATGCTTGTATATTCCTCGCTTCATTTAATCCTCGCCAGGATGCCATTACCAACCTCATTTTACAGACGGGGACCCTCACACTTGGAGAGTTTAGGAAACCTGACAAAGTCACTCCACTCTATGTACACACACACACACACACACACACACACAACACAGACGCATGTCCACCTATGGGTCTGAGCTATGTTTCTTTTTGATCACAACTACGTATTTTTATGGGTATCTTTTGGAGAGCTCTGAAAAGCTAAACTCTGAGCTCATCTTTCAATTTACCCTCTCCTGTCTCATTGTCTCCATTAGAAACTATCCCCGAAATTCTTTACATTGCAAATCTCGAATACTTAGGAGTCACAGCCCGAGGTTATTTCTGGCCATCTGTAGACTTTGAGGAGCAGGTCAAGGTCCCTTTAGCTTTTCAATTCTTAATAAATGTTAAATGGCTTTCTAGCCCTCCAGCCTCCACTCATTCAAAATGGCATTTTGAGGACTTTCCCAGGTATGAAGTATTTGATTTCCTCCCTGCAGGGTATCTGTAAAGCTTTCTATGTGCCAGGCAGGGTGCTGGGCTGGTTGATAACAAAGGACAAATAGAGGAGAGCGACAGAGCCTCATGGCTGTTGCTGAGTGTCATGGAGTGTCATGGCTCCAGGAAGATGGCGGGAGGAGACACAGGAAAAAGAGGGGGCATACCACCCGGCGGGGGTGGTACTTGGGTTGGCTCTTGGAGGTTGGGTAGATTTTTACCAGATGGTTGGCAGGGCTGGAGGAAGGTTTCAGGAAGGTGGGAGGGGACAGGGGAGAAGGCGCTCCTGGCAGAAGGATCAGCATGAGAAAGATGTGAATTTCTGAAACAGACCCGCACGTCACTTCTGGTGTCATTGGAGAGTAGGTTTGGGATGAGGGCGCTCACAGAGGACACAATGCTGGCAGACATGAACACAGGTCGTAGGCGGCTTATAAACCTGCAGAAATTTGCATTTCAACCTGAGGCCACTGGGGTCTATCAGAGCCTTGAAGTCTGGGGAACATCGTGATTAACACCTGTTTGAGGGAAGTAAATCTGTCAGAGGTGGATGGGTGAGTAGGAGGGGGTAGAGATGAGGAACGGAGGGAGCTACTGCAGTTGTGGGACAAGGAATTGTGAACATCTGCATTAAGGTGGGGACAATGGAGATGGAAGAGATGGCCGCAGAGGGGAGGAGAGGAGTCTCTCCTGCTTCCGGCCCAGGTGCCATTACTAGCGGGAGGGAAGACCAGAAGAGGAAGGGTTTGGAGGTCGACCCGAGGATCTGGCTTTGGATGTACAGAACAGAGCTGTAGGTGCTGGTGGAGAAAACAGCAGTTGAGGGCAGAGGTCTAGGGTACAAGTAACGAGTGCAGAGTCGTCACACATCTGTGGTGGTTTCACATCTTGCCGAGACAGTGTCCGGAGAGAGAAGGGAGCGCTGACAGAATCTGAGATTGTCAACATCTAAGGGGTTGATGAGAAAAAGATGGACCTGGACCGACCAAGGGGATTGAGCCAGGTAGAGAAAGAGGAGAATAGGGTGTTTGAAACAAAAGAAGATGGGAGTTTTGAGAGGAAAGGCAGGAGTCTCAAAGGCCAAGGTCAAGGAGGGGCCAATGAGGATGAGGACTGAAACGATGACATTGGATTTGTCCCTAGAGGATCCGTGGTAACTTTTGCTAGAAGACATTCAGTGGAGCAGAGGATGGGGCAGTGAGTGCATAGAGGGAGGGGGGAGGTAGGTGCCTGTTGGAGGAGGGAGGGGAAAAGGGGGGTGGCAGGGAAAGGGAAAGCCCAAGGTTGAGATGTGTGCGTGCGCGCGGGTGTGTTGAAGACATGAGAGAAAATTAACATCTATCGTGTGCATTTTACTGACGATCAGACTCATCAGCTCCCGCGCCAACCCAGCTCTTCTCGCTCTTTTCACCCTCCGGTCTCCAGAGTGGGATCCACGGATTTGCCTTTGACCTCATCCAGTCTGCTGCCAAGTCCTCTTTTTGGTTTCTTCGTTGTAATTTACCCTCCTTTTTCTATCCCTATTGCCATCATTCCGGTTCAAGTTCTCATGACTTCTCACCAGATCTCCTGCAAAGGTCTCCCACAAAGGGGCTTCTTTCATTTCATGTAGTACTTCCAGATTAATCTCCCATACCACTGCTCTGCAGACCTGGGCACAGAACACATGCCCTACGCAGCCCAGCTTCAGAGTGAGCTCTTCTGCGCTCTCCTGCAGGATTAAGGACTACCCTTCATTCCCATCTTGGAGTGGTCTCAGATCCCTGTGCCTCGGGTGAAATTTTCATTCAAGGGCCAAATATACTCTTCCTCATGGTCTCCGTGTCCTCTGGGTGACCCTTGGACTATATTTTACATTATGTTATAGCTATTTGAGTGTATCGAGGGTGGGGTGCGTAAGAGCCAAGTAATGGGACCAACTCTTCCCTGGCTTCTGGTTTCTATGTGGAGTGACATTCTTCGTTGTAAAACTCTTGGCCTCTTGCCCCAACCTCATTCATCCTCCACCATAAAAGACTGAATTGCTTGGTTAGTAGCTCTGGGAATAGAAACCAAGCACAGGAGGCAGAACCCTAAAACGGACCCTCAAGACTTCCCACCCGAATCTGGAGGACAGCGAATATGAGGAAATGTCATGCTCTGGCCATGTGACGTGGCAAAGCGAATTTTTCTGATGTGACTGATGTGACCAATCCGTTGGCTTCGAGTCAACCAAAAGGGCAATTATTCTGGAGGCCTGATCTAATCACATGAGATCTTTGAAAGCAGAGTTTTCTCAGGCTGGGGCGGAAAAGAGGTAGAGAGAGGGATCCGATGTGCCTGCATCGTCGGCTGGATGATGGAGGGAGCCATGTGCAGGAACGGAGAGCAGTCTCTGTAGGTGACCCCTGGCTGAAGGCCAGCATGGAAGCAGGACCCCATCTCGCAGTCCTTAAGGAACCGCATTCTGCCAGCAACCTGCAGAAGCTTCTAAGAATATTTTCCCCTAAAGCCTCCAGATGAGAGTCGGCCGGTCCAACACTGGTTGGTTTTTGGCCTCGTGAGTCCCTAAGCTGGGAACGTGGTTGAGCCCAACTGGACTTCTGACCTACAGAACTCTGAGCTAATAAGTAGGTGTGGTAATTTGGTAGTGTGGCAGCAATAGAAAATTAGTACTCTGAGCGTGCCTTTCCCTTCCCCTTTGTTTGGGATAACACTGCCTGTGTGCTAATGAGTAAGTGTCTATTTATGGGGTTCAATGGCAAGAAGCCATGTCCTGAGCTATATTCTCTCACAGTCCTTGGTGATAAAGCTGATATTTTTTTCCTTTTTAAAAATTAATTAATTACTTAATTTATTTATTTTTAATTTTATTATTTTTTTAAATGATTTCTTTTTTTAAAAATTTTTTAACGTTTTATTTAGTTTTGAGACAGAGAGAGACAGAGCATGAACGGGGGAGGGGCAGAGAGAGAGGGAGACACAGAATCAGAAGCAGGCTTCAGGCTCTGAGCCATCAGCCCAGAGCCCGACGCGGGGCTCGAACTCACAGACCGTGAGATCGTGACCTGAGCCGAAGTCGGACGCTCAACCGACTGAGCCACCCAGGCTCCCCTTTAATTTTATTTTTTAAATTTACATCCAAATTAGCGTATAGTGCAACAATGATTTCAGGAGTAGATTCCTTCGTGCCCCTCCCCCATTTAGCCCATCCCCCCTCGCACATCCCCCTCCAGTAACCCTCTGTTTGTTCTCCATATTTAGGAGTCTCTTATGTAAAGCTGATATCTTAATCCCTGTCTGCTTGGCTACTTTGCCTCACAGTTGGTTCTGGATCACTGGGGAGCAAGGATATCTTTCAATGGGCCCCCTTAATGTCACCTGTGTAATTGTCTTATTGTCTCCTGATTCGCCCTCACCGCCATGTAAACACATCGCCTCTAGGTTTTGAACACCTTGCTGGTGAGGCTGTCCTCCTCCTTTGTGAATCCCTAGACAGTACTGCAGAAACTGAATATGTTTCTGAAGCCCCTGGGGATCTGGTTAAGTGCAGATTCTGATTCAACAGGTTTGGGGGGCGCCTGAGATCCTGCATTTCCAACAAGTTCTCAGTGCTGCTGCCTTTTCAAGGACCACACTCAGGGAAGGCGAGAGCACCTGCTCAGTATCCAGAGAGCTGTGCCCAGCACACGCTAGACTGCAGTGTCTGAAAGGTTTTCTCAAACAACATTGCCAAATGCAAATTGACATCAGAGCTATTTCTGATTGGGTTTTTTAAACTACTGTGATGGACTGAATGTTTGTGCCCCGCCCACCCCACCGCCCCACCAAATTCATATGATGAAGCCCTAACCCCCAGTGTGATGCTATTAAGAGGCACAGCCTGTGGGTGGCAGTTAGGTTTAAATGAAGTCATGTGGGCGGGGTTTTCATCACGGGATTAGCGCTCTTCGGAGAAGGGATCAGAGAGCTTTCTCTCTACTTCTCTCTCTCCCCCTGCCATGTGAGCACACAGTGAGAAGTCAGCCATCTGCAAGCCAGGGGACAGCTCTCACCAGAACATGGCCATGACAGGCACCCCGATCTTGGACTTCCAGCCCCAGAAGCGTGAGAAGTAAATTTCCATTGTTGAAGCCGCTCAGTCTATGATTTTGTGATGGCAGCTCACTACGGCAACAGAAGTTACCTTTTATCAGTGCACCCTCTAGCACACCGTACACCAAGTGCTTTACACGTACTCTTCCCCTTAACCCTCTGGTAACAAGTGGTTCGTATTTCTTCCCTTCACTTTACCGCTGCAGAAACTGAGATTTAGTAATTCGCCCACTTTCTACCCAAGCAGTTTGCCTCGGGAGCGCCCAGCTGGAACCAGCCAGCTCAACTACACTGCGAGATGGTTCATATCATTATACTGTCCCCCGTCAAAATTTCTTTCCTAGACCCTGACGAGGTTCATTTAAACTACGTGGGCATTCTTCCTCATTCTGGAACAACACCGCCCAACGGAAATGTAATGTTAGCCATAGACACGATTTAAAACTTTCTAGTGGCCGCATTAAACGAGCAAAGAGAAATGGGTGAAAGTGCTTTGATGATAGATTTTATTTCACTCACTGTATCTCAGACATTTTCATTTCAACATGTCATCAATATAAAAAGTATTGATAGAGTTTACATTCTTTGTTTTTTTGCAGCCAGTCCTTCAAAGTCCTGTGTGTATAGCAAGTCTCAATTCACTGTAGTCACCTTTCAAGTCCTTAAGGGTCACCTGTGGCTAGTGGTTACTGTTTTGGACAGTGCGCCTCCAGAGTGACCGCTCAAGACACAACTCTGTCTGCACAGCAATTTTGCTACTATTCTGCCGGCGCTCTAGCAGGCCCTGTTTTTAACTTTGCCGTCAGGGAAGGCCCTTAAGTGACGCATCTTTCCTGACTCATGTTCTCCCTCTGAGCTTTCCTGAAGCAAAGTTCAGAATTTTTATTACAGTATCACCCGATAGACTAACAGGCAGAAAGATACACACACACGCACACGCGAGCACGCACACCCATACAGAGCCAGCAACTGAACTGCAAAAGCCTACCAACCGCTGTCAATGCCTTGAGGCACGTCTTCACAGCCACGGACGAGCCACAAGCCAACCTCATGCAGTTTTCGTTTCCACGTAATGTTTAGCAGCCACTGATGGCTCAGCCTATACAACAGCGCTGGGGTTCCTAAGAGCTCTGAAAGGATATTACCAAAGCATCCCTTGTTTCCCTCTTTTACAAGATTCATTTTCTATGAATTTCATGTAAGCAATGGGGATTAGAAAAAGAAGTTCTATTTTTCAGGGCTCGATTTCAAGACCGTGAGATCATGACCAGAGCTGAAATCAAGAGTTGGACGCTTAACCGACTAAGCCACCCAGGTGCCCTAAGAAGTTCTGTTTTTAATAGGTTGTGAATTTAAAATAGAATTGTAAAGTAGCTAAATGATACTCATTCTCAAATAGCAATTCTTACAAACAGGTTTATTTTGAAATATAGCATGTTTTCCTCCCAAATCACTCAAGATGTCAATTTGGTAACAATCTTCTGGTTAAAATACAGTAAGAGTTCAAATCGGTGAGGCAGCTCCTGGTCCAAGTTAGGGAGTGGATCCGCCTCTCTCCCAGTGCTCAGAAAAAATAACAAAGGGGAAGATATGGGACCAGGTCTATTACCGAAACGACTGGCCCTACCTCACTGTTTTGATTCCTCAGAGGCTGCTGGGAATCTCTGAAGGTCCCAGGTATCTCTTTAGGGCAAACGTACCTGGTTTCCACCCCTCACTCTGGTGGGGTGAGTGCACAGGTCAAGAGGCTGATGGGTGGAGACTAGAGAGGATGTGGATTTTCTCCACGGTTTCTTTGGCTCCATTAGCCGTGGACAGAAGGTGGTTTCCTGGGACAGGCTGAGAAACCACTCTGGGTGCATGAAGCTGGTCTCCTCTTTGAATGACATCCCTTATCCCAGCGCTATGGGAAAGTACCCAAGTATCAAGAAGCACCTCAAAAATCTACTGAACAGGGAAGCGAATTTATGTGCTTTCCCATGATTCTGAGTCCCCCAAGTGCGGACGGTTACAGGAGTAAACTTTTCTGGTGGATGACAGGAGTCTATAAAAACAGCTTATAACTTCTACGTCTGCTTTACTTTAGGTTAAATTTTAGCCCATGCATTTAAAACCATCCCGCCATGATGAGCTAGAAACAAAACACAATTTTTCTAAGTTGGGTAAAAAAAGAAACGAATGAATGTAGGAATGAACGCACAGAAGCCTTTTTCCTTGTTTCCCACATCATTTCGCGATGAACTCTCCTCCCAGAGCGGAACAGTTTATTTTATTCTTTGTGTTTATAATTTACCTTTCCTCTCTCACTTGGGGAATTATGAAATAGGAAGGTATGTTTTTCTTCCCCCTCCCCGTGCAACATTTACGTCTAAAAATAAGTAGATGAGTCGATTTAACCCGTTCTTGAACTGTTAGACATAGGAAACAGGGTTGGGGGTGAACTGTAGGTCAGTTTGATAAAATGACCCCTTTTGAGCTGGTAGAGAGCAGTGGGCGGGCCCACATGATGTTAAATGTGGACCATGGTGGGTAAAGGGGCGGGCAAGGATGATGGCTGGGTAACTGTTCACTCCCTCCCAACAGCAGAAGTTTTGACGTTGTTGATGGCATGATTGAATGAATGACCGGGTTGTTCGTGCAACCAACAACTCCTCTCCCCCCCCCCCCCCCATATGGTTGATGCAGGAGGACCCAACTCATCTCTCACTGGTAGAGGCACACCGGGAAGGAAGGGGGCTTCAGCCTCCTCCTGCTACTAGCCACTTAGACACTTACACGGACCCAGCTTCAGTTTTCTCTCCTACAAAATGAGAGACGTGGACAAGGGGGCTTTTCAGCACCGTCAACACTTACATATAAATGCCACCTGGAATTGTGAGAAATTGACCTGATCTGGTGCTGACCTAGGTCAGCACGCGGCTGGAGTGAACTCGGGTTTTGAGTGGGGAGGGGAAAAGAAAGAAAAAGGGGAACCCAGAATCAACTTCGCAGTGTTTTCTTATCTGTGGTTCCACAGAGACTGCAGAGAAGTTGGCTCACAATTGTAGCAGAAATTATTAGAGAGGGACCGCAGCAGAAATTATTGGAGAGGGACCGCAGAAGTTTGAGATGAATTTTGATTGTCCGATCTGCCACCTGTCCTGGACATGGGAATCTGCTCAAGAATCAGAGTCAGCAGTGTCGTTCTCTGCGAGGAATTGCTGAGAAATCTACATCGATCAATTAAATAATAAATTGCCAAATGTTGGTCTTAGAGTGTGCTCCAGGCACTCAGATAAGAAGGCAAATCCTCGCATATTAACCCTGCTATCTGCAGATTTGGAAAACAGAATTATATATGAAACAGCGGGCTAACATTATCATTACTCTGCTTTGTTGTGGGGTCATGGAATTATCACACTCCACCAAAGCTTTAAAATACCACACAGTAGCATGAAATAAAAAATAGCTAAAAAAAAGCAGCCATAGAAGTGATTATTCTATTCTCTAATTACATAATTACATTTTCTGTTTTATACAAATCCTAAGATCTGCATTGTAATAGTTACATATTTTCAGATTACATTAAGATTATACGATTATGTTCTAGTAATAATCACATTTTTATGAAGAGTATACCATACACATGATGAAAGGGAATATTAAAAGCTTTTGTGGGGACTTCCTATGAAACATCATTGTTTATTTCTTAACCAAAAAGTGTTAGTTAGGTAAGATTTAAACTTTTTGATGTGACTGCTTTGTGCTTGCTTAGAAAAATGTCATCATAAATCTATGTTTCAAAGAAGCACATTTTTCTACTTTTTTTTTTTTTTTGCAATGAATAAATGGTACTAATTCTGTACAGGTCATCTGTTCTTGAAAGGTAGGAAGGAAGGGCAAAAATAATTTTTAACAAAATTAAACAAAAATATCTGAAACATAAACGTCTGTTAGCTAGTTTCCAATTTATACTTGTATGTACAACGAAAGCAATATAAAGAGATCATCCAAAAATTGTTAAAAATGATTAAGCATACAAACAACACTCGAAGGCTTTTTAGCACACATTTTTGCAGAGAAGGTAGTTCTTTAAAAATGGTAATAACAGGGGCGCCTGGGTGGCTTGGTCGGTTGAGCGTCCGACTTCGGCTCAGGTCATGATCTCACGGTCCGTGAGTTCGAGCCCCGCATCAGGCTCTGTGCTGACAGCTCAGAGCCTGGAGCCTGTTTCAGATTCTGTGTCTCCCTCTCTCTCTGCTCCTCCCCTGTTCATGCTCTGTCTCTCTCTGTCTGAAAAATGAATAAACGTTAAAAAAAAAAAAAAAAGAAGTAGGACTTATAAAAATGGTAATAACAAAGGAACAGAGGATTACTCCGCCGTGAAGGCAAATGAGTCCCCAAATGAAGTCAAGTTTATTTCCAGTTAAACTGACCAATGAATGCACCGCTCTTTAGTGACCTTAAAGCACCTCCATTTTTTTCTTGCTTCTCTAGGTCCCTTCATTCAAATGCATATGAAGCCATTCCTCCCGGAGGACAATTTCGAAAGCATTATTGGTTAATACAGCATTCTAGGGTAAGTTTTGAAAAAGCGCATGCAGAAAGTATTTCTATAAATGTGGGCCTAAAGAATTTTTAAGAAGCATTTAATTAGAAGATGTTCTGTACGTGTCAAGGTCTCCATTCAGGGGGCATCTTCGTGGTGAGAGAAACCTATGCCGGATCTAGTGGATTTCCTTACCACTTCTAAAGTAGAAACTGTTTAGCCCAGAACGCTTTCAGTGGACACACTATATAATGAAACGCACTTCTATCGGGAGGAAAGAAGCTTTTCCCAAACATGTCAGTAGGGACTCCGCTGTTTGTCTACGCAAACCACGCTGAGTGGTCAGAGTCTGGAGCCGGGTCTGGGGTGAGCTGAATGAAGGACAGATACTGTCCAGGAACTGCCTGGTGGGCCCCGTCTAAGAGACACGGGCAGACCCCTTTTCCCGAGTCCCACCGTTCTGGAGATCATTATTTAACATGAACCTGAAGTGCGAGATGTAGATTTCTTCCCCCTCACTAACCAAGCCCACGAGAGATTTCATTTCTCGTCTTTTTGCCTCAGGCACGTGGAGGCTGGCAATTTTCATCTCGTTCCTGAAATGGTTTCCACATCCTCCCCCCTTCCCAATTAGACTGGAAATTTATTAAGACCTCTGGTTAACCCCTTGAATGCTAGGAATGAGAAGGAAATAAAGTTACATGGCAACTTAGTTTTCACTTTTGTGTATGTTTCCTTCTTTCTTCCTTTTTCTTTTTCTTCTGATCACAATAAAGGAAGGTTTGATTAATCATACTCTCCCCGAAAGGCATTTCTTTAACGAGAACATGACACTGCCTTAAAGGTAAAGCAGCGGAAGAAAAAATTTCCTTAATGAGAATGTTATTCTGTCACTAGTCATCTTTATATTTAAAAGTGTTCTGGAATTCTTGGGGCGCCCGGGTGGTACAGTTGGTTAAGTGTCCGACTTCAGCTTAGGTCATGATCTCACGGTTCGTGAGTTTGAGCCCTGCGTCGGGCTCTGTGCTGACAGCTCGGAGCCTGGAGCCTGCTTTGGATTCTGTGTCTCCCTCTCTCTCTGCCTCTCTCCCACTCATGCTGTTTCTGTCTCTCAAAAATAAATAAATGTTTAAAAAAATTTAAAAAATAAAAGTTCTGGAATTCTTACGAGTAAAATGAGTAAAATTAGAGACAAAGGCAGATACAACCTAGGACGTTATACTAAAGCAGCAAATGCATGGTGGAGAATGACTACCACACACGTGGAATGTTCTCTTGGCTTTTACTAAGCTCGAAGTATCTGGAACTAAAAAGGAAAAGTGGATTGAGTATCTAGAAACTGCTAGATCACCTGAAGCTTATCGAGTGGGTCTGCGATCCCACCCCTGACCCTCCAGTTAAAAAAAAACAAAAAACTTCTATTAAAAAATCTCTTCTCATTGGTCTTTAAGATTTTGGCACGTTGAATTCCAAAGTACATATACCCCAAATAACTCCTCAGCAGCTACCTGTGAACAAGAATCTGTCAGCTGGAAGTCTGTGTGTGTTGCTTTGAACAGAAGGAAGAAAGACACGTGTGACTCACGTTATAAGTCAGCATTCCTGAAAAAAGCCAAGTTCCCCTCTGAGACAAAAGTTCGGATCTTTAAAAATAAATGTGAGCCTTTTCTATTTTTTGAAAAGACGCAACTAACATACAAGCATAGATCCGATTGACTTAGTAGGTCAAGGAAAGAATTTAGCATGTCGGGAGCCGACTGGATAGCGTGCCGCTCACGAACGCGTTGGATTTGGGCTATGCTAGGTTTTAACACGTTTGGGGATCCGTGGACCTGAAGTCGAGAGGCTAGGTGGTTTGACCTCTGGAGACCCATCAAATGATCCTAGTCTATGTGAACAGAGACAGCCATGGAATTGACTCATCAAAAGTGAAAGCCTTAGTGACGCCAATACGGTTATTATATATATATATATATGGCAAATGTTAGTGGGCAAATAATAAAAGTCTCTAACAACGCGTGAGCCACTTCTGAGTTATAGGCCTTGTGGTAAGGGCTTCCCCGACATGATCACATTTAATCCTCTTAATAATCCTATTACGTTTGGGACTTTTATCCTCTTAGGCTTAAAGGGTTAAGCAGTGTGGCCTCTTAGGGATGGAGTACAGAAAGTAAGAATTTGACCAGGTGCGTAGGAAATCAATCTTTGAATTGTGTGCTGTGTTGTGGAAACAACGTGGTTCTTCGTACTTCTCATGCAAGAAGTTTCATAGACAATGACTTTCCGAAAGGACAGCCTTTGCTTCTGACAGTCAGCCCCTGCCCAGTTCAAGGGGCATTTGCAAACAGGCCCACTCGAGATGCCTGGTGCAAGGAAATGAGCTGCTTTAGAAACACTGAACCCAGATAGGTGGATAAATATTTCAACGACTTTTCCAGAATGTACTTAAGGAGCAGAGCCCATCTCAATTTGGGTTTGAGCCCATGGCCTTATAGTTTAAATATAAAATGCATTAAAGCCCTTTATTTAGAGAGCCATATGCCATTTTTAGGGAGCAGCCCCAGTTATCCTTCTGACTTTATTGGGAGTACAGTGTAAACAGGTGTCTCCATATTGTCATTAGTATTCATTATTTATTAGGACTTGATGGTGTATTCAGAGCCGGGAGGGTCATGAGTTGCCTAGGGTGGAAGGCTTCACTCTAAGGACTGTGCCTCCTTATTATACAGATTTGGGGGGCTTTCTACAGAGGGAGAAACCCACAACAAGAGAACCCAACTTGGTACTCATCTGTGGGTTCAGAACTCAGGGGAGTACATCTTATTTTCTGATTTGGGAAAAAGCAGGTCACTGTCATGTAAAAAGTTTCTGAAAAGTGACTTCTAAACCATATATTGTGGCCCACGAATTAGTTGTGAACTAAAAATAATAATAATGATTCTTGTTACAAATAAAAAGAAAAGAGAGGAAAGGGGAAAAAAATAGAAGAGAATAAATGGAAAATAGAGAGCTTTGCAAATAGTGAGAAAAAGTATTGCTTCCTAAAGCCCCTCTTTTGACCGCTAGACCCATTTCCTGAGTCGTGCATACAATTTTCTTCTTACTGTTGCTCGCCATTCAAAAAAAATTTGAAAGCCTCTGGCCTGAAATGTCTTTTTTTATCTTAGTACTAATTTTGTTAGGTGACCCAGTGTGTGACTCTCTGTGACTCTCAGCAGGGCTCCTTCCTGTGCCTCAGTTTCCTCACTGGCCTTGGCGTCCTGCCATTTTCAAAGTTCTCAAGAAGACCAAGTGAAATCATAACGGCTGACGTACCTTGCAAAGCCAAGCACGGTCATCAAAGGCAAAAGGATTATTACAAAACAAACCAGGGGAAAATGTTTTGAAGGCCACCCCTTCGTAGACTAGCATCCAATCATTTCAAGAGGTGAAAACAGCCTTAGCAAACACCCTGTATACTCCATTCATGATGGAATGGAAAAATGAGTGATTTCTCCAAGGTCTCGAAATAGTAGTGGATCTGGGACCCCCTGACCTGTTACTTAGAATCTTTCCCCAAAACTTGCCGCCATTTCAACAGCCATGTTGTTACTTCTTGATTTAAAAAAAAAAAAAAAAAAAAAAAGGAGGGTCTTGTGAAATTTTATTTACAGAAAATTTACAACTCACGAAAAGTTAAATTGATTTCTTCCTTTTCAAAGTGGTTTCCTGATTGCAATCACATAAATTAAACTTCAGCCCTGAAGACGTTGTGGGGACACAGTAATAAATCTTCCACGAAGAGATACGGGGAATCCTTTGAAAGTCTCAAGAATAATGCAGTAAAATGTAAGCAGTAAATACTACTGATCTTCTGCCGGAGACGTCGATTGGGAAAGGCTTTTTAATTTTTTTGTGTAATGTTTATTTATTTTTGAGAGAGAGAGAGAGAGAGAGCACAAGTGGGGGAGAGGCAGAGAGAGAGGGAGACAGAATCCGAAGCAGGCTCCAGGCTCCGAGCTGTCAGCATAGAGCCTATCGGGGCAGGGGGGCTCGAACTCACAGACCGTGAGATCATGACCTGAGCCAAAGTCAGACGCTTAACCCACTGAGCCACCCTGGCGCCCCAATCGGGAAAGGATTTCTATACTCT
Source organism: Panthera pardus (assembly GCF_024362965.1). NCBI lineage: Eukaryota > Metazoa > Chordata > Mammalia > Carnivora > Felidae > Panthera > Panthera pardus. Next base: position 10,398,728 of record NW_026526721.1, on the reverse strand, counting down.
GTTGGAAAGGTAGAAGGAAGAATGTCTCTTCCCTCTCTTTAATAGTCTAACCTGCAAGTCAAGGGGGAACCAAAAAATGTCACCAAAGTGTCATCTTTGCTTCTCCAGGGGGAAAAGTGGGCTGGAACATAGACTTCGCTGATAGGGCGAGGCCGTTGCTCAACGCTATGTTGTAACACTATTTTAACTGTCACCGAGGGCTGGGATGGCAAATGTTGCATCAACTTCTCTGCAAGGTGTTTCCTGGGCTTTGCAGACAGGATGGTTCTGGGGAGGTGCAATCTCTATTCTTGTGGAGGCCAGATAAAGCCTTACGCTCAGGGCCACTATCTTTGAGCGCCAAAGCTGTAGATAACAGGGTTTCACACCCAATGCCCAAGCGCTGCTTTCCTAATTGGTAGGTCTTTCTTGCTAAAGTCTTTTGTGTGTGTTTTATCAGAGACATTTTATCATCTTTCTCCAAACGTCCTTTGTCAAGGTAGGCCTTTGAACTTCTTTTGCGTATACATTGAATGTGACCAATGATTCAGGGCATGTAAAAAGCTTATCTATAATTCTAAACAAAGAGGAACAGAGTCATTGATCTTTCTGCTGTGATAGATCTTCTTGGGGCTTGCGTTTGTGTGTGTGTGTGTGTGTGTGTGTGTGTGTGTGTGTGTGCATGCCCGCGTATGTGCACACACGTGCACGCATGTGGGTTGGGGGACACACATATATAACAAGAACTATAATCGTGTTATTTATGTTTAAGGCGTTCTGCAACAGATTATCCCATGCAAATACTTTGTGCTTTTTGTTCTCACACAAATTAGACCCCCACATGCTAAGGGGCAGCTTGTCTTAGATTGGAGAAAGTGCCCACGGAGGGCGGGCCTGACATCACACCCAGCCAGCTCTGTGTTCCCTTCCTGGCGCAGCTCGTGGGCAGAAGACAGCCAGAGTCCCCGTCAGACCCTTGCTTTGCTCTCGTTCGGTATGGGGCTTTCTGGAACTGAGCACTAACCCTTGCAGGACGAATTAATGCTTGCTCATATTATTTATATCCCCTCTCTGTGGAAAACAGATGGAATCCATTTGGATCACATCAGATAGGTTTATAAGTTCACCCCTCCCCTTTTCATTTTTTGCACGTCTCATGTCAAGGTCCAGCCCGCAACTGTGAAGATCAGACTAGAAAGGAGGAGAGACCAGGACAGATGCGGGAGGTGGCGTCCCTCCCTCTTGGCACGGAGGCAGCTTCCTAATGCCACTCACGTGCTGTGGCACGCCCGTCCTTACAGGGACCGCATCAAATCTCTTAAAAAGAAAAACAGAAGAAAAAATAGGTGATGTTCTGTTTGACGTCCTGCACGTCTCCAGAAGGAGGTGTGAGCTCTGCCGCCGGGTCAGGAGGGTTCCCCCCTGGGTGGGGTCCCGGGGTCCTCTGGCTCCAGCCTGGCCATCCTCCAGGAGAGGAGACGAGTTGGCTCCATAGCGGGAAAGTATAAAAGAGCAGCTAAGGACCGGCAAGATTCAAACTTGATCTTTAGGACGGTGGGTCTTCTCCCCAGGATTCTACTGGCTCACACGACACCTTTCTCTTTTTCTTCACCCTTCCCTTCCTCTTTGCTTGAACCTTTGACCCACCGGGCTGTGAATGGGCGATCATGCGGGGTTCTGTGGTTGCCAGGAATACCCACAGGCCAGCGCGGACGCTGAAACAGGGCGACAGCTTCAGTTTTGAACAAATCAAGACTTCCGTCACCCGGCCCCGCGATCGACTTCCACAAACCGGCTCCGGTGCCAGCCTCACGCATGGCCTGGCCCTCTCTTCCCCACGGGCGCTTGGATTTCCCGCTCACTCTCTGCCTGCCATCCTGGGAAACCAGCGCTGGTATCTGTGGGCCTGAGTCATGGCTTGTGGCTCCCCGATGTCTGGCTGTGCTCTCTTGCTTTCGCCCCACTGGCTGGAGGGCTCAAAGCTCTCCCCGGTCTCATTTTTCTCCTTTTTTGTAATTTCCTGATCGAATCATCAATGGCGGAGATCATTTTCAAAACTTTTTTTTTTCTTTTTTCTTTCTGGTGGGGAATTCATTCAGGCTGCTGGGAACTCAGAACAAATGAACTGTCTTTCTGAAGTCAAGAACTGCATAATGAAAGCTAAAGGCCAAGGCAAACGTCTCTCGCACCCTTTGTCCTCTGTCTCACTAGCCCCGGACAGGAGAGTCAAGCTGCCTTTTCCCCACCGGCCCCCAGTCGTGGTTCTGAGTGCACAGGACAGAGCCCTCTGGGCTCTGGACAGAATGGGAACCCATCCCCCACCCGGGCTGGTCCCGGGCCCTAGGGGGGTTGGGGACGGCTCCTTCCTGACACCACCGGTAGGGAATCCCAGTGCTCAGGCAAGCGCTTCATTTCAATATCGCATGAAACCTCAATACAAGACCTAGGAGGAGAATGCCGAAAGCTTCGTTGCACTTTCTGGGCGCAAGAGGAACTCGCAGACTTGGGTGGGGGAAAAGGGACGCTTCCTGATCTGACTCACAAAGCTTCTCCTGTGGTGGTACGGGACCCAGGGAGATAAAGAGTAGGTGCTCAGTAAATGCCTGCCATACAGAAGTTGCTAAAAATCGGCACCAAAAATACACTTTGGGGATATACCGTAGGAAATAAAAATGATGCTGACCATAGTAGCAACAGGGTTCCCGAAAGCAGACAGTTTGCATCCAATGGCCCCGGCGGAGGTGGGGGCGGGGGATCTTGTTCTTGATCAGATCTGTGAGGCACAGAGAGAGGGGGAGGTCTGCCAGGGTCATGCACCTGACAGTCACGTTTGGACCCGTGCTCTCTCTGACGGGGGAGGGGCCTGCAGTCTGCCTGGTGTTGGACTTTTTGGTAGGGAGAAAGGGCAGGAGCCCCCTGGCCAGCCTCATTGCAGTCACGCAGGCAGAGATCGTGGTTCTCCTCTAACCAGACTCTGTGAGGGCTTTCCAGGAAGCTCAGAATTCCAGGCTCTGGGCGAGCGGGCCCAGCCACCACTTTCACCTCACAGAGCACCTGTGTCCCGCAGCCTCCGTCCTGTGCTTCAGATACGCCAAGCGCTTCCTGCCTCAGGACCTTTTCACGCGCCTTCCCTCTGCCTGGATCACTTGGCCCCTGGGTGTTTTCCCGAGCCTGCCCACATGTCCTCTGCTAAAGCGACAGCTACAGTAACCCCACTCCCGACGTCTGCACCGCCACCCATATCAGCTCCCACACATTGGTTTATTCTCATCATTGCATTTGTCTTATTTAACCTCTGTGTTCACTTGTTTATTGCCTGCCTCCACGCTTCAAGGGAATGGGTGCAGCGAGGGAGAAACTGTCCCGTTCGTTGCTGGAGAGCCCCCAGTATTAAGAAAAGTGCTCGCAACTGGGTAGATCTTCAAGAAATACTTTCTATGAATGGATGAATGAATGAATGAATGAATGATGAACTGGAACTGCCGCCTCTCCAGCCTGGTGTACCCTGAGTCAGCCCAGATCTCAGAGGAAGGAGATAACTGCTTCCGGGTGTTAGATAATGGGGGGAAAAACACCTCCCCTTTGCAACTTGCTTTTTAAATCACTGGATTGCTGTAGGTCTAGAAGCCTGGGGAACCTCCTGCCTCTTGCAACTCTTGGTGCCTCCAGGCCTTTGGAAGTTGATGGTCAGTAACCTAAGAAAGCATCTCAGGGTTTGGGAAACAGTGAGAACCCCAACCCCACCCTTGAAGGAGTTTTCTTCCTCACACAGCGGTTCTGATGCTTTGGTGATGCAAATGTATGGATTTTCTCAGAAGGCAAACATTTCTGGCCAGATCAAAACCAAAGAAACACAGCAAGGGAGACTCCTTGGCCCCTGTGCCCCTGCCTGCTGCCTCACTTAGCAAGTGCAGACCTCTGTTTCCACAGCTTTCTTAGTCTTTGGGATGCAGGCTAAGTGGAACGGAGAGGGATTCTGTCTCCATTTGGGGAATCCACATCTGATGTGTATCTGAAACTTCAGGTCAGTCTTGAGTTGGCCCCAGATATATAAGACATATACGGGTGAGTGTGACTGGGTCTGAGCTAAGTTTTCCCAGTCAACGGCAACAGGGGACAGAAGTCCCTGGCCTCCCACCCACGGGGGCCACCCCCGGCCCAGTGAAGGCTGCAGGCAGGTATAGAATTGGCAGGTGCAATGAGGGAGCAGTGGGCTTTGCCTGAGTCTTTTTCTGGGATGAGCAGGGCTCCGGAGAAGGAAGGAAACTGTAGGGCTCTGACTCAGGGCTACCCATCTGCCATCTGCAAACGGAGCCGTGCGGAGGGGGGCACATTTTCTGCAGCCATCATCTGAACAGGTAGGTGTACACGTTAGAGAACCCAGGACACAGAGTGTCACTGCTGGGGCAGCATTCAGAGGCACCGACCAGCCCGGACTGTTTCTAGGCACTATGTCTCTTAAGCCATGTCTCATTTTTGCTCTCTCTCTCTCTCTCTCTCTCTCTCTGTGGCCCCTTCATCTTTGCTCTCCTTTCAACTGGGCTTCAGGGCAGGATGCATGATTTGGTACCCATGACACAGGGCTTCAGTTTGGGGTGGGGGTGGGGCCCTTACATCGGATTCTTTAATAATTCACACGGCGGCATCGTAGGGATACTCTTAACTGCTTCTTAAAAGTAATTAATTGATTTTCTGACATCTCAGTTAACAATGTCTTATACTGACACAATGTTGTGTTTTGGGCTTTAGATTGGCCCCGAGGACTGAATGGATTGAATTCACCCCAGAGTTTCACTTCAGAGACTCTAAAAATACGCCTCTGAAGAGGAAGGGCTTTTTTACATGGAGTGTTGTCTAAAAATCTAAACCATATGTCTTTTCCGGGCCTGTCAATGGGGGTAAAATATAGGTTCGAGTGTGTGTAGCCGCTCAGACGTCGAACATTCAAGAGGCATGAAATAACCTAACGGTTACTCAATCGGCTCAGCACTCTGGAGGAAAAGTCACCCCAGCTTTGTCGAGAGAGTTGTCTCAGCCGGTGTGTGGCGGGAAGAACCCCATCGAAACGTGGCTTGCTGAGGGCTCTTGAAAGAGGCAGACCAGCTCTGTACGCAGAGTGGTCGTCTCCTGGCAGCTTGTCTTCTGGTAGCTGACTTTGCAAGATCTGTTCACTGCGGCCTGCGATGGAAGAACTCTCCACAGGGAGGATGCCCATCGGCGAGGCAGACTTTATTAATGGGGACATGAAGACACAGACTAGTTAAGTGGCTTGCCCTAGGTCATGCAGTGAGTCAGTGAAGTGCTGGAAACAAGGACTCGCTGACATCTTGGCCTCTGCAGGGATTGAATACAGCGTAGTCTTAAGTGCATTTACCTGCCAGGGAGCCGCCATGTTTATTTGCGCACCTAGTGTGCCCACTGGATAGAATTCCTCAGAATAAACCTTCAGGGGAGCCGTATTTCTTCCCCATTCCGGATGCTGCCTGTCTCAGGGACCACGGGGAGGCATTGCTTCTGACCTCTCTCTCCCTCTCGCTTTGGTGCGCTGGTGAGTCTGGGAGAAGGACGTGGTGGCCGGGGAACGTGGCCCCGTTCTCTCCCTCCTCCTGAGGGTCAGCGGCTCCAGGAGGCACAGATTCTGGCCTGTGCTTTCGTGTGGTGTGTTTGAGGCCCAGCACTGGTTCGGCGGAGCCTGAGGCAGGTGGGGAAGGGTGTCTACTTTTGGAGTTCGGTGTTAGGAAGCCTGTGGTTGCCGGGGCACGACGGAGCCCCGTTCTGCAATCTGGCTTCAAGAGCAATAGGGCTGGCCTCTTGATCTGCGTATGCCCCCCTCTTTTTTGTCTTTTTCTTACTTGTTTCCGAATTCAGAAAGGCCGCCATTTATCGAACCTGCTTCAATCTCCAGCATCTGCAAAGAGACCTGAGCGTAAAGCTGGGACACGGGGTGACAGGAGAGCAAACCCACTTGAACTTGATACACAGGGAGCTGAGCCTGGCTTCCTGGCTGTGTTACTTCCCTTGGGCTGCTCAGTTCATCTGTTTCCTGAATTATAGAGTGGGGATCATTTCTCCTTTCCAGCTCTGTTATGAGGATTAGATGAGATATCCCGTAAGACACTTCATAGACTATGTGTAGCCTATCTGTGGCTAATAAAGGGGACTTGGAGCATTTTCTACTGCAAAGCACCAGAAGAAAGACAAATAAAAGTACTTAAATACCTTAAAACATTACCATAGTTTTGCTGTTTTACTTTTCACTAATTTGAGAACATCTTATGTTCTAACACTTCTCAGGAGAAAAATGTAGTGGAAAAATGGAAGACCGCATGAGGAAAAGGGAATGAACCCTTTAGGATGAAGAAAGGATCTAGAAACACCTCAGAGGTAAAGTCCAAACTCATCACTGATCTGGTCTTGCTGAGAACGGTACTTGACATTCCTTTGGCAATTATTTGTTACCATTCCTTCCTCCTTCCTCAGCCCAACCCAGGTAGGCATAAAGACTCCTGTTCATAGCATCTGCTTTGAATGCACAGATTGGTTGTCAGGGCGGCAGTAAAGGGGATCGGCATGGTAAAATCGTGGAGGAACCATTGCCTGCAAGCACGGAATGTTCTTGTCGATATGCACATGACTATTTTGACTGTGTCTATTACCATGGTTGCTGTTTCTTGGCAAAATAGAAGGTGTTGTCAGACTAGGGAAATAAGGACCAGAGATCAATATTGCTTGGGTAACTCACTTTAGAATCGTCTTCAACTTTTAACACTTGCAAATTCCATTTTTCTAGGTCAGTGTTATTTTGCTGACACGGGGAACAAATGCTCACGTTATGAAAACACGAAGAAAAGTATCCTCAGGGGCCCAGAGTGTTGAATATCAACAGCCTCTTCACATTCGTAATCTTGGGAAGTTAATGCTTTTACCCAGAGATGTAGGTTATCTTCTTTACTTTTTTAAAAGTATGGTGACAAGAGGTCCAAGAGATTCAATAATGCATATTTTGAAAGTTGGTTAGGTAAAGAATAGGCGAGCTTTTGTAGGGGGACTAGGGAAAGCAACATGAATTATTTACTGTGTCTCTAGAGATGGAGGAAAGTCTCAGGATTTTGCTGAAGTCACTGATTGATTTTCTGACACAAGTGAAATGAAACTCAAGTGGCCTGTTGGTGTTGCACACCAGACATGTAACCCTCTGCTAAAGGCAGAGCTTCATTTCAGGGGCTAGAAGTTTGTGTCTTCGGGGTGGGGATCGGGGGAAGGCGGTAATTTTTTGCTGCTTTATAGTGAATACATCCTATAAAGTTCTTCAAGCAATCAACACCATACGAATTCCAGATTCAATTGATGTAATGCAAACACTTCCCGCGTGCAACGACCCATCCCGGACATTCCTGGAGGGTAAGAGCCGATGAAGGCATGGCCCCACACCCTTAACAAATGCCCAGCTTGGTAGGGATGACAGATTGGTCACCCAATGCTGACAATTTGATGTGGAACGCAATGAACGTGGTAAGGGAGGTGTAAACCAACAGTTCGGGGAGCATGGGAGAGGGGGAGGATGAGTTCCGTCTGGGAGAGTTGGGGAGCTTGGGGGAAGTGGTGATGAGGAGGCTGAATCTGGAAGGAGTGGAGGATGGGAAGAGAACTTAGGATAGTGCGCTGACATGGGCAAAGGAAGAAGGAAAGCCAGGATATGTCACGGAACGGTGCACGCAGGATGCTGCTGTCACACACACTGGCACAGGGGGGAGAGGGTGTGGGAAAGCTACCAGGACGCAGGGATGCCAACCTCGGTAAGGGGCAGTATTTACTGAGCACTTACTGTGGGCTACCAAGCCCTGAATCTTGTGTCCACGTTAATCTAACTGAATACTCACAACAAATCTTTGAGAAAGTCACCATGATTGTTCTAATTTAGGAATAAAATAACATGTTTATATTGGGTCAGTAATGTACACGATGCCACTCAGATAGCCAGTGGTAGAGCTGGGACCCAGACTCAGGACTCTGGACCGTGAAGCTCCCTGCTCTGAATGCGTGCCATTTCCCGTACGATACCATCATAGAACTAAGTTCGTCACTCAGGGGTTGGGAGACCTCTTTCCCAAAGGCAGGTGAGCATCATAGGGGCATTATAATCCTAAGCACAGCCATGCTTCAAGGACTGTGTCAGAGATCGTGAAAAGGATGAGTTTGAATGGGTCGGGGTTAGAAGCCCATAGACCCATTAGAAGATCCAGCAGTCACCTTGGTGAGGAGACCGTGGCCTCCAGGAAAGAGGAGGCAGATGGAGAAGGCGAGGTGGGAGAGAAGATTCAGAACTTTGGAACTGGACACGAGTGGGACCCAGAGACAGATGTCTGGGATTTTAGTCTGGGTGACTGGGAGACCCGTATTACCAATCCTTACGTGCCCTTCAGTTTAGCTAAAAGAATTAGAACTCTCTATTGGCATTGTGCATTGCAATTCTAGTTATTCGGCAGTGAAACACGTCGGGTGGAGTTGTAACACTAAATCAAACCAAAGACATCTCTACTGGGTGCGAAAGGTACTGAAATGGTGGCATCCCTTGATACCCGTCTCTTTCTTGGCAGAAATATTTCAAAGAAGACAGATAGATGCAAAGGTGGGCAGACACAAAGAGGAAAGGAGAGATTTCGCCTGGAGTGTTTAGCCCTCCTGTTAATTTTGAAATGAACGTGGAGCCTGGCGGGTAAGAAAGGCAAGCCAATTATCATCGCCGCAACTTGGAATCAATCTGTAAGACGGCTCAACTGGACCCCAGACACATAACCAGAAGAATAAGAGATGGTTATAAAGGCCTTGGCGTTTGCCCAAGTTATGATGCTATGTCAAGGTCAGGTTGATGTGCAAACAATCTGAGTTTTTCCCTTGAGGGTGCTCATGAGATGGGAAATACAGAGTGATGACGACAACTTTCACCTTGAAAAACTCAACATAGGTGTATGACAACCATCCTTTCTGGCCCAGGAGTTGAAAACAATCTGGCTGATCACCAGCATCTCCAGAGGAACATCCGAGAAGCGGTTATCCCTAGTCGCAGGGAGGACATGGAAGGATCTCTGTTTATTGGATTATTTTTACAATTTGCTTATTTTATATATTGTGCTCTCTTACCGATGACCTGATTATATTCTTTGTTGAAGAAATATCATGGCTTTATTTATTGATTTTTTTTAATTTTTAAATTTTTATTAGAGAGAGAGAGCATGAGTGGAGGAGAGGAGCAGAGAGAGGGAGGGAGAGAGAGAGGGAGAAGAGAGAGAGAGAGAGAGAGAGAGAGAGAGAGAGAATCTTAAGCATGCTCAGCATGTAGCCAGACATGGGGCTTGATCCCACGACCCTGAGATCATGACCTGAACCCAAATCAACCGTCAGATGCTCAACTGACTGAACCACCCAGGTGCCCCTCCAGAGCACACGCTCTTAATCAGTCTCTTGAACTGCCTGCTCTTTACGTGAATTTGCAAGTTCAGCCTTTGAAAAGTGATGACCGAGGAGCGAAGCGGCCTCTAATCTAGTGACCAGGAAGGACCCAGACAAGTAAACTCATTTAATATTGTATTTGTCATCTGCGTCCTTTTTCTCGAGACCAGATCAGGAACCTGCACAGGTTTTTTTTGACTCCTTGAGTCACTGACCTACTGCACTGTTTTACTAGCTTTGCTTGTAAGCCCCCATTGTACCTGCATCTCACCAGGCAGCGCTGGCCTGTCCTTTGCTTCAGTGGGTCTGGTGGCCTGCCCTCACCCCTTACGGGCTTTTTCATTGCCACATTGCTGGCATACACCCAGCACAGCCAGACTCTTCCGGGGGAAAAACGATTTACCAAGTTAGCGCGGAGATAAAAATACTTCCTCCTTCGATTGGGTGGTCTCCCTATAGAACTGAAACAAAATTAGATCCAGGAAGTGGCAGGTATTTTGGAAACTGATAACTTGATAATTGAGTATTATTAGACTTAGTGTTTTGGCCCTAAATGAGCTTTGTCGACCTTTAGGAAAGACTGTTTCAGATGAACCTTTTTGGATGTGAATCGAATTGTAAAGAGAACATGTACATGCTGTATTAGTGTTATATTTTGGGAACATACTTGAGAAACAGAGTCAAGCATTTGCTCATTGAACACGTTGTTATGAGCTGGTGCACCTGGCCAGGCACTGCTTTAGGAACTTGAATGAGACCAGTGACCAAAACAGCAAAAGCCCCTTCTCTGGGGGAGCTGACCTGGGTTCGGGTTCAGATGGAAACATCTAAATGGATGCAAGTTCTATGTTTGACTTGTGGACCGAGGAAATGACCGCTGTCAAAGGCAAAAATGTTCTTCATCTTTGGAAACTTGCCTTCACACCATTCTACCAATTTTGAGGATACCCCAGCTCTCTTCCTCCCAGGATGTAATTTAGTATCTTATCTACGGCCTCATTCCCAGCCTTTTTAAACAAATGTCTGCTACTTTTTGTGTTTTCTCAGTCCACAACGAAAGCTTTCCCCAAGACCCCAGGCTTCCCTCCTTCGAACGTAAATTGTGATAAATGGGTGGCGAGTGTCCCCGGGTTCTGGCCAAAGAGATGAACCAAGAATGAAAGCTCTTGGACCTAAATTATGTTGTGGGTCCGAAATCTGTCTGTCTTAATTATATCATCCTCAAGAAAGGGCCATGGTCCAAAGGAAATAAAAACCAGAATTGAGGACATTTGCATTCCTATGTCCATTGTAGCATTATTTATAATAGCTAACATATGGAAACAATCTAAGTGTCAATGGATGAATGGATAAAGATGTGGCCTATGTATCTATCGGAATATTATTCAGCCACGAGAAAGAAGGAAATCCTGCCATTTGCAGCCACGTGGATGGACTTTGAAGACATTATACTAAGTGAAATGAGACAAACAAGAAGACAATTACCGCAGGTATAATTTATACGTAAAATGGAAAAAAAGGCCAAATTCATAGAAACAGAGAGTTGAAAAGTGGTTGCCAGGGGGTGCGGGTTGAGGGGAAACAGGGAGAGTCTGTAACGTGGTACAAACTTTCATTTGGAAGATAAATAAGGTCTGAAGATTAACAACAACAACACAAAGACTGAAAGTACCACCTGCTAGGGGAAAAACTTTCAACTGGAAACACGTGAAGAAATTCTCAATTTCGGACCGAACTGAACAGTCAGCAAAAAGTCTCACAAGCATGTCCCGCTTCGTTACAATTATTTAAGCTGTATAAACTTACACTCCCGGGCATACCGGCAAATAGCTTTTGGGGTAAATCTCTGGAGAAGTCTTAACTCTTTGCAGAAGTGAAGGCCCTATCCAGCGCCTCACCTAAAACCTACAGTGAAACACCTGGGACCTTGGGCTCTTCCTAATTCCCCTGATAAAAGAGCCTTTTCATAATAAAGGCCAGGAGCTGTTTAAATATTCTTCCCCCCCCCCCGCCTTGTGTTAATGTGGTAAAATACACATGACACAACATTTACCACCTTAACCATTTTGAAGTACACAGGTCTGTGAGATTTTAATACAGTCAACACCTCCTGCCACTGTCACCACCATTCATCTCCCAAACTTTCAGTCTTCCCAGATTGAAACTCTTCCCCCAGACAACACTAACTCCACACCCCCTTCCCCAGCCGCCATCTTAAGTTCTGTGCACGGGTCTGACTACGCTAGGACCTCAATGGAGGTGAAATCACGCGATATTTGTCCTTTTCCGACGGGCTTTTTTTCACTCAGCATAATGTCTTCAAGGTCCACACGTGTTGTGGCACGTATCAGAATTCCTTCTGAAGGACGTATGATACACAGTTGTACGCGTGTGTCACACTTTGTTTATCCAGTCCTCTGCCGACGGACACTTGGGTCGTTTCCACCTGTTGGCGATTGTGGATAATGCTGCCATGAACCCGAGTGGACAAATGTGACCGGTTTTATTCACTATCTTGATACAAGTGGATTTTTTAAAAAATGTGACAGGCTTCACTAAGGGCAAACCCTTTTGAAAATGTGTGGCAAGGTGAGATTTTTGTAACTGATTTTCCTTGACTACCTTTCACTCTTCCAATCGATTCCTTCGTTTGTTCAACAGAGATTTAGCGGGTGCCAGCTGTGCGCTGAGCACTCTACTAGGTCTTGGGGATTCCAGCGTCGGTCCCTGCTTTTCAAGGAGACAGGTCTATAAATGAGGGGTTCTAGCCTTGTGTTCCGTGGGTCTTCTGTAAGGTGTGCTCTGGTTAGAAAGGAAGGGAGACCAGCTGTCTTTACCATTCCTGGGTGGCTAAGGGAGGTTTTGAGCAGTAATGATTCCAGAGCTAAAGGAGGAACCCGTAAGATGTGCTGTCCCTGGGCTAGGTACGTAACATAAGCTGTTTTGTGCAATTCTCCCCATAGTTTTATGAGGTGGGTGCTTTACTGTCCCTACATTACTGATAGGGAATCAGGGCTCAGAGAGACTAATTTGTCCAAGGTCTCACACCTAGTAAGCAGCACCCCACTTGGTAGCTCTTAACTATTCCATTGTCCCGGTGTTTGGAACAGGAACCGACAAGGTAAAGGTAGAGGAGGGGTGCAGGGCATCCCGGGAAGAGGAAGCAGTGAGCTGGGCACACGGACTGAGGACGAAGCAAAGAGGAATTCAGAGAGCTGTCACCCTCTCCAAGTGGTTTCAAAAGAGGGTCGCTGCACTTGTCTGCTGGACACCCCCAGTGTTTAGGCCTGGAAACGAGCCCCTGTCTCCCATCTGTTCCCCATTGTCCTTTTAGTAAGATGGCACCAGGGGCATCCAGAGATGTGGACACTAGGAAACCACAGGATATGTTCTGCCAAGTTTGGGTCCCTGTGGCTCAGAAGATTTTGGCATAAACAGATGGAAAGCATCAAAATCATTTTTGCTGAATAAATACGTATCTACCATTGATTTATTGCTTATGGTAAGCCGGACACTAGTCTAAGTGCTTCACGTGGATGAACATTCTAACTTTTCGCAACAACCCTTAGATGTAGGTTCTATGACCATTCTAGGTTATCTATGTGTTCATTTCTAAGGAAGCTCTATGCCCAACACGGGGCTAGAACTCACAACCCTGACATCAAGAGTCACATGCTCTACCAGCTGATCCAGCTGGGTGTCCCATGATCATTCTATTTTATAGAGGAGGAAAATGAATCCCAGGGAAGATAAGAATTTGTTTATGGTAACGTAGCTGGGAATTGGCAGGGTTATGATTTGAAGTCTATGGAGGTCCAAAAAATTGTAGATGGTCATTACCAATGTTCGACTGTGAGTCAGTCCCTAAATGTCACCTTTGTCTCAGTGTGATTGAGTGAGGTTCTTGTTCCATCGTCTCTGGGACCTCTTACCCTTGGCCGTTAGGACAGGTGGCTTAGAGCTCAGCGTGCTCAGAAAGAAAAGTAAAGACTATCAAGGACCCAGGAGCTGTTAATTGCCTTTCATCTTGTGCAACAGTAAAGATGAAATGTCTATATTTAAATTGTGTTCTTTCATAGGTGGCTGTCACTGTCCGTTAGCTTTGTGGTTTCCATTTCTTTCCAGTTCACAACTGGACTCCTGAGGAAGCCGAGTGGGGAGGAGCCGAGTCCTGCTTGTCCTGTGTCAGTCACATACATTTTTAGTTGTGAGGTCGTGAAAACCGGTGACACGTTTCTAAAGAGTCAGAATTTGATCTCAAGATGAAATTCTAATTATAGTTGCTAACAAAAAAACAAACAAAACCCCCAAAATAAAACCCAGCCCCCACAACCTAGTTGTTAAATTTGTAAACCTAGATGTCCTGTGGGAATTCAAAGTACTGATGTGCAAGACTGAACTTGTGGCTGGCCTGATTCCTGCTGCGTTTCCTACATTTCCTTATTTAAATGAACAGCAATTCTGTCACCCGTCGCTCAAGGGAGAAATCTCAACTATTTCTTTCCCAACAATGCAACCCTGTCAAAGTGGGAAAAAAATCTCTTCCTCGTGGTTGGTTTGGGTCTGTTACCTTCTTCCTACCACCAGTATTTCCTCTGCCCTGTGCATATCATCTCTAGACTTTGCTTGGGCTATTCCTTGCCTCTGGATTCGACAGCACCTTTCCATCTTCCATGCCGCTGCTAAACCATGTCTCTCAAATTCACATCGGAACCTATCTCCCTGCTTGAAATCTCTCTATAGTCCCCACCACCTGGAGGCCCTGCTCACCGGGGCCTCCATCCATGCCTCCTGCTTTTTCGGTCTTGAATCTGATGCTCCTGGTGTATCGACTCTTTTTGTTTCCCCAGCATGTCAGGTCACTTCATAAGAAGGGCCTTCGCTCATGGTGATTCCCCCATGATGTGTCTTGTCCTTTCCCCTCGGTCTTCAGCTCATCCACAGATCCTGACCCTTTGCACCACCCCAGTTAGGCTCATTTCTTCATCTCCTTTCAAATCAGTTCAATTACTTTCCAGTAAATGTTTGGTGACCGTTTGCAGTGCGGGGCTCTCTGCTACGTATCGGGAATATGGAGAGGAGTGGGGCGCAGTTCTTGTCCTCAAGGCAGACGCGGCCAATAGTCAGTATCTACCAGGTGTTGTGGTGGCACGGGGTGGGTGGGGAGCTTGTTCCCTAGGGGGGCCCAGGATTCCTGTAGTTGTGATGTCAAGGTTGGGCTTCTGGAAGGATGGATGGGCAATTGATTGGTGGCAGTGACAGAGGTAGTGTAGGAACTGGAGGGGAGACAATCCAGCTAGAATAAGCAACATGTCCACAGGAGTGGTGGTACAAAAGCAGAAGGTGTCTGGGAACTTCTGTGTGGTTTAGCCTCACTGAGAGAGTCTCCTGTGACATGAGACCAAAAAGGAGGGTAAGAGCCAGATGGAGAAGTACCTTGTTTATCATGCTCAGGAGTTTAAGTTTTGCTCCTTTTCCTGGATTGCCCACTTCCCCCAACCACCTTTCCTACCAAGATCAATCCAAGTGCAATGAAATTTATAAACTGTTCACAAACTATCTCATCCTTCTAGAATAATTCTGTACATTTTGATAGCACTGATAGTTGAATTATATATCTGAAAACTTAATTATACACATCTTTTATTGTTGTCTAACTGGATAATATGCTTTTTTTTTTTTTGCTTCCCCAGTATTATGAGTTGAATTCTGTCCCCCCAAGAGATGTGTTGAAGTCTTACCCCCTGGTATCTGTGAATGTGACCTTATTGGAAATAGGGCAAGTGCGGTTACAATGAAGTTAAGATGAAGTCGTTAGTGTGGGTCTTAATCCAATATGGCTGGTGTCCTTAGGAGAAATGGGGAATGCTATAGAAAGACACAGGGGTAGTGAGAAACAACATGATGCGAGAGGCAGAAATGGCAGTGATGCACCTGCAAATTAAGGCATGCCAAGGATTTCCAGCAGCCATCAGAAACTAGGAAGAGGCAAGGAAGGATTCCCATGCTTTACAGGAGGGAGCACGGCCCTGCCGCCATCTTGATTTTGGACTTCCAGCCTCTAGAGAATGTCAGACAGTACATTTCTGTTGCTTTAAGCTGCATAGTTTCTGGTACTTCGTTATGGCAGCCCCAGGAAACGAATAAATCCCACTCATTGTAAGTTCCTTAGACACCAAAATAGATGGAATATTTTAGCACTATTACAGTACATCTCAGAAAGGTGTTCCAGAGATATTTACTGATTGATTGCAAATTAGGTACATGAAGCAGGGATGGGAGTTTACAGTAGTCAGAAGGGCACAGACTCATCTGTGTTCCCCAAATGCCAGTGCTGTAGTGGATTTTACTTGTGCATCTCATTTGCTGTGGAAAAGCCACGTTTCTCTGCCACTCAGCTATCCTCTTTTCTGGTCATTAAAAGCAAAAATTAGGGCAGAACATGTAAACAATTGTTAACAGAAGTTATTTCTAGAGGGTGATACTTTGAGTAATTGTGATCAACTTTTTGCTTGGTTGTTTCTCTTTTTCTAGTTTTAATAAAATGCACGTGTATTCCTTTAATAATAAAAACACCTATTTTTAATTTTTATTTTTAAAAAAGATACGGTTTTTTGAAAAGGCAAATGTTCCGTGTGTCCAATATTAAGAGACAACCCATATTTCTTCCTGATTGATTAAATCTGTCAGCATTTTGATCCACGGCAAAAACAAACTTGGGTTTTTCTAAAGCTCTTTGGGGTTTCTCATAAAGCAGGCTTTTTAACCAATGTTTTGAACATATCAGGTTAAGGTATGTGAAACAGCCTTTCCAAGTGGGATTTAATGTAATGCAATAAGAAGTGAAGATTTAACAGAGGATTTCTTTCCTAAGCATGGGAAGAATCAGGTAGTTGTTCATCATTCTTTGAATGAGAGCATTTAGCTTTTACCATCAGCCAGACAGAAAAAACGGATGTTCTCCAAAGACATCGGCACCTTACGCAGAAAATCAAAGCGACTCAAAAGAAAAAACACAAGGCTAGTGAGAAATGCAGACCCTGTCTGTACAGGTGGTTCAGCAGCACTGGAGATGTTTCTCTCACTGTATCTCTTTCCCTCAGATGTCCTGGGGCTTTCATTTGGCCTGAAGTGCCGTCACATGGTCAGCTACCGTAGTGAACATTTAGTTGCTCACCAAGAGTGGGTAAAAAAGTGTGACCTAAGCATTTCAGAAAGCTTGACTCCTACTTTATGAGAGCAGGGAGAAAATTCAGAAGAAAGGGAGCTCGTTAAAGAACAGAATTTACAAGATGCCAACATGGGAAAAGAACTCAGTCTTGGGACACACTACTAAAGAATGAATGACAAGACGTTGGGCTTCGGCTTTGTTTTCTCTTGCCATGTTCCATGTAACATAGAAGGCATGAATACCAAGCCACATGTGTGGTTTCCTTGGGTACACGAGTGTGGGGTAACTGGATACTCATTCGTTAATTAGTTTCTCATTTGGTGACTCTTATCCATGTTGGTTTTCCATAGACGATGCTTTGTTTGGGATAAAAGATGGCAGAGGCCAAAGACGATCCCTCCTCCGTGTCTTGGGAAGATGGGGCAACTCATTTCTCCTAGGCTTTTCCTTTGACTATAGATAACTTGCTTGTAAATTTGGACTCTGAATTCAGTAAGGTTCCCTTGCCTTGAGTTGGCCATTTAGTTTTTGCCACCAATGGTAATTTACAAGAGTGTAGTACCATACCAAGGATATTAAGGGCGCTATTAGAATAGATTAAACATGGCACCTGACATACAGTAGGTACTTGAAATATGAAAGGCCTTGCCTTGGGGACACAATCACTCTGTATATTGCATTATTGATATTTAGGGTTTGAATCCATCCGTAGTTAATGGATAGACTGGCCAGCTGGCCCTAGTAATGTCTCTTCTAGAACAGTGATTCTCAGCTTTTCTTGTAAATTATGACTGCTCGGAGAGTTTTTAAAAATCATAATGCCCAGGCTACTTCTCATACCAAATTAAATCAGAACCTTTGGAGGTAGGACGCAAGCACTGGTACTTAT
Organism: Panthera pardus; assembly: GCF_024362965.1. Lineage (NCBI taxonomy): Eukaryota > Metazoa > Chordata > Mammalia > Carnivora > Felidae > Panthera > Panthera pardus. Next base: position 10,381,239 of record NW_026526721.1, on the reverse strand, counting down.
TAAAAAGTTCCCAGGCAATTCCAATAAGCAGCCAAGTTTGAGAACCATTTACTACGTTAGAGCTATAATATCCGTAAGTAGCCATTAATCTTATGTGGTGATTTAAATTAAAATTAATATAATTTAAATAAAGTCCTTCAGCTGCAATAGCCAAATTTCAAGTGCTCAATAGCCACATGTGACTAGTGGCTGCCATACCAAACAGGGTGGAATTATAGAACATTCCTGTCACTGCAGAAGTTCCCACTGGTCACCATTACCATACAATATGGAGCCCTAGATTTATGTCTAGTTCTTTAATCTGAACAAATAATGAATGGCCACACTGTCAGCAAGAATTTTAAATAAAATGTTCCTGGGCATTGCCATACTTTATCTTGACAACCATCTCTGAAAGGGTCAAGTTACAACTAGAAAGCTAATTAAAATTATTTAGAATTCTCTGACCAAAGCTACATCCTTCTTGGGAGAAAAAAAATATTTGATGTACTGGCCCAAACAATAGTGTGCTTTCTGGAGCCCATGGTTACGGTTGGTGCCCATGGGAGATGCTGAGCCCATTAGAACAGAGAATCTCATCAGAATGTACCGGTGGGTTCTGGGGCTCAAAAAGGCCTCTACAGCCTTGCAAGTTGATTTCTCTAGCTCTCTTTAGGATTTCGCTTTGTGAACAAAACCTCTTTAGAAGTAAAGAGGATTTTCTGCCCTGCATTCCTTGCAGCTGTGAGGAAGCATCTAGGCGTGTGTCCCTGATCCCAACTCTGTGCATTAGTTAGGGGTCTTATTAAGCTGCCTAAGTTCATCATAATGTACTTATTTAGGGGTTTGATCATAAAATGCTCCTTATAGCAACACTACAGGGTGACCACCTTCAAGGAAAACACAAAGTGGAACCCAGTGGTTTACTTGGAAATAGCATGGCTTTGATAATATGACTCCACTTAAACTCGTAGAAAAGATTTATTTCCGGAAATACTTTTCAGTAGGGAGGAGTATGGAGACCACAGACCAAGAGGTCATCCACACAGGATGCTGATCTCTCTGCTTCTGAAGACACATTCTGAAATATATATATATACATATATATGGAGCTTCCGTGACCTTCATGTTTCCCAGGGTGCCCACACGAGTCTCCCCATGGAAAGACATTTGCCTGATCACATGACTACCAATGGAGAGACTGGTGCCGGTTTTGATAAAATACCAATGAGGAAAGAGTTTTTGTATTATTCATCTGAGAAAAACAAGTGACATGATCACAGACATTGGTTCTTAAGAGATGAAGCCCAGAACCACCTCGAGAACTGGCCTTAATACTCTTTGCCCAAGTCACCCTCCTGTTGTACTTTTCTATGGCTTTCACCAAACACACACACACACACACACACACACACACACACACACACGTTCTTTAGAGCTCTGGACAGTGCTACCTAGGCGTTCTTTAAACTGATGTCATCCTGGAAAATTCTGAAACTTTTCTAACATTTAAGTTTTCATATAACCCCTTTTAAGTAATGATCACTATAGCAGATAGAAAGAAGTATCAGATGCAATTTTTTGTTCTTTCAGGATAAGTGATGCCTCACATTGAGGTAGTTACTCAGTTCAAAAGTCATACCCATTTCTTTCTTGATTTTTAGAAAGAAGATGATAGTTTTTCTCCCCAAGCCTGTCATGAACGAACCTGCCAGAATTCATGTTTACTCTCCTAAGAGTTAGCCGTGCAGACTCAGTGGCAGTGACCAAAGCTGGCTGGCAATTGGTGAGAAAAGCCCCATTTTTGTCATCCACTTGTTGTTTGGGTTGGAATCAGATGGGTTTTGTTGTTTAGTAAAAGGATTATCTAATTTATCTCTGAGTTTTTCCATGTGATTCTTGGAGCCCAGCCTCCTGATGAATGCATAAAAGGAATTTGAAGTGATTTGTGGTAGGTGTCCTTGCACACCTGTGCCTCCAGGTGACTCAGTCTTTTAAAATTCCTCCAATAATATTATTATTTTTCTAAGAGTCTGGAAGGTAGCATCTTCCAGATCAATCAAAAGGGATTGTTTACATTTGAAAACAAGTTAATCAACATTCAACATGCCCCTCCCCTGTCTTTTTTTTTTTTTTTTTTCTACAACTAACAACAGCAATTGAATAGTTTGAACCGAGTTAGATTCTGGTTTGTTTATTTGTTTGTTTTTCTGACAAGGGACTAGAGGAGGGATGGCCAAATAAGGTTCATCTGGAGTCCCAATCCCGAATGGTTGGTATTGGCCGAAGAAGGGGTTCTGAGGCCATGATGGGACAAAGCAGGAAGGAGTGCTGTGATCACTTGCGGATATTTTCAATGGGCAAGGGGGAAAGATGTAGCTACATACATACCAGACATTTCTGATCTCTGGACTAGAGGATTAAGCATTTGGAGAGGATAGTGTGGGATAAAGCAGCACGGGAAGGTTGGCTCCATGTTGAAATTTGTACCTATTCCTTGGGCAGTGGAAAGCCATGGAAAACTGTTGACCATGATAGAAGCTACGATCAGATCTGAACTTTTAGGAAACCAAGCTGGACATAGGTGTACGATGAAGTGAAGTAGGGCAGGGTAACTAATGAACTAGAAGTCCAAATAAGGGACAAGGACAAGGTAGATGTGAGAAAATTAGAATTGCCCAGGAGCCAGTGATAACCATGAGATTTCCATTTAGGATAATTGGTTTATAGAAAGCTTCATTATTTTTTTAATCTACTATCAAACAGCATGTTTAATATGCCATAGACGTTATAAAAATGGTTAATGAATAAGATATGTGTCAATGAATGGATGAGTGAGTGAATTAAAGTTAGGAGAAGGAGGTAGTTTGGAGGAAAAGGGGACAATTTTTATTTTAGACATTGAGTTTGGGGTGTCAGTAGAACCTCTTTAGAGGAGAAGACCCCAGGCCTCTCCAAATCAACTGTTGTACCATTGACAGATTGTAGAATCTTCCCTCTCAACAACTGCTTTCTACACAACACTTATCCTGCAGATGATCCAAGATGCTTCTCTAGGAAACCATGCACCTGTCTCATACAATTACCATTTATTGAAGCCTCCATTATATGGTATTATTTGTGATACAATAAGTGATTTGACCTTTGCAACTTTTTAATAGGGAGGAGAGTATTATTTCCCCATTCTACAGAGGCAGAAAACGAGCTCTGGAGAGGTTCAAACACTTGCCAAGGTCCACACCGATGGTTACTAACTCAAGTAGCAAAGCTGGGATTTACACCCAGCCTCCCCTCCCTTTTAATTCTCTGTTCCATTTCTGCACGCTACCTCTCACTACTAGGAGATGCATTCTAGAAAATGCCCAACTCAGGCTGCTGATGTCATGTTAAAGAATCATGCCTAGTGGATCCTGCATCACCCTCTACATTTTCTATTCTTTCCTGCTTACTCCCCAGTTTCCCTCATCCGTGCCTAACTGACCACCTTTCTTACTCACCATACCCAACCGTGTTCCCAGTGCACGTGTGCCCTCTTTCCTGTTCTCACTTTCTACTTCTATTTCTCTCACAGGTGTATGTGTGAACATGTGCATAAAGATCATGGGCATTTGGAGTGGTTCAAGGAATTTTGTGGAAGAAAATGTGGGACAACCATGGCCGTATTGTGGTACATGTTCAGGCAAAGTTGCTGGATATAACCAGGGATTGTAAAGGCAAATGCACAGCGCACAACTCTTTGTCTTGGAAAATGAGTGATTGGGACCATCCTAATGGCCGAACTGTTTAGCACGAAACAGCTCTTCGTCAGCCTGCGTACTCAACTGCCTTCTACAGGACTCAGTGCATGGGTCTCGTGAGATGTACGTTTGTTAGTTGCTACAAACAACCCTGTAGGCAGGAATCAGTATTTCCCAATATCCACGTAACTGGGTCAAATGACATCCAGAGGTAGGCTGTGATGCTCTGATGTTCTTTATATCTGCTTTTCATGGAACCTAACATTTTAAGTCACTAATAATGACCCTGACATTTGACATTGTGTATGAGTGGTGAGTCGTTACCTGTCCTTCACCACGTTTTGATGCACCTTTTTTTTTCTTGAGACTTTCGGCAAGTTCAAGTCGCTAAGATTTATGACCAGGCAAAGGGACGGATGCTGTTGTCTTACTATGTTCAATGTAACTGAGGTGCAGGCAGAAAATGGTCAAGACCTATGTTCCATCCCGGACCTTCTTGGCTCTTTGCCACAGAGCTTCTCTTGGCTCTGGGTCTGGGTGGCTTTGGCAGTGGCCAACGTCACCAAGCCGTGCTTTGCTGCTATTGCCACCACAGGCCAAAGAGTTCCCATACGCGATGCCCACCGACAAGGGAAGTTGGCCGCGTCTGTGCCCTCCTGGGACTAGACTTCCAGACGCTCTGCTTCCCCAGTGGGTGCAGGCAGTGCCAGGTATCACCCTTCAAGTACAAGGGGATTAATACCCCGTTGGGTGGATTTTTGATCGATGGGAGATAGTAGATGGGAAGGATCCAGCAGCAAGAGATCCACCTTCATTCCAAGACACAGCAGTGCCCTTCAGCCTTTCTGGATGTTCCGAAAGGCCAAGCACCGAGCTAGGTCTCCTGTAAGCTCCGAGCCAGATCAGTAATGCACCCTCTTGGATTTGCTTCCCCCTCCCATGACTCTTTTTCTTTCATTTTCGTTTCCTTTCATTTCCATGCACCCCCTGTGGTACCACCCCAGCAGAGTTTCAGCACGTAAGCTCCTGGCTCGCTTTCTATTCTCTAGGGATGCGAGGCTAAGACACTTGTTTGTCCTTTCTACTAGACTTGAGTTCCTGGAAGGCATACGTCAAGGTCATCTTTCTGTTGATAGTGCCTAGATATTTCGCCCATGTTTGCTGAATGAAAATGTCTGGCAGGCCAGCCAAAGGGAGCTTCACCAAGGAGACCAGAATCTCTCAGTTCAGCTTGGCTTTGACTTTCATGGCACGCTCAAATTGCCACCCTCAGGTTGGTCTAGCCTGTTAATATCTTGCCAGACGTTGGAAGGCTTGGCCTGGGAGACGCTGAAGAGCTAAGGGGACTCCAAGATACGAACGCATAGGTTGACCCACATGCTGGGGCCTTAGGGGTCATGGAAACCATTCTAGAGAAGCAGAAGTGGAAAGTGCCCAAATTGACATTTTGGGCTGGATGGTACTGTGAATTACAAGAACACCTATGTGACCGCTGGCCCTGCAGGTCTAGCAGCGACAGAGGAGGGCATAATGGACTCATGAGGTCAAAGCTGTGATAGACCTTGACTCTCCTGGAAAGAGGCTGTGCAGGTATGAATCAGGGAAGGAGAGGAAGGCAGGGTGGGAGCTGGCAGGCAGGAAGAATGGGCAGCTGACCCAGAGATCATGGAGGTGTCATAAGTGAAAGACTTTAGCCACCCACGAGGAAACAGCGGGCATTTCCTTCCATTTTCCCCTTCTTTCTTTCTTCTTTGTACTTTCCTTTATTTACGTCTTCTCTCTCCCTCACAGCCTTTCCTTTTTCACACTTTTGATTGTGTCTTTATTTGACATCCGAGGGTTCAAGATACGATCTCTTTAGGCTTAATGAACTCTTAAAGCAGTGTTTTTTTTTTAAAGGAGTAAAATAAATAAAGAGGACGAGAGAGGAAACCAAAATGCACAACTAATTTCCATAATTAAAAATCTGTGATTAAAATAACGTGTTACTCATGTGTCAGCTGCCTCTAGTCGACATGCTCTTGAGGAACATAAAGAGAAATAAGAAAGGGGATCTTGTAGCTATGAGCTCCCCTTCTACTGCCGTGATTCTCCTTTATGGGGTCACGTCATTGGTGATTTCAACCAGAATGGGGTGTACTTACATCTGGGTTTAAAACCCCGATTCCGATATTCAAACATGATATGACCTTGAGTTAAGTCTCTGATTCCCTAGTTTCTCATTTGTGACGTAGATGACACCTTCACAAACATACACGGTATGAACGTTTAGGGGAGATAGCTGAAAGAATGGCCAAATAGGACTTTGAGCAGCTTCAACAGCTCTCTGGGTTCAGGGATTTTAGTATCGGTGGTGATAATGTGATTGACGCTGGTGATAATAATTGAAGTATCCCCTCAGTGAATAAGCTTGAGTTTTTTTTTGTAAGCCGCGTAAAGCAGCATTTCTCAGTCTCAGGACCATTGACATTTGGGGCTGGATAGTACTGTGAATTACAGGAAAAACAGCAGCATCCTTGGCTTCTACCCATTAGGTCCCAGTAGCACCCTTCACCCGTGCTATACCAAAAAAAAAAGGTCACCAGACGTCGCCAAACGTTCCCTTGCTGGGCAAGATCACTGCCATTTGAGAGCCATCAAAATACAGCATGTCCGGGACAGCTACGGTTTCCCTCCCCTATATCAACATTTTGAATACGACTTGGAAAGCAAACGGCATACACACCCCCCGAAACGGCGACGGAGGCTGAGGCAGTTGGTGTATATGGCAGTGTGTTTGCCACTGTTTATCCCGAACCCATAGCTCTGCTTAGACACGACCACTGCCCTATAGAATTCAGAGTTTACTTTCCGTCCACGCCAAGAAGCAACTTACATGAGGGGACGAGAAGCTAGGAGACTCCCCTCCCAGAAGCCGCCTTCTGCATCAGAAGGCAGATGTGAGCTCCGCCTGTGAACTGATTTACAACCCAAACCCTATTTGTCCACACACATCACATAAAACCTGAGACTTGGAGACACGAGCTGCCGTGTTCATTTTTTCCCCTCAGTTCTTTCGTGATAACCATTTAGACTCCAGCCCCTCTGTTTTTTTCCTTTTTTTTTTTTTAACAATATAGCACGCTGTCATTTCCAGAAAATGTTTTAAATTAGTATAAAACTTGGCTAAATTTAGCTTTTATAGAAGAAAGAATAAAACATAATTAACTGTTTAAAGAAGAAAACAGAAACCACATGAAGGAATGAGGCTTGCTGGCGAGAAATCTAACGGTAGTGTTTGGTAGCTAACTCATCTCCTGTGCAACAGATGTTCACAAACTCAAATGGAAACAGGATGGCCATCCGCCTGGAAGGCATTGCTGATAAAAAGCTGGTAATCGGGAGCACGCAGGAGCCCCGCACAGGTGCGGCGTCTAGGCTCCCCCACTGCCCAGAGAGGGGATCCCAAGAACTCCGGAGCGGACAGGGGAACAGAAATCTCGGAAGAACGACCCACAGAGCAACGCCCGGCAGGATGCCACGTTAGTCTAGCCCGTTGCTAATAATTGCCAGCCCTTGTGGAAAAGCCAGCCCTTGAAGCATTAGTTTCTGGTTTCAGCAGAACAGACGCTATCTTTTGTCGTTTCTATATAAATACTTGCGAGTGGAGAGGCACTGTTTTTTTCTCCCGACGGCAGACTACTCTTTATGGCTCTTCAGTGGGGAAAGGGGTTAGTTTGATTTAAAAACTAAAAAATGATTCTCTGTTTGGCTCCGGGGGAGAAAAAAAAAAAAGGCATTAAAAAAAAAATTCTGCAGAGAACAGAGAGAGACAAAGGGTTCCATTGTACCACGGACCTAGGCGCGTCGTGTCTCTTCCCTCCCCGTGCAGACAGAAGGCCTGGCCCCAAAGCATACTAGATTATGCGCAGATGGGTCCAATCTTTGTCACCTAATAAAGACTCATTGAATCAAAGGCCAGATTATCATTTATTCTGCCGGACTAATGCAACATTCTCTCTTTAGTGCAGTCTTTTCTTCATAGTCCAACAGTTATAGTTATTATTATTGTTGTTGTTGCTGTAATATTTTAAAACACAGATGGACCTGGTTGGATACCATTGTAACATTGTGGCCGCCAGCCAAAAAAACTACAATAATCTATTGTTGAGAGCTAGCGCGCCTTGGGTGACTCAGAGAGGCTCCGGGGTAATATGTCTGAAATCATCCCAATAACTTAATCGGCGAGTTCTGCTTTTATTCCTCGGTTTCCACATTTTATCTCCCTGGAAGTTAACAAATAAAATTCAGAATAATTGAATTATGAGTTAATAACGCATGACATAAATTCATGATAAATCGAATCGCCAGCAAGCACCTTGCCAGATGACCTCGTTAGCAGTCACGTTTTATCTGAGGTGGCTCTAAATACGATAAGAATGGTTTTCTTCAGTTGAAAAAAAAATTAAAAAAAAAAAAAGGATCAGAAAACATTTTGAGGCTCAGTGTGGGGTTTTGGGATTCATCTTGGATGTCATACCTCGTTCCACAAAGTGATATAATTTCATAGTGAAAAAATTAGAAGGAAAAGTACTTCTGTTTCCTGGGGACGAGAGTGGAAAGGAAAACCCCTTAATATGTCAGGGGTCCTGCTTTTCACCCACATTTTCCAGGGTTTTCAATGGAAAACGCCAAGTGAGGTTGAGTACCGTTTTCTAAAATTGCTTCCTCTTTTTAAAAAAAAATTTTTTTTAATGTTTATTTATTTTTGAGACAGAGAGAGACAGAGCATGAGCAGGGAAGTGGCAGAGAGAGAGGGAGACACAGAATGTGAAGCAGGCTCCAGGCTCTGAGCAGTCAGCACAGAGCCCAATGTGGGGCTCGAACTCACGGACCGCGAGATCACAACCTGAGCCGAAGTCGGATGCTTAACCAACTGAGCCACCCAGGCATCCCTGATGTGATGTTTTAGATACAACACCAAAGGTATGATCTATGGAAGAAATAACTGATATGTGAAGCTCTTATTAAAATGAAGATGTAAAGACAATGCCAAGAAAATGAAAAGACAAGCTATAGACTTGGAGAAAATATTTGCAAAAAACGCATCTGAGAAAGGACCGTCGTCTAAAATATACGAAGAACTTGAAAAACTCTACAGGACACAAATGGATAGCCTGATTAAAATAGGGGCCAAAGATCGATCTTAAATGACACCTCACCAAAGAAAATATACAGATGTCAAGTAAGCATAGAAAAAGATGTTCCACATCGTGTATCAGCAGGGAAATGCACATTAAAATGACAATGAGCTATCACTCTCCACCTGTTAGAAGAGCTAAATTCCTTAACACTGACAACAGCAAATGCTGACAAGGATGTGGAGCAGCCGGAACTTCCATTCACTGCTGGTGGGCACGCAATATGGTACAGCCACTTTGGAGGACACTTTGGCAGTTTCTTCCAGAACTCAACATACTCTTATCCGATGATCCAGCAGTCACACTCCTTGGTAGTGTGAACTCCTTACCAAAGGAGTTCAAAACTTATGTCCACAAAAAACCTGCACAAGGATGTTCATAGCAGCTTTCTTCATTACTGCCAAGACATAAAGGCAACCAAGATACCTTTTGGTAGGATAAATAGACTGTGGTAAATCCAGAGGATGGAATATTATTTAGTGCTGAAAAGAAATGAGCTATCAAGCTATGAAAAGATGTAGAGAGAACTTAAATGGATATTAGTAAGTGATGGGACTATGAAAAGGCTATATACTGTATTATTTCCATTACATGATATTCTGGAAAAGGCAAAACTATGGAGACAGTATAAAGATCAGTGGTTGCCAGCATTTGGGGGCAGAAAGAAGCAATGAATAGGTGGAGTACAGAAGATCTTTAGGGCCATGAAAATACTCTTTACGATGTCATGTCATATACCTTTGTACAAACCCATAGAATGCAGAACACCAAGAGTGAGTCATGATGTAAACGATGGCCTTTGGGTGATTGTGATGTGTCAGCGTAGGCTCATCAATTGTCACAAATGTGCCACTCTGGTGGAGGATGATGAAAATGTAGGAGGTTACGCATGTGTACTGGCAAGGAAGTGTGCGAGAAATCTCTGTAACTTCCCCTCAATTTTTATGTGAACCTAAAACTGCTCTTAGAAAGTGAAGTCTCAATTAAAAAAGTAATTATGAAACTAACAGTAATAAAGAAGTATGAAAATCTTTGTAACAAATGGCCTTCCCTTTCTTCACAACACATTTTTTTTTTGTGCTTGATATTACCGTTTGTGATCATCCTTCGTTATGTCTTTGCCTACACATAGAGCAGCAAAAAGGACTAACTTCCTTACAATAACTTTTAGTTGGATAGGGTTCTGAGACTATTCTGGCAGTAAGATATAATCTTGGTTTTATTGATTACCTGGCAAAGTACTGAGACCGTAGGGACTTAAGTCTTGTACTGGTCACTACCATTGTAAGGGAAACTAATATTTATCACTATTTTTTCTAGACTCAGTTTATATAACGGTGCACTTCATGTTATAAAAGTCTTCGCAAAAGTTTTATAGATGAAATTTATAAACAAATTGGATGATTGATCATTGAGCATACTGTGTCTGTATTTGCTACTTTTTAAAGACAAGTAAATGGTTAAGATAACTTTCCATATCAGAGAATCCTAATGGATCATATGATGGGTTTTCTAGAAAAAAATTGGAAAACAAACTTATCTCAGTGAACAAAAGAGTTCAGGAAAGAAAATGTAATGTTTCCTATGCTCAACAGATATACTTATTCTAACAGCTGCTTCTGTAGACAATGAAAAGTGAACAAACATTATTATCTCAAGGTAAAAATGGTCACCTCTGTTGTGTCACTGATCGTCAATGGCATCAGTTTGCTTCTATCTTGTCCATCAATGACTTTTTTCTACTGCTACAGTAACTGAATTCTTCCATTGGAGAAGAACATAATGGTCATGTGTGATATATATTGAGGGTACCCATTCATGACAGAAAACATATAAGAGAGACTCTGCCCTGGTAAGCCAAAGTACACCTGCCATGTCAGAATGAGGGAAGAAACAGGGGTTCCTTAGTCTCAGGCTTGAACATCTTAAACAAACATCACCACTCGGGCCTTAGGGTCTAGCCTCCCAGGAAGGTATTGAGCACCAAGAATACTACTCCCAAGACAGGGGCAAACTAGAGGCTGCCTAAAATTTTCTACCGAGGGAGTCTACACTCATCTGTAAAAATCGTAGCCTGTGGAAGCATGTAGCAGAGGGGATGCTAGACCCCAGCCAGCTTCTGTAGGGGTGGTTAGGAAAACTCTGGAACATTTCAAATTCTGTGATCTTTGCATCACTTTGCTTCTGTGTTTCTTTTCTTTCTCTCAGACAAGACCATTCAGGTTCGCCCGAGAATTGCGCAATATATAACCAGGTATGCCTCTCCCCTTCATATTTTCTTTTGTTTTTATTTTAAAGAGAAACCAATAGCCATTACCCATTTAATGATCGGCAGTGAAGAGACAGGAGTGTCTCAACCTTATAACTTTTCTGGATTCTTTTCAGTGTCCAAAAAAACGAAACAACACAAAACAAAACCAAACCAAAAACAAAAGAAAAAACAGGTGCTAGCTGCTTCCAGGACAGAGTCAACTTCTGCTTGTTTTGTATGTCTGATGGGTAGCATGAGTTGAGGAATAAAGCCAGAAAGTGGCTGAGGATCTTGTGGAGTGGAAGCTGCCAAATGATGGAGGAACATTAGTGACTTATAAGATGCATTGATAATGGAAGCCACGGTCCAGAATTCTAGGGCTGTAAGGAAAGGAGTTGCTTATGGTCTATCGAGAGGTAAGTATTTGTTGGTTCTTTCGTGTCCCAGTTAAATGTGTTTGATACAGTCATCAAAATCTAGAATTTCTCGGTGCAAGTTCTAAACACACAGAAAATAATAAATGGCACTGAAAGGAATAATTATCCTCAGGATTTTTGAAATCAGTTCTTAGATAGCACAATGACCACGTTCATGTATGTGTATATATACACACACACACACACACACACACACCCTAACCCAGAGATAGATTAAAAACAACAGTTTGCATCCAGTCTGTTTCTAAGCCCTGAATCAAAGTTGAGGGGAGAAATGAGGTCTGCCACATTTAGTTTTGTTCTAGGGCGTGAGAGCGTGTGAGCTTTTCTGAAGCCTCACCTTCGGTCAAACCCACGTAAGCCTTGAATTGCTCTCCTTTTCAAGGCAAGTAAGATGATGCTTTTCCTGCAACTTTCAGGAGGAAAGGTAGGAACTTTCTGGTGCCTTGAAGAGTGACAATTAGTAGGCGTCTCTGTCACTGGCCTTGGAAACCTTTGATTTGTGCTTCTGGCTCCTTCCAAATACATTGGTGCCTTTCAACTTGAAATTAAAAAACAAAAAATGCAAACCTAGTGTGCCTTCTTGATGAGAGCGATGACCTAGCCCTATTCAGACAGCAGCTCAACGTCTCTCAGCATCAGGGGAATACAAATCAAAACCACAATGAGATACCACCTCACACCTGTCAGAATGGCTAACATGAACAACACAAGAAACAACAGGTGTTGGCCAGGATGAGGAGAAACGGGGACCCCTCTTGCGCTGTTGGTGGGAATGCAAACTGGTGCGGCTGCTCTGGAAAACAGTATGGGGTTTCCTCCAAAAAACTAAAAATAGAACTACCCTATGACCCAGAAATTGCACTACAAGGTATTTACCCAATGATACAAAAATACAGATTCAGTGGGTCACATGCACCCTGATGTTTATAGCAGCATTATCAAACAATAGCTAAACTATGGAGAGAGAATCCAAGTGTCCATTGACTGATGGATGGATAAAGAAGATGTGGTATACACACACACACACACACACACACACACACACACGCACACACACATACACATACACACTGGAATATTACTCAGTCATCACAAAGAATAAAATCTTGCCATTTGCAATGACGTGGATGGAGCAAGAATGTATCACGCTAAGCGAAATAAGTCAATCAGAGAAAGATAAATACCATATGATTTCACTCACACGTGGAGTTGAAGAAACAAAACAGAAGAACATATGGGAAGGGGAGAAAAAGAAGAGAGGGAAACAAACCACAAGAGACTTTTGATGATAGAGAACAAACTGAGGGTTGACGGAGGGAGATGGGCTGGGGATGGGTTAGGTGGGTGATGGGTACTAAGGCGGGCACTTGTGGTGATCACTAGATGTTGCATGTAGGTGATGAATCGCTAAATTCTAATCCTGAAACCAACATCGCCGCTGTATGTTAGCTACCTAAAATTTAAATAAATAAAAAAAAAAGAGCAGTACGGACTGCTGGAAATGTCTGATCCTGTTACGGCCATGGAAGCTAACTGTGGCTCCCAGGGCTCTGAAGACGTCAAGAGTATGCAATGGTCCTTCTTTGGGTCCCTATATTCTAAAGGTCTTGACTGAGAGTTATTCTGCCCCTTTCTTTAATCAACTGATCAATGTACGAACAACCAAAGTATCCTCCTGACAAGTCTTAATCCAGAAATGTGACAATTTCTATGTTCACTCTGGTGTCCAGAAGTCAGTCTGGCTCCCTTTAGCCTCTGGGCCCCCAGGAGGTCCAAGGCAAGAGTGACAGGTTACTCAAGAATGCACTCTCCTGCCTCTCGGGGAGCAGGTATGCTCACGGGACCCTGGTCTACATAAATTTTTTTTTTAACGTTTACTGATTTTTGAGACAGAGAGAGACAGAGCATGAACAGGGGAGGGGCAGAGAGAGAGGGAGACACAGAATCTGAAACAGGCTCCAGGCTCTGAGCTGTCAGCACAGAGCCTGACGTGGGGCTCGAACTCACGGACCGTGAGCTCATGACCTGAGCTGAAGTCGGACGCTTAACCGACTGAGCCACCCAGGTGCCCCTGGTCTACATAAATAAGGTGGGAAAGAAAGATCCCTGAGTTGGGAGTTGAGACCTGCTTTCTCCTCCTGGCTTTGCCACTAACTAGGAGGGAGATAAGGGGGCAGTTTCCTCCTTGGGACTCAGTTTCCACACCTTCAGTACGAAGGCTATCCAGTGATATCCATGAATCACGACGGTGTGCCATCACCAGCTACCCTGTTCTCTCTTGGGGCAGTCCTATGGCATGCATTATTTCGTACCCCCACATGGTTCAGAATAAGCGAAGTAAGTCAACTGACATCATTGGCACTCTCTGAGGGTGTGGAGGGTGTATGTGGTGGAAGAAGAGGGAACTGGTAGTTTCCTGCCGATGCGGATCATACTCGAAGCTACCGGGACCAAGTCTCCCTTCCCCTTTCATCCCAGAATTTTGGCTTCTCTCTTCCCGTAGCTCTTCCTGGGGCACTTCCTAAATATTCTATGGGAATAGCTATCTATTTTTCCACGTAGGTTCAGATTCGTGTCGAGTTCCACACATCCCGACAAAGGTATCTGACATTACTACGCAGAAGAGTCTGAGTGTGACACAAAGTCCTACCCACACTCAGGTCTGAAGGAACACGCTTTCCTTTGTGATTCTTAACATAATCTACCAATCAGTCTTTTCCAAACTCTTGTCTTTTCATGTATGACATGTTAAGACTTTTACGAAAGAACTCTCTTAAATGTCAGCCCAGAGAGTCTGCAGAAAATGTTTCAGCTCTATTTACCCGCATTCTTTTTTGCGCGTCATTTTACCAAAGCCAGATATCTGAAAGATGAACGTACGGGGATTTAATTTCTCAATGGTATGAAAGGCTATTAACGGTTTTATTGATGTTTAGCTATAGATGATGATTTCTTTTTCTTTCTTTCTCTCTCTCTCTCTCTCTTTTTTTTTTTGAGGCTAGGAGGATTATTTAATGAGAGACATACGTAACAAGTTAAAGCTTGCTAGCTTACTTCATCTCGGTAATGGAGAAAACTCCTTCAACTGTGGATTTTCTTTCAGAGGGCATTCTGAACCATGCAAAATACGGTCTGATTCCTCAAAGAAAATTAGAAAACAGTGAAGAAAAACTACCTTTAAATTTTATGAGCTCCTCACCCCTGCCCCTCTCCCCGCTAATCTCTGCAACCCAATCCAGGATCGAACGCATGAGATTCAAATACTAGAGATGTTACGGTCGTGGAATATTTAGAAGTCATCTCCTTGAGACACCCACCTATGTTGGGGTGGACCACTGTTGTTCCTGGGGATAGAACATGGAACCAGTTCAATGATTAGGCTGGGTGACCTTCCATAGGTTATTTACACGGCGGGTTCCCAAGATTCGCAAGACTGTATCTTTGAACTTGCTCTAATGCACTCGGGGACAAATTTCCTATTCGTTTACTTATACCTTGATGACGATGTCAGGCAAAAATGTATACAAATGGGGTTGTGTGGATATCTTCACCGCATTGGAGCGCTGTGCAGGCTCCATGGTCACCTGACAATCAGTCGCCAGAGGCCTCAAGGAGTGCCTGGCTTTCTTCACTCTGACCCAAGCTCAGGTAAGTGTCCATTATTGCTCCAAAAGCTACTCTTGATTGTGCTTGATTGATATTTCCATTAGTCTGATGAACCCACATAGCATCAAATGCCAGGATTGGCCACAAATTGAGTACGAGGCGTCCTTCGCCTCCGCATGGGAGGGTGAAGAGGGTTTTCAAGGCGGAGGAGGACATGGGGAGGACAATTAGCAGGGTTCACGGACCCTTTCCGGTGCTGAGATGACACCAGATGCCCCTCTGTTGCTTGTGCTCAGCGCATGCTTAAGTCTATGCTTATTCGCGGGGGAAATCAGCAAATCACGCTGGTTTTGAACGCCAGAGGCTCCGTTTAGCAGTGGGACAAGCCCATGCTGCTGAAATAAAGCAGCAAGTGGGCTGGAAGCCTCCAGTCTGGTTGAAGGAAAGTTTCCCTCCCCTCACCCCAGCCAGACAGCCATGTCAAGCGTGAACCCCGAAGTTTTATAAAAAGCTCTACCAACTGCCCCAACTGAACAGGGTTCAGAGCCCCAAGTAACCGCGTCAGCTTTTAACCCGCTTTCCTGCCACTTTGGCACATTGTACGTCTCCAAGCAATTGGGATATATGGGAAGCATCTATGGAAAAGGTCCACGGGGGACAATCAGTCATGTCATCAAGATCACTTTCTGAAGCAAACAACCACAAATGTTAGAGTGAAAATAGACTAATTTCAGTCTGACTGTTCTACTGTTCTTGGTTTTATGACCATGTTTTTCACCCCGGGTGGAAAAATACAAAGAACTGCCCTGGAACTAAAAACAGAAAAGAATCTGTTTTGAGGAACATTTTCCCCCTTGACTTCTCTGCTGCATTTACCAGATGTCCCCCATCGCGGGCTCCAACAAGAACCACACAATGGACTTTTCGGCCCATTCCTGCCAGCACACAACACCTCAAACGCGCATTCGTGAAGTGTAAAAAGCATCTTTAATATCTTCCTGGCAAAGTACTTCACGTGAGTCACCGGCTTTCCACTTGTTCTACCAAAGAGAGACAGAAGGACCAACTAATCAAACTCTATTGCACACACTGCCAAAGAGACAAATCATGACAGAAAGCCAATGTGGTTACGAGGAGAGAACATAGAACCAAATCTCAGTGTTGGTTCAATTATCAGGCCACATGGTCTTCCACGCGGTGTTTATGTTGGCACGTTCTCACTTCTCAAAGCAGGCTCAGAGATTTATAAGATGGTGCCTTTGGGTTTATGCTAATGTCCGTAAGTAAAAGTTACATATTGACTTACCTGTACATTGACAACTGGGTCTGGTAAAACTGGGGGGAGCAAACGTCCAACCCTCCCAAGTCCATTGTATACACACGCGATTCACTTAGAGTCACCTGATAGGGACGATTGTGGTAGATGCTGGGGGAGATTTGCCTAAATAGAACAATTTGCTTATGTGATACCCTTTCTCGTTTCCCCACATCTTTTTTTCTCTCCTTTTTGAAACAAAGAGAAAGAAAGGAGATTTAGGGAATCATTTCGTGTGCTCCCTACAGTCCCCAACAGTTTTCTTACCCGTTGAGATTCTCAACCTTATTGAACAAAGAAAATTCCCGAGTCGCACAGCAATCAGGGTAAGGTTGTGCGGACTCGGATTGTGCAACAATTCTTTTTTTTTTTTTAGTTTATTTACCTATTAATTTTGAGAGAGAACGAGTGGGGGAGGGCCAGAGAGAGAATCCCACGCAGCCTCCGCAGAGCCTGACCTGGGGCTCGAACCCCTCAACGGTGAGATCATGACCCGAGTCAAAATCAAGAGTTGGATGCTTAACCGACTGAGCCAGCCAGGCGCCCCAGGATAGTGTAACAATTCTTTCTCAAACAGGTCTTCTGAGATTTAGGCGGGGAGAGTATCCTTCTGGATTAGTTAATATCGGGATGCACAGCATGTCGGCACATGAGATACGTGGTTAAATATTATATTGCTTTGGGTGTTGGGCTAATATCAGTGCTTCCTTAGCATGAACGTCATCTGGCAATGTTGACCCTCGCAGTCCAAACGAATGATATGCAGCCAGAAGAGGGGCTGACATCTCCTCTGAGATCATAAGATAGAGTCTGCACTGGGAATGTTAAAATTGGAGACGACTCGGTCTGCATTTGTGCGATTAGGGAGTATGCTAACCATCACAACCATCGGCCATAAGGCCGTAAAGAAAAAGAGGTATTTTACTTTCAGGAATGCCTGTGGCTAAGGGAGCATTTTGAGAATAAATCTATAACTCGAGCATCTTCTTTGCTAACATTCACGAATCAGCTGCTAACCAACTAGATGAGAGCAATGTAACAGGTAGTTTCAGTGTTAACACTTCCACTCCCGGAAGAATTGTTTGGCAGATGGCTTTAGACTTACTTGGGAACTGTTACAACATCAAAGCGTGGCTTATGGAGCTTGGCAAATGAGGCATTGTATTTGAGTGCAATCTATTGTTTCCAACATGACTTTCTAAAGGACCTTTTTGATACCAAAGATTAATAGCAAGTGGAGTTAAATAAATCATGTCATTGAGAACAGGAATGCCAATACAGATATTATCAAGACACGTAATTTGCCAAAAAAATATTTGCCGGGCGTCTGCTCTGTGCCAGCCATACATTGGCCAACACCTGCTAATCAGTCATGGACACTCGTGAGAATACATCGGAGTCTATGTTTTCAGGCGGACTAAAATATAATTACAGAGAAGGCACCAAAAATAGCATTCTTCGGTTTTTCTTTTTCAAAACCCAATTCCACAATCTCACAGACGTACGCAGGCCCGTTTCTGTGTGTTGAAAAACACGCTCGTTCTTGCCTAATGGGTGTGCGATGCACCTTCCCTAGACCTTGTGACCTGCCTCCTTGACAGCGGATTTTCCTGACTCCACGTCTCTGCCGGATCCCCCACAAGAGCACCCCCACCTTCCACCTCCACATTCTTACCATCTCCTCACGTCCCAGACCAGAAACCTGCTTTTTACTCCCACTGCTCTCCTGAAATTGCTTTCTCAAATGTCAGCGGTGTCAACAGTTACTGATTCAATTCTTCCCTTCTAGACTTCTCGGCGATGCCCTGGCAACACTCTCGTTGAAATGTTCTCTACCCTCAGTGTCTCCTTGACCCTGTAGCAGCCTAAGACTCTTCTTCACCATTCTGACAGTTCTTTCCATCTTCTGTGCTCTCATCTCCAGACAGATGCACTCTTTAAGGCTTTCATTTAGCTGCCTGTACCATTTCCTGTAGCGTTTGGGTGTTTCTTGGGCTTCAACTGTTGTGTCTATAAAGGTGACTCTCAAAACTCTTCCTCCAGACCTCGCTTCTCCTTAAACTCCAGTCTTCACCTTCCCACTTGTTAGCTGGACAGCTCATTTCTTGATGAGCTTTGACTTCTTCTCCCTGATAACCTTCCTTTCCAGGCTTTCTGTTTTTTTTTAAAAAAATTCTTTTAATGTCTATTTGTTTTTGAGAGAGAGAGAGAGAAAGAGAGAGAGAAAGTTTGAGCAGGGGCAGGGCAGAGAGAGAGGGAGACACAGAATCCAAAGCAGGCTCCAGGCTCTGAGCTGTCAGCACAGAGCCCGACGTGGGGCTTGAACCCACAAACTGCGAGATCATGATGTGAGCCAAAGTCGGACGCTTAAGTGACTGAGCTTACCCAGGCGCCTCAGGGGCTTTCTGGTTTTGAACATGGCACCCTGTTTTTCCAACCACCCGTTTAATCTTAGATGTGGATTCTCTCTCTCAGTTGGTTGCCAATTCTCTCAGTTCTGTCCTCATTGTATCTACTGACATGTCCCATATCTTGGCTTATCCTGCCACCATCTCCATTCAGCTCCTCACGAATTCCCTCTGTGAGCTGGTCTTCCTAACCCCCATCTCTTCCCGCTTTCCAATGCCTTCACATCTCACAAAATCTCTAGGATAATCTTCCCAGAGACATGATACCATGGTGACATTGCTTTCTTCAAAAATGCTCTATTGTGTTTTGACCCCCAAACTCATGTTCTTAGTCTTTGCTCTGCTCTTCCTCAAATATGTAACCATGTCCTTCAGACCCAATAGACTCAGTGATAGGCCCAAATAACACACGACTTTCCCCTTTCTCCCCCATTGTCTGCGCTCATCCAGCTGCTTGGGATACTCTCCTTTACACACCTCTGCCCTTGTCATCCCTCCAGGGCCAGCTGTGTTGTCGTATTCCCCCCAAAGCCTTCCCCTTATGGGGATGCCATGGAAATCAGAATAGGGCTTTGCCTTTCTCCATAGCTTGGCTTGATTCACACACCACAGATATGAAGGTTATAGGGGGTCTTACATCACACAGCAACACGTGGTTGACAAATCATTGCAGGAAGTGGCTGTTGAGAGCAGAGGTTTGTTTATCAAAGGGCCCAGCTCTGAAGTTGAGTGTATAAGAACTTCCCTGGCCAAGGTCATTTGGTGCTGTGCAGACACAAGGCGGAGGTCATAAATGGGCTTGGGCTACGACATCCCAGCTGTCTGCAGACTCTCCCAGTCATCTCGAAGGAACTGGTGAGGCCCATGGGGAACTACAATGTGGGCATCACACACATAGAAGAGAAGAGGTCAACTTCTCAACGGCCCCTCCTCTATGGTCCTCTCTGAACTCTTGCTCTCTCCCTCTTCTGACCACACGTGGTGACACATCTGTGCCTCCATTGGCCTGATTACTTCCTGTATTTTAGCCTTGTCATCTCACCAAATAGATTAGGAGATTTTTGACTGGGAGAGTGAATTTGATTCGTTACCATAGTACCTAACATCGTCGTTTGCCCAGAGCTGGGATTTAATCAATGTTGGTTGAAGAAATACCGAAGGATAAAGTTTCAGAGTTTGGGGCCACCGTCACTGTCTGATGTGTTGATATGTGTCCTATACGAACGTGCCTGCTTCTCAACATACTGCTCAGATTAATGAGTTTTTATAGGGCTTCTGGATAGGGCAGCTTTCAGAATAAAGACCCCCCCCTCCCCCATGCACGCTCTCACATGAATGACTAAATAATCTCAAACTTTATTATTTATATAAATCCAAGGGACTATGCTGAAACTTCAGTTATTTCTAGAAGGTGGAAAGACTTGGCATTATAAGCAAGTCGATGTCTTATTTTCGTCCTTTTTTCCCCCCTAATGTGTTCACGAAGACAGGAACCCACAGCTAGTTCTCCGGCAGTGTGAACATTTTCCACGGAACCCCTATATATTGTGGTAACTACTTCTTCTCCACAGAGATCTCTGATTTTTCTCCCTGCATTCCCATCGGAGGCCTGTCCACGTGCTGGAGGGACTTCACGGTCGTGCCGCCCCAGAACACAGTCACGCTCAAAGCTGTCTCAGAAGTGTTTCCTCCGAGGTCTTCATAAAAATTCTTGTGGAGACTGTGGTACCTTGCTCACGTGTAGAAGGTATTTGTCACCCGGGAGTGCATGTGACAGAGAATACTGCAGACCTCGGCACCTGGGGCTCTGTGGACATTTCACCTCCTTTCCTAACATCAAAGGCCTCGACGCCGGCATCCAGTCGGGTTTCCTCCTCATGAGGGTTTTCATCTGTTGCTTCTTCTTCTCAGAGGCTGGTCAGGAGCCCGGTCAGCTCTACCTCCCACCCAGGCATTAACTGAAGACATCCCCCCTTCTGTTTCACTTTCGAAACGAAGGTTGGTATGTCAGCTGAGATTTAGAATGGCTATCTCTTGTAAAAATTCACTTCTTCATATGAATGGAAAAAGGCACCACAAGAAAAGCCGTGGCAATAATACCTCTTCAATCATGGCCTCAGACAGGGCTGATTTGGGCCTCGTCTGACCTCGTGAGGCCAGCCAGAGGCCAAGTGCACCTGGGCTCCCTCTCAACCCAGACAGACTTTCATTTCATTCATGAGAGCTCTTAGTGTGTCCTACTCCGAAATAGTATGAAAAGTCTCTGTTCTAGATAGCGATAGGCTCTCAGGGGAACATTTCTCCGAGGAGGTTCCAAGGGCCCTGCTTAAATTACGTGAGGCCCAGACTCAAAGTGAAGGGGCCACGGTGCACAGATTTTCATTTTGGGTGCGGGGACGTGAAGAGTACCGAGGTGGCATCGAGGACTCACCGAGGAGCGCTTCTCTGACTGGGGAATGACCGACCACGAGGATGGGGCTATCCAGGTGGCCGGAACATGCAGAGCAGGCGACTTCCAACCTGACCCGATGGTATAGAAACAAGCGAACACACAGAACTTCTTGCCTGCTGACGCTCCTTTATTCATATATCACTTCCTGCCCCACCCCCTAAGCAACCACGTTGGGCTTCTCTGGAGATTTGGAAGACAGAAATAAAGAGATATTTGGGACATTTTAGATAAAAGGAACAAATGAACCAAATGACACGCCAAAATCTTTTTTGTTTTTGTTTTTTGGTCAAACGACCAACCTCAGTACAGTGATTAGTTTGAATGTTCCCAGTGGCCCACCTTTGAGGTTCACTGGAAGGTTTTACTAATGGCAGGATTTAAGACCAGTGACCTCTGTCTTCTTGGATACATGCTTTCCAGCTGCCAGACTATCAAGTGCATTTCTATAAGGCATATTGTGAGTTGTTGTTTTTTTTAAACATGATTTTCTGTATTATAAACAGAGATCTGACCTTTACCCCAATGAGGCTGGATTGAACGTTTTGTCAGGGAAGGGTGAAGGGGACTCTTTGAAAATGTAACCCCCAATGGGAGGAGGAAAAGAAAATTTTGCTCCCCAGGTTGGCCTCCTGGAGGCATGTATATATATATATATATATATATATATATGAATTATATATATATGAATTATCATATATATATATATGAATAAGTATGAATGTTAATAGATTAATGAATGTTAATATGAATGTTAATAGATTTATTCCTAACAGGCAAAAACTGGAAACAGAATCTATCAACAGGTAAACATATAAACAATTTTTAGTGAAACTGCTAAGATTGGATCCACATGGGAACTGGCCAGTAATAATAAGAAATGAACCTACTAGTACTCATCAATCTGAAAAATCTTTTCTTTTTTCAGAGCAATGTCTTCTGCTTTTATTTATTTATTTATTTATTTAAGTGCCCTCCAAGCCCACCCAATGTGGAGCCCAACACAGAGCTTGAACTCACTACCCTGAGATCAAGACCCGAACTTAGATCAAGAGTCGTATGCTTAACCGACTCAGACACCCAGGTGCCCCCGTATGCTCGTTGATTCAGCGCAAAGCCATGAGGGCAGCATTTATTTATTTATTTATGTACTTCAAAGTGCCCTCCAAGCCCACCCAATGCGGAGCCCAACACAGAGCTTGAACTCACTACCCCGAGATCAAGACCCGAACTTAGATCAAGAGTCGTACGCTTAACCGACTGAGACATCCAGGTGCCCCCGTATGCTCGTTGATTCAGCGCAAAGCCATGAGGGCAGCCCCAAGCCCCAGAGATGACCACGCTAATGAGGAAAGGCCCATAAGACCAGTCTTGAGATTTTTTAGCCTGTCACGGTGCTACATGAAATGGGGAAGGGGCACCTCAGTGCCATCAGCCAGCTTTGTTTAGCCAACCAATAGCTAATGCTTATTGGTCATATCCCTTCTGGCAAGTATTGAGCTAGGCCCTGGGGGCACAGAGATGATTAATGGATGAGAATCTACTTCAGGGAGCATATAGTTCTTCTAGGTTAGCCAAGACGGCTGTCCCCCTGAACTAACTGGTATCATGAATGACACTGGAGTAGGCACCCCACTCGCAGACATATAGGATCTTCTTAACTGACATCGTAGGATCCCAGAATTTTATAACACTGAGGGACCTTAGAGATTTTTTAGCACGTTGACATACAATTAAAAGATTATTGTAGTTCCTTATAAACCGTCCAGAGCTGAACAAACATTGTTATCTGTCTAAGGGTCTCGGTTTATGAAGGGGAAATCCGACACAAAGCTAAGTGATCATTCGGGGTCTAATAGCTACATTGTCACACATGTTGGGTAATAGTTACAACGCACATTTTACGTTTGTTTAGGATTCAAAACTTACGTCTTATTTGGTTGACGGAGGGAGGTGGGGGGGGTGGTAAGCTAGATGGGGGATGGGTACTAAGTCAGGCACCTGTTGGGATGAGCCCTGGGTGTCGTATGTAAGTGACGGATCACTGGGTTCTGCTCCTGAAGCCAATATTGCACTGGATGGTAACTAACTGGAATTTAAATAAAAATTTGAAAAGAAAAAAAAACCTGTGTTATAAATAACAGATACGTAGGCGTGATGGGAAGGAAACTGCACTAAGGAAACACTAGAATGCAATTTTGTTCCCCATATCTAAAGTATAACTAATAAGAATAACCTAAAAGCAAAAAAAAAAAAAAAAAGTCAAGCACTCGTAAGTATGAGCTTAGGTAATAATTACTTATTCGATGGTTTAGTTGCATTTTACAGACTACCTGTGGTAGGCAGGATCCTAAGACACTCCCCTCGTCCCAGGATTTCCCACCCTAATCCCTGCAGGTGTCTGCCTTTGTGCTAACTTCCCGCGTGGTTGAGGGGAAGCATGAACATCCTGTAGAATCTTAGAGAATGTAATTAAAAGTTCTGTTTATAAATCCTTTATTGACATTTAGTAAATGATTACAGTACTACATGCTGCTTCATTCTCTAATATGATGTTCCTTAGAGAGGACATCAACAATTTGTCAACAGCCTCTGGAAATCAAGTGACAAGTTATTTACATTTTACAGTGTTGCCAAATGCTAGGTACCTCCTCCCAGGTGGGGATTCGTCATCAAATTCGTTCACGGAGGCGGCTCAGAGGCTTTGAAGACAAGCCATAGTCAATTCTACAAGTCAACAAGGAGAATGACAGCAATCCCACCAAGAACAGGGACCCCGACATTCAAACACCAGAAGCTGCGTGGAATTTCTTTCGTGTCTTTCTAATGAACAAAAGAATTCTTATAAAAAAAAAGTGTGGCATTGGCCTGTCACCACGCTGGCTGCCTGAGACTACACCTTTGCACCAGTTTGGCACCTCTTGTCCGGAAGTCATAATGTTGGGCATGGACCAGACTCAACATATGGGATCTGAAGGAATGAATGGATTGTAAGTTTGTAATTGCATTACGACTACTAAGTGCTCGTATTCATAATTATCTCCTTTAATCACCTAGTCCTCACCATTCTGGAGGGTTAAAAAATAACGCCCTCATTTTATAAGAAAAGAAACTGACGTTTGGGAAGTTTGATTTGTCCCAGGGGCCACGTTCTCATTTCTTTTTTTTTCCCTAATGTTTATTTTTGAGAGATAAAGAGACAGAAAGAGAAGGACAGAGCGTGAGTGGGGGAGGGACAGAGAGAGAGGGAGACACAGAATCGGAAGCCGGCTCCAGGCTCCGGGCTGTCAGCACAGGGCCCGACGCGGGGCTTGAACTCACGGACCGCGAGATCATGACCTGAGCCGAAGCCGGACGCTCAACCGACTGAGCCACCCCGGAGCCCCCTCATTTCTAATCAGACGTTCTGTTTCCTGAACATCCCCAGGTGTTGCTGCCAGAAGGTACTTTACACACGTTCTGTCACCTCATTTGTTCCTCATTAATTAGACCCCCACACGATGATCTTTTTGTCTCCAGTTTTCAGATGAAAGGCTCAATGAAGTTACGTAATTCGATCGAGTCACACAGGCCAGAACCGCTCACACTGGTCCTCAATCCCAGGTCTCTCCTGCTATAACCCAGCTGCCCTTCCAACGAGAGCATAAGGCTAGTGCAATTTTCATTTTTTTAAAGTCAGAGAGGCACAAAGCACTGACTCGAGGCAGGATTAAAGCGATCGTATCTCAGTTGCGGAGTCTCTATTTTTTGGCAGTTTAAAAAAAATGTGGGCTTTGGAGCGTTATTATGCAGTCCAATTGAATTGAACTCTGTGCAACAGGCTTTGATGATTGCCTATTTTGTACAAGTTCCGTGTGGTACCTGTTGTCCATGCTCCCTTCTTCCCTAGAAACAGAGTCCCAATTCCCAATTTTGTTGAGGACAGCCATGTGTTTAGGTAAAAGATGACATTTCCTTTTTTTTTTTTTTTTTAATTAGGCAGTCATGTGAGTACATTCTCACGTTCTGGTTGGGCCTTCAGGAAAACTCTTTGAAGGGCTCTTTTGTCCTTACCCTTCCCTCTGGTTGGAAAGTGGGCATACTGTCCGGAGCTCTGGTAGCCATCCTGCACCATGAGACATCTTTGAGGATGAAAGTCAAATTGGAGGATGACAGGGAGGAAAGACATAGGGAGCCCAGACCCCTGGTGACAAGGTGGGGCGGCCGGGGCAGCCTTGGACTACTTATATCTGGAATTGCCATGCGAAAGAAATGAATTTTTATCTTGTTTAAGCCACTACTTGCTTCTGGTCTCTGAGTACAGTGTCTAGCTGGTGGGCTAAAGGAGAGCTGAATAAACTACATTTATTGGCTCCTAGAAAAGGCAAATGCAAAATTCAGTAGAGTATGGTCTGAACATGATCTGATCCAATAGAAACAAAAACCCAGTGGGGAAGCACGCCCCGCAAAGAAGAAAATAATTGTGCTAGGAGGAGGGTGTCCGCATAGACTTCTCACCCCTTGGATGAAGGGAGATAAGAAATAGAAGAGAAAATTCAGTGAGCAAAAGCCTGGAGACTGAGAAGCCAAGTTGAAGTAATGGCATTGGTGTTTCAGAAATGATTTGATTGCAGTTCAGCAAAGCGTTGACCATCCGTTGTGATGGACCGAAATCTAAACCACATAGGAAAGTGGTTTAGCAAAGTTTGTGTCCTTTGAGATACGGTCTACGGGCTCATTCAAGTTCTTTTCTTCAAACATATCACTTTGGCAATATTTTGAGTTGTAGAAAGGGTAGTTCACCTTTATGCATTTGGCTGTATTTGAGGAGAGATGGTTTTCATAGGATTCACAGTTTTTGGTCTGCATTAAAAAGGTGTCTTTGAGGTGGGAGGAAGAAAGGGGAGGAGAAATCCCGCCTATATGGTTATGGGATGCCGTTATGGACTGCATATTTGTGTTTCCCTGAAATTCATGTGTGGAAGCCCTAACCCCCCATTGTGAAATGTAAGGAGATGGGCCACTTGGGAAGTAATTAGGTGTGGATGGGCTCACGAGGGTGGGGTTCCCGTGATGGGATTAGCACCCTTATAAAAAGAGACCAGAAAACTGGTTCTCTCTATCTCTCCCCCACGTGAGCACATAGCAAGAAGGTCTATTTTTGAGAGAGAGAGAGAATGAGATGGGGAGGGGAAGAGAGGGAGGGAGAGAGAATCTCAAGCAGGCTTTGCACTGTCAGCAAGGAGCCCGATGTGGGGCTCAGACTCACAAACCATGAGATCATGACCTGAGCTGAAACCAAGAGTTGGACGCTAAACCAGATCCTGGTATCAGAAATACCTTACAGCACTGTTAAATTGCCAATCATCAGATACCCACCTAGACTCCACTAAACCCAAATATCTGCAGGGTGAGGGGAGGTTTGGAAGCCTGAATTTTAAACAAGCTTCCTAAGTAGTTCCTATACTTACTGAATTTTGACAATGACTATTCTTAGAGGTTGTGGGGAATATGAACAAATGCACGGCATAGTATCTGGTACATGGTAAGTGCTCAGTAAATGGGAGCAATTATGTTTAGTACTGGAAAATATAATGGTATCAGACTCTAATTTACCTAGGGAAGCTGGGAAAAATACATGAAGGATCAAAAGAGAGAAGGCTTTGTTCCTTGTCACACTCATCACTTTGGCCTCCAAGGAAGCTATAAGAGCAGGCATTCTGAACATAACCCGATTTGACTTAAATGGAGGACCGAGGCAAATTGCTGTGATGTGGTGCAAATTCAGCAACAAAATAACAACCTGAAAACAGATGAAGGAGTAGGTCATTTGCCTAGCAGCAAAATCCCTCAAGACTCCCAGGCTTTAGGAAGGTGAATTTTTAAGCATTCATGGAGATTCGTTAATGAGTATACAAAAAGGTTGTTGCATGGCGGCCATCATGCCTGAAGCTCTGTTGAAAAATTATTGACAGCTATATTGCTTATTCCTGTAGTGGTCAGGAAATGAAATGCCTTTGTCTAATCAAGTAATTGCATTAAGGAACTACTGGGAACCTTTGGTTGCTTTTCTGGAACAGGCAAGAAGTCAACTGTACTCCAACCAGGTTAACTGTCAAGAGGAGTTTGGCTCAAATTTCTTTTAGTTCAAACAACATATTTTTTACCTCATACATATGCAAGGCAAGTATAAAAATAAAGTCAACCCATAGTAAAAACAAAGCAGTACGTTTGTAACAAGCCCTGTGTTTCCAAAATGGAGCTCAACAAAAGAGGTATTTTTGTTTTTTCCCTTTTGGAGGGGTCTGGGGTATGGGTCTGGACACAGTATGAAGGCCTGCGATGAGTAACGACAGAACCAAAATGAGAAGGATCTCCAATGACTTATAACAGGCCACTCTGCACCCAGACTTGACTGCAGGGAGGATCACTCTACATTGTGCTACAACCCAGGCAGAGAGAGACATTTTCTAGTTAAGCCGGTTGCCACTGGCAGCATTTTCCTGAAGACACAAAGTCCAAAGAGTCTGTCATTTGAAAGATCCAGTGCGGGAAAATTATGAGCGCGCGAAAAACAATAACATAAGTAGACAGAGACGTTGTCAGTTTTGTTGAAGTTGTTATTATGCGATCTCAAGCCTTTGGGTTTTCCAAAAGCTTCTTTTTATGTCTACACCTTCATAAAGATACAGCCACTAAGGGGAAACACAGTTACTAGGGCCCCTTTGTCCACATGATGTCAAATTCTTGGCCAGTCCTAGTTGTCACTGAATTGTCGACAGGGGGTATTGCTTGTACATTACACGCTAGACCCAACGGGCTGAGTTTGTGCGTTCTTATGCCACTGCCTCTCTCACTGGCTGTGGTTCCAAGGCCATGGACATTGAGCAAGGCGGGTCTGAGTTGCTAGCACTTGGCCTCGCTTTCCCACATTCCTCCTCCTTATTGTCTCCCGTCTAAACAGTCACATGCAGGGTATATTTCTACAGGGTATATACCAATCCTCCACGCTTATAAAATTACTTCCATTTGTGAGGTAAACTCGCTCTTTTCCCCTAGCTTTGGATTTTCCTCTTAGGCTTGCTTTGAGGAATGGGCTCAAAAATAAACGCGTGCTTTCCACGTGGCAGGAAGCAGGTTCTAGAGTTTGGCATGTGGCCCATCACAAGCACCCATATTGTTCTTGTTTGAAATAATGGTGTCTACAAAAGGATGCCAGGGAAGGTGACACCAGAAAGAAGCCGGCCATCATGCATCTGAGCTTTGTGACATTCTGCTCGCCCCGACCTTTGGCTCAGGTCACCTGCTCAGTGTCTCAGAGCATCCAGGTGCCAAACAGGAAGAAAAATGCTGACTTGGCCAACGCGGGTGTTACACGTGTTGGCTAATATTTGCTGCCTGCTTTGAAGATGAAAAGTATCATGGGGCACTAAGTGCAATAATTATTAATTGTAAAGCCTCACAAAACTCCCTGGAAAATTAGTGTCAAATGGGAAGGAAATATAAGTGTTTGTGATGGGAATCCAGGAGCCAGGGTGGCTGTGAAATGTTAGGAGTGTCCTCACCTTGGGCCAGCCAGGAGCTCACTTGTCTTTGGAAGGTCAATGCTTCCTGGAGTCAAAGTAGTAATGTTGGAGGCAGGTGAGAGGGAAGGTCCTCTAGAGATCTGTCTTCGTAAGCACCCATGGGACTCTGGGCTGAGCGTGCCTTTTCTCCTCCTCCTTCCTGAGAGGAAGTGTGTCTGCAGCACGGTACTGCCACATGGGTGCTATGAAAGGGACACCCCATTTGGGTTTTGGGCTGGGCTTCATCCTTTCTCTATTATCTGGAAGTAATAGGGTCATAGACCCTTGGATGGTTCAGATAATCACTTATCAATGGCATGCTTCCTCTGGCCATCTGATCGCATTTAGGAACTTGAGCTTTGTCCTCTCAGAATTCTCTAACCTTTTCTGGGTCATCTGGAGCCATCAGGCTGACGGTGTGTCTGGCTAAGGGCACGTGTAGTATGGACAGGTGAGCATATGGCTTCATCTGGGGGATGCCGGGGCAGGGTGTCTGGGCCCTGTTCAACCCTCTGTCGTGGTGCCATCGGGAATTCATCCTGTCACGGATTATCTACTCGAGTTTCTCATCAAACGCATCTTTGTGAAGGTTAATGGTGAAATAAAAATCCTCCCAATGTATCTTTTTTGAAAAACAGTGCAGAATTGGAGGCGTTCGTAGGAATCACAATGTATTTACCTAATATTAGATGAGGTGTTTTCTTTTTGTTCTTTTCTTTCTTTTTTATTTTAGAGAGAGAGAGAGGGTGCGTGCTTTGGGGAGAAGGTGGGGGGGTGGAGAGAGAGAGAGAGGGAGAATCTTAAGTGGCTCTATGCTTAGCGTGGAGCCTGACGTGGGGGTTGATACCACAACTCTGGTATCACGACCTGAGCCAAAATCAAGATTTGGACACTCAACCGACCGAACCACCCAGGCACCCTGATAAGGAATTTTCTAATAAGCTTTTGTGCAGCTGTCACAGACGTGACATTCGCATTGCGGGAATGGACAGCACTGGGCCCCGGGCCTGACATCTGCTGGCAACCAGCTGCGTGGCTGTGGACAAGCTTCTCCATCTTTCGGAGGCTCCGCGTCAATGCCTATAAGATGAAGTGTAGCTGGACCAGTGATGTTAAGTTCCTTTCTGGCTTTAATGACTCAATGTCCTTTGAGCTGGGGCCAGTATGGCACCATCAGGGGAAGGGACAAAAAAAAAAAAAACTATTATGACTTGCACAGGAGAAACCACTAGCTGTGTGACCCTGGACAAGTTACTTAACATTTCTGTGCTTTAGTTTTCTCAACCTCGAAATGGGGACAGCACCATGTGGATATGGATTCTGAGGCTTCCATAAATTAATATCTGTAAAGCACTGAGAGCACACAGTAGATGCTGTGTGGATGCTTATCAATAAATATAAAGAAACTGAACTATGAATCCCTTAGGTTGCTAGAGAGGGACAGAGTGAGCTGAAGGCCATAAAGACATTCAAAATAAGACCTGAAGAGAGAAGATAGGACTTCCTGAATGGACTGAGGAGGACAAGTGTTTAGAAAAACTGAGGTGAAGGGTCCGGCTTTGAACGACGGGTGGGGGTGAGGGAGTTAATTTCTTCACAAACCTGACAGTCAGAGAGAGAATAAACTCAGGCCTGGAGGCAGGGCAGAGGAGATATGTCGAGGGCAATGAGTGGCTCGAGGCTTCTATGCAACGCTTCCAGGGGGATGGCCACTCCCAGCCAGGGCCCCATTGGTCATGAGCGGAAGGGCAGTGACCGCAGAGGGCACACTCATGCAGGTGGGCAGCCTACTAACAGTGTGACGGGATCGCTCTGAACTAGGAGGCTCAACCAAGTGGGCGTAAAGATGGGCCAGCAAGTGAGGTTAGGCCTCGAAGGGGCCGGTGGGTGAGTAAAGGTAACCTAAGATCAAAGTCCAAGACACCTAAGACCTACCCAGCCTTGAGCAGCAATGGAATGCCCTTTTGGCCTCAGTCATTACCCTGGAAGGTGGCTGAGTTCTACCAGAGTTTATGTCTCTTGACGGTGTATGATTTTTTAAGAAAATACTTATTTATTTGTTCTGAGAGCCAGCGAGCGAGCACCCGAGTGGGGGAGGGGCAGAGAGGGGGAGAGAGAATCCCAAGCAGACTATACTGTCAGCACAGAGCCTGATGCAGGGTTCTATCCCAAGACCCATGAGATCATGAACTGAATTGAAATCAAGAGTCAGACACTTAACCTACTGAGCCACCCAGGTGCCCTGACTGTGTATAATTTTTAAGAGCCCCTGGTTGTCGACCACAACCAGATGAACAGACACGTCTATGGGCACACTGCAGAAGGTGGGCGGAGCAATAATGAGTGACGTATGGATACGGGGCATCGTAAATGTCTTCAGGTGAGGGATGAAGGGAAGGTGAGGGAAAGGTGGGGAGACGTCCTGCAAAGGTCCTCTATGGTCCAGGAATCACATCATCAGCTAACTCTTTTCTGGATTGACGACGACTACAAAGGAAAAACACTCTTATGGCCTAAGAAGCCACGGCAGCCAGGAGAAGCCATTTGTTAAGGACAGGATTTTTACCAAGCCTAATACGTTTGAAGAAATAGGATATTCATTTGCTTCCTAAATGTTTTGACCACTTGAAAGAATGATAAATTGGGATGTATAAAGAAAAATATGTGTAACAACAGTTCAGTGATAGACTTCGAAATTGAGTTCTCCTGTTACTCAGAGCCAGGAACTTGCCTTGACTGTATTAGCAGGACAGGGGACAATGACTTCAAAGCAAGCAGAGCTGTCTCCTATGTCTTACTAATAATGATATGTAACCCCAGTCAGCCTGCTGTCGTAGTTTCTAGAGGGAGCAATGATTTCGTCGTGTTGCGCAGACAATATTCTTTCCCAAATAAACCTTTCTTGAGAAAAGGCAGGGAACAGCCATATTGGGTGATTCAGGGATGAGCTCTTTTCTCAGTAAATTATGTTTCTGAACGAGGGTACTTCTCCAGGAATGCATTCTTCTGAGCCTCAAAGTTATTTTCCAGTTTAATGGAAGCTCTATTTATGTGTTTTATTAATTTATAGATTCTTGATGTCTGAGAAGTTCATTGCACTTTTTGCTCCCACTAAACATTTAGAAACATTTAGAAAGAGGCTGTGTTTTGCCAAAGGCAAAGGGATGAACACCCTCTAGTGACTTAAGAGTTTGCTTAGGACTCAAAACAGGACGTTCTGTTGGACCAAAAGAAATTTCTCTCTCTACTTTTAACGTTCCTGTTAACCCTTCCCTTTTGATAGAATTTGAGAGAAATATCAGCAGATAGCCAGTAAAGAAATGACTTACAGAAATTTGCAATAATGAGTTAGTTTCTCCCCTCTCTTCCTTTCTTAAGAGTTGAGATTTCTCAACCACTGTTGCTATTGTTGGTGTTTGTATGCTTGTTTCTTTCCTGCTCCACTTGGTGTTTTGAGGCTATCTTGGGTTCAAACAATTAAACCAAAGGATATTGACCAAACAACCCAAACCTAGATTTAAGAACCAAATAACTTTCTACTTCCTCATCCACAGACACACACATTCTCACTGCTGCCATTTTGCAAAGTGTGTTGAAGACAGAGAACATGGTGCTTCTTCTGTGCAAAAAATGAGTAATTGATTCACGGTTGTCACTTCCTGACGACCTCAGAGGGCTTGGCGGTGGAGAATTTGAATACAGGTTCTTGTGCTTTGCCAGTCAAAACACATTGCTGACCTTATGTCCCCCTAAGGGAGCCCACGCAAACAGAGGAAAGGAATAAAGGCCATGACAACACCAGCAGTTGGCTCTCCATATTTTTGGAAAGCTCCCATGGCAATGCCAATGTGCAGTCAAGGTTGAGGGCCTCGGTCACAGAACATTTAGTGTCTAGGTTAGGCTGTGATCCCCTGAGGGCAGCACCATGCTGCGGGGGTATTCATATCGGCATGCTCGGCTTCTAGGCAGCATGGAAGAAGCACTCACTAAACACCCACACGGAAAACACACCTTCCTCCAACCCCGGCACTCTGGAGCATCCATGGCTTTCCAGGACAGCAGCAGTTTTTCAAATTCCCTTAGAGCAGAAGCATTGGCGTAAGACCGGGGGAGCTGCTAGGTGAGGACAGAAAAGCCTAGAATGGAGCTACAGTCTCTCATCCAGCTTGGCCACAGACTGGCTCAGTATCAGTACTTTCCTGGGC
Organism: Panthera pardus; assembly: GCF_024362965.1. NCBI lineage: Eukaryota > Metazoa > Chordata > Mammalia > Carnivora > Felidae > Panthera > Panthera pardus. The sequence goes on along the minus strand of NW_026526721.1, from coordinate 10,348,125 downwards.
CTCAGTGTCCTCAAATGCGTGAGCTGGTCACAGTAAGACGGTCTCTGAGGCCCTTTGTACCGCTAAAAACCCATCACTCCATTGGCTAAAATGCCAGGCCCATCAACCAGAAGGAAGGTTGGAAGAAAAGACCTGAAAGAGGGGAATTTTGACAACTAGGGATGGCCCTTGATTTTCTTCCCACCTGATGCGCTGTTCAAGGTCCAGACCACCCCCAAGAAATATTACAGCGAGGCAGATCTGAAAGCCAGGCAAGACATGGATTTTGACAGTGGATCAATGGGACATTATTTAGCACAGCTGTTTCTGGTCATGGCGATAGAATAGGGAGACTTGGCACACAGTGGATGCAGAGGGCAGTTTCCTCAGTTGGGGGGGGGTGGCTTTTGAGGGACTTGGCTGGGATTCACTCTCAGCCATGAAGAGCACTGAGGCTGGCCCACCTGACAGAGCTCTTAGGCTCAGAATGTTCTAGAAGCCTGCTTTTTTCAACTTCAAGTAAATAGAACTTATGCATGTGGATGGACGACTGGGACTGGCGTCCATTCATTCATGACTTCATTCATGCATTGACTCCAGGTCCTACCCCTGTTCCCACAGAGCAGACCAGAGAGGCTCCAGCATGCTTGGCTTGATGCTGACCACAGGGGTAACACAGAGAACAGCCAACTCCCTCAACCAGGTGATCAGAGCTTGTGATTCCAACATGGGCACCGTGGAAGCTGCCTTCCTCAAGAAGTGAAGACCTACGTAGGAAGGTTGTGTGCTCAATGGCATGAGGGCATTTTAATTCTAACCCAGAATTACAGACACCCCTCTACAGTCTCCTGTTCCTCACGTGCATGTCCCTCACAGCAAGGGGGGGGGGGGAAGAAACCAGCAGGCGAGGTAGAGCAGGGGGGGAGCCAGCCATACTGGTGGTAGTGTCTCAGAGGTCAACCAAGAGTAAGGCAAAGTCGCACGAAAGACGAGAAAGTGGAGGTGGAAATTCAGCTTTCTCATCTGGCATCTGCCACCAACAAGCTTTGTGACCGGTGAGTCATGGCCTTCTCCCGGCTGAAGGTTCCTAATCTATGAATTGAGTGCAAAATATGTCAAGTCTCGTCTGGCTTCCTCTGAGGGCATGATGGATGGCTACCGTGGCACCAACACCCAGGGGGCTTTTAGCACACACACACACACACTTGTCACGTGCTTGCACGCACATGCTCCTGCCCATATGCTTGTGCATATGCTGGCCCACACATCCCACTCACACACACACACCTTTACATGCACTCCAACATATGCCCACACACTCTCTCGTGCACACAGATCTGAGTATATGCTCCACATTTCATCCATATTCCACACTTCATCTCCAAATTTTCAGAAAACAGGAACAGACTGGTCAGGAAACGAGAATAAAAATCATCTGGAGGGGTATTTTTTATGGGCTTCTGATGATCTCGCTGCCTCTGGTTTAGTTCCTTTTTCCACTGCGTAGGGCCAGATACTTTGGTTTTTATGTAGACACCCCTTTCAGGGGGACATGGCGTTAAGAGAAAAGAGCTAAAGCAAAGAAAAGTGTAATGAAAGAAAGAGGAGAAAAGCCCTTCCACCCCCATATAGGGAGGGCAGGGGGGTGGAAGGATGTTTGGAGTGTTCTTGCAGAATATTTGTATAAAGAACTACATGTCCTTGTTTACTTTCTGTGGAGCCCCATTTCCTCCCTTGAATTCCTGGTGGTCATACTCACCAGCTATGGGGCTCTTCAGATGAAAATCTGAGACACAGAAAGCACACACACACTCTAGGGCAGGAGGACCCTGAGGGTCAAGTTCCCCTCCCTGAGATCTAGGGCATTTCCGGATCAAGTATCTCCCTTGCTCCTCACCGCTCTCTGACCTGGCCCCAGAGCTGCAAAGAAAAGCCAGGGAGGACATTTCTGGGGGTCACACCGAGAAGCACCTGGGGGTTACAGTTGAGGAGAACCAGGCAGAAGGCGAGCATCCCCACCTGTGCACACCAGCAAAGGGATTGGCCGACTACAACCCAGGGCACCATATTGGAACTGTCTCCTCTACTGCATTTCCAATGTCTTCCGGAGAAAGGGGAGTTTTGAGGTCTTGCCTTCAGTTACAAAATGCTTTCCCATTGCTGACTCCACTTCACCGGCATACTTATGCGAATTAGGCAGAGCCCTGTTATACCGATAAAGAAACTGAGGCTTAAGGTGGTTAATTGGTCCAAGATCACACAGGAAGGAAGTAGGAGAGCTTACCCTGGGCTTTGCATCTCCTGAGCCCCAAAGCTAGTCCTTTTACCACTGTATCATGGACAATAAAAGGAAAATAAAATTCAGTGACAATAATAATGAGGATGATGATCTGATATTTGTGAAGGGTTTACTAATTACTGGCTGCCATTTTAAGCGCATTATAGCGATCAGCTTCTTTAATCCTTACATCCCCGTGAGGCGGGCGCCTTCATCATCCTCAGTGAGCAAATGCAGAAATTGGGCCCCAGAGGGTCAAGCAAGTTGCCTGAAGCCACATCCCAGTGAATGGAGAAGTGAACACTTGGGCCTAACCACTCTGCTGACCAGAGGAAGGCCTGGGGTCACCATCCCTTCCCGCGGGGTTCAATGAGAGACATTATACGCATTTTCCCCCTCCCCAGACATCCATAGAGGGTTTCACCCCACCAATCAATGGCCGCCCACTTTCTCCCCAAGGATCAGGTCATTGATCTAATGATGAGTTTGCTGCAGAGGGAAATTAATGTCATTTGCCCTTCTATTTATTTTTGCTTTCCCCGCTGAATTGCTATTATGGTTACATACGCCACGCAAGAATTGTGGTGATGTTGTTTCTAAATTAATTTCCACCTAAGAGTTTTCGATTTTCGCTTTTCACGGTGATGGAGCCTGCGAACACGGCAATTACGGTAAATTGTTCTCGGCACACAAATGAACCGGATGAGGTGAAACGATGACGGGCCAGGAGCCTGAACATAAGGGGGCATTTCAGAGAGAGTTATTCAGACTGTTAGCCCGTTTCTTCAGGAATGGGGAAAAATCTTAGGGGTAAAGGTAAAACAACTTCACAGGCATATTTTTTTAAAATAGTGCTCTGTCTTTCCACTGAGCATTAGACTTGGACTGAGGCATAATTGGCCAACCTTCTCTCGCCAGGCCCCTTAGACTGTGCGCCTTGCAACCCCACAGCCACTGCAACCCCCCAGCCACATTCATGAATATGTCAGTGTGGGCATACCAGCTGGGGGTGGGGGGCTGACCTCCATCCCAGGAGCCCTGAACGCCGGGTCCCAGTGTTGTTGCAAATCAGACCTTTTTGTAGGCGTGCACGAGGTGTGTAAGAGTCATTTCTGGGGTTATGTCGAGAAGGTCGAATTTAGAGTTTTAGACAAGAGGAGTCTCCGGGGGTGGGCGAGTGACGCACAGTTACATCAAGTAGAATGACAAGGCGTGATGTGACCGTACCAGCTAGGGTGGCTCATGGATGCCAGCACCGGGATCCTCCGAGACCCTCAGCAGAGCCCTAAATGTTAGGAAGGGCTGCCACGGGAAGACGGACCGCCATGCAACGTCCTCCTGGGGTTCCGGACATTTGTTTCCAAGCAGCTCCCATCTAAGAGACCTGCGCTCCCCTGTGTCACATGACCACCCGTTTCAGAGAAACAGCTTCTTTTCCATTTCAGGTCAAATCCAGTTTTGAAGCCTCCTAAACTGCAGGTGCTAAGGCTGCACAAGCTGGAGAATCAGCGGACGTCGTCCCTCGACCCACACCCCCTTTCCCCAGTGCCTTCCAGTCTGAATAAAAGTACTGATCAGCATTTCTGAGCTGTTGAGTTTCTCCCTCCAGCCCCAGCCCCTGGACTGAGCTCTCTGTAGGCTTCCCTGGGCCCAGAATGTCCTCAGGAGACAGGTTGCAGTGCCACTGAGATCTAGGACTGCGTCCTGACTCGGATGTGTCTGAATAAGCGAGTCGGTTCTAAGCTCTCGGCGGGGCTCTGGTGCCGGCTTGCTGCTTTGGTCTGGTGATTCTTCCAAAGCAGCTCACTCCTCAGCAGAGGCGCTGAGACCTGCCCGGAAGTGTGGGGTGATCCGAAGGGATGCTGGGAAACTTTCGACATCGAGGTCCTAGTTAAAGGGACGCTTTGGTATGGCCCTCCAGAGTTCGAATTTGGGACTCAGAGAGCAGTGGCTTAGGGAACCGTTAGTGACAGACCCCCGGGGGAAGGAGGTGGCTTTGCTGCCATTGACAAGACTGACTCTCCACATCCCTCATAGAAGCCAAGTCCTGCTTTTTTTTTTTTTAAAGCTTATTTATTTATTTTGAGAGAGAGACACAGAGAGAGAGAGAGAGAGAGAGCGTTGAAAAGGCAGGGAGAGAGAGAGAGAGAGAGCACATTGAAGAGGCAGAGAGAGAGGGAGAGAGAATCATAGGCAGGCTCTGCACCATCAGCACGGAGCCTGATGCGGGGCTTGAACTCATGAACTGTGAGATCATGACCTAGGTTGAAATCGAGAGTCGGATGCTTAGTGGAATGAGCCACCCAGGGGCACCCCGCTTTTTTTTTTTTTTTTTTTTGAGAGAGAGAGAGAGGGAGAGAGGGGATGGGCAGAGAGAATCCCAAACAGGCTCCACGCTCAGCACGGAGCCCGATGTGGGACTCGAACCCGGGACCCTGGGATCATGACCTGAGCTGAAATCAGGATTTGGACACTTCACCGACTGGGCCACCCAGGTGCTCCCAAATCCTTTCTCAATCTCACCTTCTCTTCAGGAGGCCTCCCTGTGACTCCTGTTTCAATTCAAGACTAGAAGTGTCTAGAAGGTTCTTCTATCCCGAGTCCAGCTGACAATATTGGAACGGAACTGCAGAGGAGGGCAGACCAAGTGGGACTTGCTCCCAGGCACTCCCTCTGCAAACCCCAGGGGACCCCCTGGAACATTCCAGCACTGGAGGCCGCCCATGAAGCATCTGGCACAGCGAGCAGCTCGCCTGACCTGTGGCAAACTTGAGGGGCTCACCTGAGGGTGCGTGACTGCCCTTTTGTGATTCGAAAAGGTGACGCGGACAGAAAGCTTTGTCATTTCTGAAACTGTGACCCCTCCTCGGCCAGTGCTACATGCACTGTCCATCAGAAAACCATATTTGGGTTTCCACCCAGCTCCAACCATTCAGTAACCACGTAGGCAAGTGGCCTGGAGGGGTGAAACCAAGCAGGAAAAGTTCTCTCTCCCTGTGTAGCGACTGTCGGGCAGAGAAGCCTAAGTCAGACGTTTCATACCACAGTCTCCTGTCTGAGGAGGGGGTCAGTTCTCCTTGATCTCCGGTGCCCTTTGAAGTAGAAACCTCTGTCTGCTTAACGCCCTAAACCAGAGAGACTCCGATGAATTCCTTTTACATTAAACAAATCCAAGTCTGGAAAGGCAGTGATATTTCTAAACAAGTAAACCCAGCCACGATTTAGGCTTTTGCAGAGTTCAAGATGGTTATCCAGGACCGTCGCTAATGGACCAAAAATCAAACACGCATCCAGCAAGGAGCTGACGGAGGTGACGGGAGACCCTCTGACAGGTTTTCCAGCCAGAAACCCACCTCCTCTTTGAATCCATTGTACTCCCAGGGCCGCCTGTCTCCCTCGGGAATGGAGAAACAAAGAGGGAGGGAGACGGGAGTAAAGGGAGGGCAAAAAAGGAAGAAAAGATGAAACGTGGAGAAAGAGCGAAAAGGAAATGAAAAGAACTTTACTGCTCAGTTTCTTCTCTTGCCTGACCCAATTATCAGATTTTGCATTTAAGTTTAAGACAGTAGATCAAACAGCAAGAGGCACTTTGTACTTCTGCCAGGAGACCATATGATATCTCTCAGTGGCTCTCCTGCATGCCAGGAATACGGAGCCCTGCCTCTCAGCCGGGCTTGCATATGGTGCGATGCGCAAAAAAAATTAGCAGGATTCGTAAGTGCCTGCGCTTGGGGGTGATGTGCAGGGTTTACAGCGCTTTATCAGTTACAGGGAAAAAGTTACAGTCTAATTGTAACTTTCCCCAAATGAGAAACGAGAGAAGGCCAAAAGTCTCGTGGCAGGCTTACTTTGCAAAACTGATCATCTTCGGGGCTGTTTCGATGTGATCCAGAACTTTCTACGAGGTACGGATCAGATCCGTTCTGGGGGTTTGGACATGGCTTGCGGTGGCGGTGTGTGTTCCCCGCAGACGGGAGGGCCTGGGGAGCAGACGTGAACTTCTTGGAGCCGCTCTGGCTCGCCTCCTGGGAGCGCACGCTTTATCACGCAGGGAGATGGTTCGTGTGGGCCACGTGGGGTATTTAAGCGGTTTTCGTGCCCTTGGACAGGGCTCTGGCTTTGTGCAGCCACATGAAATAGAGGCTTTGGAAAGGTTACTTCTCGCTTCTGAGAACTGCGATAAGCACTGAGAAACCATGACTTCCACTCCAGGGCTTGGAGTTTGCAAGGACACGGCACAGAAGGATGTTCCGCTCTTTGCGGTAACAAGTTTTGGAAGCCCCGTGGGTGACCTCTACCCCACTGATGACAGTGGAATTAGGTTGGGCACAGCGGCAACTCACTTTGCCAAATTAAATTAGCTAATATCTTTCAGAGACTTTTCAAATCCAGCCCTTTCTCCGGGAGAAGGCAAGGTGGAAGGCAGAACAGAGAAATCGGTATTTTGCTCCGATCCTGGATGGCTGGGCGTTTAAAGCCTGGCCTCAGAGGTCACTTCCTCTGTAGGCCTTTTCATCTCCCACCTCCCTTCAACCTCGGGGATGGGATCACTTCCTCCTTGGTGCCCACACTAGGTTTCGAAGTTGGCAGAGGTCCTGTTAGCCTTTGCTACAGCTGCTCGTTTATGTGTCTTAGTTTTTATATCTGTGAGCTTGTTAATCTTCACAGGGACCCTGCGAGGTAGACACCAGTATTGTGCCCATTTTACAGACTGTTATAAACCCCAAAGCACACTAATGAGAACCAGGGGCTCACGTAGCAGGAAGTGAGCAACTGGGAATCTGGGTGCAGCGTATATAGAAGTTCTTAGTAAGTGTAAGTGTTTAGTCTTACAACTTTCCTGTATGTTCAACTCATTTCAAAATAACAAATTTAAAAAAAAAAAGTTCTCAGGAGTTAGGTAATTGCGGATATCAGTACTGGCTTGGCTACTTACTAGTTGTTTGTAAACTAAGGGCTTTACGTGTTTTAGCCCGTTTGATCTTCGTAGTCCTATAAAGTGAGATAGGTATTACATATTTATCTCAACTGTACTCAAGGGTAAACTGAGGCTCAGAGAGGTTGAAGAATATGTCGGAAAAAACCTGTGCTCATTCACAAAGCTTGAACTGACTTATTAACATAGTGTTAACCTCCCTAGAGCTCTGAAGGGATACAATGTTGGGTCAGTTCCTTTCACCAAAGAAAATTTTATGGAACATACAGCAGGTTCCAGTCAAGGCTCTGACCTTAAAAGGTGTGGCACATAACCTGAAATTCCTTAGCTTCTCTTAATTCGTTTCTAGATGATATATCAATAAGAGGAATCCAGGAAGGGCTAAAATTTTGGAATTTGTTGATTTTATCCTTTCCTTATAATCGTTACAGATTACAGAATAATTCTTTTTACCTTATCATAAGAAAGTATCTTAGTATTTTGATCACTTTGACATCTTCCAGGCACATTTAAAATTTTTGTTATATTTCCTTTCTTCTACTCACCACCCACCCATCCAGGCATCCATTTATCATCCATCTACCCAACCATCCAACTATCCATCCATCCATCCATCAACTTATCCTTCCGTCCATCCATCCATCCATGCATCATCCATCCATCCATCCATCCATTCCCTTATCCTTCCGTCCATCCAACCATGCACGCATCATCTATCCATCCATCCATCCATCCATCCATGTATCATCCATGTACCCATCCATCCAACTATCCATCCATCCAACCATCCATCCATCCATTCTCCATTATGTATGGTATCTGTACATTAACAAAGTCTTTGTGAGAAGGGAAGGTGCGTATCTCCTGTTTGCTGAGTTGAAGAAAGAGATTCATGCGTACCCATGCCAGAAGGTAGGAAGCAGTCGGGTCCGTGAAAGGACGATAGAGAAGGTAAATTCCAGCAGTTCAGAGGAGGGAGAAATGATTCTTCTCTGAGACCCATGAATTGTAACAATCAAACCTCAATACCACATGTTTCACAGAACAAAGCAAACGACATGTTGTGTGGTTTGCCAGCTCCTTATAAAAGATTTCTGTGGCCTCTCTGGATGGAGCAGTGCATTGCTCTGATGTCTCTACTGGAAGAACACTCTCTGGGACAATTTTAATAACCCTTGTAGACTTATAACTGATCACTTAGAGACCATAATTTTCTAAATACGGTTCAGAAGAGTTTCTCCTAAACACCAGAGCAGACCAACATTTAAGTTTATGTGGCATTTTTATATCCAGTACCCAGACCTTTATATAGGTCGTTCCATTCGTATGGCACCTGAATTTTCTCTAGAAAAACTGGAGATTTCACTGCTCACTGCTCCAACTACGAGGTGATTATAAAATATGGAACTAGAGGGCCCCACAGTGACCTCTGGGGCCTGGAATTAATACTTTTCATAAAGGGAAATGCCCATTTGGGTTTCTGCCTCCACATCAATATTCTATAGCAAGACATCTTCCAATTTCATAGTAATTAAATAAATAGAAGTTTTTACTAGGCTCTGTGCCAAAGAACCTTTGGAAGTAAAAATTGATTATAATTGCCGATCCTATTTAACCACTTGCTTATGATCTACCAAAAGAAATTTATAGTATGCATTGCCCCCAAAAACAATCAAAAAGCATCAAAAGTGAACCCATGTTCCAAAAAAAGTGTGAGCAAATGCAATTTTTGTTTTGGGATTGGTGAAATGAGTCATGTGTTACCATCACTATGGACAATTGCTCTTTGATAGCACTCCATTGTGAATCTCATCATGAAAGAAACCATCCCCCTTGATTGCTTTTTGTGTAAATGAGGCGCTGCCTGCACGTAGGGTTTGTTTATTATAGACTATCCTGTAGTGGAAAAGTGAGATGTGACTTTCTACTTTAAAAAGTGGTTTGGGATTTTGCAACCATCAGCTCTGCGGGGTGACTAGGATCTCCTTTTCGGTTCGGCGGTGTGCCGCCTTCCCTACGGTCATCATTTGCTAAGCCTGCTCTCTTATGCTGCCCCACATTATCCAGTTGCATAGACAGAACGTGGGAGTCAAAAACCCCGATGCTCCCTTTGACCTTCTTCTTCCTCGCCATCTCGCCTCCTCGACATCATTGACCTACTACCTTTACGTTAGTCACCCCCTGACCCATGCCTTCAGCAGGGAGTTTCTTGAACTTCGAGACCAAATTCTGGAGAACCTGGAGAGTTCTACGTGTATATTTTATGGGACCCTCAAAACCCATATACTTCGAACTGAGCCCGTCGCTTGGATGGATTCCTTAGCTCGCGGGAAGGCACCACAGTTTAAGTCTTTTTTCCCCTTCTAAGATCTGTCTCCTAGAGAGCCTCTTTAGTTTTCAGTCCTGCCCCTTAACTCCTTAGAAGATACTCCCTCCACCTTGGCTCCTGACATTAGATTGCCCTGGTTGGTGCCTTTGTCTCCCTGGTTGCCCAGTAAGCATGCCTAGATACATTGGTGTCTGTAGAAGGAGATGAACGAGGGAAGGTCAAATTCCTGTAGTTTCCTGGCTTCTGGGCCTGGATTGGACAAGTCACATCATTTCGACAAGACCTAGAGAATTGCTTCACCAGGAGGTGCGGGGGCTTTGTGGGGATTCAGTGTGGTCATGTGTGGGAAATTTTGTGTGTGTGCATCTTACAGTATTCCATGGATAGAAGCTATTTTTAAGAAACTATTTATTTTCGGGGCTCCCGGCTGGCTCTTTTCCTTAAGTGTCCGACTTCGGCTCAGGTCGTGATATCTTGGTTCAGGGCGCGGCTCATTGGTTTGAGCCCCGCATCTGGCTCTGTGCTAGCAGTTCGAAGCCTGGAGCCTGCTTTGGATTCTGTGTCTCCCTCTCTCTCTCTGCCTCTCCCCCGCTCACGCTCTATCTCTCTCTGTCTGCTAAAAATAAGTAAGATGTTTAAAAAACTTTGGAAAAAAAAAAGAATCCACTTAGGTTGAAAAAAAGAAACTATTTTCTCTTATTGCTAATCTGTAAAATTTTGCATTTATTGATGTCACAAATGTCTTACTATAGATCTGATCCATTTTTCATGTGTTCATTATGATGATCCTCTTAGAAATCTCAAGAACCTGTTTAATTTAATTTGTCAAGGTAACTGCCTTCCTATGAAGGTGGCTTCCTTTGATGTCATGGAAAACTCAGCTTGGAGTTCCTTCAAATCAGACCCTCTTTCCAAATGTTGTCACCACCCAGGACAAATGGCTTATCTGACACTGCTAGCTTCTAAGGAGGCTTTTAGTCTCTTTCTAAGGAGGGGCAGATTGACCTCATTCTTCTATATATGAATATAACCTAGTTTGCCTTTATTATCTAAGTATTGCCAATAAGCGTGAAATTTTGGCCTGGATTATTCTATGAATTGCTTCAACCTTTCTCTCCTTCCATGCGTAGATAGAGCATTAGGCCATGCCTAGCATCCCACCTCTTTTTTAACCCATTGCTTTTCAGAAATGTTCTGTTTTCGTAAAAGCCAAGTGCAAAGAGATGAACGAATTGACCGTATTTCTGATTGGTACGCCGGATGGTTTTCAGTCCTCTTCATGATCACATGAGCAAGGTTTTTCAAACCCTGGGCCTCCCGAGGGCAGCCCAAGGAGTAAGTTCCCCCAGGCCGGCTGGCTGGAGGCGCTGATGAGGCAGAGTCCACGCCAGCTAAAGACTTGCCCGTGCTCTGCCAAGAAACTCTCGTGAAAGTAGGACAAGTTTTGCATGAAACCCCGTTTTCAAACTGAAACCATGACAAAAAATGGTGGTTCGGTGTGGTTTTTACACAAAACCAGGTGAAGCTTTGTGGTTCAGCCAAGGTTTGACTTGGAGCCAGAGCGAACTCACTGCGCTTGACTGGATCTTGTTTCATGTTTCGTGTTCCCTTTGGTTCCGTTTCCCAAACCCGAAATCTGGTTCAGATGAGGGGTGCGGAAGGAAAGTGGCATGAAATCTGGTGCAGATGAAGACAGCAGTCACTTTATAAGGGCCATACCCCTCTCCCGGGTTGCTGTCTGTTCCTGTTTTCTTTCAATATTCCTTCTGGAAAGGATCGTCTGCACACTAAAGAGTTCCCTGAGATTTTCTTTAAAGAAGCAGAATTTTTAACGCTGTACAATTTAGCAAAGCCGATTCGGCTCTTGTTCTCTTTTCTTTTTGTCCTAAAAAAGATTGTGTTGGATACTTTAGCTTCTTAAATTCTCACAGCACATCACACTAGTTTACAGACGAAGGAACTAGCCTCGGAGTGATCGGGTAACCCGTCCGAATACCAAAGGGAAGGTGAGCGAGGGTAACGCTAGGTAGACGCAGCCAGAAGTGGTAGATGAAAAGGTTGCCCCCAGGTCTTTCTCTGGCTCCTTCTGTTACACCACGTGGTCTAGAAATCGTACCAAAGTTCTGCCCTTCAAGAGCTTTTCACTTGGAGAAGGAACCAAATCATAGAGTCTGTAGGGAAAGCCATAGTATGTAGTAGAAGGAGCAAAGTGCCGTAAGGCTTGTCCAGGTGGCTAGTTGTAGGAATTCAAAAAAGAGGGGAGATCACTCCAAGCCGAAGCTTACACATGTTATATGTCAATTACATCTCGGTAAAGTTCAAAACCAATCTTTGTGAAAACTAACATTTGGGCTGCTTAAGAGCAGTTGGGGTGGAGTTGGTAGGGAGGAAGGGAAAATAGTCACATGGTGAAACAGGGCAGCTAAAAGCCCAGAAATGAGAGTCTTGTTTTTGGAGTGAAGTTTAGGAAGGAGAGCTGAGGAAAATAACTTTGAAAAGAGAGCTTGGGACTCAATCTTGGAGGCTCTTGGTTTTATGACTATTGAGTTGTATTCTCCCTGCAGAGGGAAAGCCACTGAATATTTTTGACTTGGGAATGGCCCGAATCAGGGCAAAAGGCAGGCAAAAGCCTGGGATTTAACTCTGAAAGTTGTGTCTCATTGGAAATTCAGATAAGAATAAGAAAAAATGTAGTAATTGGCCTTCCAAAAAAATCACTGAAGAAAAACTAATCATCTCTATACCGTTTGAGCTCAACAATAAGATACACTTGGAATTACAGAATAATATTCACGCTCTTGCTTGAATTTCGAAGTTAGAATTTATTAGCACATATCTTCCACAAATATACTGTCTACTGCCTACTTTCCCAAACTGAAAAATGTCCCTAAATGTATGGTTTTTTTTTTTTTTTTCATCATTCTCTACTTCCTCCAAACTCAGTAGCAAAACCAAATTAAGTTTAAATTCTCCTTCATGACAGAAAGGAAATACTAAGGGATAAGATTTTGTCAAGTACAATTGAGTTTGGGAGGGTCACAAGCCATTGTGATATCAGAGATTTTTTTCACCCCCTGAGAACCAATTTTTGTCCCCTTAGGCATGAGATTCCCCCCCTTGGGAATGCATGAGACAGGCCCAAGCTTGCTTTGGAATTCTATTTTGATAGACACAGTGGAAGCTCGAATGTCTGGTGAAGTCTGTGCCACAGAAAAGGAGGAGAGATAACAACCTCCAAGCCCAATACGCTGACAATTGACAGAAATGCCACCTGGGAGGTTAGATGCAGAGATCACACAGGACACGCAGGAACTATCAGGAAAGGCAATCTCATTGGAGCATCACGGTCAGTAACATGTTGGTGGATCATATTTCCCTCTAGCTACCAGTGCTTCCTGCACGATAATTTATACTATCATTTTTTACTACGCATTCGGCCAGGCGATGGCCACAGAAAGGCAAGAGAATGCTCCGTGAACGCCCCACAAAACCAAACATGCGTAATATTCTTCTGAAGCCTCGAGATGACAGTGTTTCCAACCTACCTCACTCATAAAGGCGATGTTTCTTTATGTGACAGCTGCGAAAATATTCATTTTAACCAACTAGATAGGTGTCGTTTGGAGAAACCTCAGTTATAATGATTTGAAAAAAAAACAATAAACGGTGATAATTTAGAAGATCAGAGTGGTTGAGCGTATAGTTTTTAACAACAATTTTTTGTTGTTGGGAGTGTCTGTTGTTTGAAGAATATCCGGGGTCTTCACTGGATAAAGAGTGCTCTATGCCCAAGGAACACTCTTCCAGAAATTCTACCACAAAGCCTTCCTTTCCGTTAATGAGCACGAGGGTGTTGCTTCTAGGTTAGCTTTCGACGGAGCTCAAAACGCAAAGGTTTTGAAATGAACGGGGATGCGGATTTCCAAAGAAAAGAGAAATGAACACCTTTCTTCCCCTTTCACCAAATATATATGACAAATATATGACAAAAAGCCTGGTTTTATTGTGTTGTTGTTTGTAGTTTCCTAGGAGCAAGAGATACTGTCTAACTTGAGGATTCTATTTTTTACTGGAATAATAAGATGTCACCGGGAGAACGTTACTTTATTGGGGAAAAAATTTTTTTTTGACTTGTCTACCACAGTGTCACATATTTCGTGGCTGTGTGTTTCCTGGTTAAAAGGCACTAACTTTTTCAACGTTTGCTGCTCATTTTGTGAACCAGATCAGGGTAAGGAAATTGCAATATTTAAGAACAGCTGTAGATGGTAATTAAGGGATTGTCTGATTTTCTGCCAGTTCTGCTCATAACCTGTGGGCTGCTTTACTATTTTAAATCTCTGTATGCATGAAGACTCTGCTTTCTGATACTGAGGCACGTCTTCCTAAGCCGCCTGAATACAAAAAGGGCTTTTTAAAGTTTTTTAATGCTTTTATTTATTTTTGAGACAGAGAGAGACAGAGCCTGAGCAGGGGAGGGGCGGAGAGAGAGGGAGACACAGAATGCAAAGCAGGCTCCAGGCTCTGAGCCGTCAGCACAGAGCCTGACGCGGGGCTCGAACTCACGGACTGTGAGATCGTGACCTGAGCCCAAGTCGGACGCTCAACCGACTGAGCTGCCCAGGTGCCCCCCCCCAAAAGGGATTGTTTTAGGTGACTGTGGGGTCTCCCCTGCCAGAGTTCTTATGCAAAAACAGTATTTATTTCTGGCCCAGTATTTATTCATCCTGGGCCAGATAGGCTCGTCCTGTCTTTCAGGAGACGGACTGTTATCTCTTGTATTGGAGAGAGTAAAGCTCCATGGCGATTGCCACTCTCTCCAGTATGTTCTGAGCGCTAAAGGCTCCAGCCTTGCTTGACCTGACTGGGGACTCTGAAATCTCAAGGATCCTGCATGTATTCCCATGCCCAGGTTCTGGAATAGCACCTGTGACTCACAGCCCATGGAGTGAGAGAAAGATTCTGGGCTTGGCTCTAAACTTTATATGCTATAAACTGTCTTCAACTTTTTCTATAAGTCGCAGTCATTTTTTTTTTTCTTTTCTTGCATAGGTTTGCAGCTCCGAGGTCATTGTAAGCACCCTCTATAATCGCCACAAACAATATTTGTTAAGAAGACTCTTCCCATGGGTGCTTCGACAGGTGGTCTACAAAAAGAATTATGTAGGCACACCCATAATTTGGAGGGGTCCATGGTCTCGTTCAGGCAGGCCTTGAAAAACAAATGTTAATATAAAAGCAACCAAATGATACTTAGCCGGTCTGTCTGGGGGTGGCTATATTGGTCATTTTATTGCTGCCTTCCTTCCTGAGTGGCTGTTACCTGCACTGCATCTGTTGCTCGATAGTTTGATTATCTTCCCCGAAACATATGCATTATCTGGCAAGTCTCTGTCGTATCCGTTTTTAAGCCTCATCTGTTTTTAGGTGCGTTTGGCAATAGTTGGATGATGTTCATAGTCATAGAACAATACCAGCTTTGAAAAGCTGAATTTTCAGTAACACACTCTTCTCTCCTTGGTCCAAAAGCAACATAATCTAGAACAAAGGGTAGGCCCAAGCGTCAGAAGCGCTAGGGCTCTGCACAGCAGAGTGGCCTGTTGAACTCGCCAGACCCTATAACCAGGTTGCTGGCTCCAAGCACAGTTCTGTGTTTTGCTAGTACACGGCCCGGGGCAAAGCTCCACGCTGGAAGATGGGATAAATATAACGTGTACCCCGCAGGGCGCGGATCATCGCAAGGATTAAATGAGTCAATCTACATAAAGAACCTAGAAGAGTGTCTGGCTTGACAGTAAGCGCTTTATAAAGATCTGTTACGTGGCTTTGATCCTGACTTTGTCACCGAGGAGCAGGTGGGGGCAGACTCTCCAGGTGTCAATCTCGTATGAACGATGGCATTGGTTCTCTGAAACCGTTTAGCTTCCCAAATGGTTTTCTATTCTTTCCAAATAAGGCACCTTGCAAACACCTAAGAGAAGTCACTCAGAGTCGGGGGGAAAATGAATCATCAAAACAGGACACTTTGCAGCTCGAATGGAGATGCCGTTAATAATTAAGATCTCCGCTGGGATACAGGGCATTGGCCACACCGCTACGGTAGATCCACATGGAGCAGGTAATGTCGTGAGCATACGTAGACAGGAGATGGGAGATTTTGGCTTTGGAGACATGAGGGGGTGGGGATATTGTTTCAAGTTATAAGGGTGGCATTCGAATGGCACACAGTTGAAACAACAATTGCCGAAAGGCGCCACACGCTTTCGCAACATTGCTCTCCATTTATCCCCAGGGCCACAGCTGGCAGGGGGATCAATATCACTAAAGAAACAGACTTGGATAAACATAAGTTATGTGGACTTTTTTTTTTTATCTCTGCTGAGTTTTCTGTTATAAAGCTACCTTCACTATCCTGAGAGAAGCAGTTTTCCCCATTACTGATGGAAAGTTAAGTCTCCTCATAAGTAGGATTTCCCTTCCAGAAATTCAAAACGAGAAAAAGTAGCAGACCATGCAGGTTTGTGCCAGCGAACAGCTTTTTCCAAAGATTTGAACGGAATCATTTGTTTTTCATGGTTTATAAGTAGCAGATAAAACCTACATGGAAAATCAGACAAGAAGAAATGGAAAATAAGACGCAGAATCTGGAATCGTAACCTTAAAAAGCAATTTGTTTTATTTCAGCCGTGCCCAGAAAGCACTTGAGGTTAACAAGTGAGTATTTCTACTGGAAGCATCAGTTACAATCAGGTCACCAACTTAGAGAAGACGTAGGCGGAAGTTTAGACACCAAGTCTATCATTTTAAACGTGCGTTGTCAGCAAAACTGTCAGTGACAGATTGTTGACTTAAAGTGATTATGAGAGGGTAAAATATCAAAGAGGAAGATGAAGCGTTTGTGGAAAGGCCCCTCTTAAGATCGGGAGGAGCCGAGGGTCTCCATAGGACTCAGTCGCGCATTCCTTGGGGAGCAGGTTTTGAGCTCCTTGACTCCTTCCTACGTCAGTCTCATGTGGAAAAAAAACCCCAAAAACAAAACAGAAACTAGCTTCCTCTTGAAGTCCTTGCTCTTGGCTACAGAGACCCGGGCCACACATTTAATCTGGTGCAAAGTGTTGTTGAGGATGACAGAGACATGGTAATACTCTTCTGCCCTCCCACTGCAAGCTGGATGTGAAAATCTGTAACAGTACGATTCGAACTTCTCATTAAACAATCAACAACAAATGAAAACCTGGAGCCCTCGACCCTGGCACCAACGGACAGATTCTGCGTGGGTCATCTGAGCTCACCTGGGAATGGATTTTTTCCTAGAAGTTTATTTGAGTCCGAAAGATTTAATTGTTAATTCAGTGTCTATCATTGTCTTATATAGGTGCTTAATAACGACTAGATCTGACAAACCTTTGGATCCATATGAGCTGTGGAATTCAGAAGAATATTATTTCCTGCTATATTAGTAACTGAGTTTTTGCAGTGGGTTTTACTTGGTAGCTCATTTGATCCATTTGGTTTGATCATTTACATGTTTCAAGCCACCAAATATGGCCTTACGTTTCACAAATGTTGTGTCTATTTCCTTAGCAACCAAATGGTTCCGAGACCTGTTTTTTTTTTTTTTTTTTATCTGTAGGTCATTGCCATCACTACAGGGGGAACTCCCCCCTCAAACTTTTCTTCTTAAATTGGAGCTGTTGCTTGAACAAAAGCCTGAAAGGATGGGTCTTAGAAAAGCTGCTGAACACACAGCTGTAACATAAGGCTGAAGTGATCTATGTCAACAGTTAGCTGGGTGCATTCATTGGTTTGTGTCTGTGTTGAAGACAGCCTGTAGACAGAAGGCACTCGGTTTTAGCCCTAAACCATTCAGTGCCTTGTTCCATTTCCTTTACCACATGCATGTTAGTGTTTATCTCTTTGAATCATTAGAACTATAAAATGCTGTCCCTTTGCCTATCAAAGATTTGAAAAATATCTTTTGCCACGTGTTAGGTATAGAGAATTCTTTTGGACACAGACTGTTAAATCCAGTCTTCCCATGGAACTACCATTGATATCAGATATTAAGATGAAGACAGCTTACTGTTAATGGAAGTGTAGCTCTTAGGAGGGCCCAAGGTCATCCCAAGGCTCAGTTGTAAAATCAGAAGATACTAGTGTGTGTGTGTGTGTGTGTGTGCGCGCGCGCGTGCCTGTGTGTGTGCACATGTGAGACAGAGAGAGAGGGAGAGAAGGAGAGAGAGATTGGGTTGGGAAAGGTACCATCCGCTGGATGTTTAGCCTCATTGTCAAGTTTTTCTTCTTTATGACTAAAAGAATCAAGCTCATGGAAAAAAATTTGAGAATGTCTCCATTTTTCAAAATATGGCGTGAATTCAGAGAAGCTAAGTCATCTGCCAAGAAATTTACAACCAAGAGGTGGTAGAACCAAGATGTGAAGTCAGATTGGCCTGTTGCCAAAGTCTAGTACACTATGTGCTGTTTCCCAAGGAACATTCTAAGAACCTAGTTCTTTTCCCGCTTGCAGATGTCAGGTAGGCTGTGCAGGTAGAAGGTGCTAAATGCAGATATTGTCAACGGCAAGTGAGTGAGGTAGAATTTTGGGGAGACTAAAGCTTGACTGGACACCCGAATTACATCCTAGGCATAGGTCTTGTCTCTCAATATGGCTTCTAGAAATATTAAGCATCTGAAGCTCTAGTGATGGTGTGAATCATAGGAAGTGCTAAGCTAAAATACTGAATGAGTCATTCTTTCCGGAAACAATGGCATTTATGTCTCTAAAACTCTTGGTAGACTTCTGCAGATGGGATAGAATAAGACCTACTTAAATTTCACCACTACGACCTCCTGCTAAACACGAAAATAAACGTACTGCTATTAATACAAAATAGCTTTCCCTTTTTGAAAAGTTGTTATCAACATGTTGAATTATTTGCTTATCAAAACACTGAATAGCATGCCACATGCCTTCTGGGTGTAAAATAAATGTTAATCACAATAAATATAGTGGTACCCGATCTTTTTACTGTCTGATCTCACTCACACCATCTCTCTCGTGTCCTGGGTCTACAACAAACCTGGTGCTTGGATAGCTAGCAGGCTCTAGAAACTTGGGGGTGGGATAGATAGAACCTAACCAGCAGTTGGATGTGCCACGGAGGGTGGGGGCATCAAAGTCAATTCTGAAGGTTTAGCCCTGGTGACGAGGGTGGTGCCATGGCCAGAAATAGGAAAGCTGGAAAGTCTGATAAAAGATGATGGATTCAATATGGGACACATTTCCCTTGAGGTTTCTGGGGGTGATGTCCTGATGGATGTGTTTGTGAACCAGCTGAAAACATGGCCAGACCTATGAGATGGGCTTGCCTGGAGGGCCAGTACTGCCTGTCATGGGCCTATGGCATTCGAGGCAAAAGTGGGGAGATTCCCAGAGGGGAAGAGTTGGGCCAGAGGGGAAGAGTCTAGAACAGAGTCTAGGATACATCTGGGGTAAGGGTGAGGGAAGAGGAGTAGAATTGTGGGAAATTGTGGAAGGAATTCTGGAAAAAGTAGTAATAATACAAGATGTGAAATCACCATAGGGTGAAAAGTAGGGTCAAGGGGTGGGATAATTTTCTTTTCTTTTCTTTTCTTTTCTTTTCTTTTCTTTTCTTTTCTTTTCTTTTCTTTTCTTTTCTTTTCTTTCTTTTCTTTTCTTTTCTTTTCTTTTCTTTTCTTTTCTTTTCTTCCCTTCCCTTCCCTTCCCTTCCCTTCCCTTCCCTTCCCTTCTCTTCTCTTTTTTTCCCTTCCCTTCCCTTCCCTTTTTTTCTTTTCTTTCTTTTCTTTTCTTTCCTTTCCTTTCCTTTCCTTTCCTTTCCTTTCCTTTCCTTCCCTTCCCTTCCCTTCCCTTCCCTTTCCCTTTCCCTTTCCCTTTCCCTTTCCCTTTCCCTTTCCCTTTCCCTTTCCCTTTCTTTCCTTTCCTTTCCTTTCCTTTCCTTTCCTTTCCTTTCCTTTCCTTTCCTTCCTTTCCTTTCCTTTCCTTTCCTTTCCTTTCCTTTCCTTTCCTTTCTTTTCCTTTTCAAGTTTCATTATTTATTTTAAGAAAGAGGGAGAGAGAGTGCGGGAGTGTATGTATATGCACAAGCAGGAGAGGGGCAAAGAGAGCGGGAGACAGAGAATCCCAGACAGGCTCCGCACTGTCAGCACTGAGCCTGCTGTGGGGCTCCAACTCATGAACGACGAGATCATGACCTGAGCTGAAATCGAGAGTCGGACACTTAACCATCTGAGCCACTAGGAGCACCAGGGGTGGGATAGTTTTCTTTCAAAGGATGAGATGGTCTCATCCTTGTTGGCTCTAGAGTAGCAAAGAAGTGAGCTCAATCTCAGTACGTCGTTGTGGACCAGAGTGTCCCATGCGAAGTCAGAAAAGAAGGGAGAGCATTGTTAAGAATCCCAGAATCACACTTCGTTTGCCACGTAACTTATCTGTGGAGGAGAACGTCTCACTGGCCCCAACTCTTTTGGAGGAGACATTGTAACCCACTGTTCAGAAGGAAGTGGGGGCAAGGGGAAGAAGAAAAGGAAGATGGCAGCTCTCAGGGATGGCTGAGTGAGCAAGAAAGGCATTTTAAGACAAAAGACAGAGCAGGTGGAGTGGGACCAAGGGTGGAGGAGAGCAGAGAGGGAAGAGGGGTAGACGAAGAGCTGACATAGCAGTTCTAGAGGAAGCCGGGGTGTTTGAGCGGGGAGCACAATACTTGCTACATCTCTGGAAACTGATAGAGCAAATGCAATATTCCTTAGAAAGACGGCATGTAAGGGTGCAGCGAGACCACGTCTCAGGAAGGAAGAAGTGAACAGGTGCTTTCTTCAGTACTCACTACTCTTCTCAGGAGTACAGGAGGGAGAGGATTTTCCGAGAGGAGAGGCTGTCTGGAACCTAGGGTCGGGCTGAGAACAGCTCGCAAAGATGGCGGTAGGGTGTTTCGCGTGGATAAACTGGATATGGGATGCAGGGGTTAGAATAAGATAATGTGTGCCAAAGTGGTTTTGGGATTCCAACAATGCTTAGGATGCTGAGGGTAAAAAGCAGAGAAAGTAAGTTGGAGGGATTGTACGAGGAAGGCGACTTGCGGCCATCGTTATGTGTAACCAAGTAGTGACAGGGAGGAACTTGGAACTCAGCTGAAAGGCAGGGGGGATGGCATGTGAAAACCTTTTATTTCCCCGTGGCCCCATCACAGTGTCTTGCAATGGGGTTGATGGGGAGTCACAGGCTGTTGGTGTGATGGAACCTAGGGTCTGGCTCATTATGGCCGGCCAATTATCAAGGGTGCTGGCTTGAGTGCCGGGGTGGCCAGAGGCATCTGGGGTCACCACGGAGGCGGCAAGTGCAGTCAGTAGGAGTGAGGATAGTAGACTGAAAGGAGTAGAAGCTGTGAATGGAGGAACATTCCAGAATGTGAGATCGCGGAGATGGTACCATTTTCACTTGGAGAGCCGGTAGCCCCTGGTGAGGATGCAGACACTTCTAGGCCAACTGTGCTTCACCCCCACCTTGATTCCCTACTGCAAAATTTACATTTCTCTAAACGCATTTAGAGAAAGGTGTCTGGTGGTCCATCTGAGATACAACTGTTTGACCAGACCCTTTAGGCTGATCATTTACAACCTTGCACGCTGCCCACTGTTTCACCTTCTAGCCTGCCCCACATTAACTTTCAGTGCTCTTTCCATCAAATCACGCCTAGCCGTGTGTCACAGATGGGCACCGTTTGTTTTCTCAACCCTGGAAGTTGGAAGGTCAAGATTCAACATTGTGCACGAAGATTTCGGTGTGGAGGAGGTTCCAAAATGAAGACCAGGAATGACTAATTCCACAAGAGGGGGGCAGGAGGTGATGTGGAGGAAACAGCAAATGAGCCATGGTCCCTGTAGTGTCCCCCAAACGTTCATGGCTACCGGGCATCTCAGAATATAATCTTACCTAGAAATAAGGTCTTTGTAGATGTGATCAGTTTGACTCACACAAGATCAGGGTGGGCTCTAAATCTAATGACCGTATCTTCGGAAGAAGAGGAGAAGACACACAGAGACACAGGGAGGGGGGTCGTGGGAAGACAGGGACAGAGCCTGGGTGCTGCACCCACAATCCAAGGGGCGTCCACGATTGCCAGGAGCCACGAGAAGCAAGGAAATGTTCTTCCCTAGAGCCTTGGATGGGGGCGTGGCCCTGCAAACACTTCGATTTTGGACTTCGAGCCTCTAGAATTGTGAGACAATACATTTCTGTTGTTTTAAACCACCCTGTTTTCGAGAACTCGTTTCAGCAGCCCTAGGAAACCAACAGAGTCCTCAGACCCTGATGACTAAGGTTTTCACTGCCCAGCTGGGAAACTTCTCCCAGGAGGCCACGTTGCCCCTGGAGCCTGTCCCGATGTAACCAGCATGATTTAAAGCCTCGGGAAGCCTTGCCCCAGAAGGCTTCGTGCCCAGGTAAGTGTACTTCTTTGGCAGGCCCTTGTCATTACAACCTTCTGGCTTACATCTTTGTTCCTTTGAACTTCAAGCAATGGCCGCCCCAGGGCCGTTGTTTTGACTACACTGCTGGTTTCTAAACTCCCCACTGTGTGGTTTCCAGGTCAGACAGTCAGGCTTTGTTCTGTGAATCACTGCCCGGAGAGAGTCAATTAAATGTCGCTAGGCTGCCTTGCGGCCTGGCTTCAGTGGCTTAGCGAGAACAGGGGCATTTAGCGAGTTCCTGAGGAAAGCCAGACGTGAGGGGGGGGGGGAGACGGGGCGCTGACATGGGGCAGGGAACACAGATTAGGGAGCTCAAGACGGCGGTGACGGATGAAGGCACCGGGAACTCAGCTTCCTGGCTTGGGAAGCAGCTGTTGATTCCCGCCAGGCTATTTCAGGACCCGAAAGGGAAAGTGAGGGGCTTTGGGAAACCTCTTGGAAGAGGCCTCGCGTCAAAGGGAGAGGAGGCATGTGTGAGCCTCGCCATCCTTCTGCTTCAGGACTGGGAAAGAGTCACAGTGTGCGTCTGGTCGGTGATCTTTCTGGTGGGAGGTTTCCTTTGAAGTCTGACATCACTGAAAAACTTCTCATAAAACCAAAAAGGAAAAAAAAAAAAAAAAAAAAGAGGATCTCCTGCTGGCTAGGAGGGTACCAAAGAAAATGGAAATGAGAAACAGTTAAAGCTCTCTGCAGAAACAGGAATGGGCAGAAGCTGAAGTCAGTCGGGGAGAGAAAGGGAAAAGACAAGACAAGATTCCTCCACGGGCCTGTTGAGTGCTGCCTTTGTGGCAGGCTTGTTCCCCGGGGTGGGGGCAAGGGTCCTGTGTGAGACCAGGCATCCCAGACGGAGGAACGGGTCAGCTCCCACCCTGAGCGCACTGGGGTCCTGGGCAAGTCACAGAGACGCTCGGAACCTCGGTCTCTTCTTCCTAGGACGGGGGATTCCTGCCGGCCCTGCCTTCCCTCGCAGGATTGTGTAGGGCTCAGGGGAGACAGTGTGCGAAACCACTCTGTCACTTTCTAAGCATCCTGTAAGTATAGACGAAGAAGGATGGGCCCCCCGCTGCAGCTGGTTCCAGGATGCCTTCGATATCCTGTTTGCCCGAACCATGTCAGGCGCCGGCTAAGGATCTCCATAGAAGCCCCGCTCCAGGAGCCCAGGGGGGTTAGAACTGTCTCTTCTTTCCCTGCAATACATTCATGACACAGCCAGTAGGGAACAGGGATGGAGAGAGAGAGAGAGGGAGAGAGAGACTGGCGATGCTCCTTTTCCAGAGCATCATGAGGGCAGTCCCCTGCCCCACCATCTACCCAGGGGCCTCTCCTTTGGAGCATGAGCGGAGCCCAGATGGGCCAGCGTGGTGCAGACCCCGGGGAAGGGGATGCCCGAGGCCTGGCCACCCAGTCTTCAGCCCTGGCCCGTGCTTCTCTCTGAGCCACAGCATCACGGAGTACCTTCGAAGACTGTGCTCTGAGCCCCCACTTTTCTTCCTTCAGCTGCAAGGGCCTGTCCTTTCATCTCTCTCCACCAACATCTCCTAGATGCTTCCCCTGCCCACGCCCTAACTGTAAGGACCGGTAGTGGATGATTCAGCTTATTATGATTATTATTTGGGTGGCCTTCTCCTATGCCCTAATCTTATCCAAGATGCAATATCCTGCAAATGATGGTTAATAGTTGGCGGATTCTGACACACTAGCTAGTAGCGGGCAGGGCAGCTTTGAGCCCCTGGGAAGGAGACTAGAGATGTGTTTATCCAGGCTCCGGGGCTCCCAGGTCCTCAAAAGGGAGCGGTACAAACGGGTGTGGGTTCAAGTAAGTGGGGAGGTCTAGAACACTTGCCTTTGGCGCCTCAAGCTCTCCTTATACTGACCTTCATCACTCTACCTTATTTGGGGCAGCCTCTTGGTTTATACTAAAGTGTAAATGGCTAACAGTTTACCCTTCCCTGGGGGAGTCGCCTTCTCAGAGCTTACCTAAAGTTGAAGATGAAGTCCTGGGGCTGTCCTAGAGGTCAGTGGGGGGGGGGGGGCGGTAAAAAAACTTGTCTAGGATGAGGAATTTTCCAGGCTTCTGAAATCACCCCCTTGGGAAGCTGCCTGGTGTGGTGTGCCCCTCAGTTAAGGTAGTTTCTCTCATTCCAGGCTGCTTAGGACACTGATCCCTTTCTCTCTGGACCCTCCCTACTCAGCATAACTTGAAAGATACCAGATTCCCCTAAAACAGCTTCAGGGAAAAGTATGGAAGTCTGTGGGTTGCAGGCATGCCTGTTGCAGCAGAATTTAAATGTCTTTGTGCTGTAAAACTTGGAATGTCTACTATGGGTTCTTACTGTGCTCTTTGGCTTGCGATAGGCAGCGGGCAAAGGGAACGTCCGGGTTCACGTTCTAACGATGCTGCCTTCCCTTCTGGAGACCGCTGGCCACACCCTGGGGCCCTGCCTTGCCACATCTATAGAATGGGGAGACGTGGCCCTCTGGATATGCTTCCGGGCATCAAATTACCCTTTCTCTGCTTCAGTTCCCTCATCTGCCAGGGGTTCCTGCTCAGAGGGTGGCAGGAGGAGGAAAGGAAATGACATGCACAGAACACCCAGCTCAGGGGTGAAAGCACAGTAGATGAGTTCTTTTTTTTCTTTTCTTTTTTTTTTTTTTAATTACAGTTGCTAGGGTCATTTCCTGTTCTGAGCTTCTGTGACTCTAGATTTATTTTTCTGTCTATGGACTAACTTGTGCCTCTGAGGTTCTATCCCTTTGCTGTTTTGCTGACCAACTCCCTTCCTGAGAGGTTGCTCTTAATATCACTTTCATTCCGAGAGCCCTGACCATCTGGAGGGACCAGATGGGACAACATATCAAGGTGGAGCATCAGTGGCGCAGGGGACATAGGAAGGTCCTTTTCTTTCAACCAGAAACTCTACAATGAGTTTGCTTACGATGCAAGTGAGATCTAGACTCTACCAACTATGGAGGGCTTGCAGACAAGGTGACTCCTTCTAGAAGCTTCCCCAGGGAGGAGCAGGAATCTTCAGAATGGGAGAGCTGTGTGGGGGTGACAGTGGGTCACCTGCATGTCTAGGCTTGTTATCAAAGAGAATCAGGAGTGGGTGTTTGTTACGGTTGGGAGAAATCAGCAAATATGATAAGTCTAGTCATCAGGATAGATCAGAAGGATGGGTTTTAGTCAAAAGCTTTCAAGGTGGTGAGCCTCATTTTCTAGTGGCTATTGTATCATGACCAGGGTCACATGTGCACACAGACACATGTCCGGGATGCCTCAATTAATGGACATGACACTGGGACACAGGGAATGGATTTCTGTTGACATTTTCCCTAGAAAAGGACAGGAACTCAGCAACTTTGTCATGGGACGTATCGGCACGGCGTTGCATTTGGGATCAGAATGCCTCACGCAGCTCATGTGTTTGCTCCGAGGGCTGGACAATGCAAGAGAACGCTGGAGCATTCTGACCCACCAGGAGTTTAGGGAACTGTCGATGCCGCAGACTGAAAGAAGGTTGTGCCCCTTGGCCCCGAAGTCATGCTATTTCCTAAAGCCCAATGGCATGGTATTTGGAGGTGGGGCCTTTGGGAGGTGATTGGGTCCTGAAGGAGGAGCCCTCCGCAATGGTATTTGTGCCCCTATAAAAGAGACTCCAGAGAGCTCCCTTGCCTCTTCCACCGTGTGAGGCTACAATGAGAAGACAGCCAGCCATGAGCCAGGAAGAGGGTTCTCCCTAGACATTGACTTTGTCAGCATCTTGATCTTGGACTTCTCAGCTTCCAGAACTATGAGAAATAAATGTCTGGTGTTCATATGCTGTCCAGTCTATGATATTTCTGTTATAGCAGCCTGAATGGACTAAGACAGCTGGGGGCTAGACGTGACCTTGGAAGCCTCCGTGGGCTACAGGGCTGGTGAAGTCCAGCGTCCTGGCTCCTGGGATTCCACCTCACCTGCTTCTCTCCTTATATCCCAGCTGCACTCTTGCCTTGGGCTTTAGCCATCCCGACCAAGGGGGGCATTTTCTGAATATGCCAGCTCCCTTCCAGCCCCCAGGCTCCTGAACACGCCCTTGCCCCCACCGGCAGCTCCTTTTCCCTTCTCTTCCTTTGGCTACATTCTAGATAAAGGATAATCGTACCTGCCATCATCCCCTCAGACAAGTTGGGTGTCCCATCCTATGCTTCTTGGCTGGCACTCTGGGTCAGTTCTCTTGTCTGTCACCCCCCCGCAGGGTCCTCGATGACAGGGCTGTCCATTGACATCTGTGAAGCATCTATGAGTGCTTACTTGGCTGAGTTTATCTCCCCAGACTACATAGTTCACCAATACCAGTGCCTTTAGCCCAACCGGGCAGTGCTACTACGGTTCGTCGTTTGCAGATGAGGAAGCAGAGGCACAAAGAGGTTATATGACTTGCCTGAGGTCACACAAGTAATAAGTGGTGTGAATGGGGGGGAGCACCTCTGGTGTCCCGATGGCCTGAACTGGGTTGGTTAGCGTCTCCCAAAATTCATGCCCATGCAGAACCTCGGAGCATGACCTTCTCTAGATGGAGGGTCTTTGCAAGAGTAACGAGATACGACAGGGTCACGCTAGGTCTGTATCCAGCGGCCGGTCTCCTCGTGAGAAAACAGAGATAACGCAGAGGGGAGAAAGACAGCCACGCTCACGGGCAGAGAGACTGTGGTGACGGAGTCAGAAGCCAGGGAATGCCATTGTTGGCAACCAGCAGAAGTGAGGAAGAGGTAAGGAAGGATCCTCCCGTAAACCCTTCAGAGGTGGAGTGGCCCTACTTGGTTTCAGACTGCTGGCCCCCGGAACTGTGAGGGAAAACAATTTCTGTCGTGTTCAGCTGCCCAGTTGGCGGTCATTTGGTACGGCGGGGCCACAGGAAAGTAATAAACTACCTCGCAGGGAGCGAAGGGAGAGGTTCTCGGGGGGCTGTGGCATCCACACCCTCTCCCAGGAGCGGGGAGAGGGCCAGCGGGCCTGCTTCCCCTGGAAGTTCTGCCCAAGGATGGACGCGGTGGGAGATTCCCACACCGCTCGCATGCTGCACAGGCTTGCCGGTCCCCTCCAAGAGATGGGAGGGACATTTTGGGAGGGACACTGTGCTGGGCTTAAGATGGGAGCCTGGGGCACATTCCAGGCGGCTGGACCTCGGGGAGGCCCAAAGCAGCCCCCCAGCGCCTGTATTTTCCTTCTTAGCAGATGGGACCTAGACGCGAACAGGAGCCGGGCACTGTTCTGGGCACTGGGGGCGCTCTAGGCGACGAGGTTGACCGCAGTCTCTGTCTCCAGGAGATGAGGTTCTGGGGGACCAAGAGTCACCCAGAAAAGAAACAAGTGATGATTTCAGAAAGTGGTTAGGGATCCGAAGAAAAACCTCCTTCTCCAAAGATAAGCAGGTTTCACAAAACGCAACCGTATAAATAAAAACAAAACACCAAACCGAATGGCGATGCCCTTGGCCCGTGTCAAGGATCACACACAAATGTTGGCGTGTCGGGCCAGGCAGAGCTGAGATTCAGACGATCCGTGGCCGGCCGGGCTGGGCTTCAGAGGACGGCCTACCTTGTGGCCAGGCTGGCCGTCCAAGTCACTTTCTGCATGGTGGGGCCGGCAATGAAAAGGATGACTGGGCAGGCAGCCTGCCCGGACCTCAGCGGGAGGGAGAGCCGAGACTCCCCTGGGCCGGTTCCCCAGGCCGAGCTGGCAACAGGGCCCGCGGTTCCCCGAAAGGGCTGCTCTCCTGCCCCGCCAGGAAGAGAGTGTGTGGGGGGGTGCTTTGGGGAGCATCCGTGAGAGATCCCAAGCACTGGACATGCCTCTTGCCTGGCAGATGCCATCCCCCCCGAGGGTGCTTCTTAGGTGGCTGCTTTGAGAAAGACCCATGGAGCCAACTTCAGGAGCTTTCAAAACTTCCAGGAAGAGCAAGACGCACACTTTCCAAACCTAACACACAAGCCTTAGAAATATCACCCATAAGCATGGATACTTAAAAATTTTTTTTAAATGTTTATTTATTTTTGAGAGTGAGGGAGAGAGAGTGTGAGCAGGGCAGGGGCAGAGAGAGAGGGAGACACAGAATCCGAAGCAGGCTCCGGGCTCCGAGCTGTCAGCACAGAGCCCGACGCGGGGCTCGAACTCGCGAACGGCGAGATCATGACCTGAGCCGAAGTCAGACACTTAACTGACTGAGGCACCCAGGTGCCCCAAACATAGATACTTTTAAATGCACGCAAAGTGACTTAGCTATAGAATAAGATAATTTAAAATACAAAGCACTATCTTTTTTTTATTTTTTGAACAATTAAAAAATGTTTTACTGTTTATTTTTGAGAGAGAGGGAGACAGAGCATGAGCAGGGGAGGGGCAGAGAGAGAGAGAGAGAGAGAGAGAGACAGACAGACAGACAGACTCAGAAATCAGGTTCCAGGCTCCGAGCTATCAGCACAGAGCCGGATGCAGGGTTCAAACCCACAAACTGTGAGATCATGACCTGAGCCAAAGTCGGATGCTTAACCAACTAAGCCACCCAGGTGCCCCTAAAAGACAAGGCACAATTAATTATGGGTAATAGAAACCATTATTTTAGAATAGAACCATTTTGGAAAGAGAAGCACTTCTGGGGTCAGACAAAACTGTGCATCAGTAACTTTCCACTTGATGTGCCTTCTCTGGTCAAACACCCCCCACTCCGATCCAGGCAGAGTAGAAGGAGAAGATCTGTCCGCTTGCTTGTTGCTAGACACAGACAGTGACTGAGGAGTGTGGGGGGAAAGACCTGGAATAAATGCAGTGCTCTACCTTTTCCCACACCAATCACTGAGATTCCTCAGTAACTTCCCTCAAAGCTGATTTTTCTCATCTCCTTTGAATATCTCATGGCTTTGGTGGAAGTCATGTTCCCTCTGAAATGGCTGGTGACATGTGGACAGTCTCAAGAGCCCCTTCAGCACCAGGAGACCCTCCTGTCCCCTTCATGAGTGGAGAAGGGCAAAATGAAGGCTGTGATTGTAGGACACATGGGAAGTTGTCATTGCGACAATCATCCGATCATTTAACGGTTCCAGAGCAACCAGGAGGAGCTAGCTTTCTTCACCATTGCCGTTTAATTTTTTTTTTTTGAAAAAAAAAAAAAAATTAGAAATGATCTTTGAAGGGATGCCTGGGTGGCTCAGGTGGTAGAACATCTGACTCTTGATCTCGGGGTGGTGAATTCGAGCCCCACAGTGGGTGTAGAGATTGCTTAAGTAAATAAAACTTAAACGAATAATAACACCAACTAAACTCCAGTTAAAAACAATAACCGAGGGATGTCTGGGTGGCTCAGTCGGTTGAGCATCTGACTCTTGATTTCAGCTCAGGTCATGATCCTAGGATCATGGGATTGAGCCCCACGTCGGGTTCCTTGCTGAGCGTGAGATTCTCTCTCTCTCTCTCTCCCTCTGCCCCTCCCCCTCCTCTCTCTCTGTCACTCCTCCTCCTCCTCTCTCTAAAATAATAAAAAAAAAAGATAATAATCTTTGAAGAAATGTCATCAACTTGGAGGAAGGATAAGACATTTACTCGAGCTGTAAACTATTTAAATGAAACGACGAATCGTCTTTTTCCATTGGTGAGGACACAACGCAGGGTTTTGTATTCTAAGCTTTTGTATACGTATATTGACATTTTTATGCTTGTGGATAAATTAGCCAATGGATGTAGGTTGCCCTAAAAACAAAACCAGTCCTGGCGTTTTTTTGTTTTGTTTTGTTTTGTTTTTGGTATTGATAGGAGATCCCGGGCGTTCATTAACTTATTGCCGCAGACATTTCACGGCATATGTAAGTCATGTCACATGCTGGCCACCTCAAACCAAAACAGCCCTGTACGTCAGCCATATCTCAATAAAACCAGAAAAAAAAAAAAAAAAAAAAAAGAATGGAAGAAAAAACAACCACAGCAAAAAAAAAATGGCATGAACTTCCAGCCTCCATACTGACCGGGGAGCCTCTGTCCTCTCACCCTCAGACACCTCAGCCACATTCTGGGGCGGTTAATTTGGTTTCCTGACTGGAATTGCGACACCCTTGCCACAGAGTGTCTTCGAGCTCCAGACAAGCCCGTGAACAGGGTGTCAGGAAGTCCGGGAAAGCATGAGTCAGCTCAGCACTGGCACCCGTGGCCCCCCTGGGCCTCAAAAGGAAACTTGACCAGTAGCCGAAGTCAACAAGGGGCACAGAGCAAGCCGTCCCATGCTCGGAAGGTGGTCTGGGGGAGGCGGGGGGCCAGGGGCTGGCTGGTGGGCACGGCCAGGGAGCCCTGGCCGGCGTGTCCCCACGGGCCCTGCACACCAAGCTCCACCCTTCCCAGCAAGAGACTTTCCAGCCTTTTCGGCCCTGACCACAAAGGGTGGAATTTAATGGCCTGAGAACTCATTTCGCGTTGGTTTTGGTAAACTCAAAATGACAGAATGAGTAATGCGTTAAAATCATCTTTTTCCCAATCGAAAAATATGTATTACAATTCTGTCTGCGACTTAACTTCTTAGCAATAAAGATTGTAACCTTCTGGGAGATAATTCGAGATCTGACCGTACCAGTGCTAGACTCTGGGCGTTGTCCTGTGTGGCCACGGGACACGGTTCGTAGCAAAGGCCGTTTAGGAAGTAATGTTCTCTTAGTTTCCTTCTCATCTCTTCCTGCCTCTCGGGATACACATACGTGTAGGTACGTCTTTCCGTACTTGGTTTCCTCTCTCCCTCATTCCCACCTTTCAGAACCCCCTGCTGCACCCTCAGTGCAGACGTGCTTTTCAGAATTTTGAACACTGAGAATTCCTGGAAGCTGCAGGTCTGTTTTCCCACACCTGGACCTTGAACCTGATAGGTCCGCAGCCCGCGCCTAAGCGTGTAGGGCAACGGAACCCCAGACGAGGTAGGGCCGTGCGGCTGTGGACTTGGGCTCCCCACCCAGGAGACGGAAATTCTCCCCAAAGCACTACTCAGAGCACCCCCAGGGGCCCGCCTGACTTAGCCGGGCTCCACATTCACTCCCACTTCTCAGCACAGTTGGGGTGGGGGAAGGGCCCAGATGTGACCCTCTGCCTAGGAGGAGGGTGGGGGGAATTCATCTGTGGGGAAGTGAGAAAGGCCCACGATCCGATGCAGGAGAGGAAAAAGAAGAAGCGAGACCGGGAGAGGTCTCCCTGTAAGTGGGGCTGCAGCCAGAGGCTGGGGGGACCCGCTGAAGAAGGGAAGGTTAGAGAGATGCTTTCCTCTAGTTCCTGCCTCTGGTCCGTGACCCCTCTTCCTCCAACCTGGAGACCGGTTCTATGGGGTCAGCCCAACACACACACTGGAGGTTCTGCACGCGGCTGGGAAGGGGAAGACGAAAACTACAGCCTAAAAGCAGAGTTTCTGAAACAGCGTCGATACTTCTTAAATAGCACCTAGCTCGAGAGAAAACACCACACTCCTCCTCTCTGTGCCTTCTCCCCGCTTTACTTCATAACCCATCTCCTCGCTACTAAAATCTGTAAGCGGAAAAACTTAGTATCGTCAAGATCTTCCTTATAGAAAGCATGCTGTAAATTATCTAGAAACTTGGGCATTTCTGCAGGGCTACTCTCCCCTGAGCTTGGAGCTTTTCTTTACACTGTGAGGCCAGGAGGCTAAAAACAAAGCAAACCAAAGCAAAGAAAAACCACCCCAACACCAAAACCAAAACCAAAACCAAACAAAACAAAAAACAAACAACAAACCCCCTCCAAACTAAAACAACAACAAAAAATAAGATTTTTAGATCTTGAACAGTAGGACGAAGACACTATCAAAACATTTTGCGAAATTTAGAAATTTTTTCCATATTTTCCACAGGGTTAACCTTTGAGATGAAAATCGACTTTGGAACTTTTGATGCTTTTTTTTTTTTTTTTTTTTTTTCCAAATAAGAATTTCCTTAACCAAACTGAAGAAATTTACTTGGGAGAAGAAAATGACTAACTTGTAGTTTCCACAATGAGAAACACATTCCCATGGCTGTTGGCCACTTTCTGTCACTGTGTGATAGGCTTAAATTGCCTTCATTTATAAAGAGTTAAAAATATGAATGAAATGTTTAAATTTGTTCAAAGAACATCACGGTTTCAACATCCTCCCCCAGAAAGAGAGCAAAGATGTTAGATGGCAACTGACATAATGATCACTTCTGAGTAGCAACCTGAAGCTTGACTGCTTGTATTTAATTTCAAACCAAGTGCCGCAATTTCGAAAGAAAGAAAGAAGGAAAGAAAGAAGGAAAGAAGGAAATAGCCAGCCTCTATTGCTGCAGCCAGATAGGGCCGCGTAATGGCCGTGAGCCTGTCTCTTCCTGCAGCGTTTCTGGCCTTGAGTCCACAGAGCCCCCGCCAACATCAAAGGAAGCTGTAGGAGATGGTGTGCGGAACACCAGATAGCCCGAGGAAGGGGGGACCCTTCCTTTGCCAAAAAGGAGTTGCTAAAATTAGACGGTGAGGTTGTCTCAGCACTGGAGGGGATCTTGCTGACCGCCTGCCTCCATCGATGATGGAGCCTTCGCTGCTTTTGAGACCTTCAAGAGGCAGGGCTTGTGCAATCGGCAGGGGTGTCTTTCTGCTTCGAGATCCTTCCCTCCCCTCTCTCCTTGAGTGCCTGCTGCCGATATTTAAATCAATTTCCTCTTGCTTTGGGGCTCAGTGCAGATGGGGAGCAGCCGGGCGCTGCTCTGTTCCTCCGGGCTTTCTAAGATGGTTTTTATAATCCGAGACCAGCATTTTTCCTCCCCGTTCATCCGGGATGCTGTCATACGGCCTTCATTTTGTCCTTCTCTGTGCATTTGGGATGCGTGGGGGATGTGGGTTCTTGGAGGAGGGGTGGAAGGTCAGGGCCGGCCTCACCCTTGGGCTGAGCGTGTGGTCACCTGCGAGGCTCCCCCCCCTTTACCTCCCTCTCCACCTGCCTTGCCCCGGTGAACGGCATTTGAATACCTGCCGCTCGAGATTTACGCTTTGGGGTGAGCATTGTCCTCCTTCCATGTTTCTCTTTCAAACCCGGAGTCCCTCAGGAAGGGGTTAAGTCCCTTAAAATTAATATCTTTGCTGCCCTGATTTCCTCTCCAGAAATATGTAGGGAAGCGAGACAGGCTGGAAGAGGGGACGGAGAGGAGAAGCAAGGGGTTTAGGAAAGGAGACCTGAGTGAGGCCGCAGAGATCAGCCCCCTTTCCCGGAGACGGTCCCCTGCGGCTTCCTCAGGAGGACCACACGATGTCCAGAGACGACTGCGTGACTTTCAGAGATAACAGGGACAGTTCCTGTGACATCCGCTCCCCTCCCCCGGCAACATCTGTCCCTCTCCTCAGAGGATCTCTCTATGGCTCTGGGCGCTGGGAGCCGCAGCTTTGCAGGGCGAGGAAGGAGCCAGAACCCCAGGAGCCTGGTCCTCATTTTGTCTGCTTCTTTTTTCTCGAGACCAAAACAAACCACAAAGCCCCTCGCCCCACTGAATATCCACCCACGGAGTACAGTCGAGAAATCTGTGTTCCAAAGCAAAACCCTTCTCTTTGAAGGATCCAGCCTTTCAACGGCCCCACCAACGGGAGGGTTAATAGACCTGACCTGAGGCAGGCATATGGCAGGAAGTAGGTCTCTTATGAGGTTGAGTGGGTGACTTGTGGTGGCTGTCAGGCACTGGGGGCCTTGAATTCAGGCCTGTGGGTGAGCAGGGCACAAACAGCTGGGCAGAGTGGCCCTTAATCTCCTGCCAGCTGGACCCAGAGACGGGGCTCGGAGGCTCGAGTGCCCGGGCTGTTCTTGGCAGACGCTCCAGAAATGACTCTGGTGGCAACGAGAGCCTGTGGCTTCAGGCCTGCCCCAGAATAACACACTGTCAGCATATGTTAACAGGCTGCCTTTTCCCCAGAGATCACAAAATGCATTCCATTTAGTGTCTGTTTTGCAAGTGTTACTATCTGTGTTTTATGGGCAACGAGACCAAAAGACAGCAAGGCCTTTGAGCTCTGCCGGGTGAGTGTGAGTGGTTACGGGCTGTCCTGGGAGGCCCGTGCTTCCTGACTCTCAGGCTAGAGCACAACAGCTTTCCCCCGACCTCTCCAAACTCCTTCCAGAATGATCTTTCTGGCTTGCAGCTCTCAGTGTGTTCTGAACTCCCTGGAAGAGAGAGCTGTATTTAACGCACACACACACAATCTAGTGTTCAACATGTGAGGACATAGATGAAAGGGGACGGCCGCTTCAGTGCTGGGTTCTGTGACCACACATGGTGAGGCCTTCCCCCTTACGTTAAGCGTGAGACTGTGCAGATCCTGCTTTCTTCTTTTCACAATGTGGCCGTCGTCCCATTAGACTGAACAGAACGGGGTACCTGCTGGTCTGACGCTAAGTGAAGCTTTCCGAGTTAGTTCAGCTCGCTCTCCCCAGGAGGAACTTCATCTCCACTGGACAGAGCGAGAACATTTTCTCCCCGGAGGTGTCGGAGCCACGCTTGCAATATCTGACGCTAAAAACAAATGGTTCTTGTTTTTAACCAGTATTTTTTTAGGCTGTTTATTTTTGAGAGAGAGAAGACGGAGAGCGGGTGGGGCGGAGAGAGAGATGGCTCGAGAGAGATCCCGAGCAGGCTCCGAGCTCAGCAGGGCCTGACTCGGGGCTCCATCCACAACCAAGAGAGCACGATCGGAACCGAAGTCAAGAATTGGATGCTTAACCAACTGAGCCACCCAAGGGCCCCCCGAAGTGAGTCTTTAATTGTAATCCCAGTGAGGGCAAATGATTTTCATGGCTAGAATTAGCAGCGCAAGACCTGGAAACATCACCACATGCGAGACTGAAAGATATCTAAGGGAACCTTTTCTAGGATAGACACTCAAGCAGTTCCCAGAAAAGGAAACTCAAGTCTATACCGATTTTTTTTTTTTTTTCAAATCTCAGGGAGACGGTTCCACGGTTCGTCACTGGGAACTAGTGTTGAACAGACAATCAGCAAACATTTATCACACACCTACTATGTGTAAGGTTCGGTGAGGGCACGAGGACGGTTATTTAACGCCCGGCCCCCAAGTTGACCGTGTTGACGGCCTGCCCCGAGTTGGTTCTCAATCTTTGCACTCGTACACGCGGCAACAACTACTCTCAATATTTGGAAATCCTATGTTATCTCTCTCAAGTCTCTCTCATGTCTTTGCTTCCTAACTTGAGGGGAGCTGCTGTTGGATTCTCTCTCTCGATGGCAGTCCCGCGCATACACACAGGGGACAGTTAGTTGCCAGGTCGCTGCTGAGCTACTTCTTCCAAGTGCTGGGATGAGCCGAGGATAAGCAAAAAGTAGCCCCTAAATGCATCCAAGTCCAAACTCGTGGTCTTGCCCCTCCTCAGATACGTCCCCGCCCACCATACTCTTCCCTGCCTCTATGGAGACTGCAGTTTTCAGATGGCTTGTGCTACAGAACACTCGATTCTTCCACACTTCTTTTATTTTGCACCATCCAGACCGTCATCCAACAATGCTGGTTTCAGCCACTTTTATTGTCCCTGCCAGGCACCCTTATTTCTTACTTCCATTTGCAATAGTTTCTTATTTGTTTTTTTTTTTTTTGAAGCCTTTAAAAAAATTTTTTTAATGTTTATTTTATTTTTGAAAGAGACAGAGACAGAATGTGAGTGGGTTAGGGGTAGAGAGAGAGAGAGAGATACAGAATCCAAAGCAGGCTCCACCCAGGCTCCGAGCTGTCGGCACAGAGCCGGACATGGGGCTCGAACCCACGAACTGTGAGATCACGACCTGAGCCGAAGTCGGATGCTCAACCGACTGAGCCACCCTGGCTCCCCGATTGGTTTTAAGCTTTTAAAAAGAGCTTTATTAAGATATAAAGCACGTACTACATTTCACCTATTTACAGTGTAAAAATCAGGGCGCCTGGTGGCTCAGTCGGTTAAGCATCTGACTCGGTTCCAGCTCAGGTCATGATCTCAGAGTTTGTGAGTTTGAGCCCCTCATTGGGCTCTGCACTGATCTTGTGGAGCCTGTTTGGGATTCTCTCTCCCTGTGTCTCTCTCTGCCCCTCCCCTGCTCACACACACTCTCAAAACAAATAAATAAACTTCAAAAACTAAAGTGTAAAAGTCAGTGTATTTAAAAACTACATTATTAATTTTTTGAGTTGTAAAATTTCTATACAATGTAAAATTTCTCATTTTTCACATTTTTCAGCATACAATTCAGTGGGACTAATTATATTCACAATTGTTGTGAATTTATTACTGCCACCTACTACTAAAACTGTTTTACTACTCCAAACAAACAGTAAACTAGCGATAGGAGGGAGCTTCTTCAACATAATACAGGCCATCTATGAAAAACCCACAACTAATATACTCAATGCTGAAAACCTGAAAGCTTTTCTCCTAAGGTTAAGAACAAGAAAGACAAGGAAGCCCACTTTTGCCACTGCTCCGTAACACAGCACAGGAAGCTCTGGCCAGAGCGGTTAGGCACGGGAAAGAAATAAAAAGCAGCCAAACTAGTGAGGAAGATGTACAATTCTGTTCACAGACGACATGCTCTTCTGTGTAGACACCCTGAAGTCCACAGAAACCCCGCGAAATCTAATAAACGGATTCAGCCAAGTTGCAGGATAAAGACCAACACACAAAAATCAGTTGTATCTCTACACCCTTACAATGACCCATCCAAAAAGGAAATTAAAAATCAATCCATTTACAATCGTATCGAAAAGCACGAAATACTTGGGGCGCCTGGGTGGCTCAGTCGGTTACGCGTCCGACTCTGGCTCAGGTCGTGATCTCACAGCTCGTGAGTTTGAGCTCCCCGTCAGGCTCTGTGCCGACAGCTCAGAGCCTGGAGCCTGCTTCGAATTCTGGGTCTCCCTCTCTTTCTCTACCCCTCCTCCACTCATGCTCTGTCTCTCTCTGTCTCAAAAATAAATAGACATTAAAAAAATTTTTTTTAAAAGAACAAAATACTTAGGGATAGATTTAACCAAGGAGGCAAAAGACTTGTACACTGAAAACTACAAAATATCACTCAAGGAAATTAAAGAGGCCTAGAATGAATGGAAGGACAGGTCACGTGCACGGATTGGAAGGTTTACTATCACGAAGATGACGGTGTCACCCAGAGCAATCCATGTAAGTCGAAGTTCCCTCTTCGAACATAAAGTTCATGAGTTGAGGAATTTTTCACTGCTCCCTGATACATGCCCAGCACTGAGAACATACCAGGCACAGAGTAGGCATTCGAGACAGATATTTACCGAGTCCAAGGACGAATGTAAGACATATAAGCAAAATGAATACATTTGGTCTATTGGTTTTGTAAGGAAGCAAGACCAACAGGGATCAACTCCTGGGACCGTTGCCTCTTGCTTTCCTTAACAAAACTCCATCTTACGGTGAAAAACAGTGGTGCGGGAGCAGTGCAGCTCCCTCGCACACTCAGAGAAGTGGCCGGTTCACATGTTTCTTCCTAGTTGAAAATCATGTTCGCTTGGGCTGGTTTCAAATCATCAACTGTCTTTCCAACATACCACTCCCCGAATTCCAGTATCTTTGAAATCTCTTCCCGGCCTGAAAAAGCCATCAGGATGTCTTAATCCATCCTGATCTTCAATGGCAGAGGACCCGAGTTCGTGGAGATGCAGTTATGGCTACCAGCAGGATGCCAAGCACTTGGCTTTGGCTGGGCGAGAGCAAATCTCGACACCCAGGGAACAAGCAGCACAGCTGGTAGGAAAATAACGGGTATGTATGCAAGTGAGCGAAGGGGACGGACCGTAACGGGAGACTCCCACAAGTGGGAAACTTAGTACGTGTAGACATAACGACATGCCAAACAAATTTACAATTTCACATGCTTAACTTGTGATTTTCACTCTGATGATGATGAGTGAACAAGAAGGAGAAAAGCTGTCTGTTCACAGATGACTCATCTATGTCTTATTTTAAATGGATCTTGGGAGTGTTTCCCCAAATTACATCACTGAGCTCCTGAATCCATGAAATCTCCAGATGAACAGCACAAAGCCACACTTCATCCGGAGG
This sequence comes from Panthera pardus, assembly GCF_024362965.1. Lineage (NCBI taxonomy): Eukaryota > Metazoa > Chordata > Mammalia > Carnivora > Felidae > Panthera > Panthera pardus. The sequence goes on along the minus strand of NW_026526721.1, from coordinate 10,310,008 downwards.
GTGCAACGTCGTGATAGCCCCTCACCCAGCCTCGACTCCTGCATTTCTACCCTCAGGGGACAGCTACTGCCCTTAGGAAGAGGGACCCACTGCCTCCCTGAGATCAGAAAGGCGCACTTCCTGCCCAGAGACTGACCGGGCTGATGCCCCCAAGTGAGTCCCATCATCCCACTCATTGAAACAGTACCTTTAAAATATCCATGGGGCAAAATCAATGAAAACCAAACACATATGTTTCAGCATTTTTCTTTCAAATACATCATTTTGGTAGAGTATAGATATATACTTTCCAACTTCCTATTTATCTATCTATTCATCGTATTTTCACGATAAGCCATACGTAGATACTCATTAATCCCACCCACATAAGACGGCTTTAAAGTGGAAAACCTTTTTTCACTACCAATTGCTGTTGAGAAAATGAAGGGAGGAGTAAACTCTGGTAACTGCCTTCGGGAAATGGGACAGTCTAGAATCTGGCCATATAGGGGTAACACAGAGGCGGTTCATCCTGGCTGAGTCAGCCATGAGCCCTTGGATCAACTTGGGCCCAGGGACTCATTGGATGTCAGTCACGCTCATGAAGGTGGCACGCCACAGGTTGGCAGAGGGGCTTTGGTTGCATCAGAATTTTGTTGCATCAAATAATTCCAGAAAACAAGAGGCCCAGAAGCTCCAACTGGGACACGATTTTTGTATGGAATAACAAAAAGCTCAATTTCTCTGCTGTAGCAATTCCTGTCAGCATTTGAATTTCAGGTCTCAGCTTCCTGGCAAATCTCAAAGGGCCATGACTGAAGTCTGCTCCCCGCTCATGCTCCATAGAGAACAACATGGCGGTTTCAGGGCAAGGACGAGCGTGCATCGTGAATGAAGTCAGTAAAGCTCAGACTAGATCTCAGGAATGTTGGCCCTGTTTTGATCACCCCATCTATTGTAGAATTAATCATTTATTTTTCCCAAATGGACCTGGGAGCATTTGCAATGGGGCCTTATCTGATCCCGCCTCACTTCTAGTTCATCCTACTGTTTCTGGGTCTGCAGATTTCATCACGTGATGGGATCATCTTCGGGGGAAATGGAAGCATTACGTTTTTCATCTTACAAAGGAGGCTGCTCACAGGTCAGGCCCTCGTTTGTTACCTACTTCCTGGAGAGGTGACTGTCTCGTGATCCCAGGCCCGGCTCCAACTTGGGCTTCGACCAAAACCCAGCCCCCCCCCCGCCCCCCCCCCCCGCCCCCTCAAGAGCACATCTTGGACATGATGCCCGTGTTTTAAATTCATATCACTTTCCCATCACTGAGGGACTTTGATTTGGTCCTTTCTGAGACTCGATTGGGAAATTTATTTTCTGATTTGAACTTCCATGCCTCAGTATCTTAAGACCATCTCATTCCTGCTTTTCCCCACCGGTAGCATTGACCTCTAAACATGCCAGCACTGCTCAGTTAAAGAGAAATCACAGGTAGATTTTATTGACCTCTATACGGAGGTAGAAATCATATTGTCTGTTAGGGTAGGATTTCTTCCTTATGCCAACATGCTCTGTGCATGTGATAGAATGATGGGGAAATAGAGATAGAGATGAGAGAGACAGGGAGAGAGAGAGTGAAGGAGGGACAGAGGGACAGGGAAGAAGAGAAGGAGAGACAGGGAAAGAGAGACACAGAGAGAGATGGAGAGAGAGACACACACAGAGAAACAAAAACAGAGAAAGACAGACACACAATTCCCGCACCCCCACCCCCTGCCATGCACACATGGGGGGAAGGGAGACAGAGACAGAGACAGAGAAGCTGCATATTACTTTTTAAAGGAAGCCCCCTCCCCCACCTGAGCCTGTCTACAGTCCTATAAACACCATTAGGATCCCGTGTGACTCATTTTATATCCCAGGAAATAGTCTCTTCTGTCTTCCAAAGTACCACATTTTCAATTCCAGACTTGAGTCAAATTGGAGTAGACGCCCACCCCCGCCAATTATGTAATTAATTTATACTGAGAGACTCTATGTTATACATTCTCTATTTTTAGGCTTAGGAACTGACAGTTTTCCAAACACACATCCTACTTAAAAGACAGTCCTCATAATGCCAGCCTGGTCCTTGGCACCTGTTATCCCCTGAAAGGACACTTCCTGTTCTAGCTGCCCCTTCGCTTCCTTCTGGAAGCTCAGCCTCCAGAGGGTGGGACCCTAAAGTATACCACGAGCACTTGCCAAAGGGGCACCTTTCCTCACTGCTGTGGATGCTGCACACAGAAGAGCCGGGCGTTGGCTGGAGCCGGGACCTCCTGCCCACCTCATACCTCTTAAGCTTCCTTTGAGTTTCATGCTCATAGCTGGAGTGGAGGGGTGGTGCTCTGATGTGATTTTCCTGCTGTGCCGGCAGGATTGCTCCATGGCCTTGACATGTTTAGTTACTCCCTGTTCAACTGGAATGCGTGGCAGCCAGCACCCCCGCCCCCAGCTGGAATGCCTGGGATTGTATTTTACTGGCTCGGCCTCTTCACAGCTGGGAAGAGTCTCCCCAGGGGTCTCCGACGCTGAGTAAGTTTTTCACATCATCCTTGGCAGACTGACCCCGATCTGAAGTCATCCTCCAGGACAAGATCGACAAGGAGTCTCGTCAATTATAGCCACGAGTTCTTTAAATGTTGAGGAGCTAAACCATCACTTAGCGGACAGGTGCTATATTTCATAGTTGGGTGCATTGTGTGCGAGAGAGGGGAGACGCAGAGGAGATGGACACACACACACACACACACACACTAAAGACTGGAGATTTAAAACTTAAATGTTCTTGGGGTGCTTGGGCGGCTCAGTCGGTTAAGCATTCGACTTGGGCTCAGGTCACGATCTCACGGTTTGTGGGTGCGAGCCCTGCATCGGGCTCTGTGCTGATGGCTCAGAGCCTGGGGCCTGCTTTGGATTCCGTGTCTCCCTCTCTCTCTGCCCCTCCCTGATTCACACTCTATTTCTTTCTCTCAAAGACAAACAAACATTAAAAAAATTATAAAAATAAAATAAAAAAATTAAATGTCCTCAATGTTTTTACGGAAAAATCTGCTTTGCCTCCACAAAAGCCTCAAGTAGGCTAACTGAACTCAATAACCTTTCCAGGAAACACAACTAGAAAGATCTGCCCTCTGGTAAGCCACATCACTCTCTCTTGCAAGCCTTCCAAAGCATTCCATGCAACCACCCTTCCTCCAGCAAACATGGAACAAAATTATCCATATGGCTCAGCTCAGCTAAGACCTGGTAACTGCAGACAGCCAGACCTGGGTTTGAGTCCCTGTTCTGCTGGGCGACTTTGGCCAAGTTAGATACCCTTTCTGAGCCTCAGGAGGACAACAGTAATATCAGTGTCATGGGTGTCATATACGAAGGGCTCAGCCCTGCCCTGGGCAAATTCGTATTCAGGACACGTTAGTGACATTGTATTATTAACCTTTCCATGGAGCATAGAGATGGAACAGCGTCAGCAGGTCCTTTGATCCCAGGTCCCAGCCTGGTGCCTTACAAAGGCTGCGGGCGGGGCTTGTACGTGACCCATGGCCTTTCTCCACCAGACCGGAGGCACCGGCATGACAGAAGAGAGAAACAAGAGGCCTTCCAAAGGAACCTCGTGTCGGGGAGCACCGTCTGCCGGGACACTCTGGCTATGTCTTCATCCCTCCCACTCTAGGGAGTGCCCCAGGCAGGAGGACAAATGATATGTTCACTCTATGAGTTTCCCTCAGTAGCTTCCAGAGCTGCACCGGCCAATAGCGTAGCCACCAACAGAATGTGCCTACCGCGCCCTTGAAATGTGGCTGGCCTGAACTGAGATGTGCTCTAAGTGTAAAATATACACCAGACCCCAAAGAGTTATGAAAAAATATAAATGATCACATCAATAACTTTTGCACGGAATACATGCTGAAAGGATAACATTTGGCTACCGTGGCTTACTAAAAATATAAGTAAGCTTCACATTACTTGTTTCTTTTCACTTATTTGATTGTAACGCATCAGAAATTAAACGTGGGGGCTGGCGCCGTATTCTGTTAGACGGCCCCGTTGTTGACTTTGAGTCCTACGGACGGTGCACATGTAACTGTGCATTGGGCAACTGTGCATTGGGCAGAAGCTGTGGCCTGCCAGTGGATTGTCTCTCGGGCTTTAGAGGAAAAGGCCCTCCCCACAGAACCGCACTGTCATATCATTGGCTGATTGGGTCTCTACTCCTCAATCCTAGCCTTTGATCCCGAATTCCCTCCAGGCTGCAAACTTTCCTTTGTGCCGTGGTGGCTTGCCATCACATGGACGTCGAAAGGGACCCAGACTCAATGAGTCCAAACACCACCCCTCATTCTCAAAGCAACATCAGCGAGTTCTTAATACAACCCCGAACTGTGTTATGTCCCAGCTTAGAAAATGTTCTTGACCCTCTACATTTCCAAATTCTTTACCCTGGCATTCAAAACCCTGGAGAATCCAGCCCTCCTGTATGGAGCCAGCTTTATCCCCTGTGAATTTCACTGCCTCTCTCACCTCCCCTCTCCCCACCACCACCAGACCATGCTATTTAGCACGAACATGCCCAGTGCCTTTTTACCTCTGAGTCTTTAATTGGTATTGCCTCCTCCCCCACCCTATTTTCACTTTTTTATCTGCTTTGGGGGTTCTATGTAGCTCAGGAGTGCAGCTAAAAATCCACATTCTCTGGAAGTTTTTCCAGCCCTCTCCTAGCTGGCAGTGTTCCATCATCCAATATCCAAGAACATTTTGATCACGATACCGTGATAGCACGTTCCAGTTGGTTCCGTGTTAGCATCGTGCAGGTGAGCATTTCCCTTGCCACCTCGAAGGTGGACCTACTTCTTTAGCATTTGGTGGTTCCTTATTCATCTTCTGACCCTCCCTCCTCATAGCAACTAGCCCTAATTTCCAACAATCGTTTGGAAGGTGCTAATCCATGAGGGCAAGTTAAGTCGATGACAAATGCACTCTGGAAGGGTGGCTGTCTGGGCTTGTCACGGCTCTGCACTGGGAGAATTCTTTGGGGATTGATGAGGAGGAGTGAGACCAAGGTAGCATTTGGAAAGAAAAAGGAAACAATTAGGTTGTGTGCATCTTTGTAAGGAGACTCTCTAATCATGCCACGTCAAAATATTTGTTGAATGCGCATTTCGAGAAAAGTTTAATCTGAAGATCAAATTCAGTGGTGGTGAGCCCAAGATGTGCTTCAGACCTGGCTTGTTCTACCATTTATCCCCTCTTTCCCTTCATTATAGATGTGACAGATGCCGAGAGCTGGACTCAGCTCGTCTAACCACGCTGATTACGGAACGATCATTACAGCCATGAATAAGGAAGGCTTCTGGAGAAAGATAAAATTACACTTTTATTAGGACATCAAACAGGACCTTGCATGAAAAGAGCTACTGATCCAAAGGGAAGGAAAATGAAGGGGGAAAGGACCTTGAGGCCCCTAACTGTAATGGAGAGGCTGACGCTGGGCTTTCAGGAGAGCTGGTCGTGTGTGTGTTGAATTACAGGCAATTATCGGTGGTCTCCCTGTTGGCCCTGAAGAATTTAGAACCACGTCAAAGAGAAACATGATCTATCAGAAGGGAAGTTCTGTTGCATCTTTTAACCCTGTGTCGACTCTGAAGCTCTCCGTGATGCGTTTTACCGTTGAGATCTTACAAATAGTTGTTGGTAAGGGTCCTGTGAGGATAACTTTCTCTCTCAGGTCACATGCTTTGATGGGGCCAAACGGGGGCTGTGAAAATACTGAGGGATGTTTAAGACTGAAATAAATTGCGTCAACGTCTTCTCTGCCACCGAGCGGTCTATCCATAAGGAAGGAAGCAACATTTGTGCACAAACCACTGCGCGTTGTTCACCAAGACGATCTGGAGGTGCAAGACCATGAAGCGTGGTCTGATTCTTCAAAGGCAAAAGTGACACTATGGTCAACACGATTTTAGTGTTCATCATACTTCGTTATATTTCTGGGATGTGGCGCGTTTCCACAGGAGCATACCGGACACCGGAACACTCACCACAGAAAAAGAAGGGAGACGGAGACAGTTCAAATGCTCCATTGGGCCAGGCCAGCTGGAGAGCCGTGGACATTCCTGCATTTAATGCAGCATGCCCTGGGCTGATGAGAGCTGGCTCTGCTCATGCTGGTCCCCAGCCCGCATCCATAGCAGGGACGCACGATGCTTGTGGCTCAAATGAGATAAAGGTTACTGAGTGGAAAAAAAAAAAAAATGGAAGTCCAAACACTTCAAGGATGAATCTTTTTGGGTTCTTGTATTCCAGGCTGGATTAAAAGAGCTGACGCTAACTAAATGTGGAACGGAGCCAAATAGCTTAACATGTCCGTGGTTCGTCTCCTCACGTGCAAAACGTGAACGAAGTTTAAAGTTCTATCAGTTTATGTTGCAGCGATGTTAGACAACCCATATCTCTGCACCAATACTCTAGACGAGCGACTCTTCCGCACGGAATTGCATAAAAGGGATGATGTCAAGAATGAGGTCCTACGTTAGAATTCTTCAGGGAAAGCATTTCAGTCTGTGATATACTTTTTGGTGGTATTAAGTTGGATTGTGTTTCATCTCTGGTTTCCAAGCATACGAGAACCATATCGCACGTTTGGAGATTTCAAGCTTTCTTCCCCTGATTATTTCAATAGCAAGGCATTATCACCCCATGCACGTCAGGAAAAGTTGCAAGAAATACCCAATACCCTAGATTGGGGGTACTGGTAACCACCGTTAGAAATTTAATCTGTTCATTAATCTCCTTTTCATTATCCTTTCCATCTTTATGTTTACATAAGCAGAGTCCCAAAGCACCAACAACTCACGTACTTAGTACGTTCGTACCATACAGATCACATAAACAGCCTGTGTTTATGAGAATGTCTTTATTTGGTGGTGTCCTGGATTTCTTTCTATTCCCAGCTTCTGGAACACTTCTCGGTAGAGAATGATGGCCAATGAGTTTGTTAAATGAATCAACGGGTGGAGGAATGGTGGACATACTTCACCTTCTCAGACCTCCTCCCGTCCCCGGCAACTTTTCTGCTGAGAATCCTTCTCCGCCCCCAGGTCCGAGTCACTGAGACAGCCACCAGTGACTCATGAGTTGTCACTTGTGATAAAATCGATGTCTGGACTAGACATCGCTTCTCACGGGCGAAGAATATGTTCGTGTATTGGGATAGGCAGATGTCTCGATGGGTAGAAGTGGAAAAGAAGAGCCTCAAACAACTTGGCATTGGTCAAAGGAAGCGGGGGAATATAGGTGATGTAACTACACTAACCAAAAATGCTAGATGGTGTTTTAGTGCCCTTGATAGTCACCGCCTGGGGGAAAATCCTCTGCTGCTTATTGAAGGGAAGTCTCTCCCGTACAAGCGTCATCATTTCAATAGTGAATGGAATGGAAGCAGAGGAGCATTTATTACCATGAAAGAGAAAATAATTCTCGCCGACACCCTTGCCATTTGGTTGTAAGGTACGGTGAAATTTTGGGCACCCTCTCGACCCCAACTAGTTTCTTTCCTTGGCTTTTATGTGGGCAAGGTGGTTGTAATTTCTCTGTTCAAATAAAGTCTGTCGAAAGCCACAAAAGGAGATCTGGACCCTAAAGCTTAACGGATTCTGGAAAGCAGCTGGCTTGTAACATGAGTCATTCCAGTCAAGCTTTCTCTTTTGTATGTTTTCATCTGGCCTAAAGAGTGGGTTATTGGATGTCTTCTGACAGGTGCTATGGGATTAAGGAGGTAGCTGGTCAGAAACAAACTTTGAATTAGGGTTTTTAAAAAATAGTTTACTAAAGTAAATATGATCGTTAGCTTAATCCCCATATCCAACAGAAGGTTCACATTTAATAGCGAGGTTAAAAAAAATTGGTTGGCATGTCCATGGACAGGTCTCTGTGCTTTTGCTCTGAGATTTATATTTTAGCGTTAATGATGAAATTTCCAGTACACTCCCATTTATCAGGATATAAGCATTCCGAAAGCTCAAACATCGACATTAGTTTTCCTTTTTTTGCAATTATGAGAGAAAACCGAGTGGAATATTAATAAACTTACAATGCGAAATGAATTTCTTTTAAAGTTACCTTTACAAGGTATTACAAGGTCTGTGGAGATTCAGAACAGACTCCAATACCTGTAATTTTGGGTCACGATAAAAACAATTTTCGCATGGTAATTCTCAGGTATTTATTTTTTTAGAGAGAGAGCGCACGCGAGCAGTGGAGAGGGGCAGAGAGAGAGAGACAGACACACACACACACACACACACACACACACAGAATCCCAAGTGGCTCCACACTCAGCACAGAGCCCGATGCGGGGCTCAATCCCCTGACCCTGGTGTCATGACCTGAGCTGAAATCACGAGTCGAATGCTCTACTGACTGAGCCACCCAGGCGCACCAACTTTCACGTATTTCTGAGGATGCTTCAGGTTTCCGAATCATTCAAGAAAGAGGAACTTAAATGGCAGATACTTTCAATGACGTCAACTCTCTCTCTTCATACACCTCGTACTCAAATTAAGAAGAGCGGGTAATCCATGTTGCATATATATGGCATATACTACTCGTACATGTCATTACCATCATCACAGCACCTAAGTTATCAAAGGGAAAGAGCCCATAAGGAGAATTTGGGAACGAAATGACACGCACTTGCTGTTAAGGACAGACTAAAGAAGGGGCAAAAGAAAATAACTTTTTGTATCCGGGAATTATAAGACCCCAGATTTCAGGTCTAAAGGTCTAAATTCTAAATTCTAAAGGAAGCATCAGCTTCCCCTCACGTAAAGTAAGCATGACCTTGGACCCTAGTAATAATGCCTGCTCTCTCTCACAGGATGGCAAGGAATAAAGGAGGTAGTTTTTGTGAAAACCCTTTGCAAACTCCAAAGTAGAATATAAATCAGAGGTCAGTAGACTTTTTCTGTAAAGAGCAGACAATGAACGTTTTAGGTTTTGTGGGTAGATCTCTAGCAAAACCGCTCAACTCTGCCATTGCAGCAAGAAGGACGTTATAGACAATGTATAAATACATGGGCATGACTGTTTCAATAGAATTTTATTTACAAAATCAGGTGGCAGGCCAGAATTGGTCCGTGGGCTATAATTTGCCGACCCCTAACGTAAAGAATAGTTTTTGTCCTGACGGCACAATAGAAACGTCCACGGTAGAGCATGTTTGCAAATATATCATCCCAGCGCCTGTTAACGCATACATCTACATCATTAATCTGCATTAAAAACAATCTGCCTTTTTTCAAGCCACTGGGGCTTGTCAGTAAATGAAATTGTGTTGGAACTCTACAGGTAGAGCTGAATTTTCACACTTGCATTGCAGATGAGAGAGCCGGGCTAAGGCAACACATTTGAGATTTGGCACTCGCTTGTCACAAAGTCTTACCTAGATAAGACTAATACATTGGCACCTTTAAATATGCATATGAACCTAGTTTCTAACTGGATATCAACTGCTTTGTTCGTTCTCTACTTTTTCATAGATCCACAAACGGTAGAGAATGGGAACCACAATAAAAGGCCAACTCTGAGAAGCTAAAATGAGAGGAGAAGGCTATCAGATGTGAGTGTGTTAAAGACATTCTCCCTCAACTTGGAGATAGGTTCTAATCAAAAAAGATAAAACAGAGCGAAGCTAGTGTCCAGGGATGGTGAGGATTGGGGGAAAACAGCCCCTTTTGGGCACAGGGGGTTGACGTGTAAATTGGTGTAGCTGTTCTGGAGGACAGAGTGCCAGTGTCAAAACTCTTAAAAACGTAGCCTCTGAACCAACATTTCCATTTCCAGGAATTTATCCCAAGGAAATAATCAGAAATGCACCCTGAGATTATGTTCATAGATGTTCACTGCAGCAGTGGTCAGGACAGTGGAACAGTGGAAACAATCTCAATTGCCAAAGATTTGGGGTGCCTGGGTGGCTCAGTTGGTTGAGCATCCGACTCTTGATTTGGGCTCAGGTAATGATCTCAGGATCATGGGATCGAGCCCCACGTTGGACTCCAAGCCGAGCATGGAGCCTGCTTGGGATTCTCTCTTTTTCCCCTGCTTGGTCTCTCTCTTTCAAGATAAATAAGATAAACTTGAAAAAACTGCCAAAGATCTGAGACTGTTAAATAAGTAGCTGTGTTATATGAAAATCTATGCAAAGTGAAAACAACGTTTTAAAAGAATTTTTAATAGCATGGAAATGCCCACAGTATTTTTTAAGGGATAAAAGGTAGTTGATAAAGCAATACTTGAAATATGGTGTTGGAGCACCTGGGTGGCTCAGTTGGTTAAGCATCCAGCTGTTGACTTTGGCCTAGGTCATGATCTCACCGTTTGTGGGTTTGAGCCCCGTATCGGGCTCTGACAGTGCCTGCTTGGGATTCTCTCTCCCTCCCTCCCTCCCTCCTTCCCTCCTTCTCTCTCTCTCCCTCTTCCTCTCAAAATAAATAAACTTAAAATAAGTCAGTAAATAAGTAAATAAATAAATAAGATGTCAACTACAAATATATTTTAAAAATAGGGAAAAAAAGACACCAAAATGTTAACACAGGACGGAGATAATTCCTGAGATTATGAATGAGGCAAACTTCTTTATACTTTCTTGATTTTTTTTAAAACAAGTCTCCAATAAGCCTTTGAAGTAAGAAAGAAAAAAGTAAACATTATTTAAAAATCAATACCTTAATTAACCAGAGTCAGCTGAACTTCAATGAACCGGGTTATTTTTATTTATTTATTTTTTTATTTTTTTATTTTTTTTTAAATTTTTTTTTAACGTTTATTTATTTTTGAGACAGAGAGAGACAAAGCATGAACGGGGGAGGGTCAGAGAGAGAGGGAGACACAGAATCGGAAACAGGCTCCAGGCTCTGAGCCGTCAGCCCAGAGCCCGACGCGGGTCTCGAACTCACGGACCGTGAGATCGTGACCTGAGCCGAAGTCAGACGCTTAACCGACTGAGCCACCCAGGCACCCCGAACCGGGTTATTTTTTAAGGGAAAGGGACAATTTCCTCAGGTATCTGAGAGTCCAGTTTTCACACCAAAGTCTACTATTTCAACCTCCTGCAGGTGCTGAATGATGTGGGGTTAAGTCCTGATCAGGGCCTGAACTTGCTCAGGTGAAGCGTGTGGGACATACAGAGCTGAGTGGGAAGCAGAGAACTTTCTTTCCGGTCCAGGATCTGTACTTACCAGCCCTGTAACCTTGGGCACATTTCATAAGTTACTGGGTCTCAGTTTCGATACCTATAAAAGGAGTTAATCATCTCTGCTCAGTATACTCTCAAAGATTTGCTGGGAAGGTCAGGCACGATACGTAGGTAAACGTGGAAAAAGGGACAGAATTAAAAAAAAATCACTGCCCTCAACCATAATAGTATTTTATAATTATTTAGGAAATTGAGCTCAGAGATTTTTGAGATGTGGTGGATAACAAGGTAGAATCAAAAGGAGTTTTCTGGCCAAGTTCAAGTCAACCATAGGATCCAATTTGCTAGCTACTTCTTTTCCTGAAATTTCCACTTAATGGAGGTTTTAGTATGCTGAGGAAAACCAGAAACCAAGACTCCTTTGAAGCCCTAGTTGCATTGTCTTCAAACTCATCTGCAAAGGTAGATCTGGGGGGAGTCATGTCTGTCCTGTGCCTCCTCCTGTTTGCACCTCAAGATTCTTGACTGACTTCTAGCCCCTTCCCTGGGGATACTGAAGACTAGTCAGAAGACTAGAAGACTAGTCAGGCTAGTTTCTTCCTCGTGGTATGGAAAACCCAGCTCCACCAGATGTTAAGGCTGGAGAGCTGGGGGAAACCACGGGCCCAGGAGTTTTTAAGATACACGCTTTTGCTAACAGCAACCCATTGTGGCCCATCAGAGCCTCCCCGAAACCACGGATTGAGCCCCAGCTCTCCCTGCAGAGGTGAGGAGACATGCTAGTTGGCTCCTCTGTGTGCTGAGGGCCTCTCACAGCCCTTGGGACGCTGCATTGTCATGACTTGTGTGTGTGTGTGTGTGTGTGTGTGTGTGTGTGTGTGTGTGTGTCTCAGCTACACAGGGAAGCGTCTGGTCAGAGCTGGGCCTATCCACCTGGATTTCCAGAGAGCTTCCCTCAGGGTCTGGGCGACAGACTCATCCTGTGGAAGCCGAGGAAGAGAGGAGGAAGGTATATCCAGCTCGTCACAAGGTTGAGGAAGAAGGAGAGACAACAGCTTATAGAGGAGAGGAAGAGAAGGACTTTGGACCCGAACTGCCCGAGACTGTCACCAGCCCTGCCTTCTCCCACAGAGCGGACCCCGGGATCCTGAACCCCTTGGCATTTCGGTTTCTCACCCAGAAGATGGGGTTGCTGCGGGGACCAAACAAGTTGACGTATGCAAAGTGCTCAGTTCGGGCCCCACACTGAAGTGGGTGCTGTTGTCCCTGTTCTTGCTAGAGAGAAGCCGAGGGCGGAGAGTCAGGTGTGATGTCTGTTTGGTTGGTTTTTTCTGTTACCGCATTTCTGAGCCGAGAGGGGGAATGACTGATGGACAGTGGACAGTTCCCACACGCAGGCGGGAGGGCTTGGGGCCAGCCAGGAGGTCCGGTGAGCCGGGTATGGAGGAAGCAGGTCTGCGGGCGAGGAAGACAGGTCTGGCTGCCCAATGAGGGAAGCAGGTGGCCCAGGGGGGGACCAGGAACAGCTGGAAGAACTGTGGTGGGAATGGATGGGCCACATCCAGGTCAAGTACAAAGAACCTGCAAGCCGCGCCTGGAACCCCAGCGCACCGCAGGCCTCTGAGCTGAAAGTGGCTGAGGGTGGCGGTGGGGTGGCCCCTGGCCGGAAGTGTAGATGCTCGTGGCGTGGAGGGAAGCTGTGGGAGGACAAGAGCATGAAGTGACCCCCAGAGAGGGCCGGGCAGAAGGGACGGACTCCTGGACTGGAGCCAAAGAGCGGCCTCCGGGAGGCGGGTGCCCGGGGAAGGCTGCTGGGAGGCGCGGGCCTGGAAAGGACGGGCAGGTGGAACGCGGGACGGCCAAGGTCTGCAGTTTGCAGACCCAGCACGCAAAGGTCCGGATTGGCGAAATCGGAAAACACAACAAACAGGTCTCCAAATCTTCCAACATCCGTCTCTTCCCTGCCTTCCACGGAAGGTAGAACACAGACCTCAAAAGCCAAACCTTAGTCAAGAATGCTCCGTCTGACCTGTCCCTCCTGAGTAAGCTTGACCTCAGTGGTCTCATTCCAAGCTGTTGCCACGTTAGGCCAGGGTCTCACGGCCCCCAAGTCCTTCCTGTTTCCTTCTGTATCAGATCCCGTACCCAGCTGACTGATGGACTCACGCGGGCTCAGACACACGGACACCGGAGGGGGTTTCCCCTCAGAGGAGTCCGAGGGGAGGCTCCACGGCCCAGCCGGCCTCATCACTGCTGCTCAAGCCACTGAGGGACTTCTCTCCTGTTCCTCAAGAGGCAGCCTGAGTGACACATGGGACACCAACGGTGTGAACAGTATTTCTCGTTTTGTTTAACTCATTTGAGTATCCATTTTCAGATTCAAATGAATTGTGATGCCTTTTAAAAGCCAATCGGGGCACCGGGGTGGCTCAGTCGGTTAAGCCGCCCGATTTTGGCTCAGGTCATAATCTCACAGCTCATGAGTTCAAGCCCCGCGTCGGGCTCTGTGCTGACAGCTCAGAGCCGGGAGCCTGCTTCGGATTCTGTCTCCCTCTCTCTCTGCCCCTTCCCCCGCTTACTCTCTGTCTCTCTCTCCTTCAAAAATAAGTAAACATTAACTTTTTTTTTTTTTTTTAAAGCCAATCACCTTTGGAAAGAAGGTTTTCTTCCCCACCTCTCTGAGGGTGTTCACTAGAGGTTTATTTCCAAACGAGAAGATCACAAAACAGATCCCCTTCTGTATTATCTGTTCAGCAAATCCCAGTGTGTATGTGCCATGAGGTGGTAATAGGGGGTCATAGGGGTTACTAAAAAAGAATAATGGAGGGTTTGTTGTTAAATAGGTTTGCGGAACAGACTCAAACATAAGTAGAAAGTTACCGTTGCGGCAGACCTTCTCAGAGCCTTTAAGGTGCTAATGAACCTTGTTACACTTCCGGGAGAGGCTAGCTTCATGGGCAGCAGAAACGTGTCTGCCATAAGCATCTCGGGAACCAAGTTCTGGGACTGTTCTTTGGAAAAAGTCTCTTTAGTGAGGGCTCCTCACATCGGAGATGAGGCACGATCCCAAGAAGATAAGGTGACTTAGCCAAGACGTGCAAAGCTGGCTAGCTGCAGAGCTGAGATTAAACGTAGCACCGCTCTGAGGTGTGCTTCCCTGTGCCGTAAAGAGTTCCTCACTGGAAGCAATGCACACCTTTTCAGAGGGACCGCTTTGTTGTGTCTTTTTTAATGTTTATTTATTTATTTTGAGACAGAGCATGTGAGCGCACGTGTGAGAGAAAGAGAGGTAGAGAAGGAGAGAGAGAGAGAGAGGATCCCAAGCAGGCTCCGCATAGTCAGCAAAGAGACCGATGCCGGGCTCAATCCCATGAACCGTGAGGTCAGGACCTGAGCTGAGATCAAGAGTCAGAGGCTTAACCGACTGAGCCACCGGGATGCCCCTCAAAGGGAGCACCTTTGAATGAGAAACACTGCTGTGTCTGTGCAGGCTGGTCCCAACCTGCCCTTTGATTTAGGCTACAAGCAACCTCCTGAGTGGACGGGGTGAAGGCATAGGATGTTCTGGGCTGCGGCTTCCTTTGGGCGGCCAGCGTGGCCATCAGGACACCCAGTAGGTGCACAGCCAACGGGAGAGGCACAGAAGAAGGACGAGGAGGCTTTGCCATTTTACGACTTGCCCGTGTTCAAGAAAGGGAGCGGCCGCCCCTCCTTCCTCCTCCAGCGCGGGGCTCCTTACCTCAGGATGCAGATCTTCAAGGACTTGTGCAGTTGGCATCGGGTGGGGGCTGTCCCATAAACCTAATTCCCACATGTAACCTTATTTTAATAGAAAACTTTATTCATGCTCCAAACAACTGACTCATCAGTGCTCTTGAGGAGAGAAGCTGTTTACAAGGAGCCACAGACGTCCTGCAACGTTGGCTCGGATGGGCCACTCCGGGCAGTAGAAATAAGTGAGGAGGCCGTGGAAGACTAGGCCATACTACGCTGCAGGTTGGGGAGCGATGGGAGCGTCGTTAACCCCACCCAAGGCCTGTCCTAG
Source organism: Panthera pardus (assembly GCF_024362965.1). Taxonomy (NCBI): domain Eukaryota; kingdom Metazoa; phylum Chordata; class Mammalia; order Carnivora; family Felidae; genus Panthera; species Panthera pardus. Next base: position 10,294,754 of record NW_026526721.1, on the reverse strand, counting down.
GCGAAGTCACAGAACAGAAGCCGCTCCCGGGGCGCCCAGCATCCCGGCCCTGTCTCCTGCCCACCGAAGGGCTCTCTGCAAGTTTCCAGAGCCGTGATGAGGTGACCAGGCTACTCGAGCAGTTCTGAAGCCCGCACCGCCGTGCATGGACTGCAGCGTTGGAATCAAATGGAACTCACAACAGAGTTAACCTAACACGCACGTGATGATTTCTGTAATTGCTCTTGGGCTGTAGAGTGTGGGGAAAATCAGCCGGTGCCCTGGAGTCAGAAAGCGCGAGGTTTAAGTCTGTGCTGTGTTACTACACGGCTCTTGACCTCGGGTGATCTATTCACCCCCCCGAACTCGGTTTTGTCATCTCTAAAACGGGAACAACACCTACCCCACAGAGTTCTCGTGAGGTTAATGGCACATGCACGCTTCTCGCTCTAGGACTTGAGATCGACCTCACTAAGGTTGGAAGGCGTGAGTGTTTGTACCAAGAGGACACGGACCGTCTCAGAAAGCAGCCCTAATCCTTCCAGTGTGGTCATCTCAGAACCCCGTTGCTGGGGCCAGGAGGGTCCAGGCATAAAGGGGCCACGGGGCACTTGGGTGGCTCAGTTGGTTAGGCATCCAACTCTTGATTTTGGCTGAGGTCATGATCTCAGGGTTTGTGGGTTCGAGCCCCAGGTTGGGCTCTGTGCTGCCGGTGCGGGTCCTGCTGGGAATTCTCTCTCTCCCTCGCTCTCTGCCTCTCCCCCACTCTCTCTCTCTCTTGTCTCTCTCAAAATAAATAAATAAACATTAAAAAAGTAAATAAAGGGGCCAAGACAGGAGCCCTTGGTGACCTCCCAGTGTTTGCCCAAGGGGCCCACACACCCAGGCCTCTTTTGTGGCTTCCCACAGAGGGGATCTAAGTTAGCAGCCTCGTGAGCCTGCTGCGTCCGAATCTCTGAGCCTCAAAGCCCGTGCACCTGTTTCCTGCGTGTGTGTATCTCTGTGGCCTTGGGATGGAGAGGGAGGCCGTGAAGCTCGGAGAGTGCTGAGTGATGGTCAAGAAGGCAGGGGGTGGGAGGGGACAGAGGTTCAAGTGGAAAGAGGGGAGGGGTGGGAAAGAATGATGGAGGTGGTCTCCCGAGAACTAAGCTGGGTTCACTGTGTAGTTTAGGAGCCCGAAGAAGCAGGGCACCAAGCCTTCCTTTCCCTGCATCCAGACCTTCCCCACTTGCTTAGGACGAGAAATGTCTTTGGTTAGGGGTGAAGGGTTTCATTCCTCAGTGAAATCAGAGCGCTCGATATGCAAAAGCTCGGGTCTGCTGACGCGTTAGCACAGGATTGAGGGACATGATGCCCAGCGTCGTAGTGGAGCCCTGAGCGAGCAAAGGGACCTGCACGATAGGCAGTAAGACCTAGAAATCATCCATTTGTGGGTGGTTAGAAGGCTGCACCTTGCTGAGGGATCAGGCTCACCTCCATCCAGGCCTGAAGCAGAAGGCTGAGCTGGAAAATCTAAGAAGGTACAAGCCAGCAGGCAAAGGTGCAAGAGTATTCAATTGGAAATGAAGACGCCCACGTCTAGTTTTCATGCTGTCCTGTGTGGCTTCGGGCAAGTTACTTCACCCCTCTGGGCCAGAAGGTGCTCATATTTAAAAGAGGCGGGGAAGTATGTCCTGCTATGACTCATTCTGGGTCTATATTGGGGGGATTCTCAAGCATGGGGGGGGTTCTGTGTTCTCAATCTTTCTCATAGTTTTGTGTTCTGCAATTTACTTTTATCATAACCAGCTTTCAGGAAAGCATCTTTGACCCCTTTACACCAAGTATCAATGACCAATAACCCTTCCAGAGGGAGAATCAAAGAGTTTGGCTAAAGAATGGAGGGTTAACGGCGGAACTGTCCATTTGATCTGGGAGGTCCAGTAGCTTCGGGGGCAGCAAGGACCCACAAGGACTCTGAGATCACACCTAGTGTGATAACCAGCTTCACATGCACACGAAGATTAAGACGCAGACCGTGTCCTTACAAAATTAAACAGGGAAGCATTCCAGATCCTGAATCTTTGCTCACCTAGGATATGCTGCTTCCCTTCTAAAGGAGGCTGCAGGAGCAGAACGAGGGCTGGGGAGGACCCCCAAGGCTCAGACCTGGAAGCGCTATATTAAGTCAAATGAATAATACGGACGGTAGAGTATATTGTTATGGGCTGAATTGTGTCCCCTCTTAAATTCATATGTTGGTGTGTCAAGTCCCAGGTCCCCAGAATGTGACCTCATTTGGAGACAGGGTCTTTGCAGAGGTGATCAAGTTAAAGTGAAGCCATTAAGGTGGGCCCTAATCTGGCGCGACCAGTGTCCTCATAAAAAGCGGAAATTTGGATGCAGGCACGTGCAGAGGGAAGGCGGTGTGCAGGCATGGGGAGAAGACAGCCATCTATAAGCCAAGGGCAGAAATCTGGAACAGATGCTTCCCTCAAAGCCCGGGGAAGGAAGCGACTAGGCTGACATCTTGATTTTGAACTTCTGGCTTCTAGAAATGTGAGAGAATACATTTCCGTCGTTTGAGTCTCCCAGGCTGTGGCAATTTGCTATGACCGCCCTAGCAAACTAATACTTCTATCATGAAGAATGTTTTCCCTTGCAGGCTTGATGAGTAACTTGATTATTAGGGTGATCTGACATTTTCCTAATTGTGACTCCCTGTGGGGACCAGATAAAGGCACTCTTGACATATGTAGGTCTGTGGGTATACAGTTTGGGGAATGAGTGGTCCCTTTCTTTGCAGAAGGCACCTCATCTTCTAGGCAGGCATACCCTATGCTGTGACTCTAGATTTGGCAAGTGGAGCCTCCGTTGGACTTCAGCCTACATTGTCCCCTTAACAGGTTGTCTTTGTGCAGTGCCCAAACTGCTCAACTGTGCTCAGTGAACCTACACGAGACCAAGTGCCCCTAAGGGACAGGGGCTTATCCTAGTGCTTTGGGGGCTCTAGGACTTAGCCCAGGGCTAGCTTTTCAAGGACTCTTAGCCAACTTTTGCAGTCTGAATAAAGGCAGCCTGATTTGCTCTAGGATTTGAAGGGAAACAGGACACCTCCAGCTCCCAGTCTCTGTAAGTCTCCACTGCCTTGGGGAAGAAGTCCCTCTACTTGGCTCAGACTGGCCTAGACTAATTAGGACTGGCCCAACCAATCCATCATTATCTTCCAACACCGCATTCCCCTTTTAGTCAAAGTGATCAGCTCATCATACTCGACCATGTCCTTGGCACTTCCTGCCTTGCAGACGCTGTTCCCTTTCCTGGATTATTTTCCACTGCTCTCCTCTCCATGCTTAAATCCTCACTTCGCCTGAGGCCTCTGAAATGGCTCCAGCCACACTGTGACCTGCCAGTCTTTTGAAATGCCACAGCATCTCAGTGTGTACCATTCAGTCCCAAGCGGTTTTAGGATGCGACCTAGCCATTCCGTAGGTATACGTCTTTTGTCTCCAATGATACTGTAACTAAGGGGGGCAAACCCTACCTAATCCTCTTCTGTGTCTATAAGAGGCCCAGTATAAGATTGTCAATCTACAGGGCAAGCTAGCAACAAACTGATGTGGAACATTGACATTCATGAAGTCAGGATGATGCAGTGGGTGTTTTTCAAAGGCCTTAAACGTTTTGGAAAAGTATTGAGATTATGTACAGTTGGGAAAAGCGTTCTGGAATTGTAGTAAGTAAATACGGCAAAGTTCCTTGAGGCCCCAGGCCTTCGCGGGTCAGATGGGGCCGTACGGCACACCCCCATACTCTAGAAAAAGGAGGACGATCCTATTCTCAGCAGCCCTCCAGGGAGGGGAATTGACGACCTGCCAGACAGCCTCTTCCCTGGTTAATCATAAACCCATAACCTGTGGAAGCCAAGGGCATCACCAGAACAAATTCTTTGGATACACGATTCACCGACTCACTGGGAGGCTCGTTGGCTGCTTTCCCGGCACCCAGCACCAGCTTCCTCTTGCGTCCAGAATTCTAGCGAGAGAGGACTGCTATTCAGGAAGATGTCATTTTCATGACAAGCAGAGAAGCGCGAGCAGGTGCTGGGCCGTTTGCACAGTGTCAGGCTTACCAGGGCCTGTCCAGGGCCCTGGGGTTTCCTAATTGCAGATTTTAATTGCTTTAAAGAAAACTTCAATGGAAGTCATGTCCTCCCCACAATCCTACATAGAGAGCAAATAAAGAAATGAAAAAGTATCATTCTCTAAAGCCTTAAAGGTGGTGAGTGGTTTTTAAAGAGAACTAGCAGAAATTTGTCTCTCTCTATAAAAAGCTTTTGTCATTTCCTCCTAGACCTGCCTTCCGGAGAGCCTGGAAATACGCAGGACAATGATAGGTTGTGCGTGCGTCATCCCAGATCTTACATTTAACGGCGCAGGGACGGATCCTGGGCTGACAACGGCACCGGGTAGAAAACACGGGGGCTTGGTGTTTGGGTTTGGTTTGCCCTCGTTTAGAAAGATGGAATGAGCCCTAATTTCTGGGGGATGCTCCATCAAGAGAGCAAAGCACGCATGGACCGTGGCGCTCGAGGCCGAGGCCGAGAAAGGAAAGGGGAAAGGGAAACTGCGGACGTCACCTGCCAGAGCACCAACTTCTTCCTCTCACCCCACAATCCGTCTCTGTCTCAGGGTGCAGCCGGGACCGTGGGCTAGGCTGACGTGTGGGTGCAAATCACGATTTAAAAAAAAAAAAGTAACCACATACCTTGAGCTTCTGGGTCCCTTAAATCACGCCCTTAAAGTTGTGACTCTTTTTTTTTTTCTTGAAATACATTTTTTTTTTTTTTTACAACTTTTGAAAGAGTACTTTGCTTCCAAGGAACCTCACAGAAAGTTATGACCCGAGTCTCTGTTGGTGGCCTTTGAGAAGGGTGGTGGGTGCCACTCATTCCTCCTTCGGCTGCTCCCCTCCACAAAATGCGGGTTCGTCCCTGACTCCTCAGAAAGCTTCCCTAGATCTGGCTGAGTGAGGGGTCCCCAGGGGAGTCTGATACCGCCCCTTTTCCCTCCAGGATGGCGGTGGTAGCTCCTGGGAAGTGACTGCAGGGGAGCTGGGGGCGCATATGCAGCCACAGTCTTTGCTCAAGAGAAAGCTCCATGTGTGGCAGAGTGCACTGGGCACTTTGTTCTGTATCGGGGGCTAAGCGGACTTGAATCCTGGAGCCAGATGGTCTGAGTTGGAACTCAAGACCCGGGGCACCAGGCTGTGCGTCAGTTTCCTCATCTGTAAGGTGTTGCTAATGATGGCACATCCCATGGAAGGATTGCTTTGAGGATCGCAGGAGTTCTTATTCGCAAAGTCCTTAGAACAACGTCTGGCACGTAGCAAGCACAGCCAGCGGTATAGGAGTGTTTGTGAACTGAGTAACTATAAATAAACGAGATGGTCTTAACTTTCCAGGAACTGATACACCCTTTTCTCTCTTGGGCAAGTTTGGTTTGCTATTTGTGGAATACGCGACAATCACAGAAACTCCGTAGCAACTCGAACAGAGCACTGTGGGTGTTTCGTGTGTTTGTGCGTGTCAGAAACTCCGTAGCAACCCGAACAGAGCACTGTGGGTGTTTCGTGTGTTTGTGCGTGTAAACAAGATAGAAACATACCCACCCAAACAGTCCTGCCCTCTCCACTTCAAACTCCAAAGCAACTGACAAATATACCCTAGAATCCAATGGACATGTAAGGGATGGGCCTTTTGCTTGTAGAGGTGGGTTAGAGAATACTCTGAGGGCAGAAGACTACAACGAAATTGCCTCTAGGCTCCACCTGAGTGTGGACCGTGGAAAGGACCCTAGGAACCCTATAGCCAGCCGCAGAGGCTTGCACTGCCTCACCCCTGCCTGAGCCCCGAGATGGGGCTTAGCTGGGGAAGGAACAGGACCTCCGGAAGGCAGGCCCTGACTGGGGCATCATTCAAAGAGAGGGGAGCAGAGGAAAAGGGACTCCTCCCAGGCCCTCCCATTGTAGGTACTTCTCCCCTCACAGGGCAGAGGGGGACAGATAAGAGGAAGCCCGGTGCCATTTTCTCTACGCTTCCGGCAATGGAGAGTTCCCACGTAAGAGGCTGGCGAGGGCTCCAGGATCAGGCAAAAACGGCCCCCAGAGCACATCTCACAGAGAGAGATACTTGTTTTTATTCTGCAGCACCATCAAAGTACGTATCACAAGCAGCTTGCTGAGGGGTCATTGTCTATAATCAGACTGGGCACAGGTTAGGGGGTAGCTGCGAGGAAACGTAGATCATAGTAACTGTCCTCGAGGGAGCTGCTTGGGGACTCTGTGGTTTGCTAGTGGCATTAAGGAGAGAGATGTAGCTGGCCTTTGATCAGGATAAGCAGAGTTGAAGAGTCTGTGTTGGGTGCGTGTAATCAGGAGATGGCAAGGGATAGAGCGGGGGCTCAGGAGGGGCTCCTTCTTGGCCTTGCCCTTGATGGAGCCTGGTGGTCCTCCAGCTGGCTCCACCCAGGATGGTCTGAAATGTTGCCAGGGGACAGGAATTGGCTCTTAACCTACCCTTAAACCAGCAGAGCCCTGGGGAAGTTTAGAAGCCAGCTGCCCTGCACAAAAAGCCTTGAGTTACCTATCACATTTGCAGATTTCAGCGCTCACTACTGACCGGTAGAGTTGTGATACGGTGTTTCTGCTATTTAGAGACAACAGGCTTAGTAAATAACCCCCAGAGCATAGGTCGTGTAAATCACCGTAGAATAATTCGGCAGTGACGGGTTTTGAGTATTTATTGCCTTTATTGTAAAATCATCCGTTGAGCCGTAAGTTTATGTAGTTTCGTATTTTTAAATATATTTTTAAAATATTTCCTTATTTTTGAGAGAGAGAGAGAGAGAGCGCGCGAGAGAGACAGATTGCAAGTGAGGGAGAGGCGGAGAGAGGAGACACAGAATCCGAAGCAGGCTCCAGGCTCCCGGCTGTCAGCACAGAACCCGACGCGGGGCTCGAACCCACAAACCGCGAGGTCATGACCCGAGCTGAAGTCGGATGCTCAACCAACCGAGCCACCCAGGCGTCCCTGTACAGTCTCATTTTGAATGATGGCTGTGTTTAAAGGCCAGCTTACAAAAGCCCTGAAAGTTAACTATAGACCCTTTTGGGAGGATGCGAGCACAAAACCCCTGCAACCCCTGCAACCCGTGTGCCCTTGTTGTAGGGACACGAGGCCAACCTTCACCCACGAAGGGTCTACCTTCGTGAACGAGGCGAATATCTGCAGGATCCAGAGTGTCCTGTAAGTCAGACGGTTTCTTTTGTGCATATAGACAACGCATATATATATATATCATGTGGAAATGCTAATCGTGTATTTATATTATATGCCATGTATTATGTACTAAATAAAATGTTTTATTATAGATTATATTAAATATATCAAATAGATTTATATAAAATATATTTTATATATTATATACTTATATTTATCTTAAGTACATATCAATATAGTAAATGTAAATGGATATAAATAAATAAACAAATAAGTAACAAATAAATGAACAAATAAATCCTTAATTTGGCATACGGCTGCCCAGCAAAAGAGCATATTTCCCAGCTTCCTTTACAGCCAGGCGTCCCCTCGTGTTTGTTTAGGCTCTGGCCAGTGGCCTTCGAGCAGGAGCGTTGTGGGCGAATTTCAGAGCTGCTGTTAAAGGGAAAGAGTAGGGGCGCCTGGGTGGCTCAGTCGGTTAAGCGTCCGACTTCAGCTCAGGTCACGATCTCGCGGTCCGTGAGTTCGAGCCCCGCGTCGGGCTCTGGGCTGATGGCTCAGGGCCTGGAGCCTGCTTGGGATTCTGTGTCTCCCTCTCTCTCTGCCCCTCCCCCGTTCATGCTCTGTCTCTCTCTGTCTCAAAAATAAATAAACATTAAAAAAAATTTTTTTAAAGGGAAAGAGTAGATATCCTCATTCCATATTGTCTCCTCTGACTGGCTGGAATGTGGGCATGTTATTGGGGTCTGAAGCAGCCATTTTGGGCCACGAGGGAAGAGGCAGGCATTGCAGAGGGCAGATCATCGGGGTAGAAGGCTCTGTGTTCCTAGTGTTTCTGACAATGCCATACCAACCTACCCAGACTCCACGAGAGAGAGAGGAGTGCACATTTTTCTTGTTTGAGCCCCAGTAATTTGGAATCTATTGGAGGAGCCAAACCAATATCCCGATATCACACAATGCGTTTATCTGCCCGCGGTGAACAATTAGAACATGTCTGAGGTAAAAGTAGACCTCTTAGCCTTCCCCCAAAAGACTTTGCAGAATTTTAATTCACTTTCTGCATCTTATTCTTTTAACTTTTTAGAGAGTGAGGGTCAGGTATATAGTTAAGTTCCTACCCAGTGCACCTGACGTGAAGGTAGCTATGTCAGGCTGGCTGCTCTGTTTGTTTGTGTTTTTCTTTCAACCAGGTGTTGCTGCAAGTTGAAGTTGATGTTTTCAACCCTGCGTATTAGGCTGTGTATTATTTCAGGGCTTTTGTATATTAGTTGATGTTTTCGACCCTGTGTATTAGACGTTTAGGCTGGTAATCTTGCCTCTTTCAACCTAGACGTATTTGTAACTTTGCCTTATTTTCCAGTAATGCTAAAATTCTCAGCATCCCAGTACTCACAGGGCTGAGCACAGTCTCTGAAATCATCAGTGTCGGGAACACGAGCAATGGATTTGAGCTTTAGATGCAGCGAGAGCCACTTGAGACCAAGACTAGTGACAGGTAAGGGTAATGAAGCCTGGTAATGCTTGTCTTGGTCAACAGTGAAGTGCGATTTCAAAGTCAGGAGGCTGTTGTACTTGTTCAACCCCCAAAAGGATGCCAAAAGTCACTTCCGAAGAGCAGCTCCGAAACTGGGAGCTGGTGACCTGCTGCAGATTTGCCCAGGGAACTACCCTGAAGGATACGGCCATGATGGATGTGGAAATTCTGGAATATGTAGAAAAATCAGATTTATTATTTTCCATTCGCTATCTTTTTATTCATTTGTTTATAAGAGCGCTTAAATGAGAAAGAAGTTCATTGAGGACATTTCAGTGAGGTCTGCAAGGTCATGAAAATAAATAATCGTGCATCGATTTGAGCAATTGTCCACCACAGAAGGTTCCTTCTTGAGTGTATTCAAAGCCCTCCATGGCCTGAAGAACCGTGCCCTCCCACAGAGCTTCCCGAGTGTCAGTCCGACAGGCAGCCTACGCTCCCAATAGACCGTGAACTTCACTGTTCATACCTGGCTCGTGCTAGCCTTGGCTCATCCTCTCCTCCTTCCCTAAGAATGAATTATCCTTTGACTTGAGTTTTTGTTTGAGTAAAGACTTTCATCGTCAAGTTGAGCTATTTATTATTAGAGTCTATACCTGGATTAGCCCACATATATGGGGACTTATATTTATTTGGATCAAGCATAGCAGCTTTAATTGGGAGAACACAAGTCAGCAGGAAAAGACTAAACGGTCACAGAAATGGGAAGATGGGCTTGCAAGGAAGAGTCCGAGGAGTGATTTCCCATGAGGAGCTGCCTGACAGGAGAGTTTACAAATTGGAAGACGTTTCTAGGGGAGGAAATGGGAAAATGATAGGACTCTCTGGAAATCCTTACAAATAAGGGCAATTCTTATTCCCCCAGGGTAGTTGGTTATTCATCACGAACACAGGACGATTGAGGGATGCAGATGGTCTGTTTCTACCCTGTGTTTTTGGACAGTGGAACAGAAGCAAATCTGAAACTTCAGGAAGAGAACCTTAAAATGTATGGGTAGCTGGAGCGGCCCCAGCAAAGATCAGGACCCCTGGGATGCCCGGTGGCCTCCCTCTGCTGTGCTCTGAAGCAACCCCAATAGGAGCCATTTTCTGTGATTGGAGAGGGGTGTGTGTGTGTGTGTGTGTGTGTGCACACGAGCGCGTGCGTGGGTGGGTGATTGTTCTTTTCACGCAGCGAAGTCTGTATCACCGATTTGAGAACACAGAATTTTATAGCTTGTGTGAAACTATTTTCAGGTTAATTCTCAATTACACCCTTTGGCTTGGAGGGTCAAGTTGTTTGGTTTCCAGCGAATATTGTGGTTGTACCTGTGGTTACCCACTGACTTCTCATCTGCTTTGCTTATCTGATAACAGGCAAATGGGGAAAGAGCTTTTAATATCCCCCAAAAGGGGAAGATTGGTAATTAGTTATTCACCGCATGGAATCAGGCCAGGTCAGTTTACTCCAAGAAAGAAAACAATCTGGATACTGGACTTTGGGATTCCTTTTCCACAAGCTTTTGCTTATCACTGGTCTCCTCTGGATCGCTTTCTGTTATTTCTTTTTTACTTTCTGTTTGTATTTAAAGGCAGGCCAAAGCATTAGACACTGCGGAAGAGAAAGCAACTTCACCTCCTCCTCAACTGTGCCATTTTCCTGACAGGTCTTAAATTTCGACCCCACACCGGCCAACCCCGGGGTCTGCGCGTATCCGCTCCCCCCCGGGGGGGAGGGGGGGTCGTCGGCCCCATCCCTCCGTCTGCACGGAGTGGGAGCAAGGGCATCCTTGAGAAAAAGCAATGGGTGAAGTTAACTGAAAGAGCAACGCAGAAGGCAACAGCCAGAAACGGCGGAGGGGGGGGGGAACGAGAGCAGCGGCGACAGGAAGGGAGGCGGTGGCGCGGGTCCAGGCGCGGCGCGCGCTGCAGCGACGGAACTTCTGCAAAAGCTGCCTGCCCGCGTTATCAGTGGCGCGCAGGCCTGTGGTTTTCTCGCTCTCGCAACCCTGCTTTAACTGCCGGTTTATTTTTCGACAAACAGGATGCCTCCATCTGAGGCTGTCAGCATCCCAGGCTCAGAGAGAGAAAAGAGGTAGTGCAGCCCCACCCTAGAGGCAAGGCGGGGGGGGGGGGGGTGTCTGTTTTAAGAGGCTTCCCAGAGAAGAAAGGAGCCTGCAGGTGCAGCCGCTGGGAAAGCGTCGAGGAGGGCGGGTGAGGAGGCAGGAGGGAGTGAAACCCGGGGCCCCCACCCTCTACCCTGTAACTGATTACACTGTTGCGCCTTTGCAAGAATCTGGAGCCGGGGAGGCCCAATCGTGGGGGCCAGGCTGGAGATTTAAGGACAAAGCTCCTTGAACGTCAGCGTGCCTGCAAATCGCCGGGAAGCTTTTGTGAAAATGCAGGTTGATTCTGCAGGTCTGGGCCGGGGTTGGAGATTCTGAACTTGTACCAAGTTCCCAGGTGATGTCACTAGCCCCAAGACCACATTTTGGCTCAAAGCAAGGCCTTGGGAGATTCCTGTCTGGCCATTTACCATAAATTTCTTGTTTGGAGTCTCTGTGGAGGCTACAAGCCACGGGGCCCAGGGTTCCAAAGGAGAGTGAATCCTCATGGAGGCCTTGCACTTAGTTCAGCCACGAGGCATTTGTTCCCATGGCTGTGCTTTAATGCCCGCCACCTTGCTACTGGAAAAGTGAATTCCTTTCTGCTCCAGAGGGAAGGAAAATTCGAAAGAGTGAAGGGATTTTTAACATCCCAGCTGGGACCGCCTTCAGGGGTTCAGGAGAGTCTAGGTTAGGTCCTGGGCCCACAGGTGGTGGGGGAGGGGTAGGATGTGACAAATACATAAAAAGCTCACACAAGAAACTCCAAACCGGTCAGGGGCCTCCTGTTGACGAGATGTGTTCACATCTTGGAATTCCCGCACGTCCACAGCTTTTTCAGAAGCTGTGTAGTTTGGTGCGGCGGGATAGACTCCGGAGCCCATGCCTGAGTGTTCTAGACCCGACTTGATCTCTCGCTAACCCTAGAATCCCGTGGCATACGCTTGAAAGTACATATTTTTGAGTCGCGGGTAATAAGCAGTAAGTGCGATCTTGGATCGGAGAGACCGGACTAGAAAATTCCATGGTATGTCATCACGAGAAGCCTCACCCTTCTGGAATGAATACATCCCTGCAGAGCAGGCACTAGCTGTGAGATGGAGAACTGAATCTGACTACACCCTGAAATTTCATGAAGATTCTACTTTGACTTCATCAAAACCAGTCCAAGCCTTCCTGTTGCCGAGCATCTCTCTAAGTACTAGCAAGGTTACGGGGCTGTGAAGATGCAGATTCTGGGGCCTCTCAGGGTCTCTCATGAGGCCCAAGAATCTGCATTTTAACAAACCCTGCAGCGGGATTCTTAGGTACTGCCAACTTAGGACCCCCTCCACCCCCCCATCGGCAACTTCAAGTTCAGCCTTCCTTCTGCAACATCCAAAGATCTGGCTTCAGTTTTCCTGCTCACTGGTGAGCCAGAGTGGTCTCTTCATAGCCCATGAGCATCTCCTGAACCAGCTCGACTGGCCGCCTCATTTATGTCATCTCCTTCGTCCTCCCCAGTCCTGGACAAGATGGCCGCTTCTTCTCTGGACCCTCCACAGATCACTTCTGAGTTCAGCAACCAGTCATCTTCCTGGTGTGATGCTTCTCCCGTCTTTGCTGCGTTCTTCAATTATCATTTTGTCCCCTGCCTCTTTCTCCTGCTTGGGATTTGCCTTCTTTACCAGACAGTGAGCTCCCTGAAGGCCATTTCATGCCACGTAATCTTTGCATTCCAGGCTATTTTCTAATACACGGTCATGCACGTATCAGCCACTCAGTACATTCGCTGATGGGTCATTGCTGACATGTTCTACAGAGTGCGATCACCCAGGCACCCGGTGGGTCTGGGATCAGAAGAGGCTGGGAAGGAAAATGGGGGTGGTAGTGATATGGTTGAAAACCTGGTCATATAGTCATGAAAGACACAGATGGAGTGGGGAAAGGGGAGGGTGGACGCCCAGCTCATCGGCTTGCTGTTTGAAGTGGGGAAGGAGTTTCTTCTTGTTAAATATAGTTTCCATTCTACTTGAAATCCAGATGATCAAGTCTGCGAACCGAAGGATCGATGCCTGTTTTTCAAACTCATCCCCTGGTGGTGGTGACTCTCTTGAGTGGCCTCTCCCCACTGTCCCTTCTGCTCTAACTGACCTCTCTCCTTCTTTTTTGCGCAGTTGGTGGTCAGCTCAACAGCCTACTCCAAGTTCAAGTTAGAGGAAATTTCATGTGCTACGTATAAGTAAACAGAATAAAAGTATGGTAGTACATCAATGATTTAGCAGAGAGCAGTAAACATACCTCAACTTTAATCCCAGCGTAGCCAGGATTACTGCTCACGCAGACTTGGCTTTCTTTCCTGGCCTTTCTAAGTTCTGAATTCTTACTGTTATCTCAGAGCCTCCATGTTTTCACTTTCAAACTCAGCTAACAATATTGGCTCAGAAGGCGTTGGGTGGGCAAGGGGACAATGTATGGAGACCGCCTGAGAGCCTCAGGCACAGAAGGTGCTAGTAACCCATAGAACCCTGTTCCTTAGTTCAATACACTTCCTGGAGGGATGCCTCCTGGTGTTCCAGGCTATTCCTTGCTTCAGGCACCTGCAGTGCCTCTCAACCACAGCCCCATCGTTCTCCTCCAATCCTTAACTTGTCTCTTACGGGAATCTTTTGGCCTCAGGAGGAATCCCTTCCTTCTTGGGTTTCAGGCACATCCCTGTTGGCTGTCTGGTCACCATGCTCACCTGTGTGGACGTGCCCCCAAACTCTGCTCCTAGGACTCCTGCCTTCTCCTTATCTCCTCTCTCCAGCCTATGATCTGGTGTCTCTATATGCTGTCTCTGGCCTTGTCTCTTTACGCTGGGTTCTCTTGTCTTTTATCTGGCTTCTTCCTTTTCCTCTGATACTCAAAGCCCTTATGATAGTCTTTAGAACATCTGTTTAAGGTGATAGCTTCCTCCTCCACATAATAAAGAGATTAGGATCCTCTTTTGTAATGTGAAGGTGCTTAGAATAGATACTGGTCTATGATATTGGTCCTTGGGAATCCCCAAATGACCTCTGCCACCATAATTTCTAAAGCCTTTCAGGTTTTCCATCTACCCTTTGACAGGTACTCACTCCCCGAAGACATGCACACTTGCTTCCCCAATTTCAGGGGGAGGGGTAGCACTTTCCAGAAAGCAAAACACCAAGAGGATTGAATAAAGGGCAGAAATACATCTCTACGACCATAACTCTGGTGATAGATAATACGAGGTTGGATTATCAAGCTCGTCATTATTTACATTTGGGGCCTGGTCATTCCCTACTGTAGTGGGCTATCCTGTGCATTGTAAGAAGTGCGATAACATCTTTTGCCTCAACTGGCTAGATCCCAGTACACTTCTCCTATCCTCCCGCCATTTGTGGCCATTAAAAATGTCTCTAGACGACTGTTAAAAACTGAGAACAAACTGAGGGTTGATGGGGGTGGGAGGGAGGGGAGGGTGGGAGATGGGTATTGAGGAGGGCACCTTTTGGGATGAGCACTGGGTGTTGTATGGAAACCAATTTGACAATAAATTTCATATATTGGAAAAAAAATGTCTCTAGACATTGTCAGATATGCCCCAGGGGCAACACTGCCCCTCACCTCGCACCCGCTCCCTCTAGTTAAGACCCACCGATTTAAGATACTTCATGGTGAAAAGCTTGGTGAAGAAAATGGGAAAAGAAATGGGAAATATATCTGGAAAGAAGTTTCCAATATACGGTCTAAACAAATGAAAAAGGAGACTGAACAAACAGATCCATGGGAAAGGAACCACAAGAGCAGATCTTAAGGAAAAGGATGAAAATTACAAATATAAGAAGGCATTTATTTGGACAGAGGATCCACTAAGGAATGTTCCTGAATGGAACAAAGAATGAGGGCCAAGCTTGACAGAATCCTTCCTAGCTGCAGATGTGGCTATGGGCAAAGCTGAGTGTATCCATGTGACCTGGGTCCAGGCCTGGCTGAGGGGCATTTAGGTGCAGATGGGCTTTGGGAGAATGGTCGGCGTGCTTAGGAACACAAGATACTCCAGTTGTTCAACAAATACTCATGGTTTCCGAACAGAATGGGGAACACGCGTATGCAACGTCACCTGGCCAACATTTCACTGAAGAACATTCCCCCCTTGATTGAGAGCTATGGAGAAAACATGCTGCATCCACAAGACAGTCTCTGTGTCCACTCACCTTCCCAAGACTTTACCGAGAAAGGCAAAACCGAGACCTTAATGACAAATCTGCTGTAAGTTATTTACCGAGCCTTTTCTGGTTTTCCACTAGTTCTCTTTTTTGGACAGGAAAAAAAAAAATGGTTTAGCTTTCCAATAAAAAGGCCTTTTTAAACTGGTAACAGAAGAATAGAGGGCATCCTTTCTGTTGTTTTTTGTTTGATGTCTTAGAGGTAACTCGATGGGAAATGGAGTGGACCTCATTATCCATCCTGAGATAAGAGATTCTCTTGGTCATTGACATTTCTTTTTCCACAAAGGTATTCAATTTAAAGCACAAACCAGTCAACTCAGGAACAGAAAAAGCCCCTTCACTATGTGTTTTTCTCACATGTTTCTTGTGTACTTACCCAGCCTCCCACAGTGGACACCCACCAGACCTTCCAGCCCAACACCCTTTGGACAGAAGTGGGATCAGCCCCATGCAGCCTGCTTCTCCTTACCCTAATATCCCCACATACTCTTTCCTATCCTTAGCTAATCACAAGAGTTAAGGTGGGGAGCCAAGTCTGACTAGAGGTCTTAATTTCTCACTCCCAGCTGTGGTTGTATGGCTAGAGAGAGACTATCGTGGCCTCTTCTGCCCATACAACTGGGCCTTCTATACCTCAGCAGTAAGCACAAGGCCAGTGGATTTATCCATCTATCTGTTCAGCTGCCTATCCATGCATCCATGAATCCATCCATTCATCCAAAAATTCATCCATGATCCATCTGTCCATCCGTCCATCCATCCACCCATTCATCTATCCATTCATCCATCCATCCAACCATCCATCCATCCATCCATCCATCCATCCATCCATCCCTCTGCCCATCTGTCTACTCATTCATCCATCCACCACCCATTCATCCAAACATCCATCCATCCATCCATTCACCCATTCATCCACCAATCCATCTGTCCATCCATCCAACATTTGTTTAGTGCCCACACCTTTTCAGGTGTTGTGAGAAAAAGAGAAAAGGATTCATGAGATTATTTCTCAAAGAGCTCAGAGTCTCTGGGAGAATATGTTTAGAAACAGAAAACCTTGAATTACATTTTGGTGAGTACTGCTGTACCTACATGAACTGAATAAATCATAGAACCAGAATGTGCCCTGTTGCAGGAGACCCCAGTGGGTACCCTAGAAGTCTTGGCTACTCCTGCATCACTCTGGTAGCCCAATGGCGTCAGGGAGAAAACATAGACTGTGTCCATCTATGTCTATGACAGGGGTGTGGGGATGCCTGCTCTTTTTCCTGCAACGTTTCTAACAGACACACGTCCCACGACTTATAACTCACACACTGACTTCCCTGCACCGAACAACAGCCCCATGGACTGGCTGGCTAACCCTGCTACCCGAAGTTATGGGAGCAATGACAATTGTGCAGAAGAAATCTTTCCCCAGAGAGGATTTGAAAATAATATGCAGAAAAGTGACATTGAAGATGCTTTGGCACTTCTGAAACTTTTGACTAAATCTTCAATGATCTGTAGGTCCTGGAATCTCTCCCTACCTGGTCTTTTTGACTACTTTTCTCCTAGATATCTAGAGCCTTCATCAAAGACATGCTGAGAGTACCCATATGAAAAAGGAAATAAAATGGGTTGTTCAAAATCAGGATTCAGAACTGCAGCCTCCTGAGCTTCTAATAGTTTTGAAATAGTTAAGAGCTCTGTTGCTGTCAAGTATTTCCCTTGATGTCTGTAATGAGAGGCTAAGATCGCTCATTTTTACTTTATTCCAAAGGACATGAGTGCCCAGGTTACACCCTTTCTAGAAGACTGTCTCCTAAGTATGCGTAGTTTAGCGGTTAAGCATTCAGGACCCCAAACCAGACTAGGGTGGTGCCCCACCATGCCACCTCCCAGCCGTGTGCACCTCGATGAGTTTTGTGGCACACTGTGCCCCCGGTCCCCCATCTGCAAAACGAGGAGATTAACTGTCCCCACTGTGTAGGTGACAACAATGATGTAAGTGCCTATTTGTAGGCACCTAACACAGGGCCTGGCCCTTGGAAAATGCTACATAATAGTGCTTGCTCAATACAACTGGACATTCCCCAATGCTTTCTTGTCACTTCCTATGGGATGACTTCTTCCTGCTGAGCTTTAATCATTGTGTATGTCAACCACAACAGCCTGGATGCATTGTCCCAGGAGTACCTAATTTTCCCTCTCTTGCCCTAGAAAAACTCTTGAAGGTCAGGTTAACAGGTCTGATTTCTTCTAGAAAGTAATCCCAATTTATTAATTCTTTCTTGTTTGTCCTCAGCAGACTGGAATCTTAAGGTACCCTTGATTCTCTGTTCTTAATTACGGGAACTATGGCTGCCTGCCCTAATTTCAAGGCCCTTGCTCATGGACCGTCCCTTTTGGTGGACAGCCTGAGCCAGCGCTGGAAGATGGCACCAGCCAGGTGTGGTGGATACAAACATGTCGGAGAGGGTCAGAATCACCATATTTTTAAAATTTCCTGACCCATAAGTAAATGGGAAGCACCAATAATGGATTGGTCCCTAAGGTTTCTCCGGAGCAGTGGTTCTCAAACAAGGGGTCATTTCATCACTCAGAGGAGATTTGGCGATGACTGGAGACGTTTTTTTGTTTGTCCCAGCTTGGGGTGGTGATGCTTCTGGCATCCAGTGGGTGCAGGCCAGGGATGCTGCTAGACGGCTCCCAACACACAGCACAGTTTTAACGAACAATAGTCTGGTCCCCCAGGTCAACAGTGGTGAGGGTGAGAAACTTTGCACAGAATTAACAGAAGGCGAATTCGCAGCCTGCAGGATGCCTTTCACTTAGAAGGTCAGCACGGAAAGATCTCAAACATCCGCCCTCTCATTTCCCAGGTGGGACCTGGGAGCGGGAGATCACGTGCAGGGGTGCACACAGCTAGAGCCGAGACCCGCGTCAGCCCAGGGCTCTCTGCCCCCCGCTCCACACTGCATCCCATGCCTGAGCCACAAGCTGCTGGCCGGTGGCTGAGCCAATAGATCCAGTGGACCTGCTGATCCAATCCATCAGCTGCCCCTGTGCGTTCACGTGAGTGCCAACATCAGGGTTCGCTTTGCAGAGTTCGCTTGCCGTGGTGTGTAAAGACGAAAGGGGGGAAATCAAGCAGAGTGGTGTCTCGCAAAAAAAAAAAAAAAGGCAAATCAGGTGGGCAGTCGAAGCCCCACTAGCCCAGATGAATTCAGCTACAGTTTGCCACGTATTCCGGTATTCCTAACTTAGTCCTCATGGCAACCTAGCAGGGAAGCACCGCCACCACCTGCTGCTCGGAGGACGAGAGGAGGCCCAGAGAAGGTAAGCAGGTGGCTCAAGGCGACAACGGGAAGGGCAGAGCTGGGCCCTCTGACCCGGCGGGCCGTGACCACCGCCCGCCCTGTCCGGGGATACGAGTGGGTAAGCCAGCGACATCCGGGCTGGGGTCTGCCTCCTGCCAGCCCTGTGGCCTGGGCTGTTCCGCGTGCCTTTTTTATTGTTGTCAAATGGGGGATTAAGAGCCGTACTTATCTCATAAGGTTTTTATTGAAAGGGATCATGGTGGCAATGTGCCCGCTGCATCGTAAGCACCCGGTGAGTGTTGGTGAGTGTTGGTGAATGTCATTAATAAGCAGCCGTGAGACTGAACTGTCATCTGCGGCACAAGCCAGAAGCCTTCCCAGCGGGAGCATAGAGGGCACGTGACTGCACTGAGTCTGGCGGTGGGGGCTCCTCCCTCTCATCCTCCTGGTCCAGAACCTGTCCAGGGCCAGGCAGCAAGGTCCTTCCCTGCCTTCTACTCCTTCGGGCCACGTTACCGAAACGTGGAATGGACAGATGAGGCTGTCATTTCTGTGTGAGTGACAGGATCGAGGCTGGCCTGACGTGGTTGACGTGGGCAGCTAGGGCCTCCGAGGGAGGCCACTGGGGGCCTGGGGGCCAGGATTCCCCAGGAAGGACCAGAGCCTGCCTGAAGGTCAAGCGGAGATCACGGAGGGAAGACGGCGGGACGGAGAGAGGGAGGGAAGTCGGGCCGGGGCAGGCCGGGCGGGCCCTGGGGTGTGTGTAGATCACCCTAAGTAACCATGCGAGGGTGTTTTCTGAGTCACAAGAATTCCCCACATATAATCTCTAGCGCATGGAGATTTTTTTTCCCTGTCATTTGCACACTCTGCATAAGGAAAGCAACTCTTTTGAGGTGATACAGAATCACCTTTCCAGAGGAGCTTTATTAGTTTACTATTATTTTTTATTGTGGAGAATAATTAGCTTGAGCGCCTTTTAATTTGTTCCCATTAAGATGTTTGCATAGCAGCAATTAGAGCCTGGCAGGCTCCCTGCCTTCTCGGTGAGCAGGGGCCTCTCGCTGGCTGTGAGCTGGCTTTGGGGGGGGGGGGGGAATGTAATTAATTCTTGCGGCCTTTGCCACGTGGAGAGCCCAAGGAGAAAGGGAAGGAACTTTCTGTGACTCTGTGGTACTGGCTGTAGACTAATCAGATGGGAAATGCCTTTTTATACTAATAAGGTTAAAGAGAAAACGAAAACCTCAAACCCACCTACTTGAAAACAGGATTTGTAATGATGTCGGAGCACCGGCAACATGGACTTCTGAAATGACAAATGTCTCTGCCGAAGGGTGGAGAGGCTGTTCTCAAAGCCTCACCAACCAGTCAGTGGGTCTCTTGCCGTGCATCTGGCCCCCGGTGACGTGGAGGGTCCTGTTTACAGGAGGGGTCGACACTTCTTGGTGTCACAGCTGAGTCCGCTGCTTCTGCGGTAGAATTTTTATCTCGGCCATGGGAATAATTGGATGTGGGCGTTTGCTGGGACCTTCACTGGAACCCTGACCAGGGTCAAGGTCATGACAGTGCAGGCTTTGGGGGGGCTCCTTGGCTTCCTAAAGGATGAACTCATGTATGAGACCCTGATTACTGGGCAGATCATTCTGTGGGCTCTTCTGTATGTGGGTCCCGGGACGCGGACCAGGATGCGGCAAGAGAGCCACCTAGGGCGCAAAGTTTAAGGAGGCGCTGTCTCTCAAAGTCAGGCCGGCCTGCGGGGTCAGCCCACCTGTGAGTGAGCACCTCCTGAAGACTTTTTTGCAAAGTGCCTTGCTGTCTCACCGGAGTGCCACCCCTGGCGGGCTCCCAGACTGATGGATTAAGACAGATGGCTGGGGAGAAAGACTTACGGCTGGTTTCTCCCCACCCAAAGTAGCATCCCGCCATTGCCTTGGGAACAGGTCATTCAGGCGTACAACCTGGTTTGAGCACCAGTGACTTAGAGAAGCGTCTCTCGTGCACTGCCCTGGAACCACATGAATGTCTCCCTTGGGGGCAGCTCTGATGGGGCGGGACCACCATGAGGGTAAAAGTGAGCCGGGCATCGGTGACGCGGATGGGAGGGACCCACGCCGCTGAATGCATCCAGAGACATGGAAGCAGTCCAGGATAATGGATGGTACCCCGGCTCAAGGCCGCCTGAGGTTCAACCTGTCCTCTCTCCCAGCACACGCGGTGTCACCTGCTGAACAGGGGCCTCGACTCGTCTCTACCTCTGTCGGGTGTCGAACCAAGAGAAGGGCAACTTCCCGACAGGCAGAACGTGGGCTCGGCAGTGAACTCCTCCACTTGCCCCTGGCTCCCTCATTTACATTCAGCCCCACCTCGCGCAGGTTACCTAACCTCTGCGTGCCACGCTTCCCTCGGTGAAATCTGATTAGCGATGAGAATTCCTGCTCACAGGTTTTCGCGGAGGATTTCATGAGGTGACACAAGCAAGAGCTTGGCACCAATGCGGTGCTGGTACACAGTTGATGCCCAATAAATACCAGCTTTCCTATGACCAGTTCAGCCTTGTTAAGCTCAGCCCTCTGCCACGAAGCACTAAGATCATTTCTGCGCTGTTACAGGAGAAGTAGAGCTGGTAATTCGTGCTCGTCTGTGCCCGGCCACAGGGCCCCTCTCTGGGCTCGGCAGAGGTTTACTCTCCCGCCGTAGCCCCTGTTCTACACATCTTCCGTGGCATTTCTCGGGGCTACTTTTCACCTACTGGCTCCTCCTGTGTCTGCTGCTTCATGTTTTACCTCAAAGCTTTGGACAACCTTCCAAAGTAGGGATCGTTGCCCCCGCTTTACAGATGAGAAACCCGGGCCCTGCACGTTCGGGTGGATGGCTCAAATTCACGCAGGTGGTGAGTGCGGGTGATGGGGCAGAAACCAACCCCCTGACCTCAAAGCCCCGGGACCCCCGCACCACCCCTCCTGGCAGATCAAGACCTGGCGATCAAGAACACTTGATTCCTTCCGGAGTGAGGCTTATGCTTATAAACATCCGTCGAAGAGTCCAAGTGAAGGAATAAAGGTCTGCTTGTAAAAGCTGAGTCCCAGTTAGCAATTTGTAGGCGTCCACAACTTTTCTGTGTCAAGTTGGGGTATTCTTGGAGGAGAAGGGAAAAGCATCACAACTTGCACTTTTAGGTGTATCTTATTTTAATTTCCATTTTTAGGCTGTCTTTTATAATGCGTATACCATAATTATATCAGCACAGAAGTGCAGGCATGTAATTTATAAGTAAATCGCTATGCATAGGTTTTCGGGTACGCTAATTAAGTTTTATTTATGTGTCACATGATCGAGAGAGGTTGGAAGTGACTTTCGACTTTCAGAAGCTCCTGTTCCCCCTAGAAAAGGTTTTGTCCAATTCAGTCCATCATGGGGAGAAATGCCAGTGGGCCGTCTGAGGTGTGTGAATTTTGAGTGCTGGCCTCTGCGAGTGTGCGAGCGTGTGTGAGAGAACGCTCGAGAGAGGAAAAAGCCTTTACTTTTCTTGAGAGAGGCTACTCGAGACCATACATACTTTGAATCAGGAGTGCGGTGAGGACAGATATCCCTGATGGGGGTTGTAGCCTGGGTTCAGATCTGGTGGGAAGACAGCATTCTCCTACTTCCCAAGGGTCCCTTCGAGAGCTGGAGGCTGGCAGCCTTAGCCAAAGCCATCTCTCCCCTCTCTGCGTGAGCATGCACGCTTGCAGTTCCTCTGGTTTTTCAGATTTCACCAGAGACTCTCATTAAAACCAACCTGGTTAACCCTAAAATTGCTTAAGGGGGCGGCGGGTGTGCGGTGGGCAGCTTAGCGAAGGCACTGCTGGGTTTACCGGTAAAAGAGAACATGCAAACCACAGGGTGGGTGAGAACATCCAAATCACATCAGGGCGGAGGAGGCCCTTCTCTCTTCCTAACGCGCGCACCTCAGCTGCGGACTCCGTATAAATTCCTCTGCTTAATGTGTCCCCACAATGAAAGGGATTTAGCCTGTAAAGGGCTGTGGCGTCCGACCAAGGAAAAGAGTAATTAAGGAGGATTAGGAGAGGTGTCTGCTAATTATTGAGACTCCCAGGTGGAATCTGCCACCAACGTCCAGTATCTGCAAAATGCTAGGGGCCAGTGGCCAGGCAGAGCCAATTCCTGGGTCTTACTCAGGTATTGACCAGCTGTGACCCCTTAGAAAAGTGAATGTCTCTGGGGTCCTAGGCAGAGAGATGTCTAAGGTCACTCCAGCCACAGTATATATTATATGTTATATGTTCCATGTGATGTGCTATTTATTGTATGTTATATGCATATATTATATATTATACATAGTTGTATTTATAGATTTATGTATTATATAGTTATATATTATACACACAGTTGCATTTATATATTTATGTATTCTATATTATATATTTATATATTGTATATTGTATATTATACATATAGTTGTATTTATAGATTTGTATATAATATATATTATACATTTATATATTGTATGTTATATATTATACATAGAGTTGTATTTATATGTTTATATATTGTATATTATATATTATACATATAGTTGTATTTATAGATTTGTATATAATATATATTATACATTTATATATTGTATGTTATATATTATACATAGAGTTGTATTTATAGATTTGTATATAATATATATTATACATTTATATATTGTATGTTATATATTATACATAGAGTTGTATTTATATATTTATTGTATATTATATATTATACATATAGTTGTATTTATAGATTTGTATATAATAGATATTATATATTTATATATTGTATGTTATATATTATACATAGAGTTGTATTTATATATTTATATATTGTATATTATATATTATACATACAGCTGTATTTATATATTTATGTATTGTATATTATATATTATACATACAGCTGTATTTATATATTTATGTATTGTATATTATATATTTATATATTGTATATTATATATTATATATACAGCTGTATTTATATATTTATGTATTGTATATTATATATTATACATACAGTTGTATTATACATATGTAGTTTCAAATGCCAACTGAAACTATATAGAGCTATATATGTAAAACTATATACACACACACACAATTTAGAACCATTAAACAGGACGATGTCTCATAGTTCATTTGTTATTTAAACATATTCACACACCTCCATGACACAGATACAATGATTGCTTTGTTTTGAACACAACACACAAAAAAAGGAGCTTTTTTTTTTTATTTTTAAATATGAAGCAATGATGTAGGATGATTGGCAGCTGAACAGAATTTCCATTGTTGGCGTTTGTGTGTCTTTACACGACCCCACACCCTTCAAAGTCCTAATATTTGCTTAAGGTTGTTTAATACTTGTTCCTCCGCTCTAAAACTTTGGGAGTCATGGCCACCCTGATCTGTAAATAATAGATTCAATAATGAGAGAGTTGCCGCCTGAGTTTCTCTGTGCATCCTTGTCAGTGCTATGTAATTTCATTTTTACCCTTTCCCACCACATTATGTGCTCCAGCCTGTAAAGGGCTGGGGGTGGACAGAAGTTTCCAGAAGGCCAGAGCTATTTTTCCTTCCTCGCATTTTCTCCAGACCCTTGCAGGGGATTTTATACATGTATGCAGTTTCAGATTTTTATAAATTATACCCTTGCAAAGTGGGTGAGTGTCAAGTTCAGCTGTGGCCACTGGGGAGGCGGCTGGGGCCTCCCAGATGCAGCCTGCAGATGGTGTGTGGAATGAGGGGCTTGGTGCACGTAGTTCAAAGCGCAGCAGAAGCTGTGTAATAAAAGGCAGCAAACTGTGGTTGATGTGAAGACTGCTTCTGGAAAAAAATGGCCCCCAAGCCAGTGTACTTCAGCTCATCTATGTTTTCTTTTGCACATGTTGAGGCTACAAGAAAAAATAACCACTGAAGTGTATGCACGCTTAGAAAAAAAATGCAGAGCAAAAGGAAATTGCTCTTTCCCTGAGCAATGAGAGAGCAGCTCTGATGTTTCAGCTCCCTTAGAAAGCTCACCCCAGGGTGGCCCGTGAGCCCAGATTGCCATGCAGCACGTTCCAGATTCTAAGTGACCCGTTTCCTTTTTTAAACATACTTCCTTTTGTAGCAACGTGGATGGAACTGGAGAGTGTTATGCTAAGTGAAATAAGTCATACAGAGTAGGACAGATTCCATATGTTTTTACTCCTATGTGGATCCTGAGAAACTTAACAGAAGACCATGGGGGAGGGGAAGGAAAAAAAATGATTAGAGAGGGAGGGAGCCAAAACATAAGAGACTCCTAAAAACTGAGAACAAACTGAGGGTTTATGGGGGTGGGAGGGTGGGGTGGGTGGGGGATGGGTATTGAGGAGGGCACCTGTTGGGATGAGCACTGGGTGTTGTATGGAAACCAATTTGACAATAAATTTCATATTTAAAAAAAAAGAGAATAAAATGGTGACACAGCCATTCATATAAAAAAATAAAATGAAAAAATAAACATACCCCTATGTGGCCAACTGGCTACCGCAATATGTTTTAGATATTTCTTTAAGGTCAACAATAACAACAACAACAAATGTCTGAAACCCTACACACTTTAGAAGAACTTAAGTGTTGATCTGATATACTAATATAGACTAATAGAGCTCTCCAGGACAGGTAGAAACAGAAGTTTGTTTTGGTGCCCCTGGGCTATACTGATTTCATTTCTTGCTCATCTAATGACTTCATTCTCCATCAGACATCAGAAAAAGTTTCTTTGGAAGAGTCACAGTCTTTGCTGAGGACACGTCAAACCCCAGGAGTAAAAGTGGGACAGTCAGCCGGGAAGGGAAAGTAGCTACATGTTTGCAAATGTCATAGCCACATAGTTCTTTCTCCCAATGGACGTGGTTTCTTTCTTTCTTTCTTTTTTTTTAATTTTTTTTAATGTTTATTTATTTTTGAAGGAGAGAGAGAGAGAGAGAGAGAGAGAGAGAGAGAGAGAGAGAGACGGAGTGTGAGTGGGGGAGGGGCAGAGAAAGAGGGAGACACAGAATTCGAAGCAGGCTCCAGGCTCCGAGCTGTCAGCACAGAGCCTGACGAGGGGCTCAAACTCACAAACCGTGAGATCATGACCTGAGCCGAAGAAGTCAGACGCTCAACCACCTGAGCCACCCAGGCGCCCCTTAATGGGCGTGGTTTCAAGATTTGGCAAGTTGAGTCCTTGATTTAGAATCCTTTTAACACGGGCTTCGAGTTTATACAATGAAGCATCAGTTTTGAAATCAGTGGAGCCATTGAACAAACCTAACTAGCCAACTGAGATTTCTATTTTGGGGGCTCTTTTACCTTCGGGCCCCCAACACGCCTGGGAGAGCTCCCTGTTTAGAAAGAAGTCCATCTGAAAATAGACACATAAGGACCTCGGACCACTGGCATACACAAGATCAGCGGGTTCTCTAAGTGAACATCGATCATACAGCAAGACGAAATGAGAGATTTACATTATTGCTTATTTCAGGGAAACACTGTGTAAAGATTTTTTTGTTTTCCTTATTGAGGCACTGGCTTGCAGGGAGGTAGTTTGCATCCAGACTGAGGAAGTTGACAGGGCCGGTCGTTACGAAGCAGAAATAATCTATCACTTGCAGAAAACAAGGTGTGAATAAGTACTCTATCTCTTAGATAGAGGGTTATTATCTGGTTGTTTTATTTCCGTCACAGATAAAAACGTCTTGAGGTAAATTTAAGGAGGGCAAGTTAAAAAAAAAAGTTCCTCTCAAGAAATTCTATAGAAAAGAATCCTCTTAATAATAATAATAATAATAATAATAATAATAATAAAAGTATGGGGCGCCTGGGCGGCTCAGTCGGTTGAGCGCCCGACTTCAGCTCAGGTCACCATCTCATGGTCTGTGGGTTCGAGCCCCCGGTCAGGCTCTGTGCTGACAGCTTGGAGCCTGGAGCCTGCTTGGGATTCTGTGTCTCCCTCTCTCTCTGCCCCTCCCCTGCTCGAATTCTGTCTCTCTCTCTCCTTCTTTCAAAGATAAAACCTTAAAAAACAAAAGTTGCAGCGTGTCGAGTCGTGAGCTTTTGAGCATGCAAAGGAGCAGGGTGAGGAAAAGTAAACTATTTCCAGTTACTGACAGATACTTCGGCCCCCCAGGCCAGATGTGGTGGCTCTCACATAAGCAGCACTCCCATGGACATGAGGCTGTCTGCTTGTCTTCTCTCACCCGAGGGGCAAGTGTGACAAAGAGAATAAGTGTGACCTTGACTCCCATTTAACCAGCTCCGGGCCCCGCCCCATCCTGTCTCCAGAGGATCATGAAGATCCGAGGAAGAACCCGGGGTTGCCCCATATGTATTTTCAAAGCACTGCCGACATGGAAAGTGTTGGGACAGATGAGACGAGATGTCGTCAGGGAGCAGGCGGTCTAGGGAACAGCGTTTGCTGTCCTGGAAGGTGTTACATGGGGCTCACTGGACCCCCCCTTCCCAGCTGCCCTCCCCCTCTGCTTCCCTTCCCTCTCAGGGCGGGAAAGTCACAACCCCACCGTCCCAGACACCTTCCAAGCCTGAGGTCTTGTGACCTGGGTCTGGCCCACAAGACATCCAAGGGGAAGTTTGCAGAGAAGGGCTTCTTCCTCTGCTGAACAAAAAGCCTCATGAAGAGAGGGTCTGGGCCCTCGCTCTCCTTCCTGCCTGGACAGAGCTGAGGTTCAGGCCCAAACACAGGAGCACCCCGGCCCCTCCCAACCAGCCGTGGGTTGTCCTCCCGAACCGCCTGCCGCAGGAGATGGGCCAATACCCGGCTGCTGAAACCGCTGGAGTCAGCTTTTCCTAAATATGCAGCCAAATGTAATTCTCACTGATAAACTCTGGCAGGAGGTTTGCACTTTGCACGTCGCTGTGATACAATTCATTAGTAATCATCTTTTGGATACGTAGTTTATTTCTCTGTCTTAGTTTCTTCTCTCTCTTGCACGGCATCGTTGGGGGCATCATTGGGCGTTATCGGGAGAGTGGAGGGGAAGGAGAAGGGAGAGAGAGATTCAGAAAGCTAAGAGAGCATGAGAGTGGGACAAAGAGGGGGAGTCTGCAATCCAGAGGAGTGTTGAAGCATACTTTTCGAGCACGCCAGTAGTTACTTGAGGTTTTGCGTTCAGTTACGTGTTCAGGAATCATCCATCGTTCTCCAGAAGCACTCTCTGACTGTGTGCAGGGCCTGCCAAGCTCTTAAAGGAAACGGTCCCTTTCGACTACCGTGGGCCATCATAGTTATGACATTTTTTGGTGGGGAAGGGACAGGCCCAGGAAGACACATTGCTTAAGCCTTATTTTACTCAGGAAATGCAGGGCATTGGTGGCACCCAGGAGGAGGGATGGGGGAAGTCAAGGAATGAGAGTCACAGGGCAAGTGTTATGCAGATTTTAATCTCTGTTCAGGGACCAGAGCAGCTTCTGGAGAATTCTCTAAAGAGCGGGAGTTAGAAGGAAAATTTTTCAAGCCAATGTGGGAAAATGCTGTGCGTGTACGAATTGGTAGGAGGCCTATTTCCTATCAGGAAATAAAATAATTAAAAAAAAAATAGCCGCTTCGTGTCGCCAGAAGAGGAGCCTCTGTGATGTGCTACAGGGCAGCTCTCTGACGCGTTCAAAGATTTTGAACAGGAACTTTGTAACTCGGAGGCCGGCGCGTCTAGAACATTACCAGCCCCTTTTGGTAGAAAACTGAGACACAGAGACATTCAATGACTCATCTAGGTCACTAGGAAGCTACCTGAGAAACTGAAAACGAGCTGGAGCTTCCTGTGCAGCCTCTGCTCCCTCCCCCAGTGACAGAAGCAGACAGGGCTTCTCCATCTCTGGGCTTTGATAAAGTGGGTGATCAGAAATGTCTCAGAGGCGCACGAAAATAGGCAGCCTCTCAGAGGCCTGGAGAACTTGCGTGGGGTTCAAGGGCGAAATGGCTTTTTGGTTAAGAAGGGCCTTGAGGAAAATCAAGCTACACCAGGGCTCTCGAGGAGGAGATACATCGGTCAAGGTTGATGTTACAACACACCCCAGTCAGCCTCCATAATTAAAAGCCACACTGGTGGGGCGCCTGGGTGGCTCAGTCGGTTAAGGATCCCACTTCAGCTCAGGTCATGATCTTGAGGTTCGTGAGTTCTAGCCCCGCGTCGGGCTCTGTGCGGACAGCTCAGAGCCGGGAGCCTGCTTCGGATTCTGTGTCTCCTTCTCTCTCTGCCCCTCCCCTGCTTGCACTCTGTCTCTCTCTGTCTCTGTCTCTCTCTCAAAAATAAATAAACATAAAAAAAATAAAAAACTATAAAAAATAAAAGCCACAATGATTGAGTTGAGCTATACAAAGGGTCCAGGCTTCTCTCCTGTCCTCTCTGTGGGTACTTCCGAGAGAGGGAAAGGTGATGTGACGATGGGAAAGCCATCGGGCTGACTTACTTAGCACCTCCCACACCCCACTGGGGTTCCCGCTGCTTCACCTTTGCCCAGACCGTACATCACCCCCCGCCCCAGCCTAGACCACCCTTCCCTCTCTCCTCTCAGTTGCCGCCTAATACTTAACTGCCTGTTTCTGTGACTGTGCCAAGCACATTACACAGGTTACTGAATTCAGTCCACACAGCTGCATTAGCCATAGGTACGACCACTACCTCCTTGTTTTGTAGACGAGGAAACCGAGGCTCACGAGAGAAGCTGCTTTCGCTATTCGGCTAAAGCCAGAAAAATGGAAAGGAAAAGTCCATCATCCCTGGGCTGTCCGTGCCTGGTCCACCTATAGCCCACCGCCCCGCCTTGTTCTCTCACTGTTCCCATCAACTCCGGGCTCTCTCTACACCGACTCCCAGCCGAGGGCTGGTGTCTCTAATAGAGTCTCCGTGTGTGGTGGCCTTGGAGCCTTCCTCGGCCCCGGGTATCAGACCCAGCCCCGCTTTCTCTGTAAGGGGGCAGGTCTCTCCTGAGCACACATCTCAGGGCTAGTTTGAGGGAACAAAAGAACCTCCTGGCTCCTGATTTCTTTCCAAAAGCTCTCCAAGGGTTCTGGCTGTTTAGCTCCTGGGTCGGCTGCCGTTTCTGAAGACACTTCGGCTACTGCTTGTTCACTGGGCCTGCACTTGGTGTGCGAGCAGATGTGGGGCCTCCTGCGGCCTGACACCCTCCCCCACCCCCCACCCCCCCCACCCCCGCCATCCACCCTGGCTGCTGAAGTGTGCCTTGCAAGGACTCTGAAATTCGGGGACAGTCCCCCTGGAGGAAACAGAACCGAGGCCTGGCTTCTTCTGGGGACAGCTTTTTGCTCTTTTAAAACTTAAACGCTCCAGAATTGCTTTGTCATTTTCAGAGGTTTGTTAGCGTGCAAAGAAACTAAATGGCGAAACGTACGATTGTGAGTTTAGATCGATTTTTGGCACCTTTTTTTTTCCCCCTCTCAGTTTCAAAATGTGTGGGCAGTTTCAAGATGTGAGGCTCCGTTTTGCACGGGGTAGGGGGCTAGGGTCTGAGTCTTCAACATCCGGGAGGGGCCCTAGGAAGGGTATGGTTTCCTGGTGGGCCAGAAGCAGTCAGATTTGCTAAGACGCAGGTCACGGGTTGAATTGGGTCCCCTCCAAAATTCATAGGTTGGAGTTCTTAACTCCTAACACTTCAGAATGTGACTGTATTTGGAGGCTGGGTTTTTACAGAGGTGATTACTGGTAAATTCAGGGCGGACCCTGATGCCACAAGCCCGGTGTCCCTATAGGAAGGGAGATTGGGACACAGATATACACGGAGAGGATCGCGCGAACACACAGGGAGAAGACGGCCACCCGCGAGCCAAGGAGAGAGGCCTCAGAAGAAACCAATCCTCCCGGCACCTTGAAGCTTTCCAAAAATAAACCTCGACCAGACTTCTCAATGAGACTTCTGGTCTCCAGAGTCATGAGACCATACATCTCCATTGTTTTAGCCACCCAGCCTGTGATGCTTCGCCATGGCGGCTCCAGAAAAATAATACAGATTTCACACCTTTCAAACTACGGATGCCCAAGTTAATCTACGGCTTTCTGTGATCTTGACTCTTCGGTCGAGCCAGAAGCGTCTTGGCGAAGGTTTTTCTGAAAATAGTGGCACACAGAGGCTCCCAGAGGAGCACGCTTCACTCAGCCTCGTATTTTGCCATTCCCTTTGAAAGATACCCTCCAAGAAGACAGTCGTGAGTCAGCCTCGCTGAGATTTTTTTTTTTTTTTTTTTTTTTTTTTTTTTTTACCTGTGGTTCTAGGAACTCAGAGGCATATTAGCATTCGGGCTTTGCATAGACTACTAAGCCACTTCTAAGAACAAGGCTACCTGAGGCACCGTGCAAAAGTTCGCATGTGCCACCCCTTTCCTCTTTCACATCTACCACTTGCCCTGGGGGCCGACGCCTTGGGCCTCGTGGGGGGGACACCAGCGTGGGTTCTGCAAGAACCCTGCGGCTCGAACCACGCGTGTTCGTTCCTCCCAGGGAACGTCCGTCACGTCTAACCTTCTCACCTAAGCAAATGAAGTGAGAGTGTGGGGCGGCATGGTGGGAGCAGAGAGGCATTCTCTGTGGTAGACCACATTCATTTTGCATGCCACTCTTTTAGACCCTTGCTTGCCTCTCAAGGCAAGGGAACAGTGGTTTGCTTGGTCCCACCCCTCTCGTTCCTCCCGGTTTCCACATGGATGTCTCTGCCGAAAATGAGCTACGGGTTTCCTTCTGTGAGGATTGCACGGACTGATCAAGTACCGTCCCAGGAGGAAAACCAGGCGTTGTTTCCCACCCCCGCAGTTCAGAGCTCCAGGGAGGGAACATTCGCCGTAGATTTTACGTAGCAAGAAATGACCACGGGGCTGAGCGCTGCTAATGGCCAGTCTTCGGGAATGTGGCTAAGAACGCCGAGAGAGAACCATTTGCTGGAGATGACCAGACACGATTCTCCTAGCATCGCGCTCTCAGGCAGGGCCCAAGAGGCCCCGAAAGCAAGGACCTTTGGCCACCCCTCTGGCTCCAGGGAGCGTGGAAGGCTGATCCCGATGATGCAGACCCTCCATTGCCGGGTCACCTTGCTAAAACTAACTGGGAAATTGCTAAGATTTCACTTTGGTTCCCTGAAATGAAATCTCAATGTAATATTACTCAAGTTAGAGACTGTAAAATGTAAAAGCCCCTAAGTTCCTTCTCCTGACACCGAGGGCTTTTTCCAATAGCCCTTCTGAGTCCTGATTCGAGTCTCAGGGCTCTCTCTCCCCCACTCACTTAAAAGCAAACTGCCCCTGTTCCTAACCCGGGGCGGCTCAGTGTGACCTGAGTTAGCACAGGAGCTATGGGGCTGTGTGAGGGCCGGGCCTCCTTCTATTTCCTGTATTTGAGCCGGTCCCTGGGTCCCTTCCCCGTCTCTGCCGTCTGGCCGGTAAGGACAGCTTTGAAGGCAGCCTCACACCGTGCCCCAAATCCAATCTATTGCCCAATGGAATGTTTTCAGATTTCCTGACTCTGCCTTCCTGAGTTTGATAAAATAGGAAACAATAATTGTGTGGAGGGTATTGAAAGCGGAGTGAAGGCAGGAAGATCTTTCATTCTGTTATTCTACAAATATTGCTTCCTTTGCTCATTAGTGGCCCAGAGGAAATGCAGCCAGGGAGCAGCCAACAGCTTCTCACCAGCGGCCGGCGTCTCTGCCACAGGAGCCCGGCGCTGGTCTGCGACAAGGGCGTGTGACTCACACACATCGCATGATTCAACTTCACTAAAATTTCCTCGGCTGCCAGTAAAGAAGCATTTGCAAACCCTCTAATTTGAAGCTTTGAATCGGTTAATGACTTGCGTTCTTCCCCTTCTCCTGAAATCCTCCCCCACCACCCTCCACACACACACACACACACACACACACACACACACACACACAGCTTTGTCAAGTTTTTACATTTCAGGGACCCGGAAACATAGAGGCCCTGTGACATTCACAATAGCATTTGTTGTGACAAAGTGGCTGGCAGCCTTCTGCATTCCCCTGCTCATTTGGCTGTATGAACAAATAATGAGTCACAGATCCTATTTGGGTGCGCGCGAAGAGTTTGTAGCCAGAAAATTAATTATCCCCCCGGCCGATCCCACTCCGTCCCCGCTCTGCCAAACCATCAAGCCGCATTTTGCAGGCGTCGGTCAGAGTGCGAGCCCCGACACACTGCTCTGCCTTCGCGACATTTTTATGTTCTTATTATTTCTGTTTGTTGAAGCACGGCCCTCTTTTCCCACCAGCGCCGCGCAAAACGCACACGCGCACGCGTACTCACACACCCAGAGCCGCGGCCCCGGCGCAGCTTTGCACATTTCGCGAGGCTGCCTGCGAAACTGCAGCCAGCGTTTCCGCACGGGCCGTTCCAATTAGGAAGCGCACCGTCTAATGACCCGGGCCGCGACACGACGCTAGACTTAGGAAACGGTTTCATTGCTCTTTGCGAAGAGGGAGA
Organism: Panthera pardus; assembly: GCF_024362965.1. Classification (NCBI taxonomy): domain Eukaryota; kingdom Metazoa; phylum Chordata; class Mammalia; order Carnivora; family Felidae; genus Panthera; species Panthera pardus. Next base: position 10,261,881 of record NW_026526721.1, on the reverse strand, counting down.
CAGAGATCTCTCCGTAGGCGACAACTTGCATTTCCCCCTGCCCCCTCCCCCCCCCCCCCCCCCCCCCCCCACGAAGGACGCCGGCTGCCGCTTTGCACTGAGGCCACGAGGAGCGTGGCCCCATCCTGGTGGTTCTAACACAGACAGATCCGCCCGGCTCTCGAGCTCTCTCCCTTGAGGGGACAGCAGAGCTACCACTTTGCCCCCGAAGTCCCCAGGCTGGTCTAACGTGTGCCTGCCAGCCTGCCTCCGCCTCCGCCCCACGCTGGCACCAGCCCTCCCGGCCAGCTGTGCAGGTGCCCGCTACACCCCCCCCCCCCCCCGCCCCACTCTCCCCCCCCCACCCCCCCTCCCTGGGGCGGGCCGAGTTCAGGACGCTCCGCCACCGTCATTGCAGGCAAGGGGCAGAAAAGCAAACCCAGACGGCTTCTTGCGAGCTTTATCATCTCTAGGACTTTAATCAGGAACAGCCCAACTTACTTGCACTTGACAAAGTTCTCACACACCGACTGAACACTTCAACAGCTTAGCTAAGTATTTATTAAAACATTTCTGAAGAGCTGCCATCTGATGAATAAGTAATCCAATAGCCTTGTAATCATACGCCTGAGTTTGAATTCCTTCCACCAAACCGACAGGGAATCGACGGGAGCTACGCGCCCCGAGTTACGACAAGCTGCCATTTCGTTATCTGCAAAGCCGAGCCAAAGAAGGTATCGAAAGACCAGAGCGTACTCACCTCTCATGAAGCACTGTGGGTATGAAGGAAATGACTCAAATATGCTGTCTGAAGCCATCGCTTCCTCCTGAAAATGCACCCTCTTCTGAAGGCGGGGGATTCAATGATTTCTTTCACCTTTGGAGGGAAAACCAAAGAAAGGTCACTGTCTTAACCTCACCCCCCCGACCGTGGCTCCCTGCCTTTCTTTCTTTCTTTGTTTTGTTTTTTTTTTTTTGTTTTTTGGTTTTTCCTCCCCATACCTCTGGGGCTCCCTGAGCCCTGCGAAACATGTACCTTGGCGAAAACAAAATATTCAAATTGTTCAAGATTTGAAAAAAAAAAAAAAAAAAGCGGCGTCTTGGCTGTGGGTTGGTGATGTTCACCACTCTGTGAAACCCTGTGGTTTGCCGTCAGTGTGATTCGTCCTGCTCGCTGACCACTATGCCGGGCGCAGACTTCTGAGACTACCAGCCTACCCAACTTGTGGTTCTGTGGTTGTTTATGGGGCCCAAAGAAGTTTTCACACAACCCAAATTACAAATTTAACTGTTCCCCTTTCCACAGCCCGTCTTAATTGGTTCTTGCCAATCATGTGACTTAAGTGATGTCAAATTTCTTTTTTTTTTCCTTTCTTTTTTTTTTTTTTTTTTTTTTACTTTCTGAGCAATGCCCTTCCTTCCCCACCCCCCCACCCCCCACCTGCCTTCCCCGAGGCTGTTCAAGAAAAGAGCCGAGTAGAGTCTGCAAGAGAGGGACCGTAGAGAAAAGTGACTCAGTCTCTTATTATATCAATGGTCTTTGCTGATGGAGGACAACTTGGGTCTTGCTGTTGTTATTTGTGGTTTTGGGAGCCACTGATTATTTTGATAACAGTTTCATTGCCGCTTATTCAATGGTAATTCAACCTTGGCATCAGGCTCAGGCAGGATGTGGAGCCCATCACTTAAGGCATCAGCTCAGGACAATCCAGCACTTGGTAAAGACCAGGGCAGCGTAAGTGAAAGTACGAAAGGAAAAACAAAATAAAAGGAAATGTTTTGCGGAGAGCTTGATCCCTTGAAAGGGTCTAGCCACTCACTGGTATTGTAAAGCTTTAAAAAAAAATCGAAAAAAAGGGGGGGAGGGAAGCATTTGAGTTTTGTGACCAACAGGTCGTTTCAATAAAAGCAAAATTATGTGGTTTTACTCCTCCTAAACGAACATCTTTTCGGTACAGAGATGAAATCAGGGTTCTCTCTGACACACACACTCAAATTAGGAATCTACCAGAAAACAAAGAAAGGAGACACCCTGCACCTTGAGCCCAGGCGGAAGGCTAACCTGCACCCGTTTGTTTTTCGTTTTCACCTGTGGAAGTTCACTGCGTTGCCTTTCTCTGGTTCTGTTGGCATCGATAGGCTAACTCAGACCTGGAGGCAAAACGCAGGTTAGCCCGACGGGAACTACACTCATCAGCAAGCCCCTTCTCATGGGGACTGAGCGAAGCAGATAGTAGCGCTCACCCTCCACCCCGGGAAGAAGTCACCTGCGTGGAGGTGCTACACACAGGGTACTTTTGCACGTGGGCAAGCCATTCCGGGCACACGTAATAATTTCTCTCTCCTGCTCGTTGCCTTTAAGTGCTGACAAAAAAAAAAACAAACCGCCGTGTTTCTTGAAGTCCCAAGGTAAAGGGAGACTCTCTTCCCCTCATTTATTTCTATTAACTTCGCTCTGCTCCGCGTACGAGCCTTCACGGCACCCTGTACACACCACGTTTCGACTCACATGGTCAAGAGCGGTCGAGATGACGGGTCCAAGATGCCAACCCTGGATTCCAAGCTGCACGGGCACAAGCAGCGAAGGGGCTTCAGGAAGCCCGTAGAACCTGAATAACCCCTCGGTGTTTTCCTCATCTGCTCAGTTTCGCTCCTACCCACCGTGATCATGTGCTCGCGGGCAAATGGCGCAGGTCTCTTTAAAGGAAAGGACATGATTTTTACTTACTCCTGTTTTGACTAGTGCAGGAATTGAAACTCAAGAGACTGCTTTCTCCCACACTTGTGTGAAGTGAGCTTCCCGAAGGTTGACACCTTATTAATATTTAAAAGAATAACAAGGTAGGTATTTCTTTTATGATGTTTATTAATATCCACGCCCGATGCACGTTTCCTGTTGCTTCTCAATGCAAATCCCTTGCGAAGGTAATTAAGACCGTGTTCCTGTGCTCGCTGCTAAACCTACGTGTGGGTGTGAGCCCACATCAGGCTCTTTTCTCTCTTCTGTATGTAATATTCCCTGGAAGGGTCGTAAGAGCTGAAGGCCGTAACACGCAGCTGTCACTTCCGAGCTGGCTCAGACTTATTAATGACTTAGCAATTCAAGTGGCGACGCAGATAAATTCTGATACTTCATTCTAGAAACTCCCCAGATGCTTTCAGCCTTAGGTGTCCAGATGCTTGAAGGGAGGTGGCCCTGGATGGGTCAGCTAACTGCCCGCATTCTTGGCTTTTCTCTGCGCGCCTCGCCAGAGCCGAACATGTATCCTGCCCAGCAGAGTCTTCCTAGGACAGGTCAAGGTTAAAGAGGACTTGTCAGGCTGGGGTTTGTGTTTGCTGAGGCCTCACCTTAACGCTGCGATCATCTGTAATCGCCGGGGCCGGAGTTTCAACGGGGCACCAGGGGGCAGAGTTGAAGGCCAGTGCGCCGGGCTGCTGGCGTTGCCTCCCTCCGGGTTATCTGCCATAACGGCCGCAGCAGGACCTCAGAGCTTGGTGAGGCAACAGTCAGAGTTTTTCTGGGCCTCCTCCCAGTCCTGACAATAAGTGAGGACCCAGCCAGCCGCTGGTGAACTTGGCCTTACCACTTCCCCGGGAGCCCAAGACGAAAAGACACATATGTCATCAGTGAGCCCCCTGGAGGAATACTCAAGCCTATCTTTGCTAGAACTGTTGAGGATTCTTTAAGTTTGTGCATTAACCCACACCCTGTGACCTACTTCCTGCGAGTGACTCAGACCTTGGGCTGCTCGCTTGGGAATTGTACCCAAGCGGCTACAACCGACTGTGGCTTTGCCAAGTAATTGGATGGCAGTTTTCATCCTCACTCAAATTGGCTACGGCTTCTACATGCCACTGTTGGGGGGAGGAATATGCTCAGGTGTCATTTTTAATGGTTCCATAAAAATACCACCAAAGGTGGAAAGATGCATGGTTGCATAACCCTGTAATTAACGTATAAACTTCTATGTGCAACCCAACCCAAACCTGCCCTTGGCAAACCCAGAAGTTCAGAATAAGCTGGAGGCCCTGTTGTTGCAGATCTTTCCAGGCCCCTCACGACGGCGTCCACGGCGGGGCATGGCCATCTCACGCACGAGTCTCTCCTTCCTCCCAGTAAAAGTAGAATTCGAACGGGAGCCCCCACAAGACTTTACTGTACAGCCAGATAAGAGTTTCAGTATTCACACCCTTACCTTCCCTGGATGGAGATACATTGCTCTGTGGAGAAATGGGACCTAAAGAAAAAAAAAGAAAACAGGCAGCCATTGAAACCCATCAATGAATCCTGTCAACCCATCCAATGAAAGCTGTCTAATGACATGAAAGGCTGTTTAATGACCATTGTTTGAAATCTAAGAGTTTCAACTGCTTCACTACTCGAAAGGTGGCCTGTGGGTCAGCAGCAGTGACATCACCCCGGAACTCGCGAGGGATCAGAATCTTGGGCTCTGTCCCAGACCTACGTTTTTAGAGTCTGCAGGTTTGCAGCGCTCCAGGTGAAATCTGCACACATCAAAGCTGGAGAGGCGTGGCTCCGAGAAAGCCCTTGCATAGGTAGGGATTTGGTAAAGGATACGCTATGATGATTTTCTACAGTCTTTGTGATCTCCGTTTTCCTTAGAGCTTTCTGAAAAGTCGACCTTTTCTACCTTGTTGCCTTGGCACAAGTTTTTAAACTCTGGATGTTTCTAGACAGCAGAAACCCGCAAGAGGTGCGGCTCCCGTCCTCCGAGATAGAGCTTTCTCGGATGGTCACTCAGACTCTCCTCGCACGTGCTGGGTCTGGGTCAAGTTTACAGTTTGAGGTTTGACACACAAGGTGGGGAGGCTCCCGTGTGCTCCGTCTCCCAAGCTGGTGACCACATGTATATAAACAGAAGGCTTCTTTTCCTCCAGGGGCATCGGACTCTCAGTTTTTACCTAGTTTGCATTTTGGAAACACATCAATCCTGTGAGTTCTTCCAGACACACACCACGTGTTCACGTGGTAGCATTGCAGGTGGCCGCCGGTGTCCTGCCGTGAGCCGTCCTCCCCGTGGGATACCTGCCTCTGCTCTCCAGCCTTGGCCTTGCAGATGTCACATCCTATGCTTTGTTCCAAAACGAGGGACCCGGCCTTACACCGTCGCCACCTGGCTCGGCCAAACCAGAGCCCAGAGGACCCGTTTACGCAGGAGTCCAAGAGGTTGGCTACCTCTTTCCAATGCATCTGGATCCTTTCAGGCCTGCCCTGGGCCAGGAATCTTGTTTGGAATAGTTTCTCTTTCCAGAATGTTGGCTCTTCAGCTTCTGGTGCCATTTGTCACCAGGAGGGTAAAACTGGAAAACTTAAACAAACCCTCTTTGAATGTTAGAAATGTTTAGCATTCGAAGTTTGGTCAAACGATGGAAAACATTCCGAGTTGGTACTGAACTTTCCATCCAGTTCCTCCAACCTTGAGGCTAATTTTAGCATGAGATCCAGGCAGGGAAAGCTAAAGGAAACGAAGCAACTAAAAATACTCTGCGTTGGAGAAGCCGGAATTTACGGTGGTTAGATAGTGTAAAATTCAATAATTCAGCTTAGGTGGCAAATAATGAGCGTCCCCAGTGTGATCAAAGCACCTGGCTTTAGGAACTTTGGACTTTTATTGTAATTGCTACCCATTTTCCTGGTAGTAGGCAAATTAACAAACTTTCACAAGATTCCTTACCAACTGACGCACAATAGTGCCCTTTTCACGGGGGTGCTGTGAGAATCAGTACTTTTTGGACTATGCAAAGCGCTGTTGAATGGAATTAAAAAGCGACTTGTGGTTGATCCTTCAATATGGAAGCCTGTAGTATGTGAATTTTAACACTAGGACTCGCCAGGTATCACAAACATATGGCATCAGGTCCCTAAATTAGAGGTGTGGATAAGAGCAAGTGAAAAATAGCCTCGGCAGTCGATCCTGGAGAAGTCCTCAGTGTTCATCGCTTAAGTTTTGAATTCGATGTTCTTTGGGAAGAATATTATTCGGCCCTACCGACGCAGGCTGCAAATACTTACTGAACCTCAAAACGTCAAAATTAAAAAAAAAAATGTACCGAGAACACAAAATACCGCGCTTAAAATTGGGCGGTGTGCATTTTAATTCCCTCCTGTTTCAATTGTGGTGTGCATTTTAATTCCCTCCTGTTTCAATTGCGGTGTGCATTTTAATTCCCTCCTGTTTCAATTCCCTTGCTCGCCTTTGCCAGTTCAGCAGCTGGCTGGATTTCTGGGTGAAGAGCGGGAAGGAAGATCCTGCCTGCGTTCTGGCTCTGATTTCACGTTCTCAAGTTTTCAGTTTATTCAAAGCAGAGAGAAGAAACCAGGATATCACCACGCGCCACACGACTGCAACCGCACTAAGGCTATCAGAACACAGTCCCTCAGCCTCTGGGGCCAGTCATGTCACATCCTCACGGGGACTCGGAGTGTATTCGTGACTCATATACACATGCGTTCACTTGCCGATCCTGTTTGTTTCCCGCACAGGACTTATATCTGAGATGGTATTGTTTCCAGGATAAGAAAATTTGTTTTAACTTAAATTTCAGGTAGACAACATACGAGGCGATGTTGGTTTCAGGAGTAGGATTCAATGATTCATCACTTCCATAGAACACATCCCAACAAGTGCCTTCCTTAGTACGTGTCGTCATCTAGCCCATCCCCCACTCACCTCCCTTCAGCACCCCCCAGTTTGTTCTCAATTATTAAGAGTCTCTGGCGGGGGCGCCTGGGTGGCTCAGTCGGTTAAGCGGCCGACCTTGGCTCAGGTCACGAACTCGCAGCCTGTGAGTTCGAGCCCCGCGTCGGGCTCCGTGCTGACAGCTCAGAGCCTGGAGCCTGCTTGGGATTCTGTGTTTCTCCCTTTCGCTGCCCCTCCCCCCACTCAAGCACACGCTCTCGCTCTCAGAAATAAACATTAAAAAAAAGTTTAAAAAATTAAGAATAATAAAAAAAGCGTCTCTCGTGGTTTATTGCTCTCCTTTCTCTTTCCCTCTACCCCTTTCCCATACGTTCATCCGTTTTGTTTCTTAAATTCCACAAATGAGTGAAAGCATATGGTATTTCTCTTTCCTGGGTTTATTTTGCTTGACATACTACATTCCAGCTCTATCCATGCCACTGCATATGGCAAGATTTCATTCTTTTTGATGGCTGAGTAATATTCCACTATATTATATGTATATATATCATATCTATCTATCTATATCTATCTATCTATATCTATATATATATATCTAGATATATATATTTAGATATCTATATATCTATATATCACATCTTCTCAAGATAAGAACATTTAGAGGAATTGAAAACTTTAGTGGACCTGAAGGACCCAGGGTGGTAAGATGGGGGGAGATCAGAGGACAGTGATCTTGGCGTGCAGGACATGTGGAAGTTTGGTGGCTTTTGATTATGATGGAAGTATTCGTCTTCAGTTTGTTTCCCTGGGCCTTTTACACTTTCCCATCACTCATTTACAATTCTCAGATTTGTATGGAAAATGGAGACTCGAGGACCCGAGTTTCTGCCCCCGTGGGCCACACGCTGTGAACCGGGACTCAGGGGCCACCTCAAACGCACAGTGGTTGTTCAGCGGATGTTGAGGGTTTCAGAAAATCAATGCCGTGAATGTCAACAGGCCTGAAATTGTAGCCGGACAGTCCGGGACTCTTCAAAAAGGAATGCTGAGCTCCTGGAGGAAACTGTCTCTTAGGTCTCTGTGAGGTTCCTTGTCTATGAAAAGATGTTCAGGAAACATACAACTCCTCCCAATTTTGTAAGTGACCTTTAACTTCTTCCTTCCATGCCTTTGTCTTTAAACAGGAATCCACCATTTCCCTTTGGATCCGTGTCCCTTGTCAATTCCTCCTCCTTTTAGAACCACCACATTTCCATAACCAGCGGCCTCCTTTCTCTTCCCTCCCCTTCCTTGGTGATGGTCACAGCCATTTATGTATGTATGAATGCACTCAGCTCTAACTTCACTCCGCAACCCAGGCCTAGGAGCCGTCTTCTTGCACCCTCCCCAGCTACGGGAATCTGTGTCTGGGTTTCAGCCGCTCCCCAGTTGGGCTCCTTCTCCTTCTCTACACCCGGTGTCCAGAGAGAGTCTCAAGGTCACTCTACCTCACAACGGAGCTTTCCTTGTTCCTTGAATTCTTCTGTTATCAAGGCATGGATTCACGTGCCTTGGCAGAATCAGTCAATCCATCCTTTGTCCCTACATTTTTTTGTGTCTTTCAACTTTTCCTTCTAGGCTTTACTAAATATCAGGAACACCTCACTTTCTCCACAACTAGTGACCCCACTGAGTATTTGAGCACTAGGTTACCTCACTGAGTACATTTATTTCCTAATCTTGGGCTAGGCAGACCTGGTCCTGGCTCAGAAGAAGGTTACGATCGTATGAACCATTCACATAAAAAAATGAAAAGTTATAGCAGAATGACCCGTATGACCAGTGTGGGGACGGGGGGAGAAGTTAGTGAGGCTCCCAGGATTCGCAGTTTAGGGAAGCGCTGACCGTCGGTGATGACCCTGAACTTGGGCGACCCCATGAGTGAGCGCTGCCTTAAAGGCATCACCCTACGGGCCTCCCTTGCTTGACCCCAGTCCCGGCCCTGGGCAAGGCTCACAAAACTGAACAGAGACCATGGGCTGGGCAGAGGGTCAGGAAGAAAGCACGTGGCTGCAAAGCCTGTGGCCACAGAATAGTGGGGTCCTGAGCCGGGCACTGGGAGATCCACACGTTCTGTTTTCTTGGCACTAGACATGTACATTTTGGGTAGATAAAAGGACAGGGAGAGCAGCAGAGATGGGCAGAGCTCTGAGGCCAAGGGAAAACCAGAAATAAGCTCTGTCTGCTTGGGTGCTGGTGAGAAGCCCGGCCCGGCTGCCATATTTCAGCTATGAGGTGACGAGCACTCTGACAAGGCGGGGGGCAGGGACGGGGGTGGGGGGTGGGGAGGGGCACTCGGAAGGTAATGGGCTTACCACATTAGCTTCCTTAGGTTTTCACTCCTCCCTTTACCCTGTAGCTGTGGTCCCCGCCCCCCCTGACCCGGAGCTCGTTCTCAGAACTCGCTCTAACCAGTGGAGCAGGAACAAACTTGCTGGAAGGAGAGGCTGGGCAAGGTGCTTGGTCCCTTGAATGCTCCCCTGTTGGTGTACTGGAAGAGAGCCAGCGGTCCCAGTTGGGGCCATCCTGGATCAGCCGGTTGCCAGCTGGCCATCGGACACTCGGGTGAGCACCAGCCCAACCCAGAAGAACCAACCAGCCAACCCAGCCGTGACCAGAGCTGCCCGGCCTCCCCACGAAGTGTGAGTGGTAATCAATGGTGTTGTTTGAAGCCGTAGCATTTTGTGGTGGTTTGTGGCATCGCATTGCCATGGTGGTGGTCTTTGACGAGGAAGAGGTAAAGGCGAAGAACGCACCAGCATTGAGCTTCAGGCTGAGGCAAAGAGGCAGGATCTGGTAGTTCCAACGTGAAAGAATGTCAGAAGCTCAAGATGAGAATTCTTAGAAGGGGGCAGGAAGAGACAGCAGCCAGGGGGAAGGGTGGCCAGGGGAATGGGAGAAAGAAAAAGGAAGCTTGAACGCCTGGGTGCCTCGGTCGGTTAAGGGTCCAACTCTTGATTTCAGCTCGGGTCATGATTTCACGGTTCGTGAGTTCGAGCCCCCACATGGGGCTCTGCGTTGACAGCACTGAGCCCGCTTAGGATTTTCTGTCTCTGTCTCTCTGTCTCTCTCTCTGCCCCTCCCCTGCTCAGGCTCTCTCTGTCTTTCTCAAAATAAATAAATAAACATTAAAAAAAGAAAAAGAAAACAGGAGTATGGTACAAGCCAAGGGACGACATCTCAAGGGATGAGAGAAAAACAGGGTTAGATGTTGAAAAGAGAGACGAGAAAAACAAAGACTATGGGAAAGTCAACAGATTTGACAAGAAAGAGCCACTTGAGATCTGTTCCTTCATGACGCTCCTCAGACTAAACAGAAGAGTGACATCCAGTTGTGCTGGGTTGCAGAAAAGCAGCTCCGCTTTGCTTGAATAGGGACTTAATGTGGAATGAATCATTGCGTGTCCGTGTTTGTCGGAATGGATCTAAGTTGGTTACGTGACCTTTCCCGTCTCGATTCAATTCAGAAAACACTGATAGAGCAGCCACTGTGATAGAACGGGGAGAAACTACATCTCCAAAAGGAAGATTGGAGTATTTCTTGTTGTCGCAGTGCACGACACAGCTAGATCCCGAGGGTATGTTGGAGACGGGCTGACGTGGGGCAAAAGGAGGTGACCAAAGAGAGGGACAGCCACTCTCCATGGCAGCCACAGGTATTGAGGCTTGCTGGGTTGCTGAAGGGGCTGCCCGTGCTACTGAGAGATAACAGATATTCCAGATCAGAGTGAGTGTGAAGACAGGACCATGGGGAAACTTCCAAAGAGATGTTCAAGGGCCGTGATCCTCAGTAGAGCCATAAAGGGTCAAGAGAGGACAACGGAGAGGAGGGTCTTAGGAGAGAGGGCTTCAAGTGCGGCTTCTCGACTTCTCTCCCCCATCCAAGTAACCAAGTCTGCCACTCTTGTCAAACCTGGAGAGAGGGACAAAGAGCATGTGTGCCTCAGTCTGGGCCCTGACTCACCCCTGCGACTGTGAGCAGCCTCTTGTAAGGCAGGAGCGGAGCTGTAGTAGGAATCTCCAGCAACCCTTCCAAGGTGCCTCAAATATGGAACCCCCAAGTAAGATGTTGGCTTGACAGTATTCTAAAAATATTTTTTTTAAGTTTATTTATTTATTTGAGAGAGAGAGAGAGAGAGAGAGAGAGGGCGCACAAGTGGGGGAGGGGCAGAGAGAAGGAGAGACAGAATCCGAAGCAGGCTCCACACCATCAGTGCAAAGCCCTATGTGGGGCTGGAACTCATGAACTGTGAGATCATGACCTGAGCCGAAACCAAGAGTCGGACCCTCAACCGACTGCGCCACCCAGGTGCCCCGGCTTGGCTCTATCTTAAAAGGGATTCTGGGGGTGCCTGGGTGGCTCAGTCAGTTAAGTAAGGGGCTCTTGATCTCAGCTCAGGTCATGATCTCACGTTTCATAGGATCGAGGCCCTAGTTGGGTTCCGCACTGGTTTCGATTCTCTCTCTCTCAACCCCTCCCTTGCTTGTGCTCTCTCTGTCCCTCTCTCTGTCTCTCTTTCTCTCTCACTTTCTCAAAATAAATAAAGAAACTAAAAAAAAAAAAATGGAGTTAAAATTAAGGAATTCTGGGGGTGCCTGGGTGGCTCAGTCGGTTAAGCATCCAACTCTTAATTTCTGCTCATGTCATGATCTCGTGGTTCGTGAGATGGAGTCTCGTGTCAGGCTCTGTGCTGACAGTGCAGAGTCTGCTTGGGATTCCCTCTCTCCCCCCCTTTCTCTCTGCTCCTCCCTTGCTCTCTCTCTCTCTCTCTCACACACACACACACACACAATAAATAAACATTAAAAAAAAAATAAAGAGATTTTGCCCACAAGGTTGGACTGCCCAAGCAAGGAGATTTCAGCCTAAAGAGCTTATGGTGTAGGCCATCGTGAGCAGGAATTGAGATGGCATTGGGGGCTAAGGTCCTAGAGAGGGACACTGCCCTGTGTGGGGAGTTGCGTCAGAAGGAGCCAGATAAGAGAGTCCACGAGAACGCACAGGAGAGAAACAACCCACGAGGTCAGAGAGAGCCAGGATCGCTTAAAACAAAGGCTGCTAAGTGAGCTTCTAATCTCTCCCACGGTCTCCCTTTGCCCCCCACCCCCCACCCCCAGCACAGCAGTGTGCAGGCCGAGTTAGCAAGGACTAAGGGTGGGTGTGGAAGCACTGTAGGCAGCAAGGAGTCCCATGAACCCACCCAGGTAGTCAGCCCAACAGGTTCCAACTGCAGTGATGGGCGTCCAATCAAGTTGGTAATTTAGATGATCTGAGACTCTTGTACTGTTTACGGTGAATGCAATTTTTCTTATCTAAGCGAGAAGAAAAGAATCACACATACTAAATAGGGTTTCAAAATGTGAGAACACCCAGCAGATGAGTGGAGGAACAAAATGTGATCTGTCTTTACAATGGAATACTTTTCTGCCATGAAAAGGAGTGAAATTTCGATATATATCACAACATGGATGGACCTTGAAAACATTATGCCAGACCCAGTAGGACAAGTGTTGTGTGTGGGACTTAGATGAGGTACCTAGAACAGGTAAATTCGTAGAAAAGAAGGTAAAAGAGAGGTTCCCGGGGATTGGAGGGAGAGAGGAATGGGATGTCACTGTTTAAGAATACAGTGTCACTTTGTTCAGATTCTGTGTCTCCCTCTCTCTCTGTCCCTTCCCCACTCATGTTCTGTCTGTCTCTCTCTTTCAAAAATAAATAAACATGCAAAAAATCTTTAAAAAGGGGGGCGCCTGCGAGGCCGAGTCGGTTAAGCATCCGACTTTGGCTCAGGTCATGATCTCACGGTTCATGGGTTCTAGCCCCACGGTGTGCTGACAGCTCAGAGCCAGAATCCTACTTCAGATTCTATGTCTCCCTCTCTCTCTTCCCCTCCCCCACCCATTCCGTTTCTCTCTCCTTCAAAAATAAATAAACATTAAAAAACATTTAAAAAGGGGCGCCTCGGTGGCTCAGTCGGTTGAGCGTCCAACTTTGACTCAGGTCATGATCTCACGGCTCGTGAGTTTGAGCCCTGCATCGGGCTCTGTGCTGATAGCTCAGGGCCTGGAGCCTGCTTAGGATTCTGTGTCTCCCTCTCTCTCTGCCCCTAACCCACTCACATTCTGTCTCTGTCTCTCTCAAAAATTAATAAACATTAAAAAAATTTTAAAAAAACATTAAGAAATGATACAGTGTCAGTTTGGGATGATAAAAAGTTCTGGAGAAGGTTAGTGGTGATGGTTGTATGTTATGAAGGTAATTATTAATGCCACTGAATTGTACACTTAAAAATGGTTAAAATGATAAATAGAATATGTATATTTTACTACAATAAAAAAATCAAGTGACTTGTATAATTAAATCTATGAATTCTTTATGACCAAAGTAACCGTAACTATATCAATGATGGGAACTCTTCTATATATCGGTCCCCACAGCTCCGGATGAGGAGCAGTGAGATTTATTTATTTGTTATTTTTTTTATCCCCCTTAGCAATACTCTGTTGACCAATTTAAAACAGATACAGCCAGGATCTGGATGTTACTTATTGAGTCAGGGTAGACTACCTAATGGCTTGAGACTCGAAAAGGCTTGTTTGAGTCAATGTATGACACAGTTAATATAGTACTTATTACCCGATAAACATTTACTAAATCTCTACTATTTTGACGGTAATTGGAAGCAATCAGAAGATTTTCCCAGGAAACAGGGTCTTCAGAAACTTTCTGACTCTGATCGCACCTTATGTGGTGCTCTATTTGTTCAAGAAGAATCTAAAGTTGTATCTTAGTAAGTTAAGAAAAATGGAATTTAACATGATTTTTTTCCAGCATCTAAATTGGCTTGTATTACATTTCTCTTCAAAACTATCTAGACCCGCACACTCAGATACACACACACACACCCCACAGTTGAATCCAGGCTATTGATTTCACTAAGCTCTGCCCTCACTTGGCACCGATGTGCAAGCAAGCTCAAACATATCACCTTTCTGTGTTCCCTGTTCTTGTAGTTAGTGGACCACACAAAGGGCAGACCCAGAGGAGATAACGGATTTAATGATAAATCAAATGATTCATTCTTTTTCCTTTAGCCTCTTAAGATGAAGGGATTAACTTGTTTGATGCCTGCACTGGAAATGCGCTGCTATGGGTCTTGAATCCTACACAGTACCAGCCTTTTTCTCAGGTCTGCTCAAGTGTTCATCAACACCCTTCTGAGCTTCTGGCTCCCAGGTCAGTTAGATAAAACCATGGAGTCATGCCGATTAAAAGCGTCTAATCCCTTTAGGCTGGCATGCCTCCCAGAGTGCCCTTTACAGAGATGCCAAAGGAAATTCAAAATAAGGTGCAGGTATGACCCCGTGTCGGCAATTCTGCCTCCTGTGCTGTGTCAGGGACAGTGCCCTCCCTGGACTACCTAGGACCTGGCTATTAAGGTGATAAGAAGTGGGCGGTGAGTTCCTTCAGGCTCAGAACGCTTCAGCTACTCAAAACGACACATCTTTTAACTCCAAGGTTTTCATTGTTATTCATATCGCTTACCCAATGAGCAAATGAGCCTTAGCTCATTTCTCTTCTTTTCGCGTGAGCTGGAGACATTTGGAACAATTAGGTGATTTCACTGCACTTCAAGCCATCACCCGAATGGAGTGCCGTATTTTCAGTCTATCACTTCCTGTCAAGTTCAAGTTTATCCCTACCGAATATAGGCTTCTGTGATGCCGTGGGGGTGGGGATGCCAGATTTAGCCAAAAAAAAAAAAAAAAAAGAAAGAAAGAAAGAAAAAGAATGCACCGTTAACTTTGCATTTTAAAGGTAAAACATGAATTCAGTTCCTAGTAAATCTCCCTAGTAATCCCCCTAGTACATAGGGGATTCTTAAAGAATTATTCACGGTTTAACTGAAATTCAGATTTAACTGGGTGTCCTGGATTTTATCTGGCCGTCCTCACTGACAGTTCAGATGTAAGACGTGCATGTACATATATCACCCAAGAAGCCAGAGACTTTGGGGTCAATTTAAGTATACAGGAGAAAATAATATGGTACGTCAGTGCACTTCAATCACTGCAGGCTGGGCTGGAGTGGTTTTTGGTTTTGTTTTTCCCTTTATCTTGCACCCTTTCGGGAGGAGTTCTTTCATACCGTGCCGGTGGTTTGTCCAACAGTAGGAAGCAATGGCGAAAAGGATCGTTTACCTTTGCCTTTTTTTCCAAGCTGGATTCACCTGCTTTCCTGTCCAGGAGGACTCGCTGTGGTATTGTCCTCCCAAGCTTCTTTTCCAAAGGAGAACCCGGGCGTGCTAATTGCTGGGTGTCGGCGACACGAATGGAAGTGGGCGACAGCTGGGTGCTGGGCCCGTTCTGCGGGGACAGGCTGGGGTTTCCATTGTATAGTCTGGC
Source organism: Panthera pardus (assembly GCF_024362965.1). Classification (NCBI taxonomy): domain Eukaryota; kingdom Metazoa; phylum Chordata; class Mammalia; order Carnivora; family Felidae; genus Panthera; species Panthera pardus. The sequence continues at coordinate 10,246,795 of NW_026526721.1, read as the reverse complement.
CTCCTTCCATCTGCACTGGCTTTTGTCTTGGGTCTCAGGCAATTGGCTAGAGCCGAAAACATAAACACTTCCATGCCCTTGCCCCTTATCGTTTTCTTTTCACGTTGGTTGAGGAAATACACCTGAGAGACCAAAGGAACACAACGCACCCAGCAATTACCAGCCACCACGGGCAGGCGGCAAAGGCTCAAACAACAAAACCCCCGAGGTGGGCTGCTGCTGGCCCCTGGCTTTGCTCAGGGCTCCTGTCAGGGGCCAGGCTCTGGGACTGAGTCAAGGACTCCCTCCCCCTTCTGTCTTGGGACAGCTGGTTTCCTTGCTGCCAAAGATGGAGAACTCAGGAAGTTTCTGTCCTGATTTATTTTGCGCAAACAGCGGCCACAGGTCATGCCCGGTGCTGGGAAAGCTACTGAATAAAGGGAAGGAGGCAGAACTTAACTAAATTTGTGTCATCCATGAAGCTGTTTTCTTTTTAAAGTTTATTTGTTTATTTCTCCATCTCTATGCCCAGCGTGGGGCTTGAACTCACGACCCCAAGATCAAGAGTCGCATGCTCTACCGACTGAGCCAGCCAGGCGCCCCTAAACTGTGCGTCTTTGACCCATGGATGCATCTATGTAATCCACACCCTTATCAACATACAGTATATTTCCACCACTTCACAGAAGTCCTTAGAAAATTCACAGCCCACCCCACCCCCACGAGGAAACCGCTATTCTCCTTTTTCTTTCCCTATAGTTTTGACTGTTCTAGAACTTCATAGACATGGATCATACAGTACGTGTCTAGATTCTTTTGTTGAGTAGATCAGCTCTCCCCTCTTTATATTTGCTGAGTTATTGTTCCGTGTGAACATACCTCAATTTGTTTAGTTCTCCTACTGGTGGACATTTGGGTCATTTCCAGTTTTGAGCTATTATAAACAATTCTGCTACAAATACATTTGCATAAGTGTTTTATGGAATTTTTTTCCCCATGGAATGTATTTCTCGTGGATAACTCGATCGGAGTGACATTTCTAGGGGACAGGGTAGGTGACTATCAAAAGGACTGACTACCCCGAATGTTTGCAAGGATGTGGAACACCCAGAACCGATGCATTGCTGGAGGAACATAAAATGGTACAATCTTCGGGAAAAGTTTGGACTTTCGTGTAATCACCTATGAAATACTTAGTGGCAAAATTGTGAAAAGAAGGAGTGTATCTTTCTTTCTTTCTTTCTTTCTTTCTTTCTTGACCCAGGAAAAGCTTTGGTGGAAAAATCCCAAAGGGGCATTAGAAAGAGAAGGTCAAGGGGCACCTGGGTCGCTCATTCGGTTGAGCGTCTGACTCTGGATTTCCGTTCAGATCACGATCTCGGGGTCGTGAGATCGAGCCCTGCGTCAGGATGCACGCTGAGTGTGGAGCCTGCTTGAGACTCTCTCACTCCCTCTGCCTCCCCAACCCTCTGCAAACTCAGGGTCTTTCTCTCAAAATAATAATAAAAAATAATAAAAATTAAAAAAACAAAAAGAGAAGGCCAGGGGGTGAGGGTGTAAGGAGAGACATCTGAAAACACCACCGCCATTTCATACCGTAGAGACTGAGTTCTGCACTCATTCAGCGCGTTTATTGAGAACATTCTGTGTATCAGGCTTCATTTTACATATACACACATTAACTCTTATTTGGTGGTAACTTTGTATTGCTATTTAACACAAAGCTGCCGATTAATAGGCTATCTGTGCTGTCTGTGGGAGCTGTTGTATAAATGATGAAGAAAGGGAAAGATGATTGCCTCTCAAACCTCATAGGGGAAGACTGAGCAGATTTTATGTTCATGCTCCCTCCCACAAATAGCGAACGATGTAAGCAAATTGTTCTTATTTGCCATATTCTAGTTCGGTCCCAAAATGCCAAAAGCATTTCTTTTAAGCAGCTCTGTAAAAATTATCAGAAGAGTAACGAAGATTACAGATGTGTGGAAAGAAATGGTTATCATTACCGAGCTCGAAATCAGAGTTATCTTGTCGGGTGATTGGACTGAACTATTGTCCAGAATATTCTCTAGGTTCTCCTGCGACTCCCTATCACGTGTCTCACTCCTGTAGATGTCTTTCTCCCTTGAGACTGGCAATGCCGTGGCTCGGGCTGCTTGTTCAAGGATAAGGAACAGAGCCACCACCAAAGGGTAGCTGACAAATAAAGTGAGGACATACCAATCTCTGTGGTTGTACGTGACCGAGATTTGGGTTGGTGGCCGTCATTGAGCCCCTACTGACTGATGTGCTGGCTCCAATCAAAACAACCCGACTCGTTGTTCTCTCTTTCTCTGACACTACTTATTACTTTTTTGATAGTTCGTTGATTTTTATAGGAAGAGTATATATTTCATGTACTAAACAGTTAAGGATTGCATCCAAAACAACCTCTGTTCCCTTACTAATTATTACGGATCTGCTGCACACACATTTATCTAAATTTGCCAATTCTTTTACTTAGTCACTTAACAGACGTTTCAAAAGTACCCAGTCCATGTTGCTTTCTGGGCTGGGTGCTGGGGGAAGCAGGTGGCAGTTTCCGGCATGGGCAAGACAGGGTTCCTGTTCTGGGGGTACTTATCAAAAGAGCGGAAAGTTTTGTTTTAAGGACACAGGGTTCTAGACATGTATTATGTGCTGTGCAGGGTAACATTGTGTTCTACTTCTAACACCTGCCTTGGACTTCAAGCTCTGGCCTCTACTTAGAGCATTTTATGAGTTGGTATTGACTTAGTGGTTACCCTAATTTGTAACCTTAAAAAATTTTTTTTTAATGTTTATTTAGTTTTCAGAGAAAGAGACAGATGGCAAGGGGGAGAAGGAGACACAGAATGTGAAGCAGGCTGCAGGCTCTGAGCTATCAGCACAGAGCCCGACGCGGGGCTTGAACTCACGAGCTGTGAGAGCATGAGCTGAGCTGAAGTTGGGTGCTCAACCGGCTGAGCCACCCTGGTGCCCATAATTTGTAACCCTTATAAGGGTTAAAACCCAAATCACATCCTTTGCCCTTTAGCTTACCAGGCTAACCGCGTGCATTTAATTAAATCTATCTCTCGCCAAATGTCCCCTTTATTTCCTTAATAATATTAGTTACTCTTACTAACTTTTTTATACCTTAGTAGCTTTTCTCTTCTGGGCAGATATGTAAAATCTCTCTAGATTTTGACACCCTGTTATGTTGTTGGAGAGGTAGATAATGGGTTTTCGGGTGTTTTCCTTCCCAAAAATATCTAGCTGGTGAACACTGCAAACGTATTTCTGATTTACATAGTGTCTGACCAGAACTTTCTACATGGGGGACTCAGTATTACTTTCCCCCCTTGTTATTCATTCGCACTTGGAATTTGACATGCACTTGGGTTCCGGAGTAGGGAAGTAAAATTCCTTAAACTTGAGTACATGATCCTGAGTACATCATTTATGTTATTAATCGACAAACGGCTTAACTCTGTTTTTAATAAGTTCTTAAATCTGATAATAGACCTATACTCCAAAACAAATTAGCCCAATGTTTCAGGTAGTTGTGGACAAATGAAGTTTTGCATCTCAACCAAAATAAGTAACTAGACTATAAAGACATAAAATAATAATAATAGCAAGGAATGTTTCTTTCAGCTTTGGTGACCACATTTTCACTTGGAAAGATGTTTCTTTTTACGAACAGAAAGAGAAAAGAATGACTCTATGTATTTCAATTTTCAAATTAATGATCTTGGATAACTTAAAAGTACTTCTTGGGGCGCCTGGGTGGCTCGGTCGGTTAAGCGGCCGACTTCGGCTCAGGTCATGATCTCACCGTCCGTGAGTTCGAGCCCCGCGTCGGGCTCTGTGCTGACAGCTCAGAGCCTGGAGCCTGTTTCAGATTCTGTGTCTCCCTCTCTCTCTGACCCTCCCCCATTCATGCTCTGTCTCTCTCTGTCTCAAAAATAAATAATAAAATAAATAAATAAATAAAAGTACTTCTTATTTTAAAAAGAAAACAAAATATTAGGAAAATGCTGGGTGTTAACTTCATCAACAATTGAATTCATTAAAAGTTCACTAATTATACTGGTAACTATCATTAGTTCACTCCCCCCACCCCCCCACTAAGTGCCTTGCACTCAATTCTCACAAACGTGTATTTCTTCCCATTTTCCAGATGAGAAAACTGAGGCATAAAGAGACTAAATAATTTCCAAACCACCTAGATAGAAAGTGGGGGAAGCAGGGTATCAAGCCCAGGCAGGCTGACTGCAGATTCTGTGGCCAGTCATGACTACACAGTAGTGCCCAGAATATTCCACATCTTTATCTTTACTCTTTGTATTTATTCTTCATCCAAGAGTCGGTTAAAATGAGAAAGAGGTGATCTGTTGCAATAGCAATTCCGATTTCACATGCTTTGTAGCTCAGCACTGGGGTCATTTGCTAAAGGTCAAGAGAAATATCTTCACTAACGTTCAGAGGGTCCGTAGGACGTGGTACCCGAGTTTCATGGTCTTTCTTGTCTCTACAATGTTCATTGCCTGGAATGTGTTCATCTCTACCTCAGAGGGTTCATACGTTCCCGTTGGAGATTTAAACAGCATTTTTGAGGGATAATGTAAGTTGACCATGCCCAAGCCTGTGTTTGGGTGTGTCTTTATAAAAGATAGGATGCATTTAGGCCGTATTAGATCTCATTCAGTGAGAGAAGGGGATGAGTTAGTAGATAACTAGACTGTCCATAAAGCGATTCAAAATGAACATTAAATTTTTCCTTCCTCCAAACACTCCGGGTGCTTTCGAACCACTCATGCAATGGGTATCGTGTATCACCCTAGATCAGAGTCGTCAATGGCCATGCCTATCTTCCCTGACAGACTATAAAATTTGGAGCCCAAGGGCGTGTCTCATTCTTTGCTATGATCCCTTAAGAACTTAGAATGTGGTAGGAGCCCATCCCTATTTTGTTGACTGGCACATCAGTTATCTATTTAAAAAAAATTAATGTTTATTGAGTTTTGAGAGAGAGAGAGAGAGAGAGAGAGAGAGAATGAGCGGGGGTGGGGGGCAGAGAGAGAGAGGGAGGCACAGAATCTGAAGCAGGTTCCAGGCTCTGAGCTGTCAGCACAGAGCCCCACGTGGGGCTCAAACTCACAGACCGCGAGATCATGACCTGAGCCGATCAGACACTTAACTGACTGAGCCACCCAGGCGCCCGGCATATCGGTTATCCATTGCCATAGTTCTACCTAATTAAAAACATCCCCAAATCCTGAGTGCTTCTAACAATGAACCCTTGGTGTTGGTCTCCGGTCTACAAGTCACCGGGGCAGTTCTTCCCATCTCAGTTGGGCTCGCTCAGGCATCACCTGTCAGCTGCAGCTCGGCTAGGCAGCTCTGGACCCTGGCCGGGCTCCCCCGTGTTGGGGCTCGGCTGGCTTGGGACGGCCTGTCTCTCTTTCATCCGCTGTCTCATCCTCCAGGCAGCTTCTTATGGCGCTGGAGGTGACAGAGAAGAAGGCACACCGAAATGTACACGACTTCCGACGTCTAGGCTTCGAACTGGCACCCTGTCATTTGTACTGTAGTCTCTTGGCCAAACCCAAGTCACAGGCCAGCCCTGATTCAAGGGGTGGGGAAAACGGGCTGCATCTCCTCCTGGGAAGGGCTGCAGAGTCGTGTGAAAAGGCATGAGTATGCGATCCGCCACAACTAGAATAAAGCAAAGACGCATCAGAAGCCGTGTCATGAAGGGGGAAGGGGGGGGGGTGCAGGGCGGAGTAGCCGGCTCAGGGTCCCTGCCCTTTCTACAGCTGCATGACCACAAACGCGCCACGTTGTGCCACATCGCGGCCTTAATCACAGTTTTAGGTCTTCCCAAGGTTGTCGGGAGACGCCGGTGAAATAAACACACTGACCTGCTTTGTAAATTGTAAATCTCGGTGCGCGTGTGAATCTACATCGCTGTCATCTCACTTGAAGTGAGAGAGACTTCTGGCAATCCTGGTTACCGACAGATTCTGAAGAAGCGCCCGGAGAGAATGTGCAAATCCCCATAAACAGCATTTCTCTCACTCTACTCCCTGACGGGATCTGATGCATCCTGAGACCAGCGTACCAGGCATCAGAGGCGCTCCGCTCGAGAGGCAGGGACATTTTAGACCCTTGCCTTCCGGAAGAGCAGACATTTGTTCCCGCCCTGGTGGCTCCCACAGCGAAGGCGGGCGGCGTGCACAACACCCTCCTCCTTCGTTTGCTTCTGCTCGAGGGATTAACAACCTCTTAAAATGAATTCCCAAGTCCCCTTCTTCCAGATTGTGTGATGTCACTGTGATTGGGCCCTTCCCTCGTCGGCCGCCCGGGGTGATATCTTGGCGCTTGTTGGAGTGAGAAATGGTCTTGGGTGTCATTGGTAACAGCTTACTTTGGAGTATTTGAATGGATGGGTTTCCCCCATCCTGTGGCACTCCTGGTGATTAAAATGGAAATAAGCTTTGCGTAAGGGGCTTGGAAGGAGTTTCATCTCTACCCCAGTGGTCTGGCTCTGTTTAGGCATCAAATGCAAATGCGAATCTGTTGAACACGTTGAGAGAAGTGACAGTGGGGGAAAGGAGGGCCCAAACTGATTTACCGTGTGCGGGAGACAGTCCACGCCGGTTTTCCACACTTCGAGAACTTGTAGTCAGCCTGTGAGGCCTCTGAGACAATCCAGGGGCATTTACGGGGCCTGAGAACATGTGCGAATCCCAAAGGAGAAGAGAGAGTTTGTTGTTTTAGACAGCATCCTCCAGAAGCCTTATCACGGCCCGTCCAAATCCTTTCTCTTTGAAGTTTATTTATTGATTTCGAGAGAGAGAAAGAGAGGGAGCAGGAGAGGGGCAGAGAGAGGGGGAGAGTGAGAATCCCAAGCAGGGTCCGCACTTGTCAGCACTGAGGCCGACGTGGGGCTTTATCCCACGAACCGTGAGACCATGAGTTGAGTGGAAATCAAGAGTCGACCGACTGAGCCCCCCAGGCGCCCTGCAGGTACACATCCCAAACCCCAAATTGCCTTAAATGGCATCACACACCGTATGCACCCTGGATGGGATGCGAAACCAGCACAGATGTGTTTCCCCTTCTCCTTGGCATTGACAGAACTCACAGGCTGGACGAAGCCCAAGCTGCGATTTACTGAAACGCCAACTCAAGCCGAGGGCGGCGCTAATTCTGCACATACCGTTGTTAATTTCTTTGAAATGGTGCTGCTTCATTCATTTGGGCTGCCTTCAGCCAGATGGAAAAACGGGCTGCCTTTTGCCTTCCTAAATGCACAAGACACTTCCCTTTTCTCCCCCGCTGGCTCCATGTGTCTCCCCCGTCTCGGGACAGGGGCTAGAGGTTCAGAGGCGGCCTCGGAGGCACGGGTCCCCCACCTTGGCTCTCCGGGGGCCATGGTGCTGCCAGGGTGAGATGTCAGGGGGCAGGCTGGAGGGGCCTCGGGGGGTGATCCGAGAGCAGTCCTCTCTGGCCAGCAGCAGCAGCAGCGATTTGCGGAGGAAAGACAGCACTGTCCTTTTTTCATTAAGTGTATTTATAAACACACTGCACATGAAACATTTTTCCTTTCTTCACAGTGATGGATGATTATACGTCTATGAAATGTTTTCATTTATTTGGCGCCAGGGTAATCAAAATCAGTTGAAACCGTCCCACTGAAGGGAAGGAAAACAAGTGGGTGTGGGACAGCCTGCGTTCTGTCCCTCGTGCTTCTCAAGGGTAGTAGCTGGCAGAAGGGCTTGCTCCTCAAGGAACACGCTCTTGGGCGGGTAATTACTCCCAGTCCTGCTCGTGGCCCCGGTCCACGGAGGCTGCGCGCGCTGCAGAACTTTCAAAGCACTCCGGAAGCAGTGTGGGAGCATCGGGGCCAGCCTGTGCGTGACTCTGTTTAGGCTGAGAGGGAGCTGGTCCCAGAAAACCTTTGTGAATGAAACGCTCCTGCTTTCATGTCTGCCCTGGCCCGTGTTCTGGGTCAGTCATCGTGATGTCCAACATCCTGTTTAAACGGGTGTTTTCCACTACATACAGACAAAACCACGTCTATTCTAAGCTTCTCATGACTGTGCAAAGGCAGGCAATGGAGATCAGGTAGGGAAGCCGGCTTGACCTGTCAGTGGGGAAAATGCAGAAGGCGGATGCCTGGCCCCTTCCCCTGATGGGGTTCTTTGGATGGCTGCAGGATTTAGATCTTTGTTTCACAAAGCCAACCTGAATGTGGGAAGGCCACCGTTTGGGTGAATGTAACTAGCTTAGCCCGCAGGATGGTTTAGCTCACTTCTGGCGATCTCTTTGCTTTATGGTTTGTGAAGCAGACCTGTTCGCGGGCACGGGGGTTAAAATAATGATTTCCTTGATCTCCAATCATCACCTTGCAAGGAATTAACTTGAATACTGGGGCAGGGGAAGCACATTCACCTCTTGAATAGATGTAAGAATTTTTTTTTTAAAGCGAATTGGCAGGATTTCTTTTTTTCAATGTTTATTTAGTTTTGAGAGAGAGAGAGAGAGAGAGAGAGAGAGAGACAGAGCATGAGCAGGGGAGGGCCAGAGAGAGGGAGACACAGAATCGGAAGTAGGTTCCAGGCTCCAAGCTGTCAGCACAGAGACTGACGCGGGGCTCGAACCCACAAACCGTGAGAACCTGACCTGAGCCAAATTCGGATTCCTAACTGACTGAGCCACCCAGGCACCCCAAGAGGATTTCTTTATAGTTTTCTTATCAAAGCACGCAGAGTCCTAAGTGATGTTTTCAAAGCAGGGTCAGAAAGGAATGAGTCTTACTTCCTGGCTCCAAGTAAACAGGGTACAGAGGACTTTGAGAAAGGCCTTTTGGAACATACTTATATGGGGTTTTAAGAAAATTATAATTTCTACTACAGAAACTACTGTTCTAGATAAGCACACTGTGTTCTTTCTCCAGTTGTTGGCTATAGAAAAATCTGTGATCTATCCTGGGGGCCGCAGAACTCTGATATTGGGGTTCCTGAACTCTAAGAAGGAAGCTCCTCTATCCTCAGGAGGATAAATTGTTTGATATACTTCACCTACAAGGAGGAAAGATTTTACCTTTGCAATGTGCCAGGACGTGAGATGAGCATTTGTGAGCATGAAATCTGAATAAAAATCATAACAGGGGCGCCTGGGTGGCTCAGTCGGTTAAGTGGCCGACTTCGGCTCAGGTCATGATCTCGCGGTCCGTGAGTTCGAGCCCCGCATCGGGCTCTGTGCTGACAGCTCAGAGCCTGGAGCCTGTTTCAGATTCTGTGTCTCCCTCTCTCTGACCCTCCCCCGTTCATGCTCTGTCTCTCTCTGTCTCAAAAATAAATAAACGTTAAAAAAAAAAATTAAAAAAAAAATCATAACATTGAAAGTTTCTTGGTCCGAAATAGATACAGACATCTTTTCTGTAGGGAGCAAGGGACAAAGGTGACCACTGAATAACCAGTGCACCTTCCTGTATTCTCTCAAATTCCCATTTTTAGCTGTGCTCTTTGGAAGTGCCCAATTTCTGAAGGTGAGGAAGATGAAAATCTCAAATGACAGAGCATGTTTTTAAAAATATTTACAAGTGCTTCTGGAATGCTGGGGTAGTTTGAAACAGACAAATATAGGTGCAGCAGAATGGTTTCCATGTTTCATATTATCTTCCCCTAATTAGAAATTAACCGGGATGATTAAAAATGTGTTGGTGATCCTTATAAAAGAAGGTGTGAGCAGGGTACTCTTTGGCCCCCACAAAGATGGCTTGAGCGATGCTTGAGGTGGTGATCCTGGTTTCAAATGTTTGGCTCTTCAATTATTTGGTGTGAAATCTGTTACTTCACTAAGAGAGGAACTGATTAATTCAGAAACTGGTAGCAACCAACTTCCTCCCAGTCACATAAGATGACATCACCCCAAAGGTCCAAGGAAGTATGCTAAATACAATTTCAAAATAGCCAGTCATGTTGGCTGGAATGGAGTGGCCACAGCCAATCACTGGCACCCATCCTTCATTGTCCGGCCCCCAAAACGCCAGCCACCAGAGTCAGGGTGAGCAAAGCCAAGGGCAGCCAGCCAAGTCTTATACAAATGCCCGAGATGCCTTTATCTCCGGATAAATAGATCATGTTAAGGATTTCTGTGGCAGAAATGGATCCCATAGACAACATAACTTTGGCGTCTTTTTAGCTAATGTTTTTCCTTTATAGACAGAGCCAACTGATTTATTTTAGGATGAGCATTTCCTATTTTTATAAGCGTCTCTTCCATTTTACTTAGAATCTTATCTAAAGTGTGAACAAATTCTCAAATGTTTAATATGAACTGAGAAGAAAAAGCCCCTTAATCAGAGTTCAATTAGCCGGTTTTGCTTGCCAGCAGATTATATATTTCACAAAGGCAACCAGCTGTCATTCCCACTTGGTTAATTCCGAGTGAGTTCGGATTCTTCTATTTCTGCCTGTAGTTTTTTCCAGGCTCAGCCAAACACACATACTTCCTCTCCTCCGCCGTCTATCATTCTGACTGTAGAACATCCAGTTTCTTGAAATTTATGCAAGGCCTCACACACTCGTACAAGCACACAGTCGTTGGTGACAGACTATATAATTTGTGAGGCCAGGTACAAAGTGAAAATGCGGGTCCCTTGTTCAAAACGTATTAAAAATTTCGAGATGGTGACGACAGGCCATTAAACCAAGGGTGAGGCCCTTCCGAGAATGGAAATCTGTAGGACCACGTGGGTCGCATGCCCATGAGGGCAGCCCTGGCCATATTCGATACCTATACTCACACACCGCATCCCAAATACGCAGCGGAGAAGACACAGAGACCAACTGAACTTTTTACTTTGTGCTAAAACTTCCGTTTCTGCCCAACACCGATTTCCCATATCTTGGTTGTAATACGTTAGCAAAGAAAACACTGATTTCTGAAGTTAAGATTTCTATAGCTTAGTGCTATAAAACACTAATGCTTCTAAAGCACTTTTGTGTGGATTTTCTCCTTTGATCTCAAAAAGTTGTTATCTCCAGTCTGCCAATAAGCGAGCAGGAAAAGTCACCCAAGGCCATACCACATAGTTGTTTTTCTTTTCTTTTCTGATTATGAGTGTACTGTACAGAAAATCTGAAAAATGTGGGGGAAGAGAAAATATTTATTACCCATAAAATGCCATCAATTAGAGATAACTGCCATGAAAGTTTTGGTATGTGTCCTTCTAAGTCCAGTTTTCTATGAATCTGGACCCAAGAGTGTGTGTAGGTTCTTGTATTTTTTCTTTTTTTAATATGTTGTTTTTTTATGTTTATTTATTTCTTTTTTTTGAGAGACGGCGAGCATGTGTGGGGGAGGGGCAGAGAGAGAGCGCGAGAGTGAGAGAAGAAGAGGGAGAAGCCCAAGTAGCCTCTGCACTATCAGTACCAAGGCCGATGCAGGGCTTGGACTCTCACGTTCCATGAGATCATGAACTGGGCTGAAACCAAGAGCCGGGTGCTTAACCCACTGAGCCACCCAGGAGCCCCAGTTCTTGTATTTTTTCCTTACCTCTATTGGGATCATATTGTACATACTGCTTCATAATCTTTCTCACTCAGTAATACGACACAGCTCTTTTCTACGTTATGAAACACTCTTAGGAGGCATTGTTCCTCATGGCCAGATAGTATTCCATCATGATTAGTAAAGAATGCATTCAGGAATAAGTGAGCAATGATAAACAGAGAAAAGATGGCCCAATCAGTGATAATTCCCTTTCCTACCGTATCTCTCTGACTCCTGACAACTGCCTTATAAACCAGCTGTTCTTATGTCCACTTTCATAGAAACTCAGAGTCCAAGAGTTTAAATCATTAGCTGCCGGCCACACACCTATTAAAGCAAAGCTGGCATACCCAGCTTTGCAGGAAGGCACATAAGGCAAAGCTGATACTCCTATCACTGTGTGACGGCAGGAATACATAATTTAGTGTTTTATTCTAATGAAAGGTCCTCGGGTTAGCACATTGTGTAGAGCCTCGGAGATTGTCGAGGCGTGGCAGTTTCTCTAGGAAACAGCATCTAGGAGGATCCACGGAATCAAGACAAGGATCTGGTGACACAGACAAGTAGTGATCAGGAGCAACCCCCGGGCCAAAGAAATATCGCTCCGGAAATGATTTCCCGGTTCATGGGAATTCTTTTGGTCACAGAGAGTCAAATTTAAACTTCGCAGAGATGGTTGTACCTTGAGAAGAGCAAATGCGGGAGTGGGGGATGCGTCGATTTCCATCGTTAAGGCAACAACATTGGGATGAATTCCTAAGCCATGTGTCTGTTGGACTGTGTGATTACCCTCTAAGTGAGGATTTAGGACAATTTTAGAAAAAAAACAAAAAACAAACAAAAAAAAGATGTTCCTTAAAGTTCTCAGGAGTGATGGCTTGAAAATGATTTCCCTGGTGTAATACTTTTTACCCATTTTGCTCACCCCCTCTGGCTTAGTCAGCGAGTTTCTCACTGACGTTCTGAGTTCCAGGAGCTGAGTCCCAGAGGGGAATGGAAAAGATTCCTGGCATATACATTATTAGATCAGGAGATGTTCAGGATGAGTAAGAATAGCCTACTACCCTGGGTCTTGACCACAAAAGGATCCCCCGAAAGGGAAGGCAATCAGTGGCTGTCTCACTTTTCTGAGACAGCTGTTCCAAGCCACCAAGTAGATGGCTTAGAATAACAGAAACTTATTCCCTTCGTAATTCTGGAGGCCAGAAGTCCAAAATCCAGGGGTCAGCAGGACCACACCCCCTCTGAAGTTCATAGGGGAGAATCTTTTCTTGCCACTTCTGGTTTCTGAGGACTCCTGGTGTCCCCTGACTCAGGGCTCTGTCTCTTCGGTCTCCGCCTCTGTCTTCACGTGGCTTCTCCTTCTCTGTCTTTGTCGGTTCCTCTTCTGTCTCTTATAAGGACACAGCACTGGGCTTAGGGTTCACCGGATAATCCAGGATGATCTCATCTGGAGATTCCTTGCAAAGATCCTTGTTCCGAAGAAGCTCATATTCACAGGTTGTTGTGGTTGGTTCATACACATATTTTGTTGGCAGCTACCCTCTACAGTGAGGGCAGCTTAGGTGTTGACGTGTCCCTGAGAGAGAGCCACTGAGTCTTTCTGGGTTTAGACTTTGGGTAGGACCTTCTTTCCTGGATAAAGTGCTGGGAAGGAAGGAAGACCTCAAAACCAAAGAGCTGTTTGGGTTCCCGAGGCAGCCAGTTCTCTGGCAGTCTCTGTGCTCCCAAGTTCTAGATTCAACAAAATGGTGCCTGTGGGCCCCAGAGGGGCATCAAGACAGGCGAGGGAGGGAGAGCCATGCCTAAAGAGAGAGAAGCTTTGTGTGGCAAACACGATGTAAGGCCACGCGGGATGGATGACGGCCACCTCGGCAGACTGGAGCCGGGAAATGGAAGCTTACCCAAGACGCAGGGCCCGCTGTGGCATCTTGTGTCCTGGCCTGGAACTAAAGGCATAGCCTTGAGCTTTGACTCTGGGCATGAGGGCGCTGCTCATCTGGAGAAAATGAGTTTTCTGTCCCACTGAATGAGAAGAGGGTCAAAATAGAAATTGACGATGTACATTTTTTTTTTTTTTTTTTTTTACTGTGTTAGACAGGGTTCTCCAGAGAAACAGGACCATTAGTGGGGAGAAAGAGAGAGACAGAGGGAGGGAGAGATCAATTAAAAACATTTTTTTTAACGTTTATTCATTTTTGGGAGACAGAGAGAACAGTGTGAGCTGCGGAGGGGCAGAGAGAGAGGGAGACAGAATCCGAAGCAGGCTTCAAGCTCTGAGCTGTCAGCACAGAGCTGGATGCGGAGCTCAAACTCACTGACCACAAGATCATGACCTGAGCCGAAGTCGGATTCTTAACCGACTGAGCCACCCAGGTGCCCTGGGAGAGATTAATTTTTTTTTTAATTTTTTTAAATTTTTAAAAAACCTTTGTTTTTGAGAGAGAGAGACAGAGTATGAGCAGGGGAGGAGCAGAGAAACAGAGAGAGAGAGAGAGAGAGAGAGAGAGAGAGAGAATCCAAAGCCGGCTCCAGGCCCTGAGCTGTCAGCACAGAGCCCGACATGGGGCTTGAACTCACAAACCATGAGATCATGACCTGAGCCAAAGTCGGATGCTCATCCGACTGAGCCACCCAGGCGCCTCTTGGGAGAGATTAATTTTTAAGGAATTGTCTCATGTGAGTGTCGGCCCAGCATGTCTGAAATCTGCAGGCCAGGCTGGCAGGCTGGAGAGTCAGGTGAGAGGTGAGGTTACAGTCTTGAGTCCTAATTCCACAAGCCAGCAGGCTGGATACGCAGGCAGGATGTCTATGCTATGTAGTCTTGAGATAATTCATTTCTCTCTTTGGAGAATCTCAGTCTTTGTTCTTAACACCTTCAACTGATGGGATGGGGTTCACCCGCGTTATGGGGAATAATCTGTTTTCCTCAAAGTCTACTGTTTTTTTTTTATTTTTTTATTAAAAAAATTTTTTTTTTAATGTTATTTATTTTTGAGACAGAGAGAGACAGAACATGAACAAGGAAGGAGCAGAGAGAGAGGGAGACACAGAACCTGAAACAGGCTCCAGGCTCTGAGCTGTCAGCACAGAGCCTGACGCGGGGCTCGAACTCACGGACCGTGAGATCGTGACCTGAGCTGAAGTCGGACGCTTAACCGACAAGCCACCCAGGCGCCCCCAAAGTCTACTGTTTTCAATGCTAATCACGTCCAAAAAAATGCCTTCACAACGACATCTAGCCTGGTGTTGGGCCAGACAGCTGTGCACCATAACCCAGCCAACTTGACGCTGAAGATGAACTAGCACATTTACATAATGGTGCAGACTTAAAATTTAGGCTTGTCCTTCAAATATTTCTGAACACCTGTTAAGTGCCAGGTATTGTACCGTATGCTGGAGATATGAGAGTGGGTGGGATAGCTGTGACCCTGCTGTCATGGAGTTTAGAGTTGACCCATCAAACTAGATCAAATCAAGGTGGCAGTTATAACATCCTGAGGCGTGTATGGGCAGTTGAGAGAACACCCACGGGGCCTCAGTTGATGTCCTGGAAGTCTGGGAACATTTCCTCCAGACTTGGAGGAAAATAGGTGTGAACCAAGGGAAATGAGAAAGGGAGAGGAAGGACAAACCTCCCTGGCAGAGAAAAAGCTTAGAGTAAAAGAAGACCATGGGAAGTTTGAGAGACTGAAATAAAGTCATTATGGCTGGAAAATAGAATGAGAGGCTCATGATCATGGAGAGATGAGGACAGAGGGGTGATCTGGAGGACTGACCACGTCGCACCTCGGCTGAGATATGATAGCAGTCACACCTTAGGCTAAGAGCACTGGGGAGCCCCTGAAGGCTGTTGAGCTGGGGAGTAACATGACCAGACTTACCTTTCGAGAAGAGGGCTCTCGCTGTTCTGTCTAGGTGAGTTGGAGGTGGGGGTCAGGGCCTGGGTCAACAGTTGCAGGATCCCCGTGAGAGGCGAGAATGGCCAGAGTTAGGGGAGTGATAGCGGGCGAAGACACAAAGTATTTACAAGAGTACAAGTCCACCAAGATGGTATCGGTTCCATTTACAGATGGCTGTTGGGGTTGGATGGATCGTCAGGCAGAAACACTTTGAAATTTGTTATCTCATGCGGGGACGGAATTTGACAGCCTTACTGCAATTTAGCGTCTCTGATCATCTCTCTGCCTGCCTTTCCTCTCTCTCCCTATCCTTAGTTCTTGTGATTAGACTTAGTGATCTTCCTTTCTCAAATATTTGATGTCCAGTTCAGAGTAAAGTGGTTCTTTGTTTTTCCTCTTTTTTTTTTTTTAAGTTTGTCTTGTGAATTAACTTATTACAAAATGAGAAGAGAGGTAGATGATCTTGTCAATGTGAAATCTTCTACACCCTTCAATCCTTGCAGGGCTGTTCGCATCCTGGGGAGAACCCCTTCCCCCGCCTCCCCCACCCTCCCAGGATGCTGGAATCTTCCCAGCTTACCTGGCTTCAGCAGCCCCTGGCCTTTCATTGAGAAGATGTAAATTGGAGTGCATTGTAATTGAAGGTTATTCAACCTTTCCATATTAAAGTGAACATGAGATCAAATTGTCGGTTTTTCCAAACTTTATGTCATTTTGTATTAGATTACTTTCCTCGTGCCAGGACATGGAGCTCATAGGAACCCAAAGTGGAAGGAATCTCCAAATTTTGCCAAGTCTATAATGTGAAGAAGAAAAAACCATGCGAGAGAGGTGCATTTGAATGTGAATGAAACCCCAGCTCTGCTTTGGCAGCAGGATGAAATGAACTCAGCCTGCACTTGGCATTTGGGTTGCTAATGTCCTGAACTACACCTCCCAAGCGGTCCGAATTCTATCAAACCAAAAACACGTTTTACCAGATGCTTCCCCCACTCATTTCCAATATGTGTGCTTTGCGTGGAATGAAATCCATATGTTTCTTATCCATTTACACTTAAATCATCAAGATGTTGCTCAATGATGCCTCTGTGATTTACAGATCTCCTCAGTCTTTTTTTCTTTAATTTGCAAAAGGAAAATCATATTTTGCAAAGTGTAGACTTGAAACCACAAATTTGTACAATGAAGAAAAATGTGCATCTGCTGTTTTCTTTCTTTTCTCTTCCAAGCTTCAAAGGAGGCATTGCCAACTTACGAACACATGACTTCCAGAAGCATCCATACCAACGGCATGCGCCCGAGTCTCCATGTCTCTCTCGTTAACTACTGTAGTCTCTTGTCATGGGAGTGTGTTTGTTGGGGGGGGGGTGGGTGGATGAAAAGAGAATAATTTAGAGACAAATTGGTAAGAAGGAAAAAAAGGAAGGAAGATACAAAGGGAGGGTGGGAGTAAAAGATTTTAAAGTTGGGAACATGTGGGAAATGGATACGTTTGGAGGTGAAGGAAGAGAAAACAGGCTCAAGGAACAATGTAAGGCAGCCAACTACTGAATCATCCACTTGTTAAAAAGATATTTGTGTGGTGCTTTCTACGTACCAGATTGTTCGAAATGAAGATGGTTGCAAATTCTTTGGTGCCTCCCCCATCAGGAAGAGGGCCTGTTTCTTCTCCACTTGAATAGAAGGTGGCATGGAGCTACTTGGCCCAATGCGGTTTGGCAGAAGTGATGCTATGCCAGCTCTGGACTTAGCCTTTAAGAGGACTAGTACCTACTGCCTTGGCCTCTAGAACCTAGCTGCCATGCTGAAGCCATGTGTAGACCAAGTCAGCAGTGCTAAGTGACCACCGGCCAATACGGACCACGGTTGCCAATACTGTGAGTGGCCATCTTGAACGTCCAGCCCATTCCAGCCTTTAGGGAGAAAGATTGCACCAGCATTTCATCACCATCTCGCTTTGAGAACAAAGAGTTGCTTTCCTGAAAAAGTTTTGTTAACATCAGTGGTCAGAAACATTTGCTTATACCATAGTATCTTTAAGATGAATCTTTAAAAATGTCATGCCATCACTGGCATATAGAGATGATGTATATTTTTCTGGGCCGTGAATCTTTTCCGTTTAATGACCTTATGTCCCAGCAGCCAAGGTGACTCTATTCAAAAGAGCTTTGCCAATATCTTTGCGTGTGGTCTTTATATTTAATACCTAGCCACTAACTGTTACTTTGCCTATCATCTATCTATCTATCTATCTATCTATCATCTATCTACCTATCTATCATCTATCTATCATCTATCATCTATCATCTACCCATGCATCACACGCAAGTCTCAAATTTCAACTGTATCTCACATATATCTAATACATACACGCGTGTATTAACACCTCATATTTTAATTTTATAGTCCCTTGAATGGATTAAAGGATTCCATTTTTTAGCTTTTGATCTATTTTTCTGTAAGCTAGATTTGCTTTGTTCTCTAGACTTGTTTTCTTAGGCTTTGATGTAACAATGGAAGGAATGCACGAGTGACTTCTGAATTATTGACTCCCCCCACCCACACTGCTTCTTACATTTTGCTTTCTTCCCACTAGTTTTTGAGGGATCATAATGATAGCTGCCACTTTTGAGTATTACTCTGTGCCAGCGGCTTTGCTAATAAGATAACATATGTCATCTCATTTAATTGTCATAACAATGGCTAGAGGTTGGCATTATTTTTCTCATTTTACTGTTCAAGAAGCAGAGGCTTAAAGAAATTCAGATACTGGCTCAGGGTCATACACAGATAGTGATAGAACCAGGATTTGAATCCATATTTCTCTTCTTTCTGATTTTTTTTCTTTCTTTAAAAAAATTTTTTTAAAAAAATCTTTTAGAGATAGAGAGAGAGAGAGAGAGCATCAGCTGAAGAGAGGGACAGAGGGAGAAAGAGAAGGAATCTTAAGCAGACTTCATGCTCAGCACTGAGCCTGACATGGGGCTTAATCCCACGACCCTGGGATTATGACCTGAACTGAAATCAAGAGTTGGATGCTCAACCAACTGAGTCACCCACGCACCATCCTTCTTTCTTGTTCTCTCTTTAAAAAATTGTTTATTTATTTTGAGAGAGAGAGAGAGAGAAAGGAGAGAGGCAGAGAGAGAGAATCCCAAGCAGGCTCCGTGCTTTCCGTACAGAGCCTGATGTGAGGCTAGAACTCATGAACGGTGAGATTGTGACCTGAGCTGAAATCAAGAATCAGACACCGAACCAACTGAACCACCCAGGTGCTCCTCTTTCCTGTTTCCTAAGACCAATTCACACAAAGGGGTTAATTCGGTCATTCATGTAGTGGTTTAAAAAATTCTTCAGACGCTTTCTGTGTTGAATAGTTTAGTGAAAGCATACTAGATAAATGGCCAGTAGAAATAAATAAGACATTCTTTATATGCATCAGGAGTTTTCTGGGCAAGCATCTGAGTCTTGTTAGTTTTATCAGTCACATGGGACTATAGACAGTTCTTACCTTCCTTAATTTATCAATCAGGATAGGCTGGGTTAGTTGCAGTAACAAACAATTCTACAGTCTCAGTAGTTTAAAACAAGGTTAATTTCTTACCCACGCTGTTCAGCCTCTGAGGCTTGGGTAGTGGCTCTGCTCTATGTTGTCATTATTTTTACTCTGGGACACAGCACTATCTGGAACATGTATATGGTCACTGCGGCAGAAAAATGAAAAGAGATCTCCAAAGGGCATCAGTGGGGTAAGGAAATGCTCCAGCCATAAAGTGACACACTTTACTTATACTCAAAACACATTGGCCAGAACTAGTCATTCCCTACCACAGGGGAGCCAGGATAGGCACTCTTGCAGAAGGGGGAGGAATTAGAATATTTGGAAACCAGAAGTAATGACTACCACATTTACAGTAATTTAAGAATTCATAGCTTAATATGTGGAAGGACCTTAAAAACAGAACGCATTTTATGCCTGACATGTGTCGGTGCTTGATCAGTGTCATGGAATTCTATTGAGAAATTTGGTAATTCCAAGAACTTTTCTTCAAATTCTGTCCTCCTGACTATCCTAAGTTGAAAAAAAAAAAAAAAGTAATGGGAAGGTTAGTGTGAGTCTTTGTATTCTTTGTTTTTTTCCATCTTTAAGATACGGCTTCAGCTAATAGCTCTGAAGGACTAGTTTGAAACAGACCAATCCTGCTGTCGAGAACAAAGAAGGCTTGCATAGAGTGTGGTCACACACATGCATGTGCACACACACACATATGCATAAAGAGTTACCAAAATGGACTAGATTTGAGGGTCTGATATCTTGGAGAGAAAGGCCAGTCACTGAGGGGAAGCTACATTCTGAGCTGATTTCTCCCTAAGGTGCCTGCCTAGTCATATCCTGGGCAAAGAGGCTGAGAAAACAAGGCAAGAATAACTCAAGGGTAAAGAGGAAGAGAATCTGAGCAGAGCTTTTGGTAATCCCATAGGCCTGGGGAGATAAAAATTGATGTTCAATTCCACTAAGGCAATCAGAACTCAAGGGGTCAAAATTTTGGAGAAAAGGTAAGCTCAGAGAAGTGAGACCCATGCCCTGAGCTGTCTTCTGCCTATTGGTTTTTATTGATTCTTATATAGTTCAGGTTGAGAGATAGGTAAGCAAAAGAGAAATCAGTTGCTAAGAGAAAAACTCCACAGGGAACTATTGGATATCTCATGATCCTGGAGTAAAAAGAAATTGTAATACAAAGATTTCCAAAGGAAAGAGGCCTAGTTAACAACCCAGTTGGGACCCTCCTGAAGCACTGTATTTAAAGAATGAAAGCAGGTCAGAAATTAGAGAAAACCCTGTAAAGACTAAAATCCAATTTCGAACCAGCTCAATCCCTCATTGGATTAAGGGATCTGCTTCTATGTTACCCATTTCCAAGGAGCTAAAGAGAATTCTTTTGAAGTTAGATAAGATCATCCAGAAATTTTGCATTTTTCCCCCATAAATGATGTTTAGGATTCGGTAAAAATTACCAGACATACTAAAAATACTACCAAAAGAGAGGGAGAGAAAAGCAAACAGAACACCCCCACGATTTTGGAACTTCCAGATGCATATTAATTGAGAAAACTATGATTAATGTGTTAAACAAAACAGATGACAAGAGAAAGAATTTTACCACAGAACTAGAATGTATAACTTCAGTGGAAATGGGATTAAATAGAAAATCAGGAAATTAAAAAAAAATAATATCTGAAATTAATTATGCAATAGATATGTTTACTAGCAGATTATACAGTTTAAAGGCAGATTAGTTATCTGGAATATTTGTCAGTAGAAAACAAGCAAATGAAAGCAGAGGAAAGATTATAAACTACACATTTTGGGGGCCAGAAATTGAAAAGGAGATAAATAAATGAAAATAAATACAAAACAATCATTAATTCTGATGCATTAGAAGGATCAATATTATAAAAAAAACTATTTAAACTGAACTTTCAAGTCAATGCAACCAAATGAAACTCACAAATAGTTTGTATTTATGTGTGTGGAAATTGACAAGCTGATGTTAAGATATATGTAAAAATGCAAAAGGCCAAGAAGAGTCAAGTTTATCATCAAGAAGAACGAAATTAGAAGATTTATAGACCAGATTTCAAGATTTATGATAAAGCTACAATTTTTGAAATGGTATGATATCAGTGCCGAGGTATGTAGTCTACATTAGTACAACTTATCTTGGAAAAATGTATGAATGGAAAAGAGAGAGAGAGAGAGAGAGAGGAGGAAAGAAGAAAAATGATACAATGGAAGTAAGCACATCCAGTGGAAAAAGGATGGTTTTTTAAATATTCGTAAGAATATCCACATTAAAAAAAAATAACTTTCAACCCTTACCTCACTCTATACACACACATTAACTGCAGGCAAGTGGTAGTACTAAATGTGAAAAGTTAAATTGTTAAGCTTCTGAAGGATAACGTAAGATAATATATTCGTTGCCTTTGTGATCTCGGCAAAGATTTCTTTCTTTTTTTAAAAAAGCAATTATTTGTTTTGAGAGAGCGAGAGCGGGAGGGTGGGAGGGGCAGAGAGATGGGGCGGAGGAACCAAAGTGGCCTCTGTGCTGACAGCTGAGACCCCTACCGTGGGGCTCAAATCCATGAAACGTGCAATCGTGACTTGAGCCAAAGTTGGATGCTTAACTGACCGAGCCACCCGAGGCGCCCCTAGGCCAAGAGTTCTTAATCAGGACATAAAAAATATTAACCATTAAGAAAACCACTGACAAATTGGATGGCATTAAAATTGAGAACTTCTGTTCCTGCCGTGATGCCGTGAAGCTGGTGAAAGTGCCTGCCACGCGGTATCTGTAATACGTACGTCTGACAAGGGACCTTTGAGAAATCAACTTCTTACGCATTCAGACAACCAAACGAAAACACAGGAAGATGGGAACAAATGCCTCAAAAAAGAAACTCTCCACTTGGCCACCACGCAAAGATGCTGAACCTCAGTGGAGTCAGGCAAATGCGAATTAAAACAGCCGTGGAATAGCACTGCTCAGCCCTCAGTGTAACTGAACCGCAGCAGACGAACGAAACTGGTAACACCAAGCGTCAGGGGGGATGAGGGGTTTTCGGAACTCCAGCTTTCCCACACCACTGGCGAGAGTGTAAGTGAGTACTATCATTTGGGAAAAATGTTTGGGGGTAATTAATAAAGCTGAATGTACACGTACCCTTTGGCTAGAAATTGCACTCCTTTTTTGGGTACATAACTGGATTGCAGATATGGGCAGGAAATGTCATGTAGAAGAATATTTATAGCGACATATCCCTGATGGCCTCAAATGCCCATCAGCAGTAGAATGAATACATTGTATATCTATACTATGAATGCTATAAAATAATGAAAATAAATACATGAATTATTGCTGCACACACACACACACACACACACACATGAATCTTACAAATCAAATATTGAAAGAAGGATGCACATACCATGACAAGCACAAATTCCATGATTCCATTTATTTCAAGTTCAATAAAAGGCAAATTTAATCCATAGTGAGGGTAGTCAGGTAGTTGTTATCTTTGGGGAGTAGAAGGAGGTGGCTGGGAGGGACACAAGGGAAGATTTGGGGTGCTGAAGAATGTTCCATTTCCTGATCTGTACGGGTTTGCTCATTTTGTGAAAGTGTATGAAGTTTTTACCGTTGTAATCTGAGTGTGCTATACTTCAATAAAGATGCTCAGTTAAAAATACTAACAACTCTATAGGACAAATATATCCGGTGACTGAAAAGCACCATTCTTGCCACAGAATCTTTACAATGCTGGATATGGAATGTGGATTTGATTTTTTTTTTAAATTTTTTTAACGTTTATTTATTTTTGAGACAGAGAGAGACAGAGTGTGAACAGGGGAGGGGCAGAGAGAGGGGGAGACACAGAATCTGAAACAGGCTCCAGGCTCTGAGCTGTCAGCACAGAGCCTGACGCGGGGCTCGAACTCACAGACCGTGAGATCATGACTTGAGCCGAAGTCGGACGCTTAACCGACTGAGCCGCCCAGGCGCCCCTGGATTCGATTTTTATTACCATGGTCACTGAGCCCTTGGGTAAAGCAGATACTACATGGTTATTTAAATGGCTTCTGTGATGCAGTCAGAAGTAAGATCAGAAGTAATGAAGTAAGATGAAAAATAAGAAAAAAAACCCCTGTGATTCTTTTATATTTTTATTTTGACTTGGCTCTTTGCTGGGTATAAACACAGAAAGTAAAAAAAAAAGATAAATTTGGGGGCTATAAAGGGACATTTTCTTTTGAACAGTGGAATCAATTTATTGGAAAGCTTTCTCGTTGTGCATTTCTGTGCTTTGTTATGTAATGAGCATCATGGCAATTCTTTACGGTTCCATAACCGTACGCCCAGCCTCACTTTAATTTTGCCCCACTGTATTTTAAAAACTTGAGGCAATTCAGTGTTGAATCATCCCCACCATAACCTTGTAAAGTGGGCTGGAGACAATGACTCTACTTCCTTTCAGCGATGAGAAAACCACCGCACAGGAGAAGTTAACCTACTTGTCCAGGATCACACATGTAGCCAAGTACAGACCAAGGCCCAGATGCAAGTGCTGTAATCTTGATCGATACCAGTATTTTTCCACTAAATTCATCTTTTCTTCCTCTCGGTCTTGATTTGGGTCAAGGAGATTTACGATCATCGGTTTCAGGTCAGGCCTGGCAGAGAGAGACCAACGATAAAAAGAGAAGTTGTGTAACTGGACAAATTTGAACTGAGGTGGCTGAAAAGCTGGACTGAGGCAAGATTGGGCCCCAACGTCCATGGCCAAACCATAAGCCAAGAAATAGGAAAAAAAGACAATCACTGTACCATAGTTTTTATTGATTAACAAAAACCAGAATGTGAAAAATATGTAGAGTGAGATACTGAGAACTCAGTCCCAGACAACACATCTGTTTCTTAAAAGGTTCTATGATTTCATGAAACCAAAACTTATAATCTTCTAACATCTCCCCACCTCCCTTCTAGTTCTGTTTTTCTGGGAAATTACTTGTCAGAGCTGCACCGTGGAAATTTCGTGTTTCCTGGGAAGCAGGAGCAAGAGAGAGCTCGTGTGAAGAAAACTTCAACCCTACATCGAAATCCAAGACAGCCAGGAAAGACCTTGAAGACTTTCAACTGTCTAACCCTTTGGCTATTCTCCAAGGGCCTTGACTCCCCATCCTTGCATGGATTTGAACTCCTAATTCCTCATCTCTCCATCTCTGCCTACCCTGAGGTGGGGTAGGAGACGACACTACCATAAATCACATATCTCCATTGCATCCACTGACTTGGTAACCACAAGATGAACTGGCTGGGATACTTGGGATTCATAATTTAGGTACTTGGAATTAATTCTCCATGAGTGCAAGAAATGCTTTGTCCAGTTGGACCTCTCTTACCTTCCCTTCTTACATAATGTGTCCTTCCTCTCTCCAGTCTCTGGTTTTGATCGTCACTCATTTGCTTCAGAAGCCAGAACTGACCTTTTATGCTGTCTCTGATCCTTTCCATTTCCCCACCAGTCCCCATCTCAGGGACTGGAATCCTTCTCTAGAATTAGGGAGGGTCGTTACGTCCTCCATATTCTTGCAAGTTCCTGTCCCCTCTCTACCTCTTCGTTGAGCCTTGGGGGTAAGCCATTGCTAGGTTCCTACTCTGAGACCCCACACTGGAATCCTCTTTTGCCAGAGTCTCTGCCTGTATCAGTTATGATGTCAAGGAACAGAAAGAAATTAATGTTGGCTCAAGCAATACGGTTATTTTATTATTTTCCATTGTGTGTAAAGGTAGATGATTTCACCCTGGGTGTAGCAGATGGCTTGTGTCCTCAAAGACACAGACTCTTTCTATTTTTTCTTCCCTGGGATTTTGACAAGTTGCCTTTTTGTCTTCAGACTTGTCACCTCACGGTCATAAGATGGCTGACGTATCTCCAGATGACACATTCCAGCTACCCAAGCAGGAAGGAAGGGACTGACACAGAGCCATCTTCCTCATGAAGCTGGTTTTTTTTTTTTTTTTTTTTTTTTTTAAATTCAGATTGTGAAGATCCACCAGGGTACTTCTCTTTATGTCCTCCTTGTAGAAAATTAAGACATATTCCTATTTCTAGTTGATCACTGGTGAAGGGGATTGGGATTTCCACGGCTGGTTCAGACTGATCAAGAGTCATCCTAAACTCAGGATGGGATACGCTTCCTGGGGATGTTGAACATTTTGAAACAAAATTGGGAGGGCACACTATTGAATAAACATGGAGCCGTGAAGACTCCGTCTGAGTTTGGGCTTCATATTCAGGCACTCTAGAACCCAGAGAGTGGGTTCAGCTCTTGATTTCTCCTTTGCCCTGACCACTGCCCACGGTCAGCACAAAATAAACTGGGAATGTATGCAGGCATCATGCATGAAGCGATGCACACACAGAGGAATAAATGAATGGCGTGAGTGAGAGTGTACATCCCTTTCTCCCTTATTTATGACAGACTTACCAGAACCTTCTTCTCAATCCTGGTATTTGCCTTTAGGAAGGGGTTACCTCGAGTTCCATTGTTGTCCTGTGTTGCATCGTTCTGTCTCCTCTATTTATAATCTAAATTCTTTGGCTTCCTGGAAGTGTGTCTCTTTTATGTTCCTTTTTCTTACGCTGGCTTCCCCTCATCAAACCCGTTCTCTTTCTTTGCCGTTCTTCCCGCTCAGCAGTGTTCCTGCCTCCCTGCCAGTGCAATGTTTCTTATTATTTTTAAAAAAATTTTATTGTTTATTTATGTTTGAGAGTGAGACAAAAATGTGAGCGGGGAGGGGACAGAGAGAGAGAGAGAGAGGGAGACACAGAATCCGAAACAGGCTCCAGGCTCTGAGCTGTCAGCACGGAGCCCGACGCGGGGCTCGAACTCACGGACCGTGAGATCATGACCTGAGCCGAAGTCGGATGCTCAACCGACTGAGCCACCCAGGCGCCCCTGTGTTTGCCTTTTTAAGGAAATGGCCTATGGTTTGCAAACTGGACATTCCATTTCACACTCCCTCTAATACATACGAGGATTTGAGCTTCTCCACATCCTTGCCAACACTTGTAGCTGTCTGTCTTTTTGTTAACTGTTTATTTATTTATTTTGAGAGAAAGAGAGAGAGCATGTCTGTGAGCGGGGAAGGGGCAGAAAGAGGGGGGGAGAGAGAATCCCAAGCAGGCCCCATGCTGTCAGTGCAGAGCCCCATGCGGGGCTCCATATCACGAATGGTGAGATCGTGACCTGAGCTGAAATCAAGAGCCAGACGCTCAAACGACTGAGTCACCCAGATGCCCCCATCTGTCTTTTTTATTATAACTATCCTACTGGATGTAACGTGATATTTCAATGATGTCTGGCATTTTTTTTAATTTACTTGTCAGCTGTTTGTACGTCCCCTTTGGTGAAAAGTCTATTTAAATCTCCTGTCCATTTGTATACTGAGTTGTTTGTCTTCTTCTTATGATTCTAAGGATTTCCTATATATTTTGCCCACAAATGTTTTATCAGAGTATGCGACTTGCAAATATATTCTTTCGATTTGCTGTGGCGTGTCTTTCTGTTTTTATCATGGTATCTTTTTGAGCAGTAAGTTTTCATTTTGATTGCAGAGGAGGGTTGTGGCTGGAGAATGCAGGGTATTTCTCCCTCTTTCCATTTCTGTGGCCGCTCGGGCAAGGCCCACACCTCCCGTGGTGTTAGGCCCTACCTCTGGTGACCCCACTGCTTCCCTTGTCCCTCCAAACCTGGGGTAGGAGTGGCTTCCCTTTGCTCGTCGCTGGGCAGCCTCGTCAACTTGGATGTTCGCCGCTTCCAAACTTTTTTGTGATTAGTTCCCCACATCAGAAGTACCTGCCTGTGGTACTCTGGTTTTCTCCCTGTCTCCTCACCGAAAAAAAACAAAAAACAAAAAACATCGCTGTCGGAGATATCATCTTAAAATGCTCTTGTATTGCCTTTTTACTGCTTTTTTCATATTGCCTAAATTCCCGTGTTAGATGCCAAAGGCTTCTAATAATCTGGCTTTTCATAAACCGAGGTGTTCCTGCTTTGCACCTGCTCCTGCTACAAGTACCCCTACCTTTAGTGCAATGCACTTCCCACTGTTATTTGACCACCTACTCGCTCCCCTTTCCTAGCTGTGAGCAGGGGCTATAAGCTACTTGTGTCTTTTTAGCCCCAGACACAACAGAAGACCACTGCTCCCCAGAAGGAATCAGTAGGTGATGGCAATACAAGAAATGTCAGGGTATCCTCCAAGTGGAGAAAGGCCATTTTTGGGCTAGGCTTTGGTCATCCAGTGGCTCCTCCAAGACAAGGAGGTGAGGAAGGTCCCCAGAGCACAGGGGATCCTGATCTGATGTCAGCAGGAGCATCATTCAGAGCTTCAGGGCTCAGAGCAGTTTGGTGTCCGATGTGGATAGAATGTGAAAGTTCTTTGCTACTCTTGCTTTATCTGCCATCCTCCCCCATGTTTTCCCCACTCACTCCTACACTGTACACACACACACACACACACACACACACACACACACGCACACTTTCTCTCTCTCTTTTCTGCCTAGAAAATGCTATTTACTCCTAAAAGTTCAGCCCTTCGGTTTTTTTCTTCTGAGAAACTTTCTGTAGACCAGTCGAGAGGAATTAACAGTTCCTTCTTCTGGGCTCCTCTAAGAATGTGGGCACATTCCTTATAAGCACAACATGGTGACTGTAATTAGCTCTTTGTGTGTCTCTCTCCCTCACCAGACCGAAGGTCGGTTTTGTTAGGGGTAGGACCACATCACATGCCTCTTCATCTGAAAGGCTGACCCACAGCCTGGCAGGGAGGATGTTCAGCACACGCTTATTGAGTCAATGAATGCAATCTGTTTCAGCCTGATATACTTTTCACAAAGAGATGTTGTGGTGAAAAAAACGAAGAAAGAAAGAAAGAAAGAAAGAAAGAAAGAAAGAAAGAAAGAAAGAAAAGAAGAAAGAAAAGAAGAAAGAAAGAAAGAAAGAAAGAAAGAAAAAGAAATGAAGAAAGGAAGAAGGAAAGAAAGAAAGAAAGAGAAAGGAAGAAGGAAAGAAAGAAAGAAAGAAAGAAAGAAAGGAAAAAAGGAGAAAAGAAAGAGAAAGAAAGGAAGAAAAAGAAAGGAGGAAAGAAAGAAAAAGGAAGAAGGAAAGAAATAAAGAAAAAGAAAGGAAGAAAGGAAGAAAGAAGGAAAGAAAGAAAAAGGAAGAAGGAAAGAAATAAAGAAAAAGAAAGGAAGAAAGGAAGAAAGAAGGAAAGAAAGAGAAAGGAAGAAAGGAAGAAAAAGAAAGGAAGAAAGAAAGCAGGGAAAAAAGCAAGAAAGAAAGAAAAAGAAAGAAAGAGAAAAAGAAAGGAAGAAAGAAAGAAAAGAAAGAGAAAGAAGGAAAAAGAAAGGAAGAAAGGAAGGAAGGAAGAAAGAAAGAAAAAGAAAGGAAGAAAGGAAGGAAGAAAGAAAGAAAGAAAAAGAAAGGAAGAAAGGAAGGAAAGAAAAAGAAAGAAAGAAAGAAAGAAAAAGAAAGGAAGAAGGGAAGAAAAGAAAGAAAGAAAGGAAGAAAGGAAGAAAGGAAGAAGGAAAGAAAAGAAAGAAAGGAAGAAAGGAAGACAGAAAGAAAGAAGGAGAAAGAAAGAAAGAAAGAAAGAGAAAAAGAAAGGAAGGAAAGGAAAGAAAGGAAGAAAGGAAGAATGAAAGAAAAGGAAGAAGGGAAGAAAAAGAAAGAAAGAAAGAAAGAAAGAAAGAAAGAAAGAAAGAAAAAGAAAGGAAGAAAGAAAGAAGGAAAGAAAGAAAGAAAGAAAGGAAGGAAGAAAAAGAAAGAAAGAAAGAAAGAAAGAAAGAAAGAAAGAAAGAAAGAAAGAAAGAGAAAGGAAGGAAGGAAGAAATGCTTCGAATCTGAGCTTGGCTCTGTGCTGATTATTATCTAATTTCTATAGAAGCGCGAGGTGAACCAGGTCACAGCGGCCCGTTTCAACTCCTTTTTTGGACCAGGGAAATAACTCCCCAGCCATTTGCAGCTTCTTCTGTTTCATTTGTCATCTGAACTTCTCCACCCTGAAGTCTGTCCATGTCACAATCACTGCCTTCCAGATATCGAGAGCTTTCGACAGTCCTCTAAAATGCTTTCCTTTAGAAATTTGATACTCTAGGGCGCCTGGGTGGCTCAGTCGGTGAAGCATCCGACTTTGGCTCAGGACATGATCTCACGGTTTGTGAGTTCAAGCCCCGCATCAAGCTCTGTACTGACAGTTCAGAGCCTGGGGCCTGCTTCAGGTTCTGTGTCTCTCTCTCGCTCTGCCCCTCCCCTGCTTGTGGGCATGTGCATGCTGTCTCTCTCCCTCTCTCTCTCTCTCTCAAGAATAAATACATATTAAAAATTTTTAGGAATTTGATACTCTAGAAAACTCTTCTCCATGGTTAGGATAAAGATAATTCTGAATAACGTAATCAGTCTTGTCTTTCTTACTTAACTTATAGTTTCACTTAACTGCTTTCTTCTACCCATTGCAATGGTCATCAGTAGTTCTTCAAGTTCAGCTAACTAACCATCCAGTCACAGCTTCTCAAATCTACTGGACACCCATCTACTCAGAGATGGGACAGGAGTCGTGGTTTGCCAGCCAGGCAGTTCCCAGCATTTCTCTCGGTGAGGACTCCCGCAGCCGTTGTATGCCCAGCAGGAAGATAAATCCACATCAGGCTCTCTTGCTTGGGCTTCAAAGCCTCTTACCCCCAAAGCGCACCAATGTATCTTGTAAAAACTCCAGAGGTATAGCTTCCAGGGTCCCCATAAGGGCCATGTCTCATTATAAGACTTATCACTCAGGGAGGCCCCCAAACAGGGCTCCCTAATTGGGTCCATTGATAGTTTCCCCCCGTCCAGATGTGGGCTCCCCATCAAGGTCATTTCTACTATAATGAATGTTGCCTAAGAACACAGCTGACATTTTAATTTTTATCAGGTGCCGGAGAAGAGAGCTAATCAAAGGTTGAATTTTTACGTAGTAGGTGAGAAGATTGGGTTTATTAACCCTTTGCCAGCACCCATGTAACATAAGGTCAGGTTCCTCAGCACAACATTCAAGAGCATCCACAGCCACTGGGGTGGGGGCCTGTCAGGTTCATTCACCCTCCCCTTGATTTTGAGCATTCGTCACATCTGACGTCTCACCGTTTTCTGGAAACACGTTGTACTTTCAAATTGGCTAATCTCACCCCAAAGTTTTCCCCACTTACAGAAGCTCTTCCTGCAGCCATTTACCCTCTATTTTTTTTTCTGATTTGCGTTTCCTTGTGAAGGTCAAGACCAAATGCTACCCCTCCTATTAAATGTCTCTCTGATGTGACTTCCCAGGTAGACTGAGTCATTTTCGTCCCCGCACAACAGCATTTTATTCACACCATGATTTAGATGGAGACAGACAGAAAGAGAGAAAGATTGTCACCTTGAATTTCAGCGAATTACATTCGCAGCTTCTGCAGAACTAGCAGCACGCAGAGCACGGGGCAGTGGGGGTAGGGGGTGTCTTCAACTTTGAGTCCCTGGACCTTGCAGAGTGAGGGCATGTTGTGGGTGCCCCAGAAATAATTAAGGAAGTCAATGAAATGGCCTTTGATTCTAATTGTAGATCTCCTGGAAAAGTGAGCACTCATGGGGGTGAAAAAAGTTCAAGTTCACAGTGTTCTATAAAAGTTTACAGTGATCGAAAGCACTTCCTGAGTGCTTAAAGTGTGGCCACAGTTATCATTTTCTTCAGTTAATCCTTGCCAAAGCCCTGTGGAGAAAGGACTCTTCTTGTTCCCTTTTAACTGACAGGGAGACTCGGATTAGGGAGGTTGAGGGACATGCCCGTGTTTGTACAGCCATCAAGAGGAGGGGCTGGGATTCAAACCCAGGCAGACTGGCTGCAGAGCTGGTTATAATATCTCTCTTACACCTTAGGGATGCCCGTGGGCAAGCTGAGGGCCAAGAGGATCTTTACTCTCATTTTCTGACAAAATGGGCAAGTTTACGCTGCTCTCTCTGCCCCAGAGTCTGCCCCAGGGTCCATGCAGCACAATTTCAAGGTCATCTGTAAATCTGACCATGTATAGTCCACTGGAACAACTGGTAAGTTGAGTAAAATAAGCCATTTACTCTCCTCTTGGGGTACTCTGTAGCGGTTATTTTTATAACATTAGTCAAATACACCGACACATTTTGACTTTGGGCCTCAAACATTGTTTTGGCCACTTGGGTCATCATGACGGGAGACTGATATTCTTAGGCAGCACGCTCGTAAGTGATTTCATACCCAAAGAAGCAAGAAAGGATCGAGGCTCAACGTGTCAGGGACATATTGTTCCTAGTGTTAATAGTTATGTCAT
The DNA here is from genome assembly GCF_024362965.1 of Panthera pardus. NCBI lineage: Eukaryota > Metazoa > Chordata > Mammalia > Carnivora > Felidae > Panthera > Panthera pardus. The sequence continues at coordinate 10,215,395 of NW_026526721.1, read as the reverse complement.
TGGGTTTGTGACTTTGCAAAGTGCTATGTTAGCAGAAACATCCTCTATCTATATACCTATCCCCTAACATATACCTATCTATGGCCCATTTGCCATGGTCTAAGAGCAATAACATCCTTTAAAGAGCTTGTCCAACAGTCTCTAATCAAGGATAGAAATCTGTGGTATTTTATCCTATCCCTTTGGTATTTTAAATGATATGTTTTACCCACATTTTTATCCACCAGGTACAGTGAAATAGAAATATTTTAAATGATGCCTTGAAATAGTTTGTGCAATTCAGTAAGGAACATGGGTCCTATTCCTGAGACCTTAACAAGAATACCCAAGCAAGAGGGTAAGATCTGTCTTGTTTCTGAGAATCTTCCAGAAGTTTCTATTTTTTTTTTTTTTGCTGGAACAGATGTGGTGTAATTTTATGTGAATGGTATTTCTGAGTTAGTTTTCTTAGGAAGCTGGAAACGGAATAATCTGTATGCATCTATTTTGCATTCATTCATGTATTTATAGAGCCTCTTCGTCAGGCTTTCTTCTGTGAAATAAACGGTGACAATATTTTCTTCATCGCTTCCGTCTTGGGTTATAGTGCTATTTTCTCACTGGCCTAAAATTTGGCTTCAGACCTAAGGAAATCTGTTTTCCTACACCTTGGGCTAGTAATATGACTGGGTGCACCAGAGGTAAGAAGGCGATCAGTCAAATAAAAGGTAGGACCGTACAATGTTCTCCTCTCTGGCTAACTCCAAACCTGACAATACCTGACTCTGGTCTAAAAATACCAACTCTGGAGTTACAAAGGCTTCATGCCTTGGGTGCGACTGCCTACTGCCAGAGGGCTCTTCGGCTCAGGGAGAAAAGGAACAGGTGTTCGTTATTCTCGGAGGTAGGCAGCAAATGGAAACTTCTGTGATTCTTAGATGATTCTGCTTGTTTTGGGTAAGCACCGGACCCTTGGGGGTCCTTTAGGCTACATTCATCGGTCTGTCCATAGCCTCTGTCTATCTGTCTACCTGTCTCTCTGCCTGTCATCTATCTACCGATCTATCGATCATCTATCCGTATATCATCTCTCTCATTTGGGGTGATTCCTAACATGGATATAGCTGAGGCGGAGTAAACCTTCTGGTGTGTGTTAACTCTGGAGTCCTCAGGGTGACTTTCGGTCTTTGAGAAAAGGGTGGTTTATGCTGGCCCCCACCATGACCATGTGGCCACGGAGAGAGGAAGGGAGAGGGGGTTATACGTACTTCGTCTATATGACACTCCCTTTTGTTACTCACAGGTCCTATTTCAGATTGATCTTTTACGGTGAATCTGCATTTTTGGTCTAGTTGTCGGTTAAGTTAGAACATAGGAAGGTTCAGGGAGAAATCAGAGGACCACTGGGGTAATGTTTTTCACCAGACTCCTTGTTCTTTTTCTTTTGCAATTTAGTTTTATTCATTTTGAGAGGCGGGGGGGAGGGGCAGAGACAGAAGGAGAGAGCGAGAATCCCAAGCAGACTCTAAGCTGTCAGCGCAGAGCCAGATAAGGGGCTCGATCTCACAGACCGTGAGATCATGACCTGAGCTGAAATCAGGAGTCAGACGTTTAGCCGCCTGAGCCACCCAGGTGCCCTGACATCTTTTTCTGGTTACAAATAAACCTCTCCTAGGTAGAGGAGTGTACAAATCAGATTCAATAGCATGATGCAAAGAAAATAAAAAAAGGTAGCCGACACACTTGAGTTAAATTAAGTAAAAAAAAAAAAAATGCGCTCCTTACAATTGTTCTATTTTTCTTATGCTATTATTATAAATTAAATAGTCCAGTGTCACAAGTGAAGCCTTATTTTTACAGCCTCCTTTTCCAGGCCTTTCAAAAAGATTAATTCCAGGGATTAAGGACTTGTCTGAGGAAAACGTGTACTTAGGCCTTTCCTCCCCCAGAGGTCTCAGAGCCTAAGACCGAAGATGAATGTGGACTGGCTACTCCTTTTCCCAAAACGCAACCTGCTCTGGGAGAGCATCATACACATGTATGGTTTGCAAAGCATAATAAGTAATTGAACACGGATCCCCAAGGGGTTGACAGTTCACGTGAGAGTTTACAGGAAACGTGTTTTTTGGCCGGTGTGTGCTCGAGTGTGCGGTGAATGGAGTTTTACACAGACTCTGAGAGTGGCCAGGGAACCAGGCATTCTCCCCTGCCTTGAGCTTTGCTAAACAAGGCGAAGATGTGATGTCCCAGTTTGAGTGTAATGAGGTCACCTCCTATCACAGCGATTTCATCTCGGCGTTGACTCATAGATGCTTCCAGTTAAGTCTGAGGCTCAAATCGTCCAGTTCTTTGGTTCCTCCGTTTTGTTTCAGACCATCAGGATCCGGTTGGCTTTCCTTCTTTCCTTCTCTACCCCAGGCTCCTTGACTTGCAGGACACCTTTGTTTTCAAGGGTAATCCCCTGTTTCTTCTCAGCATCCAAGAGCCGGTGAGATGCCAACTGGGAGCCTGCCATCTTTGGTCTCTTCTGTTCTCAACACAGCTGGGGAGAGTCACTAGGACCCTTTAGCCAGTCACAGGAGATGCACGTGGCTATTCCAGACCTCCAGCTCTTCCCTCCATGCTGCTGCCTCAGAGTACAGGCAGCACATGGTCTGGCCTCAAGTGCCCAGAGGACCGTATCGTGTCCAGACCCATCTTAATTCCTGCTCCCCTTTTCTTCTCTCTGTGGCTGACCCCACCAGCTGGTCTGCACTGCATGTTCTTCCACATCCTGGAGAACTTTCCTTGGCCATTCCTTCTCTGTGCTGCACTCATATCTCCCTCTCTCCCAGGTCCTGCCCCTTAGCACGGAAGCAGGTTGAGGTTGTCCCCCTGTGTAAGAGCAAATAAACATAGCCATGATTTTTAAAAAATATTTCCATTCAATGCACTTTTCTTGACATGGTGAATTCCACTCATCCCTATCCTTCCCCCTGACACACACTCCCAAGGCCACACCCTAGCCGTTGATACAACCTGGAGTTTTTCTTCTTATGAAACTTACATCCTGGTATCCCTCTTCCTGCCACAATTCTGTATTATTCTTGCTCCCCTATTTCTGTGTGCCTGCTACACATGTCCGTTCATCTCTTGAAAGATGTGTTTCATCGTAACTCCATGTTATTCTCACTTCTAGCACAAAGTAGCCTCCATTTCACCACCCATCTTCCATCCCCAAACAAGCTTATCCTTCTACCTGCTTGCCCGGAAGATGCCGTCCTTGGGCCAATACAACCACCCACTGTGTGTGCACCTGGACCACTGGTGAAACTCAGATGCCATGCAGACTGGTATCCCACACAGCCACGGTCTCCAGCCTGAGCTGGGATCTCAACTCTACCCAACTGTCATTCTGCAAACCCCATGACTGCTCTGTCTTGCATTCCCCCAGATAGTGTTTCTCTACAGTCTTCCAATTCCCCCTTGGGACTCCCTCCCTTCTCCCTCTTAGGGGATTTCTTGTATTCTTAATTCCTTAAGAAATGGAGATCACTGAAGTAAACCCTCATATTCTGCCTGAAACACTGATGGTAGGTGGACCTGTTTTCAGAGCCCTGAAATTTGCATGGAGAACCAACATCCACTTCTCACAGTTAATGTCCTATCCCCTATCTGCTTCCTCCAGGGTCTTTCCTTATCAGTTCCCTCCTTTTATCTTTAATTTCCAGTGACTTTTGCTCTACTCTCCCTTTCCTCTAATCATAAAGCTATATTTAAGTTCTCCCCCCCATGCATAAAAATTACAAATGAAAATTACAAGTATGAACAAAGCACAAAATTCACCCTTGATCCTATGTCTTTTTGGAGGGCCCACCTTCTCTTTTGCTCCCATCTGGGGCAAAATTTGGAAACAATGCTGCCTTCCACCTCTTCTCACAGACCTTCTAGAGACCTTGTTTCTGTTCCCAACTCCACCAAAATTATCTTAAGGTCACTAGGAGCTTCCTATCAGCATAAATGACGGTTTCGTAGCATTCGACCTCGGCGGGGACTTTGCTGTTGGAAATTCTCTCCTCAGATCGCTATGATCGTTGTCTGGAGGTTCTCCCTCCTTCCCTCAGTATTTCTTTCCCCCTTCCTTAGCAGGTTCCTTTTCCTCTGCTTTCCCCTAAGTCACTAGTGTTTCCCAGTCCACAGCCTCCTTCAGCATCCTTCAAAACCTACCTCTACCTTCTTTTCCTTGGTGAAGTGTTTCCTACCTGAAGCCCCCAACAAATTGAGCATTCCATAGAATGCTATGGAAACCTACTATCCTGATGGATAACTTACTTCTTTGTAGACTTTCTTGATCTGGTTTGTGAGTTTCTTGTGAGCAAAATCATGGTCCCATGCCTTGTAGTAGCTTACAGAGACGATAGTTCGTAAATGCTTGTTTAATTTAACTGAGTTGAGTTGTTGCCTTTTCTCTCTGGTGTCTGTGTATACTAAATGTCAGCTGCTTTTCCAGAAGGTCTATCCTGTCCTTAGTTTTTCTGGACTCGCCTTGTAGGCCTTAGCATATTTTTCAAACCTCTTCAAAGCGCAAGGCTTCCTGACACTATTTCTCACCCTCCTTTATATTCATCTTCATTCTATTCTTTTGTGTGTGTACAAATGTTTTTACATCTGACTTCGCCAGATAATTTCCTGTTGGGCACCTCTTTAGATACTTCCCCATTTTCTCCCCAGTCAGAATTACACTCTTAACAAAGACTCTCCATTACTCTTGAAACAACTTGCTATTTTATTCTCAAGTCTTAGGGTCCCACCGATCTTTGCCCTAAACTTCTAGAACTCTGCCTTCTCAGAACGAGGACAACCATCTGACAATACCCAGCTCAGCCATTGTTGGCTTTCACAGGCTCTGGAGTAACCTGCTCTTTTTTTTTTTTTTTTTTCCAGGGCCCTGCTACTTCCTTGTTGGTTAGAATAGATCCAGAGAAGCAATTCTGCATCACTTCCTCTTTTGGCGAAGTTGATTCCTAGCAGATGTCCCCATGGCCTCTTCTCACAGAGTCCGCCCCCTCCCCCTGCCATCTCCTGGCCCCTTTAGCTCCATCTGTGCCTGCTGTTTGATCCATGCCTGGAAAACATCATTGCTTCCTCCATCTGGATGGGTGGTCCCAGCATATTCCTTCTCTGCGTTTCCTTTAATCTTCAACCAAACTCTGTCCTGCCCTATCCCCTTATCACAGTCACACGCTTCACCTCAGGTGTGCATGGCTTTTATTGGCATAGAGTGAATCTGGTTCTTTTGAACAAGGTATTTCCAAGATCTTGCTGTCCTAGGGCCTGACACCTGCTTATTTAAATCCTGGTGATGGTGAATAGCGGCACCTACACTCCCGCTTAGAATCCGACATTTTATTGTTTTATTTGTTAACCATATTTTATGCCTACCCATTTAGTATGTGGACATACCACTAATTCTGGGCTTCTTGAAGGTTGTTACTGACTGTGACCTGGCACCGTCTGGTAGTATTATTTTCTCTATTTTACACACAAAATTTTCCCAGTGTTTATTTGACTTTATACATTTTGTGGAACAAAGCTTCGATTCTTTTTCTTCTTTATTTTTTAACTATTACATTTTTAATTTCCTATTCTACTTTTTTGCAAAACAAAGCTTATATTATTATTATTATTATTATTATTATTAGAACATTTTTGGCTGATCTTCATGAGATAGCAATTCTAGCCAAGGACACGTATTTCAGTATAATTACTCTAGGATATACAAAACCAAATTTGGTTCCAACAATAATGTCAGTAGTAGTTGTCCATGTACAACTAGCAGCAGTGGTAGTAGTAACAGCAGTTACCATTCATTCAACAAATATTAAGCACCTACTATGCCAAGCAATGTATTATATGCTGGAGAAAATCGTGATAGATTCTCCAACTTTCCTGGCCACTGAAAGTCTGCTTTCTGTGAGGGACACAAATACGAATCAAATACCCACACAAACAAAAATAGAAATCAGCCCTGTGATACAGACATGGCAGAGATCACTGGTCATTCACCACCATCTGCAATCTCTTAGTGGTAGAACTTCTGAGTTAGCAGGACTCATGGCTGCCCCGCCGGAGGCATAAAGCCCATGTTCTCTTCCCTGCAAAGAGGGATTCTTCTAGTTAATAAGCGCTTACATAGCACTGTCCGAGGGCCAGCCACTCTCCCCAGTTCCTTCCACACACCAGCTCATTTTATCTCCTTCAAGAAGGCTTTGAAGGACATACTATTATCGTTCTCTTTTCACAGGTGAGGAGCCCAAGGAGTAGAAGGGTTGAATATTTAGTTCAAGGTCACACAGCTTTTAAGAGTTGGGACACAAATCTGGACAGTGCACCTTCAGATGCTCTTAACCATGGCACCAGGTTCTCTGCAGATCTATCTCCCCATATTGTCCACTTGTGTGTACGTATGATTCATGTGCGTGAACACAAACCTGAAAGTCTGTGCGTCTGCGTGTGCGTGTCTGTGTGTATACAGAGTTCTGTTATTTTGCTTAGAAATAACCAGTGCTTTGATGTAATACTGCAAATCCAATCCTGCCTTCCCCTATGGGGTCAACTCAATGGACAGCCACATTTAATGACTCTAGACACCACTTGGTCAAAAAGCACGGAGGATTCTGGGGAAACTAATCTTGGTCGTGGGAAGGAGGGACTATTCAGTCATCAAAGGCTGTTTGGTAACTCACCTCCTGTCTCCTTTTCCTCCTGCAAACAGGGGCCTAATGCCATTTTGGATACTATAAGTGGAAGTATAACTGTGATAGCTTTTGGAAAGGTATTTTCCTTGCTGGTAAGTCACACGCTTCCTCTGAGAACAAACATAGGAGAGAAACACTGTTTTGTTACCACCCGATCTTCATGTGGTGGTCAGCTGTGCCCAACTGGACTTCACTGCAGACTTCAGGGCAGTAACTTCTGGGAGATAAGTGGGAGCACATGGCATGGGCGAGATAAGACCTCAGCAGCCTTAAATAAATGTGAACAACAATGGTCTTCTAAGTGGTCTTCTGAGAAAAGCACTGTTATCATCAGCATTGTTCACGCTTATTAACAACTTTCCTTGAATGGGGCTGTCCACATGTTTGTTCTTTCAACCTGAATTATCTCCCGGGAAAGAAACTCTTCCCAAGATCGGCCAGCAGTTGTTTGCGTGGGTTGCGGCTCCCAGAGCAGTTTCCAGCTGTTGTTAGCACAGCAGGAAGGAGCCTGTGCCCAGATAGCCAGGGCCTGGAGCTGGGCCAGCCCTGCCCAGTAGGCCAGGCCTGAGGCACCACCGGCCAAGGCTTTTGGAAAAACCTATGATGAATCTTCCAGAGAGGTGCGGTAGATCTAATGGGATGCTACCAGGGAGAAATGAAGACGGAGGATATGTGGTTTGCTGCTTCTTCATTTTCTGCCTGCCCCCTTTAAAGTGTCGGTATACGAGTGGCACCCCCACTAGCCAGAAAGGGCCTAAAAGTTCTCTGCCATATTCTAACACCAGTCAGTTGGGTTCTTATTGGAGCCATATTGAATATCCCACTGTGTAGCTTAAGCTCTTCAAAGACAGGTCTCACCATAATTTCTCTGTGACTCTCCAAGTCAACAGGTCTATGCAGTCAGTGTTAAAGAATATAAGTGTTGGGGCACCGGCCTCAGTCGATTAAGCGTCCCACTTCAACTCAGATCATGATCTCGTAGTTTGTGAGTTTGAGGCCCGCATTGGGCTCTGTGCTGACAGCTCAGATTCTGCGTCTCCCTCTCTCTCTCTGCCCCTCTCCAAGTCACCTCTGTCTCTCTCTTTCTCTCAGAAATAAATAAACATTAAAAAAAATTAAAAAATAAGTGTTAAAGTGAATGGAAGATGCCAAATGCCACCACTTACCGTCATCCATGGACCCATGTTGGAGGGTAATCTGACAGTGATTCCCATAGATGTCCTGGAGATGTCCACACAGCTCTTTTGAGGAACTAAATGTGAACTTTGAGGATGGAGAAAAACACAAGCTGTCTGTGGAGAAGCATCACGCCTTTTGTTTTCAGTCCCTGGACCAAGTTTTCTTACTTTTATTTGTTCATCATTCATTCATTCATTCATTCACAGGCTTTAGATTCAGACAGGCCAGGGCTGAATCCATCCTTTTATATTCTTGATGTGTGGTGTTGGGCAAGCCTATGGTTTTGCCCATCCTCAATATCCTACCAAATGTAAAACGAATTCATTCAGTCAAGAGGTAGATTTGAGTCCCTCCTGGGACTAGCAGAGAATCCCTCTTGGACAGAGCAGAGAGTAAAGAAGCAAGACAGGGCTCCTTCCCTTATGGAGCAGCTAAAGATAGAAATAGCAAATTAGAAGACAGAGCTGAAGAAATGAGGGATTCTCTTACCTTTAACCGGTGTTTTAGTTTGCCAGACCGCTATAATAAAGTACCACAAACAGGTGCCTTAAAACCATAGAAGTATGTTATCTCGCAGTTCTGAAGGCCAGAAGTCTGAAAACTTACAAAACCAGGTTTTGGTAAGGTCATGGTCCCTTGGTAGCCTTCAGGTAAGGATCCTTCCTTACCTCTTCGTAGCTTCTGGGAATTATGGCAATTCCTGGAATTCCTTGGCTTGTAGCTCTCTCCAATCTCTCCAATTTCTGCCTTTGGCATCACGTGGGTTTCTTCCCTGTATGTTTCTTTTCTGTCTGTGTGTCCAAATACCCCTCTCCTTTCTTTTGTAGAGATACCAGCCATTGGACTTACGGCCCACTCTGATCTAGTATGACTTTATCTCAACTTGAATATCTGCAGACTATCTCCAAATAAGGTCACATTCACAGGTGCTGGGAGCTTGGACTTGAACATATCTTTTTTTTTGGGGGGGGGACACTATTCAGTCCACTACAATCAGGGACCAAAAAATTTCTTCAGAAGCCCCCAGCAGGCATCCCTTCACATCTCATGTGAAGGCTCATCCCTTGGCCTGGGGCACACCCATCCTCTATGGATATAAAGAGCTTTCTGGTGGATATCTAACAAAAATTAGAGTTAAAATAGCAAGGGAGAAGAGCAGTGGGGCATACTTAGTACGCATGGGCCCCAGCATCTGCCATGTAGAGAGAAAAATTGGGAATCTATCATACATATATGACATGAGGTACTTCACTAAAAAAGAAAGGCATAATGTAGGAGCAATATTTGTAGAGATAGACTCGATATACCTTGGAAACTACAATTATGAACATAAGAGAATCCATGTGCAAAGATGAGAACAACCTAGAGTCTGCCTAGGAAATGAGAAACTCCGAACTTGACACTGAGTGAGTGAGCAGAGGGTATTTGGAGAAGGTGAGCAAGAAGTGAGCTACAGAGAGACACAGGCACTGATGAAGGTATAGCTCTATTTATATTTTCTTTTGTAACCCCCCACCGCCAGCCCTACACATTTGCTCATCTACTCATCAAACCCAAAGTGGAAAGCACATCCCCAGTTTCAGCAAATCCTTGGCAAGAGCAGCTCTCTGGGAAAATACCCAGCACATGCCATGGCGACTGGAAGGCTTCCGGATGACACAGTTGCTCTTGTTTGGAAGATGAACATCAAGAGTGCTTGAGAAATGATAGTGGGAACTATTCCATTCTCATCTTGCCTATATTTGGACATAATATTTTAACCATTCCTACGGTCCCTTCTCCATCTACCTGAGTCGCTGGGGTGGAGACGTGCACGCTGGACTTTTCTGTTAGTCACTTGCCTTGGTCGGCCTCCAGCTGGAAGAAGTAATAGACAGTGTTGGAAGCTGAGGTCATCCCTTTGATTCTAGTAACCCGGCTGGAGATTCTGCACCACTGGAATCCGGCTCATTCATTTCCAGGAAGTCAAGTTTGGTAAATTAGTACCTAATCTATTTCATTCTCAAATCCCCATCATGACAGCTTACGTGAAGTTCAAGGAAGAACTTCCCAAGTGTCCTCATTTAAAATATACTATAGCTTTTATGGTAGCATTGAGAATTAATTTATCTCCATTTTCTTTACATTTTTTGACTTCTGAGTCAAAACTCAAAAGATGACTCCTACATTTTTACCCACACTCAACTTTCTACAGTTTTCCTTGGGATTGGGCCTGTAGGAAATAAAGCATAGTAATCCTCATCATTTCCCTGGCCCTGTTTATATCAGGACTTCTCTTGTTGACTCAAAGCCCTTACTTAGTAGTCTCCTCACTTGATGGGAGATAAAGAAACGCAGAGCCAATTATCCCCACTTTTCAGATAAAATGACTAAGGGACAAAGGAGTCTGAAGACTGACTGGTTGCCCAATAGCGGGTGCCCAGTCTGGGGGAAAATTACTGACCCATCCACCCCCTAATATGCATATGCAGCCTTTCATTTTCCCACGGGTTTGACACGGCATGGAGGAAGAGAATTCAAAATGTGAAATTACCTAAAATGCCCGCAGATTGGATTGACATGAGTTATATGAAAACACTGGGGGCCATATCTCCCGTGTAGAGCATGATGGATGAAATTTGATTTCTTTCCTTACCAATCTTGACTGAAGTGCAGATTTTTGTATTAACATATAGATGTGGTACTTTGATGCAATAACATGACACCACAGTTTGCCGATGCGAGCCGGAAATGATTTTCTCCACGCAGCTGAGCTGCGATGAAACCTTCCTCTGCCTTCCCTGAAGGCTGGCAATTTGTGTGAGGAGAAGGATGTGAGCCCAGCCCTTGTGTCTTTTTTCACTGAGACAACCGAGACTTCGTGTTAAAAAAAAAAAATCGTCTGCCTACACTCGGGTGGGTGGGGAAATAAAAGTGAACTGACTTGTGAGGAACCAAGTCAACAGTTCGTGTTCCCACCCAGGAAGATCGAGTCCTGCATTTGCTCCTGCTTTCTTCCGGGTGCCTGTAGAACATATCACCCTTCTGCCCCCCGACTCCCAGGTGAATGAAGATGATTAGGGAATAGGAGTTCCCGGTTTTCTTTCAAGTACTGAATTGTGGGCTGAATTGTGGGGCTCAGTTGTGGGGCTCAAAGTTCACACGGTGGAATGCTAACCCGTTAGCAGCTCCGAACGTAACCGTATTTGGAGCTAGGGTCTTTATAGAGGTGATCAAGATAAAATGAGATCATGAGGGCGCGTCCTAATCCAGTATGACTCACGTCCTCATAAAAAGAGGAAATTTGGACAGAGACATACGCGCGAAGGTAAGACCATGTGAAGACGCAGGGAGAAAATGGCCATCTGTGAGCCAAGGAGGGAGACCTCAGAAGAAGCCAACCCTGCTCACACCTTGGGCCCGGGCTTCCCAGCCTCCGGACTGTGAGACGTTACATTTCTCTTGCTCTGGTCACCAGTTGGTGGTAACTTGCCATAGCATCCCTAGAAGCCTCATACAGAGTTCTACGATTCCACGGTTTAATTATGTCATTACAGATTTAATACTAATGGGAAATGTTTTTGTAAATGTTTACGTACATGTGATCTAACTGGAGCCTGACATTAACAGTGGGAGGTAGGAATCATTTTCCTATTCTTTCCAGGATTAGACGCTCCGCTCCAATGGGAAGACGAAGAAAGACAGGCTTGCGTGTGACTTGACCAGTCACCCAGTGTTGTGGGGCAGATCCAGGTCCCAAATGTGTGGCCCGCTCCCAAGATTCTTGGTCTATCTTCTACTACATGCTGCTACCGTGTGAGGGGTTGTAAGAGCTTATCTATTGCTTAAAAAAGAAATTGAGATAGCAAAAATTAAGGTGGGTGTCCTGGGAACATACATCAACACTGTCTGAACAAAGAAAGTTAGGGGTGAGTCCATGGGCACCATACATGAATGGAGAAAATACAATCGGCACATTGACCTTATCAGTATATCTCATTTGCTGCCTTCTTTAGCCCAATTTGGCTGAAAAGATGATCATTGCTGCCAAAAGCTGCAAAACAAAGGAAGACACAGATCTCTCAGGAAAAAAAACAATTCTGAGTAAAATACCCCTAATTGGTTCCAAACTGTTAAATGTGCAGCTCCAGGGACCATCCTTTACTGCATGAAGACAAGTGTTTACTGCCCTCACGGGGAGAAAGGGGGCACACAGGCTGCTGGAAGGGTTGCAGGTTGGTAGAACCTTCTGGAAGGCAATTTGGCAGTATGTCTCCTTCGGCTCCACAGTTTTTGACTCTGTAATTCTATTTTGGGGAGTTTAGGCTGCTGAAACAGTCCATTCAAAGGCAGGGAAATGTGTGGCTAAGAATGTTCTCGGCAGCTCAGGTGTCTGCCTCAGGGGACGGGAGCGGAGCAGGAAGCAGGGAAGAGAACTGGGGTTTGGGGCAACATGGCAGACTGGGAACCGCCATGGAGGGTCCCAGACCTGGCATTGCTTATCACGCAAGCGTGGCGAAAGCTGGGGTGTTCATGTATGTCTAACACATGCAAAGATGTCCGTGACATGTACCAACTAAAAAAACTATAAAAATGATAGATGCAGTATGACCCTGTATGTGCATATAGGTACATGTATGTGCTCATATACACGCCCACAACATATGTGTGCACACATGTGCACGGGCACACGCACACAAATGAGGGGTGGCAGACCTGAATGACACACACCACATGCTAACTATGATTATCTCTGGGCCATGGATCACGGAAGATATGATTTTTTTCCCTTTTACTCTGCGTACGTGTAATTTCTAAAACCTGTACAATATGCATTTATTAATTTAGTAATAGTAAGCGTTCGTACTGAACACGTCATGGTTTAGGGTCCGTAATATTATCATGGCCAGTATCTTTATTTCAGTTTATCTTCCAGTTCTCCGCGGTTATTTGATTATTAAATCTAGCACCGATATTTGCTAAGAACACCAAGAACTCTCTTAACCCAAGTTCAGATGAAAGGAAACACTTGTCATCTCAGGCTCTTAGAAGCCTGGCCAATTATATCACTTGCCATCCTGCCATGTCCCGAGAGAGCTGATGGTCAGCAGCTTGCCTAAGCTGCAATGTCACCTCGGATGCACTATTTATTCAAGGACGGCACTGGTGCTGTGCATTTCGTTTTGAATTAGGGTTCTCCAGAGAAATAGAACCTTCGTTGTAAAGAATTGGCTCGTGTGATTATGGAGGCTGAGAAGTTCCAAGATGTGCAGGTGACGAGCCAGAGACCGAGAGAGCTGATGGTGTAGTTTCAGTCTGAAGGCAGGCGGGCTCGAGCCCCAAGTGCTGATTTTCCAGTTTGAGCCTAAAGGCAGAAGAAGCCCAGCGGCCTAGCTCAGCAGTAAGGAGGTGGGAGCTCCCTCTAACCGGGGCTTTTTGTTCTTTTCAGGTCTTCAGTCGATTATGTCTTGACCCCGCTCAAGCTGCTACATAGAACTCCATGGATGGAGGGCTTGAACGACAAGCACTTGCTTCTCACAGTTTCGGAGGCTGGGAAGTCCAAGATCAAGGCAACATTAGATCTGCTGAGACCCGCTTCTGGTTCACAGACAGCGGTCTTTTCATGATTTTCTCACATGGTGGAAACAGCACAGGAGCTCTCTGGGGTCTGTTGGATAAGGGCACTGATCCATTCATTAGGGCCCCACTCTCACGACCTAAACACCTTCCAAAGGCCCCACTTCCTAAATACCATCACACTGGGGCTAAGATTTCAACATACGAATTTGGGCGGCAGTGGGGAGGTGGACACAAATATTCAGTCTATGGAAAATTGGATGAGGGCCACCCATATTGGGGGGGGGGCATCTGCTTTACTCAGTCTACTGATTCAAATGCTCATCCTACCCAGAAACACTCTCAGACACACCCAGAATAATGCTCTGTGCCAAATGTCCGGGCACCCAGTGGCTCAGTCAGGTGGGTATGAAACCAACCCTCAGATTGCCCAGCATACAAATGTCTCTCAGTGAGCATAAACTGCTGAGCCCAAACCTCTTTGGGCCCTGTTCCCGCCCAGCCTGATGAGTCTGGCAGACCCCACGGGCTGACTTTTTCCCTGGAGTCACAAGAGACCTAGACGATACAGAAGACCACGACTTAGTTATTGGAATATACTTGGGTATATTTGCTCTGAATTGAACTGTACAGCCAACGGACTCTATCGGAGCGAGATTATTCAAATTACAAACTTCAGTGTTTAAATTCTTCCCTGACCCTTACGAAGTATTTTCTCGCTTTTGCTACCAGCTGGTTTAGTGGGATGGGCACACAAAAGCGAGCCGTTACCTCCATCAGATTGGCCACCCTCATAGATGTTCCCTTTCGATTCGCGTTCTCAAAAGCTGAGGGAAAGGGTTATTCACCCTCCTCTCCACCCTCACTCCTGGAGCGATCCACCCTGGCAATCCTGGCACCAGGAAAAAAATGCCAGGGGACAGAGTTGGTTGTTTGTTCCTAAATTCAAGGATGGTGACTCTCTCGAGGCAGAACTGAGACCAGGGATGACATCTGCACAGAGGGGCTGGGAGAAGTGAGTCGGCTGTGGAGCAGGTCTTCAGAAATGCCAGGAGACTGGACAGACCGTGTCCCAGGGGTCCAAGCCCTGGGGTGTCAGCTCTCCAACCTGCTCAGCCCTGGTTTTCCAATCTAGGGGTAGATCCCTGATGTGAAGAATCAAATGGGGCTCAGGACTGATATATGAGGATGTGGCCACCAGGGACCTGTGTTGATGGACAGCGAGGTCCAGGGTGGAGGGTAGAGCAGCAGAGAGGCGAAGGGGTCAAGGACAACACAGCAGGGTTCAAGTCCAGGGGTTTTCCATTGTGGATTATTTCATAAAGTCTGGGACATTTTGGGGGTGTCACAATGGAGGGGGGCACTACCGACATCTTCTGGGCAGAGACCAAGGGTGCTACGAACATCCTACAATGCACCAGACAGAATGACCTGGCCCCTCACGTCGGCCACGCATACATATGTATTACACGCATGCACACTCACGCACACGCACGTGCACACGCAAATGAAGGGTACTTAGCCTTACAGATGGGAGAGCAGGAACTGGGGGATGGGGCTCACGGGGGGAGAGCCGTGACTTGGGGCAGCTCAGCAGCCTGGGAGCAGAAAGCCCCGGGGGCTGCAGGCTCGGCCCGATTCGCAGGAACGAGCGATGATCGGCAGCAACCCACTGTGACAAGGTTGTAAGCCGAGGCTGGGTCTGGGGTGTTCTAGTTTTTGTTTGTTTGATTTTGTTTTTATAAACGCCCACCCAGCAGACCCCAAGGAGGGGGGAAGAGCCTAAGATTACATCTGTTACTTCAGGCAAGAATGATTCAGGGCGGGGCATTGTCAGGGAACTCATTTAGGGGAGTTATGGGCAAGGCTGATGAGGCAGGGGCCCTGGTCCCTAAAAGCCCGGAGAAGGACGTATGAAATCTCCCCACGAGGCACATTTTAGGGGCTTTCTCCTTTCCTCTCCGCCCCCCTCCCATACACAGGCTGTCTTGGCGAGGGGCAAAAGTGGTGGCCAAGGGGCCTGTGCTCTCCAGCTAGCCTGCCTGGGTTATCATCGTATCTCGGCCCCTTGCTGGCTGGCTGTGTGACCTCAGGCGATCTCGTTAACCTCTCCGTGCTTTCAGTTTCCTCATCTGTAAAATGGGCACACTAAAATAGCCGTCATCACCTAGAGATTACAGGGACTAAATGAGGTGCTATCTGTCAAGCTGTGGATTCTCTGTGATAATTGTCCTTCTCGGCTTCCCCAAAACAGATCATCTTTCGTTTTTCCACAGTTAAGCGTCTCACGCAACTGAAACTGGAAAAAAGCGCGCGAGAGAAGTGAGGTCTTTGCTTTTGCTGTTCTTTTCTGACCACTTCCAGATTCCGGGGGGGGGCTGGGGGCGTTAGGGGTCAGGTGCACATCTTGTTCTCAGAAGGCAGTGCAACAAAGGGGACTGTGGTCAGGGTGTGCCCTGGGCAAACTGCTTCGGAGAAACATGGAGGGCATATTTCTTTTCCCCCCAGGGCTATAAACACACCCTGCTGAGGTTGTGGAGGTCACGTTTCCCACGTCCAGTCTGTCTTTCCGTATCACCTTGAGAGACTTGTCCTGAAGTCCTGAAGTCACCTTGGGAGACTTGTCCTGAAACCTTCCGCTCCCAAAACATTTTAAAAAGCGCAGACCAGAGCTTACAACAGGGGCTTACGACAGCATAAACTGTGTCAACACAGCACAAGGATATAGGGCGTCTTCCCAAAACGTTCCCAGAGCGCATCTCTGGCCCCCAAATATGGGATTGCCACCAAAGCCTCTCTCCAGCACGTGAAAAAAAATAATAAAATAACGAGAAAAGAAAACACGCTGAGATTTATTTTTATTTATTTTTTTAAAATTATTTATTTATTTAATTTTTAAGGTTTTATTTATTTTTGAGACAGAGAGAGACAGAGGATGAACGGGGGAGGGGCAGAGAGAGAGGGAGACACAGAATCAGAAGCAGGCTCCAGGCTCTGAGCCATCAGCCCAGAGCCCGACGCGGGGCTCAAACTCACGGACCGCGAGATCGTGACCTGAGCTGAAGTCGGACGCTTAACCGACTGAGCCACCCAGGCGCCCCTGAGATTTATTTTTAAAAGGTCCGCTAAAGGATGAACATGCACAGGGGAAGGTTTCTATTAAATGGTCTTCCATATGCAGAGAGGTATTTACACGTTTCACCAACTGCCTGACTAATGCATGCCAGCATGAGAAAAACTTTTTGTTTTGTTTTGTTTCCCCCACAAGCTCTTCCTGCTGTGACTCTGCTTCTTAGAAAGAGACGAGGCAGATTTGGTTGGCCAAGGCACACATGCGATGCCGGGGTGCGTGTGGTGATGTCCCTGCTGGGTCTGGCATGGTCCAACTGGTCACCTAGAAAGCGGATAAGGTGTTAGGGAACAGGCATAGAGTAAAAAAGGTGGTTAAAGAGAGCTGCCTCTTTAATAAAGTAACCTCTTATTCCCCACTGAGATTCCAAAAGCATTTGAGACCGCTCCCGACTACTGAGGGCTTTGTTGACAAATGATAGCTCTGGCCTCCGCATAACCGGTGGCCCCAGGTACACGTCTCATCCCTGTGGCCTCGGGAAGGAAGTTTTCAATTGGAAGGTTTTTAGGCTGCAACGAATAGGGACCATGGAAGTCGTGTCGCCGGTTTTCTCTGGGTGATTTGCACCGCAGTGCTCGGTACGAGCTGAAGTCAACCTTCAAAGCCCACATGGCCTCGTTTTACGGGGGAGTTGAGAGCCACTGAATTTATGTCCTTGTTCGAACCTCCACAGCCAATTAGTGTCAGAGGCAAGCCTTGATCATGTAACTGCTGGTTCTTACTTCTGGGCTCCTTCCCCCACGCTGGGTGGGTCCCTTCCTGCAGAGACATCTGCTCAGAAGCATTCGTGCCTAAAGAGTGACATGACATTTTTCAGCATCTATTACACTAAAAACTGGAACCCACTGTCATCCTTCACTTTGTTCCGGAAAGTCTTCATTTCCTACTTTGCTTTAACTCAAACCTCATGTGACGTTTCCAAATGCCTGCCTCAATCCATGCTGACCTTCAGCACAGCCAGCCCCACGGCGGTCATATCTCACTTCCCAGCCTGCTCCTGGGGAGAAGGACAAAAAGTGAATTCTCAGGTTCCTCTTCTCCTGGTTCATGTTTACGGCCGGGGATGCAGACAGGGCCCACGCGATGCAATTTCTCTGTGACCATCCTTCCTTCGCTCAGCTTTGCTGTCCACTGTCTATCCAATGAATTGCAAGAAATATGCCATTGTGGTTTTTAGAAGTCCCCCCCCCAAAGTTGTAGGGATTAGTCGATTGTTCCTTTAGGGTTCGCACTCACCACGAGTGTGAGCACGGCATAAATCTTGCCTTCAGCGGCCTAGTAGACAAGACAGGTGAAAAGCCATTGGCACATCTGAACAGGAGTAGGAACGAGGAAGACGGCACTATCGATGCAACAGGGAGTTTGAAAGTAGCGTGCACATTTGTTCCAGAAGACTCAGGCGCTGGTCCACGGGAAATGGGGAATTCGGGGCCTGGGGAAGAGTCTGCCCAATATTCTGACTTCCGTTTAAGTGAACAACTGTTTCCTAAGCACATTCTGAGCTGCCTACTGTCTTCCCGTTAGCACGTCAGTGCCTGTCGTCTGCGAGGGACATCTCTCCAGGAGCCAGCCATGAACACAGCTGGGTTTGTTGTGCTTTCGTTTACATGAGAAAGAAAAAAAAAAGCGAATAAACATTTCAAGATCCCTACTTTGGAAAAGATTCTGGAGCCACCCCAATATTCATCAACTTCTCTATTTAGAATTACTCAGATGTGTGGCGACTACAGTTTCTTCACGCGATTGTTCTTTTGGTTTTGTTTCTTCTCTGAACATTTTGAGTGGTGGAGGACGACCAAGAATCAATGCTTTGACCACAATGCCTCGCCAGTTGCCACGAGGGATGGTAGCATCCATACTATGTATATTCTCCTTCTTAATTTCCTTTCTTAAAGCTCTTCTAGATCTCTACCATGAAGAAAGAAATGTGTGAATGTACTTAATGCCATTTAACTGTATATTTAAATACAGCTAAAATAGTAAATTTTATGTGATGCGTATTTTACTGCAATACAAAAGAAATACATTGTAGTTTTTTACGTTATTATTTTATCTTTTATTTTCTGGGACAGCGAGAGGAAAGAAAGAGAGAATCTTCAGCAGGCTCCATGCTAGGGTAGAGCCCAACGCAGAGCTCGATCCCACAGCTCTGGGATCGTGACCTAAGCCAAAATCAAGATTCAGACCCTCAACCGACCGAGTCACCTAGGTGCCCCTTGAAACACACGATATGTTTTAAAACAACAAACAGAATTTTAGCTGCGGCTAAACAATAAACTGTAAGAGGAAGGATAGTGGAGACAGAACTGTGGTGAGTCTGAATTTCTAAGCCCTCAATAGGTGTTTTACGCCCCAAACCAACCCTGGGAGGTCTTCAGATTCCTTATCTCTTCCCCGTCAGTTATGTCAGGAAACTTCACTGATGCTTCTCATGAAACTGAGGTCTTCAGCTGGAAAGGGAGGCACAGTGCCAAGGAATCAATTGCTTCATTGCCCCTTGTTGCCATTCATGTGTGAAAATGACACAAATTTATCCCACTCTGCAGAATTTTCAACAAAAACAAATAACTTTCATGAAAAAAAAGAAAACCCTCACCTTCTGTCTGGTTTTCTCTTGGGAGCAAAGCTTTGCTTTTCTTAACGGGGATCAATTTTTCACTTCATTAAGCACCTTGATCTTTTCGACGCACCAGGCTTTAATGCAATAACACAATCTTAGATCATCTAGATTAATGATTACAATAAAACTGGGCATAAATCTTTGGAAGCCTGTGGAAACCCACAGCTGCAGAGGCTGAGTCTGATTTCTAAAATTTCAGAAAGATTTCTTTCTATCGATGGATATCCTATGTTTTGGGATTGTTTGTCTGTTTGTTTGCCTAGACTTATCAAACTTCTAGTCCTAGAGTTGAACAAAGTCCTCAGGGGATAATTTGCCCCCTGGCCTAGTGTCCAACCAAAATCCTTCTGGTGGGGTTTATGTTCAGCCCTGACATTTCCATGGGAATCCTGATACTACAAGGAAGGGATGTATTTACACATGAGATGGCATTCTCCAAGGTTCCCTACAGCACAGGACTGGTGCCCTGAATTTAGGACAGAATGGTCAAGGCTATTCTTTGGGGCACCTGGGTGGCTCAGTCAGTTAAGCATCTGACTCAGGATTTCCGCTCAGGTCATGATCTCGCACTTCGCGGGTTTGAGCCCCGCATCGGGCTCTGTGCTGACAGCGTGGACCCTGCTTGGGATTCTCTCTCTCCCTCTCTGTCTGCCCCTCCTCCACTTGCATTGTCTCTGTCTCTCTCAAAATAAATAAAGAAACTTAAAAAAAAAAAAAAGACTGTTTCAAACGCTAGAAGCTGCTCAGTCCATCTCCCTGACACGTACTGATCCAGGCAAGAAAATGCCTCCTTGGCCTACACATCCCAGCACGAGTGTGGGATTCAGTCCTTCAGACTTCCAAAGGAAACAGGGCAGCGCGCTGAAGCGAAGCCGCTTTTGTACGTGTGTTGGCCAAGGATTGCCAAACTCTTCTTGAAACGTGGGGTCAAGACATCAGGGTTCCCTAACGAGGCAAGAAAAGAGAGACTTGAAAGAGTTTGATGCTTTCTCGGTTCTGTTGCACAGGACAGCAGCTCATGGTCCTACCAGGAGTTCCGCTCAGATTGTTCTGGAGCATTCTGCGGTCCCACCGGTGCAAGATGAGGACTGTACCACTACTCCACCCTCTTCTTTGGAGGAAAGTTTTCAGATGCTTCCCTGTGAAAGAACTCAGAAACAATTTATGCTTTATGGGTACCAGTGTTTTCATCCTCGTGACAGCAAACACTGAGCAGTCCACTTGATGGAATCCAAACGAGTCTCTGACTTTTGCATTCGTTTTTTAAATGTTTATTTATTTATTTTGAGAGAGAGCGAGAGAGAGAGAGAGCGCGCAAGCCATAGAGGGGCAGAGAGAGAGGGAGAGAGAACTCCAAGCAAGCTCTGTGCTGTCAGAACAGAGCCCGATGCGGGGCTCGAACTCACAAGCTGTGCAGTCCTCACCTGAGCCGAAACCAAGACTCAGAGGCTTAACTGACTGAGCCACCCAGGTGCCCCTGACTTTTGCATTTTTTATCCCCATGCATTGCAGCCTCAGCACGACAGTAGTGATTATGTTGTGGGTGCCTATCTGGGAAGGACATGGGGGACATGGAAAGTGGACAGTCCCCTGAGTCTAGTTTCTTGGATGAGCACTTGTGTTGTCCTTTCTCAGTTACCATCACTCAACTGGGTGCAGTTGTTGGGGGGTCAAAATTAGAAGCCTGACCCCCACAAGAGTTGGGGGGAGCAGTGGTCAGGGTGCAAAGGGATGTTGACCTCTCTCCCCAGGATGAACCATCTTATATCTGCCTTAGACAGTAATCTTTACAGATCCTGTTCCAGATGCGGTGGCTTAGGTAAGCCAATTTTCCAAACACCTGCCACAGAGGGGACACGGATCAAAAGATACGTTATCCAGAAACGTATCTGGGCAGAAGATAGTAAGGTGTAAGGAAATGACAGGTTCCTTGTAAAAAATGTGACCAGGAACCACCCAGTCCGACTCTACACAGAAAATCTCCTTTCGGAAAAATTTAGCTACTGTAATTTCTCATCCGATTGGCTTGGGGCTGGTGATGGGAATGTTCTCGATGATTTCTGCCATGTCTGTGTTGGTCCCAAGGGCTGCTGGCACCCGTGAAATATTTGGAAGAATACGAGATAAGTTTGCGATATTCCCAATTTTACTAAAGGCTCTGAGGTAATAAGGGAAGTGAACAGAGAACATCACGTATGAAGGAAACGTGAATGTCCAGCCAGGGCAAATTGTGGGCCTAGTTAGTGCCTTTGCCGGGGACCCCACAGAACTGCAGCTTGACCGGTATTTTCTCACCTGGCTCATGCTCTACCTCCTGTGTCTTTCCACTGCAACCCAAGGGAGGGATTCATCCCCAGTGACTTGTCATACCAAGAAAGAGAGGTGGCCTGGGGGAAGCTCTTCCTCTCATGTACAGGGATGCAAGCTACCCTTCGTTAGCATCAGTGCGAAAATCGTAACAATGTGCAAACCCATGCAAGAGGTATGTAGCAGACAGACAAGGCTGACCCATTTCTCAGCTGTGGAGAGATACCTTAATTCTCTCTCTCTCTCTCTTTTTCCATTGCTTTTAAATTTTTCCCTCAACAGCTCCTGTTTTCTCCTCCGGGAACTCCTGTTATTTGTGCGAGGTCTTGCACTGTTATCATTTAGGAAGGGGAGATCTGGAAGCCTTCCTGGGTGTGGCGGTGGTGACAGCGAGGGAATGAGGACAGACAGGAGTGGGGGTCGCAGAGACAGGACCCGTAGCTCCTAATTACGGATAGGAGTCAGTTGACCAGCCCTCCTGGTTTGTCCAAGACTGCTGGGATTCCCAGGACACGGGTCCTCCTAGGTGGGACTACCACAGGGTGGGGAGTTAGGTTCCCCTCCCGCCCCCACTCACACACGGGTGGCACCCCTCCAAACTCCCATCTGTGCAGGGGACACGCTGACACCATCTTTAAGTTTTAATTCCTCATACCAGAGGATCAATCTCTTTCTGTTGTTGTTTTCATCTTGTACGGGCAATTCATTCATTCTGCATGATAGCTGCTTGGCATTTGCTTTACATAGCACATTAGGCTGTAAGCTCTCTGAGGTCAGAGGTCATCCTTACGTCCCTCATCTGCCTGGTCTACCTCCCTCCCCCACTCCCCACCGGCCACCTTCAAAGTTACCTGTCTGGAAGGGTCTCAGTTTCAATGCTGAGACAACGCAGAGAAGGTGAGTCCTTACCGAAACCTCCTGAAGAGGCAGAAAGGGGGGGGTTTTATGCTCCACAGAAAGACAGAGTGAAACCCTGTCAACACCCATTCTTCCCTCCAGCCTCTACCCACCTTCTCCCTTCTCAGTCTCCCTCAGGCCTCCTGTTCTTTTCCAGACCTGTTCCTTTCTCTCGTGAGTGACTCAGGGCCTTATGCAGCCCAGCTTTGGCCTTTTCTAATTCTCTTCTGCATCCCGACCACTCAGTATCCCAGAAAGCCTCCAGAGTCCAGAAGGCCAAACTTCTAAATTTTGTGCATGTGTTTGTTGGGGGATGGGGGGGGGTGGAAGATGCAGAGAGGCTTAAGGGCAGGAATCTGTGAACATTTTTGCCCTCATCATCATAATACAAGCATTATAAATAATATGTGCTTACTAAATATTTATTGCGCTGTGTTATTTCTCTATCATGCAGATGGACGGCTCTGGGAGGGAATTAGCTGTGGGTCCAATGCATTTTGCAGTAATAGCCCCTGGCCAAGGAAAGAGACCCCCGACCTTCCTTGAGACTCATGGTGAACGAGGGAATGGAGAAAAAGGCCCTGTGCCCTTAGCAAGAGAAGTGAACGCTGTTTAAAGGGAGGCGCTCAAGAAGGAGTGTTTGTGCGGGGACGTGTGGTTGTGCTCCTGTGAGTGTGTTGTGAGAAAGCTCCAGTTTTGGTCATACAGGCTCAGTGTGGTGAAAACGAAGAGTGTGGATTTGGGTCTCGGGTGCCTGCAATGTCGAACGAGCCCTGGAGCGATGTTACTATTTTCTCATCTGTCCTTCACAGAGTTCCCGGTCCTTCCCAGAGCTCTCGGTCCTTCCCAGAGTCCTCGGGAGTCCTAAATACCCCGACACACATCAAACACTTAGTACAGTACCTGGCATATAGTAAATACTCAATAAACGCCAGCTATTACTATTATTAAGGTTGACCCCAACTACAGATGAGAGGCTGCTAAGGCCTCAATAAATCCTCACGAGAGGGGACCACAAGCAACCAAGGGTGTGCTGGCTTGAGTTTTTGGAACTGTCTTGATATATTTGAAATGTATACGGAAATCCAAAGTGCTGAGGTCCCCTGATAAAAACAGAAAAAAAAAAAAAAAAGTGAAAGCATATGGTGGTCTGAGTCTCAAAGAAGAATGACTTCAGTTATAGAAACAGGCTGTTGGAGAAATGTGTCTTTTCAGCTCCGTCAGTCACAAACCTTTTCCAAATGTTGACATTATGCATGATATTAATATACTATAAAGGATCCGCGTAAAACTGGAAAAGCACAAACACACCATGCAAAGCCAGGGTCATGCTAATGCCCCTAATGGATGAGAAACAAACATTCACAGCTAGCTTTGGGTCTTAGGGTTTGCCCTGGATTGTGTCAGGCCTGTAACAGCTACTCGCTGTCTACAGATGCGGCAGAATCTGGAATGTCCTAAATGAAAGGAAACATTTTCTCATTCATATTCTTATTAACGTTTTACTTTATGTGACTCGATTATCAAGGACTGTTTGCCTTTTGCAACCCTTGTAGGTTTGGGGTGGGGAATAAATGCCCATTTAGAATAAAGGCCCCCTTTTTTTTTTTACCCCCCAAGGTTGGAGGAGTTGCTCAGGCAGAGAACAACCTTTGAAGTTAACAAACACTGTGCTATCAAGCCAGACTATGAAATAAAATCAGAAAGGGGCCCCTAATGCATTATGGAATATACGGTGCAGAATCTGGCCGAAGGTGATGCTAATTTCTGCTCTTGTCAATGAAAAACAGACGTCAGGACAACTTGCTGTGCATTCGTCTGAATCCTCAGGACTCCGGGTTGCCACATGGCGATCTGAGAGAGCTGGTGGGCCTGGCGGGCAAGGGGGGAGCCCCGCGAGGGGGGTGCAGAGGCTGGCTCCTTTATTTTCTTTGGCCTGGCTTATGGAAAAATCAGAGAAAATGAATTTCAAATGATGGGTCAAAACTCAAGATTCGAAACACATTTCTTCTGTCCTGTAGATCTCACGCATCCAGGAAAATGGTTTGGATACCTTGAACTCCATTTCCAGCTGCAGGTATGTTGTTCGCGGGGTTCTAGTCAAAGAAATAGTTTCCTTTCAGTCACCTACCAGGCGATGAAGCTTTCTAAATTCCGTAGAGTCGTGGGGAAGAAGTTCAAATTGGCTGCTGATGACTATACTATACTAACATAAAAATTATACTAATTTTTTTCCGCCCGTTTCTTTGCTCCTTTAAAAATGTCCTTTTGGCCTGTGGTACATTTTGCATCAAAAATGTGTGGGGGACAAAAGATCCACATTAACGCGGCAGCTGGGACGGGGATGTCACTCAGGCAACTTCCCCCTGACTCTATATTGCTTTTGGAGACATTGTCAAAATACTTCGAGTGCTCGACAAACGTTTGCATGCTAAATGGAAGCGTAGAAATAATGTCTACTGTTTGGTGATAAAATCTTAGAAACTAGACAGATGTGTGAATGCCCTTATGGGCGGGAGAGAGGCAACTGCTTTACTAAGACACTGAATTTTCAGAAAGGAAGGAGGTTGATGCCAGAAGCAGAAGGAAGGATGTCACCGTCTTCTGAAGAACCCGCCCCCGCTACTCTTTCTGGTTAACTAGGCTATGCAGGCAGCTTCTGAGGAGGGTCGCATGCCTTGTATTTTGGCATTAAACAATCATCAGGATGACTGGGGTGCCTGGGTGGCTCAGTCGGTTAAGCATCTGATTTCCGCTCAGGTCACGCTCTTGCAGTTTGTGAGTTCAAGCCTCACGTCGGGCTCTGTGCAGGCAGCTCAGAGCCTGGAACCCGCTTCGGATTCTGTGTCTCCCTCTCTCTGCCCCTCCCCTGCTTGCACGCTGTCTCTCTGTCTCTCTCAAAAGAAACATTCAACAATTTTTAAAAACATCATAAGGAAGAGCGAAATATCCCCACCATCCATCACCAACTTGAGCCAGGGGACCCTTGTCCTCCAGGCACAAGGTGTTGCTGCAGAGAATTGCAGGCTTTGAACTTGATCTTGCTCCTGCCCCCCGCTTCTGGGCTGCTGGCTTCTCTTCTCCAAAGCCCAGGTCCCTACTGTCTTTTTGTCTCATCCCCATTGTTCTGGGCTTTCTTGCTCCTCCCAGGCCCAGGCTCAGGCTCAGGCCCAGGCTCATCTTGTTCCCAGTGTCCGGTGAGCACAACAGAGTGGTCCTTGGAAGGACCCAGCTGCACAAAGACTCCCACCTGTGAGAAGGTCAGAGCAGGGTTTGCTCCAAACACACAGCGGAACTTGTGGGGGGCGGGGTTGGGGGAAGGGTGGGGGGTGGGTGCGGCAAATGGCCTTGTCTCTTCCCATTCTGAGAGTCTACTTGGAGGAAATCTTCCTCCAAGGGTCAGGGATGCAGAGATGTTTCCCTGGGGCGAGGCTTTATGGAAAAATGGAAGTATTGAATTTAGGATCCAGTAAGGAATTTAAACTTGCCCCAAAAAAGGGGTCTGGTTTTTGCCCTTGGTTTCTGGGAGGTAATCGCTAAGCGCTTGGAATGTGCTGCCTGATAGGAGTGTCTATGTTTGCCTTGGGTCTCCGCACCAGCCAGCTAATAACAATGTGATTTTGGGTGGGGACCGTGAGCCACACCAACATGCTTTAGGGTAGTAGGAGCTCTGGGAGCCTGGATGGTTCAGTCGGGTAAGGGTCCAACGCTTGGTTTCAGTTCACGTCCCGATCTCACAGTTAGTGAGTTCGAGCCCCTCTGTCAGCACGAAGCCTGCTTGGGATTCTCTCTCTGCCCCTCCCAACTTCTCTCTCTCTCTCTCTCTCTCTCTCAAAATAAATAAATAACTTTAAAGGAAGGTTTTTTTGTTTTTTTGTTTTTTTTTTTTTTAAAAAGGATAGTAGGGGCTTTGAGCCCAGTGGTACCAGCTTTGCCTCTTGAGGGGCTGGAGACTGAGATGAGCCACTCAGCACCGTCACATGGTAGAAGCCCAGGAAGGACTCTGGACCCCGGGGCTCTGGTGAGCTCTCTGGGGTGGCGTGCTCTCTGTCTCCTGGCCCACATCAGTGCCAGGAGGGTACTGCTGCTGCCTCATTTCCCCACTTCCCGACAGAGCCACTCTCCTTGACTCTCCCCTGCACATTATCCATTTACGTTATTTCCATTAACATTTTAAAAAAAATTGTATTTATTATTTTGAGAGAGAGAGAGAGACAGACACAGAGCATGAACAGGGGAGGGGCAGAGAGAGAGGGAGACCCAGAATCCGAAACAGGCTCCAGGCTCTGAGCTGTCAGCACAGAGCCCGATGCGGGGTCGAACCCACGGACCGTGAGATCATGATCTGAGCTGAAGTCGGATGCTCAACCGACCGAGCCCCCCAGGCGCCCTGCATTACTTCCATTTGAATACTTATTTCCAACTAGCAATTACTTCCTATGATCTGCTGATAAAGTGTTAAAAATGATTTTATTAATATCTATATCTATATCTATATCTATATCTATATCTATATATACACACATATGTATGTACATATATATATACATACACATACATATTTAATATGTATGTTACATATGTATGTATTATATATATGTATGTGTATATATATTATATTGCTATATATATTTATAGTAATTTATATATTACTATATATAATAATAGTATATATAATTTATATATAATATATATATTTATTTATATTTATATATAATTTTATATCTATAATATTTATTATATATAAATATATAATATATTTATATATAAATATATAATATATAATATTTATTTATATTTATATATAATATATAAATAATAATTTATATATTACTATATATATTACTATATAAAATATTTATATAAATATATGTATATTATATATATATTATATATTATATATACACACACATACACACACACATTGGAATACTACTTGGTAATCAAAAAGAAAGAAATCCTGCCATTTGCAACAATGTGGAGGGAACTACAGTGTATTATACTAAGCGAAATAAGTCAGAGAAAGACAAATGTCATATGATTTCACTCATATGTGGAACTTAAGGAACCCAACAGATGAACATAGGGAAAGGGAAGGAAAAATAAGACAAAAACAGAGAGGGAGGCAAATCATAAGAGACTCTTAAAAATCAGAGAAGAAACTGAAGGTTGCTGGAGAGGAAGTGGGTGGGGGATGGGCTAAATGGGGGATGGGCATTAAGGAGGGCTCTTTTCAGGACGGGCACTGGGTGTCCTATGTAAGTGGTGAATCACTGCTTCTACTCCTGAAGCCAAGACTACACTGTATGTTAACTAACTTGAATTTAAAAAATAAATTAAGGGGCACCTGGGTGGCTCAGTCTGTTCAGCGTCCGACTTTGGCTCAGATCATGATCTCACCGTTCGTGAGTTCGAGCCCCGCGTCGGGCTCTGTGCTGACGGCTCGGAGCCTGGAGCCTGCTTCGGATTCTGCGTCTCCCTCTCTCTCTGCCCCTCCCCTGCTCACACTCTGTCTCTCTCTGTCTCAAAAATGAATAAAACATTAAAAATAAATAAATAAACAAGAAAACAAACAAACAAATAAATAATGATCCTATTAAGACTTCCATACTCAGGTGAAAGGAACACTTCTATGCTTTGAAAGAAAAGCATAGAATTGGAAAGCTTCGACTCCCTGCACGTGACACAATGTATAGGTACAGGTTCTCCAGGAACAGTGGAAGGTCAACCAAAGAACACACGATAGGGTCTCAGTAAATGTTTGTCCCCACCCGTATGAGTGTGCTGGGGCCGCCCTAAGAAAGCACCACAAACGGGTGGCTTGAAACAGCAGAAATTCATCGTCTCCTAGCCCTTGGGCCAGAAGCTTGAAATCAGAGTCAGCAGGGCCGGGCTCCCTCTGAAACCTGCAGGGGACCCTTCCTTGCTGCTTCCCAGCTTCCGGTGGGTTGCTGGCAATCTTTGGTGTTCCTTGGCTTGTAGATGCCTCTCCCCAGTACTGCATTCTCACATGGCCTTTCCCTTTTAAAAAAAGTTTTTTAACGGGTATTTATTTTTAAGAGAGAGAAAGAGACAGAGAGAGAGCAGGGGAGGGGCAGAGAAAGAGGGAGACATAGAATCTGAAGCAGGCTCCAGGCTCGGAGATGTCAGCACAGAGCCCGATGCGGGGCTCGAACTCGTGAACCACGAGATCGTGACCTGAGCCCAAGTCAGATGCCTGAGTCACCCAGGCGCCCCTATGTTGTGTTGTTGTTGTTGTTGTTGTTGTTTTAATAAGGACGTCAGCTCTGTTATCAGGGGCCCATTCAACTCCAGTATAACTTCACCTCGGTTAATTACACCTGCAACAGTATTTCCAAAGAAGTCCGAGTCTAAGGTACTGGTGGTTAGGACGCGAAAATACCTTTGCGGAGGGGGCAAGGTTCCACCATTTCCACCTTTCTGAAAGCTAAAGCCACTTACGGAGCTCCTAAGCCTCGGTTCCTTCATCTGTGAAATGGGAAGAATGACGTCACCGCCTCCCAGTCTGTGGAGGGATCAAAGGACAAAGAAGGACACACGTGCCCGGAACACACACACATCCATCCACGTGTAGGACAGCTGACACCCGCGAGAGCGGGGGGCTCCCTGCCTCTGTGGGCGGTAGTGATTCCAAGCAGGATATTTTCTAGTGCGTTTACATTCATTCACGTCCGAGGCGTGCAACTCCCCTTCTTTCACCTGTCCTTTCTCGTCCTGCCGCCACCAGGTGCTCGGGGAGCAGGGAGGAGCGTGAACCAAAGGAGCATTGTTCCCTGGGGAAGGCTCAGTCGTCAACTCCGTTCGACTAGCTAGCACGCTGAGACAGTCGTCGGCTACACCTTGCCTTTTCCTCTGTCTTGACTTAGGGCTTATCTGAGAGCCTTTTGTTCAGGCTCATAATTAGTCAGTGACTCAGTCGCCCGCAAGCGTTACCCGTGGAGCCAGACGACAACAGCAAGCTCCGTGGACCACCTGTCCCGAGTCATTTCCTGTGTGGGCGGCAACTTCACAGGGCTGAGAATATGAGTTACGGTAAAAATGGCTTCGGCCCTGGCGTTCTGCATTGTTGAAACTAGATGGAATCTCGCTTCATTATGTTCTGGCCAGACACATTTCATTATCGTTCTTTGCATATATATTAAAAACTCTTACCCCTCTGTGAACAAATGTGCCCAAGGGTGGGGGGGGAGACGATACACCCTGGTGATGCGACGTTGCTGTAGGAGAGAAAACACCTCTGTTTGACCTGTCAAGTCAGCTCGGTGAGCACAGAATGCACTTGGATGGGATGGTAACTGGGGTGGTGCGGGCGTTCTTGTGGGTGATCTTCCAGATGGGGGTTCAAGAAGATTAATGGTACATTTGAAACCCTACATTGCATGGCATTAGAGTTGTGGAAACAGTCTGAATGAATCAAATATCCTGTTCACCTAAATTGGCCAATGGAGTGGAAACACACACACACACACACACACACACACACACACACCCCACCCCAAACAGTTATTTATGTCATACAGACAAAACACTGGGTTGGTTGACTGATCATTTCCACTCTGCACTGAGCCATGGTTGGTATTTTCACTCTGGGTTTAACTGACACATTTTTCCACTAATGGAACTGCTCCTCAGGAGGACGGTTCATTTTTAACCTTATTGCCCCTCATTCTCTGTCTTTCTGATCTCTTTGTAGACTGTAGAGTTCTTGGGTCATGATTAAACTCTAAAAGTGAAGCCTACTGGGGCAGCCGGGTGGTTCAGTCGGTTAAGCATCTGACTCTTGATTTTGGCTCAGGTCATGATCTCAGAGTCAGGAGATCAAGCCCCGTGGCGGGGGGAGGGGAGGGGAAGAAAAGTAAAGCCTACTTATTTATGACCATGAGAAACAGTCTAGAAAAAAATAAACTTAAGTCTATGTGGCAGAGAGGCAGTGCAGTATTGCAGAAAGAACAGGAATTTAGGAGCCTGGGGATTTGATTAAAGTCTTAGCTGTGTGGCCTTGTGCTAGTTACTTCACCACTCTGACCCCTCAGTTTAGTGGTCTTCAAAATGGGGCTGGTAATACCTACTTCCCAGGGTTTAGATGATGAGTGAGAAAGTGCATATTATCCCCTGGCAGGCCCTCAACTAAAAAGAGGAAGATCCCTCATTTGCATTTATAACTCTGTCAAAATAACTAAAAATGCTGAGTCCTCTAGCCTCCAACTCTTACCTGCCATATACTCTATGACTGTCACACACCCCAGTGATTTAAATATTCAAGCCAGCATCACACACACATCTTGTGGACCACAGGTGGGGAGGGAAAGGGACAATGTGCCCAGGAAAACGCGACGTTCCCGGAGCGAAGGGAGCAGATCTCAAGTACAAATGGTCCCTTTTGCTTATAAAAATGACCCCGTCAGCCTCACTCGGCGACTAGCCTTGGAGTCGACCAGAATCATTGATTCACAGACTCCTGTATTGATTTACTCAAAAAACATCTGGGGTGGACACCGTACTAGGCTCTGGGGATACGGAAGCGTGTGTCACGCCTGGCCTCGTGCAGCTCACGGGTCGGCGGGGGAGTCAAGCATCAAACAAGAGCTCATGAAGGTAAGTATTTCGGTGGAAGCTGGGATTCATGCTGTGAACAGCAAAGTGCAGGGCAGTCTGGGAGGGTGAAACCCCAGGTCAATGAGAACGATGCTTTGTCATCTGCGTTCTTTCCCCCCGGTTCCCAACCAGGTGGATGCGTTGTGGATGCAACACTGAAAACATTAACGGTAAGAGGAGTCTGGGAACACGAAACGTGGAATACAGGGGGTATGTCCTTTCAACCATTGTTTCTGCACATTAACATGAAAAGGGCCTTTCGACATCTGTAGAGAAGTATAATACGAAAAACAATTTTTTGTACTTATCTTTCATTGAGGTTGCTCGTAAGTCCCACAGATGTTACCTCACCCAGGTTTTAGGACACTTCTCACAAGAAGGTAAGGTGACACTCTTGCCCCCATTTCACAGATGAAGTCACTGAGCTGGGAGGAGGTAAGGGTGATGTGGGGTCAGGGGCCAGGGTGCCTGAATCCTGTCTCTGGCTTTGAACTCAGCAGCTAGCTATGTGACTTTGGGTGCTTCCCTTGTAGTTTCCTTTAAGGGTTTGGGGTGGATAGTCTCCCGTGTCCCATATAGTTTGAATAATCAATGATGGTGTCAAGGAAACCGGGCAAATGTCAGAGTGCTGATTCTCAGGATATAATTCAAATCTTCGCGGATAACTTCAGCTTCAGAATAAGATTTCTGCAACAAGACCATCCCAAAAGACTGTCAGGAATAAGTGAATGTTAGGTTAGAAGGATCCTAGCTCAGTGTGTCCCCAAATGCCTAAGAGTAAGATTCTGGAGACCCAACCCAGACTTACTATATCCAAATTCCCAGGCAGAGGCCTGGGAGGAAATTACAGAATTCAATAGGCAACTTGGGAAAACACGGCCTCCATCCAGATCGGTGGTCTCACGTTACCAAGGACCTTAGAAGAACGGGGATGGCTGGATCCCACCCTAGAGGTTTTATTTACATGGGTTGAGATGTGTCCTGAATGATCACAGTTTTAGTGTCTCCCCGGGTCATTACAATGGGCAGCCAAAATCTAGAGCAAGCTCTGTCACTGTGCCAATGAACTTGTGCCGAACAGGTTCCATGAGGCTAATCTTACGAAGATGTAAAAGCCATGTCCAAAGCCGCCCGCTGATTGGGGGCAATGCGGGGCTGGACCCCCCAGCTCCTGACTCTGCTCTCGCTCTGTCCACCTCATTATGTTGATACCCTAATGTCAGTTTTCTTTTTTCTTTTTAATATTTGTTTATTTGGGGGAAAGTGTAAGTGGGGGAGGGGTAGAGAGAGGGGGACAGAGGATCCGAAGCAGGCTCTGTGCTGACAGGCTGACGTCATCGAGCCCCACGTGGGGCCGGAACTCACGAACCGCAAGATCATGACATGAGCCGAAGTTGGACACTCCACCGACCGAGCCACCCAGGCGCCCCTGTAAGTTTTCTTTAAATGGAAAAGGAAAAGGGTTTAATTATAGTAGCCCAACGGAAAAAAAAAGTCATTCAGAAATTTAAAATTTGGAATTTATTTAAAAAATTTTTTTTAATTTTTATTTATTTTTGAGAGAGAGACAGAGTGTGAGCAGGAGGGGAGGGTCAGAGAGAGAGGGAGACACAGAATCCGAAGCAGGCTCCAGGCTCCGAGCTGTCAGCACAGAGACGGACTCGGGGCTCGAACTCACGGACCGTGAGATCATGACCTGAGCCGAAGTCGGACGCCTAACTGACTGAGCCACCCAGGCGCCCCTAAAATTTGGAATTTAGTAAAACATTTGACTTCACAGAAATCCAAATTGTCTGTATGGTTCCCATCACCACCACCGACACCACTAAGATAGCTCAAAGATGAACAAACTCGGAGAAATGCTTGCAACATAAATGACAAAGGGTTTTGTAAAAAAAATCTCTAGAAACCAGTACGAGGATGGATAATCCAATGGAAGAACGATCAAAAGTAAATAGAAAATTAACACAGAAAGCAATTCAAGTGACCAATAAAATCATCAAAGTGTATTTTACCTCCTTAATAATTAAAGACCTAGAAATTAAAATATCAGTGAATTATTAATATCTGCTCATCAAATTATGAATGATGACATGATTGATAATCTCGATTATGGGGGAGGATGTGACTGCTGGTTATCGGGTAAATCAGCAGAGTCTTTCTGCAGAGCAATTTGGCGATGCGTAAAGTCTTCAGGTATGTGCACACTCTTCGACCTGGCGATTCTACCTCAAACAAAGTGTCCTAAGAGGTTAAGTGTGTGATCGATGTGTGTCTTTTTATCACATGATTGTTTATTAT
The DNA here is from genome assembly GCF_024362965.1 of Panthera pardus. Taxonomy (NCBI): domain Eukaryota; kingdom Metazoa; phylum Chordata; class Mammalia; order Carnivora; family Felidae; genus Panthera; species Panthera pardus. The sequence continues at coordinate 10,182,073 of NW_026526721.1, read as the reverse complement.
ATCAAACACTTGGAAATAATACAAACAGCCATTAATACACAATTGGCGAAATACAGTCTAGTTGATCCACACGATGGGGTAATACATAAATATTAAAAATTATATTGCAGAATGACATGTATTGGCATAGAAATACGTTCCATGCACATAAAGTGAATCGTTACCAAGCTATATATCATAGGAGCTCACTTTTTAACTTGTATGAGTGGGTCTGTATCACCACATATGCACCACATATGGGCCATAGAGACCTAGGTTTGGGGTCCAGTTCTGGTCTTGTCTAAAATCTCTAGGTTTTTCAGAGAGGTTTTCCAGGATGTGGGACTTTGCATTCTAACCCTGGGACAATACTGACCAAATGAGAACGACTGATTGTCTGGTCTCATCCCTAACTCACTGTGTGACTTTGAACATGGTTTTTCCATGTTTGTGTTGCACATTCCTTTCTTAAAACAATGGATGTGACATAGTCATGGTTGGAGAATTTGCACCCACTCCCATATTAACAATGTTTTTATTTGGGTGGTGAAATTATAGGCATTTCAGAATTTCTTCTTCAATTATTTCTTTAGAGTGCATATCTATAATTTTCATAATATAAAACACATTAAAGTTGTTTATATTAAAAACAACTCTAGGGTCAACTGGGGTCTATTTTCAGTACCAAGAAAATGGCAAAATGATGGTAAAGAAGTATTTCTACAGAATGTCAATCACAGACATTTATTATAGAGGAGAACCTGAAACCAGAGATTCAAGAACAAAGAGTATCATGGACAATTTGTCCCTCATGACTACAGTATCTTACACCAGAAATGATACAGGAGTAAAAAAAATATATATATATTCCTTGTGTTATAGAAGCAGCAACAGCCTTCCTGTATGGATTCAGTGTACTTTCAGTTTGGAACTAGAATGTTTTCTTTAATTTTTTTAATGTTTATTTATTTTTGAGAGAGAGAGGCAGACAGAGAGAGAGAGAGAGAGAGAGAGAGAGAGCATGAGCAGGAGAGGAGCAGAGAAAGAGGGAGACACAGAATCTGAAGCAGGCTATAGGCTCTGAGCTGTCAGCACAGAGCCCGATGCGAGGCTCGAACTCACAAACCGTGAGATCTCTTCCCCCAAAAGGCTTGGATTTGGGTCAAGCATAAATTTGCTTAGTTTGGTGAGAGATGGTGATGGGGAAGGGAACGTTGCCAAAGCCCTCGTGGCGTGTGCCATGGCCTGGAAGGTGGGTAGAAATAACACATCCTCTTTCTGGAAGTGTCCAAATTGCACATTTTGACACGCATGGCGTGGAAAGCTAACTCTGGTACTCTACCACGGCTGAAGTCCTGACTTCCTCTGGGGCAAGTGCCCTTGCCGACTTCTCACCTGTCTTGGCGACAGCTGCAGAGGTTTGCACGAGTCTGAAGAGAGCAGGAGAAGCCCTGTGCCCTGCGCCCTGTGAAGAACCCCTACCATCGTCCCAGCAGACCCCCAGGCCATGCCCCTACACCGGTCACCTGAATACCGGACACATTCGTTAATGTCACAACTTTTGAGATTTTCTTCCTAACTCATTCTTTGTGCTCTGTTCTCCACATCAGGAAAAGAAAAAAAAAAAAAAAAAACAAAGGCAGTGCCGAAATCACTCACAGTTCTGCCTTTGAAAATCCCTTTGACTTCCTTCTGCATCTGGAAATTACACCTGGATTCCGAAACATTCTTCGTTGCTTTTGATGAGGAAGTCAGGACTTCCCTGATGGGAGCGCATGGTTTGATTCATGGGACGGGATTCCTGACAGGTTTTGTGCGGACATTCCTACTGCAGGACTACAAATCATTTTGTGGGTCGGGTGATAAATCAGCAATCCTACTGCGGTACGTTTCTCCTTATCTAAATGTATTTCCCCAAATTTATTTTAATTAAGCAAAAAGGGTTTGCAAAAGTTTCCTTTGCATATTTGCAATCCCCTCCCTGCTGGCTGCGTGCCCAGACTGCAGGAGCGTCAGATCCCGGGCTGGACATGCAAATATCCCTAGTTACTGTGCAGCTCCAGACTCTTCCTGTCGAAAATATACTTTTAATCCAGAAAGATGAGGATACGAATTGCATTCCTGAATAAGTACCATTAAAAGCACTGTGTGTATTTTCTCTGGATGCTCTGGAAGATTACGCACTAATCCAAATGTCACTCCCTGAAGCATAGCTATGGGATTATAACGGTTTGGGAATAGAAAGCTTGTGTATATACCAAAAAGCTTTGAGCTAATTTTACTGTATTGCCAACTTAGTTTGTGAGAATCGAGCTATGTCAAAAAAATTACAAAAATGAACCAAGCAGTTCTTTTCTCAATGAAATCTTTTATTTATTTAGTTTTTCCATTTTTTAATGTTTATTTTTCAGGGAGAACGAGAAACAGAGTGCGAGCCGGGGAGGGGCAGAGAGAGAGGGAGACACAGAATCCCAAGCAGGCTCCAGGCTCCGAGCTGTCAGCACAGAGCCCGACGCGGGGCTCGAACTCGCAAACCGTGAGATCATGACCTGAGCCGAAGTCAGACACTTAACTGACTGAACCACCCAGGTGCCCCTCAACCCAATCGTTTTAAATGTCAAAATTGATTAAACCCTGACCTCAAACATGGTTCTAAGTCTGCCACTAAGTGGCTAACAGTGAGTAATGGATTTCAAGGTCTCTCTTCCCGGCTTGCAGAGGGCCACCTTCTTGATGTGTTCGCACATGGCAGAGAAAGACGAGGAGGAGGAGGAGGAAGGGAGGAGGGGAGCAGGAGGGAGGGAGGAAGGGAAAGAGAGAGAGAAAGAGGGAGGGAGGGAGAGAAAGAGAGAGCAAAGAGAGTACTCTGGTGTTTTCCAGTCTACTACAAGGACACTAACCCTAGTGGATCAAGACCCCATCCTTATGACCCCCCAACCTTAATTACCTCCTTATAGGCCCCATGGCCAAACTGCAGTCATGTTGAGAGTTAGGGCCTCAATATAGGATTCTGTGTGTGTGTGTGGGGGGGCACACATAATTCAGTCCATAGCAACAATTGATTAAGAAAGTGAAAATCATCTACTTGGTTTGAGAGAGCTGGCAGAATGTGAATGTCACTTGCTTTTCAGATGGACAGGTTTTGTACAAAAGAACTTCAAGTAACAATTGCAAAGCCTTGCTGATAGGCAAAAGCCATCACACAGTGAGCAAAGGCTCAGCCACATCTAGAATCCTTTCCCAGCTGTATCTTTTTCTGGTTGTGTGGCCATGAGCACATGATATAAGATTTTGTAACCTGTTAGTGTGTGTGTGTGTGTGTGTGTGTGTGTGTGTGTGTGTGTGAATAATTGTATTCGTCTCAGATACCTGCTGATGAGTTTAACTGGGAATTTTTGCAGAAAATGCTTGGTGAGTAAGTGCTCACTTTTAGCCATTATTAACATCATTGCCATCATCATCATCATCATGGTCATTATCATTCCCAGACTAGTTAACAATAAGGTGAGAGCATTCTGTCTTGTAAGTAGGCATGTCATTCTCCAAAGAACCACATGCGATACGTGAGACCAGAAGCACAATTTGAAATACTTTTTTGCTCAAAAAGAATCTTAAACAATCTTACTCGTGGGTTGTTGCACATGGTTCGCTATCCAGAGAAAAGCTGTGTAGACCCCGAACCGCCAACTTGAGTCCCCACAGAGATCACTGTCCACTGAGCAGAACATACCTTTAACAGCTTGCCTTCTTCCCCACATGAATGTTGTCTCTGTAGTGATTTACAGGAAACTCAACACGGACCCAACCCCACAAGTGTCTCCAAGAAGAACCCAAACTCACTGTAGAACAGCAAGAGAAAAATAATGCCACTAGAATGAATTTTCAGTTCAATAGAGTAAGTTTTTCTCAAGCTATTCAACATTTGCAATGCCTGCAAACACTTTCTCCAAAACCACTTCCAACCCACAGCTCATAATATTTTTATGATTAACCTTAGAGGGAGCAAAAATATAACCAGCACTATGTCACATTCCCACAACCAAACTTCTGGTCTTTTTCGCCGGTGGGGTAGGGAAAGGGGGGTTTGGAGAGTGCAGGGGATGCAGAGAGAAAGTCCTTTGTCTGGAGTTTTTAATTGCTGAGGGTTTTTTTTTTTTTAAACCAAAGAAGCAATTCCTTTCATGCACCATGTCTCACCTTGAATTCTTATCCACGAGGGACATAGTTGATCAATGATGTAATTCTACAGTTATTTAAGGATAGTGATCCTTTTATTCTCACCAAAGGTTTGCCCAAAATTAAAAGAAGCCTGGAGTCATTTATTTTAATCTCTCAAGATTGTTTATTGTTTCTACAAGTTAGGGCAGCCCCATCTTTGGAAGGCATAGGCCAAGAGAAAAGTCGATAAAATGATAGCATTGTTAGATGGGGTGGGGTTTTCGCAAAATAGACTCATTGTTGATGGTCTTTTAAGGTAACACTTCATATTTTATCTTGTGGCCTTTCTGAAATGCATGGATGTTCGTTTGGCGTAAACAACAACAATATTAACTTACCTTTTGAGACTTGGCCACCGTTGAGAATTCAGTAAACGTCTACAAATTGTAAACTTCAATAGTGGATTCTTGAAAATGTTCATTTCCATGTAACTTCCTTTCCATGTGCTGCCATAAAGGTCTTTGGTCTTTATACCATGTATAAAATGAGGAGTCATATACACACTTAATTTGGCTTCTTTGAGTATTATAAGCTTCCCTCCTCCCAATATAATTAATCACTTTTCCATGCATGATGGAAACTGCAAAATGATTTTTCCCCCTTGGGTTATAAAAATATCCCTAGATTGTCAGCTTTTGCTTTTCAGGCTCTTTGATCTACTTTGAATGTGAAATGTGCAGGACCACCAAGCTGGACCCCAAGCTGGGTGGGTGACCTCTACCCTACAGTGTGAGAAAAAAAGCTGTAAATTTTCCCCCTTATTTTTTTATACCCATGAGTTTTTTATTTAGAAAAAGAAACTAATACATAATCAGTACCTTTACAGTTAACTCACCCAAATGTTATTTGTTTAAGGTATTTGATGTCCAATATACTTAGTGTTGTTTTTTTTTTTTTTAATAAGGCTCGTTTAAGCTCTTTTCCTAGAAAAGGGATGTTGCCTTTGCCAAAGGCACATTATCTTCAATATCCAGTATTTTCAGTCTATTTTCTGCAACTTAAATTTTCCACATCTTAATTTGTCTCAGTTCTCTAAATTGGTAGGGTTAGAAGGCCTTCCTTTCCTAGCATCTGACTCAACTTGCTTAGGAAATTAAACAAGGTCTTTCCCCTTTGATGGAGAAACCAATCACTGATGGGCACACAAATGAGAGAAAGGTGAGGTCTTCAAAGTCTGCGCCTATTTAGATAAGCACCTTCCAACATCCAAATCTGTTCTATGTCACTATAATACCTACTGTGTCTAAAACTATAGTATTACCTTATAAGGAAAATCTCCTGTGAGCCAAAAATTTAAAGTCTAGTTATAATGAAAAGACATCAGAGAAAAAATGACTCAGTGAATTTTAAAAGCCCTACATGCAGAGCAGTTCACCTGTTATTACAGATGTGAATAAATCGTGTAGATTAATTACCCAAGTACAAGAATATCTATAGTATGCAAGCACCTATCGGGGGGATTACTGATTGAACTATGGCCCCAGCCTAAGAACCCGACACATGTCTGAATTTGAGAATGAAGGTGGTTTGGGAAAGAACGTGCCAGCAATTTTAATGTTTTTAAAAACCTGCTGTGGTTCCTCAGGTTATAATTGCTTTGCTACATTTTCTATGTCAAGAATAGAGTTTCATACCTTTCCAAACAATGCAACTCCGGTGGGACGTTTGGTTGGGGAAATGAATCATATAAGACACCATGCAATGATGTCTTTACCTTTCTTTTCCCTAAATTCTACCCATTCCAGGGGTTTCTACACTTGTACAAACTGTTCAGCGCTCAGATGGAGACTGTAAGAACCTCCTGGTCCTTAGATATTCTTCTGGGCCTCATGCATAGCAAGTCTGAAGCGAGCAAAGGCTAGAGTGAAAACCTTCCTTGATCTACACTGCATGGCCCTGGGAGGACACTTGAGAAAACACAGTTACATTATGTTAGGCCTCTTTGCACCCAGTACTTTTTCTCGAAGATGTTTCAAGAGTACTTGTGGAATTGTACAAACCCCAGATTGTAAATTTCTGCTCTTGGACTTCACTAAATACCCTTGCCCTCTCCAGAAACGTTCTCTGCCACTGCAGAAAGTTGCTGAGTCCTTCTTAGATTCATTCAAAACTTGGTGACCTTTAAGCAAACCCCCAAAGATGAGAGATGATAAAGAAGAAAACTAGAAAATGTTACTGGTAGACACAGTGCATTCATTTCTTGTTTTTGAAGTAATCAACTCTTGAGCTGAGAGTTTCAAAATTCTATTCAGATTTAGACATCTTTCAACAATAACGATGTGAATGATTTCCAAGTTACCCACTCTATAATTCTTACTAAGTAGAATAATACAGTATTTACTGCAAACTTGAGTATTTGATTTTCATATAACAAACTTCTGATTAAATACTCTGTAGATTGTGATCAGCCACCGCGACCTTCAGGTAACCTGTTGTTCCAAACCAGACAGGAAGAAAGAAGGAGTGGTCTTAGAGGAAACAAAGTCTATTGTAAGGAACTCTGAACTGGAGAGTCAAGAAATGTGTCATTCATTCTATTCACAATTTTAGACAAAGTCTTGTTTTTTCTCTACCTTAGTTTCTCATTTTGTTAAAAAAAAAAAAAGGACAGAAAAAAATGTCATCTTCCAAGAATATGGTAGAAAAAGATGTAGAGTTGAGTAAAAAGGTTAGAGCTGATGGTCCCCTTCAAAGGCATTATGCTTAGTGAAAAAAGTATAGCTCAGAATGTTACATGCTGTTTGATTCCATAACATTCTTGAAAGGACACAATTCTAGAGAGGGAGAACAGATTGATAGTTGCCAGAGGATCAGAACGGAGAGGCGTGTACATAGAAGAGTAGAATGAGGGGGTTCCTTTGGTGATAGAACAATTCTGTATCTTGGTTGTGTTGGTAGTTATATGAATCAACACCTTAGATAAAATTGCATAGAATTACATGCACACACGCAAATTGAATGCGTGTTAAAAATGCTAAAAACTGGACAGCTCTGCAGGTCATTTAATAGCATGACACCAATGACAACTTCTGGGAGAGCTTGATGAAGGGTACAGTTGGACTCTGTGTATTATTTTTATAACTTCCTGTGAATCTATTCTTATTTCAAAATAAAACATGTTTAAAAGTGTCATTACAGAGCTGTCTCCAGGTGCCTTCTTGACTAATCCAGTGTTCCCTACGTGTACAATTACAATGAGATTAAAAGTACAAATAATTTTTTAAAAAAAGGGCCATAGTGAAAGAATGGCAATTGTTACATGGGGTGGGATGAGTCACAACAAAACCATCAAACAGAGTTCTTCTCTTGTAACGTAACTTTGCATAAACGTGAATACAATGGTGCCTTGTTTAACACCACTTTGAACTTACAAGCAAAGTTCTTAGGGACAGCTTTTTGAAATATAAGCCTTTTGTAAATCGAGATGCCATGGAACATTTGTTCCATGAACTGTTTCACAAAAACAAATCAATCTGTAGTAAAATAAATTTGGAAATACTGGAATTAAACATATTTTCCCCTGGATCTCTTTTCATAGTAATAATTTTAAAAAAACACATACTTTTGAAAAAATAGACTCTAGCCTTCTACTCCCCAAAACAATGGACGAGGTGATCCCGATGATTTGGCCCAATTTGCTGCTGAAGATGAGTAGGGTGTTGGAACACACACAAACGTGCTCACACACACACACACACACACACACACACACACACACACACTATCTGACTGAAGGCAACAGAGAGCTGTCAATGCAGCGAAAAAATACGAAGCCAAGAGCCAGAAGACAGAAACACAAAGAGAAAGTTTCAGCATTTGGGTCATTTTCACCATCAAGTAAACATTTTTACCTGGAAGAGGAAACTACAAATTTTTAAAGATATTCAGAGCTTTTGCCAATTATACAAGGTGAGTGGGAGAAAAACAGGAATCCAGAGCCTGCCGGGAGTCCTGGTATATCTCTCGTGCTTTGGACCGAGAAAACTGAGTCCTGTAACCTAGGGATCCAGGTGAATGGAAAGGACAGCCCTTAGGAAATGCAAGGCCTCTTATATGTTAAGTATTATTATTATGTTATTATTTTAAATTTAAATCTAAGTTAACATATAGTGTAATAATGATTTCAGGAGTAGAACCCAGTGATTCATCTCTTACATTAAGACAGCCAGTGCTCATCCCGACAAGTGCCCTCCTTCGTGCCCATCCCCCATTTAGCCCACCCCCCCCCCCCACCTCCCCTCCAGCAGCCCTCAGTTCGTTCTCTGTATTTAAGAGTCTCTTATGGTTGGTCCTGCCCCTGTTTTTATATTATTTTTGCTTCCCTTCCTTTATGTTCATCTGTTTTACAACTTTAATTCTACATATGAGTGAAGTCTTATATTTGTCTCTGTCTGACTGACTTATTTCGCTTAGCATAATACACTCTAGTTCCATCCATGTGGTTGCAAATGACAAGATTTCCTTCTTTTTGATTGTTGAGTAATATTCCATGGTATGTATGTATATATATATGCATACCACATCTTCTTTGAAGCTGAAGTCTACCTAAGGATCACTTCAATCTCTGAAATTGGTCCCATGTCAATCATCTCTCTAGGAACATTAAGTCTTAAATATAATTTATAATTTGTTACATACATCAGGCAGGAAGTCAAAAGTATCAAGGCAGAGGCACCCAGGTGCCTCGGTCGGTGGAGCATCCCACTCTTGATTCTGGCTCAGGTCATGATCCCAGGGTTGTGGGATCAAGCTCAGCTCTGGGCTCCATGCTGAGTGGAGAGCCTGCTTAAGATTCTCTCTCACTCTCCCTCTGCCCCTCTCCCCTGCTTGTGCTCTCTTTCTCTCTCTCTAAAAAAACCAAAAAAACAAAACAAAACAACTAAAAAAAGTCAAGGCATAGGAAGCCAGAAGGAAAACAACAGAAACAGACCCAAAAGGGCTCCGGATACAAGTTACCAAACAACAGAATTTAAAGTGGCAAGTGGTCAAGGAGACACAAGGAAAAATGCAGAATTTTGATGAATATTTAAGAACCGTCAGGATAATCAAAGGGAAATGTTAGAAAACTACAATTACTGAAATTAGGAACAAAGATGAAACTAAAGTGTATTAAAGAATAAGACAGAGCCAGTGAGGTGAAAGACAGATTCAGAGAAATTACCCAGATGGAGGCATACAGGGGAAAACGGATGAAAAAAGATAGTAGAACGCGTAAGAGAAAAAAATGGAGTGACAAGTTCCATTGAACATGTAATGAGGTTCCTTCCAGAAAAATAAAAGAAAGGGAGTGGTGTAAACTTAGTATGTAATGGGGCATTGTTGACAACTTTCCAAACTGGCAGAGATTCAAGAAGCAGGAGAAATCCAGAGAAAAATCCCATCAGAGTAAATGACTGAAAACCAAAAATAATGGGAAAACACGAGAAGTGACCAGAGAAAGAAAGACACGTTGATTTCCAAGGAGGAACATTAGATGGAGAGTCATCACCCCAAGAATAAATAAGCGAAGTAAAATAAAATACTCACATTTTAAAAAGAAAGTAAACAAAACATTAAAATAGTGAAATAAAACAACATAAAAGCCAGAAGGTAATGGACAAAGTTTTCGAAATGGTGAAAAAAAATTAATATTCAACCTAGAACTCTATATTGAATTGAAAAATACCCTTCAAGGATGAAGACGAAACAAAGACATTTTCAGACAAACAAAAACAGAGAGTATGTCACTGGTAAACTTGAATGGAAGGGAATAGTGGGGGCTTTCTTTAGGAGGAAGGACAATGGTCCCAGAGGGAGGCTTGAAGTTGCGGGAAAGACTGAAGAGCAAGAAAAGGCGATTATGTCTGTAAACTAGAAGAATTTTGACTGCATGGATCCATAATAGTATTTGAATAGAAGATGCAAAGATGCATGCAAAAGCAAGTAAGCTGGGAGGGAGGGAAAAGGAGTTTCTGCGTCATGTGACTGGGGTAAGAGGGATTAGGTTCCGCGGCATCAGGTTGTATCTCTAAGTAAGCTGTGGAAGAATACTGAACCAGTATTCACCCTCACACTCACAGAGAGGGGGACAATAGGACAGATGTTAAGTACCCTAGAAGCCCCAAGTAACGCAGGGCTGGAGACAAAAGGAATGTAGAAATGGGTAAGACAAGTAGAAAGCAAGTAACAGGATGGCAAATTTTGCATCAAATAGAGTAGTATTTTTAACACTACTGTAGGCTGTGATCTCAGCGGACGATAAAAACAATAGTTCACTTATGGAAGTCATATGTTAAACCGCCTAGCAAGCAATGACTCATTCGTATGTCGTAAGTACCATTATTTATTCCCACTTTAAAAATGAAATTTAGGCACAGAAAGGTGGAATAACAGACCCAGGATCGCCCAGCAGGTGGGGGCAGAGCCGGCATTTGAAACCGTGCAGTTAATTCTCAGCTTGTGTGTTTGACCGCCATGTTGGGCTGTATGATTCTGCCCCTCCTGTGGTAGCACTGAGAAAGTTCCAGACTTACTGTCTGGCATTAAAGAAAATAAATTGCTTGAAACTTCAGGAATTTCCCCGGAATTAGAAACTGAAGCCACCAATATATTAAAACTTAAAATAAGGGCACCTGGGTAGCTCAGTTGGTTGGGCATCTGACTTCAGCTCATGTCATGATCTCATGGTTCATGGGTTTGAGCCCCACATCCGGCTCTGTGCTGACAGCCCGGAGCCTGGAGCCTGCTTCAGATTCTGTGTCTCCCTCTCTCTCTGCCCCCCTCCCCAGAGCTCACGCTCTGTCTCTCTCTCTCAAAAATAAATAAGCATGAAAAAAAATTAAAACTTAAAATACCGCATCGAGAGCAGCTTGGTCATCATTTATATTAAGAGCCCTAAGAAGTTTCATTCTTTGATGTAGTATCTGCATTTCTAGGAAACTACACCAAAGACGAAGTATGGGGAAAAAATGGATGAATAGAGATGTCCATGGAGCCTTATCTGTGACAGAGAAAAAAAAAAATGAAACAGGATAAATGTGTCATTAATGATGATGTTTAATTGATGAGAAAATACATGGTCATTAAAAGGGTACTGATAAATACAAATATTATGGATACATCCAGCATTTACATGTATATAATAAAAAGCCATTATACCAAGTAATGGAGAAGGGAATCAAACGGCATATACTAGAATAATCACACGTATATTCAACCCCCTTTTCCCAATTACCCAAAGAGGGCAGAGTTCCTGATGGAACATAGCCTTGTTTTCTTCTGAGGAAAACCCAACAACAATACAAGTGGTTTGGATTCACCAGCCTTGTGCCCATTGCCTTGGTGTGGAACGCCCCATCGCTTCCAGCTGATAATGCACAGCCACAGCCACATTCAGTGGCTCCAAGGGAAGACCGTGTCTGGGCATGACTCCCAGGTGGCAGGAGGAGAGAGGAAAGAGGACATTGGAGAAAAACAAACAACGAAACAACCCGTGTGAGTCCTTGCTCTCTTCAGAACTTTAAATGATACTTTTGTGGACACTTCCATCCATCCTTCCATCCATCATCCATCCATCCATCCAAGATCATTTCTTCAGCAAATGAATATTGCACGTCTGTCATATGGAAGCACTTTGCTGAGGGCCAAGAGGCTAAAATTAGTTTAGGGAAAAGATCTTGTTTTAGTCCTAACGACCAATCAATTGGGGAAATGGAGACTTCATGCTCTTTTTTTTATAAACTAAAGTCTGCTTCAATTTCCTTATCTAATGCTATTGATATGATATTGTTTAGATGTTTGGTTATCCTGAGAATCAAAGAGCCTGCTGGCTATTTACTAGGTTCCTTTAAAGTTAGTTCCTCAAAGGATAGTTTGTCCAGGGAGGCGTAGAGAGACAGCAGTCTTTCTTCATCTCAGAGGTCCTTTCCCTGGGGTCTATGGGCCCTGAGGATCTATGACGAGGATCCTTATGAACTTGGTTAGGACAAAATATATCCTTATTTTTACCAATCTTTAAATCAAATGTGGGAATTTTCTTTAATCTTGAATATAGAGAACTAATGGCAGTAATATTAGAAGGACGTATGACTTTCTTGTCTATAGAAATAACAGATATTTTCCAACCAGGTTATATTTGTTACAAATGTATCAAAACACCGTGCATGCTCACCACGACCCTGAAATTACTGTCATTCAGCTCACGTGTAGGTCTTGTTATTTAATGACTTAATGAAAAAACATAATCGTTTCTATTCGCAATTAAAAAAAACCTGTTTTGGTAGCTATTTTGCTATGAATTAGGGTTCCCCAGAGACACAGAATAGGATCCATATATCTGACTTACTATATAAAGAGATTTGTTATAAGGAATTGGCTCATGCAAGTTTGGAGGTCAAGAAGTCCTGAGATCTGCATTCTGCGAGCTAGAGACCCAGGTGAAGTCCGTGTCTCCTTCCTAGTCCGGATCAAGCACATCAGCCAGGACAGTAACCCCCTTCTTTGCCTGTTCATTCAGAGTTATGAGGAGCCCAAAGTGGCAAAGCAGCAGTCTTAACTTCCAGATCAATAGAATCATTGTTTTGTCTCCTGGTGGACGCACTCTGCCCTTTGGAACTAAGACTACTAGGCCAGCAGACCATAAGGTCGTGGGAACAGGAAACAAAAGTTTTGCTAGGGGGTCATTCGGGATAGTAGTGAGTGGTACCACTCCTACGTCCACCCCTTGATTTCTGGACCCACGAAGCCTGGCTAAAGGAGAAACAGCACCATAGAGTGAATGCTGATTCCCAGCATATCCAGCCTTCTGGAGAACCCTGCCCCAGGTCCGGGGGTATTCCCACATTGCCAACACTGTAGCTGAGTCTTCAAAAGGCCATTCCCCTGTTCTGTCAGGTCAGCTGATTCAGGATGCTTGGGGACATGGTCAGAACGCTAGTGAATTCCATGAGTGTGGGTCCACTGCTGTACTTCATTTGCTGTGAAGTGAGACCCTTGATGAGATGCCATGCTGTGTGGAACACGGTGATGATGGGTCAGGCATCTGTAAGTTCATGGATGGCAGTTTGGGCATACTGTATGCAAGGTAGGTAAATCCCTATCCAGAGCAGAGCACTATCCCCTCCATGATGGAAGTGATCTAATGTAATCAACCTGCCCTCAGGTAGCTGGCTGATCATCAGGGGCTCGGTGTTGGTCTCTGCTGCTGGTAGTTGGGTCACTCAGCAGAGGCTATAGCCATGTTGGCCTTGGTGAGTGGAAGGCCACGTTGCTGAGCCCATGCATAACCTCCATCTCTGCCGTCATGGCCCCTTGGTTCATGAGCCTGTTGGGCAATGATGGGGTAGTTTGGGTGGTCAACTGGTATTCACAGAACAGAAAATCCTCTCCACCTGATTATTAAAGTACCCCTCTGCTGAGATAATCTTTTGGTGAGCATTCACACAGGACCCAAATAGCTTCACATTTTTTTTTTTTTGCCCATCAAAGGGGTCTATCTGCATACTTTTTCCCCAAATTTCCTTGTCACCAATTTTCCAATCATGTTCTTTCTAAGTCCCTGACCATCCTGTCAAATAATTGGCCACAGCTCATAAAGCAGTGTATAATTACATATCTGGCCATTTCTAAACAAAGTACACAAGCAGGTGCATTGATCAAAGTTCTATCTACTGGGAGGATTTCCCTTCACTGTTGTCCTTCAGAGATATCCCAGAGGGGCTGAGTGTGCAGATGGCCACTTTCAGGTGGTGCCTGGGTCTCATGAAGACACGTTGGAAAGTGAGGCACAAGTCTTCTCTTCCTCTGTCAACTGATTGTAGGGAATTCTTCACGAAGCTGCAGGCACAGGCTGGGAGACAGAAGGTAGCATCGCAGGAATGGGGACCATGGGCATTTATGCCCCTTCTTTGTGTAACTTGTACCTTCAAGGCCACTCAGGCAAGCCCGATTGTATCACTTCCAGTTGATGACAGAGTGTTGCTGTGCACACCCAACTTTATGGCTTGATGGGTCAGGAAATGCCTGGCTCATGATGGGAGTTCAGGTCACATGGTAACTTGGTGGCCTGTGGTTAAGCATTTAATTTCTACTAAGGCCCAGTAGCAGGCCAAGCATTGTTTCTCAAATGAATAGTTATCTCCATAGGGCTGCTTCAGTATCCTAAGGCACTGCAATTCACCCACAGACTCCAAACGGCATTTGTCTCTGCCCTGGATCCTCCAATCACCGTTGGATCTGCCGGGCTCTATGGCCCAAGTGGCAGAGCAGCTCGGACCTGTTGTAGAGCTTTCTCTTCTTCTGGGCCCCACTCGAAACTAGCAGCTTTTTGGGTCACTTGGTAAACAGGCTGGAGTAGCCCACCCAAAAAAAGAATATGTTGCCTCCCATATCCTAGGAGGCCCACTAGGCATTAGGCCTCTTTTTAGTTGTAGGAGGACCCACCTGCAACAACTTATCCTTCACCCTAGAAGGGGTAGCTCGACAGGTTCCATACCACTAGATGTGTAAACATCCCGCTGAGGTAGAAGGCTCCGGATTTTTTATTGGATTTTTGTCCCACCCACTGGCATGCAAATATCTTACCAATAAGTCTAGAGTAGCTGCTACTTCTTGTTCACTGGGTCTGATCAGCACAATGTCATCAACATCCTTCATGGAAGGGAAAAGCAATCAAACGAAATTATGACGTAGTGCTGTAGCATTGATAGACTCCGGGAGTAGGACCGTGAAGGTGGATTGCTGACCTTGCCCACTGAAAGCAGAGTGCTTCTGGTGATCTTTAGCATCATCTTTTGAGAAAAAAGCATTTTCCAGATCAAAGGGTACATACCAGTTACCACAATATATACTAATTTTCTCAGTCAATGAAGCCACATCTGGTACAGCAGCTGCAATTGCACTCACCACCTGATTAAGCTCATGATGATCTGCTGTCGTTGTCCAAGATCCACCTGCCTTCTGCACAGGACAAATAGCAGAGTTGAATGGGGATGTTGTGGGAATCACCATCCCCGTGTCTTTCAAGTCCTTTATGGTGGCATTAACCTCTGTAATCCTTCCAGGAATCTAGTATTGGTTATCCTGAAAATCAAAGAGCCCACTGGAGACTTCTTGGTGTCCTTCTAAAGATAGTTTATCAAAACGTAGTTTATCCAGGAAGAAGTAGAGGATAACCAAGTTTTCTGCATCTCGGAAGTTCTTCCATGGCTAAGAATTTTATAAACTGGGTTAGGACAAAATGCTGCTTTATTTTTATTAACTGTTAACTCAAATGTATTTTCTTCAATCACAAATGTAGAAAATCCGTGGAAGAAGTATTACAAAGCACTTGTGACTTTCTTAACAATATAAATCATAGATATTTTCAAACCACATTATAGTTGTTGCACGTGTATCAAAATATTGTTGATCATCTCAGCACTCTTGATATTTTGATATTTAATGAGTTCATAAGGAAGCATAATTGTTAGAGGCTACAACTGTTTAAAAAAACTGTTTTGATGAAAAAACCAAAAACCTATTTTGATAAATATATGCCAGTATAATTGCATTTAACAGAATAGAGCTTACTGGTACAAAACTGGATGTCATGTGTCTCTGATCACCATCATAGCTTATTTTGGTATGGGGCCATATCTGTATTTTCTATCTGACTAGACGATCGCTAATAATCTTCCTTGACACTGATAATACTATTTTATTTTTGTTGTTCCTCTTCCTCAGTTATTTCACAAATTATTTTGGACCTGAGGCGTAAGATGTCTATGACAATGTATGCCATCTTATTTCCACTCCCCCAATGTTCTACTGAATTTAGTTCTATTGAAAGAATGATACCCTGTGTTGCTGCATTCCAATCATGAGCTTTATAAAAATCTCAGAGTTTTAGGAATGGCAGAATAAGGGAGAGTTTTCCATCAGAGATAATCACAGAAGGTATTTATTCATTGTTCCTTCAACTAATGTTTTCCAGAGACTATATTGAATGTCAGGAATGTACCAGATTATTTAGGGCTTCAAGAATGAATGTGACATGGTTACAATAGTACAAGAGCTTAATCAAGCAGAGGAGTTAGACATGTAAAAGGTCCCAGGGACAGAGAACATGGATCAGGGGACGCACAAGAGAATATAGTTGTCCAAGTAGAGAAGGGGCAAAGGAAAAGAATTGGTTGATGGTGGAGCCATTACAATCAGAGGAATCAAAACAGGTAAAGGAACATATGTTTCGGGGGTTAATTGGTGTCTGTGGGGCTGGAATAAACAGTATCTGGGTAGGAAAGTGGGAGAAGGTGCTGCCAGAAAGATAGCATAGCGTGGAGACTGGACTTGGGATTTCTCAACAGGTAATGGAAAGCCATTAATAACTTTTAAGCAGGGAATAGCATGATCAGACACAAGCATTAGAAAGATGATTCAGGAGATGACACATTGAAGGCAGACAGGAAATCAAAAAGATCCTGTGACCTCTCTGAGTTTGGAGAAAAAGAGAAAAGAAAGAATCAAAGGTGCCTTTCAACTTTCTTGCTTAGGTGAGAGGTTTGGTGGTGACATCCTTAATTGGAGAAGGTCATGTTAGAGGCAGAAAGTAAAGGTCTGGAGCTCAAGGGAGATATTGAGTCTGGGAAAATAAATGTATGAGTCATCCACATGGAAGTGATAGTTAAAGCTATGGGAATAAACGCATTTTCCTAGGAGAGTGTCTAGACTTGAGATGTGAGGATCTTTGAGGACACAACCCGGGGGAACAGTAACGTGTAAGGGTGGAGTCAGGAAAGATGAGTCAGTGAGGAAAACTAAGGGAGACAAGTCAGACTACCCTTCAGAGAATCCAGAAGCACCATCAGAGGAAAACTGAGGGTGGGGGCAGAGGGGGGCAGCGGTGGTGATTTTCAATGAGAATTTCAAAAGTAGTTATAGAGGCCGGGGTCCGAGATGACTATCCTGGAGGTGAAGTGAAATTGTCCACACGAGGATGACATCTGGGGGGTGCATTAGTCTGCTGGCTCACAGCAGAATACCAAAGACCGGGGTGGGAGGCTTCAACGACAGAAATTTCTTTCCTCGCGGTTCTGGAGGCTGGAGGTCTGGAGATCTAGGTGCCATCAGGTCTGGTTTCTCGTGGTTTCTTCATGGTTTATGGACGGCCACCTTCTAACTGTGTCTTCACAGGGTCTTTCTCTGTGTATGCACACCCTTGGTGTCTCCTCATGCTCTTAAAAAGGTATCATTCCCACTGGAACAGGCCCCCATCCTTATGACCTCACTTAACCTTAATTACCTCCTTAAAGGCCTTACCTCCTAGCACAGTCACACTAGAAGGTAAGAGCTTCAACATATGAATGGTGGTGGGGCACAATTCGGTCCATGGCAGGAGCTGTGATGGGAAAAAGTGATAGGAAATCGAGTTGCCAAGACCCAGGACTCCAGAGGCAGGGAGTGAGTCAGTTTCTCTAAGAGGATGTATAAATGGAGTAATGCACCTCGTAAGAGGAGTAGGTGGACGAGAAGACCCATCACTGACGCTCAGAGGCTTGTGGACCAGGGTAAGATGGCATCTGCATTTTCTCCACAATGGATTGGCGGTGTGAAGAAAGTGACCTGCCGGGATGAAGGTCTGTTATCTGTTGTTTTCTAGTGGTCCCACCAGTCGGTGCTCCTCGAGGCTATGGGATAGTCAGAACCAGAGAGGGGACATCTGCCCAAGGTACAGTGTGTGAATCCACTTGGTCAACCCACAGCCTTAGCTTTGTATCAATGAACTGAACCCTCCGCCATCTGATGAACAGTCTCGTCTGTTTCCAGATGCCTTTCCCATCAGGACCTACATTTGGTCACAGCCCCTGCCGACTCAGCAATGTTGGAGTTGGTACTAGACATCAGAGAAGGGTCATTTTATTGCCACGGTCGGTTGCCCAGGGACACACATGAAGTTGTGACTCTCTGTGTAAGCTAGATCTTCCGTAGAGGCCCACGCTTCCAGGCCTGCCGTTACCCTTGCTGCCCACCTTCCAGAGTGTTCCCTCTGAAATGTAAATTATACTGCAGATCTCTTCCGCTAAACCTCTCCAGCAGATCTCCAACACACTTATAATAAAACCAGGGTAGGGGCACCCAGGTGGCTCAGTCAGTTAAACGTCTGGTTTGATTTTGGTTCAGGTCATGATCTCATGGTTTGTGAGATCAAACCCTGCGTTTGGCTCTTTGCCAATAGTATGGAGCCTGCTTGGAATTTTCTCTCTCTCTCTGCCCCTCTCCCGCTCATGCTCTCTCTCTCTCTCTCTCTCTCTCTCTCTCTCTCTCTCTCTCTAACTCAATAAATAAGCTTAAACAACAACAACAAAACCTCCAGGGTCATTGCCACCACCTCTTCTCGCCATGACCTATGGGAGTGATTCTGCCTTCCTCCCTCGGCCACCATGGGACATTTGGTGATGTCTGGAGACTTCTGGGGTTGCCACACTTATGGAGGTGCTAATGACATCTGGTGGCTAAAGGCCAGGGATGCTGCTAAATGTCTTACAATGCACAGGACTCGGACCCACCTCCCGCTACAATGACAAAAAACTATCTAGTCCTAAATGTCCATAGTGCTGAGGTGAGAGACCCTGCCCTACAGGGTGCTCGTGCTCTGGCCTGCCCACCCTGCCCACCTTCTCTGGTATTCCTCCTGGTCCGTCTTGATTTTCTCAGACACATCAATGCTACCTGAGGACACGTGCCTTCACTGCTCCCACTGGTATGGCCCCTAAATGTCTCCAGAGCTTGCTCCTTCCTAAGGCTTTCTCGGATCCTACCAACTAGCTCCTTCCCTCAGACCACTCCCTCCCCTTTCTTCTTAGCCTGCTTATCACCTGCAATTATAGAGCTTAATGGGCTCTTTTCATCTGTCTTCCGTGCCAGGAGGTGACCTCCAAGATAGCACAGGCCTGGTCCTGTTCACTGCGGTGTATCCCATCTCCAAAGGCCCAGCATACAGTTGAACCTCAATAGCCAGCTGCCAAAGAAGCCAAGGAGGGCAGAAAAGTTGCTGCTGGAGGTGGAGAAGGTTCCTGGGGTGCAGTGATGTGTGATCCCCTTGCTCTCTCAATACTCATCTGGTGAAAATTCTTCAATTATTATTATTTTTTTAATTTTGGGGGAGAGAGAGAGAGAGAGAGAGAGAGAGAAAGGGAACGAGCACGAATTGGGGAGGGGAAGAGAGAGAGGGAGACAGAATCCCAAGCAGGCTCTGCGTTGTCAGATGGCTGACCGACTGAGGTCAAGAGTCGGATGCTTAACTGACTGAGCCACCCAGGTGCCCAAAATCTCTTCAGTTAGATTCTGAAGTCACCTGGCTCCACATGTACTTAACAACCAACATAATGAGAGATCCAACAAGGAAGCCACTGGATCCAAAGTGTTCCAAGTCATGGAGGCAAATGGCAGGCATCTTAGATGCAACTGCTTTGGTGAAATGGCTGTTACTTCACTCAGCTCTCATTCTGGACTTTAGGCTTTTACAGCGATAGGCTGAGCAGCACGGCCAGCAACCTCAAACACTAAATTCAAGTGCAGTTTTCAACACTGTTCACAATGTATTACATAAACCACATATACGCGCCTATGAGTATGTGCAAATGTTCACAGGCTTATCATCAAATAGAGGTGTGGGTTCTCTTACCACGGGCCAACCACTGTTTCAGTCAAATTATTTTGATTAGAACATAAATGCAACTGAAGTCAAGGCAAGTCTCTGCAGATTGAGAGCTGGGCAGAGGACAGCCAGCCAGAAATGGCTCCAAACGTTCTACGATAGCTGAACGTTCCCAGAGAAGGTTGGGGTTCACTTTAATTCATTTATAGTAGAGACATTTTAGAACATCGTATGAGCTCTTCTTCTATTAAATAATTTCAGAACCCACTCATCTTCAGGATTCTTGATTTCCTGTCAACAATAATTTTCTTTTGCCTTTTTTCTTCTTTCTTTCTTTCTTTCTTTCTTTCTTTGATGAGAGCTCTCCCTAGGGAAAAAGTAAAAACAGCTTTTCCTGGAAGAGCTCATGCTGCCCTCATTTACCTTTTGCATAACAAAAGCCCAGACTATAATTCTGAATGGCTGTTTTGTGTAGTTGAACCAGGTGTTGAGCTTGGAGAGACCCAACATTAGAAGTCAGAGAAATGCCAATTTGCTCTGTTTCAAAACACTTTGTTTCAATCACTGCCAAAGCCTCGGGGCAAAATGCTATAATCTATTTTCAGTTCCAGCTTTTCAGTTGGCTTGGGCTTATTTTTTAATTTTTTTTTTTTTTAACTTTATCAACATGCCCAAGTGACAATATCACTTATTAACCGTATTGATCTGAAAAGACTTTTATTAACTACAAAACGTATTCGTTATTTGGAGTTGGTTCTAGTTACTGCTTCGCAAGAAAACATCGAAGTCCTGAGGGATGAAAACTGATTTATAAATAAATAGTGAACATACTGGTTAAAATACATCGGTGATATTTGTTTATAGATTAAATAATACAAAGTCAAATTGAGAAAGGCACTGCCACCCAATTTAAAGGATACTGACATACCGGATAAGGGCATATTTTCAATTTAGAGAGTTCGAGAGACATTCTGTCATTGCTGGAGGTATGTTACACTGGGTAGATCCAGTGTTTTATTGTCTTAGCAGCACTGCATTGGCAAAAAATGGTGTGAAAGAAAAGGCAGCAAAGACATTGCAAGCTACCAAAGACACCCCTAGATGAATGCATAAGACTGATTCACTCAACAAATATTTTCTGGGCACTGACAATGGGTTGGGTATTATTCTACATGCTGGGTTTGCAAAGTAACCATATATATTTGTGTTAACATAGTATTAAGCACCTGGGTCTCTGAGCCGGGAGTTTTCTATGATGCTTAATCAATATCTGGGCAAGCTGAGATATTACAGAACTGTGCGTGTTCTCTCCAAAGGCGGAAGCTAGAGACCTGAGATGTTTATGCAACACAAGGGAACCGGACTTTCAGGCAAAGGCATGGAATCAAATTCTGAAATTGACAAACCGACACAGGCAAATGGTTTTAGGTCTCTGACTCTCGGGATCCTCCTTTATAAAATAATCCGATCTCATCAGGTTGGTATCCTGGGTAAAATGAGCTAGTGTGTGTGCAGTGCTGTGGGAATGTAAAATGGTAGAGCTGTGGTGGAAAACGATTTGGTGGTCCCTCAAAAAGTCAGAATGACCACATGATTCAGTAATTCCACTCCTCCGTGTATACCAAAAAATTAGAAACTGGTACTCAAACAAATACACGTAAATGCAAGTTCATAGCGGCATTATTCATAATAGTCAAAAGCTAGAAAGAGCCCAAATATTCATCAACTGACGGATGGACAAAGAGGTTGTGGTGCAGACAGACCATGGAATATTATCTAGCCAAAAAAAAAAAAAAAAAAAAGGAATAAAGTCCTGATACATGTTACAACATGGAGGTGCCTCAAATACATTATGTTAAGTGAAAGAGGCCAAACACAAAAGGTCACGCGTTGTCTGATTCCGTTTATATAAATATCTAGAGTAGGTCAGTCCACAGAAAACAGAAAGCAGGTTAGTGGTTGCCAGAGGCTATTTGGAGAAGAAAGGGAGAAGAAACGCTTAGTTTGGGGGCGGGGTGATGAAAAGGTTCTGCAACTAGATATTAGCGGTAGCTGCACACACTGTAAATGTGCTAAATGCCACTGAAATGTTCTCTTCTAACGTATTACGTTTTACGCTTGTGAATTTCACCTCACTCAAACAAACAGGAGACAGTGTGTATGGAAATACTTCGTACCCATTTTAGTGACCTACCCACGGTAACCGAGCTGGTTGGAAATGTACGGGTAAAGGCTATGCACAGATCTCAGGTGGGGAACTCTGAAACTTGTAGTGGGTTTTCTTCCGAGAGGGAAAACTTTTCTCTGAAGGGATCCCTCCCCCTCAATTTCCCCTCATGTCTCATTGGCCAGATCCCGGTCACATGCCCATTCTTAAACCAATCATGGCAGGAGGAGGCGGGGGGATATCCTGAGGCCAATCAAGCCTCTTGGAGCTGGGGAGGGGGGCTGGGTCGGCTTCCCCTGAGACCACGGGTGTGTGTGTGTGTGTGTGTGTGTGTGTGTGTGCGCGCATGCGCGTGCACACGCACGTGCGCGTGCTTGTGTGAATGTTGGAGGAGAACCAGGGTTCCGTAGCACTAGATAGGGGCACAAGGAGTCCAACTAAGCAACCCTCAGAAGCCCCGCTGTTAGAAAACCTGGCATCGTGGTCAATATGGATGAGTTCATACTTGCGCCTGGACACACGCTTCCCCACCAAGATTCAGAAATTTATCCTTTACAGATCTAAAGGACAATCAGGAAGGAGGTAAAAACCCGCCACAACATATCGCCCTATAAATCTATAAAATGCAGCGACCGCTTTCAGAAGCCCCCACCTCTGGAGACAGGTTTCTGGGAGCCCTTCTAGTAAACGGGGACTTAGGGAGACTGGTAGGTGAATGGGGCCCTTGCAGAGAAAGACCTGGATGCATGGCTTGGCTCACCACTTCTACCATGGAGGTCACCCTGAGAAAGTCTGGGTTTATCCAGGAAAAACCGAAGCCTCCTTGAGCTTCAGATTTATCATCTGTTGAAAGATATCGAAAGAATTATACTGGAGGGTGAAAAACGCTTTCTAATTTATGGTAGGTACAGAGAACATTGACTAAATCCCCTTGACTGTCAGGCCAGATGGACATGACTTACACGTGGATTCTCACTTTATAGTAAATATTGTTATGTCGTATGTCTTAATATGTTGAAGCCTTGGGAACAGTTGAATATTGAATGAATGAATGAATGAGTGAGTGAATGAGTGCCTCCATATCCAATATAAGTGGAAGCAGAGGTTCTGATTGGCCAGAGAGCTCCTCAAAATACCCCAAATGTAGCAACCATCAGTGATTCCCAACCCCGCCCAATCAACACTCTGCCTTCCTTAGAAATCCCTAACTGGGGGGTGCCTGGGTGTCTCAGTCAGTTGTGAATCAGACTTTGGGGTCATGATCTCATGACCCATATTGGGCTTGCTGCTTTCAGCCTGTCACTGCAGAGCCTGCTTCAGATCCTCTGTCCCCATCTCTGTCTGCCCCACCCTGCTTACACGCTCTCTCAAAAAATAAATAAAACATAAAAAAAAAAAAAAAATCTTAGCACGTACACCTTAGGCCTGGCTTAAAACCACACTCTCTAGGATAGTCATCTCTTATCGTCAGGCCTGGGTACACAATTTTTGGAACCTGGCCCAAAATCAAGGCCCCCTGTTTAAAAATTATGAAGACCTTCAGGACCCCAACAGGAGAACATTAACCCAAAAGTGGGGCCCCTTCTAAGCACAAAACCTTGTTTGACTGCCCAGGTCACACATTCGTGAACTCAGTCTTGATTATAACTTACACATTCTTTAGCCCAGCATACAAGGCCCTTCAGGATGTGACTGTCTAGTTTCGATCCTGGGTTTCCCAGGGTTCCAATTAGCATTTGTCACATGGCACTTAAGTCACACTTTTTCCACCTTGGTCTCTTCCCACAAGAAGGTGAGCTCCTTGAGTTCGGGGGATGTGTCTTATCTCCTTCTATACCTCCAGCTCTTAGCCTGGCATCTGGCAAGATGTGAGCAGAAGAATGGCCACGTGACTGGAGGGCAGCAATCCTGAACCATTCATTCTCAGCTGCCACTCTAGGTGGGGCCTCTGAATCTTACCAAGTGTCTGTTCAGGTTTTGGCTTTGACTTCTGACTTCGCCCCTGGTTGCTATGTGGCTGTCTTTTCTGGGACAGATAGTACCAAAGTCTGCTCTCTTTCCTTTGGGTTTTAGTAAAAAAAAAAAAAAAATGGTGCTGGCTCTCAGGTCTTTGCTCGTCATTCATATTCTCGTTGTGGGGTGATGTAGGTGAAGCTCTTCTAAAGTAGATCCCAAGACAAAGATTTGGGCCAGGTATTCTACTCACACTGGGAAGAGTGGGGAAGTAAGAAAGTGAAAGATGGAAGGCTATGAAGAAATACCTGAATTAGTAGGTTCTGTTACCTGAAAATTGGGCCCAGACTGCTCAGGACCTTTTGAAAAGTTGTGTTGAGCCCGACTCTGAGTGATCCCACCAGGGGTGAAGGAGAGCCCTTCCAGAACTATTTTTGCACAAGTGCTGCCTCCCCTTGACTGAGAGGTACTCTGGAATCTTTCTGGCACTTGTAGCCTGGTGTGTATGTGGGGGTGTGTGCCCGCAGTCACAGAATATCATTAGCCAGGAGACGAAGGAAGCCATCATCATGGTGGCACGTAGCCCTTGGAATAAAGTGAAGGGAAGTGGGTGGAGCACTGATGATGTCTGATACACGGAGGAAGAGTGGCAAACAGTCCTTGGCAGAAATGTTTCGAGATGATCATGCACTCCAGCTAGGGCATCAGTGGCAGAAACCATGGCAGCTAGTTTCTTAGGGCCGCTATAACAAAGTACCAAAAAGAAATAATAAATAACATATTCTTTCATAGCTCTGGAGTCCAGAGATCCAACATCCGGCTGGTCAGTAGGGCCATGCTACCTCCAAACCCTCTAGAGAAGGATCTGTTCCAGGTCTCTCAACTTGTTCCTTGGCTTATCTTCTCCCTCTGTATCTTCACATCACCTTCCCTCCGTGTTTATCTGCCGGCATCCAAATTTCCCCTTTTTATAAGAACATCAGTCATATTGGATCAGGGCCCACCCTAATGACCTAATTTTAACTTGATTACCTCTGTGAAGACCTGATCTCCAAATGAGGTCGCATTTTGAGGTGGTGGCAGTCAGGCCTTCCACCTACCTTTTTTAGGGGAACATAATTCAATCCATAACATAAGCAAATGAAAGAAACCACCCCCGCGTCCCACTCTGTGTCCCTAAGGGGGCAACACCTAACAAGGAAATGTGTCTTCCCATGCCACTCGCTCACACGAAAGAGAAAAGTGGGCCAAACTCTTTCAAGCAGGAGGACAGGCTATCACCAAAGTTATACGCATCTGTGAATGTACACGAAAGCCAGTGTGGCTTGCAAAAACCATCATGTAATTCTGTCCAAGGGGAAGATTAATTGGAAGCTCGCTTAGGTTAAGATGGTCTACTGTGGGAGGTATGTGGCAAACCAGGAGAAAATCCACAGGGGGATCTTTGTAAAAATGAAAATAATTAAAGGCTTCAAAAATAGGACCCAGGGAAAAAGCTAAAAGGAATTTGATAATTTGGTCTACAGAAAAAGCAGACTGAGGTGTGGCTTCCCAGTTCCCCCGCATTTGAAAGGTGGCCAAGGGCACTCCTATTTCTGCTGAGAAGAGACTGATGGGAAAAGGGCTTAAACCGAAGGGGGAGATTTGGGCTGGATAAACTGAAGAATGTTCCAGAATTAATCTACCTGGTGTTGGCACTCCAGGATTGGTTAACTGACAGAAAAGGTTTTGCTTTCGTAGAGATTTAAAGATCTGTGCAGACATCCTTTACCTACATAATCTCATTTGATTCTCCCCACAGCTTGGGAGGGGGAACAGCTTAGGTGGCATTATATAAACTGTAAAGGGCTGTGCACATGAGTTACACTAACAGCTTACAAAATGCTTCATTTTTACTGGTTCAGTGTGTCTCCGCCTCAACACTACTGGCATGAAGGCCGGATCATCTTTCCTGTACGTTCTCGTCTACGCTGGAGAATATTAGCAGCAACTCTGGTCTCTGCCCAATGGCTGCCAATAGAACCCCCTCCAGTTACGACACCCCAGAATGTCTCCAGTCATGGTCAAATGTCCCCTGAGGACAAGATCACCCACAGTTGCAAACACTGTTTTTTGCTTTTTAACAGTTTGAGAAAGATGAAGAGACAGCCCCTAACTTCTAGGACCTCACAGACCCCTGGGAAATGGCGCCCCCATTCTCCTCACAGTGGGAAGATGGCTACCTTAAGACCCTTAAGTCTGTGCGACATTGTCAGGGAGGAACAGTTCCTACAGAAGAGAGAAGGTTGAAATTAGAATGTTAAAGGAAGAATAGGGTTTATCTTCTAGATGTTGTCATTTATGATACCATACACAACGTTTTACTGGGGGGGGGGGGCGCGGGGGGGTCATCGGACTCTGGTCCATGGACGCAATCAGGTCTGTTGTCTTTTTTTTTTTTTTTTTTTAATAAATAAACCTTTGGGGTGCCTGGGTGGCTCAGTCGGTTGGGTGTCTGACTTTGGCTCAGGTCATGATCTCGCGTTCCGTGAGTTCGAGCCCCGCGTCGGGCTCTGTGCTGACAGCTCAGAGCCTGGAACCTGTTTCGGATTCTGTGTCTCCCTCTCTCTCTGACCTTCCCCCATTAATGCTCTGTCTTTCTCTGTCTCAAAAAATGAATAAACGTTAAAATAAATAAATAAATAAACCAACCTTTATTGAAACTTAGTCACGGTTATTCATTTAAACAACGCCTATGGGTGCTATGCGATATAACAGCAGAGCTGAATGGTCGCAACTGAGTCTGTATGGCTGAAATTTGAAAATACTATCTGACCGTTAGAAAAACTTTCTGATCTCTGTCCGGCTGCTGGAATATGAAGAACGGAGAACCTTTACTGAATGCCCGTTGTATGCCATCACTTCTCACCGCTTTATGCAAGATCATCTACCGTGCACTGTGGTTTATGTATGCGACCTAATTTCCCCTTTGCGATGACCTTGAGAAATCTATATTGTCATCCCCGGGTCCACAGATGGGAGTTCAGGTAAAATAATGAACTTGTTAAAATCATATAGCAAGCAAGAAGGTGAATGGTGTGCTCAAAGTCCCATTTTCTTTTTCTTTTTTAAAAAGTTTATGCATTTATTTTGAGAGAGAGAGAAAGAGAGAGAGCATCCCAAGCAGGCTCCTCTCTGTCAGCCCAGCACCTGACACAGGGCTCGAACTCACGCACCGTGAGATCATGACCTGAGCCGCAATCAAGAGTCAGATGCTTCACTGACTGAGCCACCCAGTTGTCCCTCAAAGTCCCATTTTCTTGATTCAGTGGCATTAAAACGGCAAGAGTGTCAGTTTTCTGACCCATCGAAAGCAAACGAAGGTACCTACCTTATTTCAGCGCGTAAGCTTTCTCGTGACTTAGCAATGTCAGTAACACTTCTGACAACAAAATGTTCTGTAGACAGTGATTCCAGCAGTGTAAGTGAGCACAAGGTGAGCGTTGCACTCTGTGTTCTAGTGACATTGGCTTCCGCACCATGTGTACCCCGTGAGGAAACCAGCGGATGTTCCTTGCACACTGTCTGTGGTCCCCTCAGTAGGTTCTTCCTTCCCCATCACACGGCTCAGCTGGCAGGTCCAGGGGAAGAAATAAAACCCAAGCTTGGAGTTCAAAGAGGTTTGAGAGCAATGGCATGCTAAATCTGCCCCATAAAGGGTTTGGAGATCCTGGAGGCCACAGTAAAGATATTCCCGAAATGAAGTCAGGATGGGGCTGCCCGAATGGTGGAGGAATCTGATCTGCCCCAAAGATCAGACGTCACCTTCTCCCCACCCCAGCAGGAGAAGCGCTCTGGTGGGGAGTTCGGCAGGTGGTGAGTGTGCAAGGTGGGCCTCAGGAAAGATGGACAAGTGGCTCGTGGGTCCCCCTTTCCTTGCTTCTCTTCTTTCCTAGGTGCTCAGTGACATGTTTCGCTGGGGGCACCCATATCACTAGGCGTGTGTGTAGAACAAAATGAAATTGTTAGTTATGGAACAATTGCTCACTAAGGAGTACCGAACACAGCACACAAAGCATGTTAAATTCCTCATTTCATTCTGCCGTCACGACCACCTCTGTCGTAAGCAAAGGTCCCATTTTACGGATGCAGAAGGTGAGGCTTGGGGGGCCATGCGCAACTTGCCGGAAGTCACGTAATACCAAGATCGACAAGCACATCTTTCAGACTCCTAATCATTTCACTGCCCATCCCTCGGTGAAAGTGGGGTGCCAGCTGAGGGTGTTTCCTGCCCAGGGGGCAGGGAGGCAATCCGGTGTCCCTGAGCCCACGTGGTTCTGCCCACATCTGACTTCCAGGGCTCGGGTTTTCCAGGCTTGCTCAGATGGGCTCCGGGTGTGTCAAATGCCTCAGATAGGATAGACCCCCACAGAATGGCATATGCAACCAATCAGTATGGTAACAAAGAAGGAAATGATTTAGTCCCCCGTGTATACAACATGTGGAAGGTATCTGGGCACTAGAAGAAAGAGGTGTGAAAGCTCCTAGTGCCTCAGGCCAGAGACAGCAGCTTGAGCCCACATGGGGGGACTTGCCTCTCCCCGCCCCCCCAATGACAGGCTGCTGCAGCCTTGGGCACATGGGAGTTGGTGCTGAGTCCATGTGCACAGATATAGGCAAGGAGGGTCCCTGCCCCGCTCGCCCTAGCCTAGCTGCCTTTCTGCCCTGTGGCTCCTCCAATTGTCAAGACCCCCCAAGAGGCTGGCCCTACAATCTCTGTTGTCAGTGGGGCTCCCACCGGGACAAGTATGAAAATGTGAGCCCTCCGGAGTCACCCCCTACGGGGCGATGCCAATTCCAGACACGCTTGCTCGAGCCCCCGTCACGCTCGCTGCTTTCGTTGTGGGTTGAGCTGTGTCCATCAGAAAGATATGTTGAAGTCTTAACCCCACCCCCTCCCTGTACCTGTGAATGTGACCTTGTTTGGAACCATGCTCTCTGGTCTCCTAGGGGTGCAGACTCACAAAAGCTCCTTCTAGACTCTTCATGCTGGTATGAAGGTTCTAGAATGAGATACTCAGGACCACAAAGGGGATCTTTGTGCTAGTCTCAGGCAGATGTGGAGATTCTCTGGTTAGATGTGGGTCACACTGACCTTTCCAGGTCTAACGGTCCAATGGGACTTTTGGGATAATCTTGAAGGGCTCTACTCACAGGATATCAGAATGGCCTGCCTGCACCTGGGACCGATAGGAAGGAGCTCTGATCTGAGTGGAGGTCCTTCTCGGTGTGCTTCCTTCCCATCTCATGATCATTTTCCCGGTCCTCTGTGCTGCTACATGCCTCTGGCGATGACCTCTGTGGAGCATGACTGCCTTGCCTGGGCTACCTTGCCTCCTGGCAAGAGATTGCAGGAAGAGGGGAGAGAGGGCTCAGAGTATGGCTTGCTTCTTCCCTCCCTAGTCCCTGGGCACTTTGCCTTTCTCTCTTAGTTTCCCCAGGGTAACTGTTCTTAAATTCTCCCCTATCTCCACAATTTGGGCCATCTGCTTCCTGCTGGGAATCTAACGGCTATAGTAAGCACCGAGAAATATCAGCAATTATTTTTATTACTGTCATGACATCCTTGGTCTATGCTCTGGGATATCCAGAGAGGACCTAGCCCCTTCCTTGCCCTGGAGAGAATGGCAGGATTAACCTGTTTAGGCTGTGCACCACCACCCTGGAAATCGTACCACCAAAGGAGCGTGAGTATTCGAGAGCCCTTCTTTGTGTTATGCCTGTGTATTTTTAAAAGAATTCCTCTATATCTGCTGAGGGAATACTCGGAACTTCTTTCGAGGCAAGTCACAGAAATGTTCTTAGTATTCCCCCTCCTTTCTCATACTTTTGCCCAAGGACATCTCAGTGACCACGGCACAACGTACACCCATATTTTTGGCTCCTTGGCCAGCTCTTTCCTCCACTGAGCTGGGGGCCCTCCATTTCAAATTGCCTTTCCTTACTCCTACAAGTTTTCTTTGGCAGATTTCTAGAGCAGAAAATCCAACAAAAAACTCGCTGATTACAATGGAATGTACCCACTCATGTTGTAAAAGGTCACTCCACTGTGTGGCATCCTGTGACACACACACCAAATCAGCTTAGTCAGAAGCATGTGCCACATGACTAACGATTGGACCTGAATTGGGCATTGTGTAGGATAGCTTAGCAGGTGTCCCTATCACTCTACAGAACCCCGTGTCAAATGAGCAATGCCCAGTGGTGCCAAGAAACCTCATGGATGAGTCCAGAAAAATCTCTGGTGTCCGCCTGCTACAAGCGGTCGCTGGGCATGGTACACATTCAGTGCCCAATAATAAGATCATGTCCAAAGTCACGCAGGAAGCTTCAGTTGCAAAACGGAAGCTGTAAAAGCCAAACGGGGAAGACACAGAGTCCCAGTCTTAACTTCCTTGAAATTGTTCAAGCAGCTTTGGAAATCACAGAAGGATGGAGGAACCATTATCCAATGCTAGGAAAAACAACGCTTGGTTAGAAAAAGGGCAAATGGAGTTGTCCTAAGAGGCAAGTGTGAGATTCCTATTTGTGAGAATTCTGTACTCTAGGCACTAATAGATGATTTGTCTCCAAATCCCAACAGTGGTATAGATGTAAACCCCGAATTATTTTCCTTTTGGAAAATATTATTTCATGTATAATGAAAAGTAAAAGGGACGAGTGGTTGTGTCTGAGTTTGACTGGGATTGAGTGGGAACGGGGCATGAGAGAACTATGTGGGCATTAGTCTTGTTCTATATCTTTTTTTTTTAATGTTTATTTTTGAGAGACAGACAGAGTGTGAGTGGGGGAGGGACAGAGAGAGAGAGAGGGAGACACAGAATCGGAAGCAGGCTCCAGGCTCTGAGCTGTCAGCACAGAGCCTGATGCAGGGCTTGAACTCACAAACGGTGAGATCAGACCTGAGCTGAATTGGATGCTTAACCAACTGAGCCACCCAGGTGCTCTGTCTTGTTCTATGTCTTGATGAGTGTTACATTATGCACCTGTATGCATTTGTCAAAACTTTTAGAAAGCTACAGTAAGATTTGGGCATTTCACGGTTGGCAATTTTTTTCCTTAAAAAATACACGAACAAATACTGAGCTCTAGTTAATGATGTGCATGTGGTGATCTTTACTGCAACTGGCTTCAAAATGCAGCAAAAATAATATCGACAAATGGATAGAAAGATGAATAGCTAGTACGTAACAAAGCAAACACAGCCATCCATTGGTTGTAGAATCTAGGCAGTGGATATGGACATTTTCTGTATAATCCTTCAAATTTTTTAAATGATTGCAAATTTCATTTAAAAAATGTTGGGGGGAAAAAACCTAAAGAAAAAAATTGAAAAGAGAAATCCCAAGGTTTCTCATACAGTTGAGAAGATTTCAACTCAAGTATTATCATGTTGTCAAACATGGGCTATGGGTGGCTGCTGGGAAGCCCGAAGGGTAGAGTGGAGAAAACTACACAGACTCATGCTTGCAGCTATGGAAGAACCTGCTTATACACCTGACTCCTTTGGCTCTTTACTTCTTGTATGAAGTCTACAATTTGACTCTTCCCATTTGACATCTTGACTATTTTTGGACTGGCTGTCAACAGGACGAGTCTGTGGTAGACATCTGGCTTTGCTAATAAAGGATGGGGCTGTGGAGAGTAGCTGGGGAGTAGTAGATGGTTAATAAATATTATTGGTTAGAAAAAAAAAGTGGAGGCAGGAATGAGATTGAAATTTATCAGGGACCCTTTGAAGGGAGGGAAGAGATGTGATTCAGTGAAACAGAAGATCCAATAGGGATCAAAAGAATGTAAAGGCAGACATTGACACGGGTAAAAGAATTAAATCCAGAAAGGATCCGGAAGAAGAGACAATAAATGGTAATGATTTGGAATACGATAGCTTCCTCTCTGCCTTCTGGCTGCATGACCTTTAGACAAATGTTCAAACTCTCTCTCTCTCTCTCTCAAAAATAAACATTTAAAAAATTAAATAAATAAATAAAAAGATTTGAAGTTTCTGGCAGGTGATTACTTAAGACCCAAAGGAAACAAAGGGTGATGAATAAGCAAGTCTTCACCCACTGGCCTAGTCTGTTGGATGGGCTAACAATTGGAAAGGAGCAAAAGGAGCGCCCGGGTGGCTCAGTCGGTTAAGCACCTGACTCTTGATCTCAGCTCAGGTCTTGATCTCAGAATCATCAGTTCAAGCCCTGCCTTGGGCTCCATGCTGGGTGTGGAGCTCACTTAAAAGAAAAAGAAAGAAAGAAAGAAAGAAATTAAGAAAGAAAGAAATTAAGAAAGAAAGAAATTAAGAAAGAAAGAAAGAAAGAAAGAAAGAAAGAAAGAAAGAAAGAAAAGAATTAAAAGGAGAAACGTATCCTAATTCCCATTGGAATGGGAAGTCACCATTGTCTCAGAAGGAGAGTGGAGGAGGCTGCTGATGTGGAAGGTTGAGCTAATTGTCCGTTGTGTCTAGAAATTTCTTGGGAATAACTCTGCTGGGGCAAGATGTTCAAAGGAGGCTACACCCTAGTCCTGGGGAACATGGAGATGAACAAAAATGTGAGTTAATAGTAATCACAAAAAGAGCTTCCATGCAGAAACGCTCTTTCCAAGGAAGCCATTTTGAAACTACAGCCAATGAAGTTACATCAGCACTGATCATTAAAAAAACACTTTCATTTCCATCATGAACTGTTTCTCATACCTGTAATTTTGACTGAAGGATGAAATAGAAGAGAGGAGAGCTATGGATGTGTGTAACTGCTGGGGCCAAGAAGACCATTTCCATGCACTGGGTGCACGCATTAGGTGAGGTCTACAGAGACCATCAATCGGGCTGGAATTCCAGTGGAAATTGCACGGAGTCTCCAAGAACAGTGCTTTCTATGTTGAGTATGGAGAGTTGCTTCTGGTAACAGGACAAATTCAGACCCACTCTACTAATTTCTTCCATGCACAAAGATGAAATCTTTTAATGGCACTAACGAGGCAGTGTTGCAAGTGGAGGGGACTTCCTTAAGAAGTGAAAAATAAGCATTTCATTGCAGTTGTGGCACATACTAAACGGCATGTAACGTCTAACCAAATCCCCCCGCATCATCTGTCTCAGACTTCACGAAGAAAAACACTGCTACTCAGGAATCTTGTGAAGAAAGAGAGAGGAGAGCAAACTCTTGAGAAAGCCTACCTCCGTTATTCAGTCCTGTGCTCTCAGCTCTCAAAGGTGATCATCTGAGTGATTCAAATCAATTATTAAAATGACAGGTTTTGGTTAATGAGAAAATCTTGAACAGCAATTTCCCACTAAGGTTTTACAACTCAGCTAAAGCTGTCTGGTAGAAATATTCTAGAATATACTTACATAGCCTTTGACCAACCAAACAGAAGGAAATATTGCTTCATGTTCCCCCAAATATAAAAGCCCTTTGATGTTGTATTTGAGGATACATGAGGCTCAAATAGTTTATTTCAATATTCTTCTAAGTCACCGACTGTATACGTATACATATACATATACATATATATATATATATGTATATGTATATGTATATGTATGTATTTTTTCTCTAGAGCAGGGCTGTTTTTACCCTTGGTCAAAGACTGTTTTGAGAGATGGAGAAGTTTTATGGGGCCTCCAAACCTTGTAAAAGAAAACTGCTTTCCTCCCTAGACTCCGTGCTCCATCTGGGAGGCCGACTTCCAATATTTGGTGGAAATTTTGTCTTGCTTGTCAGCCCTTTAGATCTATGGAAAATTTCTATATATTTTTTTATTGAAGTGTTAAAAGGAAATACTTGTCATGTAAGCCTAAAGGAAAATTCAGACTTTGTGGACCCCTAAAGAAACATAGCAGTGAGCATGTAAGAGTATTCAAATGTGGATCAAGAAACACTTTCCAGTAGAATTTAGAACTTGTGGTTTTAGGTTTTCCTACGTAAACGTTTTCTTACTTTTTGATCTCATGCCTTTCAAATTACAAATCTCAAGGATTTTCTTTCTTTTCTTTACGTACTTTTTCCTCCTCCCCCAAACCCTTTTTTTATTAAAAAAATTTTTTTAATCTTTATTTTAATTTTTGAGAGAGAGAGAGAGAGAGAGAGAGCATGAGCAGGGGAGGAACGGACAGAGAGGGAGACACAGAATCCGAAGCAGGCTCCAGGCTTTGAGCTGTCAGCACAGAGCCTGATGTGGGGCTCGAGCTCATGGCCTGTGAGATCATGACCTGAGCTGAAGTCAGACGCTCAACCGACTGAGCCACCCAGGAGCCCCATGGGTTTTCTTTTTTTAATTTCTTCTTCTTCTTCTTCTTCTTCTTCTTCTTCTTCTTCTTCTTCTTCTGTATTTAGAAATGGGGAAAGTGATGCTCTTCCCTTGAAGAATTTAGACTAATCAGAAAATCCTACAGAAATAGATTTTTCTTCTTAGGTCATTGCATGAATCCGATTTTGAGACATTACGTTGTAATAATACTTGACTCCCCCCCCCCCCCCCCCCACATATCTGAGGGGCTTCTAAAAATGCAAGTTCATTTTTCACTAATGTAATGTGTCAAGCATCTCTTATGTTCCAGCATCGGAATTAAAGAAGCAGGTTTATGTGGATGGCCCTAGCCAATAGTTGCTGTGGATGCAGATTTTGACCCATCCCACCTCTGTGACTGCAAACTTATTATTTTCTCTCTCTCCCCTACCCCCTCTTCTCTCTCTCTCTCTCCTGGGACTACCATTTTATTTTCTTGTGGGTTTTTTTTCTTCAGTACATTGATTATTTAAGCATAATTTCAAAACCTCTGTGCAAGTATCCTTTTAATGGTGTGTAGCATTTCTTTTTTTCAGCTTTATTGAGGTATAATTGGCAAAAATTGTATCATATTTAAAGCGTATGACTCGATGCTTTAAAATATGTACACTTTGTGAAGTATTCACCACAATCAAGCAGGTTTTTTTTTTTTAATGTTTAGTCATTTTTGAGAGAAAAAGACAGAGCATGAGCCGGGGAGGGGCAGAGAGAGAGAGAGAGAGAGAGAGAGAGACAGAACCCGAAGCAGGCTCCAGGCTCCGAGCTGTCAGCACAGAGCGCAATGCGGGGCTTGAACCCATGAACCACGAGATCGCCACCTGAGCCAAAACCAAGAGTCAGACGCTTAACCGACTGAGCCACCCAGGTGCTCCAAGGTATTGTTTTAGGTTTTGAAGCCACCAAGGGGCCTCGAGGGTTCTAGAAGGTGCATCCACGGGTGCATCTCACCCATCACTACCAGCACTGGCATGGATGCGGGGCAGGAGGGCGTACAGGTGAGTGTGGAGCTTCGGCGGGGATTTGCCCCCCTCATATTCTGGTTACGTGTTGCAGCCTCACGTGACACATCTAATTCCGACGCATTATAACAGATGTCCCAGCGAGCAGAGTCGGGACACTGGGTAAATCATTCTGGCCGGGATGACGGTGTCATCAGCATCCGATCACACGACACGTAAACAACCGAGAAGCTCAAGGAAGCAGCCTCCTTTTGCCCGGAGTTCTAACAGCAGCCACGAGCATTTAATAAACGCCTGCCATGTGCAAAGTTCTTGGCGTGCATTATCTCCTTTGATCCTCGCATCAGCCGGAGGAGGAGGCTGCTATAATGCTCATTATTTACAGACGAGGAAACCAAGGCTTAGGAAGATTAAGCAACTTGAAAAAGATCACATACTTAAGTGGCGGAACCTAGATATGATCCAAGGAAATCTGATGGTGGGATTCACACTTTAAACCATTATCTGGTTCAGTCATAACTGACGTTCATGATCTTGAGCCTGGGATATTCCAAGAGTCAGAAGCGCCTTGTGATTCATAAAAAAATCGAATCGTTCTCTGTGAGGCCTTTACGTTAAAAGTATTTCGTCACGACCTAACGCAGTGGAGGGACGCTTTATCTATGCAGGGCCAGATAGTAAGTATTGTGGACTTTGTGGGCTACAGACAGCCCCTATTTTATATTCTTTGTCATATTTACAACCTTTTAAAGTGTAGAAACATGATTAGCTCAAAGCGAGGCAGGAGGCAGATTTGGCCCACAGGCCGTAGTTTGCAACCCCCCCGGTAACCCCTCAAAACCCGATATACTGGGTGTGATGTCTGTGTAATCTCCTGGCCAAATTATGTGATTAACCGGAATATTTCATTTACAGCTCTTTTGAAGCATTGGGAATCTACTAAAACTGGAAGGTGGGTTTGGGTGTATACTATCTATACTTCATGAACTTATGGAGAGAAATCTTTCTTTGCTGAAGAATGTCTTTATTCACTAAGAAAGTCTTCCATTAAGAAAGCCCCCAAATCTCTCTCGACTGTGGCTGCTGGCAACATAAGATATATATATATATTTTTTATTAACGACAGGATAAAAATATCCTTAAAATTAGATCAGCATTAATAGAAATCTAGTGTCATAGTAACTGCATGAACTCCCTTCACAAGAAACTCAGCCCTTCAGGAGGGAAAATGAATGAACTTCACTCACTCATCTTAGAGGACCACGATAAAATCTTAAGGTATCCTTCAGATGCTATAATCCGCTTTGAACTTTGGTTCAAGTTCTTTCCATGGCCATCCTCCATTTTCACTGGAGTAGATGCTCTACAAGACAGAACCCTACAAATCACTTTGTTTAAAGTTACCAAAGAAAGAGGGGGCAGAAAAAACAGATTGGAGTCTGCTGTTAATTAAAACCAGCCGATGATGTGCAGTGATTTGTCTGGGGCACTTCTGACCGGGCCGGTTCCTTGACAGTTGTACATTCTTTCCTGCCCGTATTGTTTGAACTGCGTCCAATGGTACAATCATTAAATCTTTGATAGCTGTGGTTTAAATACGAGAAAGGAGGAGCGCTCTTTGGTTTTAAGGAAGAAAAGGAGATGAGTCTTGTATTACATTTTAAAAGTTGGGGCTTATTAGATCATTTTCACTAGGTTTTGAAAGCATGCCTCTGGTCATTTTCAGATCATCAGCTGACACTTTTTAACCGCGCCAATGTCAAATGTCTCGCGTCTTCCCTTTTTCCCAAGGGATTCTGGCTGTGGGGAGGAGGGGAAAGTATGAGACACCTGGTCTTACTCACATGCGGCTGGGGGGGATAGGTTAATTTCACAGTTGAAAGCTCCATAGGGTGGAATGCATTTAAATGTTTACTAATAGAGAAAGGGGCTCCAAACAAAAAAATAAAAAAGAGAAGAGAAAAGGAAAAAAAAAAAACAAACCCGACAGGTGGCTTCAGGGAAATTGCTCACAAGCACACAACAAAATTCTGTTTCGACCTTGAGTTTGATAGACAATGTGCCTATAAAATATAAATATTTTATAAACACAGTATCCTTTCTAAATAGCTATTGTGAGATCTATATATGTACGTAGGTGTATACAGATGTATAGGTAGGATAGATGATCAGATAGAGAGATGGATAGGCTTAGGGTTTTCATTTATATCTATCTTTCAACTCACATTTCAGTTTCAAAGATCTGTTTCACAACAGCCTCATCTACCACCAGGAGGGGGCTTGGGGGTTCAGATGAACAATTTGCCAGGGTGGGAGGTGTGGAGTTCTGGGACAATGCTTTAACTCTCCTTCTCTCAATGCGACGAACACCCCTCAGCCTGCCAGTGTGACCCTGTCCTTTGAAGGGCTTTCAGAATGAGACAGATTGCCTTCTTGCCGGAACTCTAGACTCCTGGGGCGACGTTTTTTTCAAAGACAGGTGTGAAAAGTATCCTTGCATATTCAGAAATGAGTCATTGTCTCCTGGCTGCCGCTGCTTATCTCAACCCGGTCAAGGTCAAATGAAGTTCCGGTTCACATGAAGATGCTCTCCGCTGACTTTTCAGCATCACCGGGGACTCTTTCATTTCATCTGATCTGGGGGAGCCTGACAACATTGCTTGACGTATCCATCCATGTCAGGGTCAACGTTTACCAGACAACCATGGAACTGCTGGACCATAGGGATGTAAGTGAGGTTGTAACCCTTGGAGTCCAAACGATACTGCCAGACAGACAGCAATGAAAATAGACCTTACCAGTAGTTAAGGCAAACTTCTTTTCTTTTCTTTTTTAAGTTTATTTATTTTTTTTGAGGGCGAGAGAGAGCAGGGGAGAGAGAGAATTCCAAGCAGGCTCCACACTGTCAGTGAAGAGTCTGACGCTGGGCTTGAGCTCACAAACCATGAGATCGTGAATTGAGCTGAAACCGAGTCGTTTAACTGACTGAGCCACCCAGGCAGCCCTAAGGCAAATTTCTTAATGCCAACTGGTTTGGCCAAATATAAGAAGAATGATTTGGCTTTACCCTGACTATGGGTACTTTTTAGTTTAATCAACCTCTTGGTTAAAATTCTTTGCCCATTTAGAGACAGATGAATATATATGTTTGTCCTGGTCTAATCCGTTTAAACTTGAGCCTGATTGGGGTGCCTGGGTGGCTCAGTCGGTTAAGCATCTGACTTCGGCTCAGGTCACGATCTCACGGTTCGTGGGTTTGAGCCCCGTGTGGGGCTCTGTGCTGACGGCTCAGAGCCTGGAGCCTGCTTCCGATTCTGTGTCTCCCCCTCTCTCTGCCCCTCCCCAGCTCACACTCTGTCTCTTTCTCTCTCAAAAATAAACATTTTTTAAATATTAAAAAAATAATAACTAGAGCCTAATGTTTCCTCCATTTGCCATAGGAACTGTGGTTCATGAAGTATACGTACTTATGAAGTTCTTGTCCCTGTTAGCTGGGCTATGTAAGCAGGATACAGCTAGTAAAATAGTAAGCTAAGTTGATTGTCTACACCCAGCTCTTTCTTCCCTCCACCATCTTCCTTGCTCCCAGAGCTGACCTCTCCAAGAGTGTCCGATGATAACAGGTATTAGATTTATCAATCCTACTTACAGCTAGGCAATGAGCATTGACTGTAGACTGGCACCGGAGGGAAAACCATATGGGGGAGTAATTAAGAAGGTTTTATTCCCTTGGGGTGCCTGGGTGGCTCGGTCAGTTAAGTATCCGACTTCGGCTCAGGTCATGATCTCACGGCTCCTGAGTTCGAGCCCCACGTCGGGCTCTGTGCTGACAGCTTGGAGCCTGGAGTTTTCTTTGTGTTCTGCGTCTCCCTCTCTCTCTGCCCTTCCCCCGCTTGTGCTCTGTCTCTCAAAAATGAAATAAACGTTAAAAAAAATTAAAAAAAAAAAAAGAGAAGGTTTTACTCCCTCATTACAAAACAATGCCCAGGTGGACATGCCCTTCTTTTCTGGCTCGGTGTTGCTGTGTCCATAAGTGATCTCTGGAACAGCTGCATCCATTTTGTGACCTGAGGATGGTACGCAGAGAGGAAGAGCCTTGGTCTTTGATGACGTCAGTGTGCCACCAAACTGAGACTGGACACACCAACCTCTGAATGTCTCATGAAGTGAATTTAGTGCACACTTGAAACCATCTTAACTGAAACAGAAAGGATTGAATAAAGTGTTTGATTCTATTCACAATCCCCTTGTGCCCACAGATCCTTAGCAATGGTCTTTATTATTTTTTTTAACTTTATTTATTCGTTTTGAAAGAGACAGAGACAGCGAGAGTGGGGGAGGGCGGAGAGAGAGAGGGAGAGACAGAATCCCAAGCAGGCTCCACGCTGCCAGCACAGAGCGCGATGTGAGGCTCAAACTCACGAACCGAGACGTCGTGACCTGAGCTGAAACCAAGAGCCAGACGCTCTACTGACTGAGCCACTCAGGTGCCCCCACAGCAATGGTCTTAAAGCTTACTTAACACATTAGCTCTTAGGCACTTAAGAGCATTAGGATCCGGCTACGAGGTATAGAAGGCTCAGAAAGTGGCAAAGTCCGGAATCAGTATGGTAATGAGAACACTAGGCTTGGTATAGAAGAAAAGAACCAGTACGCTCTAATTCAGCAGTAGGTAATATTTAATCCAAAGCCAGGTTTTCAAAATTTAAGAAGGGCCCAGAAGGGGAAAGGGATTTCCACACCAAATGGGAGGCTGAGTTCCAAGAACTCCAAGTTTGTTTCTACTTTGACATTGGCTCACGTCCATGTTTAGAAACATGGACAAATACGGGCTCGTAGGTGGCTCAGTTGGTTAAGCATCGAACTATTGGTTTTGGCTCAGGTCATGTGTGATCTCATGGTTCATGAGTTCGAGCCTCATATCAGGCTCTGTGCTGACAGTGTGGAGCCTGCTTGGGATT
Source organism: Panthera pardus (assembly GCF_024362965.1). NCBI lineage: Eukaryota > Metazoa > Chordata > Mammalia > Carnivora > Felidae > Panthera > Panthera pardus. The sequence continues at coordinate 10,141,894 of NW_026526721.1, read as the reverse complement.
CTCTCTCTCCTTCTCTCTGCCCCTCCCCTGCTCTCTCTCTCTCTCTCTCAAAATAAATTAATAAACTTAAAAAAAAGCAACATGAAAAAATCATTAAGGAAATGTCAAAAAAGTAATCCATTAATCAATTAAAAATTTCCTCATACTCTCTGCCTTTTAAGGAACGTTGGTCTACAGCTTGAGTTCATGGACTTGAAAGACAGGGAGGGTCAGCATATTGGTCAGCTCTCCTTGCCTGAGGGTCTGTCCACGACAGTCAGACTTCTGAGATCACATAAATGGACGGGCACAGAGGAGAGACCGATTCTGTTTCAAATCTCAGCCTGACCCACAATAGTTTGTGAAATCAGTCGCTCAACCCTCTTAATTTTAGTTTCCTTAAGGAATCTACTCCTGACATCATTGTTTCACTGCATGCTAACTAATTTGGATGTAAATTAAAAAAAAATAAAAAATAAAATAAAAAAAAAAAGAAATAAAGAAAAATTAAAAAACATGGAAAGAAAGCTAGTATTTGTCTTCTAGGTCTTTTCTTGGTGGGGAGGATGATTAAATAAAATAATGTAAAGAAAACTATTTAGCATGCCAGGGACACCATAAATGCAAAAAAGTCTAGCTACTATGGTGTTCATGGTCTCTTACAACTTTATGATACTAGTGCTTCTGGAAGAATTGAAATTGTTCCTAAAGATCTCCATGTATTCAATAGAAATCAACAATGCTCCAAGGAGGAAAATATCTGTCAGTTACTACGTTTCTTATACTAATCATTGCTTTTCTAGAATAAGATATTTAACAAATATTTCAGGGAGTCATTTTGAGAAGGCCACCTGGACAGCACGTGAAACTGCTTTGTTCTCTCACACAGGATCTGCCGAATTGCTGATTTCTGCATAAAACATGAGAATTTTGAATTATGAATATTGAATAATAATTTTTAAAATGATGGACAGACTAAATATTACCACGTTTTAACTGCTTCTGTATGATATCTGGTGTCATATCATCACTATTTTAATAGACTACTTTGTGGCTAAATTGTTTTAACATGTGTTCAATCCTAAATAATCACTCATTAATCTTATGTGACAACCGGATTTTAATATTTATTAGTGCCCCGTTGGTGACAACAGACTTTATGCTACTTATGGTATCTGAATCTTCTTCTTTCCAGAATAAAGTTACTTACACATCAAACTGCTTGTCTTACAACCGTGGCAGTTAGACACAACCTTAGGCAAAATTACAATATAATTTTTCCACTAAAAATCAGTCCTGGATATTTATTTGAAATTGCCAGTTAGGTAAAGGAATCTTGTATGTCATTGTTTAGAAATGAATAGATTTCATAAAGGTGAGCCTGTCTATATTGTGTTGGCTTACATACAAATATGCCCTGATCATTGTTGAAAAGTTTCTGATGTAATTACTAAATCCGCTAAAGAGAGGGCAAGATATCTGTGGAGGGTTGATTCATATGATAATGACAATGATAAAGACTTTCAGGGCAAAATGTGACTTCAGGTTGGTTGAGTGGTTTATTTTCTCTTTGGACATTATGCCCCTTCCCTGAAGCCCCTAGAGAGAAAGGGCCAGGGTTGGGATTAAGTATGCTCTCCACTTCCCATTGAGGCTAATCTCTCCTCACATCATCCTTTCCACTTTTTTCTTTTTCTTTTTCTCTTTCTTTTTCTTTGAGAGACAGAGAGAGAGAGAGAGAGAGAGAACATGTGAAGCAGGGAGAGGGGCAGAGGGAAAGAGAGGGAAAGACAGTCCCAAGCAGGCTTCATGCTCAGCACAGAGCCCGATGCGGGACTCGATCTCACAACCCTGAGACCATGACCTGAGCTGAAATCAAGAGTTAGCCACTCAACTGACTGACCCACCCAGGCGCCCCTATCGCCTTCCACTTTTCCACTTTTTATCTCAATCGTCTGCTATCTTCTAAGCCAATTCTACACACCCATTGAAGAAAAGGTTTGCTTCTTTACCCAAATTCCACTGACCTGCCATTATCTTCAGTGACCTGGCGGTTCAGGTAAATGACCTTTCTGGCTTTCTTCCTCTCTGCTTCTTAACTTCCACATCTCCAACTACCTTCATCTCTCCTCCCCTTCAGGCACTGTCTCCAACTTAAACCCAGGGATTTATCCATCCTTAAGTTCCTAAACACAAATATTACACTCTTTGGTCCACAATGTCAGTTCATTTGGTTTTATGACTGCTGCCATATTATCTGGTCTTTAAACTTACCACGTTTTTTGACACCTCCTGTTCTTTCAGAATTAACCTCTTCTGATGTTTTTCTTCCTTGGGCCCTACCACAAATATCACTAGGATCCTTGGCTCCATTATTTTTCATCCTTCCAAAACACACACTCCACAAAACTATAATACTGCATTAATGCTTCGGCCCCCTTCCTGGCTGGCTCCTGGACCAAGGTGGTCGAGGCCAGTTGGAGAATATTTATTTCGTGTTTCAACCAGATTCTCCTATCAGATTCCTACTTACTGTTGGGCAACTACTTTCCAAATACCTTTCAATGTCTATTAAAACCCCCCCATCACTCTTCTCAAGAACTCTATCAAACTTTCCGGTGACCGTGGACAAACTTGCCACTTTGATAAAAAACCAGGGCAAATAGGCATCTTATTAAATAGATTTGTTGGAAAGCTGTGTGTGCCAGCCCCAACACCTTTGATTTCCATTTCACATCATGAGGCCTCACTCTCCTGTTGGAATCCACAAGCTATTTCTTTGATGGCAGCTCTTTCTTCCTCTTTCAAGTCCTCTTCATTCATCATTTGTATTCTGTCCCCTATCTTTAACTTCTTCTTCTTAGTTGAATCCTGTACGTCTGTGAGATCATAAGATAATAAAAGATATGTCTGCTCCCCTGTTCCTGGCACAGAACTCCTAAAACCTTTGTAATTTCCTGGGTGATAAAAGCTTTAGGAACATCTTTGGCTCTAATATTTGGTCTTTGACCCTGGTTCCTGCCACAGAGTTCCTAAATCTCTTGGAATTTCCTGGGTGATAGCAGTGTCTTTTGCTCTAGTGAAACAGTCTTGATGGGTTCCTGGGTGGGGGCTGGTCACCAGAAAGAGCAAGCTAAGATTAGAAGCTTGGAATTTTTAGCCCCATCCCCCAATCTCCACAGAGGGGGGAGAAGCTGAAATAGAGTTAGTGCTCGATCATGCCTACGTGATGAAGCCTGCATAAAAATCCCCACACTCTAGGGTTTGGAGAGCTTCCAGTTGGTGAACACATCCATGTACGAGAAGGGTGATGTGCGTTAACTTCACGGGAACAGCAGTTTTTGTGCTCGGGATCCTCCCAGATCTCTCCCTGTGAATCTCTCCCTCTGACTCTTTTTCTGTATTCGTTACCATATCCTTTAATAAATTGGTAAATGCAAATAAGCGTTCCCCTGAGCCCTGTGAGCTATTCTAGCAAATAATCAAACCTACAGTGGAGGAGTTCATGGAAGCCTCTGATTTGTAGCCACGTCAGACAAAAGTTGTGGGTTAACTGGGGAACATATCACTCGTGATTGGCATCTGAGGTGGGGGGAGTGCATCCTGATGCAATTGAGCCCTTGACCTCTGGGATCTGATACTATGTCCAGACGGAGTTGAATATAGCGTCAGACTGAGTTGAATTAGAGTGTAGGACTCCAAACTGGCAGCACGGAGAATTTCTCAGGGTGGGAGAAACCCCACACATCTGGGGTCAGAAGTGTTGCCAGTGTGGTAATCGCGTGAGAATAAAGAAGACACACAGGAGGAGAACTGAGTTATTACGAACACAACTTCAGACTGTTAGCGGGTTTAAGATTTTTCCAACTTAAACATTTCTTCACGGATCGGGCTTTCTTCTAGCCACCAACTTACTCCATGTATTCCCCTCTTGTCTACACCTCTTCAAAACAGCAACGTCCATTTCCTGTGTGTTCTTTCCTCTTTTCTCATTCCTTCTTGGTCCTTTGCCATCGGGCTTCTGTCATCATACTCTGCTGTGATGGTTCTCTCAGTGGGCAACTGGTCATCTTTCTACTGAAAATTCTAATAAAACTTTCAGTCCTCAATTTCCAGGCTTCCTGCAGCTCCAGACCTTGCTGTTCAAGGAGCAGCGGAAGAAGAGACTGGAGAGATATGCCCAAAGCTGATGGAAGGTTTTATGTGCCAAACGGAGGAGCGTGGACTTTTCCGCCGAAGTTCTGAAGAGGTCCTCCAAGTTCACGCTCTTCAAGCCTTTTACTTCCATGATTTTTCACTCCTCTGGTTCTCTTTTCACCCTTTCTAGCTCTTTCTCAGGCACAAACCGAACTGTGAGATCATGACCTGAGCTGACGTCAAGAGTCAGGACGCTTGACCAACTGAGCTAGCCAGGCACCCCTCGTGATCTTTCTTTTAAGCTTCTTTATTCTTATGCAATTCTCCATTAATTCGTTCAGATAACCTAGAGAAGTAGAGCTCGCAGACATCACTTTGCCTGCCTTGTTTGTCACCCTCCATCAGTAAGACTCCAAGTTCTTTTCATTTAATTTTTTGTCATTTCTCAACTCTTTTCCCCTGGCCCTCATGCATTACTCCTCTATCTACCTGCATTAGTGCAAGAGCCTCTAAACCAGTCTTCCTGCTACTAACATTATTCCTCTGAAAGCCATACCCTGGAGTCCCAGATTTGCCTAGTCCCAAATCAAACCCAAACATGGCGCGTTCTTTGATTGAACCCTTAAATGGATACCGTCACCTGGGAAGTCAAGCCCAAGTTCCTTAGGAAGACTTTTGTCTACCTCCCTTGGAAATTCTCTCACTTTTCCTCACTCACGTGCTCTGTCACTATGGAACTCCTGAAGTTTCCCGCCATAGGCTGCTTCTCAGCACCTCCTCTTTACCTCCATTCTCCTCGAAGGGTCTTTCAGCTTAGGGATTACCTCCTCCTTGATGCCTCTTGTAACACCCTAGACTAAGCCAAGCCCTCTCCCTCCCGTGTGAATAAAACCTTATACTCACATTTATTATTTCATTAGCTTCATAGTGTATATTTTTGTGTGATATATACGCGTATACACACATATACTTTATATATCATTCCACTTGCAATGATTTGTTTGTGAGTTTGCCTAACGCTACTCACTGTGAACACCTTAAGTCCAGTAAGTACCATAGGTACCTGGACTACATGAAGATTCTGTATTCCATCAACACTTACTGAAGGAAATGAGTTAGGAAAAAATATGGTGCACGCACATGAGCACGCACACCCATTTTACCTCAGGAAATATTTATGGAGAATTTGCCGTACACCCAGTGCTGTTCTAGCTGCTAGAGACAGAAGTCTGATCGAATGGAGCTTGCATTCCAGGGAGTGGAAAGTATTCTGATAATATAAAAGTCAATGCGTTGATGAATAAGAAAATTTCAGAGACTGCTATTAGTCAGATAATCGTATAAACATTTGCTCAGCTCCTGCGTCAGGGTCAGACAAGACACTTTTCTAGGTCCCGGGAATAGAGTAATGAAAAAAAAAACAAACAAACCATAAAAGAACCCTGGCAACATGGAACGTACAAGCTTTAATTCAGAGAAGGTTAAAAAACTACGGCAAAGAGTAACTTGGTGGGAGGCTACTTCCGTTAGGAGGGCCAGGGAAATATTCTCTCAGGAGGTGTCGTTGTGGTTAAGATTTGAGTAATAAAATCAGTCACACAGAAGGCTGGTGTTGGGAGGGTGGGATGTTTCAAGGTAGGGAAAAGAGATGATCTTGATGTGCAGATGTGGCCAGAAAAGAAGCAATATGGCAGACCTGAGACTGTGATTCTTATAAAGGCTTTCTTACAAGGTTGGCCCTTGGCTGACATCTGCAAACATGGATCTCAATAGTGTTGTCACCATTCTATAACCGAGAAGGATGGTCGATTGTGCCTAAACTGTTTGAATACATGATAGGGTTTATGCTGAGCACCTGCTTTCCTTTTGGGAGTCTAGAGTATTGGTATGTGCTGGGGAGAGAGTGCCTCCACGATCAATCCCAAATAAAAACGGGCGTGGAGTCTTCAGTGAGCTTCTTTGGTAGACAACAGTTCACATGCGGTGTCACAATGTGATGCATAATTATGCATGTCCTGTGGGACTCCACTGGAGGAGGACTCTTAGAAGCTCATGCTTGGTTTCTTCTGGACTTCACTTCATGTGCCTTTTCCCTTTGCTGATGTTGCTTGGTATCCTTTCATGGTAATAAATTATAGCCATTTAATTACAGACACATGCTGAGTCCTGTGCGTCTTCCTGGTGAACCATCACGTCTGGAGATGGTCTCGGGGACCCCCGATACAACAGGTGTGCTTATTTTGTGGGATTCATGTCACATATTTGAAGAAAGAGGTTAGAATGAACAGATAGTTGGGTTGGATGCTAAAAGCAGGAAGATACAAGGATGGGTAAAGGAAAAATGGGCTTAAGAGAATGATCTCCCAAAAGGTTGCATGGTGATGAAACCCCAGGCAGGTTTTAATTCAACTGATTTACTTCTTCTTGGTGTTTTTATCACATTCTGGTCATACCCATTCCTTGCAGGTAACTCCAAGCATTTAGGCACTTAAAAACCTCCTGAGATATTGACCTAAGCCTTTTCTTCCTAAAATGATTTTTCCCCTTATTTACAATGACAACAATTCACAAATCAGTTTTTAATGTTCTCAAATCTTTTAATATTCCTTCCATTACTCTATCATTCGATAAGTATTTATTAAACACAAACAATTTACTGTGCCCCAGGTGTTACGGTAGTCCCTGGTGATTCAACGATGACCTACAATAAATCCCTCTCTTGTTCTCAAGGAAGGAAAAATGCCAAAGGAAAAACAGGCAAACAGATTTTGTTCAGATCACAGTTTTGCAATTGCATATAAGTTTCAGGAGCTTTCTGGCCACCCAAAGCCCCATGTGCTATACCACAGCCATGCTCCCAACAGGTGAACGTAGGAAACTGTTAGGTGAGTCAGCATATGGATAATGCTGGGGATTCTTGAAATAGCCCTGTGTCGTTAATCACTGATACCCTGGCTCTGTCTGTGAAGCAACTGGAAATGAATAAGCAAAGACGGTGAACCATCCTGTAATGGTTAGAGGACGGAATTACCCCAAGGGACATTTGTGGAGTTAGTAAAAGAACGTGGCAAACTTCAACAGTCATAGATCCAAATGGAATGAAGGAAAAGGAGAAGAGTGTTTTCCAACAGCTTGATCTCCAGTCAAAACCTTCTGGAGGGCATGATTCTTCTGGATTCTTTTGGGAGTTGGAGAAAAGAGGGAAAGAGAGGAATGGCATGTTGTTCTGACCACAGTAGATCCTAGATTTACTTGATATGATGATACATAGTACATAGCCAGTGTGTGATGCCTGATTTTGAATTGATTATAAAAGGCAAATTTATACTATAAAGGAAAAGAGAAATTTATTACAAAATCAACCTTGAGAAAATGATACTAGAAAAGATGGGCCTTGGAAGTGGTAAATCAGTAAGCTGAACATAAGATAGGCTTTTTGAAACTATAAATGGGGATGCCTCTGTAGGAGTTATTTCCAAATACTGAGTCTGGCAGAAATGATTTGAGAGAAAAGTCGAAGTAACGCTAGATGTTGATATATTTTATTTTGTGAAACTTCCCACTAAATTTGGAACTTCTCATATTTTGCCACAAAGTGAATTTCTGGAAAAGTATAACCAGATTTTTCACCGATTCCCAAGGCAAACTCAGAGATGTAGTTTTTTAGGGAACAAATTTATTCCACTTCCGGCAAAAACATACGAAGAATATAGTAAACGTTTAAAAGCACAACTTAAAGGGGGAGAGGAGACACTTCTCACGAAACATCGTTTTCAAAATATTAACAATAGTACTTGAGAAGTCATAAAAATGCTGAATGAGTTGGAAGTTGTTTCCACATTTCAGCTAAAGATGGTAATTTGGGAAAATGACCCCGTCCTTTCATGAAACTCCAACTGTCTTCAGGCTCAGCATAGCAACAATCCATTTGTGCCACTTTCTTCATTTCAGAAACTCTATCTACATCTCTCTCTCTAGCACTTGCTCATGTTTCAGGACCACGGAGGCAGAGTTGGGGCTGGACACTAAGCAGGGCTGCACAACTAACAGCCACTGATTGGGCCCCTTCTTATGCAGGCATTGTGCTGGACACCCCATGGCCTTCTTCCGCTTAATTCCCCCGACACAGTACAGAGGGGGTGTTCTCACCCTCATTTAAAGGATGAGGTAAGTAAGGACTGAAATGTCCACACTGTCCTCACCAACGGAGAGGGCCCCTTTGCTGTAGACACCAACTTTTGTCTAAGGTGGCTTGGCCACTGGTAGGCAATGCCACACCCTGGCCTATCCCACTGGTGTCTACCGGGCCAGCCTTCCTCGCATCATTGCTGGGTACGATCGTACCTGGTACGATTGGGTCCCAGTGTTTTGAAGGCCATTGAAGGACCTTGTCCAGCTACACTAAATGCCTGACCTTCTGGGACTCTAACCCTCTTTAGAAAGTCGAAGTGGCTCAACAGGCCGGCCAGTGATTCAGTACGGTAAATGTGCGTTCCGTAAATGTATGTTAGGTGGGTCATTGTGTAGATTCGGCGACTCCTGAATGCTCTTAAGGCATTTCAGAAGAATCTTGCATTTTATTTCCGTGTTTCACTGTTTCCTCAGCCTGTCTTGTGGACGCCAATCAACGGAGATGAAATGCAGTACTCATAACTGGGAAGAGAGGTTTTGTGCGTGCGAAGCATCCTTTTAAAGGAGACAGTGATAATGTAAGGTGAAATACTGTCGATAGGTTATTTGGGATTCACGGATTTTTCTTCTGGATTCTTCCCATTCTCGTTAAGTAAGATATTTTCTCAAGTCCCATTGCCTTTCTTAGACCACACGGTATTCAAAAAGCGATAGGTTTAGTAACTAGCAGGATCCAAGCAACCCATCTCGCCCTTATGTTTTCAATCAATCAGTCATCAACCACGGAGGAGCTACAAAGTCCTTGATCCTTCTTGAAGTAAGAACATTCTTTTCCTTACCTCTTGACTCATATTCTTGCTCTTTCTCCGTGAGTAATACTTGTTTTCTCAAGCCAGACACTTGAGGGAATGCTAACTGTCCACTCTCCTTTTGCCTCTCTAGCTTGTCACCCGTTCTGCCTGCTGGGTCTTTCAAGCCTCTCAGCAGCCTCCCCTCTGTTCTCCCATCTGCGGGTCTGGCTCTTGTCCAGCCAACTCAGACTACTGAAAGGACTCCTCTCTGTCCATCCTCTGCATGCTTCTAGAACCTTCTCCCTGACGGGGAAATATGACCACATCTTTCCTTGCTTAGAATTCTTCAAAGTTCCTCTGGCCAAAGGATTAGCTCACTCTTTTTTCCTGTCAGAGGAGGCTACACATTCATTCGGTTCAACTTATATTTATTGAGCACCTACTATGCACCAGAGGTGCCGATCTGGGTGCTGGGGGATACAGCAGTGAACAAAGTCCGTGTTTTCACGGAGCTTCCCTTCCACAGAAAACAAACAAAGTAAGTCGTGTATGTGCGTACCATACACATATGCACAGGTATGTTTATATTTAAACGGTGACTTGGCCGAAAGTGGTACAAGTTGGTTTGGAGAAAAACAAAGCAGGGCAGGGTCCTAGGGGATGTTGGTGGAGGGGCCTGTTTATTTGTTTGTTTATTTATTTATTTATTAAAGTTTATTTATTTTGAGAGACAGAGAGAGAGAGAGAGAGGGAGAGAAGGTTCAAGTGGGGGAGGGGCAGAGACAGAGGTACAGAGAGAATCCCAAGCAGGCTCCATATAGTCATTCGTGATCCCCAAAACTGTGAGGTCATGACCTGAGCCGAAACCAAGAGTTGGATGCTGAATCAACTGAGCCATCCAGGCGCTCCTGGTGAAGGGGGCTGTTTAAACAGCGTGATCAAGGAAAGCCTCATGAGACAGGATATCTTGGCAAAGGTGCGAGATACCCTCTGTGTGTGGGGGGGGCCATTTCCTCCGCCCCTCTGCGCCCACCCTTGGTCTTTCCCAAGGCCACCATCCTCCCGGCCTTTGAGCCTTTGCACGTACCCTTGACTTTGCCTAGGACATCTGCCCTCCTGCAGGGCTCACCGGGTTGTCCTTGTGGCCTCTGCTGCTCCACTCCGACCTCCTCCCGGGACCCTCCAAGCGGGCTTGGGACTCTCCCTCCGGCCTTCAGCATCACTTGGAACAGACCTACCAGAGAGAGCACTGTCTCGTACCGTGATTCTTCCCTTTCCCTCTCTAAATACCCAGAAACATAAACATGCACGTACATGACGGGCAACTTTTCTTATTTGTTGAGCCTCGCCGTGTGCAGGCCTTGTATTCTAACTCACTCTTCGTGACAACTGATCGAGGTGATATTGCCCCCATTTTCCAAGTGAGAAAACCCACTTGTCCAATCCCTTCTCACTAATGGAGCCGGACTCAAACTCAGAGCGCTCTGTCCCCATGGCCTTGCCCTGTCCCCTGCCCCCCAGCCTCCTTCCACGACCTTAGGGAAGTCACCTTAGGGCACATTTTGTATCCTTGCACCTCTGTCTCCTTGGGCCTCGCACAGCGTAAGTGCAAAATAAGTAGTTCTTGAACAAATACATTTTAATAATATCTGTTCGTTGCTTTATCACTCTCCATGTAGAGCTTCTGTGTCCATCCCCTGAAGTGTCCCCCCCTAAGCCTAACGTTTCCTGGTACTTAGCAGGTGAGAAGTGCACTAAATACTAATGCTGACCCCAACTCCTTTAGTTCTCAACAACCCAGCGGGGCAGGTACCACGCTGACCCCTGCCTTAGAGATGGGAACGACGAGGCCCCCAGAAGTTAGGTCACTTTCCAAAGCTCACAGAGCTAGCAAGTGATGGGACAGAGATCGGAACCGAGGTGGCCTGGCACTGGAGCCCCTACTCTCCATCGCGGCCTCACATCGCCTCTCTTGACTCTCTCAATCCAGGTTGTAGGCCCAGGGAACGATGTGCAATGGTGTGCATGGTCTTTGCCCTGCTTCTGAAATGCGATATCTTCCTTAACATTTACTTCGTATTGACATAGTAGAGAAAGCAACCTCTTACACCTAGTTCTTCCAGTGACTAAGACATACCCAAGGGGCATTTGACGGTACCATCGATGCACTGGGGCCCAGGGGCAATCAGAACATAAGAGGACAAGTATCCAAAAAGAAAGTGGGTAACCGTGTGGTGGAGGAAAAACAAAAATAAAGAGTTTTCTTGCTGTTGTTTTTTTAAAGCCGGGAAGTATTGGGAAACCGTAATTGAAAGAGAATTGATGTTGGCACAGAGGGAGGAATATTCGGGTTTGCCAGTGACATCTGGCTCTGAATCAAATGTCTAAAAATCCACAACCCTAAACCCTAGACCCAAGAAGGAATAAACCAAATTATGTCAGAAGTCTCGGATCTGGGAATGTGGTACCGTCTGCCCATGGGCTGCTTTGGGGCTTAAATGAAGCACGTGAGAAACTTAGAAGGAAAATGTGATCAGGAAATCAAAGTGTGTTTTTTACACCGCCTACCGCTTCCACTGCCCTTCTGGTCACCGCCCTCCCCCTCCCCCTGCCCCCCGAAGAAAAGGAATAATATTTTCACTGCCTTGTAAAAGGGGACGAGGCGTGTGGTGACTTCTTTGCCTTAGAATACTGTTAATCTCATCGAACCCTACCTCCGACCACAAGGCTAATTTCAACGTTCAAGAAGTTCTAATGCTTTGTGGGGAAGTGTGAGAAATGCTCTGTGAAGAGAAGAGGTAATTCTGCTCAAGGGTCATCTCTGGTTTTTTTTCTGGCTTTATCGGCATTTGCAAGAAAAGCAGACATTTTCTTTTCACGAAAGTTGATGACTTCAGGTGGGGGGCAAGCAGTTGTGGCAGATGGACTTTTCAGATGCAGTAAAATATCCTGTCTTCGGATAAATGTTTATGGTAGCAGGAGAGCTGAAGAAGAAAAACACAAGCAAAAAGTTGCATGACTCACAGGCTGATGTGCTTCTAAATAAAGCATTTCTCAGAGTTTCCCAGGAGGTGTTTTGAGTGAAATGGCAGCAGGAGCTCTGCTAGGGTGGCACGGGCGTGTTTTAAAGGCAGAAAAAGGGGCATCCCACAGTAGGTCAGGAAAACCATTCCGTCGCTTTTGATGTTTAAGAAAATATATGTCTAAAATGAGAATATCTGACCATGGATACAGCATCCTAGACCACATATGGGCGATGACATCATTAGCAGCTCTCGGCTGGGCCCCTTTGCAGGTGATGCTCAGAGGTTTTAGTGGGACGGCTCGTGTTGACTCACAGACTTTCCTCCAACAGAGCATCGTGGAGGGATGATAATTAAGTTTAATTTTAGATCTTGCGTGCCGAACCTGGGAATGTTTTCAAATACAGAGCAGGATCCGCTGACTTTGGCACTTGAGTCTTAAAAGAAAGGTCATGAGTCCTAGACTACCTCCGTTCCCTTCAGTCCCTTCCACTCCAGAATATTGGGTGTTTGGAACCGATTGGGGGAAGAAAAATCTTCTATTGAAACCATCCTGCAATTAGCAGGCCCTCCTGGCCTTGGCTGTCATTTCACATGTCGAAGTGCGGCCACCTTTCTCCATACTCAAGGCTCTCTAATTATTCGGTTCCAGAGGGCCTTTTCCACTCTTGCTAAGATGCAAAAAAACCTTTTTTTTTTTTTTTCCAACCATGTATAAAGGGCTTGAGCTTGTTGAAACAGTGGTTGGAATATTCTCCAGATTCTCATGGGGGCTTAGCCGCGACGGTCTCATGTGACCCGATAATAAATTGGCGATATTAGATTAGTTGACTCAGCCATCTCTGGATACCTGGTATAAGCGTCAGTGTAGAAATGAAGCAGTTATTCCAGCAGAGAGTTGCTACCCCGGAAGCCGGAAGGAAGAAACTAAATCATATCGGAATTCTTAGATCTGGAAAATGTGCTGCTACTACCAAGTGGCTGCTCTCAGGCTTGAGTGAAACACGTGAGAAACCTAAAAGGAAAATGTGATCAGGATGCCAAAGGGTGCTTTCGAATGTAACATGGCCACCTCGTTCCGGATCGCCAGATTTAACAAATAAAAAAAAACCCAGGGCGCACGGGTAAACTTGAATTTCAGATACACGCGGATGACATTTCAGGGGACACACGACCCGTGCGCCGTTTCATTATTCATAATTCATCCGAACATCCCAAAAATGGCTCAGTGTTGCTCCGAAATTTAAATCTGAGCAACCTATATTTTAGCTGGCAACTCTCTGAGAGGCAAGACCTTTGCTCCGGTGTTCTTTTATCACAAACGCGTTCAGAATATTTTCTTGCAAGGACCGAAGAATCTAGAGGAAGTGTAAAAGAATATTTAATAAAAGCAAGGACATAGGTGACGATTTAACGAAGCCTGTTGTGGCCTCACATTTCCACCTAGACACCATCCAAACTCCCTGCCGGTGAGTAAGCTTGAGGCTCAGGTTCTAGTTTGCTCATTTCTCTTCCCAATGTTTCACTGCCTCCTGTAGGGGAAAATAAAGGGAGAGAGAAAGAGGGGGAAAAAAAAAGAAAAAAGTCCAGCATTTCCACGTCCTTTTGTTTTGGCACTAGGTGTGTTGTGGAGAAGAAAGCCACCTCCCGCTTTTCATCTGGCCCGTGTGCAGCAAAGTCGTATATTGCGAGATTCTGGCTTAATTTAGTGAGAACAATTACCAAGGGTTTCTGATCACCGGAAGTTGAGAAGAGTCACCGTCCCTAAGAAGATAATAAACATGGGTAGCAGTCAGATGGGCCAGAGTGGGTATCATTTTCCAGACTCCACTGTGATTTGGGGCAACGGGGCCACGAACGAGCCCCCCCCCCCCACCTCCCACCCCTACCCTCACATGGGCAGCTTTCTGCTCTGAGCTGGGCTGTCTTTTCCTTCCTGCCCAGGGAGGCAGGCGCGGCTGCTGTTTCTGGGCAAGTGGCCACCTCGGGGATACTTGCTTTAGATAGCCCGCAGCTGGCCGAGTGGGCGGTGCGCTCAGACAGCACAGGCAGCTCCCACTGTCTCCGCCGAGGCTCTGGGGCCTTGTGATTTATAAAGCGCTTTCCAGGCCTGCAGCTAACGGTTTAGGAAGCAAAGCCATGATAGATGAAGCTGTGGCTATCCGACTAATGGATCTCCACGCACGCGAGGCCCGCACACCTTTCCCCTGGGGTTGGCCTGGAGGCGATTCCAGGCAAGCCATAGGGAGGACGTGGGTGCCTGGGTGCTGCATCGCGGTCCAGGGCGATGGTTGCCCCGGTGACCATCAGGGCCGACCGCCCCCCCTCCACCCCCCCAGATGCCAACTCAAGAGAGTGAGGCTTGCCAGCTGTTTATGTGGCGTGGATATTCTTACATTTGTGACACTTTCAGTTTGAAGGCACAGAGGACCATGGAGGGAACCGTGTGAGCATTTCTGGGCAAAGCGTGAATTTGATTTTTTGGTTTGGTTTGTTTTCCTTCTAGACGATCATTCTCCTATGTGCTGGCAATTAACACGTTCAGGGAATGAGGGGTGGGGAATTCTCCACGGAGGGGGTCCGAGAAGTTTGATTTTCTTGTCCCCGACTACAAATGATTGCCTAATTGGGAGAAACCATAACTACAACAGTTCACTGGGGGAAACGTGAAAACAAAGTGAACCAGAAAAGAAATAGAAACCCAGACTTTTCAGTTCCTGTTTATCCTATTTTTAATCTCAACATCTTAGTTGCTCTCTTTCTGTTTTCCTTGCCTTGCTGGAATTCGTACACACACCTGGCTTTCCATTTGCCTTGGGGACAGAGAAGAGGTGGGGCCCGAGAGTGGGGGGCAGCTCCACTGCGGGGGTGGGGGGGACCAGTGCCACGGTGGCGCTTGTCAGAAGAGGGAGGGGTGCGGAAATCGCCCCCCGTCTAACTCCAAGGTGTCAGGGGAACGCAAGTGATGACCCCTCCTTGCATTATCTGCCCCGGCTAAGAGACCCTGGCCATTCCAGGTTAAGTGCAAGAAGGAAAGGGGGGAAGGTCCTCTTGAGATGGTGGCAACATGTCCAGACTGACCAGTGACCTGAGGAGACATGACTGGTTCTGTTCATTGGTCCCTGTGCACATCATGTCTGTCTCTCTCTGTCTCTGTCTGTCTCTGTCTCTTTCTTTCCCCCCCTCCTCCCTCGTTTCCTTCCAGCCCCAGTGAGGCAAAGGCAAAGAAAACCAAGGACGTCCTGGGGGTTGGAAACCTTGCAAGAGACAACAACTGTTCGCCAGGGAGGCCGCTCTCACTCTGCCGTGTTGGTGCCCATGCCACAGTGTGCTCAAAATTGTGAAAATACTTTCTCTTCCTTTTATGAGTGAAATAATTCATGCCGTCGTGTGGTTCTGTCACGGAAAAAAAAAGAAGAAAAGAAAAGAAAAGGGAACAGAGCGCCTCAAGGAAAATAACGTCTTCTGAAACAGTCAGATGTGCGAGCCGGCATTTTAAGTTTTTATTTTTATTTTTAAGGTTTATGTATTTATTTGAGAGGGGGGAGGGGCAGAGAGAGAGGCAGAGAGAGAATCCCAGTCAGGCTCCCCGTTGTCAGCGCAGAACCCAATATGGGGCTCGATCCCACGGACTGTGAGATCACGACCTGAGCTGAAATCAAGGGTCGGACACTTAACCTACTGAGCCCCCCAGGTGCCCCTAAACGGGGATTCTAAAGCCTGACAGGGGAGGAGCCTCGGCCCCCACCCTGGGCTCTCACGGTGCCCTGGAGCTCTATTTTGTGACTTGTTGCCTGTGCGTCTGTCTTCCTACCCAACTGGGAGCCTCTGGGGGTGGGAGCTGCGCCCTTTTGTCACCTTACGCCCAGCACAGAGCACTGCAGCACCTGGCCTTCATTCAGCACAGACACCGCCTGGAACCCCAGAGCCGCTCCCCAAAAGGACGTATTCAGCCTCCCACCTGCTTAGCCATTCAAAGTCTCCCCGTCAGAAACCGGGGTTTGCTGCCTGCCCCCTCTAGTCAGCAGGCGTCTCCAGGATCTGCAAGGGTGTCCCTGAGGTAGCCTTAGATTCCCTCTTCCCCTGATGGCTTTCATTTGGTTAATTGACCTGGCAAATTATCGCTTGAGAGGATCCATCACTAGCTTCCACCCCAGAGAAAGGATGAGAAGACCATCAGACCTCTGTGGGGCCGGCCTGCATTCCCTTCCAACATGAAGTGTTAGAGCATGAGGTGTCTCCACCTGGAGAGCCGGAACCTTCTGGAAGACTCTGGATCCTTGTACAGGGTGTTGAGCTGCTGGCACCGAACTCAGTAATAAACGTCCTCGGTTCGTGCAGTCTTCACTGTAAGGGTGCTCATTGGAAACTGTCTCACTAGGCTTCAATGATTTGAATAGAAATGGATATATTTAATAAAAACAATCTGCTTTGTGAAATTGTTTCAGAAGGTTTTGTTTCGGTGGTGGTGGTTCTTATATGTCTTCTTCAGCCCCAGATAAGCTTGAAATAAATCGCTGACATACAATTAATGTTAAATGTCATCATATTTTGAGTCAAGCTGATTTTGATGACAGCGAAGAACATTTTGAAGCCGTTCCATGATTTTCACAACACAACGGATTTTAGAAGGAAAAAAAAAAAGATTCCCATATTGTAGACCTTGAAAAGTGCTAGCAGTGTTGTTTAGCCCCTCCAACATAAGCACCCACAACAGTAAAGCAAACAAAACCCACAGTGGACTGACAATGTGGTTTCTGGAACTGTCTTAAACCTTGGCTAACTTTTGGGGGCTCCCAGAGGACAGGATTACTTCATGTCAAAGCAAAAATTCTCCTGACTCTGTAAACAACCCACAGTTCTGGGAAATATGGAAAATGTAGATCAAAACTGAAATTGTGTTGTATTTGGACAGGCTGTCCCAGACGATGAAGTTTAGTCCCATGGGACCCACCTCGGCTGCTTTGGGGGGCTGTTGGGGCTTTTTTCTTCCCGTGTCCACTCTCTCTCTCTTCCCCTTCTTCCTCAGAATCCCGGTTGCCAATCAAGAACACCAACAATGATATTCCCACCAGCCTGGACTGGAAGGCCCGATCCTTTTTCTCGAGCTCAAACCGCGCTGTGCATTTTCACGGTATCGTATTTGTGTTCTGTGGCGTCTTCAGAAACTTGCAAAGTCAAAAGACAAAAGTCACTGAATGTCTCATTTCCCACTAGTTTTGTGGCACAGACCAAATTAGTGCTCTCTTTTCTCCTCCCCACCACATGACTAATTCCCGTTTCATGCTTCGGTGTGGATGAATGTCAACACGACACTCTCACCGAGAAGATTTTATGGTCGGGTGAATGTCAGGCAAATTTTGAAATACATTCTGATTCCATCTGGACAGAAGACAGCAGTGAGCACAATACAGCGTCTCATCAGAATAAACTCAACTTTTCTTTTTTTTTCCCCCCATCATAGAATTTATGTTGTGAAGGTGGAAAGACGATTCACCCACAAAGAGGAGCCTGTGATAAAGAAAAGGTTATATCCTTGAATTTTAAATTTCACCTAATAAACTATCCAGACAAAGGAGATTCGGGCTTTTGGCAGAATCCTAGGCAATTTGCCTCCACGAGAAGGGAGAGAGCCAGAGGAGAAGGAACCACAGTGCATCCCGTCTGTCCCTTCCGCAACTGGGATCTTCCCTTGTTTTAAACCAAACAAACATTAACAAGGAAGGCCAGCTGCTTTTACGATGAATAAACCCATTACCTCAACTCCCTGTACATTACTGAGGCATTTTTACTTGTCAGATTTTCTGTTTTGCGGAGGCATGGATGTTTTCAGGATGCTGTCAATGCAGACAAAACAGAGCCGGTTTTCCCAGCAGCACCAGATGTGGATGAGAACATGGGCCTCCCTGGCCCTCCAGTTCCAAGGTTTGGTGGTAAGTCACCGCTGCTGTCGAAAATAGTAACAACGGTATCTGGCATCTGGACCCCATGCTGCCTGGTGCTGGCTAAGCCATCTGCACAGTAGCCAACAGGACGAGGCTGCCTGTGGGCTCAGAGAAGGGTGGGGGCCCCTGCGGTGCGACCCAAACACGGCCCCAAGGGCCGGGGCTGTTGCAATTTCCAGGACAGCGAAGAGAACCAGTGCGTGTCGGTCCAGGGAGCTGCCCGACCCTGAGCACCACTCACGTTTGACCCATGGCAGTCGGCCACCTTAATTGTGCCGAGGGAAGCAAATGAACACTGGAAAATCCAAACCAAGAGCAGGAGGGATTTGCCGAAAGTACCCACGTCGTGTCTCTTGCTTCCTCCCGTAGCCAGTCCCCGCGGTCTCTCCCAGATTACTGGGTATCCTACAGGCTGAGTGTGACAGACGTGGGGCTGGTGCTGAGGGTGCCCACGTGGTCCTCGAATCAGTCAGACGCACCTGTGGCCCACAGCCCAGACAACTCAGGTGGGTAGAACCTGACAGGAGGGCTGTTTGACCGGTAGAGTAGAGGGAACAACCTCTACTTTACCGTGAAGAAGTGGGATCTAGAAGGACCCATCAAACTTCACAGAATCAGCACTAAAGAGCGGGTTCAGAGCCAGGCCCTCCTAATTGATTTGCAGCAGCAATGAAGGTTATGACTTTTAAAAAATGTATTTCTACGCCTAGCCACTTCCGATGGCTTGCCTCCGGCCTTGTCCCCATCTAATCCAGTCTCAGCGGAGTCCGGGCTGTGGAAGGAGCATGGCATGACACTGGCCCTGGCCGATCTCGGCTCAACCTCTCGTCACCTGAATGACTTTGAACAAGTTTCTTCATGCTTCGTTTTTCTCAGTGATGGAATGGGGACATTGGCATGTTATCTGCCCACCCAGGTTTGTTGTGAACGTTCAATCAGGGGAGGCACTGATGTGTGGAATACGATCATCATCACGATGTCAAGCACATATTCGATACTCAACAGAGGCTAGGGATGGCTGTTATCCATTGACATGGGCCTTCTTTTCAACGGCTTCCTGTGGCCCATAGGAAACATATAAAGTCTCACGTGGCTGAGAGGTTCTCCATATCTGGGGTCTAAGGTCTCAACAGCTTATCTCTCAATACTCTCCCCTCTGAATTCAATACTCTGCAGATGTTGAAAATCACTCAGCTCCTCAGAAATCCTGTGTTCTCCCCGACTCCCAGGCCTCGGGACATGCGCACCATTGCCTTGGCATACTCTATCAGCACCTCCTACTCACCCGTGTAGCTCTCGGATGCACTCTCCTTGCACTATGCTGCCCTGAGCAGACCCTCTGGGAAGTTGCCTTGTCCCTTGTCACTGGCCTTCTCCATGTGACCGTAAGGTCTATGAAATCAGCAGCCATGGTGTTATTCATTTTATTAATTCCTAATCCCTAGAATAGGAAGTGAATATTCAATCAAGTGAGTGGGATACAATCTGTTCTCTTCCAAAGGAATGGTTTTTCCTGAAAAAAAGGAAAAAGAAAAGTCTCGTTGTCCCCTAATGTGTACTCACCTCTTCTCCCAGGGTAATGGAAGTCTTGATTTTTAGTTGGGCCCTTGGTTAAGAAAAGGAAACAAAATAACAGCCCTACATTTCCCAACATCCCTTGAAGGTGTGATTAGGATGTGACTAGGTTTTGGATAAGTTTTGACCAATGAAACGTAAGCCCCATGTTGCTCATCTTCAATTCCTTCTCTACAAAATCCAGGCTATAAGTATGTAAGCAGTCAAGGCCCGTCAGGTTCTGTCACCCACCGGCTGTGTTTTGTGTAGCAGACTCTGGCACCCTACCCTGACTGACAGTTGGAATGCATTCCTTTTTTCCTCTTTCTCCACTCTGATACCTTGAACTGAGATGCGATGGCTGGAGCTTTGGCTGACATTCTGGGCCCTGAGGAACAAGGCCCTACTTTAGTGCTGGTAAAGTATACAGCTGGAAGGAGCCTGGGTCCTTGAGTATTTTAGAGATTATAACGACTGTACCAGCTTGGATTTCTTACCTTCTGATTTTTTTTTTTTTTTGCTTAAAGCAATTATTATTTTTATGCACTGGTACTCACAGTCAGGATTAAAGGAAACTTCAGTTATTGAGAATCACATACAAAACAATTATTTCATTTGGGGTAGAAGAACTTAAAGAATTTCAAGCTATTTCATTGAAGAATTTTCATAATGGAATTTTAGTAACAATGATGCATTTATTTATGTTAATTGAGGGGGTACTGATGTCAATTTGATGTAAGTTGTTGAAAGTATTGATGTGAGATTTTTTTAAACACCCAAACATAACCAAGCAAATTATAGAGATCAGACCCAAATCGGTAGGTTTCTAGATTCAAAACACATAGCAGAACATTTCACGAATGCCACTGGTGAACAACAGAATACAATGTCAACTGAGCCGCCAGTCATTCCAGAAAGCAGCTGTGTTTTCCAAAACAGAGAACACAACAGGCTTTCTTCTTATGTTTGTGGTGCTATTTCTCAATCACAAGCCAATGATGACTGGGAACAATATTCAAAATATTTATCAATCTGTACAGTTTGGATCCAGACCAATCAGAACAGATGCTGGCTATAGAACACAGTTTATCGTCTATCCATCATGGTGTGTGCTGATGTGATATCTGTCCGATGATACCAGTAGCTGCCTTTGCACAGAAATCATGATCACAGTCTGTCTAATCCATGGCATAGCACGCGGAAGAAACACTTATAACATACGCAAAACGTCCAGGTCTGTGGACTTCGTTCTTCTTTCTTTTTTTTTTTTTTTTAATTTTTTTTTTAACGTTTATTTATTTTTGAGACAGAGAGAGACAGAGCATGAATGGGGGAGGGTCAGAGAGAGACGGAGACACAGAATCCGAAACAGGCTCCAGGCTCTGAGCAGTCAGCGCAGAGCCCGACGCGGGGCTCGAACTCACGGACCGTGAGATCGTGACCTGAGCCAAAGTCGGACGCTTAACCGACTGAGCCACCCAGGCGCCCCTCTTCTTTCTTTGTATGTTTCCTAATGGGCTTATTTAGAAGAAAGTGACACCCATAAACTCTTTGAGATGGATTCTTGGAAGGTGATTAAATGGCTCTTTAGCATACACTTTTCTTTTTCTTTTTTATTTGAGAGAGAGAGAGAGAGGAGGGCAGAGGAAGAGAGGGAGAGAGGGAATCTTAAGCAGGCTCCACACTCAGTGCAGAGCCTGACATGGGGATTCCATGACCCTGAGATCATGACCTGAGCCGAAATCAAGAGCTGGGCACTCCATGGACTGAGCCACCCAGGCGCCCCTGGAAAACACTTTTCTTAATCATAGTTTGCCTGTGTTTGAGTAAGTGCTTATGTGCATGCATATATACGCGCGCACACACACACACACACACACAAAGGTGCTGTGATCCCAATTCAGTGCTCTGAATTGGACCTGTGGCCACAATGCTGGCTCCTTTCATTCCAGGAAGAAGACACATCAGAGTCTCCAACACACCGGACCTGTTACCAGCATTCATGTCACAAAGCTCCTGGTGTTTACCAGACTACTATTTTTGATGTGCAGCTGTTGAGTTGAAACATCTGATAGTTTCTCTTCTCCAGGCGGGTTTGGTGCAAGATACCAGTAAACGATCATTTGTTTCAGTTCTTATAAGCATCAAGAGACTAATATTAGATAATAGTTCCTCCCACACATGCTCCTTTTCTTCTGGCGTTTGGCCCTAGAGGATCCCAGACCCTGAGAAAACCATGCAGAGCCATTCTCTGGCAGGCCTGGGCTTTTATCCTCAAGACCCGTGGGGCCCCATCTGCTTTTCAAAGTCTGACCAAATGGGAGAATGGGAACATACAGTGTCACTCCCCCACACCCTGGAGTCCATACTGTGTTTTTTGCTAGAGTTGTACTCATTTCCTTTTGTTTTCTTCCCTGTGGATTCGGGGACTAATTATGATTCACTGAAATAGTCATTTGTGTACTTGGAGGCCAGTAGAGAAATCCCCTTTCAGCTCAGGGGGGGACGGGTGATCAAAATATTTAACAACTGGTAAAGTTTAACAACTGTTAAGGCCACAGCATTATCCAGTCAGAATGGACGCTGGCCACAGAGCTTGAGCTGGCTCCTGGAGGCTCCTTGTCATAGACTCTGGGGGCTCGGGGAAGCAACTATTTGCCAATTGGTACGAGACATATTTCCATATTTGTGGAATATGGAAGAATTGGGGAATCCTCAGCCTCAGCATTAATAATCATCTTGTTTATCTGTCCTCATGGTCTTTATCAACTCTTCTTATGTCAGGACCCACAGTTGGGTATTTCTCATCCCTATTTGTCAATTGCCAGATGGCTTTCGTCCATACTGGAGACTCATTTAAGATGCTCAATAACAATAACAACAACAAAAACACTGAAACTGTTAACTTGCATATGAGAAATTATAACATAAATGTCAGATTATCTTTGGCTTGGAGGAAATGGAACTTTATTGAATTACTAGCACAGTAGCGTTTGCTAGAAAGGTCCCTATATAACGAGGGGTTGCTCCAATAGAGGTGTGATGCTTTGTGCTGTTCACTCATCCGTCCGCTTCTGCTCCCCAGGCTCTTCTTCTGGCTGCCACACTGTGGAGGAAGTGATGTACGAGCGACCGTGTCCATGCACAGGGGAGGTCCCAGAAACGTCGTGGGGGAAAGACTGAAAGGTATCTCTTTATAGGTGCCATGAAAGGTGCCTTGCATTTTGCATTTATTTGGAAGAAGAAGTAGACTTATTTTGTGTTGCCTCTGAGGGTGAAACAGGGGAAGTGAGGGGCACTTATAAGGAGGTAGAATTGGGGTCAATGTAAGGAAGAGTTAATGGAAGGGAAATGAACTACATAGTAATATAAGTTCAAGGTTAATACAATTCAGTTCAAGAAACATCTGTGAGGCACCTACCATACTCTGGTTACCATGTGCAATGTTGTAAAAATAAAGACGGCTACAGTCGCTTCATATAAGAGATACATATATTAAAAGAATTAACAAGAAAACATCAGGACATGTCCCACAAGAGACTCTTTCATGAGATTCCAAAGGAGTACAGGGAGCAAGTGATCAATTCTTCTCAGGGGACCAGGAAAGTGTCTATGAAAGAGTGAGTGACAGAGCTAGGTTTTGAAGAATGAACTCTTGTCTGAATAAGACATCCAGTCAGACAAGGGAAGAATAATATTTCAAGCTGAAGGAACAGTGTATGCAAAGCCCAGGGAGGCCCTTCAAATTGTGTGTAGAGAACTCCAAGGGTTTTGGAATTGATTATTTTGTCAGGGAGCACTGGCCGATGCTCTTTTGGGATACCCTACGTACATAGAAAGAGCTAGAATGTCAACTGTTCATTCGTTTTGAATCATTGCTTGTGTTTCTATATTTGTTTGGTTTTCCTCATCCAATAGATCTGTTCCTCCAGCCATTCCGTAAAGGAATTGTTCAGCAAAAGGCTTTCTGAATTTATGAGAAGGGAAACGTTCAAAATGTGAGTCCAGTTTAAATTGTTTTTGGTTTCAGTGGATTTTTTTTCATTTTGTTCTTTTTTTTTTTTTTTGCTTTGCATAGAAATAAACTTAGATTAGCTTTGAATGATCGATCAAGCATAGTATCTGTTTTACTTAAAAAATAATTATAATCTCAAGGGTTGCTGGAGGAGAGGTAGGTAGGGGATGGGCTAAATGGGTGATGGGTATTAAAGAGGGCACTTGTTGGGATCAGTACTGGGCGTTGTATGTAAGTGACGAATCACTATATTCTACTCCTGAAGCTAATACTACGCTATATGTTAACTTACGTGAATCTAAATTAAAAAACTAATAATAATTATAATCTGAATGGTCCCATGCTCAACTGGCTATACAAAATCTTTCAAAATTGTTCAAGCCAATTTTTTTAAGTTTATTTATTTACTCTGGCAGACAGTGAGAGGGAGGGAGAATCCCCAGTAGGCTCTATGCTATCAGCTCAGAGCTCAATGTGGGGCTTGAACTCATGAACCGTGAGATCATGACCTGAGCTGAAACCAAGAGTTGGACCCTTGACCAACTAAGACACCCAGGCATCCCCAAGCCAATTTTTACTTTTTTTTTTTTTTTTAAGACAGAGACACACAGAGCATGAGCAGGGAAGGGGCAGAGAGAGAGGGAGACACAGAATCCGAAGCGGGCTCCAGGCTCTGATCTGTCAGCACAGAGCCCGACGTGGGGCTTGAACTCACAAACGGTGAGATCATGACCTGAGCTGAAGTCGGACGCTTAACCGACTGAGCCACCCAGGCGCCCCCAATTTTTAAGTTCTATTTAGTTCGTATCTGCACCTTGAGTTTCTGGCCCTCTGTTCCCTGGGCCAGAGTGATAGAGTGGGGATAGGTCCTCCAGGGACAGAAAGGTATGGAGAAGCAGCAGACCCAGGAGGTAAAAGTCCACTTCCATCAGGCCCCAGGCAATTAGGAATGTTGGCTACTTGTCCGCCAGCCGTCCTTGCACCAACCACACCCCCACCCATTACCACTGTGGGGGCTGGGGAGGGTGGGCTTTGTGCCCCTGAGCTGTTCGTCACCAAAGAATTAGAAAGGCACGCTCCACAATCTTGGCTCAAGTAAAAACTACCAAATGTTCCCGAATCATAAGCTGATGGCTTCCAAATAGCAAATAAATGCCCTTAAATAATCACTATTTTATACCCAGTTTAACAGAAATGTCTGTTGAGTTCACTGCCAGGTGCCGCATTATCACTTAAGCAAAAATTTCTCTATAAAAATAACTTCCCCCACTGGAATGGTGGTATATGTACACAGAGGAGTCTATTTATGTTTCAGTTCAGTTTCAAACAGTTTTAAGAAATGAGCTGAATGGGTAGAATTGAACCAATATGGGCACCTCTGGAAAGACGCGGCAGATGTTAGCTCTTGAATTGGTGGAAATAGAAATGACAGCCTTTCATTTCGCGAGTAGACCTATTTAGGTTTTTCTGGGGTGATGCTGACTTTTTAATGTGATTTGGCACAGAAGTTGCTTAATGCGAACGACGCTATCTTGTTATTGGGAAACTTCTGGTTTGAGAAGAAAGCTGCCTTTCCTTCTTCCCGGATGCGAGCAGCTCCTGAGAACGGAGCCCCCCGTAGCTGGGAGGCACTTAGCGTGCAGAAGTACTGGCCGCGGGGACACAGTACTCTTCTCTTGTGGGTTCATCCTTCATTGCGCAGGAAGGCTC
This sequence comes from Panthera pardus, assembly GCF_024362965.1. Lineage (NCBI taxonomy): Eukaryota > Metazoa > Chordata > Mammalia > Carnivora > Felidae > Panthera > Panthera pardus. The sequence goes on along the minus strand of NW_026526721.1, from coordinate 10,116,609 downwards.
AGTCTGGCTCCCAGTGCCCTCTGATCTCGCCCCTCCAGTAGCACTCACCCTGTATTTTAAAATTTTTTTTAATGTTTATTGATTTTTGAGAGAGAGAGAGAGACAGACAGAGACAGAGTGCGGGGGGTAGGCAGGGGCTGAGAGAGAGGGAGACACAGAATCTGAAACAGGCTCCAGGCTCTGAGCCGTCAGCACGGAGCCCGACGCAGGGCTCGAACTCACGCACCGTGAGATCATGACCTGAGCCAAAGTCAGATGCTCAACTGACTGAGCCACACAGGGGCCCCAGCACTCACCCTGTATTTTAGTGACCTCTTCCTCTTGGGTAGCAAGGACCAGGTCCTGTTCACCATGGCATCTCCAGGACCCAGTGCAGAGCTGGGAACCCCATGGGGGCCGGACAATGATTTTTGAAGGAACCGGAGCCTTGTGAGTGACATCCAGTGCCTTCGGAGGTCCTAGAGAAGTCAGCCTGGGCTGGGACCGAAGGGAGGGGATGGCCAGGAATGGAACTCATGCTCACCTACGAGAACTTCAAGAGCAGAATTTCAAGCAGGATGACAGTGAAAAGGGTAAGGTTGATGAACCAGCAAATTAGGGCGCCTTTTGGTCAAGAAAAAAAACCTCACGAAATTGAATGAGGCAACTCTTGCTTCCCGGTGTGTCTTATTTTTCTGCTAGCCCTCTAAAATCATACACAGCAATTGAAAAAGCTGAAGTTATCTCCGTCCCCAAATAAAAAGCAGATGTCATTCATCACAATAAATCCGAATTTATTCAGAGCTCATTCATGAAGAAACGTAGTATGCATTTACTATTTTTAATTTAGCCTGATATTTTCCAATTGTGTCTGCTACTGATTTGAAAACCGTAGTTTCCTTTTTCTAATCTGAGTCTTTACTTAAATGTCCTGTTGGTCACCTGATGCAAACCTAACTTTTCTTGGTAATTAAGAATCATTTTACTGAAACTACCTTTTGGAGAATGCTTAGGGTTCTGGAAAACTAAATCTGTTGGCTCTTGTCACTAGTTCGTATCAAACGTCTAGAGAAGGAGGTTAAATAAAAGTGCATTTTTAAAAAGAAACTCCTTTAATAAGCCAGCACAGGCTCTATGAATATCTGCTTCTTGGTATTCAAAGAACTTAGAGATCAGTCTCCCTGAGACATGGGCGGGCCGTCAAATGAGAGCTCCCAAGCATCCAGGCAAGTGCCCTCAGTTCTGACCTGATTCTCCCTTCCTACATGCTGGTAGAGGAAGGAGGGTAATGTTCTAGGCTGTTTCTTTCAGGACAATTAACCTGCCTCCACCTCCTTTCCCCCTACATAGAGCCTTCTGATGCACATCTGCCAGGAGCTGTGTGTTCGGGGATTAACATTTTCCGGTTCTAAGAGGCAGTCCCACGCTTCAGTTTAAAACGAGATTGAAAGAGTCATTTGCTTTCTTGTCCCTTTAGGGTGTGGAGGCAAAGCTGGAGCCTCTGTGGGTTCACTTTTTCAAGAGTGACCTCTTTCCCCAGAGGAAGTAGTCGAAGAAAGAGACTGGCTCTCTCCAAGCCCCAAATGGAAGGTAATCCTTGGAACGAGACTAGGTGACTACACGAGCAAGAGAAGCGACGTGTTGTTCTTCTTCAGTGAGCACATTAAAGGGGGCTAGTGATGAACCCGTAGACTTCATACTGATAATGCATCAGGAAGCATGGCAGATTGGCAAGACAACAGTGACTCACGTGGCATTAACCCAGCACGGGAGGGGGCCAGGTGATCAGCGCCCACAGGGGCAGGTGCACACGCTGGGATGGGGTTCAAGCCTACGCATCTAGACCAATGATGGCGCCCGAGAAAGAGAATGTGAGCAGACCGACAGGAGATTCATTGACATCTGTGACTCAAACTCTCCTGCGCCCCAGAGGAGGGTGTGGGGGGCCAAAGTAAATGACACAGCAGGAGGAGCTTCTGCAAACTGACTCAGGGAAAAGAAATGTGGTCGAGAACGGCAGGGGTGGATTGGAATGTCCAAACCCTAATCTTGGAGACATGTGCCTTTGTAGGGCTGCAAGACTTCGCCTGGACACATTTTGAATCACCCGTGGCCTTGATGTTTGTGTACACATTCTCATGCTGCAGTAACAAGTAATAGCAATTGTTCATTTGAGAGGTATTTATTGAATGTCTATCCTTTCAGGGCACGTGCTGGGACTTGAGAAGGCTACAGAGACGTGCAAGCCTGTCTCTGTCCCCAAGTTTCTTAGAGGGTTTACTGACTATTTTCAGAGAAAAAAATATAGACACACACACATATACATACATATGTATATATAGGTACATACACACACGCATATTTATATATATTCTCTTTACTAGGTTATAAAGATGCTGTTAATTAATTTTTCGAAGAATTGGTGAGAATTCTAGAATTTGAGGGAGGTGTCTGGCACCAGCTAATAAAAGAGAAGTCTTGGACCTTTGCTATATAAGGAGACACAAAACATCTCTAAGCACCATAGAAATACTCTCCCATGGGGGAGGAAAAGCCGTAAAGAACTGAATCTATGAAATAGCGAGATTAAGCTGAGTCCCAGCTTCAGCTTGTGGAGCTGTGGATGGGTTTCAGAACGAGTAGAGGCTCTGTCTCTAAGGACAAAAATACCTACCTCAAAGGCTTGGGTGAGGGTTACATTTTCTAACGGCTGGCCCACAGTAGACGCTCTGCAAACGTCAGGTCCTTTGCCAAGATCTTTTCCCTTTGGTTGGGTTCCAGTCCCCTGGATTATACATAAAATGAGCCTTTTCATGTTGAAGTCTGTGACAGAGCAGATAAAGTTCTCTGGAAATGGGGCATCTGTGGCACCCTAAAACCCTCCCTCTTTTTAAAAAATGTTTTTTATTTATTTTGAGAGAAAGAGAGAGAGCGGGGGAGGGGAGGAGAGGGAAGAAGAGAGAGAAACCCAAGCAGGCTCCGTGGTGTCAGCACAGAGAGCCTGACACGGGGCTTGAACCTATGAAGTGTGAGATCATACCCTGAGCCAAAAGCAAGGGTTGGTCGATTAACCTATTTAACCACCCAAGCGTGCCCCTAAAACCCTCCCTCTTCAAACATGTAACAATGCCGGATAAAATATTAAATGCTTTTCTGCAATATTAAATGTGTTTTAAGTGCACGGTGCGGGGAAAATATCAGAGGCCAAAAAGGTTAAGTTAAGAGAGCAAATCCAGACAGGGGAGGCTAGAACAGCCTAGGTTGCTTGGCTATTCCAGTAACTTGGCTGTGGGTTCAAATTAATGGTGAACTGGGTAGGGTGACCCCACGTCCAACTAGGGTCTTTGAAAGTCTGTGCCTTCACTGAAAGGATAAACCAAAATATATTTTCCCACGAGTGTAAATCGCCAGACAGGGAGAAGTACTTTTTGAGACGTTTTGACCATCTCTCGTGGAGTTTTGAGATCCGTTTCATGGTACACACGTGGTCTGCGAAATATCAGGCTAAGAATATGACATTCCGGTGCCAGACTGGTGGTGGCCCCAGGGACTCGCCAGGAGTAAATGAAAACCTCTAAAGAGTAAAATGCCTTCAACCTAGACTTCAAAGGAAGTTCCAAAATTCATGAGCTAAGAAAAAAAAAAGATCAGAGAACACATAAGTAAACAAGGCACCATGAGTGAGAGTCTGCAGACCCAAGACAGAGCAGAATGAACACAGAGACTATCAGATATTGAGATTATTGGAAAAAAAATCTAAAATAAATGTATTCCATGCGTTTTCAGGAAGGAAAGAGTGTCTTGCAAACACCAGAAGAGAAAAAGAGAGCATGAAAAATGAAGACCAGGATTTGAAAAAGTAGTAAACGCATCTTGTAGAAACAAGTCTATAATAAGTAAAATGTGAAGCTCAGGTTAGGCAGAGCTGAAGTCAGGGACCCTCACGGAATTGTGCCGAGCACAGAGCAGAGTGACAACGAGGTGGAAACAATAAAGGAAGGTGAGGAACATGTATGCAAAGTAAAAAATCATAACACACCCTCGGTCAGCTTGTGGAAAGAGATGATACAGAGAGGGGATAGAGGAGGCACAGTGGCGAAGAGACCGTGGTAGGGAATTCTCTTGAATTCATGAAATCCATGAATCCTCTGACCTGGGAACTTCAGGGAATCATAAGCAGGATAAGAGAAAGCCACGCAAGATTTACTGTGTCGAAACAGCTGAACGCCGAAGATTACCTGAGAAGTTGCCAGAAAAAAAGCAAATGATGTAAAAGGAGCCATGGTTAGACAGACAGCAGATTCCTCAAAAGGGAGCAAAAATGAAGTGCAATCACGTCTTCAGCAGGCTGGGAGAAAGTAACGTCAACCCAGAAATGGGTACCCGGTGGGCACGTCTTTTAGTAAAATAAAGGTATTTTCAGATAAACGATGAGGGGATCTGTTGGCTGCACAGGCCCACTCATGGAACTTCCCCACAAAGCAGGCTCCAGAAGGAAGACATGGACCCCAGAAAGAAGTTGGATACAGATGCATTGATGAGCAAAGACTTCACCAATGCAGTGCAAATCTATAAAGAAAATCCAGAAGTGATAAACGCTGAGTTTCAGATACTGAGTGTTTACCTGCTTGAGGAAGGAAGCAAAGGGAATTTCGATACATTTTTATGTTCTACTTGAGCTCAGCGGTGAGTACATGACTGCCTATTTTATATTCTATAGACCTGAATGTCAGTTATATGCATACATAGTCTTTAGCATGTTTGAAACATGACTTATCATGAAAGATTTAAATATTACCTCAAAATCCACCTGGAAAATTGCAGATAATAACACACTTCGAAGAAAAAAAAATTCAAAATTTGCCTCAATCTAACATGTGTTAGTTCCTACAAAAGTTAGGAACATAAGAATGGAGATAGAACATGGCAATTAGAGAAGACTGTACTATCTAAGAACCCTTGAAATCAGTAATTAGAAAATAGATACATTCCCATAGGGGGGATTTTACCAGTTGATGATGTGATCTGTCAGATTATTTCATGGGACCATTTGGTCATGTGGTCTTTTGTTCCCTTCTTTGAGGTGGCCCTTAGGAAACTCAGGTCCCAGTTTGCGTTCAGCTGCTCTGGCTTTCTCACAGCGAGGGCCTGGCATTGCTTCCCTTGGCTGATGTCTCCTCATGGCACCCCAAAGTTGGCCAAATGCAAGCCTGGTAGTTCTGGGTAGTAAAGGGAGCCTTGCAGTCAGGTTGAGGGTAAACCAGGAAAGGACATCCAAACAAAGGGAGGCAAAGAGTCGCCCGTATGTCCTCTCTCAAGGCACTTCCCCAGCTGTACTGTCGTGACCTTTTTCTCCCAACCAGACGGCAAGCTCCTTGAAGACGGGACCCCGTCGCTGTGGCTCTTCATCGTGTGGCCAGTGAGACAGGCAGGGTGGCAGGTGCCCCTTGCTAGTATGTATCAAGCATGACTGCGTGATGCATCGTGGGCCAGGCAGTCCTGGTCGTCCTTGTAGATTTCCTCTTATGTGTGCGCCAGGACGAGATGCGTGATGAGTATCTGAACCTTTTGTAAGTGATTCTCCGATGTCATTTACGAGCAAAACTTTCACAATGTTTTCATGCTGCTGTCTGAGGATTCTGAGGACAGGATCACATGAAATATTTTAAATTGTTTTGCACGTGTTACAAGGTCATAAGAGTATGAGTTTTAAAAAAACAAGACACTGAAACTGAATTGGCAAGAGAGCAGAGGCAGCCGCCAATGGGAAAGCGACGCTAACTCCAGGCAGGACAGGGGTGCTGGCCGGAGGTTTGGGGATCTCTCCCCAGGGCAGTTGCAGACTTGTAGCAAGGCAGAGAGCACTGAGCAGCTTCAGAGAGCAATTCCACCAAGGTCCTCGTGTTCACCAGGACTGTCTTACCGCCCGGCTCTGTGCTCCCCTGGCTCCCCTGGCTTCGGGTGAGAACCCCGACCTACGTTCCTTTGTTTCGGAACAAACCGGAACCACTCGCTGCAGCAGGTGCACTGTGGGCCCGGGAAGTGAAGACCTGGGGTCTGAGCCTCCCGCCGTCAGAGGCCCACAGGGAGCAGAACCACTGCCACATTCGGAGACAGCAAGCCGGTGACGTGGCCTCAGCAGAATGGCCACGTCACCGGCTTGCTGTCTTGTCTCGTGCCCCCTTCTCGAGTCACCACCGCTGGGGGAAGCCATCTCCCTGCCAGGACACAGGGGATGTGGACATAGGTGCACGGTCTTCGGAGGATGGGCCGGCCCTGCAGGGAGAACAGGACTCAGCAGCTGAACCACTTGAGACACTGCATCTCCACCTGTGGTCTGTTTCTGAGCTGCTTGGGATTTGACCGGCGCATAAAAGACCCCACAACCTGCCCGGAGTCCAGCAGCAACGCAGCCGATGAGCCATGTGTCCACAGAAATAGATTCTGAGGGTGTCCGGGAGATTCCTCCCTACCAGCTTCTGGAAAGATGGGGAGTCAGCAAGGTGGATCCCCATCATAGCCAAGAGAGACCAGACATCGTCATAAACATCCCTCCCCTTCTCCACAAACTGCCTGAACCAGAGATCCCTGTATCTTCCTCAAACTTCCTTCCAGGCTGTTGTCAGCGTTGATTTATTTATTTTTAAATGTTTGTTTGCTTGTTTGTTTATTTATTTATGGATGCTTGTTTATTTGGAGAAAGAGTGACAGCAAGCAAGGGAGGGGCAGAGGGAGAGGGAGAGGGAGACCCAGAAGCCAAGCAGGCTCCAGGCTCCAAGCTGTCGGCACAGAGCCCGACGCGGGGCTTGAACCCACGAACTGTGAGATCATGACTTGAGCCAAAGACCGACCCTTAACCAACTGAGCCACCCAGGCATCCTTAGAAATATTTATTTATTTTTGAGAGAGAGTGAGAGAGAGAGAGACAGAGAACAAGGGAGGGGCAGAGAGAGATGGGGAGATAAGGATCCGAAGCAGGCTCCACACTGACAGCAGACAGCCCGAGGCGGGGCTCGAACTCTGAACTCATGAACCATGAGATCATGACCTGAGCTGAAGTCAGACGCTTAGCCATCTGAGCCACCCAGGTGCCCCTCTCTCAGCATTTATTAACATAAGAAGGTTCGGGAGGTGGGAGAGGAGAAAATGAAAAGTGGAGCGGCCTGGGCCCAAGAATCCCTGGGACAAACGTGGACTGTGGGATCATAGACTCATGGGGTTGGAGGGGACTGAACAGAACAAAGTGCTGAGGAGAGAGGAGAGGGCAGAGAGGTGGCACAGGTGGAAAGGACAGGACCACACGGAGGGACTTCCCCAGAAATCTGGCTCCCGCATCAAAAGCCCTTCAATGGTGCTATGCTTCACTGAGATCAAATGCACAGGGACTGGGCAGATATCCAACTTGCCCTTAATTGTACTCCTGACAGCATGGCTTTATTGTTGGTTTCTAAAAGTTGTGAATGCCAAGAAAATCAGACACCGTAAAATGAAGGCTAGAGTTAAAAACCAAATATTAACCATACCTTTCATGTTTAAGTGTTTCCCAGTGGACAGCATGTTTTTCTACACCCATGATCGCATTCCCCTCCCACCACTGTATGAATTGTGCAAAGAGACATGCCCCGCTTTGTAGAGGAAGAAACTGAAGCTCAGCGAGGTTAAGTAATTTGCACCAAGTCACACAGCTATCACGTGGAGGAGTCGGGACTAGACTTTGGGGCTTCCTCTCACACAATTTGGTTCTGGCGCATCTCTGCCCCGCCTGCGGTCCTGCCCATTTGACTCTGATACTGCTACAAAGACACAGGTGAGTTTTCCATTCCCCCCAGTGCTCTCTCCCTTTCTCAGTAAAATTGGTCATTATTTGGAGGGGTCAACATCCCTGAAATTTGAAAATGTGACAAATTCTGGATTGTAATGTAAAGAAAACATGTCTTCTGAATATTTCTGAATTACGAGGACATGGCTGTGGAAAGAAGTTAGTTTTGTCATACAGTGTCTTGCGCAATAAATTCAAGTCTCTGCTTTCCGTGGGGTCAAGCCTCATCAGTTAGAGAAGCAAATCAAGTTCTGGAAAGGTGGGCGCATTGTCCAGATTTAGGCAGGGAAAGAGTCTACTCAACAGTGCATGCGAACCCACGACCTGGAAACCCTAGATCCTGTGACCTTTTCTTGCCAATGTGAAGCAGGCTGGGCTCTTTCGGAAGCTCAGTGCTTAATTTGTAAGTGCACATTTAGCACCGCGGATGGGACGTGACCTTGCTTCACGCACATGCACACACGCACACGCACACACGTACATACACGCATCCGATTCGCAAGCCCAAAGAGTCGCGTTCTTTACTCCCCTCCAAACTCTCCAGATGAGAGTTTGCCTAATTGGAGTAGCTCATTGTCCTCTGGGAGGGCAAACAAGGTAGGCACACGAAGATGGGCTATGGCTGTAGAAGCTGGCACATCGAAAATTAGTTAGATCCAGGAAGGAAAGACTCTTTAAACGTGGCCCGTCTGTGCGAGGGTTCTAAAGAAATAGAAAATGTCAAGACCCCATTTCGCACAGGTATGGCGATCACATCCTATTCCACGCATTGTTCGGTGTGAGATCAAGTTCGGTATTTTGGAAAGCGAAATTTAGGAATTTCTCTAAAAACGTTGATCTCGCGATTCCTCCTCTAGGACTCTCTCATAAAGAGATACAGCCAGGTGAGCACACAGAGGTCCGCTCAGTGATGCTTCTCTCAGCATTGCTTATAAAATGAAACGTCTAGTAACAGCAAATGTCAGTCCATGGGCGACGGGTTGGATAGATGGTGGTCTAGCCAGCCAGCGGGATTCTATTTGGTGAAGGGAGAAAGCAATTGCTCTGCATGTTCCCCTGTGTAGTTATCTCTATCTCACGTAGAGCAGAAAAAGCAAATTACAGGATAGTTTGTATACTGAGTTTCCATTTCGTAGAAACAAGAAAAATAGAGGGGCATGTATGCATAATATGCCTTTAAAACATTGTATGTGCATGAATAGCAGACTGGAAAGAGATACACCGAGTTTCAGTGGTTTTCATCTTTTGGAAGAAGGAATGGGGAAATTGCTTTCTTTTTTTTTCTCCCTTCCTCTTTTCTTCCCTTCCGTTCTTTCTCTTTCATTCTTTCTGTGCAGAGTCCGGTATTTTTAAGATTTTTGCGTCATAAAGGACTCCTTTCCTAAGTGCAAAGGTCAATAGAAATTTAAGGAAGGAGGAACCAGCGTGTCGGGGAGCCTTTTCTACACGGGGCAGGATGCGAAATATCTTACGTGCGTAATCTCACAAGCTACTCACAAAGTCTCTGTGGGGTAGGGAATGGCATCATCTTGCCTTACACATGAGAGATGTGAGAAGCAGAGAGCATAAATAGCTTGCCGAAGGTTACATGGCTGGTGAGGGCAGAGCAGGGGACCTGACTCTGGGCTTCAGACCAGGAGACCCATGTGCCCACCTGTCGCTGGGACTCTGCCTCAGGGAGGGGTCTGTCTGGAGATCTACGGGGAGCCTTTAAGGGGCCTGAATGGGGCACCAGCCGATTCCCCTGTGTCCCGCCCAGAGGAGGTCTGGAGCTTTCTCAGAGCGACATAGTATTCCTCTGTGCTGTGTTTCTGTCCCCAGCTGCTGCCCTGGTGCCGAGCCCCTGCAGGGCCCTGCAGTCAGCTGAGAGAACTTCAGGGAATGCTCCCTGGCCTTCTCTGGGCTTCCTCTCCACACACGCGCGCACGTGTGTGTGTGTGTGTGTGTGTGTGTGTGTCTGTGTGTGTGTGTTGGGGGAAAGAACCCTTCAGCTGAGACACAATGGCTCCCCACCCAGCTCCTGGAGAAAGCCAGGGGCAGCTCAATGTCAGGGTGCTGTTTTCCCTGGTGAACTGGGTCAAAGGTACTGATGGAGAGAGGCTGTCGGATGGGCGCTGGGATCTCTTCCTCTGGGAACAGAGTTTTGGCTCTTTTGCAAGTGGCCACGGAGGTCCGGTTACAGGCTTGCTGAGCTGGAGTAAAGGCCAGGCCTGGGGCCAAGCAAGGCCTGAGAACCACGCGGGAAGTGATTCGCCCCAAAGCCCTCAGCCAAGTGGGACAAGCCTCGGCAGGCCCTCCCCTCACCTCTCAGGGGGCCTCTGGCAGCCCTGGCCCCTCTAAGGGAGCTCGAGAGATGGAACCTGTGCGGGTTCAAAAGCTCTGGCGGAACCCTTTCTGGGCCCTGCTCCTGGCCAGGTGCAAAGCCCCACTGATACGACGTTCATTTTTATCCCAAATTTTCAGCCTGGACCACGTTCGTCTACCTGATTACACCTGGGCCATGGCTGTTGGTCTTTTCAGATTAACACAGGTGTGGCCTCCCCCAGGCAGGTTCTGCCAGAAGTAGGCCGGGCCGGGGCCCTGGTGCTGCTCCGAGAGTCCCGTGGGGAGCATCCTCTCCCCCACTACACGCCCCATGTCAGGAGCATCGATTCTTTCCACGGCTCATTCTCCCACTCGACCATAAGCCATGGTGGGGCCTCAGTGTCCCCTCCCCTAAGCACAGAGCTGGCACAGGGCCCAGTTGGGATCTGCCTGAACTGAAGGGTGAAACGGCTCCTCTCTGCCCAACCAAGAACGAGTGTCAGCCACCACGCCAGGGGCTGGCGTAGGATGCGTGTCCTGCTCGAGGGGAGAAAGCCCTCAAAGCGGACTCTCAGGAGAACGGTGAGGAATAGCCTGTGAATGATGTCAGAGGAGAAAGGCCGCCAACAGATAACAAGCGCCCGTCACAGAGGACACCCCTCCTGGCAGATCCATGGAACGAAACACAGGCATTGAGGAAGACGAATTCGGACAAGGAGAATCACTCCCCTCGGAGCTGGTTACGCATTTTTGCACAGTGCACAAACTGCACAATCGGACATGGCCACCCCCCGAAATAACATTAAAATATCACACGCTGAGCTCCTGCGGGGACCGGGTACCAGACTAGGTATGTCATAGATGTTGTTTCCCTGGATTTTTCTATCAATTCTATTATTCTTCTCATTTTAAAGACAGGGTAAACAGAGGCTTAAAAAAAAGAAATTTTCTCAAGGCCATCCTTTCAAGGAGAAGTTGGCATCCAGTCCCACCGTGGTGGCTCTTGGGGGTCTGCTTCTAACCTACCCTCCACGAGGTCTCCGGAAAACACATGGAAAAGGCCATGTCCACACACACTGCAGAAGAGACTGGCAGAAAAGAAGAAACACCTCCAAGGAAAAGACAGGCACAGGCTTTGGAAAACGAGAGATGTGAGACGAGGGCAGATGTCATCTGGGACACCGTACAAAACAAGCTGATGGCAAGAGCCGCCAGGTTTCTGTTTTAGGAGAAGCAGCACCTGCTAGTGTGGGGGCCACAGAGGGAGAGGAGACGGTGACCCAGCAGCACCTGTCTCTCCACGGGCCATGGCCACAGGCTCTGTGGCCCTGGGCCAAGATGATGGGACAGAAGCACGGGCCAGCTCTGGCCCCAGAGAACGCTAAATAAGGGCAGACAAATAAGAAAGAACAAAGAATTCTGACTGGGCAGAAAACAAGTGTAGCAGCAGATCTGCAGCCATAATGTTTGCAAACAAAACCAGAAAGGGATAGACTGGGAGGCCGTGGGTCTAGTCAAAGACGAGGCGGAAGGCACAGAAGAAAAAAGGACGGAAAGGCGAAACCCGTCTGTTGAAACGAAGCTACCCATAGGTGTAGAGATAAATATTATTTGTGAGAAATGCAGGCACGTTTTTAAGGAATGTCGGGAGAAGCTTGTTTAGCGGTGGGAAGAAAATCATGAATGTAAATATAAATAAATACATAAATTCTATCGTTTTCAAAAAGTCTGTGAGGCGTACATTGAAGTAACTGTGTGAAATTAATTAGTATGTAAGGCTTGATTTAAATCACAGGGACATCTGGATCAATGTATCGCAAGAATAATTGTGAGGCACGCTCCATGGACAAGGCCCTGTGGTGGATCCTGGGGCCACCGAGAAAAACTAGACATGTGGTTTGCCTTCGGGAGCCCACATCACAGTTAGAAGTGGACAGTGGATGCCAAGGGCAGGCCCTGGGGTACAACCCAGCTTGGGCAATCGGGTGGTGCATTTTCTTAGAGAATTAAAAAATGATAATAAAACGGATTAAAAGCCAGTCATTCTAAAGAATTGGTGGTAAAATACTCCTCCTCTCAAGAAAGTCTTCTGTTGGTTTAAGCCAGGGTGTCGCGATTATAGCCTGTGGGCTAAATCTACCCAGCTGCCTGTTTTTTTTATTTTTAATATGAAATTTATTGTCAAATTGGTTTTCATACAACACCCAGTTCTCATCCCAACAGGTGCCCTCCTCCATGCCCATCACCCATGTCCAGCTGCCTGTGGTTGTAAATAAAGTTTTATTGGCACACAACTATGTTCATTAATACATGCGTCACCCACGGCTTCTTTCTTTCATGCTATGATGGCAGAGTTGAGTAGCTGTGACAGAGACCAGATGGTCTCTCTTTATGCAATAATAAAATATTTACTATCTGGCCTTTCCAGAAAAAGTTTGCCAACCCTTGGTCTAAGTTATAAACAATGGCTGCAGTTACCATTGAGTTTTTATAATATATATGTCAACTTCAATCAGCACATTTTTATTACTTTTTCTTTAGTAAACATTATGTTCTAGAAGGGAAGTGAATTCAATGACTCCCAGGTATATAATCTCTTTGGAGGGCTCTGCTATATACATTTGTTTTGAGAGTAAGTTTATCACTGGCTGGGCTCTGTCTCTCTCTCTCCAGCCTTTATAATATTCTTGCTTTTATTTATTTTTTATTTTTATTTTTTTACGTTTATTTATTTTTGAGACAGAGACAGACAGAGCATGAACAGGGGAGGGGCAGAGAGAGAGGGAGACACAGAATCGGAAGCAAGCTCCAGGCTCTGAGCCATCAGCCCAGAGCCCGACGTGGGGCTCGAACTCACGGACCGCGAGATCGTGACCTGAGCTGAAGTCGGACGCTCAACCGACTGAGCCACCCAGGCGCCCCTATTCTTGCTTTTAAAGAGCAGGTTCAAGGGTGTCCGTTAAGTGTCCTACTCAGTTTTTGGCCGAGGTCATGATCTCATGGTTCGTAAGTTTGAGCTGACATCGTTCTCTGCACGAACAGTGTGGAGCCTGCTTAGAATTCTCTCTCTCCCACTCTCTCTCTCTCTCTGCCCCTCCCCCACTTGCTCTCTCTGTGTCTCACAAAATAAATAATAAACTTGAAAAAAAAATGTAAAGAGTAGGTTCAAAATCATGATGATAGCACTCTGCTTATAAAGTAGTAGAAACAGAACTTGAGTTGTTCCAATCTCTATGTTTTAGATGACAACTTAGATCTTCTGTTCATGTTTAAAACTTAAAATGATGAAACGGAGTACAAACAACAAGGTATAATAATTTTGCTGGCTACGTGCAAATTTTACTTTATTATTTTTTTAATGTTTATTTATAAATTTGAGAGAGAGAGAGAGGGAACGTGCACAAGTAAAGGAAGGGGAGAGAGAGAGGGAAAGAGAGAGAATCCCAAGCAGGCTTCATGCTGTCAGCCCAGAGCCCGATGCTGGGCTCAGTCCCATGAACCATGAGATCATGACCTGAGCTGAAACCAAGACTCGAACACTTAACCAACTGAGCCACCCAGGTGCCCCTATATAAAATTTAAATACTAGCATTGAAATTGAAGTGAATTTACTTATAAATGTTATTTGGTTTAAAACTAAAGAATGAAGAAAGACCAAGGGTCATGATTGAATGTCATGGAGGTTTCAGACGGGGGACAATCCTTCCACATGGAAATCTGTGTTTGTCACGCCTGTAGAAAATGCTCCCGATAACCTTCGCCACACCTATGAGGATGTGAGTGTGTGTGTTCCCCCGTGAGCCAGCAAGCCTGATTGTGCACAAAGTGCAGCCTCACTGCTCTCCAAAACAAATATATGTAGAACTTGGTGATGGGTTATGTAGCTGCAAGCATGCACATGAGAATCGAGACAATCTTCAGGATTGCACTGGTGGAAAGGGAGCTAAAAAAAAGGAAGGAAAGGCTTTCCAATTTATAATGCCTTATTTATTTTCAATTCTTCCCTTCCTTCCCTCCTTCCTTCCTTCCTTCCTCCTTCCCTTCTTCTTTCCCTCCCTCTCCTCCTTCCTCTCTCCCTCCATTCTTCCTTCCCTGTCTTCCTTCCTTCCATCCTTCCTTCCTTCCTTCCTTCCTCCTTCCCTTCTTCTTTCCCTCCCTCTCCTCCTTCCTCTTTCCCTCCACTCTTCCTTCCCTCCCTGCCTTCCTTCCTTCCTTCCTTCCATCCTTCCTTCCTTCCTTTCTTCCTTTATCCTTCCTTCTCTTCCCCCTCCCTCCCTCCCTTCTTTCTCTTTTTCCTTCTTTATTCCCTTTCTTTCTTCCTTAGACATGTATCGAGCATGTACTATGTGTTAGGCATTGTTCCAGATTTGGGAAAAACAGTCCCCGCCCTAACAGAACTTAGATTAGGTTGTGGGTTCATGTGCACACGTACGCAACCTGAGAAAGCAAAGGGGTTCACGGAGCCATCCGTGCATCTCTCCCATAGCGACTTCAGCACTAAAGATTCCTGGAAATATCAGACTGTTGAATAGCTTGGCTGAAAGATGACAAACACATTGTCAGCTACACCCGCAGGGTACCCTCATTGTTGCTGGTGGCTTCTCGGCCCACAGGTCTGATCATCTGTGTACACCCCTGACTTGTGAGTCACTGAAGAGTCATAACTGTGACCCTGACCATAACAAGGACAGCCATTTATTTGCCCTTTGAAACGTGACCAGCTGGCCCATTAATTTTGCAGCATTAATTCTAAGAGGAAATTAAATTCCAACCAGAGTCATTAATCTTTTAAAAATAGAGCCACAAGAGGAGAACATTGATAATCAGAATGTAATTTTCTGACTTAGGAAGTGGTCAAGACATTGGTGTCAGGGCTCCCGTAGATCTAAGGTTCTCAAGGCATTTTCTCGAATGACTCAACCAGGTCAAAGCAATGGTTTTAAGTCTGGAAAAAAAAAAAAGACTTCAAAGAGTCAAGCTTCCTAAAACTTTGCTGAGAATCTTGGCCAGCAATAACAAGGATTGGCATCTATTGAATGATTAACACCCAGTCATTGATTATCTCTTCCTCAACTTCTCTTCTTACTGAGACAATTATTTAGGAGATGGGTTTTATAAAGTGGTACCCAAAGTGGCCCAGTGATGGTTAGAGAGCTACCATTTAGGTACATTTATATTCTTTTTTAAAAGTTGTGACTCTTTCTGTAGTCTGTCAGCTCTGAAAAAAATGATGATGATTTTCATTAAAGGAAACTAGGTCTGTCTCAATAATTTAATCTAAAAGCAAAACCTCTCCTAATTCGTTTATATTCTTTTAATTTAATCCTTTATTGCTTCTGTATCCAACTCAAACTGAAACATTTTTTACCCACATTTCGTTTTTGTTCAATTTATCTCTCTTATTTTTAGTGATTTAATTCCAGGTCTTTTAGAAATACACTCCTGTTGTCTTAAAGCTTCTAAGGAAAATTTGCTGCAGAGAGTAGGCATAAGTATTTGTCCTCTATGGCACCCACCTCTTATAAAAAAAGCAAAATGAGCAAATAGAAAACCAAAGTAACATGAAGATTTACTTGCCGACCCAATTTCACCATTTTTGGTCAATAATACGGGAGAGGGAGAAGGTCTTCCTGTTATACCTGCTCCTAACCACTCAAGAGCTAGAGCTAAGTGTACCACCAGTCACCATGGAAAGAGTAAAGACAGGCTAATGAGGACTTAAAACCCATCTCTGACTTTCAGGTCCCAATAAGAAGGAATGGAGTTTGGGGCCAGAACCCTATGTCAATGCGTCAAACTTTGGTTTGGTTTCACAAGAGCTGTCACTGGTAGGAGGGATTATGACTCTAGCCCTAATCACCGAATCAGAATCGAGTCTGCTCACTTGCAAAGAGACTCTGCAGATCTTTATTAAAATAGTTTCTCAACTGCTCGACTGTACATCTGAGTGCAAAACAAAGATTTCTTCTAAAAACATAATACCCCCCTTTCTTTTTTTTGGCAAATCAATTGGCATTATTTTCCATCTCCAACTATCTTATATGTATACCGTCCCTTTATAATCCCCGATCCGGAATACCTTCCAGTCTCACATGGCTTCCATTGTGCAAGAGATGTGTGCCTCCCAACACAGAGTAGAGTCTCCTGCTGAAAACCTCAGAAGAGTCACATCAGAAGTGGCTCTGGGGAAAAGGTATGTTTCCAACGTTTCTATGTTCTGTGGTGGGAATTACAACATGTCTGTTCACTCTGCTTTAGACAGGAAAGCCTCGAAATCTTCTCCTATGGATGTGCTAGCCTTCCCACTGATGTCTTTCTGTGCCCATTAATATATGTTGCTAGGTAGGAAGGAGAGGTTAAATCAGTGTTGTTCATATTCTATGGGGAGTCTTCCCCCCCACCCCCGCCACCCAGTCATCTCAATGTGTTTTGACTTTTCCTCCTCGATAAGCATCAGAACAGGCAGAAACTATAATATATTAATGCCAGTTATACAAACAATGTCACAAGCAGCAAATTTATAAAACAAAAGATTTCTTTATATTTACCAGAAGCACTGAAAGGGAATAAGTATTAAATATTGGCAAATTACTGTGCCGTGAGGCTTCTGAGTTGAGTTGTTCAATTTGCTGTATGAGTGAGAAATACCTTGATGAATGTGTCATTTAACCTGTATGTCAGTGGCAAATGGGTTTTGTTATAGAAGAAAAAAATGGATTTTATTTTTAATTCAAAATGTCAGAAATGTCAGCAGCCGAAGTGACTGTTGGTTTAACCACATCTTCTCTAAATTGGCAACACAAGGCAAAAGCCTAAATTTAAGCACTGCAATTATGGTTTTGGTTTCAGACCCATCGCACAGTTGTTAGTTACCATACTTGAGCAGAGGAAAAAACTGCTCAGGGTAGGGAAAGGAATTTGCAAACTGCCGTGGCAGGTTAATTTAGACTAGCCTGGACTCCAGTCATGAGAATCACGCATGCCCTCTGGAATGTTTCGGCCAACCTTGTCCTGGTTAGCTCAACAAGAGAAGACTTCTCTGGTTTTTAAAATGAAAAAAGAGAGAGAGAGAGAGAAATGAGAAGAGGCATTTGAAAATCGAATGCATGGGCAATGTTTTCAAGTGGAAAACCCCTTAACTGGAAATCCAAAGTTTGAAGCCTAACTTTTGGGTTTCAGTGTCTTTCAACCTACCTCGGTGGAAGTTAGGGTCAGTGACTACTGCATGTAGGTTTGGAATCAAGATTTGTGTTTCACGTCCTACTGTCATTATGCCATCACGGCAGTTCCTCCTTTTGCTTCATTTTTTTTCTTTTTTGCAGCCACAAAGCAGCCTCCATGCTTCCAAGGTGATATGTGATCAAGGTGGCAATGACCGTATTGTTTCCATTCACTCAATCCAACAGCCCAGAAATGCCACCCCAAGTCTCTGCTCTGGAGCAACTCCTGAACATGTGCATAGGGACACAGAAACAAGAATATCCGTGTCCAAAAACTGTACACATTTTTTTTTAGAAGTCTAGATTTCTAACACCAAGAGAATGAATTCTAAATGGGTTGTGTGTAGGGGCGCCTGGGTGGCTCAGTTAAGCATCCAACTCTTGATTTTGGCTCAGGTCATGATCTCATGGTTCGTGGGATCAAGCCTCACATCGGGCTCTGCACTGACAGTGTGGAGCCTGCTTGGGATTCTCTCTCTCTCTCTCTCTCTCTCTCTACTTCTTTCTATTCTTTGTCTGTCTCTCAAAATAATTAATACATAAAAATAATGGGATATGTCTAGATGTTTGTGTGTGTGAGGACATGACACAAAAACAATGGAATACAATTCAGGAGTGAAATGTTTGTTTCAACACGGTTATATCTCAAGATGCAAAGCATTGAATGAAAGTGACAGCTTTAGGTAAGACATATATATGGGTAGGGACCCATTTCTTTGGAGTTTATATGCAAATTCATGCTCTGCCATGTTTTATAATAAGCATGCAGGAAAGTTATAAATCAATGCATGGGGATGAGAAACACCAGCTCCAGAGAGGTTTTTTTTTTTCCCCCTTGAGCCTGGGAGGAGAATAATATCAGAGGAGGTAATGGGCTGGGCAAGACGCGGTCACTAATACTTCAATGGACAGTAAACCCAAGAGTCATCATGATACAATCTTGATTGATTAATTAATTAATTTTATTAATGGATCAATAAACTATATTTTATTGTACCAGCCTTTATTCCTTTTTGTTTGAAGAAATACTTACTACCAATCTAAAAACCTAGCGAGAAAGGAGTAAATGGGGTGAAGACCTGGAGTCAGATTCTTTCTAGATACTTGGTAGAGACAGCAGGCTGTTGGAAAGATAAACAGCAGAACTAAATCATTACTGGGCTGACCTGTGCAGTGTTGAAGGGAAAGTAGCCAGGAGGAGGAGAGAGATTTGGTATTCTATAAAGGTGATGATTGACATGGTGGGCCCCCTGAGAAGGCCAGAAAAAGGGCAGTCAGGCAGCAGATGGGAGAGGTGACTAGTAAGGCAGAACGGGCAGCATTTCCTCTAAAGCTGGAATGGAATTAAAGATGGAGCCAGAGAGCGTGAATTCTTTGATTCTTAGAAGATATGAGCTAAAGAAGCTCGCGCTGGGGCACCTGGGTGGCTCAGTTAAGGGTCCGACTCTTGGTTTCAGCTCAGGTCATGATCTCACGGTTCGTGAGTCTGAGCCCCATATCTGTGCTGGAAGCATGGAGCCTGCTTGGGATTCTCTCTCTCCCTCTGTCTCTGCCACCACCACCCTCCGCCCCGCACCCATGCTCTCTCTCTCTCCCTTTCTCTCTCTCTCAAAAGTAAACAAACATTTAAAATCAAGAACTGAAAAGCCAACTTTAGGAGCGATCTGGGATTGTGGTTGGCTCAGCAGGCCCACAAGTAGGTCAAAGGGGCCTTGAGACTCCCAGTTGAGCGTGAGAGCAAAATTGAAGTGTCTGACCACAGAATGTCAGCTGAACAGAGCTTGGGAGTGTCGAGTAGGAAAAACAAAGTGAACCAGGAAGGGGAAGATGTGGGCTGGCGGCCCCACTGGGAGCAAAGAGCATGAGCAGTGAGAGGTGGTGGCTGAAATGTTGGGTGATAGTGAATGCAGTGTAGTATCAGTCGAGTCATCTGGGTTGTAGCAGAGAATCCTGGGCGTCAGCCACTGAAGTGTCATCGGGGAGGGGGACATGAGGGAGAGGATCTCTAGGAGCTGCCAGATGGCAGGGGCCCTAGAGGGAACGTGGAGTGGGGCTCACAGACCAGTGGGAAGCAAAGAGAAGGCAGAGGACTCTTTCTCTCCTCTACCAATGACCTGAATTTTGTAGACACAAGACCACGTTGATAAAAGCACAAGGAACTGGCACCGATGGTGGGTCATTGGATGCAGTTGAAAAGTAGACAACCAGAACTATGGTGACGTGTCCACTCGGTTTCTCTACCCTTAATATGGTCCTTCACCTCCAAATCTTCCTTCCCACGAGCGATCTAATTATGCTGCCCCTTCCACACGTTCAATATGAGCATCTAACCATCAATCTTAGGATAGATTTAGCTAATCTGATAGAAGAATGAACCCAGACGGTAAACAGATGATGAAAACGGACATGCATGTGCACTGTTCCTCTGAACATTGTTACGTGACAATAAGTATTTGAGAGTACTAAATAATTGGGTCAATAAATAATTGGACAAAACTGCCTTGGTTTGTCAGCTTGTAATGTGGAAAGAGGAATTAACTGAACTTCCAGGTTTGTTCACCAAAGAAAGAAAACATCGCAGATAAACCCTTAAGAAGCATTGCCTCAGTTTTTTAAGTGAGCACGTTGTTCCGTACTAAAAACATACAAAACAACACCCATATACAGACAATGTGAGAGAAAGGGAGTATAAGTGAGCACCGCTTTGCAAACTCATATATGATCTTCCTGTTCGGACCTGCCGGTGGGATGTGGCTTTTCCAGCTACTCCACTGAATGGAGCCCATAAAAATACAGTCGATGTACGATGGGGAATATGCTACATATCTTCAACAGTCCTTGAATATAATCTGATTTTAAAGACAATCTAAATAAGGATGATCAGGGAAAAAAAAATTATCGAAGTGTATGATTCATAGTGGGGGTAAGGGGGGAGGAGACATTCCGAACAAGAAATCAGTCTAAAGATATGTGACTCTAGTTTGGCCACGGTAAGATTACACCAGTGGCTTAGAGATTCCAAAAAAAATGGTCACGTACAGTCTAATCGGTTGGTACCTGCCAATTCTTTCCTCGCCATGCAATTCTTTTTGTTTTGCAGATCCAAAGGATATAAATCCTGAAAATGGAGGAACCGTCGCCATTGCTAATAAAATGGTAAACATCCTCTGCCGTTAAAGAAGAAGAAATAATCAGGGCGCAATTGGGTCCTTAAAGTGCTTCTTCGTGTATCCAAGAGCGTACATCTTGTAGCAATCTGACAGTAATGGCTAGCCTAAAACTGGGCGATCATTTCTCAGAGAGCCGTGTTTACCTAATTAAGAGCTTCTCTGTGGTCCCCAGTTACTTAATTGTGTCATTAGCGGCAGTTTTGACATGAAGAGCTACTTGGGTCTGCAGCACCAGCCTGGCCTCCGTTAGGAAAGCCCAGCAGAGCGGCTCCCAGGGGGCCGGCACAGCCCCACTGCAGTCTGTGCAGCACAAAATGGAATAATTGGTCCCCAGAGGGACTGTCTCCTCAGCTGCCAATAGGGATTGTTTTTTTCTTCTTTTTTTTTCTCGTGAATAAAAAGCCAAGCCTCCAGGACTCCTCTGCTGACCATTAACTCGCTGTGGCGCGCAGAGCGAGTGTGGGTGTGGGGGGGTTAGGTCCCAGCGATTGTGACTACTACTGTCCTCTTTGCACTACTGTCCCCTGTCATGTCTGATAGCACCAAATGAACGTACTGACAGAGGGGAGAATGTGGTCAAGCTTCCTGGTAGTCAGACTGAGAGAATGTGCAGTGCACCACAGAGGCATCCGATCAGGCGGTACCACGGCTGTTTCAGCTCCAGGATCCGGGGCCCAAAGGAGCGTTTGCCCTCCTGTAATAACACAGCAAAGGGCCAGAAGTGACCATGATCGTGGCGGAAGTCGGGTGGGAGCTTCCTGCCGCACCTTCCGTTTTTCAGAAGAAAGAGCAAAACTAAGAGAGTCAACACAAGTCCTCAAAAGTATTTCCCCGGGAAAAATACCAGCAACTTCTAAAACGGGTTTTGTTTTTAACTTCTATTGAGATATGATTCACACATAATAAATTCACCGTTCTGAAGTACACAACTGAGTGATTTTAACATATTCACGAGGAGGCATATCCATCACCACTGCCCCATTCTAGGAAACACTAGCACAATAATGATCTGTTGAGAAAGAAATATTTTCATTTGCAATTTGAGCCTCTATTTTGGGGCTTTTTAATTCAAGCCTAGACATCTTTGTGAAAAAGAAAACACTTCTTGGAAAGTGTCTTAAAAAGCATATAAACAAAAAACTTAATACAATTTTATTTTCTTAAAAAAGCCTAAAGGATTCAGATTTACTTAGCTGAGGCAGCCCATTGAAAATTAGTTTTTGTGTGTGTATAGATAATGTGACCCACCGTTGTATATTCTAGGACACAAATTTCTTTAGTATAGGGTCACTGAAATCATTTTTTTGGTGCATCATTCCACCTCTGTTTTCTCAAAATAGAATTAGAAGTGTTCATCCAATTTTGCCATTGCGTTTTTCAAATGGGACTCAACTCTAGAACCCCTGTTGCCTTTATGGCAAGGTCCATACCAACCTTTTGCTCTAAGAAGATCTACTTGACATATCCTGTATCACTGGTCACTTAGGAGGGAGATATTTGCCACTAATCAAAGCTGCTTCGCTCCATTTCAGGTGTTGGTGTTGGGCAGTATCTTCGCCTTGTTTCTCCCAGAAAGCAGAGCCTGAGACGAGGGCCTGCACTAAACTTATTTTGGGAAAGAGTTCCAAGGGACGGGTGTAGGAGACAGGACAGAAGAAAATGGAAGGAGGGAATGCCCATCCAAAGGTATGCAATTGAGTTAAACCCAGGAAACGAGAGATAACACTACAGCTGAGGCAAGATGTTATCGGGTCATAGCTGCCTGCAGATGTCTGGTGCAATAAATGGCTGGCAAAACCTAGTTGTAAGAGGTGTCTGGTAAAGGGTCCCAATCTTATGCCCACGATGGGCATTTAGAGAACTGTAAAAGGTGAACCACGGTTCGATGCACGTGGCACATCTAGGCCTGTGTGAAATTTCAAACAAGAAGTCATTTTTAAGCAATGCAGGTTTAGAAATTCTCATATTGTTCTGGCTACAAAGACAGTAAAGGTCAGATGGGTAGAGGGATCGTGGCCAGAAAAGGGCCTCCTGAAGTTGACATGCAAAGAGGGGGAGCTGAAAGTGACCAGAAATATGAGTCCGGATCAAGAAGCTGGAATGCCAAGGTGGAGCAGGCAAGATCCAGGTGGGACCAGAGCAGGGAGTTTTCTTGTCTTTTCTTGGCCAGACTGGATAAGGAGATGGTCACCTACTTAGTGAGGATGAATTGGAAACCCACCCTCAGGCTCTATACTCCTTATAGCTGGTGGAGAGTAAACCGATCTCATTCCAGAGTTCAAATCCAGCCATCCTCAACAGAACACTTTGTTAGTTTCATGAAGGTTGACATCAAACAATTCTCCATTTGTTAAGATAACACTCAAGTTAGGCAGACTATGCCTGATTATTAGAAACAATGTTCCCTTGGGGGCATCTGGGTGGCTCAGTCAGTTATGTGTCAGACTCTTGATTTTGGCTCAGGTCATGATCTCATGGTCTGTGGGATCGAGCCCCACACTGGGCTCTGTGCTGACAGCGTGGAGCCTGCTTGGGATTCTCTCTCTTCCTTTCTCTGTCCCTCCCCCTCTTGTGTTTTGTCTCTCTCTCGCTCTCTCCCTCAAAATAAATAAACATTAAAAAAAGAATAATGTTCTCATGCTTTTCAAACAGTGTAGGTGGAAGAGTAAATTAAGATGACTTCTCTGGAGGTGGGCGATTTGAACCAAATCCTTAAAAATGTTTATGCCTTTTGACCCAACAAGTCTACTTGTAAGAATCGATCCTAAGAATAAAGGCAGATACGGTCACAAAAAAAATGTATATATAAGGACGGTTATTAAAACGTTGTTAACAACATTGAAGACAACTTTTTTTGCCTTTTCAATTTTTTATTTAAATTCTAGTTAGTTAACATAGAGTGTGATATTAGTTTCAGGAGTAAAACTTAGTGATTCGTCACCTATATATAACACCCAGGCTCGTCAACTTTTAAATTAATTAATTGGGGGATAGTTATTAACATATTAATACAGCCATAAAATGAATTACTAGAAAGTTAACAAAAACCATGGTTTAAATGTGTACACATTAACATAGAAAGATGACCACAAATTATTAAGTAACAAAGTTAATGAACTATATGATTCTGTTTATATAAAATTATATATGCACAGAGATGTGTCTAGACAGGTAGTTATCAACTTTTTAATGGTTCTTATCGCTTGCAATGTTTCAGGAGATTTTTCCTTTCATATATTTTTTGTATCCTTTGGCATTTTATAAGTCATGTTATTATTTTCACAATCTAAAAAAAAACCAGCAAAGATATTTTCATTTTGAGGAAAATAGATTCTAGTTCCCAGTTTGAACAAAAACATGTGGGTAGCTCCTACTTTAAATTCAGTCTGGGTGTGCTACGTGCTATAGCAACATGCAGTAATTAGCTGACTCAAGGTGTATTTCCATTCTTTTTTTTTTTTTTTAAACTTTTTTTAACGTTTATTTATTTTTGAGACAGAGAGAGACAGAGCATGAACGGGGGAGGGGCAGAGAGAGAGGGGGGGAGGGGCAGAGAGAGAGGGGGGAGGGGCAGAGAGAGAGGGAGACACAGAACCCGAAGCAAGCTCCAGGACCCGAGCCATCAGCCCAGAGCCCGACGCGGGGCTCGAACTCATGGACCCCGAGACCGTGACCTGAGCTGAAGTCAGACACTTAACGAACTGAGCCATCCAGGCGCCCCGGTGTAGTTCCATTCTATTGACACATAAGATTTTGGCCGTCCTCCTTCGGGCTGAATTGAGGCAGATGTGCCAAAACTCAAGATTTATGTGAACTACAAATAACTTACCAAAAATCTGAGGACACTTTCTTTCTGTATGTTGTCAGAGCGCTCACCTGGTGGGTCCAGTCTGCCAATCGTTGAACCCAAATTCCTGGTTTGCTCAAAGTACGAGTGAGTCATTCACACGGGAAGACTGGCATTTGAGACAGAAAATAACATCAGTATCAAGGGACTGTTTCCCGGTGATTCTGTAAATATCCTTCTTTTTCTATCTCCTCCCAGTATTTGCTGGGTTCGTTTGACGTTCACTCCTTTCCCTGTCATACCTTATTGGAGGTATGATTTCATTTGTTAGGAAACGCATTGGTTTAAAATATTTTATGCAATATTTCCAATAGCACTTGGTGGGAATATGCAGACTATAGATCATATGCTGATAAAGTATATTTTGTCAGTCTATTAATTAGATTAATAGATTAATTAGATTCATTTGCTAAATAAGCTTGTGAGAGCTTTGTTGCCGTAACACTAACGATTGTCTTACTGATAGCTTAGAAGCATGCACACTTTCTGACTCATCAAAAGACTAAATTATGCTCATCAAAGAATTGCATTGTATTCTAATTCTTTGCTAACGGGTGGTAGTTACAGAAGACTTTAATAATGGCACGTCCCCCTTCCCTCTTGATATCTAGTAAGTCACTGCCTGTTGTCACATACTTGGTTACAGTGGGCTTGTAAGTATTCTCTTTTCAAGTACCTATCCCTTTCCTATCCAGTTAGATAAAAATCATTCACAGTATTCCGAGTTCTAGAAAGACTAGGACTGTAAGTTGGAATCCCTGATGCTTAGCTCCTGCCCCCCATCCCGGAGCCCTCTACTCAGGGTACAGACAGGAACAAGAGACATTCTACGCATCCACACTGTTCCCAGGACAAAGCTGGGCATCCGAAAGCAGATAATAGATGCCTGCAGGTGACCAGAGTTCTAGAGGGGAACACAGATGACGGTTTGGGTTTGTTGACACAGGACTTTGACAGTGAGTGGCCTGGCAGGGGAATCAGCTGCAGAAGGCCTTTTCTGACTTGCATTTGACAGTGGGCCTCCTCCCCCAGGCAAGGAACCCCAAGCTTGGATGGACCTAAGCAGAAACACACACGTCTAGACTTTGGCAAGGGATTCTCTCTGGCACGGCCCCTGGGGTTCAAATGGTGTTTTCCTTTGTTGTTTCTGTTGCCTCAAGAGCACAGAGGTTTTGATAAACTACTTTAGACTATTTTAATCTCAGGGATTTTTTTTTACATATAGAAACATTTTTCAAAAAGCATTTCATTTTGTGTTAATATCTTTTGTCCCAATTTACTTCACTTCCTTTGGTTTCTAGGAGCATTTAAAACTACAGATTCATAGATACTACCTCCAGAGATTCTAATTATTAGGTGAGTCTGGGCTGGGCCCTAGACTTCCTGACTAATTAAAAAGCAGCCTGAGATTCTGAGAGGCAGCCGAATTTCATAACCACCGACGGAGTGGTTCGAACTCAAGGAATGGGACAATCTTGTCTTCAACTTACGTAATTTTCTGGCACTGGGAAAGCCTCCTCATCGGTCATTGGTAATTCCAGGACTTATGGAGAACTTAAATATGTATCAATTACTCCTTGGCCCTGAGAACAGAGGTAGTAGTATCAGCTGAGAAGAAATCAGGTGGAAAGTCAGACTTCAGGGATGGTGCCTTGCGTCAATCGGTGCAGTTATGTTTTCTGGAAAGAACAGTCTTCTTAAAATTTCTAAGTGATCCTTAACTGACTGGAATTTAAATAAAAACTTGAAAAAAATTTCTAAATGATCCTTTGAAAAAGGTAAAACAGAGGGGCCCCTCGGTGGCTCAGTCGGTTAAGCATCAGACTTCAACTCAGGTCAAGATCTCATGGTTCGTGAGTTCGAGCCCCACGTTGGGCTCTACGCTGATGGTGCAGAGTCTGCTTGGGATTCTCTCTCTCACATTCTTCCTCTGCTCCTCCCCCACTCCTCTCTCTCTCTCTCTCTCTCAAAATAAATAAAAACTTTTTTAAAAATTTAAAAAAAGAAAAGAAAAAGGATGTAACTGATTTGCATATGGCTTACAAGTGTATTTAGCAATGGAACCATATTTTCCTTTCAAATAAAGATGTCACCTAGAGCTCTAATACATGCTATACCTAAGTGGCATTTTTTTTTAAACTTAAAACTGTATTTAACAAGTTCTAGTCTGTAATTGTTTAGAGGACTTTTCTTCCCCTCGCACTCCTCTTGATGTGGACAGGTCCCCACACCTCCATGCTAACTTTCTCTTCCAGCCTCTCACAGATTCAGGGGGTGAGGCTTGGTGATGGAGAGGAAGTCCAGCAGGCATGACTATCCCTTGTCCTCCCTCCGCTCTCTGTGATCTGCCTGCTCTCTGCCTTGTCACCAATGCAGCCCAGCAGGCAAGTCCTGCCACACACTTCCTGCCCCAGGCCTGGTCTCATGGGTGAGTGAATCCACTTCTGGGGTACTAAGCTGTGTACCATAGTAACAAACTTCAGCCTCCTCCTTCAACCTCGCTTTTGTCCATCAGTAATCTCCATCGTCCATCAGTAATGGACAACCTCCATTTTGGAGGATGGACAACCTCCATTTTGTCCATCAGTAATCTGACGCCCGTTCTTATCACTCAATTAGGCAGGGAAAACGAGAAAACTCTCTCACCCTCCATCAATCTTAAACAATTATATCTACTTACCACAAGTTCAGTTTGGAAGAAAGACGCAGGCTGTCTTGATAAATCAGAATTATAACTAAATATTGACCATGTCGTGGTTCAAAGCGCAGAGTAGAACCCTGGGGTGTCTGCCATCTATCAGCTGTTTGACCTCAGGAAAACCACCTAATCTCCCGCCATCTCAATTTCCTCATCTGAAAAAATGGTTCCTTCCTCCTAGGATTATTGCAAAGTTTACACAGGTTGATATTTGTGTATGAGTAAAATGTTTACAACAGTGCCTGGTATATAATAAATGCCTCATGAGTGCTTGCTAACATCACTATTGTTTCTTTCCCCTGCTGGTTGATGTTTTGTGACACGATGTGGAAAAAAAACCTCTTAACTCATGACACAGAAATAGCCATGAAAGATCGTTTTTCCCCCCTCTCCCTTCCATTTATTTATTTAAAACCATCTGCTTTGTAGCATCAGGACCCTTTTCCATTAAACCAAGATGGCTGGAGACACTTCAGGTGAGACACTTCAGTTGAGATCAATGAATGTCAAAGAATAAATAATAATAAGTGCATCAGAATTTAGTAGATAACATACCTGAGTGCTCAGATTTATTGTAAAGTTGTGAGCATTTGAAATATTTCTTACCTGAAAATTGAATTAAACAGGAAAATCCTGGGCATCTGGGTGACTCAGTTGGTTAAGCATCCAACTCTTGATTTTGGCTCACGTCATGAGCTCACGGTTCGTGAGTCCCAGCCCCACGTCAGGCTCTGTGCTGGCAGGGTGGAGCCTGCTTGGGAGTCTCTCTCCCTCTCTCTGCCCCTCTCCACTTGTGCTATCTCTGTCTCTCTCAAAATAAGTAAATAAATATCTTTTTTAAAAAACATGAAAACCATGAAGTACCTTTTTGGAACACAGTTTGAGAACCAGTGCTCTGGCCTGTACCTGATTAAACCAATCCTACTTGACACCAAGGCAGGATTTAGGAGGACTTCTTAAATGGAGTTTTACAAAATTCTAATTAGAGTTACAGAAACCCCCCAACTTATTAACTTCAAATTCAAATTTAAAGCTCAAGATCATGACATGGATGACTGGGGAAGCCTAGAGCCCTGGTCCTATTTCTGGTGGTCCTGTTGACTGCAGGCCTCCAAGGGTCTCCATTCATGTTGTATTCCTGTGCATTGTGTCCCAAGGTGGTGAATGAAATGGTTATCATGACTCCTTCCTGTTGCTTCCCTGGTAATCCCATGGGTTATCTTTAGACTGAAAAAAAAATTTTAATGTTTATTTCTGAGAGGGAGAGAGAGAGAGCATGTACGGGGAGGGGGGGCAGAGAAAGAGGGGGACAGAGGATCCAAAGTGGGCTCTGCACTGACAATAGAGAACCCGATGTGGGGCTCAAACCCACAAACTGCAAGATCACGACCTGAGCCAAAGTCAGCCACTTAACCAACTGAGCCACGTAGGTGCCCCACCATGGTTGCCTTTAGAGATTTGACCAATGTTATTATCCCTTGTGGTAGGCAGAACAGTGGCCCCTCGAAGATTTCCACTTTCTAATCTTTAGAACCTGTGAATGTGTGTGAGCGTGTTACCCTAAATGTGGCAAAAAGGACTTTGTAGATATGGATACATTAAGGACCAACAGATGGAGAAATAATCCCGGAGAATCCAGCTGGGTCCAATCCAATCCTGTTAAGAGGGGAGAATTCTCCCTGGTGGTGATAGGAGGGAGAGAGGACTAAATAAGAATGGTCAGAGAGAGGCAGCATGCTGGCTTTGAAGGTGGAGAAAGGGGCCATAAGTCAAAGAATGTGGGCAGCCTCTAAAAGACAAGAAAAGACAAAGAAAGAGATTCTCTCTTAGAACCCCCTAGAAGGAATATGGCTATGTCTATGCCCTAATTTAGCCCAGGAAGCCCAGCATTAGATACCGACCTCTAGAACTGTAAGAACAATTGAGTTGAGTTGACTTGAGCCATTAGGTTTGTGGCAATTTATCACAGCAGCAATAGAAAACTAGTACATCACCTATAACAACTCTATGGAGTTTTTAGCAATATGGTAGCCATTCTTTAGCAAGTTTTGTTTTGTTTTGTTTGTTTCTTTTTTTGTTTTGTTTTGTTTTTCAAGTAGGCTTTACACCCAGTATGGGGCTTGATCTCACAACCCTGAGATCAAGACCTGAGTTGATATCAAGAGTTGGACGCTTAACAGACTAAGCCACCCAGGTGACCCAAGAGTTTCTCAAGTGTAAAACAAACACAGAAAATCTCATGTCCTTCTTGACCAGCTGGATCTGACTTCAATGTCTGTAGTTGTTCAGGCAAGAAAGATATTTGCTGTGTTTCAGAACCTCCTGGGTGCTAGATTATCGTGTTACCCTTAGCAACACAGCGATGAAACAACAGTAAGCCTTTTCCTGAGGAGTCAATTGTCCATATGTCCAAATTCCTCATCCTCCTCACCCATTCGCTGAGTGGAGTGTACATATCTGGAAGTTTGTAGCATTGATTTAATTTATTCCTCAACAATTCTGGGAAGTAGTGATATTATCCTTACACCCCTCTTACTGAGGAGAAAACTGAAACACAGATAGAGGGAAAGCTAATAAATGGTGGACACAGGAGAGACTCCCACACAGCTCGGTTCCAAACCCTGTGACAGTGAGTATTACAACACACTGCCTCGCATAAAAATAATATACAGATAGTACAAATGCCAAGATGATAAAGACAACAGTAGAGAAGGCATGCTATACACTGAGTGCTATGGAACGTCAAAGGGATAGTCTTTTTAGAAAGAAATGGCAAATGCTTGCTGGAATGCTAACATTCTGTGTTAATATGAATTAATAATGATAGCTCGCTGCTCTTTGTTCATGTATCAGTTAGCTACCACCGCGTAACACTCTGAAACTTAATGGCTTAAAAAAGTAAGCACGTGGTCATGCTCACTAGTCTGTTGCTCATCCAGATGGTTCTCCTGGAATGGGCTGAACTCCATCACGCATCTGTGGTCAACGGCAAGTTAGGTGGGCAGCTCCACGGCTCTAGGCTGGGCTCCTTCACAGGTCGGGAGCCAGCTGGCTATAGGCTGGGCTGCCTCCGTCTCCCTCACATGGCCCGTATCCTCCAGTATGCTAGCCCAGGCTTGTTCACAGAAAGATGTCAGGGTTCCCCGAGAAGTAGCAAGCCAACGTGGCACTACTTCTGCTGTTTTCTACCGGGTAGAATAAGACATGAAATTCAAGGGCAACCAATAAAAAGATTCGAGGCAACACAGACTCCATCTCTTGATGGGAGAAGCTGCCAGATTCAATGCAAAGGGACATGGGCACAAGAGGGGTGGAAGATTGGAAACGTTGTGTCATCAGTTAAACACATCACGCAGTGATTCATTTAAGCCTCACAGCAAACTTCTGATATGGGTAGTATCATTGCATTCATTTGAGAGGTGAGTAAACTGTAATGCCAGCTTCGGTACGGGGGACACCTGGCTCCAGAGCCTGCAGGTGGATGAGGGGGAAACAGTTTGTGCACCTAAAGCTCACAGGGGAACAAAGGAAGGGCATCAAGCCTTCTCTGGTGCCCTGCTCAGCAGGCATATAGGTGCACACTGTGGACAGACAGAGGCTGGGAGCAAGCAGGAGTCAGAACAGGGGATCGGCAGCAAAAAGAGGGCAGAAGTAACCACAAACAGTTAAGAGTTTGCTGCAATCCAGCGAGAAATGATAAATGACTGAACCAGGGCCATAACTGGGGACTGGCTAGAGAACAGAACTGAGCGACAGTTAAGAGGTAGAGCTGACAAGATGTGGCCACTGGCTGGATTCAGGGGCCAAGGAAGAGAGAAGATCAAGGAGCATGAGGAGAAGGGGAGGACATTCACAAAGCAGGGATTCTAAGAGAAAACAGGTTCGTGGAGGGTTGGGAAGATGGGAGAATGTGGGCAGGTGGAGACAACTCATTCACCCTTTACCCAACAAAGACTTCAGTGTCCACAATGTGCAGGTACTGTTCTAGGCACTTGAGATACACGAGGGACAAACCAGACAAAAATCTATGCCTACTGGAGCTTTCCTTTTAGTGATGGAAAACCCACAATAGGAACCATAAACATAATGAAGCAGTTTTTATAGCGTGAGAGGAGGTTACACACAGTTACTGTAATAGTTGCCTCTGGCTGATGTGACAAAATTACCTCCAACTGGATGGCAGAAAACAATAGAAATGTATTTTCATGGAAGTCTAGACACGGGGGTCCAAAATCAGTATCACTGGGCCAAAATCAAGGTGCCAGCAGGGTGGTGTTCCCTCTGGAGTCTGTAGGAGAGAATTCATTCCTTGCTTCTCCCATCTTCTGGCGGCTACTGGCATTTCTTGGCTTCTGGCTGTATCCCTCCAATCTCTGCATCCAGGGTCACATTGCTGTGACCTCTTCTGTCTGCATAAAATCTCTCTCTGCTTCACTGTCATAGGGAGACTCAGGATAACATTAAGGGCCCATCTAGATAATCCAGGATAATCTCTCCATCTCAAAAATCTTAATTTCATCACATCTGCAAGGTCTTTGCCCTATAAGGTAAGATATTTGCAGATTCCAGGGTTTGGGACACTGATATTTTTATTTTATTACTATTATTTTTTTATAGGAGGCATTTCTCAGCCTTCTAAACTATGACACAAAGGAAATGAAGGGAGGGTATGCGGGAGCAGAAGACCTGAGGAGGGGGAAGTGATGCTGAGTTGTAAGACAGGGTGGTGTAGAAAGGTCTTACTGTGCAGATAACACTGAGGGCATCTGGGGGTGACCATTATAGGCAAAATGGGGGAGGGCAGAGGGCAGCAGCAAAGACGCCTGTTTCAGGTAGAGTGAGTTTCAAGTGACCATGGAAACTCCAAGTTCTGGATTGGATGGAGGAAAAGCTTTAAGCATTTAGGGGGAGGTGAGACCATGATCTGAGATGAGGTCTTCCAGGAGAAAGGTGTAGAATGAGAAAAACAAAGATCAGAGGAAAGAATTAGATGGCAAATCAGTGTTTAAGGGACAATTGGCTTTGGGCTCATCTGTCTACAGGAACCTGGATTTTAGGGAAAAAAAGGTACCAGTCTCTTTCTTCAGAAAGCCTCCAAGCAATCCAGGCTGGGCTCTGATCTCAGTTCCTGAACAATGAGCATCTTCTAGGCTGCAGAAGTGCACAGGACTAAACGCACCCCTTCCTCAACCACTGTCCCCATTACCACTGAATCCCATGTTTCTGCTACCATTTGCATCCTGAGTTCAGAATTCCTGAAGCCTCTGGCCAGTAGCCTATACTTCTTGGATGCAAGAATTCATTCGCCACCTTAGGTTTGGTGTTTTGTTTGTGTGTGGGTGTGTGTTTCGGTGAGTAGGCTTCATGCCCAGCATGGAGCCCAGCCCGGGGCTTGAACTCATGGCCGAGATCAAGATCATGGCCAGACCTAGGCACATCTGGCCTCATATTGGCCACAGTCTGATGGCCAAGATGGTCACCTGGAAACTCTTGCCACAAAAAAATTTCGGACTAGGTCAATATTCCCGTTCGAATGAGGTGGAGGTCCCAACTGTGTGCATGTACAAGAGTGTATGTAAAGATTTTTCTGGTCTCACCTCCACATCCCAGCTTCCCTCGAAGTACGGCCATGGGCATAGATGCGCTTTCTCAGATGCAAATCTGCCTCCCAACAAAGGTCAATTTCTACTCTTTCTGCTAGTGGGTCACCTTAAACAATGGCTCCCAAAATCGCTGCTCCTTGCAATAATCTGGGGAGTTTTGTAGATCTCAAAGGCTATGTCTTGCCCCAGGCCAGTTGATTGGTTCTCGGGGTTTGGGGGAGAGGGCAGAATTCAACTCCCCAGGTGAAGCGGGAGAGGATTGAAAACTATTGATATAAACCATATGAGCCCCCTTTTTGACCGATATCATGTCTGAGGCCTTCAACCATAGTTTGAATAGGATCCATGAGTTTCTAAAAGTTTACGTCAGATATCTCACATGTAAGAAAGACTAATAAGGACGAATCGTTCATGAAGGAAGTCACCATTTACAACCCCTGAACCAGGCATTGTGCATTTTCTTATTTAATCCTCATAGCAGCTGAATGAGGTAGCTATTTGCTATCTTCTACGGATTAAGAATTTAGAGTGCAGCGAGGAAACTTGCTCAAGGCCATACTGTCAATAAGTAACAGAACAAAGAGACAAGTACATGCAGATCAGATTCCAAAGTCAGTACATCAACAGAGATGCAATCAAAGGGGTGAGTGCTGCGAGTTCACATGTGGTGGGGAGCACGAGCCCAATCCTGGCTTCTCAGAGGAGATGAATCTAAGCTCTAACCTGCAGGATAAGACGAAGCCACATTGGAAAAGCCAGAGATGCGTGCTGAGGGAGGGAGACAGCTGCTAGAAAGGGGGCCAAGGAGGAAGAAAAGAATGCGCCAGGCAGGGGGAATAGAACGCACCCAGGCCTGAGAGTGAAATAAAATATGCCGATGACCCAGGTGACGATAAACGTAAGATGTCCCCACCTGGCTCAGGTAGAAACGGTAAAGCATCAAAATTAATATTGTAGAGGATCTACGGAAAAGAGAGCACACTGAGTTTATAGAGTCTGAATTCATAGACGTTCAATAACAGGAAGTGGTCACAGAAGCAACTCAGCAGTGGTGTGAGAAGCTTATTACAGAAAATGCGTGAGAAAGAAAGTCTTGTTGTTAAGGCCACGCGACAGCATTTACCTTCTAAGATAATTGCCACCATCCATTCTAGAAGTGGATTAGACATTATCTACGATAGCCCTTTTGTTTAAAGAACCTAATCCTCAGAGAGCTTGCCCAAGGTCCTAGCAGCTGTCGAAAAGTCCCCAGGTTGGCCCTGAGATACTGCGTGGTTGACTCCAGGATCCTTGTTTGTTTTCTCTGCTCTATCTAGAGGTAAATTATCAAAGGGAATGGAAATAATTTTGCATAATTTAAATGATAAAAGATAATGAAGAGACAGCACAGCTCACGGTTCTTGTATGACCCACTGCCCCTCTGACCAAGGCAGCTGTGACATCATTCTCCTTCACCTGGCCATCCAAAGCAGCCACCGCATAAACACATGTTCCTGTATGTATGTGTGGGCAACTTTGTGGAGAGAAGGTCTATGGCAAGCCCAAAGTACATATCCATAGCTTTCGAAAGGTCTCTGAGTCCCAAAGAGGTTTTACAACGGCAAAGTGCTTTCTTTTATTAAAAACCCAAAGGCACAATTGTTTTTCCTAAGCTTATATATTCAGTACTGTGGGGTAGTTTTATCGAAAATGTTTGTATGTTTGATATGGATTTTCCCAACGGAAAGCTAATTTACGTCTTGAAACATTAAACAATCTGAGCGACAGGATGTTCTATCATTGTTACCATTAGCGGCAATGGTTAATGCCTAATTAACACAATATGCTGCATGGGACTCTAAGACCTTCCATATAGCACTTTCTTCATTATGTTACAGACAAGAAATCTCAAGAACAAAGAAATTCAGTCCGTTGCCCTAGGTTGGTGATCTCAGTGTTGGCCACTAGACTGGGAGCAACAGCATTACCCGGGAACTTACCAGAAATGCACACTATATGGCCCCACCCTAGACCTACTGGATCAGAAACTCTGGGGATGGGCCCAATAATCATTTTTTTAAATTTTTTATTTTTTTTAAGATAGAGAGCAAGGGAGAGGGAAAGAGGGAGAGAGAGAGAGAGAGAGAGAGGGAGAGAGAGAATCTCAAGCAGTCTCCAAGCTCAGTGCGGAGCAACGTGGGACTCAATCCCATGATCCTGGGATCATGACCTGAGCTGAAATCAAGAGTCAGGTGTCTAACTGTGAAATCAAGAGTCAGGTGTCTAACTGACTGAGCCACCCAGGCATCCCCCCAATAATAATTCAGATCATTCTGCTGCACCTGGCCATCGAGTTCGAGAACCAGAGCCCCAGAGCATCCACTTAGAAAACGGAGCCAAGGGGCGCCTGGGTGGCGCAGTCGGTTAAGCGTCCGACTTCAGCTCAGGTCACAATCTCCCGGTCTGTGAGTTCGAGCCCCGCGTCAGGCTCTGGGCTGATGGCTCGGAGCCTGGAGCCTGTTTCCGATTCTGTGTCTCCCTCTCTCTCTGCCCCTCCCCCGTTCATGCTCTGTCTCTCTCTGTCCCAAAAAAAAAAAAAAAAAAAAAAAGTTGAAAAAAAAAATTAAAAAAAAAAAAAAAAAGAAAGAAAACGGAGCCAGAATTTCAACACAGACCTCATTGCTTCCAATCATAGCTGGCAAGAGACAGGCTGATGCTCAAACCAGTGCAGGAATGGCTGGTTTACCTTCTCTCATTTAAGCAGTGTTGATGTGAACGGTCTCGGTAAGTTATATAAGCCCTAAACCCTGTCAGGCCTTAATTTTATGACTCTCATTGCTAACGTAAACTTTGAAGCAATACCCTGTACCCAACGGTCCCCCACTGCTTTGTCCAGCACGACGACATTCTCAGCGTGGGGGTCTCAACCCTGAACATTTCCAGATTTCAGTCATACGATCTTGCATAAGTTTTACTAGTGTTAAGGACGGGCATTGAGGCGAGCTCTAATGCCAAATACCGCTGCTGAAAAATAATAATAAAAAAAAAATCCAATAAATCAGGTCATCTTTAGAAAAAATATTTCCTTATAAGACAACGTAGGAGCATTTCAAAATAGCATCCAGAACTTCATTTTAAATTCTCTCCTGGTACAATTTGAGGCACGGTGTTGAAACACGAAGCTGGTATTCGGTGTGAAAACTCTAGATTCTGAAGTTAAACACAATAGCTGGAAAGACCTCATCTGTACCAAAAATGAAAGGTACACTGCCTAGACCCACAAACGACACCCTGGGGTTGCCTTAAGCCTTGGGTTCACCTCTCCGATCTCTTTCCTCCCAACTCATTTTGAGGTCCTAAAAAATACACCTCACAAGTGCAAGGCCATACTTTGGGACTGAGGACGGTTTCCGAAATAAGGACGTGAAACCAGATTAGATTATCTCCCCTTTTCAGTTTACAAATTGTATAATTTCATTGGCTCCTTGAACTGAAAGGAGATCTCTTCCAGCCTATTGCAAGTGCCTCACAAATCAGTTCACAAGGCACTTAATATTCTGTCTGCGTATTAGACAAGGTGTAACACCAAGTATGGGGCTATTCTTGAGAGGAAGCTGGTGCCGTGGAGTATAAGGTACCTCGCACCTTGAGATCAGCGGGCCCTCGACATCAGATTGGTCCCCAAACATTTTACTTATTTATTTTTTTAATTTTTTTAATGTTTATTCATTTTTGAGAGAGAGACAGAGACAGAGTGAGAATGGGGGAGGGGCAAAGAGGGAGACACAGAATCTGATGTGGGGTCCGGGCTCCACGCTGTCAGCACAGAGCCCGAGGCGGGGCTTGAACGGCGACATCGTGACCTGAGCCAAAGTCCGGTGCTTAACTGAATAAGCCACCCAGGCACCCCCCACCCTTTTTTTTTTTTTTCCTTTTATTAGTAAGTCCCATCAACTCCAGTTCCAGCTTTCTATACTCTGGACTCTCAAAGGGAGTGTCACCAGCACAATGACACAATGTTCTCCTGCTTGTTTGCATTACCAAACACAGGAAGTGCAATGGGGAAAGAGGCTGTGAATAAAAATGAGCTCAGACCCTCGATACAGACGTGACGAATACCAGCCTGATTTTCATGTAGGAGATTCTGTCTTGTTTTATGTGAAACTAAGGTAATAAAACAGGACCATAGGAGGGGTAGGATTCCAGTTTCAGCTCTTTAAACATTATAAATGTGCTGATATGTTATAATAAATATCCTCTACAGTGCGGTCATTTTTTTATGCTTTCAGTACTTGTGTGTGTGCCTCTGTGTGTGTGTGTGTGTGTGTGTGTGTGTGTGTGTGTATCTACGGGTCACCTATCAGAAGAGATGCCTTTCTACACATTCGTGTGGAAGTTGGATTTCTCAACAATCTGATAGCACCCGAAAGACCTAGTCAGGCCTACTCCACTATGATTAATTAGTATAGTGTGATTTGCCCTTAGAATTAAAACAGCTCTCATTTAGGGGCGCCTGGGTGGCTCAGTGGGTTAAGCGACCAACTCTTGATTTCGTCTCAGGTCATGATCTCATGGCTCCTGAGTTTGAGCTCTGCATCGAACCTGCTTGGGTTTCTCTCTCTCTCTCTCTCTCTCTCTCTCTCTCTCCCCCTCCCTCCCTCTTTCTGTCCCTCCCATGTGCACTCTCTCTCTCAAAATAAATAAATGCACTCAAGCTTTTTAAAAAAAAATCTATCCTTTAATATTAAATTATTAACCCCAAATTAGAATACCTTAAAAGGCAAATATCAAATAGTAGCAATTTAAAATACGCCCGGAGAAAAAAATGAAAGTATACAGGATAGTTATAACGTAAAAACGTCAGCAATTTACTTTCTTATCTTTTTAAAAAATCAGTTCTATTTCTCTCGGTAGATAGACATAGAGAGCGATAGAACTGATGTTTTTAAAGATAGGAAATATATCTCCGTACATGTCGAACAGTTCTCGCTCACCTTCAAACCACAATGTGCCATCTCCATTTCACTGCCATAGTCATAAGATGAATAGGTTCATGGTCAGAAATGCGTCTGAAAGATGAACGGTATCCAGGAGAGAAAACGCACATCCTCGGGAGAATGCAGAAGAGTTGTTGAAAAGTTTCTAACCCTTAACCAGTCATTTCCATTTGGCAGTCCCATTTCAATTAAAATCAAAGAAAGATGAGAAAAAGAAGATACCAAGATGGCAAGTAGGAACAAGGTAGAAGCGAAGGAAACAAAGCAATAAACCCTCAAAGCCCAAGTGTTTCTGTCACTATGCTATTCTCATCCCTCCCTCTTCACCCCATGATACCTTCATGCTTTATTTCATTTTTATTTTTCCAAGTGTGGAATTTTTGGTTGGCCTTTGATGCCATGTGAAGAAATGAGTTCAGCCCAGGCCACCACATACTTATTCATCCAACTGTCTTTTTCTTCCCCAACTCTCCTCCCAGCCTCGACTTCAAATGGCTTTGGTATTCTCGACTTAAATCATGCTAAATCCCACTTTCCCTTCAACTTGACCCTAATGACTAATCTCTTCTTCTGCCAAGAAAAGATGACACTCCTCGTCATCCCTCCAGTTCCTGTGGCCAAAATTAATTAATTCAACCAATATTTATGAAGCCTCTATCATGAGGTAGACCGTGGGCAAGCAAGACCAACAAATCCCTGCCCTCCCAAACCACCCCACACACATACAGTTGTCTATGAAACCGCAGACACACAACTATTCCCCTTTGAACTTAGAATATATATTCGCAAAGGGGCAGAACTGAAAAACTGGTTGATTATACTTAAAACTACGCACCTTAAAACTGTTTCAGGCTTTAAAGTACCTCGCAAACTAGACTGACTGATAAACAGTCATTTATTTTCCCAAGCTCTCTTTAATACAAAGACTTTATTCTTGGGAAAGGAAGCTAATTTATGTTTCATTCTGGCTTCAGCCTGGTCTGAAACTATCAGAATTAGCTTTTGGTCCAGTCACAAAAAGGAACTTGATTTTAGTGAACACGAATCGCCAGATCGGATTTTTTTCTCTCCCAAATAAGCGCAAAGGAAACAAGGTCCCGTCTAAATGTGGAAAGCATGAGCTCACACCAGAATTTTAGGGAAATGGAGTTTAAGTCAAATGACCATTAATATCAGTAATTATTATTCCTTATTTGTCAAAATTTCAACCTTTGGAGAACAAACCTAAACTCCGTGCCTCAAAAGGTTTTTTTAAAAAGTTAAAAAAAAACAATTTGAAGAAAAAACAAAAATAAAAACAGGCCTTGTGTCAAGGTTGTCTGATTTCAGGTAATGATGGTTTTTCTCCAAAATCGTCTTTATTAGTCTTTCCTACTGTACTTTATAATGCAACCCACCCAACAGCTTTTCATCACATATCCCCTTCTGTGTTGACGACAAAGCTGTATAAGCTCACAAAATATGAGTATGCTCTATTTCTCACATGTTTTTTTGTTTGGGTGGCTTCATTTTGTTTTTATTGTTGTTCAGTTGAGTACATTTAAAACCGTCACAACGACTTTGTAGAAAAGGATCCCTAGATGAACGACATCTTGCTGAAATCCCCCAAATCTTATACTGGTCAGGCCAAACCTGCTGGCATGACGCGAACTCAGCTTCCTGCTCCTGACCCATAATTTTATATGTGAAACTCATCATCAAAGCTTGCAAGACAACTTGCGTTGAGCATTTCCAGATACCAAACCTCTCTCTGTTATTTCAAACAGTCAACAGCTGCACAGCCTGTTCTTCCCATCATGGTCATGATTGCGTTAGAAAAAAATCCACCTTTAAAAAAATTGTGAAAACTGAGAACGGCCGAGCAACCAATGGCAACGAAGAAGCACTATCCTGTTATCAACCCCAGCTCGTATTCTTGGGTGCTTGCCCGACAGGGACTAAATTCCCTTTACGGCAAGGGGCGGTTTCAGCTGACCTGCTGTGAATGTCCCAAGTGAGTCACCACCGTTAACTCCATCGACACCATTTGCTGCCCACTTGGACATTTCTGAACAGCTGCTTGGCTCCAATGTCTCCTCCTAACTGGAAATATGGCCTGGTCTGACTCAGTTTCAGAAGGGGACACGGGGAGGGGGGGGTGGCGGGGGGGGGGTGGAGAAGGGAAGGAGACAAGGAGAGAAAGCACGCATACCTCCTCTCACAGAAGACTGACCACTCTGGTTTTTTCCACCAATGATGCTGGAAACAAATTTTGAAGATGTGGAAATGCTAAACCCAGTTTGTCATATTCTCTTTAATTTGTCTTTTATTATTTTTCTCATGAAGTTGGGTTGGGATTTTATATTGAAATTATGTGCTGATGTTGAAATGTGTGGCCCCTAAGACGTCGCCTCATCTCCACTTTTTCTAAACATATCCATCCTATTTTCTGAGCCCAAAAGTGAATATTTCCTTTACTCTAAAAATATTTTTCATAAAATTGAAAATCCATTTTGAATTGATCAACAACTTTTTTGGAGCATTTGCTAGAACAGGCTTCTGGACTAGACATTAACGAGGATTCTGAGAAATATCAGACGTGATCCTTGGATTCAAGAATTTGTAATAAAATGAAGAGAAAAGGCCCGTTTAAATAGATCGTCCAGGAACAATATGAAGGAGTACGTGCAAACGTGCCAAATGCTTGGTACAGCTACTAGGGGCTGCAAGAGCTCAGAGAGAGGCTCTGGGCCGGTGGTTTTAAATCTGGAATGATGGTAACTGATACTAACAACTGAAATTAAATTGACTTTATAAACATGGGCTATGTGTCATAGCTGGGCATGCAGCCTAAGTGTCTAAGTTAAAGGCTGAAATATGTTCACATGACCTCAGTTTCATTTCAGGGGAAGTCCATGATTTATACGTACCTTGTTGTGTGCATAAGCACATGCATACATTTTTTAAAAACTCTTATATTACCAGAATCACGAGGAGGTGAGGGCGTACTTGTAGTCTTGGGAATATTTATCAGCCAGCTCGTGGGCCGTGAACAATTTATTTCTCGCTATGTTACTTACTCCAATTCATTGTAGATTTGGGTTGAAGATAGCTTGTTTATTGAATGAGTGGGGATATTTAATCAATCTTAACATCACTGATTGAGATTTGACCACAAACTCAATGTAAAAAAAATAAAATAAAATAAGCCTGAGGTTTTAATCCTGAGGAGGTTTGCAAATATTAGAAAGTAATAAATCCTAAAGAATGCTTTGATTTGAGACCCGAACACCAATGAACAGTTTTTAAAATAATATTTCCCAGTTCATATCTAAGACTGAATAATTAATGAACTATGATCAGTTTTCCCAAGATGCCAAAAAAAAAAAAAAAAAAGAAAAAACACACTCAATGAAGACGTGTCATGTATCAAGAATTTGGTACAATCAAGTCTGTCTTAGACCTTATCAATGGGCTTGATGGGCCCAAAAGAGGTTTTCTTTAAATGGGAAGCCAAGCCAGAAAGACAGTTACTCTGAAGAAAGCTAAGACTCGTGCGGTGAGTATGTGCAACGGATGAGATTATAAGTCAGCTCATGAGTGAGCTTACTTTATAAAAACCATGGTGCAATGGGAAACACAGAAATAGAGGAACAAGAAAGAGAAATAAGGAAGATGGTCCTTTTGAAAAATGGAAGACGACTTAATAAGTCATTCTATATGCGTGTGAGGAAATGTTGACAGAAGATTCCAAAGGGAAGGTAGCAGTTGAGCTGGGTTCTCACTATACCTTTGCAAGGCCAACTTGGGCGGGGAGTGAGAGAGAATTCTGGCCAACAAGAGCAATATTTATCCAACAAGTATTCATTGAAGTGGCTGTCATGGAACACGCACTATTCTGAATGGCGGGGATACCACTGTGAACCGCACCAAGCCTCTGACCTAGTGCCGCCTGTATTCCAATATGAAAGACATGTAATAATGATACTAATAAATAGAAAATAGGATCCGTGTTATAATGCCAGATAGACCTTATAAAATAATGCCTCTCATGTTATAACAAACCTATCACCTAACCCATAAAATATAATGTCAAATGACCAAAGAGGATAAGATGATATTAATTGCAAACACATAGAGCTCTAAACATGCAGGTAAGTATTTCATGAATCAGCAAGATCTGATTGTCCCGAGAGCACAAGGTGCTCGGTAGAGGTAGGGGTAGAAAGGGGTGAGAAACAAACTACAGAGGAGGCAGAATGTTCAGATACGATCTTATAAGCTCTGCTAAGAAACTTGTGTGTTCTTCTACATCAGGCAAATCAGGATCCATGGGATATTTCTTTTTTTTTCTTTTAATGTTTACTTATTTATTTTTGAGAGAGAGGGAGCGAGAGAGAGCACAAGAAGGGAAGGAGAGAGAGAGAGGGAGACACAGAATCCGAAGCAGGCTCCAGGCTCCGAGCTATCACAGCACAGAGCTCGACGCAGGCCTCACACCCAGGAATCACGAGATTGTGACCTGAGCTGAAGTCGGACGCTTCCAGGTGCCCCCGAAGATTTCTTAAGTAGGGAAGTGACATGATAAGATCTGTTGTTTTCTATCAATCACTCTCTCTTCAGTGTAGAAAGTGGATTTGGGTTGGATTTGAGGTGGTGGTGGGATCTCAGTTAAGAAGCTAGTCGCTTGTGTGTTGACAGTTTAGTTAAGAAGATGATATTCAGGCTACAGCTGAGAAGACGATATTCTGGTAATCAGAGCTCTAGAGAGAAGGAATCTTAGACCATTGTAAATAGCTCAGTTGTGGTCAACTTGCCTGTTGGTCCTGAATTGACGAGTTGCTCTAAGCTTCATATTCTGCTTGTCTGGAATATCTGTCTCTGATAATAGCAGAGTAGCTCCTGTCAGACAGACTGTATCACAGGGAACAACTGTGAACTCTGGACAAAATACAAAAATAAATTACTGAAGATATTGGAGAGAGACCAAAGGAAGGCAGAGACTGGGAGGCAGTAGATACTTGGAAGGAGGAAATAGCACTGCTAAGGTTTCTGCTTTTTACAGTTTTTGCCAGACAACAAGTCCCAGCTTGGACCACACTGGGCAACTAAATGTAAATAGGAAGCAGCAATCTTACAGGCATAGAGAACCAGAAGGCACATCTTGGAGAGACCAAAAATGATAGAATATAGCCGGATAAATATACACAAAGTTTTGTGCCTAAACTCTTCCCAAATATCTGGGAATATCCCTAACATTGGGATTATCCCGATATTTGGATATCCCAAATATCCCTAAACTCTTGAATCCAATGTCCAGGATCACCAGACATACAAGGCAAAATTACTAAGCGTAGAAATAAACAAGAAAATATGATAGAAGCCCAAGAAGAAAGACTTAATGATATCTGACCCCCAAA
Organism: Panthera pardus; assembly: GCF_024362965.1. Taxonomy (NCBI): domain Eukaryota; kingdom Metazoa; phylum Chordata; class Mammalia; order Carnivora; family Felidae; genus Panthera; species Panthera pardus. Next base: position 10,073,594 of record NW_026526721.1, on the reverse strand, counting down.
TGACACAGCCATTGCAAGTAGCAGATTTTAAAGTAAATATATTAACCATGATCCACAAAAACAAAGAACATATGTGTAATAAATGAATAAGTGCCAAATAGAAACTATAAACAGTAACAAAGTCGAAAACATAGAACTGAAAAGTACATTAACTGAAATGAAAAATTAACTGGATGGGCTTCACGGCTAGGAGACAGCATTAGAAAAAGTCAGTGAAGTTGAAGGTAAAAGGTAAATGAATAGTTATAAAGTCTGAAGAATTGGAAGGAAAGAGATTGATCTGTGGACAATGTCCAAAGTCCGAATGTGTATGTAATTGGAGTCCTACAAAGAGAAGACAGGGAGAATAGGGCACAAAAATACTTAAATTAGTAATACCTGAAATTCCCCCAAATTTGGTAAAAGGCATTTATAGATTCAAGAGATTTAATCAAAATCCAAAGAAAACCACGAGACCCATCATAGTTAATCTAAACACACACACACACACCTAAAAAAATAAAAATAAACAAAAAACCAGAAAACAACAAAGATAACAAAACATTCTTAAAGCATCTAGAGAAAAGTAACACTTCATATGCACAGGAACAACAATATCAGTAATTTCTATCTTCTCATTGAACACCATGAAGCCCAGATGACAATGGATCAATATCGTTGAAGTGATAAAAGAAAAAAAGAACTTTAAGTTAGCGTTCTACAGCTAATGAAATGACCTAATTGTTCTAATGAAAATGATCTTCAAGAATGAAGGAAAAATAAAGACGTTTTGAGATAAATGAAAACTAAAATAATTTATTGTCAGCAGATCTATACTACAAGACATGCTTTGATACATTTTTTAGACTGTTGGAAATTGATACTTTCTTAGAAGAGAATCTTTAGAAGAGAATGAAGAACATTCAAAATAGTAAAGGTGTGGGTGAATAAAGACTATTCAAAACAAAAAATGATGCCCTTGTATCATGAGATTTATAAAGCATGGAGGTAATGCTATATATGAGAACTATAGCATGAATGAACCAATAAATAGGAAAATTTGTATATTTCATATATGAAGTGGTATGATATTAACTCTAAGCATACTGAGAATTTAAGAATGTGAGTAACAGTACTAACAGCAACAGCTATAACAGTAATATAAAGAAGGATAGCTAAAAAGTCAACAGATAAATTAAAATAATTTCTAAAAAGATAGCCCCAAATAAAGCACAGGTATGACTTTAACTTCCTCTTCTATATACGCACCCTGGTGATTCACTTTTCATTGATTCAACTGCCACCTGTAAGATGACCTATAAAAGGACAAAGCCTTAACCTCTGTCTCCACTCCATATCCCTCTCCCAAGATTCAGACGATATGTCTAACACAGAGGTAAAAATGAGAGGCTTTTTGGCTAGATATCGCCTTTTTTTTTTTTTTAAATTTCAGGGTGTTTGTAAAATTTTTTTTTTCTATTAGAATCCAAATTTCCAGTTCTCTTGAAAAAGAGTGAAAATTTGGAACACAGATGCCAAATTCCTACAGTAGCACCATTGGCTTAAATTGAATGAAGACTGGACACTTACTGATTACTCAATCTCTACCACTCCCTATAAAGTACTGACAGCTAAATGGAGAGAGAGGTAAATAAATGGTTTATGTCATTACATCTGCTGATATTAACACTAAAAACCTTACAATGTAATTTGTGATACATTCATTTTTTTTTTTTTTTTTTGTCAATCTGGTCACACTAACCTGAACCGAGTTTGAAGTTAACCGGGTTCCTTTACCTAAGGGATTTCCATTTAAATAGGTCATTCCATTTCATCTCTGTGTAGTTGATTTTCTGAACCTCTATGCAGACTTTCCTGGTTATTCCTGGTAGATTTCACCTCATTAGTTCTAGTTCACCGTCATGGCCAGTGGAGATACTCCCAACTCCAGATTCTGTCACCTACCAGAGTAACTTTCCTTTTTGATTCGATGTCATTTAAAAATCTGACATTATGCCTTTTGCATGTTTTATGTAAATGGAACCAGTCTTCAGTGTCAAATAAGGTGCTGTGCAATTAGCATCACTTTGAAATAATTCAGCCTAGAAACGAATCCTCTCAGATGACATTCTGTCTTCGCCTGAAGCCAAATCAATGTCCAGAGGCATGATTTTATGATTAATATTTTTATTGATGTTTGCTTGTTGACCCCAGTAAGTCTTCCTTTTGACACATTTTCCAGTGTCAGGAAGACAAAGAATTTGGATTTAGAGTGTCAAATAAAGAACAACAGACAGATTATGAGCACTTTGAGGTACAGGTTGGACTCTGGCTACTGCCCAAGGTTAGGGAGACTCTATGGGACTGTCTCATCCAGAATTTCATTGATTCTTGCCCCTGGGAATGTGGGAATCTGGGAAGGGTTTGGCAAATGTTTTCATACCCCTCCCACGTTCGTCCTCATAAAGAGGAGCACCCACCGAGCACCCTCTTCTTTTTACTGGCACTCTTTGAAAGAAAATACAAGAATTCATATGTATCTGGGAAACGAAGGTTGCCAAATACATATTCAGATTGTTAGACTATATTTGGAAGAATGAATAATTTTGGCATATAGGTTTAAAGTTCTTGGACCCACGCCCTTTTATACTTCTCAACTATGCCTCAGGTTCTAGAAAGAACAATATTCTTCATAGTGTGGAAAAACCTGAAGAGCCAAGTGTAGCTGAAGAAGACCTGTCACCGTGAATTATTATCTCTCCTGTAATAGAGTGAAGAGACAGACATCCTTCACCTTCGGTTGGTTCAGCCTCTCTGAACTAGGGGTGATATCCTGGCTTCTGTAAATGATATTTTAAATAGACTTCTATTGCTCCTTACTTACATCTTGGACCCTGACTATTTGCGTTAACATGTAAGAGAAAGCAAAAGAAACTGACTGGTTTAGAGGTTTTAGAAACCGTGGCTTTGAGGTCTACGAAAGACATCTCAAAGAATTTAAAACATGACGTAGCCTTTTTATTGAGATATAAAATCCACCAAAGACATCAGCCACTGAAGCACAAAGTGCATCAAGTCCTGTGGAGATACTTTAGGAGGAATATGATCAAGTGAAAGACACAACAGTAAAACAGCATGGGTGCAACACTTCTCATCTTCAAAGTACTTTACAAGCTTTGCCTAGTAAGTGCTCACAACTCATCCCTGAGATGGTGGGTGGTGCTACTCAGCCCGTTCCACGGAATGGAACCCCAACAAAGGAGGGTGGGCCACCCCAGGACACACAGTGGGTATTAGAGTTGACAAAACATTGGGAGCCCAGATGTCCTCTCTGTGACCAGAAAGAGACTATACTGCTTCCTGAAAGCACTTAGTGCCCGAGGTACTAGTCTGAAGGCCAGCAGGCTAGAGGTCCAGGACAGTCAATAACGCAGATGAAGTCTGAAAGCAGTCTGCTGAATACTTTCCTCTTGCTCAAGTAGCTTCAACCTTTTGTTCTACTCAAGCCTTCTACTGATTGGATGAGGCCCACCCACATGGAAAATAATCTGCCCTACTCATAGTTCCCCAATTTAAGTGCTGATCTCATCCAAAAATGCACTTCAAATTAACATATAAAGTTTCTCATCGCAGTTTCTTTCCATCATAAAATACGTGGAGATAAATGAGGCCAAGAGAATAATTTCAATTTATTTTGTTTTAAATTTATTTGTTTATTTTGAGACAGAGACAGAGAGCTGTGGAGGGGCAGAAGGAGAGAGAGAGACAGAGAAAAAGAGAGAATCTCAAGCAGGCTCTGTGCTGTCAGAGCAGACCCCAACACAGGGCTCAATCTCACAAACCATGAGATCATGACCTGAGCTGAAATCAAGAGTCGGATGCTTAATCGACTAAGCCACCCAGGGGCCCCAATAATGTCAACTTAAAAAAATTTATCACTTATGACCAATTAATTGCCTCCTCCGAATATAAATTAGGTAGCACCCTTTTGTAGAGAGAAAGATGTATTATGACCAAAATTATTGTGTTTTATTACTGTGGGTTCTGATAAGGAATAGGAATTTGGGATATTTGTAGTGATCTGTGGAAGCTTCTAGGGGAGCTATTAGCCTGTTTGATGCTTTTGTTTCAAGTCTCCTTCTGGCAGTTGTTGGCCAGCAAAGAGCAGGCTGGATTTCATCCTTCAGCCATGGCACATGGAGATCTGGTGACCTCAAAACCATTTTGTGTGGCCCGTGTAGTCACCATGCCATCAATTTCAACTGTGTCCTTTGATTGCATTGCAGTATGAACATGATGATGTTGTGGTGACAAAGCAATTTAGTGACGTACCATTTCTGTCAGAAGAAAAAGATTGATTATACTGACTAACAAACCAAACATGATAAACTAGCACAAAATGAAATAGAATCTGTCTTCTTAACATTAGATGGAAATTTGCCCTATTTCTCGGTACTTTCTGGCCGGACAAGCCACCTGTTAACCGACCGAGTTACAAGGAGTGTGTAACCAACCCACTTTGGTGATTGGAAAACAATCCCTCCCTTCATCTCACACACCGACACCTAGATGTCTCTGTGCCATCTTATATTTATTTAGTCCAAGATAAGTTTTTTTCTTCTTTTTCTCCTCTTTTTTGTTTTCTTCTTCTGATGTTTCTACACTTTACCTATAGGATTTCACGTTTGTTTGTTTGTTTTCATTTAAGACTCTCCTTGGCTCACTGAAGATTTACTCACATTTAACAGGCAATACTCTTACCCAAGCGTCTTAGGAAAAGCAGGTGTCAGAATTATTGGACCCGTTCTTTTTCACGCTACACCTGCTCTCACCTACTCTTTACCCCATTGAACTTCATATTCTTTGTCTCTGAGCATTTCTAAACTGCTAAAGATACTTCCACTTCTAAACCGTGTTGCTCATGTTGGCTGTTCCTCTAAAGCAGCAGAAAAGGTATCTAGTAGACTTATATATTTTAAAAGGCCAAAGAAAACCTGTTAGATATGTTGTTTTTTATTTTTTTTTTTAATTTTTTTTTAACGTTTTTATTTATTTTTGAGACAGAGAGAGACAGAGCATGAACGGGGGAGGGGCAGAGAGAGAGGGAGACACAGAATCGGAAGCAGGCTCCAGGCTCCGAGCCATCAGCCCAGAGCCCGACGCGGGGCTCGAACTCACGGACCGCGAGATCGTGACCTGAGCTGAAGTCGGACGCTCAACCGACTGAGCCACCCAGGCGCCCCTATTGTTTTTTAAACATATGCAGTGTGGCCACAGCTTTCTTAAGTTTTGATTTTAAAATATTACGGTCTCCTGGGACAAAAAAATACCCTGAAACGTCTAGACCATTTTCCTGGCTCATTCTCTTTGCTCAGCACCCAAAGGAATATTATGGTGGATTGAAGGCCTAGCTAAATACCCCCGGTTTATATTGAGAACACACCCTCCAAACTCCCCAAACCAGTCAGGCTTTATTGAGAGAGTTTTGCCATTCAAATATTTTCCCAGTTGTTCTTTCTTGGCTGCACCCACAAAACAAATGAAAATGTTCTAGAGCTGGGTGGGCAAATATAGCTCCTCTTCCAGCCCCTCCCGAGTCAGACACACATTTGGCCTCAAGCTGTTTTGCTCTTTTGTGCAAATGAAAGCCACTCAACTGCTTTTACACCTTATTTTAATGTCTTATAATTTCAAAAGGATTCTGTTCTTATTGACAATAATTACCCATCGAGTTCAAAGGCTCTCTGGATTATGAAACCTCTTCTAAGGATGAGCTGATTAATCCAGTTTGTTATTAAATTAGAACTATATTCTTGACTGTTTTAGTGAAGATTTTAGTATTGATTTCCTAATAAGCTTAATTATCGCCTTGAAATATCATTAATATTTTTCTAATCTCTATTATCTCTAGTAAGAGGCTATGGGCTCACTCACTATTAAGTGGGCATTTAGAGCTGCCTATGACCTGGTCCCAAATTATTCTTTTCACCTCATGTTCACCACCTTGCTTCCCCTCCCCACAACCCCCCACCCCCACCCCACCCCCACCCCGTACACGTTCGAAACCCTGTGGTCCAACCAAATCGCTTTATACCTTGAAGTGTGGCCATGACGTGAACGTGTATCAGGCTCCTTGCCTTTACTCTTTGAGTAATGATGCTGTTCATTGAAACTGCTCCATTAAAACTTGCTTCCACTATATTCTTCCTACCCCAGCTCTCCCAGCTCACCCGGGATCATCTCCGACCTTGAGACGGCAGTGAACCCTGAGTCAGTTAAGACAGTATTTCTCTCCAGGTCCTGACTCCACAGCTAGATTATGAATCTCAAGAGAGCGGAATTTGCTCACAATTTGACAAGGTAGGCGCACTGGACCTGTAGCTCAAGGACCTGGCGGGTGGTGAGTGGTTGTAGCTATCCACTATCCATTCTTCCTATCAGGCTTGCATTATTCACTTACCCTCCTTTTGGCCTCAGTTTCTCATTAATAAATTGCAGGGTACAGTTTTCCAGCTACCTCCCAGAATTGTTGCAAGGACCATGGGCGTGCTCTGGCAGAAAGGCTTCGGGCGACCCTTGACTTTCCACCATCCCTCACTCCCAACTCCAAAGCTGCTGGCTCCCTCCCGCCGCGCATCTTGGTTTGCACACTTCCCACCATGTCCAGAAACTCCACGTTGGCTCATGTCCCCGTCACATCGCACCTGGAACGTTGCGGTACCCCCCTGACTCATCTCCTTGCTTCCGCCCTCACCTGCTGCTTCCTACGATCCCTTTACAAGTGACCTTTCATTTATCAGAAGGTATCTGATTACAACTCCCTGGGGCCCGAGCGCCTCACTCGAAATGGAATGTGAAGTCCTTACCCAGGCTTCTCTCAGCCCTGCTCCTCTGATCTCAACCACTGTTCCAGCCACGTCTCCCTTCTCACTCCTGGAATGTCCCAAGCGTTCCCCCACCTCAGAACTTTCTCTTCCTCTGCCTGGCACGGCCCTCCTCAGGTGGCTGCATGGATCTCTTCCTTGCTTCCTTCGGTTTTCTCGATGTCTTTGGGCCACTTTGTCAGAGAGGACTTCTGAATGGCCTTATCTTCCAAAGTTCATCCACATGCTCTCTTTATTCCCTTCCCCTGCTTTACTTCTCTTCAGAGCCCTTACCACAAACGACACAATACTGTTTATGTGAGTAATTTCTGTCCGTCCTTTGTCAGAGCACTAGCTTCATGAGAGCTGAAGCCTTGTTCTGTTTATTGCTATGTCCTTAGTACCTTGATGAGTATCTGAAACATGGTAGGTGCTCAATAAATACACATTGAATAAACGAACAAATAAAAAGTATAGGGGAATCTATTTGAAACTCTAAAGTTTGGGTCCATGTTTCTCCACTTTGGCTGCCCATTAAATTCCAAAAGGGAAATTTAAAGAATACTGATGTTCAGAACCTCTTGGAGTGGAGCCCAGGAATTGGCACTTTTTAAAAGCTCCCTAGATGTTTCCAGTGTATATCCAAAGCTGAGAACAATTGTTCTGAGGCATATAAAATAGTGTTTGCCTTCTAACGATGTTTGTGTTCCTAGCTAGCACCTCACTAGCTCAGTACCTTGCCCACTTCAATGACTTAACCCCTATCTCTTGAGCAGTGCTTTAGGAAGTGCTACTTTTAGCAAATAGAATAATTTGTACACTGGAAACACCTCAATACTATATTGCTTGGTTGGATTCAGATCTGTACCTTGTTTGGGGAAAGACGGCTGGAGAGTGAAAGCACAAGGATTTCATAGCTACTCTCTACAAAGTACTCTGCCACTCAAGATACAAACCCCATTTAATATCCACATAACCAGGATGATATTTGTGATATGGTAAACCAATGCACTTTTTTTTTTTATTGTTTGCAAATCATTTTTCTCTATGGCTTCCCCACAGGGTGAATCAGACACTTATTGCATAAGGTGGAGGTAGATACTGACTAAAACAAAGACAATTTTGTTCAGCTTTGTGGAGCAAACTAGATTTGTTGAGCCTGAATGAGACAAGATCCTTAAAGCTAGGTTGTGAAGAAAAAGCATTTGATAAATACGCAAATATTTCCTTCAATAGAAGTGAGAGAGGTTGCTGGAATGACCAGTAGATTCTCAAAACTTGTGGTCTCAGAACCCCTTTGTACTATTAAAAATCAGGGTGACCTCCAAAAAGGGGGGGTTGTTGGTTTGTCCCATCAGTTCTCTCTATCAGTAGGTATCATATTTATAAATTAAAATTTAGAAGTTTTTAAAACACTTATTAATTCATTTAAAAATAACAAATTAAGCCCATTACATGTTAACATAAATAATTTATTTTGATGAAAATAATAATATTGTCCAAAACAAAAAGTGATTTTTTCACATTTTTGCAAATCCCTTTAATGTCTAATTTAATAAAAGACAGTTGAATTTTCATATCTTCTTCTGCATTCAATCTGTATCATTCCAATGTTTTAAAAAAATACTTTAACATTTATTTATTATTTTTCAGAGACAGAGTGCAAGCAGAGGAGGGCCAGAAAGAGAGGGAGATACAGAATCTAAAGCAGGCCCAAGGCTCTGAGCTGTCAGCACAGAGCCTGATGCGGGGCTCGACCCCATGAACCACTGAGATCATCACCTGAACCAAAGTCGGATGCTTAACTGACTGAGACACCCAGGCACCTCTCAATCCAATGTTTTGATCGAAGAATATGAAGAAAATGTAGACTCATATACATATGTAGTTTAAAAAGGCAACAGTATGTTAATAAGCATCTTAGATTATTGTGAAATTCTACAGTTTCTCAAAGTTTGGTTACAATATGGAATCTGAAGCCATATCAATGAATTTTCATTCTCTGTTATATAAAAATTAATTGATCCTTTTGGTGCTTTGAATAGATCTTTTATTCATGTCTATTTTTGGAACACCATGCATTGGTCATTTGAAAATTATTTGTTGACTGAGTTATGCATATCTTCCAAATATTGACACACTTCCTTACTTAATATTAAACAAATCACATTTGTCGGGGGCACCTGGTTGGCTCAGTTGGTAGAGCATGTGATTCTTGATCTCAGGGTTGTAAGTTCGAGCCCAAAGTTGGGTGTAGAGTTTACTTAAAAAATAAAATTAAAAAAATAAATAAAAAATAATATTTGTTAATATTAGCTATCACATCAGATATGCATTAAAGTAATGGGAAATGAGTTCAGAGTGGTAGATACAAGATTTCTAAAATTCTAATTTTCCCGTGAAAGCTCAAATTTTATTTGAGCAACAAATATTCTCAGTTGTTTTTCTGACAGGCTCCCTTTGTTCCGTTTTGGGAAAATGTCTTCTCAATACTCAAGTCTGAAGAGCCAGGGTTTGTCTCTGCCAGTCTTTCAAGTGAATGAGGTGTCTTATGAAAGAAGAAGCTGGTTCAGAACACTCACAATTTGTTGCTGGCCCTTGAGACAACCACCATGGTCCAGGAATTAGCAGCAGTGTTTTATACATACTTCCTGTCTTGTTACATAAGGTATTAAAAACATGTGTACTCAAGGGTTAAAATTTAATAGCATTAATAATTTTTATTGCTTCATCAAGGACATTGTTTAATTAAGTTGACTTTTTTTTTTTTTTTGACTGTGAGTAGATGGCGGTGAAGAACACAATGAATACTACCGGTATTTGATGCCATTGACTTGATTGTTGTTGAAATGCTAGCACTTTGATCCACAAGTTTTTTTTTGCAACATTAGTGAAAATGTCGACATATTTTTTTTAAAGGGAAACAATATCCTAATCTTTATTAAAATCGTCCGATGCTTCACGGACCTCCCGAAGGGTCTCGGAGCCCTGAGGGATCTACGTATCACACTTTCAAGACTGCTGCCCTAGAGTAATCAGAAAGACGTGGTGCCGCATTTACCATAGCTTTCAGGAAGGAGGGTAGATCTTCTGGTCTCTTCTGTGTGGAACAAAGAAGGGAGAGAAAGGGTGGGCTCATTTACTCTTATTTCTCAAGATGGAGACACAAGGTAGGAACATGGCGTTTGAAGTATTCAGGAAGATTTGAAGGAATTTCCCCAAGGAAGAGGCCTCATTTCTACTTCTAAGGGCATATTCCAGAAAAGCATCAACTTCCTGAGGAGAGCCTGATCATTCAGCATGGCATAGGAGCAACATGGTTCTGCCTAAGATGTGATTAAAAATGGCTCATGCGTAATAACATATTTAATGGCGAAAGACTGAATGCTTTTTCTTTAATACTGGGAATAAGGCAAGGATATCTGTTCTCACCACTCTTACCCAACATAGGACCGGAAGTTCTAGCTGCTGCAAAAAAGCAAAGGAAAAGAAAAGGCACGTAGATTTGAAAGGAAAAAATGGCGCTGTCCCTGTTTGCAAATGACGTGAATGTCTATCTAGAAAGACTCAAGGAATCGATAAATGAAAAGAAAAGAAAAGAAAAAAGAAAAGAAAGGAAGAGAAGAGAAAGGAAAAGGAAAAGAAAAAGAAAACAAAAAAAAAAAAAAGAAAAAGAAAAGCAAAGAAAAAGAAAAAGAAAAGAAAAACTCCCAGCACTAAGAAGTGAATTAAGCAAGGTTGCTGGATACATAATCAATATACAAAAGTCAACTGCATATTTTATACATCAAAATGAACATGTGGAAATTGAAATTAAAAAACAGGCCGTTTACAATAGTGTTGAAGAAAATGAAAGACTTGGCTATAAATGTGCAAAGGATCTGTACCGAAAGCTGCAAAATGCCAATAAAAGAAATTAAACAATACCTAAATTAATGGAGACACTTACTAGGGCCATGGGTTAGAAGGTGTAGCATAGTAAATAAAGATGAGCCTTCTCCTCAAATCGCTTTAGAGATTTAATGTGATTCCCATCGAAATCCAGCAAGGTTTTTGTAGATGGCACAAGCCCTACAATAGCTAAAATAATCTTGACAGAGAAAAATAAAGTGGGAGAAATCGGTACTCCCTGGTAAGGCTTACTGTATAGCTGCGGTAATCAAGATATTGGCATCAAGGCAGTGAGAGAAAGACATCTAGATCAGTGTGACAGCATAGAAAATCCAGAAATAAACCCACACAAATATGAGCAACTGACTTGTGAATTCCAATTGTAATAAAGTATGCACATGAACTAATAATAATCGCAATTATAATTCTGATCATGAGTGATTTTTAATAAAAATTGAGTTATAATCCACATATCCAAAAATTCACCCTGGGCACCTGCATGGCTCAGTCGGTTAACCATCCAATTCTTGATCTCAGCTCAGGTCTTTATCTCAGGGCTGAGAGTGGCTCAGCTGGTTAAGCGTCAGGTCATGATCTCAAAGTTAATGGATTCGAGCCCCGGGTAGGGCTCTGTGCTGACAGCCCAGAGCCTGGAGCCTGCTTCGGATTCTGTGTCTCCCTCTCCCTCTGCCCCTCCCACTTTCGCACTCTGTCTCTCTCTCTCAAAAATAAATAAACATTAAAAAATTTTTTAATTCATCCTTTTAAAGTATACAATTGAGTGCTGTTGATCATGTCCATGAAGATGTGCAGCCATCACTGCTATTTCCAAAACATGTTCATCACCTCCCAAAGAGATTCCATATCCATTAGCAGTCACTCCCCATTTCCTTTCTCCTAACCCCTATCAATTACTAATTTACTTTCTCTTTATGGGTTTACCTACTCTGGGCCTGTCATATCATACTGTGTGTGACTTTTTGTACCAGGCTTCTTTCATAGGCCAGAAAGGACCCATGAGCCATCCCAAGGACCCAGTGTGGTCCCAGCACCCACGTTCTCCACCCTGATACCTGGATGATGTGTAAGTCCAGCGAGTGTTTTGATGGGCCTGCGGAGAAATCCCAAGTTGACTGAATTTACTCAGAAGTAACTGAATTAATATGAAAGAAAATGTTTTAAACCAGAAGAGACTGAGTTTTCATACGGACCAGTTTGAGTTTTCTTCCTCTTTCATGGGGAAGTAGGGAAGCTCCAAAAGACAGCAAGATTAGTTATGGAAAATAAGGAACATTCTATTTTTCTAAAAATCTGAGTCATAGTATTTAAGCTCCAGTCGTCTCAGCTCTTAACAATTCTGGTTTCAGGATGAAGAACTGAGGCTTAGAAATGTTCAGTGATTGCCCAACGTCACACGCAAATTCATGTCTGTGTGCCTCCAAATCCTTCTAAGCAAAGGGAAGTCTCATGCTAGTAAGATTAATATCAAAGCTGGCTGTTTTTCATAAACTCCAACTAGGAAGTGTCATCTACTAAACCGTCCCACCCAAATCAAGGTCTATAGCTTTTGAAGACTTAAAACACAAGCAAAATAAAATAACATGTGCTAATTTCCAGAAACTCTTTAAAGGCAAGCTCCCAAACCTTTTCCTACTCAAGAATTTAAAATACAGGTTTTCTAAATAGATTTTGAGCATAATTATAGAACCCCTTCTATAACACTTATAGATAACATTTCTAAAGTTATGGCCAGTAGTCCTTTAGCATATTATGTATATGCTGCTTGATAACCAGCTAGTTTTTTTTAATGTTTATTTATTTAATATTGAGAGAGAGAGAGGAAGACAGAGAATCCCAGGCAGGCTCTGCATTGTCATCACAGAGCCTGACGTGGGGCTAGAACTCACAAACAGTGAGATCATGGCCCGCGCTAAAATCAAGAGTCAGACACTTAACTGAAAAAGCCACCCAGGTGCCCCAGTAACCAGCTAGTAATCATTGAGCATCGATTAGGTGCCAGGCCCTGGTCCAAGCCCTTTCCAGGTAGCACCTTATGTCATCTTTATAAGCCACCCCTCAAGGATGAGTGAGTCACAGAACCCAAAACATACCACGAGTCAGTGAGAACCCAACTCTACTATCTTCTTCTGGCCTCCAAAGGTCATTCTCGTAATCAATACGCCAGTCTGCCAACAAAATATTGAATCCTACGAAGTGTCTTGGCTTAAGATCGTAAGCACTGATAGGAAGGCCAGAATGGAAAATAAGGGGGAGTCGGGTCACGTCAGGTGGCTGACTTCATTGGCCAGACATTCTAGTTTCTTTCTTTGTTTTATTTTAAGCGGAGAAGAGCAAAACCGGAATCAAATTTATTCTTGAATGCATGATAATTCAAGACATGTATTATAATTCATTATTAAAGCCTTAAGAAGGGAATAAAAGAGAGAGAGAAAGACTATATGTGTGTGCACATGTGAGCTTTCCGTAATACACATGCACGTTAATGCCAAGGTGTCTTCCAAGCACTGACATTTTACTTTGAAAAGGGAATTTTTGTGATTAGTTGTTCTCGGGAGAACATCAGTTATAAGGCCTTCAATAGGTGGCTCCCTAAGGAAATTTTAAGCCACGTTTCTTTTGGGTCTTGAACTCACACTACAAGTAGACATAAGTGGCACAGGGTGTCCTGGGTTGCGCCGTGGCTCCCAAAACATGTGGGCGTCCCAACGCCCAGTACTTGTGAACATGATCTTATTTGGAAACAGGGTCTTCACAGATGCAATCAAATTGAGATGAGATTATTGGGCCTTCTGCGTGGCTCAGTCGGTTGAGCATCCACCCCCAGCTCAGGTCATGATCTCACGGCTTGTGAGCTCAGGTCCCGCATTGGGCTTGCTACAGTCAGCGTGGAGCCCGCTTCAGATCCTCTGCCCCCCTCTTTCTCTGCCCCTCCCCCCCACTCTCTCTCTCTTTGTCTTTCAAAAATAGATAATCATAAAAATAAGAGACGAGCTCGCTAAGGTGGGCCCTAATCCAAATAGGACTGGTGTCCTCATGAGAAAAGGAAGATCCGGACACAGAGGAGGATCTCACACGGGCAGAGATGAGATTAAGTAGCTGCAAAACAACCCCAGGAATCACCATCAAGCATCAGAAGCTGGAAGAGGCAAGGAGAGGTTCTACTCAGAGCCTCACAGGGGCATGGCCCTCCTGTCACCTTAATTTTGGACGTCTGGTCTCTAGAACCAGGAGAAGATAGATTTCTGTTGTTTGAAGACACCCGGTTTGTAATGTTCGGTTATGGTGGCCTCAGGAAAGCGACGTGTGGGGGCTCAGGCTGCAGGCAGTGGAGGGGCAGGAGCTGCAGGAGAAGAGGATGATCGTATACACTGGAGGAAAGGGGAAGAGAAATAGCAATGACATGGGAAAGAGGTGACGTGTTGTGGAAAAAGGGGAAGTTAATGATGCACCTACTTTCTTGTTCTGATTTTCTTAGAATTCAAAATACGGAGAAAAACAGTTCATGTGAATCGGGCATCACAGACATAATCAGGGGAACCACACATAAATCTTGCTGTACAGATGTCAAAGGTTCAGTCAAAACAGATAGTATAAGGGGAGGCTGGGGGCCCAGGTCACAGTTTGTGACCCAAACTCAAGGACTCTCCCGTCTTTTTTTTTTTTTTTTTAATTTTTTAAATGTTTATTTGTTTTTGAGAGAAAGAGACAGAGCGTGAGCAGGGGAGGGGCAGAGAGAGAGAGAAGAGAGAGAAAGACACAGAATCAAGAGCAGGCTCACAGTTTGTGAGATCGAGCTCCTCGTCAGGCTCTGTACTGACAGCACGGAGCCTGGTTGGGATTCTCTCTCCCTCTCTTTGCACCTTCCCCTCTTATGTGTTCTCTCTCTCTTTCAAAATAAAAAAAAAAAAATAGATTAATTTAAAAAAAGTATAATTCACAAAATGGAACCCATCATTTATTATAATTACTAAAATGAATATCACATAGTGTGTGTGTGTGTGTGTGTGTGTGTGTGTAAAATGTAGTATACTTGATAGGATTAAGCCTCATTAAGAAAGAACATGTTTTAGAGAAGTTCTTACTGGATTTTTCCCCCACCCCGAGCCTCGCACGTTGACAATACTTCCTTCAACTCAGATGTCGATAAAACAGCCCCCAGAGCTCTTCAACTCAGAAATTTATGAAGATCACAGAAGATTTGGATAATTGTTACCGAATACACAACAAAGGGAAATGTGTATTATTCACCCTGCAGATTTACATAAAACCGTCTCTGTAGGGCATGGGGCCGATTGATTCTGAGATGAGTCACTGCTTCGTCCCCAGGAAGGAGCTGGAGAGACGCCTTTGCAGGGTGACCCTCAGAACCACCTTGGTGCTGGTCTGGGGACTCTGCCCTTCATTCCATGTTGTCCTTAGGCCAGGAAATCGGTCCGCTTTCTCAGGAACCTGTATCAGGCCTTGCCTTTGTTTCCACCCAAACTCAAGGACGCTCCCATCTTTTTTTTTTTATTTTTTAAATGTTTATTTGTTTTTGAGAGAAAGACACGGAGCGTGAGCAGGGGAGGGGCAGAGAGAGAGAGAGAGAGAAAGACACAGAATCAAGAGCAGGCTCCAGGCTCTGAGCCTGATGCGGGGCTCGAATTCATGAACCACGAGATCCTGACCTGAGCCGAAGTCAGACCCTTAACCGACTGAGCCGCGCCGGTGCCCCAAGGACTCTCCCATCCTTTTGAGCCATCTACCTGGAGCCAGCTTGGCCTGCACAGCCGGAGGAGTTGGTTTTCTGCTTTTCCAGTTGTCTCAGTGCAAGGGTGATTTTTGTATTTCCACTTTGGGGAGACAGGCTTTCTTTCTTAGCTTAAGGTATAAACTGTAACCGGATGCTTGCTTCATTCTATGGCTCAGTGCACATCTTTTGGAGGTAACTTAATGTCAAGTGCTAGCCATGATATTTAATAGCTCTTTGACACAGGATATATCGCTTAGCTTCTCAACTAAGTTCTCTCACCTGTCAAATGAACATGTTAATATCTCAGAGCTGTAGTAAGCATTGAATGAGACATTTTTTTAAAGGTGTTCTCTTATAAGAATGGGAGACGTGTTCATACGAGCACTTGCAGAGGGACGGGGGTGGTGGGGCTTCACCCAGAGCGACGAGGGGACATCTTAGGTCAGGAGTCAGATCCCAGGACCTTTCCAGATTGGGCACAGCGAGGTTTGCCCCGGGCCCCTTTTAGATGATGCAGGTTCGCGCCGTCAAATGATGGAATGATCATGCTTATCCTCCTCTTCTGTAATCCCCTTTCCTCTCCCCCTCCCTCCATACACACCCCTGGGGGAGCGTATCCATCCCCAAGGATGAATATACCGCCTTAATGGCGGTGGTTCCCCGCTGAGTCCCAGGCTAATGCACCCAGCTCCTCCTTCACTTGAAGCACAGAGGTCTCAAAATGAAAATATCCCAAGTGGCCTGATTGCTTCCTGCTTACCCCACCCCCATCCCTCCTTGGTCTTCCATCTTTCAGAAAATGGTGCCATGGCCATCCGGCCAATCCAAGCCAGAGCCATCATCCTACACTCAATCCGCTGGCAAGTTCTGTCGATGCCGTGTCAAGACCCCATCCCCATTTCCTCTGCCACTACCCAAGACTCTTGGTTCCTGTATTTTTACCACTGGTCTCTTTGTTTTTCACCCTTGCCCTCCCATCCATGCAGCCCCCTGCAGCCAGAGTCACTGTTTCTCAAACTGTAAAAGAGCTCATTTCACTTTCCTGCTTAAAACCCTGCGGTGGTTTCTCAGTGCACTTAGGGTGAAACTCCACTCCTTACGGCAGCCCCCACAGCCCCGAAAGATCCCCTCCCTGCCTCTCTCTTCACCTCATATCAGGCCACTTCTTACACATGGATTTTGAGCTATACTTCATGCTTAGTTCATTGTTGCCTCAGGGCCTTTGCACTTGCAGTGCCCTCTGCCCGGACTGCTTTCCTGCCCGCTCTCCTCATGGAAAGGTCCTTCAAATGGCACCTCCACTTTTTGCAGGATTTTGGCATTTTTTTGGCCATAATTTTGCAGATTACTCACCGAAAGCAGGCCATTGCTCCAGCATTCTCCCCCTTTCAGCCCTACTACTGTTTCTTTCAGAAACAATATTTTTACCTGCATCACTTCTTACTGCATTATAACATATAGTAAAGTGCACTAATTTTTAAGTGTATACCTTGATGAATAGCCCTCTCTATGTCACTACTACCCCAGATCAAGGAATAGAACATTACTATAATTTCAGATTTCCCTATATCCTTTCCGAGTCAATCCCCACAGCACCTACTTCCCATTTCCAGAGGTAACCAGCATTCTACCTTCTCTCAATCATGGATTGTTCTCTCCTGTTCTTGAACTTCATAGAAAGGTAACCACACAGCACGTAGTCTGTTGCGTGTGGCCTCTCTTTCGCTCAACAGAACTCTCTAACATTCAGCATGTAGTTGTGCGTAAAATAATTTGCTCTTTTTTTCTTATGGCAATACGCCATCGTGTGATTATAACAAAGCTTATTTATTCATTCTACCTAGGGGGGACGCTCGAGCTGTTTCCAGTTTGTGCCTATTACGCATAAAGCTGCACGCACCTTTCGGTGGTCATATGAACTCATCTCTGCTTTTGAGCATACACCTAGATACGAAATCGCTAGGTCGTAGGGCAGGCATATGTTTTGCTTTCGCGTGGTATCAATAGTTTTCTTTTAATTTCTGATCTTGACTTTTACCTTTCCTAGTAGAATTAAGCTCTGTGAAGGCTAAAACTTATCTATCTTGTCTCCTTTTCAACTCCTAACATCCACCACGGTGCTTGGCACGTCTTTAAGTGCTTGGTCAACATTTGTTGAACAAAGTGTTATAGGCTGTTCCTTCAGTTTCTGTTTCTTCGTCTTACGTGTACTGTTCTGCTTCCTTATGTGTTAATGTCTCTCAAGGTAGCTTTTAAGCATCAGCTCTCATTGAGTGACATATTCTCTTTGCGGTGCCAAAAAGCCCAAGGAGAATATACGCCTGCCCTTTCCAGGCAGCTCCAGAGCGCGGTGAGAAGGCACACGTTGACTCCCTGGGCCAATCAAGTGTGGCTGGGGGTCAGAGTCAGATGGTCAACCCAAGACCACCTGTGTGCGGGTCCTTGTGGGACTGCCCTTGGACTCAGCAATTGCCAACATTTGTCTGGACTAGAACGTGTATGTACCTGGCCCAGCGGCTGACATAAAGTCGACGCTCAGCAAACTACTATCGTTATGTTACCGTTATTACTGCCACCCCTATTATTGATGTCATAGTTCATAACTGACACCAGGTAAGACCATCAAAGATTTCCTAAAGAAGCAACCACAGTTCGGGAACATCAGTCTCTGATTTCCACATGGCCAATGTTGCATGGAATATGCAGATTATAAAATACAAAATTCATTAAAAACAAAAACACCACTAGCCACTTAATCAGCAAATAAGAATGCACCACTGAAAAGGTACATACGTTCTATTTCCTTTTGGAAGAGTATACGGCCATTCATGTCAAAAGTCATCATTTGATACCCGAATGCCCACCTGAAATGGAAAGACTCTTCAGGTGGCCCCGTGATCCCAGCCTTGTGGTTTTCACATCCCGGTTTGATCCCCTCCTCCTGAGAATGTGCTAGACTTATTACTTGCTGCTAATACCAACAGAATGCATTAAAGATGATAGGACATAGGGGATTGGGATTACATGCATGTGCTTTGTGATTACAATACATACAACTGTAGCCCCCATCTTGGGGGAGCTTCTCTCTCCTTGCTGGCTTTGAAGAAGTAAATAGCCAAGTTGCGGAACCGCACACATCAAAGAACTAGGGACAGTCTCCAGTAGCTGGAGGCGGTCTCTGGCCTGCAAAGGCCTCCAGCTGACACCCTCAATGAAATAAACCCCTGAGTCCTACAGCTCCAACGAACTGAATTCTGCCAACAACCATGTGAGCTAGAAAGCGGATCTTTCCCCAGTATGGCCTCAGATGAGACCACAGCCCCAGCCAACACCTCCAGGAAAGCCTTGTGACACCCTGAAGAAGAGAACCCAGGAAAATTGTGCCCAGGCTCTTCCTGACCCACAGAAACTGTGACAATAAATGTGTATTGTTTTCAAGTCGTTAAGTTTGTGGTACGATTGTTCCAAAGCAATAGACCACTCCGTCATCCATTTAACCAGTACCTATTAAAAGCATACTCCTAAACAAGATACGGCACTGGATACAGGACATTATGTACTTCTCATTCAACACAAATATAACCAGCTTGAAAGTTAACCCCTATTCTATATTCACTTATTTTGGAGACAGCAAAACAATGATGCAGCGATCATCTGAGATGGCATAGCCCTGGTATCACTTATCTTATGTAGTATTTTCCCCATCAACTCTTTTCCCTGTAGGCAAGATGAAATATTCATGGCAAAAATGAACTTACTTGGCATTGCTTTAATACTTCCCTGAATTGTCATATGTTAATCAAAGTACTGACCCCTCAAATATTCTGGAAGAAACTTGAAATATGTCACATTGCAGAAGGACAGGCACAGGAATACCGCTACGGCAGATAATGTTGTCTGTCAAATCTGGATTCAACGTAGTAGGGCGTCTTCCAGATAGCTCGGTTGGGAAGAGAAGATATAGTATCATTTTTCCAATGATATGAACTATTTTGGATATGAATATTAAATTAATATTTCTGGTTATATGCATGGTATACTGCGCTCCAATTATTCTGTTATTTCTGTGGTTAAATAATTGGGGCTGTACTGGTGTTTAGGAACTGTGGATTTTGTGGTCAAATTCTATTGTCTAGTTTTGTTTTAACAGCTATGTGTGTATGGATGTGTTTCTGTGTATTTGTAGGTGATTTTCACACAAGTTATAGGGCTTTGTAACTAAGCCACAGAAATCTATGAAACTAGCCTGTATGTGGGAATCATATAAGTCACTTCTACTTCTGGTTTAAATCTTGTCCTATGAATCATAACCCTTAGCAGGAACTTGAAACTGTTTCCAAGTCTTATAAACAGAGAGTAAATCCTCATTATTAAGTTTCAGAGGTGATTTCCATGATGGCAACTTTAGAATGGAAATCTCCTCCTTTATATGAAGGGTGAAGTTCAACTCTTCTACGTTAATTATGACATTTTGAGTTCACTCAAATGGACTGATTTTTTTTTTTTAGGACACTGCCAATTTTTTTAACTGTTCCATTATCTTTAACTTTATTATTTTTCCACGCCCAGGACGTTTTTATCAGATTCTTAATTGCTGATTTATGTTGTTGTCATGTTCCTTTGTGTTGTGTTTATTAGTTTTTATTTACATAAAAATGTAGTTTCCTCTAACATCAAGTGAAACCATACAAAGAAGCCTTTTTTGTGTGTGTTTGAGAAAGCAGGTTATTAAAACCAGCATGTCAGCAGACAAGTAACAAGATTACAGGGACTTCACAAAGGTGGCTATTTTCACATTAGGTCTATTATAACCAAAGTATTGTTTAATATTTATCACAGCTATTTGTCAGCCCAGTAGGTGTTCTACTGATCTTCCATGAAAATACAAGATGATACCATTAGCTCACAATCTATCCATGCCCATTTCTGTATTTTTTATTTCCCCTGATAGGGTTTGCTTGCTGTTCAAATGACAACTAACAATTATCTTCCCAAGATGATTCAATGTCTGTGAGGAATTAGTCACATACTCCGCTGGTGAGAACATAAACTGAAATCAATCTCTTTGGTAACCAATTTAACAGTACGTATTAAGAGCAGAAAATGGTTAATTCTCTGACTCAGTAGCTCCTCTTCCAGGAATTTATGATATGAAATTAATCAGAGATACACATAAGTATGTATGTACAAAATCATCTATCACAGAGTACTTTATTTCAGTATAAAAACAGATATTCACAGTATGAGGATCTAGCCATCAGAGAAATTACTTAAATAAATTGTGGAATCTCCATATGATAAAGTATCATGGAATCGTTAGAGCGGGATTTTTAAAATTCTATAATGTTAGCATATAAAGCAGAATCCAAAACTATGTTATTGAAGTAGGTATCTATGGAAGAAATACAGTAATAGAGCAAAGAAATGCAGTAGCATATTAATTGTGTTTGTCTCTGGAAAGAGCATGGGCAACTAAAAATGGCAGATATCTAATTTTACCTCTTATCAAGTTTGTGCCACGGTTTTTCAGTAAACCTTCATAGTCACCTTTGTCCAGCTTTAGATTTCCCGTAAAGAATTAGCGTAGTGGACAGTGCCTGTACCTGGGATAAATTAATGGACCTTCCCTGAGCTGCACTCTTCCCAAAGATCGTTGTGTTGGTAGAATCATTCCCAAAGCACACAGCGTTTTGGAGTTGAGGAAGCAGCTTATGATGAGAAGTCACAAGTGACGACCAAGAAAGTAGAGGCCCCTTGGGAGGGCGTTAGAAATACTGGGGAAAGATATGGGACTCCCTCCCATCTTGTGGCACAGGCGTTCCAGTGAATCTTATTTGTCAGGAAAGTTTGGGGAGACCTGGGTTACCTAGCAGTAGACACATGCCCAAGTATGGTTATCACTTGAGCTGTCTGTTCATATTTTGAATTCTCTTCCTTCAGGACACATGGCGAGATGGACACAGCCAGGTGACTCGCTTTGGTTAATGAGACTTGAGAAGCCACTTGTTTCACTTCTGGTCACAAGAATGGTTTCTTCCTCTTGTCAAGACGATGAATCTCAGTCCAGACGGTAGAGACTTGTTCAGCCTAGAGCGTTGGGGGGGGGGACACCATGGAACCCAGCCTCTTACTCACCCAAGGTGGGCATGGATCCCGAGTGTGAATAAACCATCGTTGTCTCAAACCACTGAGATTTGGGGTTTTCCGTCACTGCAGCATAACCTGGTACATCCTGACTGATGCATTAATCTTTGAGGTAAATGTGCTAAAGAGAAATTGTATGAAAACTGAAATGTGATCAACTATTTCATTTGCACTCCTTTAGAACTTCCTTAGAAGTATATATTGTTAAAAAATTATTTAAAGTTAAAAAAATTTATATTTTGAATCATTATAGCCTAATAAAACAAGAATTAACAAAATTATATGGTTATCTTGGCAAATGCAAATTCATGAATTTTTAAAAGTCCTTTAACTTCTAGAAAGCTTTAAAATAATGTGTCTATCAAATTATAATAACATATTTTGAAAGGAGAACTTGTTTTCTTTTTCATTAATATGTTAAAGGAATCTGTTAGTCAGAGCTCCTCAGGGAAATTGTTGATTTGGGGGCTGAGGAAGGAAATGTGCAAGGTATGCCAAGAGCACCTTGGGGTACCAAAAGTTATTTATATACATATAAAAGTATGAATATACATACATACTACATACATATATATAGGATAGGGGCATGTCAAAGGGACTAGAGCAAACCTGAAAGAGTTCCCACTAGCTATATCTGACATAGTCTAAGCAACAAAATAAATAACGTATCATTGAATTATAACCCCAAATTATCCATAAACCCATACTGATATAAATAAATGATTAAGGGGTGCCTGGGCGGCTCAGTCGGTTAAGCGCCCAACCCTTGACTTTGGCTCAAGTCATGATCTCGCGGTTCATGAGACAGAGCCCCATGTCAAGCTCCCTGCTGGCAGCATGGAGCCTCCTTGGGAATCTCTCTGTCTCTCTCTCTGACCCTCCCTTGTTTATGTTCTCTGTCTCTGTCTCTGTCTCTCTCTCAAAATAAATAAATAAACTTTATAAAATAAATAAAAAGATGATGGAATGGATGAAGAAAGAAAGAAAGATCAAGCCTTTTCAGAAAAATTTAAAGGGAAATATGTAGATACTTCCCCTTCCAGCAGATGAGGTTCAGTTGCCCTCCGCTCCCTTCAACCTTGAGGGTAGTGTAGACAGAAAGGAAAAATATTACCTTTACAGTGGAGAAACCTAAGAAATACTACGTTAGCCATGCGATGAAGATTAAAAAGCCTGTGATGTCTTGTGGATACCATGTACTCCTAATAGAATGTGATGAGAAGGGCACTTCACCCATTCTTTCCAAAACCCTGTGTCACGATGCAGAAACCAAGAGACAACCAAGATTGGGGGTCATTCTACAGGATACCTGGCTACTCCTTAAGATTCTCAAGGTCATGATAAGCAAGGAAAGACTGAGAAACTATCACAGAGTAGAGAAGAGTGGAGAGACATGACAACTAAATGCCTGTGGTGCCCTGGATTGGATCTTGGAACAGACAAAAAAAAAAAAAAGATATTTATGGAAAAACAGGTGAGATCCACCTGAGATCTGGAGTGTAGTTGACAGTAATAAACCAATGTTGATTTCTTTGTTGTGACAAATAAACCATAGCAACATAAGAGGTTAATAGTTGTGGAAACTAGATGAAGGGTATACAAGAACACTCTGAGCTATCTTTGAAACTTTTGCAAAATTAAAATTATTCCAAATGTAAAAGTTCATTTTAAAAAAGGATCTGTTAAATGGACTCATTCAACCTCCATATTTATTATAGCCTCATATTCACAAGAGAGTATTCATTTCATTTCTTTGTATAACCAATTTGTCACCAAAATGGCAGCATTTGGACTTTGCTCTTCACCACCTGTTCAGCCAAAGTAGTTGAAAGTGAGGAAACCAGAGGGGTGTATTTAATACATGATTGAGCATAAAAGCTTGCATTCAAATTACAGAATCAATTGTAAAGCTATATTATAATGACTTTAAAGAAACCTTTCATAGGTGCACTGATGTCTATTGAGCTTAACTGTATGGGAATACAAAGCAATTAAGACAAAAGTAATGTGGATTTCTGT
Source organism: Panthera pardus (assembly GCF_024362965.1). Taxonomy (NCBI): domain Eukaryota; kingdom Metazoa; phylum Chordata; class Mammalia; order Carnivora; family Felidae; genus Panthera; species Panthera pardus. Next base: position 10,049,945 of record NW_026526721.1, on the reverse strand, counting down.
AGCCTGGACAGGATACTCTAGTTTTTCCATTTAATTGGTGTGCAAGTAAACCTGGCTGATAAGTAGACTCTATTCAGGGAGAAAATGAATTTAGAATACCGTGTAAAACAGGAGATGGAGTCTATACCAAAAAGCTCAAAAGCAACCTGAAAAGGAAGAACACGTATGGCCTTGAAAATCATGACTGCAAACTTATGTTCTCTCCTTCACCTACTTTTGCAGAGCATCAAAATTAACACCTAACTTTCTTAGATACCTACTGATTCCGTAATGCTTTCTGTCATATTTGCATATTATTCTATCTCTCAATACCTTAACGCAGTGCTTGGTACCTAAAGGGTAAATAGCATAATAAATAGGTAATCATCTTAAAATTTTAAAATAACTTTAAATATTGTTTTCTATGACTATGAGTACCAATGCCCAAATGGGTAAATGAAAAGGAATTTTTTCCTGTCCCCTAAATAATTTCATGGGGCCCCTGGATGGGTCAGTGGGTTGAGCCTCTGACTTCAGCTCAGGTCATGATCTCCCGGTTCGTGAGTTCTATCCCCACATTGGGTTCGCTGCTGTCAGTGAAGAGCCCTCTTTGGATCCTCCCTCCTCATCTCTCTCTGCTCCTCCCTGATCATGCACTCTCTCTCTCTCTCTCTCTTAAAAATAAATAAATATTAATAAGCAAGCAAACAAACAAATAAATAAATATTTCCATACTCTGTGTTCTACACTCAAACCTTGGAATGTACCATTATAACACAAATAAATATTGAATTGTAATATGAGTAAGGGAAAACAAATATAAATTGTATACGTTTATCCTCAGAGACATTTACTTCTCAGTTATAATTTCAAACCCCATCCCATTGTTCAAGGTTCCTTTTTTAAAAAAATTTTTTAATGTTGATTTATATTTGAAAGAGTGGTGGAGACAGAATCTGAAGCAGGCTCCAGGCTCTGAGCTGTCAGCACAGAGCCCGATGCAGGGCTCAAACTCATCAACCGTGAGATCATGACCTGAGCCAAAGTCGGATGCTCAACTGACTGAGCCTCCCAGGCGCCCCCTCAAAGTCCCTTTCTTATGGTACTTCCTTCATCATGGCTTGTCTGATCTTATCCCATCTCCATTCAAGAAAAAAGACCCAAATCTCCTTTATAGTTTCCTTACACTTAACTTCTACTTATTTTACGGCGTGCCCTGTTTCTATCACGGTCATATTGTTGCATGGACATGATTCCACTTGTGGACTAGACATTTCTTGATAGTCACATCTACTTTTAGGGCACCTTCAGCACTCCTGTGCCTGAGAGTCTCACGAGAATGCTGGTGGGACCGATGAGCAAGTGAACGCCCCTGCTAGGTTGAACACTGGCCTCTGAGCACAGCATCCTTGGCCTTTTTCTACAACTGAAAAGTGTTCTTGAACTTCAGTGTTGTTCCCCCTGCACCAAAAGAACTTGTCTAGAAAACATCTGATAAGCCGTGGAAAGAAACATCACCCTACTGCTGCTGGACCCACACGATTTATCCCAGCCTAAAGTTATCCAATCTTGCCTTTGCCAGTGAGGCGTGTCAATAAAGTCAAACCCAAGTGTGTGCTTTGCTTTCAAGCCCCAGCAGATGACAGCTGGGCCCAGGTGATTTAATGGACTCTGTGCAGACAAAGGCGAGGGTTCGCAATGTAAGAAATGTCTTCCCAGGTGAGAAGACAAATATCACTGACATTGCTTGTTTCTCCAAGCACAGGTCCCCAGCCCTGGCCTGGAAACACATCAAAGGCCACACCTTACCTCTTTTCATGCTCTTCCTCCGACTTCTCTCCCTTTCTGATTGCACTCTTGCGCTACTCACCCGTCAAACAATGGGGCTATTATATTCCTGGGAGAAGAAGAAGAATTACCTCAAAGGCCAGGTGCCAGTGGTAAGGTTCCTTGTGTCCAATTACCGCCTGTTTTCCTTTCCTTTCCTTTTCTTTTTTTTCAAAAGCCTTTCCTGTCACACTGCCAGACATTGGCCCTGAGCCCCGGTGTCAGCATGGGGCATCCAGTTTTGCTTTGAATTTGGGTTCCATTGTCTTTCACTCTCTCTCAACCTAGTGTCTGGTTATATTTATATCTCCTTATCAGTGCTAAAAAGCAGGGGTGAATCAGCTCCAGGGAAAGCGGACCGCACCCCCAAAGTTTCCATGTCAGCAACCACGCTCAAATTGTTTTGATCACTGATCGGTTTGCAGGAGGTGAGAATGATTATCAGAAGAAGAAAATGAGGACGGTGATGTGGCTTTTACCTTTGAGTGTCACATCTGGAAACCCCCCACCGGCCTTCTCCATTAGGTCAACCAAGATTCATCAGGGAAAAAGAAAACAAATCATAAGAGAATGTCAGTAGGTTCTGGATACCGAGTTTATTTCTTGCCTGGACGACAGGTGTCTGACAGGTGTATGACATGATTATAATATCCCCCAAATGCTTTTGTCATTGATGCTAAGAATTGTTAGCAATATTTTAAAAATATTTTCTGCATGCCAAACACTGTCTTAAGCATAAAACCTGCATTATCTCGTGCGTTCCTTACAACAACCTTAACTAGGCAGTACAGTTTAATCCATCAAAGAGAAGAAGATCTGGAAGCTTGGTGAGGTCAACAGCACAATGTTCCAAAGTTAAGAAGGGTCAGTAGATAGGTCCATTTTATACCAAACCTCAACCTCTGAACAGCTCTGCTATAATGGGAAGCTCTCACCTCCCCGGGGCTGTTTAAGCGGAGCCTGAGGCCCCAACAGCCACAAAACTTCAGAATGGAATGCATGTCAGTTATGGTTCAGGTGCTCTCATGAAGTCTACACTGTCAGTACTCAATTGCTTTACTTGTCTGGTTGAGCATGAACAACCTGAGTTTTGGGGTCCCTATCATTTTATTAGGTGTTTCAAGCAATGAAGGAAATTTGCTAGACAACAGTTTGAGCCTGTAGGTCATTAGATGACCCGGTTGTCTAGTGAGCCCATGGATATAGTGTGTAGGGTCATCTGGCCTTCACTTCTTGACAGACTCCAAACCATATGAACATGTGAGGGTGTCTGTCTCCACATTCAAATGCTACCTGGGCTTGTTATATAGGATTGTCTCCAGGTATAAATTTTTTTAATGTTTATTTATTTTTGAGAGAGAGAGAGAGAGAGAGGCAGAGAGAGAGGGAGGCACAGAATCCGAAGCAGGCTCCGGGCTCTGAGCTGTCAGCACAGAGCCCGACACGGGGCTCGAACTCACCGACTGTGAGATCATGACCTGAGCCGAAGTCAGACGCTCAACCGACTAAGCCACTCAGGCACCCCGGATCATCTCCAGCTATAAATGATCATTTTATTTTGCTGAAATCTAAGTGTCTAGATTCATTTTTTGTGATCTACTCTGGTGACAGCTGGAGTCTCCAAGTTACTGAAAATGCAAAGTTTAGCTCAGCTGCCTTTTCTATGACTTATGGAAAGGGGAAAAGATTCATTCCCAAGTTCTTCAAACTCTGGTGGTTTGAGAGAGGTAGGGGTGAGGTGGGATGTAGACCCACGCACAGGTGGTGAGGGCATGAGGTCTGCCCTGGCTCCTTCTAATCTCCTGTCTCAGCTGAAATAGTTATGAGTTATGTGTCTCCCTGCCACCCTGGGCATGCTGTTCCTTCTGTGATCCCTGAACCCAGACAGAGGACTTGGTGCTTATTAGCCCCTAGTCCCTTCTCCCCTTCTCTCTCTCTCTCTCTCTCTCTCTCTCTTTCTCACACACGCACACACTCACACACCTCAGATACATATTCTTTCTCGCATGTATTCATACAAAAACACACACAGGTGAACACACATACTCATCACCTTTCCCTTACTAACAAATATTCACTCTCACACACACTCACACACACACACACACACATGCTCACACCTCTCTCAGATTCAGGCTCTTTCTCTCTCTTTCACACACACACCCACTTCTCAAACACTCACATGAACAAAACCTTTGTATAACATCCTTGTACATAACAGATACTACTTGGGGGGGCAGTTGAAGGGTATTTTTATATCCCACTCTAAATACTTAAGTTAAATATTGGGTTCTTGTTCATGAGAGTCCTCCAGGTATTTGTAGATGCTCTTCATCGTGCTCTCCTGCTTTCTTTTTCCTTTCTTCTCAAATCTCCACATCCCTAAATTCCCATTCGTATCCAGGAAAAGACATTTAACTCCCACTTTGTTCTTTCGTCTTTTGTCTAGGGTCTCCGTTGTTATTCACGGTAGCTTTTGGATTAGGCTGTCTTATTTATTTATATATTTAGATATACTTTTTTAATATTTATTTTCGAGAGAGAGAGAGAACGAGCACAAGTGGGGATGAGGCCAAGAGAGAGGGACAGAGGATCCCAAGCAGGCTCTGCGCTGACAGCAGAGAGCTCAATGCGGGGCTTGAACTCATGAACTGCAAGATCATGACCTGAGCCGAAGTCGGACACTTAACCGACTGAGCCACCAGGCACCCCTACTTACATACTTTTAGTATAACAATGTCAATAATTCTCCAATATTGATAACTCACATTAATTACGAATTCAAAATTTTAAATTATTCTAGAAAAAATAAGTAGTTCTTTATTTGCCATATCAAAAAATCTTGGATGACCTAACCTGGTCAGGCCCATCTGTGTTATATTCTCACCTACAATATTAGTCCTACGTAAATTAGAAGAAAATTGATTTGTCAGTAACTTAGAAAATATAAACTCTTTGATAATACTTTTTATCGGTCACTTTTTATCATTTGATAGTTAATGTAAGTGAGTCTTCTCTCAGTTTCAGCTAAGACCATTGTTCCTAAAGAGAATGTGTCAGAATCGCAAATCACACCATGGCAAGTGTTATCCAACATTCGTTCAGAAAATGTAGTATGCTGGTTAGAACATGGGCTGGGCTGTTGACTCAAGCAAATGGAAGTGTGCATCCTGGCTTGGTCATTTATTACTGTTATGAGTTGAATCGTGTCCCCTCAAAAGATATTGTATTGATCAGGGTTTTCCAGAGAAACAGAAACAGTTGTATACACACACACACACACACACACACACACACACACACATCTCCCAAAGGAGATTTATTTTGAGAACTTGGCTAGCGCGTTATGGGAACTAGTCGTCCCGTGGCCTGCCATCTACAAGCTGGAGACCCAGGAAATACAGTAGTGTAAATCACTTTGAATCTGAAGGCCTGAGAATGAGGGAAGCTAATGGTGTTAATCCCAGGCCAAGGTCAAGAGTAGATGAGGTGAGGTGTCCCAGCTCAAACAAAGAGGCAGGAAAAAAAGGGGGGGGGGCAAATCCCTCCTTCCTTCACCTTATTGTTTATTCAGACCTTCAATGGATTGGATGATGCTCACCCACATTGGGGAGGGCCATCTACTTATGGAGCCCACCAATTCAAATGCTGATCTCATCTGTAAGAACCCTCACAAACACACCGGAAACAACATTTGATCGAGGTACCCTGTGGTCCACTCAAGTTGACACACAAAATTAACCATCACAGATATGTTGAAGTCCTACCCCCCACCCCATACCTGTGGATTTGTCCTTATTTGAAGATGGCATCTTTGTAGATGGAATCAAGTTCAGATGAAATCATTAGGGTGGTCCCTAATCCAATATGATGGATGTCCTTATACGAAAAGGGAAATCAGTGGGCACACACACACACACACACACACAGAGTGCTGTATAAACACAGAGACATGCAGAGACGTCCGTGTGACCACCGAAGCAGAGATGGAACATGATGCAGCAAGCCAAGGAACACCATGGATTGACAGCCACTCCCAAAAGCTCAGAAGAGCCAGGAAATGACCTACCAAGAATCTCAAAGAGGGCATGGCCCTGCTGACACCTTGGTTTCAGACATCTGACCTCCAGAACTGTAAGACAGTACATTCCTGTTGTTTCCAGTCACCCAGTTTGTGGTACTTCGTGGTACCATGATAATCAGTTTGTATCATGACGCAGCAGTCCCCGGAAATGAATGCAGTGACCTTAACCAGGTTTCTGACCTCTCTACACCTCTGGATCTCCATCTGTGTGAAAAGGAAATAGTCACACTAAGAATAGTACTTCCCTCTTGAGTTTGCTGAGGATTTGATGAGCAGACATATGTCAATTTCTTTGCAGCATCTGGCACATAGCAGATGGCCAGGGCGTGTCGGTTTTACTGACAAATGTCAACCATTATCAGATATAAACTGCTGTTGTCCCGCACTCCAGGTGCCTAACTTTAGGTCTCCGATTCATCCGTCTAAGTGTGCCAGTCATTTCTAGAACCTTAGGGTTCCGAACCATACAACTGATTATAATCATGCACTTGTCAGTTTAAGGCCACAAACCTTTATATAAAACTTCCCATAAAAATGGTAGGAACAGTTGAATTCCAAAAAATGAGCCACTAACCTTTAGCCATCAGCCATCACCTTGATAGCCTCTTCACCAGTACTAGCCCCATGCTACCTCGAAGGTTGTTAAATAGAATCTTCCTCAATCAGCAAGACCTGGTTGGTGCCCTGGGTCTTGTAAGGTCTGCTGTACTCCTGTTTCTTTCGATTCCACAACCATGGAGATTGACTTCTGCCTCGCTGCTACTGGCCCAAACTTGCTCTGACAACACTAAGGCTACACATTTACTGGATACAATGTGGTGACATAATGTGCCCTATCCCATACTTCTAAGTGTCTATAATTTTTTAACTTTATAAAGTACACATGCATTATTTTAAGAATTGAAAAAATAAATAAGTTCTTCTAAATACCCAATTCTAGTACCAAGCTGAAGAGAAACCGATAAAAAGAAAAATATAATGAAAAAATCATAGAAATTTTGTTTTTAATATTTATTTGTAGGAGTACAGGATCATGCCACAAATCCTATATCCAAAGTCTGTTTTTGTGAGCCTCAGTTTCCTTACCTGAAAATAGCAGTAAAATAAAAAAAAAAATTGAAAAGGAAGAAAGAAAAAAGAAAATGGTGGTAATCAGGACCGACCTCCCAATCCTCTTGTGGAGATTAGATATCATATAAGCATCTATTATGGCAATTTGTCACGATGTAAGTTTCCAGCCTCCTGCTTTCTCTCCCTTTACATCTCTCATCACTTTTTGGTAAATGGTCATAAATGCAACAGAAAACACAGTATCATCTTGGAGGTAATGATATATGAAATTTTGAAAATTGAATCGTGCGGAGGACAGCTTCCGAACGGGCTCCCCAAAGGCTCAGCCTTCTGGCATTCACAACTTTCTGTAATTCTCTCTGCTTGAGTGTGGGCTGGATGTAGGGACTCGCGTCTACTAAGTGGAATACGGCTAAAGTAGTGGGGGTTCACTCTGAGATTAGGTTACAAAAAGATTGTGGCTTCCATCTTGTGTTCCTTCTCTGGTTCTTTCTGATGAAAGCCGGCTGCCATTTTGTGAGTTGCCAGAGGGAGAAGGAACCGAGGGTGGCCTGCGACCAACCATGTGAGTGAGCTTGTAAGTGCCTCCATCCCTAGCTGAAATTTCAAGGGACTGCAGCCCAAGGTGATTCCTTGATTGCAGCCTTGTGGGACACCCTGAGCCAAAGGCACCCAACTAAGCCACTGTCAGCTTCCTAACTTACAAAAACTCTGAGACAATGAACGCTGTTGTCTTAAGACACTCAGTTTAGGAGTAATTTGTTTCATATTAACTCTTCCAGGTGGCTATGGCCAACAGTCACACTCATCTTTGTTACACACACACACACACACACTTTCAAATAAAAGTTTGTTATTCTCTTCTGAGTTTCTCTTTACTTCTGTGTTTTGTGGAGGACTATCTAGGTGCTATGCTAGTAGCTGGATGATGCTTTCTGCCCCCCAAAGAAATATCCCACACTGGTCCTCAGCTCATCCCTCCTAGGACCCATGTCTCTGTGAAAACTCTCTCCCAAACTGCCCTTTCCTGTTGCATGTGTAGTGACCACGGTGGCGGCATCTGCAGGTGCATGGGAGGCCACATCCTCAGGCCATGATGACTTCTAGAAGATACCATGTAAGTGAATGAACGACCAAACTTTTAAGTCCAGCATCGAGAGATGCATAGAGAATGACAGTAAACTGTCAGACAGTGTGTAGCTGCTGGGGAATTGCTTTGCCAACCAAAGCATCCTTGCCAAAGCCCACTGATATTTTTAAACACACACCTTTCCCATGTCTGCAACTGGAAGGAAAACAGGAACAAGTAGTTGTGAAAGGGCCATTGTTCTCGTTGTTGAATATTTTATTCTTATGTAAATAAGAATTACAAGCAATTTTGGAAAAGGTGGTTACGCTGTAACGAATTCTAATGAGTTTGATTTTTCTAATTAAAAACAAAATGCACGTTTAGCTTAATTCATTGTCATATTTAAATCATGCAGGAACCACATCTATGTGTTGTCGGAAGAGGCAAAATTGCCGATTATTTATTCATTACGTAATCTAAGTAAGTAAAAAGTAGATTTTTAGTTCAAGTCTTCCAGTTAACTATTTTATTTTATTTCATTTCATTTTTAAAGGAGACTATTTATTTATTTATTTATTTTTGAGAGAGAGAGAGAGAGAGAGCATGAGAGTGGGGGAGAGGGGCGGAGTGGGGGGAGGAGAGAGAGACAGACAGACAGAGAGAGGGAGAAAGAGATTCTTAAGCAGGCTCCACACTCAACATGGAGTCCAACGCAGGGCTTGATCCCACAACCCTGAATCACTATCTGAGCCAAAGTCAAGAGTCAGACACTCAACTGACTGAGCCACTCAGGCGCCCTCAGTTAACTATTTTAAGTGCCCACACAAGAATCTACAGAACCCCAGATCTTGCTGATTTGGTTGTTGCTGTCACTTTGGACTCTAAGAACGAGTGTGGTCTTGCCATGCTCTCCTGGCAACAGCCACCCAGGCAAGTTCTGCGAGCACATCCTCCTTCAATTTTCTCAGAATAGTTGGTGCTTGTTTTCTCAGTCCCCATGTCTGAACAGAGAACAGTATTGAGATATAAGAAAAAAAAATTCTACAGGAAAACATTTCCCATAACTATTCCTACAATGACATTACGTTTAATTGACAGGAAAAAAGGAACTGAGAATTGTCTTGTTGCCCTCACCAAAGAGAGAAAAACAAAGAGTAAATAATGTCTCTACCTCCTGATTGACCTTGGAAAACAAAACTAGACTGAAAAGTCAAGACTCCTCAACCAAGTGGGGCCCAAGTCCAAGGAAAGGAAGAATGTCAACAACCAGCTGGTTAAAAAGAAGTAAAGGAAGCAGGCCTGTGGGCAAGTTAAATGGTAATAATCACCTGCAAATATTAACCCATCAGCCAAGGTGTGCCTTCTTTTTTTGCTTATAGATTTTCATATCCCTCCTTGATAACCTAGTCATCTTCTTGATTCATATGATGTGCCTCCTTTTCAATAGGCCACCTGATACTGTTTGGGGCATTGAAATAGCCCCAGAAGGGGACTGAGGACAAGCTGACTTGTCCATGGACTGTTTGCTTTCAGAAGCCTGGACCCTGAGAACGTGGCCATGGTTAAGTGCTGTTCCCATCTGGCATCTTATCAGAGTGTGGAGAGAGATGGGATCTCCACCTTCCATTACTTTTCCCACGGAGCAGGTGGTTCTCAATAAATGCTTGCGGAACGAGTGATTACATGCCATCACTTAGTAATGGGCCCAGAAGATCTTGCAGGGTAGCTGCAGAAAGGATTCCTAAAGAGGCATAAAAATTCTATAGGAAGGAGAACACAGTCTCCTCCAGTTTTTAATTTCTTCCCCTTTATGTGACTTCTTGTGAGTCAGTCCCCTAAACAAGCTCAGGCACTGGGTCAGATGATGGGCCCAGCCCTGCCATTTCTCTTCTGTAATTCCCTTCCTCACCCCAAACTCAACTTCTTTCCTGTTGTCTAATTCTGAACCCTTTCCCTCCACTTGGTTTAATTATCCTACATATATAAAAACTTGTGCATCTACTATGTGTGTGTGTGTGTGTGTGTGTGTGTGTAAAGTTCTGTGTGCCAGTGTGGCTATTCACAAGAACAATGTTGTGGGGAGAGCACCAGAAGATTCTGGAAACTTAAATTTCAACAGCTGGAAAGGCACTTAGAAATCCCAGTTTTGACATATCTCTAGTCTTTGACATAATAAAACACACGCTATATACAAATGAAATTTAACACTCACATAATTTAGAAATCTTCCCACATACTATTAGAAAGGGTAATTTCATCAGACATATTTCTTAAATCAATAAGCAATAAAGTCTGAAGTGAGGTCAACCCATTTAATAATTGACATATGGAAATACTAGAGACGAGGTGGGAAGGGCAGAGGACTTAGTCTTTATTACGTTTCTATTAATATTCTGCAGCTATGTGTAGCTTTCCTGAATCTTGCTTTTCAACATTTCCAAGAGTCAAGTTGAAGGTAAAGATATGGAAGAAGAATACAGAGTTTGTTCTCAAGTATGGGCGGTGATTACTTCTCCTCCCTTCTTAATAAATACATCATTCTTTTCTAAATATAAAAAGAAAATCATGAATCTGGAATGTGTTGGGAATGAGATAGATAGATATACAGTAGAGTTTCTTACAGAAAAAAATTTTGTGTGTCATTTTATCAGGAAATGTAGGTATTGAGTCAAGACAGTTTTTTTTAAATTTTTAAAATGTTTATTTTTGAGAGAGAGTGACAGAGAGCGAACAGGGAGGGGCAGAGAGAGAGGGAGACGCAGAATCCAAAGCAGGCTCCAGGCTCTGGGCTGTCAACACAGAGCTCGATGCAGGGCTTGAACTCACAGACCAGGAGATCATGACCCGAGCGGAAGTCGCACACTTAACCGACTGAACCACCCAAGTGCCCTGAGTCAAGATATTTTTTTCAAAGCACAAAATTCAGCATCCTCATTACTCAACTTTATTCTATTATAATCTAAAAACTTGGGCGCCTGGGTGGCTCATTTAGGGTCATGATCTCACTGTTTGTGAGTTCAATTCCCATGCCGGGCCCTGCCCTGGCAGCCTGCCTGGGATTCTCTCACCCTCTCTTTCTGCCCCTCCCCTGCTCACACGTTGTTTCTTTCCCTCTCAAAATAAATAAACTTAAAAAAAATTAAAAAATACAAACTTAAAATGATAACTAAGGATTAAGCATTGGATGACTGATACGTTATATTCAAATGATAATATATAATGTCAAATATGTGGTTTTGAGAGAATGAATGCCAAAACAATGTTTTATACAATAATATAATGTAAATAACATATAAATAATATGCAATATATACATGTACTATTGTTGTATATTTAAAAAGCACCATTATGCTTGTTCTCACTGTGTTGAACCACAACTGCCTTTTGGAATATTTGTCCTCTTCCTTCAACTGCTCATTCCCTCAAGGCAGGAATTGGGATTTTTTCACTGTTGAGTCCACTGACATAGTACCTGGAATCTAATAAGTGTGGATCAAGTGTTTTGAGGGAAAACAAGGTGGTGATTTCTAGATTTATCAATGAAAAACTGACTTCACATAAGATCCAGAGTTTAGAAGGATGGCTTCATGGTATGAAACTCTTCAAGTGTTTGTGCTCAGGAAATAAACGTACTATAGCTCTTCCTGACTTAAAATTCTTTATTAATGTTTATTTTTGAGAGAGAGAGAAACAGAGCACGAGTGGGGGAGGGGCAGAGAGAGAGGGGGACACAGAATCCGAAGCAGGCTCCAGGCTCTGAGCTGTCAGCACAGAGCCTGACACGGGGCTCAAACCCACAGACCACGAGATCATGACCTGAGCCGACTGAACCCACCCAGGCGCCCCCGCTGTTGCTGACTTTTTAAAAAATTTCAGAGGAAACTGATTTTCTTTTCGCTAGTGAGTTTGTAGTACTTTAGTAATCTATTTTCATAGTCTTGTTTCCCTTATCTGTCACTGTGCAACGTACTATCCCATGGTTTAGAATCTTAACACAACCATTTCATTTTCTTCGCAATGTTGGTAGTCCAGAATTCTGGAAGGTTTTGACTGGATGACCCGTGTCTGCTGAACGTGGCTTCCACTGTAGGTTGACTGGAGCAGGAGGAGCCACTCCCAGGACAGCTTCTTCACACACACACACACACACACACACACACACACACCTGATTCCTTGGTGTTCCTTGACCTCTCTCTCAACATGTGACATCCCCAGAGCCTCTCCTTGTGGCTTGGATTCCTCACAGCAGGCATGGCAGCCTCGGTCTGTGAATACCGAGACTACTTGTGCGGTGACACAGGATTCTGAGAGCAAGTTTTCTGGAAGACCAAGGGAGCAGCAGCAAGGCTTTCGTGACTTTGCATGAGAAGCGCACCATGACGCTTTCCCACCTTCTCTTGGCCAAGCAAGTCACAGAAGCCCGCCCAGATCGGAGGACCTGGGGACATAACACTCTCCGAAGGCGATGGGTTAGAGAATTTTTGGCCATCTTAATCTGCCACAAGGCTCATAAAGAAGACGTGGGAAAAACTCTCTCTTTAGAACCATGTGAGTATATTTTGTGGACCAGGGTTGGGCACAGAGCAAATGCTCCATGTATTTTTGTGGATTAATTGAATAGATGACTGCAGGAAGGCAGGAAGTGGCAAGAATGTTTTCAGTGTGGAAGCACACCTGTTATTAACAGTATTTTAAATAGGTAAATAAATTTAATCATGCCAGTATAAATGTTATGCCCCATATACTTGATGCAATTCCCCTTCTGGGTGGAAAATGCAGCAATGGGAATACATTTAACTGTGGCCAAAACTTTTCATACTGTACACATGGAGTTTATGGTGCACGTGTGAATAGTGGTTACTTGTAATAGAGCCTGGTTTTGTTTAAATTTTTTTTTCAACGTTTTTTATTTATTTTTGGGACAGAGAGAGACAGAGCATGAATGGGGGAGGGGCAGAGAGAGAGGGAGACACAGAATCGGAAACAGGCTCCAGGCTCCGAGCCATCAGCCCAGAGCCTGACGCGGGGCTCGAACTCACGGACCGCGAGATCGTGACCAGGCTGAAGTCGGACGCTCAACTGACTACGTCACCCAGGCGCCCCGAGCCTGGTTTTGTTTAAGCGTCCACTCTGTAGCACAGTTTTTATCACTTTGAAACTGGAGGATGCCATTAACTTGAAGGCCAAGCCAGCCCAAATCTGATCACAAGCAAAATCAGAATAAGATTAAAGAAGAGGTGAATAGTTGCTCCCATCAAAAGAACCTCCAAGTATTTGATTAACTTCCCCCAGCTTTTTAAAAAATATTTCTTAAAAAAAAAAAAGAGCTTACAGCTCTAAAAACCTCAGAAGTTGGAAGACCCAACAGATAGATAGAAACCCTGAGAATTATAAAAGCAACAAAACATAAATATAAAAAAAATAAATAAATAAAATACAAAAATAAATAAAAAACATTCCTTCCTTAGGTTCTTATTTTCACTTATCCTTAACAAAAATCCATGCATCTATGATTCATTTTTCACTTTACTCTACAAAATGCTGTTCTGTAAGCAAGGTACTTGATATTCATAAGATATCTGAGTCTCTCGCTTCCATTTTTGTTAAAAACAGGAAGCTGGCTTTTGCCAAGAATAAATGAACTTGAACACAGAGTTTTAAATGCAGCTCAGGATGGAATCCTCCATTCTTAGGCCCATTCTGATGTTGGCAAGATGCTTCTCCTGCCCAGACTATGAAATAGTAATGATGCCCTTTAGCAATTTAAGCTTCAGGTTCCAAAAAACCTGATCTGTTACTAAATTTCACTTAACGATGGGGTCTTATTTTTATCTTTAGCAAATATCCCGGGACATGTTTAAGCACCAGAGACAACCTGGTGCATTACAGGTTTTAAATTTGGAATGATGAGCAAATCAATATTTCAAAGTATAACAGGAACCGATTCTATGAAATGAGCACGAATCAGATATTGCACTGGCCAACTTCCAACAGAGGCAAAAGTTGAGAGAGTTCAGTGAAGGGAAATATTAAATTATGTAATGAAGCTTCTGAGATAAGAAAGCTGAAACATTTGAAACCTACCAATTTAAAACAAGAGAAAAACCTAATTCCAACCTGCTAATATATAGTGCTCTTTGGTCATTCAGTGTTTTAAGACGAATAACAGCAAATAGCAGCTTGCAGGTGTTTTCATAACTAGATCTAGTACCTATAGTTACAGCAGATGAAAGAATGGAAGGGGCACTTGGGTGGCTCGGTCGGTTAAACGCACGACTTCGACTTGGGTCATGATCTCGTCGTCGGTGAGTTCAAGCCCCACGTGGGGCTCTGTACCGACAGCTCAGAGCCTGGAGCCTGCTTTGGACTCTGTGTCTCCTTCTCTCTCTGCCCCTCCCCTGTTCACACTCTGTCTCTCTCCCTCTCTCAAAAACAAACATTAAAAAAAAAAGAAAGAAGGTAGGAGTTGGGTGTATTAACCAAGTACCTCCTAGATGCCGGAAGATATTTTTCCAAAGTGGATTCTTATACCTTCCCCTGAAACTTTCAAATGGACTTCTTTTATCTAATCCATTAAGGCAATTACATTTTCATTTTCTCATTTTACTTAATGCAAAGTCAATTTCAAGGAAATTCAATTGTATAACCAATTATTAGCTCTGTTTCAGACCAGGTCCAAACTAGCAACATATATACATAGATGCTTCAAATAATCACACTCTGGAAATCATCGTTTACCTAAATTATAGTGTTTGAATAATGGATAGTTTAAATTTGGCTAAAGAGGATGGGGAACCTTTTGGGCTAGAAAACAGTATGTTTGAGAAACATGCACGTGGCTGTAAACCTAATTATGCATTTCTTCCATAGTTACTCCAGACCTGGGGTAGAAGAAAGGAATATAAGCCCAAAAAGGAGTTATCCACCTGTTGTGTGGGTGCTATTTCTAATCCAGATCAGCCCCTCTGGGTACATTTAGGCAGTTGAGACAAGTTCATTGTATCATTGTTGATTTTTCTACTCTCTCTCATGTGCCAAACATCATGCCAGATCCTTTTGGCAAAGACTACTGCGTGCTGACCAAATATCCATGCTTCCTCCATATTTCCCAGGAGCCCAGCTTCACCTGACTTGGCTGAATTCTTCAAGGGTTGGCCAAAGGAAAGGTGAGCCCTTGTGTTCTGGGAAATTGAAGATTCTGTGTGCCTCCTCCCTCCTTAATTTCCCTGCCAGAGAGATTCAGAAGCTGTATTACTTTCTGAATGCTGCTGTAACAAATGAGCACAAAGTTGGCGTCTTAGTACAGACTTGCTATTTGACAGTCCTGGAGGTCAGAAGTCCAATATAAGTCTCAGTGAGCTAAAATCAAGATGTTGAGAGGGCTGAGTTCCTTTGGGAGATCCCAAGGGAGTGTCTGTTTCCTTGCGTTTTTCAGCTTCTAGAGGACTCCTGTATTCCTTGGCTTGTGGCTCCTTCCTCCATCTTTAAAGCTAGCCATGGCCGGTCAAATGTTTTTCACACCTATGTCCGACCCTTCTCCTGTGGTCACATCTCTCTCGGGTTCAGCTGGGAAATGAATCCTCCTAAGGATCCACCCAGGTAATCCAGGGCAATCCCACCTCAACCTCAATCACACTTACCAAGTCCATTTTGCTGTACAAGGTAACATGGACAGGTTCTGAGAACTAGGGTGTAGACATCGTTGGGGACCTTATTCTGCCACGGAAGACCCTGGTATGCAAGTTGAGGGGAGCCTAGATTCCTAGGTCATCAGATAGCAGCTATTAACAATCCATGTTGACCTTTGAATGACAGGACATGAGCTTTTTTCTCTACACCAGTGGGATTTGGGAGGTTGTCTGTGTGGCTACTGGTTGTGATCATCATAACTAACATGGTGGTGGTTAAAAATTTGTTCAGGATTTTTTTTTAGCAACAAGGGCTGGATTTTCCATTCCAACAAATATAATTTATATATGTTTGCAGATCAGAAATTATTTGAGGATACTTTGGATCCCCAGCATTTCATACAGAGCCTAAAACAATAAATGTTCAATAGAACTGAATGAAACATAAACAAACACATAAAACAACAAAGAAAAACCTTGACAACTGAGACACTAGGATCATTTTATTATTATGTTTATGTTTATTTATTTGTTTTGAGAGAGAGGTCAAGCAGGATAGGGGCAGAGAGAGAGAATCCCAAGCAGGCTCCACACTGTTAGTGCACAGCCCGATGTGGAGAACCAGGAGATCATGACCTGAGCCAAAATAAAGAGTCAGATGCTTAACCAACCGAGCCACCCAGGGGCCCTGACACTGAGATGATTTTAAAGCAATTATTTATGGGAAGAGAATTATCTTGATCAAAGACTATTGTTCTCTCCTGGGCTGGGCAAAGGCCAGGATTTCTCTGGCAGCCTTTCTCCACCTCCCCAGCTCACTCCCAGGCTGGGAAGTCCATAGAAAATAAAAGAAACCAAGGATCCTGTTTGAGACTCTGGGCGAGTGTTGGGATCTGAGACACATGGACCACCAAGAAGACAGTGAGAGCAATTCACCCATCAAGAAATAGTGCTATCTCAAGAAACAGTGTGAACTTTGGAAGCAGATAAATCTGGGTCCCAATCAGAGCTCAAACAATTCTTAGGTGTAAGGTTATAGGCAAGTAACTCTGAGTTTCTGCTTACTCATCTGTGAAAGATAATAAACCTATCCTGGTAGGTTGAAGTGAGGATTTCATGGAAGAGAGTTGATCTAGAACAGGTCTAGGCACATAATAGTCCTTTATTTTTATTACTCCAAATTTATAAAGGGATCCTGAGTGAGATGGTTCATTTTATGTGTCAACTTGGCTGGGCCACAGAGTGCCCATATATTTGATCAAACGCTCTTCTGGGTGTTTCTATGAGGGTATTGTGGATAAGTTTCACATCTAAATTGACAGATTTGGGGTAAACAGATTGCTCTCCTTAATGTGGATGGGCGTCATTAAGTCAGGTGAAGGCCTGAACAGACCAAAGACCAGCTTCCCCAGAGCAAGAGTGAATTTTCCAGCAGACTGCCTTCAGGGTTTATCTGCAACATTGTTTCTTCCTGTGTGTCTAACAAACTGGCTTTGAACCCTGGAACATTGGCCTGAACTCCAGCCTGCTGGCCTATCCTGATTTTGGACTCCAGCATCCATAATCACATGAGACAATTCCTTATAAAATATCCTTTTATGCATACACACAGCTTGTCAGTCCTGTTTCTCTTGAGAACTCTGACTCATACACTGAGAGTAAAGCAGGAATAAGCTTAGTTTAATATTTCATCCTGATAAACTGGTAAAACTTTCTCTACATCTGGGAGTCTGGGAGAGGATTGTATTCAGGCAGTATATGGATTATTACACTTCATCCTATCAACCTAGTTAGAGCTTGAAGAATCCCAAGATCCGTGAAATAACCATGTGGAAGCTTTATATTTTGTTTCAAAGCCCTGTATTAAAGATAAGAAAAACATTGCCATTACTGGATGCAGTGACTTAAATAGCAGTAAGTCCGTCAAGAATTATGTGGAAAGCTAAAAAAAAAATTATTTGGAAAGCTGAAGATCTACGAGCTTTCAATATATGGGACCAAGTTTTTAAAAGAAAATGGATAACTAGAAAAGAGAGTCATCTAGCTGTGTTTGTAATCATGTGATCACAGATTATCGGTGAATTGCCTTACAAATTATGAAAAGTATTTATCAACTTCAAAAAAACGTGTAGATCATATGCCATGCTCCTGTTCTTAAATGAAATGGCTCATAATGTTCAAAAATGTAATCAGTGAACATAAAGTCAGGTTTCATTTATCTTCTAGTTTACTTTTTTTTTTCTTTGCATATTCTCAGGTCACGCTAGGTGAAAGCTGGAAATATTTGCTACCTCATTTGGAAGGAGACAAACCATCTAAAAAAATCCAGCAGCATCCTTTTATATGCAACATGGAGATTTGTAGAGGCTATAAATATTAATTTCAAGCACAGATCACTCAAATATAAGTGCTCTCAAAGTGATACTGCAAATAATTTCAAGTTATGCAATTGCACAAATGGCCCAATAACAGAGAATAATTCACATTCACCATATGCAATGACAGGCTGAGAGCAACAGAATCAGACAGAAGAAAACCATTAAACTATGTCAATTCAGATTATCCCACAGCATTCAAATGGCCTACTCTGCGTGTTAATGGCCATGAGCACATGCTTTTTAAAAAATAAATAAAATTCTTATTTTAGAATAGTTTTAGATTTACAGAAAAGTTGCAAAGACCATACAGATAATTTCAATATACCCCTCACTCAGTTTCCCCGACAATGGAAATCTTACAAACCATCATATATTTGGTACAATGAAGAACCCGACATGGATACATTACTATGAGTCGAGCCCTACATTTTTTTTTAATTTTTTAATGTTTTTTAATTTATTTTTGAGACAGAGAGAGACAGAGCATGAACAGGGGAGGGGCAGAGAGAGAGGGAGACCCAGAATCCGACCCAGGCTCTGAGTTGTCAGCACAGAGCCCGACGCGGGGCTCAAACTCACAAACCGCGAGATCATGACCTGAGCCAAAGTCGGTTGCCTAACCGACTGAGCCACCCAGGTGCCCTGAGCCCTACATTTTCTTCAGATTTCACCAGTCTTGCCCCCAACATCATCTTTTTGTTCCAGGATCCTTCCTCGCACTACATTTGGTCATCATCTCTCCTTGGTCTCATCTGGTCTGTTACTTTCTCAAACATCCCCTACTGTTCACCACCTTGACGATTTTAAGGACGGCTGGCCAGGTGTTTTGTAGAACTTCCATGCATTTGGTTTGTCTCATGTTGTTCTCATGGTTAGACTGGGGACATGGGTCTTGGAGAAGAATATCACAGAGCTGAAGTGCCCATGTCACCAATATCATGTCTAGGATACCCGCCATCCACGTGACTCACCAGGCATGTTAACCTTGATCGCCTCCCCCAAGGTGAGGTTTGCCCGATTTCTTCAGTGTAGAGTCACGTCTCCCCAGCTTTTCGTGATCTTCTCTTTAGAAATAACTCACTAAGCTTAGCCCACACTCAGAGGGGAGATTAACCTCCACCTCCCGGAGGGAGAGTGTCTATGTATAGTATTTGGAATTCTCTAAGGAAGTTCTGTCTCTCCCTCCTCATCTTTTAAAAATTTACTCATTTAATTATCTATTCATATCAGTATGGACACATAGATATTTATTTTATACTTTGGGATAATCCAATTCCATGCTATGTATTTCTTCCTCAAGTTGTTTCAGCTTTGGCCATTGGGAATTCATTCATGTCCCTTTTACGTGGACCTCATCCCTTTTTATTTTTATTTTTTTTAAATATAATTTATTGTCAAACCGGCCAACATACAGTGTATAAACTGTGCTGTTGGTTTTCGGGGTAGATTTCCATGGTTCATCGCTTACATACAGTGCCCAGTGCTCATCCCAACAAGTGCCCTCCTCAATGCCCATCACCCATTTCCCCTTCTCCCTCACCACCCACCCCCCCATCAACCCTCAGTTTGTTCTCTGTATTTAAGAGTCTCTGATGGTTTGCCTCCCTCCCTCTCTGCGTGTAACTATTTTTCCCCCTTCCCCTCCCCCATGGTCTTCTGTTAAGTTTATCAAGATCCACATATGAGTGACACATATGACATCCCTTGTTTTTCTAGCCCTTCCTTCCTTACTGTTGGTACACTTTGCTACCAGCCCTAGAATCTATCATTTCCTTTCATCTGTTTTTAAAGATCAAAGAAATGATTTCCTTTAGCTTAAAAGTGAACAGATGCATAGATGTCTGAAAACCTCACCTGCGTCCACAGTTTTTAAGTTAGAGATCCACAACAGGTTTATTTGAGTTGAAATTTGGTTTTTTTGCAGAGGGAGTAGCTCCACTACAGAGTATGAGGTCTTAAAATTTAGGAGCCGGTCACATGACTCGTTTTTGCAACCTTGGATCTTTTAGTGACAAAATTCTAGCCAAAGCATCCACATCTATATGTGGGTGAGGTTAGATAGCCTGTTGCCTGATTGAAGAAGAGGTCTCAATCCAGATGGCCGCCCCCAGAGAGAGGTGCACCTTGGGGCTTGAGTGAAAAAGATTTTATGTGCCAAGTCAAAACATTTGGACCAAATGTTTTCAGGAGGCGAAGGTTCAATAAATGTTTGCAAAATGTAGGAGGTAGGAGATATATAATATTATATATAATAATTTATTATATATTTTTATATTACTTACGTATACTGTATAATACTGTACCATATAATACTGTAACTATTTTAGTATATGTGTTACTAATATGTAATGTTATATATTATAAATATAAAATACTATAATAAAATAATGAACACATATGTATATTATCTATCATAATATATATTTTTTAAAGACTGGAAAGAACAATTATTTAGTGGCTCACAATTCTGCATGGTGGCTATTTGAGTAGGACTCAGCTGGCAAGTTCTTCTGCCTATGTCCCCTGGGTTCAGCCATGTGGCAGCAGTCAACTGGGAGCTTGGTGGGGTCTGGTGGCCCAATATTACCTCCTTCACATGCTTGGCGGTTGGCTCTGGCTGTCAGCAAGGCTCCCTTATCCCCGTGGTCTCTTATCCTTGAGGAACCTAGCCTGGGCTCCTTGTCCCCCAAATATAGTTAACTTTTGAGTTGGGTCCTGTTCAGTGGCGATGGCCTTGGGCTCTGGACTCTGACTACCAGTCATATAGAGATGCCTGCTTTGGGCCAATAGCTTAACTACTCTAAACCTGTGTTTCTATGATAAAGGTAGGTAAAAAAAAAAACTACTATACACAGTGCCCAGCAAATGGAAAGTCTTGAAAACCAACCGCCACTATAATTATTTTTATTGTTGTTGGTTTAATTATTATTCTTTTCATTGTATCTAAAATATTCCTTTTTCTTCCTCCCATGTGGCGGGGTGTGACCATGTGACTGGCTTCTGGGAAAACATCTACAAGCCACTTGTAGGCCTGACCATAACAACTTCTCCATGCTTTTCCACAATTCTCCCCTTCTTGGTCTGCCAGCTGGAAGCAAAATTCCTAAAGAGAATCAGGAGACCCCAAAGGATGATGAGCCACAAGATGGAAGGGACCTGGATGCCTGTATGACCAGCTGAAAGGCCACTCACTGAACATCCACATCTGTTGTATGAGCAAGGACTATATTTTTATTATGTGAAATCCCTGAGATGCTGGAAATTTTTCTTTTTTTTTTTTTAGAGTAGCAAGGGATGCTGTAACTGATACTGACATTAAAGGGGGGGAATCTTAAAGGAACATTTCCTGCTTAATTTTTTTCTGAAGGAACAGAAACTCACTCAAATGACCAAAGATTCAGGCAATGTAATTGGAAGCACATGGAAATAATCTCAAGAATCCTAGGAAGGAGGTATAGTCAGGTTTCGCAACAGAGAGAAACCGTAAACTATAAAGTCACCAATGCAAGTCAGTCCTTCCGTCGCTCCAGCAGTGCAAGGACTCACATTTCTGCAGTCTTCATTTCTTTCTGTCTACACAATGGCTGCCTCTTCTTCTCCTTGGACCTAGTCCAGAGCCAGCCGCCTTGGGTTGGCCCTAGCGACGCTCTCAGAGAGGTCGATTGGCCCAGCCTGGGCCAAACTTACTTCCTGGTCCAATCAGCTGTGGCTAAGGGGAAGGGTACTCTGCACAACACTGGCCAGTTCTCATCGAAGGGAGGGGACACCTGATGACGTCCGCAAGAAAGATTAGATGGAACTCTTAGTAACTCTCTGGGATAAATATTGGCAGGACCAATGCTTTTGTGATTAGTGCACTGTTTTTACAACTTGCCCCTCAATTAAAAAAAATGTACATTTAACAAAAAAATTTTCTTTTTAGTTACCTATAATAATTAAGACGATACTTAAAATTGTTGTCCCTTGGAATTTGATCTTAGTTACTAAGACATAATAACTCTAAATTGATGAGGCAAAATTTATCACTCCATTGTCTCTCATTAAATTTTAGTGATGTGCTGTTAAACCTCCTCAGGCACAAGGCAGACTGGCTGAGATGTTGGCAATTTCCTGCTGGCTTTGACACTCAGGCAAGAACAATTTGTTAGACACCCATCTCATTGCTTCTAGGTAATAGGAATCACAACTGAGTGTTTGCAAGGCTTTGGCATTGTCTTAATGCTCAACTATGCCATGTTTTAAGCTTCGGCATGCAGACATCCCCTGGGTTTACTCTGGAACTCCTGTTCGAATTATTTCATACTGCAGCTCTCAGCTGGAATCTCCTCCAGCTCCCTGGCTGAATTGCTTTGCCACATTTGGGGCCGGTCAACAGAAGATGTTTATCTCTCAGAAGAGTATGAGCTGTTGATTCCCAAGACACTCAGCACTCCTTTTTCAGGGACATAAACTAACTGTCATTTCCACTAAGTAATTTCCATTGAATTTCTGGGGCCAGATAACCGAGGATGATAGCAAGGATAAGATAGCTTCCGTGAAGCAGAAACTCTGACAGGGTAACCTTAGCTTCTCACAAGCAGGGATGATGGGAGCAACACCAGAGAAAGGGAAGAACCACGAACTGATGGGGGAGAGAGATTTCTGAGGGCATTTCTCCAGAACTATCTCTGAAATGTAGAAAGAGATGAGAAGGGGTGACCCTGAGTGAAAGAACATATGAGAATAGTATCTTCTAAA
Organism: Panthera pardus; assembly: GCF_024362965.1. NCBI lineage: Eukaryota > Metazoa > Chordata > Mammalia > Carnivora > Felidae > Panthera > Panthera pardus. The sequence goes on along the minus strand of NW_026526721.1, from coordinate 10,027,171 downwards.
CATGCTGGAGGGTTTCTAACTTCTCTTGGACTGAGGCTGAGAATATGAGAGGCAGATGTGAATAAAATCAGGAAATTAGGGGGCGACTGGGTGGCTCATTTGGTTAAGCATCCGACTCTTGATTTCAGCTCAGGTCATGAACTCACAGTTTGTGGGATGGAGCCCTGCGTGGGGCTCTGTGCTGGCAGCACGGAGCCTGCTTGGGATTCTCTCTCCACCCCCCCCCCCCCGCCTCTCTCTGCCCCTCTCCTGCTTGCACTCTCTCTAAATAAATAAATAAATAAATAAACATTAAAAAATATATTTCGGGGCACCTCGGTGGCTCAGTCAGTTGAGCTTTCAACTTTGGCTCAGGTCGTGATCTCGCAGTTTGTGGGTTCGAGCCCCGCAACAGGCTCCGTGCTGACATCTCAGAGCCTGGAGCCTGCTTTGGATTCTGTGTCTCTCTCTTTCTCTGTCCCTGCTGCTCTCACACTGTGTCTGTCTGTCTCTCAAAAATAAATAAACTATATATATATATATATATATATATATATATATATATATATATTTTTTTTTTTTTTTTAGCACACTTTTTCATGAGGTTTTCAGAAAAGAAGCTGAAAACAACAAACACAAAATGGACAACCCACAAACGGAAATATGGTTGCTGACATTCCCTGAACCGCTAGACTCCCACTCCCATGGCTGGTCTTCCAACTGTGTGTGTATATATATATATATATATATATATATATATGTATATACATACATGTATACACATACATACATATGTGTGTATATATATATATATATATATATATATATATATGATCAGGAAATTAGGACATGACCAAAGGGAGTAGGGCTTTCAGAAGGTGTAAAGGTCTTGGCCACGACTGAGGCTAAGGGAAAGTCAGAGCCATGGACACATGTCTCACACCACAGAAACCACTGGGAAGGTTGAATCCAAATGGTCTCACCACTTCAGCAACCAGGGGCAGTTGGAAGACCAGCCACGGGAGTGGGAGTCTAGTGGTTCAGGGAATGTCAGCGACCATATTTCCGTTTGTGGGTTGTCCCTCTTGTGTTTGTTGTCTTCAGCTTCTTTTCTGAAAACCTCATGAAAAAGTGTGCTAAAGAAAAAGATTCTTGGGCCATGCCTTCTACATCCTGTAAATAGCCCTGGGGGTGCCAAGAGGAGTGAGCTTGTCAGCAAAGTAGTCAGAACATCCATCTGTGAACTCTAGGCCAAAGAGTGTGTGCCCCCCCCCAGAGCCCCAGGATGAAGATATTATCATCGCTACTCTATAGATGAGAGAACCGAGGCTCGGACGCTGTGGGAGTGAGTGAAGCCGGGTATGGTTCCTGATTCCCAGGACTTGAGAGCCTGACTGTAGCCACAGAAATCCACTCTTTCCAAAGCTTTTGGAAAATTAAGAAAGGTGCGCCCCACTCTAATTACATGGAAGGTTCTAGCATGGTGTAAGAATAAGTGGCTTTTGGTTGGTTCATGTCCTTTGTGTTACCTTGCGCTGCTAGATGTTGGGTCAGAGGGATTATTTCCGAGCCAAGCAGGGCCCCAGTTCGGTTTCTCCTAGCCTCTCAGAAGACCATGGCCAGGGGCATCATAAGCAGCAGCAGAAGCACATCAATGAGCAGGAATATGAGAAAATCAGAGCTGGTCCAGCTCACTTACGCACTCCCTCTCAGAGCCTAGGAGCCTGGGCGCATCCCAGAGGCAACAGTGGCCCGGGGAGGGTGTGCGTGTGGCAGCACAAGGCAGAACTGGGGTCTTGGGCTTCACGCTGAAGGCCCTGCCCATGGCCCTGTGCCTAGGATGCAGTTAGGGGCAAACACGCAGGGCACGGTGTTGGGGAAGGGGTGATGGACTGAACGAAGAGAAGACATCAGGAAGAACAGTGCCACTGGAGTGCCATCGCTATGCCAATTTTCCGGTGGCCCGCCCCCACCCCCAACATTTTGAAATTCACCAGAAGCAACAATATTGGCAACATCTGCTGCTGACTCCCTGGGAGGGTATTTTGTTATCTTATCTACCCAGATGACTCAGAGAAGCAAACGTCTAAGAGCGTGAAGGGTAGATTAACTGGAATCTGGGGTGATTCCCAGTCTGAGATGACGATCGAGGATGACAAGACATGTGTCGATGTGGCCCCCTGCTTGGCTTTCTTATGGAGCCTCCACCCCCTAAGGCTCCTGAGTTCCCTTCCTCCTGGGATTATCCCTGTGGACCCCAGCCTCTTCCACCTCTCTGCACAATGCTCTTGGCCTCTCATTGTTTAGTGACACAAAATCCTGCAGAAGATAAGCCCTTTGGCTGTCTGGACCACTCCTGGTCCATTCTTCCTTCAGGTACCGGAGTTTGCCAAACATGTATTACAGAAAAGCCATTCCTGCTTTCTTTGGAGTTTATAGGACCTGCAAGAGTCATTAATAGATAATTATAAGCAAATCAGCTAACAAATCTCGTTAGAAAATTGTCTTTTTAAGATTTTAGTTGCTCCGCGGAGCCCAAACCCACAGAGTGGCCGTGTCACAGGACAGAGCAGGAAGGTCACCCAGCCAGGGAGGCCCGCCCATTGGGAATGCGCTGCGTGGCTTCTGTGTGTCTTCCAGCAGAGAGGCGAGGCCTACCCATGGCCATGGGGGTTGCCAAGGTTGGCCAGGGTTGCCAAGCCCTGTATGAATTGGTCCACACAGCCATCCTACCCTTGGCCGAGCAGTTCAAACACTCATGGGCTTCCCAAAAGGAGAAGAGGAGAGAGGGTGCTCCGAAGGGAAAGCCTGAGTATCTGGACTTTTGCAGGAATAGGCGGTGGTTTGAACTCGCCTTATTGTAAGTGGGAACTTGCTCAGGGTATAAACAGACCCGTGTCATCTCGAGGCCCGCGCTCATCATCAGCCTGTGTAGGGGTACGTGCAGGATAGTTAGCAGAGGAGGCATGGAGATTTAAGTTTAAGGCCTGGGGTCGACAGGGCGCCCAAGTTCCTTGGTTCTTGCATTATATACCTTATGTTCCCAGGGAGTGTTTCAGGAGACGCCGCCATGTTACAGCAGTGGCTCCCTGGGGGTGAGTCTGCAAGGTGGGACAGTCCAAGGCAAGGGCACGGTGGTGGGACTGAGGAGAGCAGGTCTGCAGCACCAGTGACTTCCAGGGGATTCCAAGAAAGGCCACGCGTCTCGTCTACGTTTGGGCTTTGTCAACTGTGGACCTGTCCACAGGTCTGATTTACTGTCACCAGGGCACCTCATGACCCAGTAGGAGAAGGACAGATCGGAAGACTCAAGAAGAGCCAGAGAAGAAGAGAATAACCCATATTCAGGTATGAGGCCCTCACCCCACCACTGCCGTGAGGACATGTAGGCTACCTGCTGTGTCCAGATGCCATCTGAGAGGGAGGAGTTGGCTGGCGAAAGGGTTTGGGGGAGAAGGGGTCAGAAGAAAAGCCTCAAAAAAGTTGGAATTTGTTCAAAAGACCAGGACTTAATCCAGTGTAATACTATTACTTATACTATTGATAATATAATATAATATAATATAATATAATATAAATACTATTAAAAAGACAGGAAGAGTTAGTAACAAGGCAAAGTAAGACTTAGTAAAACTAAGACTTACACTATTTTTTCAATGAAAGACATGGAGGTACACCTAATCAGGCAGCTGTGTGGTCACATTGAATTCTACTGTCCAATATGGCGACCACCAGCCAGCAGCACATGGAAATTTAAATTTAAATTAAACTAACTGAAATAAAAAGTTCCTCAGCCTCACCTGTCATAGTTCAAGTGCTTTCTAGCCATATGTAACTAATGGCTACCATATTGGGCAGAGCAGATATAGGGTACTTACGCCATTACAGAAAGTTCTGTGGGACAACACCGGTCTAAAACGTAAGCCCCAGGATAACCAGGTCTCTTCTCTGTCATATTCCCATCTGTGTTCATAGGCACATAGAGAGAGCTCAGCACACAGGAGACTATGGTTGAGATTTTCCCTAACGTAGAGCTCTCCAAAATATGGTGCTAATCAGCCTCTCCAGGCTTCATGTTTCATTACTCATCAATTCATTAAACATATATCTATTAAGGGCCTTTGATGTGTCCAGTGCTCTTATAGGTGCTGAGGACAAAAAATAAGACATAATGCCTGTCTTTATAGAGCTCACTTTCTACCAGGGAAGAAAACAAACAAGGAAACAACTAAATGCACCCAATAAGTACAGCTGGTGAGAAACGTCATGAAGGAAAGCATGCTGGGGAGGGCGAGGATGCACCTGCTTCATGGAGAATAGCTCAATGTGTCTCTGAGGAGGTGGCATTCCAGAAGCTCCCTGAATCTGTAGCCCCAGGATCTGCCCCAGTGGGGGTACAGAAGAACACTCAATAAGTAGTTGGTGGATGGATAAACGAGAAGAAACCCGGCATTCAAAGGGTCAGGAATAGCCTATTCTTGGTAAATTGAGTCTGAAAACTCTGATGGGAGCGCAAGCGTGGTCACTGCAAAGAACAGAAAGACACCCTTTGAGAAAAGCACAGGATCAAGAGGTGGGAGGGAGAGTGAAGCCAGGATTGTGGGAAGTATGTGCACCTCTCTTTTAGGGCTGTGTGACATGATCTAAGTTGTAGTTAAATAAGGCCACTCTGTTTGTTATTTATTTATTTATTTATTTATTTATTTATTTTAACGTTTATTTACTTGAGAGACAGAGCATGAACAGGGGAGGGTCAGAGAGAGAGGGAGACACAGAATAGGAAGCAGGCTCCAGGCTCCGAGCCATCAGCCCAGAGCCCGACGCGGGGCTCGAACTCACGGACCGCGAGAGCATGACCTGAGCTGAAGTCGGACGCTCAACCGACTGAGCCACCCAGGCGCCCCAAGGCCACTCCGTTTAAATCAGACACTCTGTGGAGACTGGGTGGGGGTGGGGAGCGGGCAGTGAGAAGAGAAGCAGGAGATTCAGTAAAGACCCTCCAGCAGCCTCCAGCAAGAAGATGTGAACGAAGGTGCTGGTTGGACCACCCTCGGAGCAGGAGCATGGACAGATGAGGACACTAGTGCTGTATGACAGCCAGATGGGACTTCTTATTCCCAAGGCTGCTCAGACTCCTCCCCTCTCGGCTTCCCGTCCCCACCCTCACCTTCCTTCCTCCCTTCAGGATGTGCTTCCCTGCCATTCTTGCTTTGGAAACTTCACTGACTTCTCAAGACCTCAGATTTATCTTTCCCCTTGATGAATTTGCCCTTTATGGCTTGGAAACATTCCAGCACAAATTATCCGTCCCATTCGCGTATGGGGTGCTCAGCATGCTACGCTGTGTTCTGATTTTTGTAGTTTGATCTTCCGCACTGCTCTTGAACGTACTGGACGGGCTGGGTGCCTCTTCGCCATCTTCCCGTACCTTATTTCGGAGTCAGCACCTCATCCGGTATCCTAGATGTGAGTGCGCAGTAACGTTTATTGAAGGATCAAAAGATTGTGTCCTTTCTGATGTAGATCTTGCGCTACACTTAACATCTTCTTTTTATTTTCGTAAGTCCACTTCTTTGAAGGTCATTTCCTTACTAACTCTATGGAGAGGCTACAAAACTATTCTTTTACACATAGTATCTGTCCCTGATGGGCTGCATTTGGCAGCAACAATGGTCTGAAACCTCCAAAGGCTCGGTAAGGGCTGTGGGGAAGTGCGAAATGTGTTCAATTAACTCCCGTTACTCAAAGTAAATGGAGGTGCTTAAGCCAACAGTCATATATTATCAATTGCTCCGATGACTCAACTGTGAACTCCTTAAACGCGGTTTATTCATCTCGGCACTGGCAGGACAGTACGAGCCCGGTGCACAGTAGGCTCTCTGGACGTGTTGGTCCGACGCGCACAGACACATACGAGCCTGGAGCCTCCTGAGGAGCCCGCGTGGAGCGAGGACCCCCTTGGTGGCAGCTCACTGTGTAGTTAGGGAGCCCACTGAGCGGCGATCTTCATGGTCCCCGGGTTGGTAGCATTACATTTCCACTGCCTACCCTGGGCCAATGGCTACTCGGCATAAACTGGGTGAAACCGTAAGGACGAATACGATCAACGCATCTGACCTGTCACCAACCGTCACTTAAGAGTCGTATCATTTTCTCTCTACCCCTGTATTCATCTTGCCCATGTCCTACACCCTTCATTCCATTCCGCAGGGATCCTGGCAAAAGACCTCCTTTCTTCGCTCCTTTGATCAGGTCAGATAAGGAAGCCATGTGTTGTTCCTTTCCTTAATCTTCCTTTTCTCTTTCCTCTCTGAAGGGTTTTGTTTTTAACGTATTTGTCTTGCAAATATTAGCATCATGTCTATTTTTGTGTTAACTCAGGGTGTCTTAGTTTCTGGTAACTTCCAGCTCATTATCAAGTCTTCATTTCAGAAGCAAAATGAGAGGTCTGTAGGCGGGGGAAGCTGGAAAGGAGGCTCCATGGGTGGGCTGCCCTTGACTCAACTCTTCTGTGACTATTCTGTTGAGATCTGCTCCTTCCTGGAAGAAGCGCTTCCCTCCTCCCTTGTTCCTCCTGGTGATGGGAGGGGAGGGGGTTCCTCCTATTTTCTGCAGCCCTTTACTTAGGCAGGCATGAATAATTCAGGACACCGGCTCCCTTTCTGAAAGCCCAGGTGAGGGCAAAGGGCCTAGCCCAGGCCAGCCACTCATTTGCTTTCTCCTGCCAGACTCCGCCGAGATCACACAAGGCTCCTAGCTGGCCAGACCACAGCTTCACTCGGAGAGGAGAACGCGGTAAGTGTTGACTTTGGGGTTGAGATCTGCTTTTGTTTTCTCTCTTTAGCTACTTACCAGCTCTTCTTAATCTATGAGGATGTCAGAGGCCACAACTGGGGTGGAGGCCCCTCTGTCCCTTCTGAGCAGCAGCCAGCTACCCACAGAAGGCTCCCATCCCAGGCTCGGACCCAGGCTGCCTACACCGGAACAGGTAAGGGGACTTCGATTTCATTCTTTGATTTTACAACTATTCTTAAGAGACTGCTAGATGAAAATGTGGCCGTGACTGAAGAGACCCGACTTCCAGCCTGAGCTAGACTTTCTGTATGGGGTAGAGAAGGAGAGGTGGACCCTTACCTCTAGGATGGGCACAAGTCTCAGAGCTGCAGGGACCTACAAGCAGGTGTTTAAACCCTCTTCACTCCCAGATCTTCAAGGTGCTTTACTTCGGGTATCGTTTGTTCTGCAGCTGAGTCTGGCTTTCTCCACCTGCTCCTCCAATATTTCCCCTTACAGTGGTTGCTATGTTCAGTGTTTCTCCCTAAAGATAAGATCTAACTGGTCAGAGCCATCATTTGGGATTTCTGATTCAAATTTGAGAAACGATTCCAATTTCCAGAATACAGACTCAGGAACTTACGTCCAATTTCTACCAGCCTTCTCATCCCCCTCGGCATTGGCTTCATTCCCTGACTTCATTCGGGGCACTTAACCACCCCTGACTGGGAAGGGCCATATCTATTGTTTAAAGATCTCCAGAGAAGACTCCAGAACTTTCTTTGACATTCCACCGCCCTCTGCAATAATCCTCCCTGGCAGAACAAGCTTCTCACACACCAAAATACTAATCTTGCTTCTGAGGGCTCTTCTTATCTTTCATCTCCGGAAACAATCAGTGATCCATTATTTGTTACCATTCTCTTAACAGGAACACTAACTGGAAGGCGCTTTACAGCTGTGTTTATACTTGTGGCCCCCGTGACCTCTCTCCTGCAGTTACTTAAGTTGTTAACTCATCTTTTCTTGCCTCCAGACCTTGTCTAGTCCCACTTATACTGCACAGTACTGCCAGTTTAATCTTCTCATGGCGAAGTTTTGATCAAGCCACCCCAACCGCACCCTCCCAGAGGCAGAGGGGAGCTTCCCGTTGACTGGTAAACTGAGTACAAGATTGTCACGTGAGGCCTCTGTTGGGGGGGGGGGAGGGCGCAGCATGGCACCCATGCCTTCCAGTTTAGCTCCAGTCACTCTCCAAGCTCCCTCCTTGCTCTCTGACATCTTGGCCATTTCTCCTCATAAGGCTCTTCCCAGCCCACAGACTACCCAACATTCCTATTCCTACCTCGAAAGATGCTATCCATTCCCTGAGTGCCATGGTGGCGTGGCAGGGGTGGGTAGAAGGGGGCTGGTGGTGGTCTGCATTAACTAGACAGGGTCCCTGACCTACTTGCTCATAGAAGTTCTGGTTAGAAAGACAGACATGCAGACAGACATTTGAACACATTTAATATCGTGAATCCAATGCTCTGCAGGGGGACCCATCACCCGCTTTGCGGAGATTAAATTTAAACTGTGTTTCCATGGACAGGAAGGAGTTAGTGATGCGAAGAAGTCGGTAGAAGAGTATTCCAGGGAGAAGTGACCATCTAAGCAAAGGAAACCAAGAGCAGTTTATTATAACATGCGTTGCAGGGGCGTGTGGGTGGTTAAGCGTCCTGCTCCGGCTCAGGTCCGGCTTCTCGTAGTTCGTGGGTTCGAGCCCCGCATCCGGCTGTGCGCTGACAGCTCAGAGCCTAGCGTCTGCTTTGGATTCTGCGTCTCCCTCTCTGTCTGCCCCTCCCCTGCTTGTGCTCTGTCTCTCAAAAATAAATAAACGTTAAAAATAACAAAAACGCATGCAGTAGACCATAGGGAAGGCGCAGACCAGCTGTTGTGAGCACTTGCCATGCTGCAAGCCTGTGCTGCTCACGTGGCTTGGCTGATCTTGTTGACTTGCCCAACACCCTGTGAGGTGGATTGTTCTCCTCAAAGCCGTTCTAAGGATGAAGACGTTGAGACAACCAAAGAGGGGAGTGCAGCCGTGCTCACATAGACGGTAAGTTCAAGTGTGGGGCCCAAGCCGGAACCCGGGACCGAGCTCTACCCGCTCCTCTGCTTTCAGCTGAGTCTTCGGTCAAAGAAAAGCCTGGAATGCCTGCAAAGCCCTGCAGCTTCCGGGCTCCAGGTCTGGCTTTGCATCGATCTTACGCAACCTCAGACACGCCACGGAGACTCTCTAGGTCTTAGCTCTTCAACGATCGCAAGTGGCTCTCAACCATGGAGTGACTGTGGCCCTCGGAAGCTATTTGGCAATGTCTGAAGGTAGTTTGGGTTTGTCACGGTTTCGCGGGGAGGTGCTCCTGGCATCTGGTGATCGGAGGCCGGGAGATGCTTGCTGCGCAACACCCTGAAATGCGCAAAGGACTCCTCGTAGCAACGAACTACGGAGTCCTACAGAGAAGATTCCATGACTTCCACGGGCAGCCTGCACCACGTACAATTCCGACAGTTCCAGGAGCTGGCGTAGGGGATGTTCCTGAGGTGGAGACCATTGGCTTAAACGGCAGAGGGTCCAAGGGGTCCGAATTCTCTTGGGCGGATCTTCTCCACATTTGCCTCCACGATAGGATCCCCTGGCCCCATGAACCCCGCGTTTTCTTCAGAGCGGAACCCTGCAGGGCCCTGGGGCCGCCCAGCCCGCTGGCCGCAGTTCATCAGCTCCCGGTTTGCTGGGTTGTTTTCTCCTGGATGCCTGACTGCATTGCATCTCGCCGGTTCCTGGCATCGCCTCTGACAGCTGGACTTCTTGAGGAAACCGCTCCCCAGGGCCCCCACCACGCTCCCTGGCTTCACCTGGACGCAGAGCAGGACAGGCAGACATTTCTTCTCTGTAGAGCGCCCGCCTTCCTTCCCCTCAACCCCGCCCCTGGTTATCTGTATTTACTCTGCAAATCATTTCCTCTGCTTCACTCAGTTTTCCTTTGAGCCCAATTGCCTGCTCAGCTCTCCGTCCTTTCTGTTTATTTCTACTTCTCATTTTTCCCATTGATCAGATGCCCTGGAAATAGAGCAGGAACAGTGTGTTCCCTGTAATATTTGGTTACACTTAATATTTCTCAGCAAAACGTTGACTTGGAGCACCAAGCAGTAAAAACCCAGGCCTGCTCTGCTTACACTGGACAGCGGCTTCAGCACAGGCTCCGATTCATGATGGATCCGTTCCCTCCTTAAAGGGGAATCACACCCAGGCAAACACAGGAAGGTGCCCAGCAGGCGAACCCCCGGGCTCCCCCACAGGAAGCCCTTTCCTCAAATAAGCGAGTGGCTATGGCACACTCCGTGCCTGACCGAAAAAAGACATCACAGCCGGTAAAAGCGCCCGGTGAACATATCGTCAAGCCCCGAGACTCCTTAAACGGAACAGTTTTTCTAAACCAGCCTTTGCCATCGGCACCGCTACTGTTGGTTCTCTGCGATGCCACCTTCTGAGGATGTACCCTAAACTGAGAACGAATGAAGCTCTTGGCTGCAGGGGTCCTAACAGGTCTCCTCGGTGGGCAGATGAAAGCTACATGCCCTATGTCCCGAACTCTAGCGTCAATATCCCAGACGAGTCTGGGTGTTCAGAAGCTCATCTGGGTGAAATTCAATACCCATGGCAGAGACCGTGGGCTTGAACCGCAGACTCCCTAAGGGGGACCCAGTCCTCTTGCGTGGATCTCCCCCATTTTGGCTTCTATTAGACGACGCACTTCTTCCATGAACCGATGGTTTCCTAAGAATAAAATCTTGCAGGGTTTAACCCTCAGGAGGTCCCCATGCGTGGATGGCCATGGTTCAAAGTGAAGAACCAATCTCTGCCTACCAGTTTAGGAAATATTGCAAGGGATGCATTGTTTGATTATGTTAACAGAAAACGATGCCATGAAAACTCTTATTCAAACCGATCAACATTTTGCATCTTGAGGTTTCTCTTTGGGCACAAAGATATATTTTTGTGTGTGGTTTAAAGAAATTTTTTTTAATGTTTATTTATTCTTGAGAGAGCGAAAGAGACAGGCAAAGCCTAAGCAGGGGAGGGACAGAGAGAGAGGGAGACACAGAATCCGAAGCAGGCCCCAGGTTCTGAGCTGTCAGCACAGAGCCCAACGCGGGGCTCGAACCCAGGAGCCACGAGATCATGATGACCTGAGCCGAATTCAGACGCTTAACCAGCTGAGCCACCCAGGTGCCCCAGCCCTTTCTGCAGTTTAAAGAAGCCAGAAAAATGAATACGATAAAGAAGGAAATTGAAAACCCAGATTTTCTAGGAAGTCTGTCGTCATATCTCACCTATTACGATGAAGTTACCAAGGGGCCCATCAAGTCACTATGTACAGGGCAGCTCTGACCTGGAGACTTGAATATGTAAGGACATGGCCACAGATGCCCTGAAGGCAGTGCACCGGGCTGTGCCCCTCTCTGCATAGGCAGGTGCTGCTTGCCTCGACTGAGTCTGATAATTCTCAGCTATAAGTATCTGCATCACTAACCCTACCCCATTCTCCTAAGGAGGTAGATGCTGGGTCTCTGGTCCAGCCACCAGACTTCTGTCACAGGAGGTGGGGAGGGGGACATTCCAGAGCTCACCGAGCTGGCTGCAGTTTGGGGTGGGGAGGTGGGGAGAACCACTGAGGAGGTGAAGAAGGAGGGTAGAGGTCAGTGATCGCATACCGGCGAGCGGACAGTAAGAGAAGCCAATGTGACGGGGAGTGGGGCTTTAGAGACAAGAGGATGTACATGTCCAGGAAGACTTGTTGAATAACATGATGATAATCCCCAGGTTCCCAAACCAGGACAGAGTGAACCGCATTGCTGGTCACTTCTCCCGCACTCGGATAGCTGTTTCTTTCGGATACATCCCCTGCTTGAGATGGGCTTTGAGGATCTGGTTTTATTCAGATTCCATAGATTGAGTTCTTTCTCCTGAATGTGTCCCATGCTTCCCTCCCCCCAAAACACTGAGTTCTTAACAATCACAAGTCAGAAAGTGAAAGGCAGGCAGAGGAGTATGCATTCGATAAACTCTCAAGACCTCGCGATACAGTGTTGAAAAACTAGTTTTCAGGTTAAGTTATTTGGGGGCTATGCGAATTATTCATCAGAAAATAATCAGAATAGCCCACCCACACTGTGGTTCGTCTGAGTCGTAAATCAATCTGCTGCCGCTCAAGGTGCTAGCGGGTCATTATGGGATTAAGATGTTAAGTCACAGGCACCTCGGAAAAAGCCTTTCTCGGGAAAAGGTGGCAACTTTATTTTTAATTAAAACTTCCCTTTACCCCTCACCTCAAAGGTCCCCCTCACCTCAAAGGCAGCCATCTCTGACCACCTCGGAGGGAGAAGCGCGGAGCCCTTTTGTGTTAATCTCATCCCGTCCTTCAGCCTCTCCGTTCCTTGACTTCAGATCCTTTCTCGGGCAAATGCGACGTAGAAAGGACAGACTTCAATTACTTCATCTTCTGAAGGTTAAAAAGGTTCTTGTAAATGACTGACACAAATCCTGGAAACCCGGTTAAAACAACTGGATACCAGATGGCAAAGGAAAGTGGTTTACTGTAAAGTGTTGCAGAGTAGGAGCTCATTTACAAGAAGCAATTACACAAACAGCCCTGAGTATCCCAGATCCCATAAAAGCATGGCCGGGGTAAAAGCGCAGAAGCAGTTGCACATGTGCGATTGCCAGCCTCACACGAAAAGCGTACACGGCGCGATGGGTCACCTTACCTGTCGCCCACCACCTTTCACCTTCATCATGACACCAAGCCTAGATCGGTGTGCCAATAGGCAAAGAGCTTCACGTCCAGATAGAAGCCCTTCCCTTCCTCCATCGCTCACCTGCCTGGGGGAGTTTCCTAATGTGAGAAATTTGCCAATATAAGGACAGTAGGCAGCTGTCATCATCCATGGTCAAGCCTGGGGAGCTTGGTTTTTCCCTCAGGTTAAGGAGAACATTCCTTTACAACCTGGAATAATGCCTTTTTGTCCTCAATCTCTCTTAATTCGTTTTATTTTATTTTTTGAAAGAGAGAGAGAAAGAGGGAGGGCGTGAGAGTGGGGGAGAGAGGCAAAGGGGGGGGAGAGAGAGAGAGAGAGAGAGAGAGAGAGAGAGAGAGAGAATCTTAAGCAGGCTCCACGCTCAGCAAGGAACCTGACGTGGGGCTCCATCCCACCACCCTGGGATCATGACCTGAGATGAAATCAAGGGTCAGACACCCAACCAAATGAGCCACCCAGGTGCCCCCCGTCCTCAATCTCTCTTTAAATTGGGAGGGAACATAATACAGTTCACTCTTCATGTCCATATATGGCTGTATTCTTACATGCATATAAACGCAGTTAAGTAAATGCACAAAAGTAGGTTGTAAAGTTATAGGTGGGAATTGTACAGTGTTCTGCAATCTCTTGCTCTGAGTTCCTGGTTGGTCTGGGCTGACCTGGCTGCCCTAGTCAACGCAGAGCCTCCTGTGCCCTTTCAATTGCCTTGGGCCCGAGTCTCTGCCTCCGTGTACCATGACCTCCCCCAAGATCAATTAGTTCTCCATCTTTATCCCACTTGGCCCAGATCGGCAAGCCTTCCCACACGGAGGTTGACTTGACTGTAACCTGTGCTGGGGAGAGACCAGTGCTCACATGGCACAGTTTTATTGCAGGTGAGAACGTATATTTTCGTGGAAGTTCTATCAGAACCTTCCTTTGGAGTAAATAGAACGAGACAAGAATGTAGGTAGCACCTTGCCAAAGCAGTGCCAGAAATACTTTTGTGCAGATGGGCTTTTTCCAGGGCCCTGAAGTCACGGTCACCATCCTCATAACATTCAATATGTGCGTCTGTGAACCTTCATCCTGGGGAAAGCAAGATTAGAAACCAGTCAGCCATGCTGACTTGCACCCAGTGAGCTCCCACGGACCGACTCAATGGAGGTTGCTTCCAAAGCCCTCAAGACACTTGAGGTGGACCCGGCAGGTCAGAGCCAGATGGAATGTGCCTGACAAAAGCATCTGATCCCCAAATGTCCATCGGTTGATGAGTGGATTAGCAAAATGTGGTCATTCAGGTTTGCTAGTGCTGTCCTAACAAAATTCCACAAGCTCAGTGGCTTAAACAACAGAAATTTATTTTCTCACAGTTCTAGAGGCCAGGAGTCCAAGACCAAGGTGTGGGAAGATTTGGTTTTTTTCTGAAGCCTTTCTCCTTGGCTTACAGATGGCCACCTTCTCACTGTGTCCTCACATGGTCTTTCCTCTGTACGTGCACGTGTCTATATCCAAATCTCCTCTTCTTCTAAGGACACCATTCATGTTGGATAAAGCTTTACTGTAAAGATCTCCTTTTAACTCTATTATCTCTTTAAACACCTTCTCTCCAAATATGATTATGTTCTAATGTACCGGGGAGTTAGAACTTCACCATATGAATTTGGCGGGGAGTACTCAGTCCATAACGGTGATATGTCTATGCAAAGAAATGTTATTTGACAATAAAAGGAAAGGAAGTGCTGACATACACTGCAGCATGGATGAAGCTTGAGAATGTTATGCCAAGTAAAAGAAGCCAGTTACAAAGGACCACACATTGTGTGATTCCATTTACGTGAAATGTCCGAAACGGGCAAATCTATAGAGACAGAAAATAGATTTTAAGTGGTTTCCAGGAGGTGGGGGAGGGGAGAGAGAACGGGGTGTGATTCTAACAGGTATGGGGTTTCTTTCTGCAGTAAAAGTCTTCTGGAATCTGATAGCTTTGAATATATACTAAAAACCACTGACCTTGATACTTTAATAGAGTGAACTTCGGCTAAGAGAATTATGTCTCAGTAGCAAAAGAATGTGATCGTTTTTGCTTCACCCATTTGGGGGTGGGGGCTCTCACAGCAAAATGCCGTGCCTAGTAAATTTCACAAAAACCAATTTCCTAACCTTTTTATGACAGATTTGGCGCTCGAGTTAAAGTAGATCTAAATGAAGCTCTATTCCGGACCAGGAGCCACATCCTTGGGTGTTATGAAGCTGGATTCAAGTTCCTGCTCTTCACCTGGTGGAGTTGGAGAGGGTAGAGGGACATCAGAGACCCTAGTCTGAAGCCAGTCAGAGTGTACTTAGGCTCCTGAGCTTTATTAGAACTAAGACTTATAATCTAACCCTGGGTAGGTCACCCCTTTTGTGAGAGCCTGTGTGAGCCTTCTCAGCCCTCTCTATCCTCTTCCATCCACTCCGAATCTCAATATTTTAAGACCTTACATTTTTGAAAATCATTCCCTTCTTCCTTACTTTGCCCCCCCCTCGTCCATGAGGCTACAGTCTGAGTTCACTCCACCTGCAAGTGTGGTCATTCCACGTTCTCTGCCTCTCCTCCCTGCCCTGTGCCTGTCTCTGTGCCTGTTAAGTGGCTCCTGGCCTCCTCAGGCTGAGATCCACCCGTTCACCCATTCTTTCATTCAAACAGCACTTACTGGTATGTGTGCCGGCACATTAGACACACAGACACACTCACATGCCTGAGCAAAGTGACTGTGGCTCCTGGGATGAACCTACCCCACAATAGCCACCAAACATCGTTGGACTGTTTGTGCATCTGCTTCCGCCTTGGTCTCTGGGAGCCGTTGCTGTGCTTTGCTCATCTCCACACAGCCAGTGCTTAACACGGTGCCCGGAGAATGGCAGGTGTTCTGGGAATGTCTACGGGTCTGTTGAATGAGTAAGTGACATCGCCAGGTACCTCTCGGTGTTTAGGGTGCTTTCGGTGTATGGTAATTCTGCCTCTGTGGGACCCATAGTCATTCCATGCCTGTAATTACTTATCTACCAGCCTTTAAATATATGAGACATGAACATAAGTTATCTGTTTTCAATGGGAAAAACTTAAATCAGGAAGAACATTCAAGGAGACAACGAAGTTCACAGCCTTGAACTTAAGGTTAAGGGTTATCAGTCTTAACACTGTTGATGTTTTGGGTCAGATGATTCTCTGCCATTACGGTTCTCCTGTGAATTTTAGGATGTTTAGCAAACTCCTCAGCCTGCACCCACGAGATGCCAATAACAACTCCCACCACCACTTGTGAAAACAAAAATTGTCTTCAGACATTGACAAAAGTTCCCCAGGGGACAAGTTGCCCTTGTTTGAGAACCCATAGTAGAACTGCCTAGAAGAGCCTTCTCAGATGTTATTTTTCTCTCCCTATATAAAGTGGGTTTTTTTTTTTCATTTAGAAAGTTTTAGTTTTAAATAGCTTTACAAACCTATTCAATCAACCAACCAAAATAATCAGAATCTAAACATGTACATTGGCTACTTTCTAGATTTTAGTTACACTGTCCACACATCTTCATGGCTTACCATTTATACATTACCTGGGTGCAAGACCACTTAAAACTCATTCTCAGATCAGAAGATAACTACCACTGTCACACAGCACTCTCTCTCTTACACACACACAAACACACACACACACGCATATGCACACATGCACATGCACACACACACACATGCACACACACACACACACACACAAATGCACACACACAATTT
Organism: Panthera pardus; assembly: GCF_024362965.1. Classification (NCBI taxonomy): domain Eukaryota; kingdom Metazoa; phylum Chordata; class Mammalia; order Carnivora; family Felidae; genus Panthera; species Panthera pardus. The sequence goes on along the minus strand of NW_026526721.1, from coordinate 10,010,805 downwards.
CCTACCCAAAAGGTGAATAATTAGATTGCTTCCTTTTTCCCACTGTGGTAAAACTTTTGGGACGTTTTCTTTATCTGGCCCTCCTGTCTTTCCAGGCACATGGCAATTCAACTTTCTGGCCATTTCCGTTTGGCGGGACTCATGTGGCTAATTCTGCTCAGTGGGCTATCGGCATAGCTCTAGGTCTCTCTGTTTACCTGTTACAGTATCTGTGAAAAAAAGTCTTGAATTGACATGGTTGAGCCCCAAGAGGGAGGCAGTCTGGACCGCCAGGTTGCTACACGGAGGACAGTTGCCTCAAGGAGCTTCCCAAAGTCATCGTGGATTTGGCTTGAGTAAGAAATAAATCTCTGCGGTGTCACGCCACTGAGGTTGGGGGCTTATTACTTACAGAAGCCTAACCAGGATCATGCGTATCGTGCACTAGTAAGTAACTGGTGTGTCCACTAAGGAACAGGGTCCAAAGTTGTATCTGAGTCGTCTGGACATTTGTCTGGACACTGCTGACAGAGGAGCAAATCACGGACTACAATATCAGCCTGGCCAACCGAGAAAGAAAGAAGAGGCTAGACCGAACACATGTCGCATTCAATTTTGCTTAAATTATATGAACAAGGAGTCACATAAACAAAATTGTAATTACAAGTAGTTTTACTAATAAAAGTGTATCACACAGGGCATGCAAAATGTGCTTCTGTTTCTTTAAGTGTTAGAGGGAAACCTGATGAACTCAGGGGGTTTTATGGAGCGGCTTCGCATCCCCCAAACTGCTTCGCATCCATACTTTGGGCCCCCAGCAATTCACATTCCATATAAACCACTCAAAAATTGCTTCCAGTACTGACGGAAGGCATGACCTTGGGCTGAAAATTTATTTAGGTACCAGCAAGGCCTGGCCATTCTGTGTCTTTTAGGCCACTCTGCATTGATTCTGGTCAATAGCCTGTTTTAAGAAAAGTATAGGCCAGATTAAAGAAAAAAAAAAAAGAAAGAAAGAAAACCTGCCTTCCCTTGAGTAAACGTGGTAACGTGACAGCTCCAGTGGGTAAATAACGCACGTTTAAAAAGCCTTTCCAAATAGGTCTTTATCCAGCATGCTGCTTTTATAAGCTACCACTGTTCTTAATATCCTCTGATTCAAAAGTCCTTAAAAAAATGTCATGCCTCGAAAATGATAGACATCCTACTGGGTCTGGGTTTGCTGGACTTTTTCGTCTTTATGAAGAAATGCATTTTTCCCTTTGGTTAGGGGAAAAAGTCTTACTTGAAATATGATCCTCTCAGATAAATAATGGCAATAAAACTAAATGGAAAGTGGGAAAGAACATGGTTTCTTAGTACAGTGTGCAGCACTTTCTAATTGGAAAATGCTAAAAGGGAGTTTTCCTTGGAGGCCTCTCATCTGACTTCAGACCAAACAAAACAGTGATTTGCTTATGAGCATTGAGGTCTCTGTTTCCCTTGTTAAAGGAGAAGCTAAGGATGGAAGAAAAGTACCGAGTTATAAAAGTGTATTATAGTAATTATTTGAGTGGATATTTCACACAATGTGATGAACATAGAAATCATAGAACATACGAGGAAGAGAAAAGAACTTTGAGGTCATCTGATCAACCCCAGCAGGGGCGGGGGGCGGGGAACAGAGATTATCATTCTGAAGAGTATTAATGAAGAGCCTAGCAGACTTTGTATTCTTGCTAGCATAACACTTCTGCTCGCGAAGTATTCCACTTTTTCACCCAAAAGGAAATCTATCTAGCTTAGCTGAGTTCTTCTGGAATTTTGTGGGACCTTTATTCACCTGTCATAGAATGGGCCCTTGGTTTGCTAATGACTTTGAAAGCCACAGCTTTTGTAGTTCAGGACTTCCTGGGTCCTTCAGTCCTGTTACCTAATCGGTTGTCAAAAATAGTGTCAGTGTTTTTAAAGGTCCCCTCATTTCCTTAATTAAAACTAGTAAGTCTGGGGCACCTGGGTGACTCTGTCGGTTGAACATCAGACTCTTGGTTTTGGCTTAGGTCATGATCCCAGGGTGCTGAGATCAAGCCTCGATTTGGTCTCTGTGCTGAACGTGGAGCCTGCTTAAGATTCTCTCTATCCCTCCCTCTGCCCTTCTCCCCTACTCCCTTTCTTTCTCTGTCTCTCTCAAATTATAAAAGTAGTAAGTCTATAATGTTAGCGTAATTAGCATTAAAATGTTGTAAGTAGATAAAACTGTGTCGTGCCTGTGATTTGACAATATAATCATTGTTTCTGCCTCCATCCTTCTCTCTTCTTCCCTCCTCCTATCTCCACTCCTATTTCTTCACTACTTGTGCCTTTTAAATTTACATTTTTATTCATATATAATACACATACCGATACATGTATACAGAACAAATATAGCTCAATGAATTTTCCAAACAGAACCCGCTGATGTATCTAACACTGAGCTCAAGAAAAGAGTGCACTGGCACCCCAGTAGCCCGCTTGGGCAGCCACCATCTTGAATTTAACATCATAGATCAATTCTTCCTGTTTTTTTTTATTTTATAGAAATGGAATCTTCTAGTATATAGCTTTTGTTTCTCGATTCTTGTACTCAAGCTCCTATCAGTGAGGGCCATCTGTTGCAGGATAGTTTTCCTTTCCATGTAAAAAAATCTATCGCCAGTGCCCAGCCTGGGGTACATTTATTTCCATGTTTCTAGCTGGCATTCCTTCTCTTCTCTTCTAATTTGTGTATTACCATTCACTGCCATCTACTGATTTCTTCCCTTTATCGGGTCAGACATGCTGATCAGACTAAAGCAGCAGAGGCACCATGTGCTATCCTGGGAATGCACAGACAGAATCCTCTCCACCAGGACCCACCCAGTGGATACAGCTGGTGCTGACCAGGAACGCAAGTGAAGGATGATACAGTGAAAGGTCCGGTCCAAAGTGTTTTCACTAGCAACAGTAGTAGGTACCTGTGATGGTAAATTTTCTCTGTTAACCAGGCTGGGCCATGGTACCTAGATACTTGGTCAGACATTATTCTAGATATTTCTGTGAAGTTTATGTCAGATGAGATTAACATTTAAATCAGTAGACTTTGAGTAAAGCAGATTACCCTCCATAATATCGGTGGGGCTCATCCAATCAGTTGAAGGCCTTAACTGAATAATGACTGACCTTCCTGAACAAGAAGGAATTACGCCAACAACAGATGGTGTCTCAACTTGCACTCCAACTCTTCCATGGGTCCCCAGCCTGCCAGCCCACCCTGCAGATTTTGGACTTGCTAGCTCCCACAATCACGTGATCCAATTCCTTAAAATTAATCTGCCTCTTTATATATCTAGATTATATCTATATCATGTCTATATATCTAGATTATAGACACAGATACTATGTTTATAAACAGACACAAATCCTACTGGTTGTGTTTCTCCAGTGAACCCTAACATAGCCCTCTCCCCAGTTCTTCCAAAGCTATGGAGGACCTTGCTAATTGATGAAGACAAGGCATTCTTTACAGCTGAGCCCTCAGAATCTTCTTCAACTTAGTCCTCCAGGTAACCATGGCCAGCCAATGAGAGTTAAGTTGTAAGTTGTAGATGGTGAGTCTTGCTTTCTTGCACTTGGAGCCCTGGTTCTCCATTGGGGTGATTTTGCCCACCCCATCCCCACCGAGGAGACATTTGGAAAGTTTAGAGGAATTTTGTTGTCCCAAATGGGGAGAGAGGAATGCTGTTGGCATCTAACGGTAGAAACCAGGGATGCTGCTAAATATTCTTACAATGCACAGGACAGTCCCCACTCAACAAAGAATTTTCCAGCCCCACATGTCAATTATACCAAGATTGAGAAACGCTGCACGAGAGAGACATAATCTATGGTCTCGAAAGTTTTGAGGTCACTTAGATTCAGCTGTTAAAAAATAAACAGCTAGGAAATTCCTGGGTTCTTAACGCAGCAATTTTATATGGGTTGGAGAGAGTTAATTCTGAATAAACAATCTGGAAAGTTATCTTCAAGTTCTGAAGTAATGTGGATATAGCATACCCTTTCAGTTATCATTTTTTTGTGAGAGAAATTATTTTTCGCCTTGTCTCCTCTTAATTCCCTTAAAGACCGAGTCTCCTTTTCCTTCCAGAGACTAAAAATGGATGCCTTCTTTCTAACATAATCCAGCCCACAAAATATTTACCTGAATCAGCAATCTCTTGACCAGTGAGAACATGCTACAGATCCTGGGAAGGAGATTGAAAGAAATGAATAAATGGCAGCTTCCTGCACTTTGCTTTCAACAATAACAAAACATATCGAAAGAGCAGAATGCAGTAGTCAATAGATTTTCTCATTCCTGGCAACCACAAGGCTTTCTTACAGAGAAGTTTCTCCCAGCTCAGTGTTCACCACTGGTTTGGTCAGAAGCCCAGGAAGTCTCTCTAAAGATGTTAAGCACTTAACACTTGGTGCAGGAGGCCCTGATTTTGTGCTTTCTAGAAGGGGGCTCTCTATCTCTGGAAGGTACAGGAATTTGCACGAGAACTTATGTCTGCTATACTCTTCAAGGCACGGCACATACTAACACAGTACTAACAGGGTAATAGATAATTTACTGGATTTTTTTTGGAATAAATTATTCTAAATACACTGCGAGTTTTACTAATTTAAAATATTCACAACAGAGGGCATGCAGAATGTGCGAAAAACAGGTATAAGCTAGGAGAAAATGTAAAATGATCTTTTATTAACATGGAATTTCATTGTATTTTAGACTGTGATACTAATCCCCAGCAAGCAGGGTAGAAAGGAACGAGTAATTCTTTTTATAGTGCACAAAGTTCATTAAAAAAAAAACCTATGTGAATATTCTCTGGAGACCCTAGAGATAAAGAGAAATCAAATAAAAATAAATCAGCTCAGAAATCTGTTAATGTTGGTGCAGAATATCAGGAAATCAGCACTTGGGAAACCAACACATTCAATTATTATTACTACTTTGTAGTAAGATAGTTATTTAACTGTGTCACCAGTGAAAGGAAAGTGGTGTATTTTTCAGTTTGGTATTTTCAGAACTGTGGGTGATGAGCTAAATAATCAATATGTAAGAAAATTATTTTTATCTCTTCCTGTTATAGCCAAGCAGCCAATTATCTTCAATAGGTTTTATTTCTAAAAGCCACAAGGAAGAAAGGAAGGTCAGCAGATGAAAAGGACCCAGCCTCTTGGCTTGGATTTCAAGACCTTGGTGGCAATATTCCAAACATCCTGAAGTCTGATAACCAGGATACTTAATAGTGTCTTGCCACCATGAGGTTCAGAACTCTTAGTTCTGAATCATGATCTCATTATACATTGTCTACGGAAAAAATACAAAACCTCAACTCTTTTGTCCAGCCTATGCCTAGTGAGATTCCAAAACTAGGTGACCGGTTTATGCTCCAATAAGAAAAGAATTACTGATGAAACAAAACATCGCTAGAGGGTAAGGTAAGTTTGAAGAGAGAAAAGAGTGTTCCTATCTTTGGGATCAGCCATTGGTCAGCTGATCGACGGACTAAGAAACAGATAATCAAGAAATAACACAAAGGGCTTCAGCGGATCCACAGGTGTTGTACGAAAGGCAAGTTAGGCATCCAGGGTCACCGCAGCTGTAGCTGACTAGTGTTGGCCATGCTGTGAACCATTCAAATGACCTCTGTCTTTTGTCGTGCAATACGACAGCTTGAGCTAAGTTCTTCTCTCATCTTTTAGAGTGGGTCTGATGAAATTCGCTTGTTGGTAAATTGGCATAGGTTGGCCTTCTCCTGTTTTATCACCACCTCTAAGAAGTCAAAGTGAAAGCCATCAGATTCTGTTTGCACAGCCATGAAGTATTTTCTCATGTTGGTCAATAGGGCTTCCCCATCTTGATCCGTGATGACCCACTGGTAGCCGTGCCATTTGAGGTATTAAATGCTCCATCTTTCCTACTGCTAGAGTTCTCCTCTGACATCCGCCTCATTTCTTTGAAGCCTACCTCAAAGACATGAAGAAAATTCACTGGGTGGCCAAGACCTGACTCCGACTCTACAGGAAGTTGGATCTGGGGTCTGATTCTTCCTCTGCCACTTAGCACCACTTGTGTTCCCACTCAGGTTACACCAGTCCTCTGGAAGAGGGCACCATGGTAGCTAATATTTATCGGGTGCCTGATCATGTGCCAAGTTCTGTCTCCGCCAAATGCAATGTCACTTAATTGTCATCATAGCAACCCTACAAGAGAGATACCAGTGCCACACCATTCTACAGATAAGGAAACAAAGGCCCAGGATCCAAGTGTGCCCAGGCAGAGCAAGTGTTGGTGTTCTCACACATGTGTTATACAGCTTCTCTAATTTCCAAACCAGAGTGCTTCTCACCAGAGAACTAGTCTGGCTCACGTCAGCATCCGCATCACAAAATTGGTCCTGGGAGGAAACCCAGTCAGTACGCGTGGCACACAGCAAAGGAATCCACACACGCGCTCGTTCATCCATTCAAGCAATATTGACCGAAGGCTCCTTATATGGCAGGCACTGTTCTAGGTCCTGAGTGTATGATATGATAAGAGTTCCTTGCTTCCCGGAGCTGATAGACTAGAAAGGAAATAGACCTCAGCCAAATCACCGTATCTTAATAATACATCACCAGTGCCTTGAAGAAAAATAAAGCAAGAGATTGAGAGCGATGGTGTTATTAGGCGGTGGGAAGGCATGGAGGGGGGCCTTGGGGAGGATGCCTCAGAGAGAGGGATCAGCTCTGTGAGGAAACAACCTCTGATCCAAGTCCCGACTAACTGGTGGCAGAAGCTGTGGAGATGTGGACAACATTATTCCTTCCTTAATAAAATTAATTATGTGCTAATTTCTTAGCTTGAGCAAAGAGAGTTATTTTTTTTAATGTTTTTATTTGTTTTTGAGACAGAGAGAGACAGAGCATGAGCAGGGGAGGGGCAGAGAGAGAGGGAGACACAGAATCCGAAACAGGCTCCAGGCTCTGAGCTGTCAGCACAGAGCCCGACGCGGGGCTCGAACTCGCGGACTGTGAGGTCATGACCTGAGCCGAAGTCAGACGCTCAACCGACTGAGCCACCCAGGCGCCCCAAAGAGAGTTATTTTTTTAAAGGAGACTTTTTATGTTTACTTATTTATTTTGGGAGAGAGAGAGAGAGCTCAAGCAGGGGAGGGGCAGAGAGAGGGGGGGAGAGAGAATTCCAAGCAGGCTCTGTGCTGTGGGTGCAGAGCCCAATGTGAGTCTTGAACCCACGAACCACGAGATCATGACCTGAGCTAAAACCAAGAGTCTGATGCTTAGCCGACTGAGCCACCCAGGCACCCCCAAAGAGAGTTCTTGTCACCAGTGCTGACCAAAGCATAATTTCTCGACACTCTATCAACAAAAGAATAAAACTGAAAATGCAGATGGAACGGGAAGAACTCTTCTGAAGACCAGAGAGAGACTGGTTCGCACAAACTCTGAAGGCATCATGAATGGAAAGAGCATTTCCATCTCCCCGGCTGCTGATAATTCACAAAGTCTCCCAAAGACAAAACCACAGTTGGCCCCCGTTTTGTTGGTTTCACTTAATTCTCTGACCCTGACTCTCGTGTGGCTAAAAGCATATCATAATCACAGTGAATTCTGCCTCTCTTCATTCCATTAAAGGAAACCCAGGCCATTTCAAACACCATCATCCCATCCGACCTTGATTTTACAATGCTTTTCACTGAAGATTAGAGTTAATGCTTTTCTGAGAGGTTTGTCACAAAAGGGAGCTTAATTGGGGCGCATTTTCTCCATCCACACATTTGTTCAAAAGCTTTACTTTTAGAAAGTGTGTTTGTCATGAATGATTCATGCTCTGTGGGTATAGATTATGAACTTGGAGAACCAGGTCACTCGGGGAAGAAAAAGATACCTTGGCTTTCTGGGGATATAACCATATCATTCAGTGGAGTGGATTGAATAGTGTCCCCCCAAATTTAAGTCCATGTTATAACTCTACCCATGAATGTGAACTTATTTGGAAGTATCATCTTTGTGGATGTCATTAAGGCCCTCAAGATCGGATCATTCTGGACGAGGATGGACCCTAAATCCAAAATAAGTGTCCTTCAAAGAGAGAGAAGAGGGCCATTTGAGAGACAAGGACACAGAGGGAATGACCATGTGAAGATAGAGGCAGAGGCTGAGACTCTCAGTCGGTCTCAAGCCAAGGAATGCCAAGAGGGCCAGCCGCCAAGAGAAGGCAAGAGAGAGGTCTGGAACAGATTCTCCCCAGAGCCTCTAGAAGGACCCAATCTGCTGACATCTTGACTTCTAGCCTCCAGAACTATGAGACAATACATTTATGTTGTTTTAAGCCAACAAGTTTTTAGCGTTTGCTAACGCAGCCTTAGGAATCTCATATACTTGGTGTCAATCTTTGATGTCGGAAGATTAATTGTGGAGTCCTTGGAACAATGGAGGACAGGCTCCAGTGTGCTTGTCAGAATGTAGGTTTTATATAGATTTTACTGGGAGAGAAAATTACAATGGTGGCTACTGTTTGTGTCTGCCCGATACCCATCAGCATCACACCCACCCCACCCCACAGGATAGACCATGGTCACAGTCACAGAGGTGGGAAAGCCTAAACTGAGCCAATCATAGCACCCATCCTTATGCATAAAGCAGAGCCAACAGCCCGTTCACAGAGCCCTTGTGATGCACCCTTCCGTGGGCTGCCTCTTCCATGGATGGTCATGGGGACCCAGAGAAAGATGCCCCTCGGGAATGACATGACTAGGTTTACATGGCCCCAAGGAGTAGGAATTGAAGTTGATAAGACCTATCGGGGAGCGAGAGGCAGTTGTGGGGACCTTTGAGAACTGACTGAGGCCAGGAGCAAGGCAGTGGCAGCAGGAACGAAGAGGAGAGACAACATTCAAAGGATCATAGAAAGTCAGGGGTGCCTGGGTGGCTCAGTTGGTTGAGTGGCTGACCCTCGATCTTGGCTCAGGCTCATGAGATCGAACCCCTCATTTGGCTCAACGCTGATAGCATGAAGACTGCTTGGGATTCTCTCTCCCTCTCTCTCTCTCTCCCTCCTCTCTCTTTCTCAAAATAAATAAACATTAAAAAAAAAGTTAACACTAAAGACATGAAGTCCAACTGTGTGTAGAGAACAGAGGAAAGGAGGAGTCAAGGACACCTCACTAAAGTGGATTTTCAAGATCATTTAAGTTGGAATAGAGCCAAATTCCTTTGATGCTTTTGAGAGGTTTCCTCTACACATTTTGCGTGTGTGTTTAAAGAACGCAATTATGAGATTATATCCCCGACAATGACGGGAATTGAGCAATTCAGGAATTTGCAGATTCTGACAATCAAATACTTTAGGATACGAGCTAAGAAGAAGTGCATTCTGGAAGTTTTCTGTTCTATCACAGGCACTGCCTCCCAGGAGCAACCTTGTAAAAAAATCTGTCAAGAAACCTCAGTGTTCTTTCCTAAAGCAGAAGTAAAAAAGAAAAAAATCTACATAGGAAATGTGAAGATTTTAGGGAGCTGAGAGTCTTCACAAACTACATACACGCCAAGGGTGCCTCTTCAACGCTCAAAGTGAGCAAAACCACAGGGGGCACCGTGCGCACGCGCGGAGAGGAGGGATGGCGGGAAGGAGGATGAGCTGGTGAAAGGACGGGGCCGGGGGCCTCATCCTCCAGAGCATATGCCCTCTTGCGTGAAGTAGGGAAAGGCCAGGGAGGGTAACAGGGAGGCGTCTGCTTGCTCCCTATGGAGAGTTTAGCAGAAAGAGCAGCAGAGAACCCACAGAACTCACCCTCTGCGCGGAAGTTGGTGCCAATGTCTCTGGAGTCTTAGAACGTCCAAGTCAGAAAGAGCAAATCTTGGCGTTTTCGAAGTTTTAAACTTTTATGTATTTAACATGTAACACTGCCTTGAATGTGGGTTTCCAGGCAGATGCTTCCTGACTGGGGGCGGGGTGGGGGAAGGGGAGAAGGCCCATCAAAGTAATATAAAATGATGTCAAGAGAAGGCTCTGGTGATACACGGATGTTCAAAGATTGAGTTCCAAGGAGCCGAAAACTAGGTTTTTAGGGAGATGAAAGGCGCAGGGGGCGTGGGAGGAACCCCAGGGCAAGCGGGGCTTGGGTCCTTAGCTGATGTAGCACTCCCACTCTGGACCACTGAGCTGGATTCAGCTGCCGAGGTGTGTGGCTTTGATCTCCAGTATTAAAATATATTGGATAATTTCTCAACACTTAAGAACCTAGCTAGTGCGTATAGAGCTAGAGATTTCAGGCTCCTTTTGACAAATCTGAAAGTCTGACAACGACAGACGCTTATTCCCACGAGTCAACAATCACAGGTGTGGAGGACAAGAGGCGACCTCGCCCAGCTGGCTTCCGTCCCACCTCCCCGCCACCTCCAGGCCTGGTCTGGTTCACATTTGGCTTTGGGCCCCACGTGCTAGAGAAAAGTTGACGAGCTGAGAGACAGTCCGTGCGTGAGGGCGGGACTGGGGGTGGTCTCCATGCCCACATGTGGAAGGCTCTTGGGAGGCGACCATCTTCCCTAGCCCAAATGGATTCCAGCGTGCAACCTAGCATGGATCGGGTGCTCTCAACATTGTAGCTTTGGAAACTTCTGGAAGCAAGAAGATAGAAATGAGGACTGCCAACTCACAAGGGCTGCACACAATGGAAGCGGAGTGAGCCTCTCAACATGGTGTCCTAGGGGCGCTTACAGCCACATGGTAGCCAGACGGAGAGAAGAGCAGGGAAGCACAGAAAATGCTTGACGTTATCGGGAATAGGAGTGGGAGTCTGAAAACCAGCACAGAGGCGGGAACCTTGAGTTATTGACATTTAGATACGAAAACAAAGATGATGCCTGGACCTATCAGATGACAATTCAAAGCATTCTAAACTGTACATGTATTTAAACTAGTTCTCCTTTTTGGATCTTTATCCTAAAGCAATTCATACATGTGTCCAAAGCTTCCATTAAAATGATTGTTATTTACTATAACTTGTAGTGACAAAGAACTGGCAATGCTTTTTAAAATCTGCAACAGTCAGACGCGGGAGAAGAAATTGCATCATCCGTCCAATAAATTCCATGTAGCCATTTAAATTCTCTACAAGAACTTATTCGGGATATTTCAATGCTTGTCACAAAAAGTATATGCATGGCATAATGCCATTTTTATTAAAATTATAAACACACACAATGGGAATATATTCAAGTTTATGCATTATGTGATTTTCCTATGGCTGCTGTAACAAATTACTACAAACAGGGTGGCTTAAGACAACAGGAATTTATTCTCTCACTGTTCTAGAGCCCAGAAGTCCAATAAGGTGGTTAGATGAAGGGCTAAAGTCAAGGTATCCGCAGAGCTGAGTTCCTTCCAAAGACTCTAGAAGAGACCCTTCCTTGCCTCTCTTCCAGCTTCCCGCGGCTGCTGGCTTCCTTGGCTGTGGCCACGTGGCTCCAACCTCTGCCAACCTCTGCCACTGTCTCGCATCTTCTCCTTTCCTGTGTATCTGATCTCCTTCTGCCTCTCTCTTCCAAGGACCCTTGTGATTGGATGTAGGGCCCACCCAGATAAACCAGGATAAACTCTGTCAAAATCATTACCTTAATCAAGTCTATAAAGTCTCTTCTTCCTTGCCAGGTACAGTTACATATTCCAGGGAGTAGGACGTTATTTCATCCCAAATATTTGGTCCTCCCAAATATTAAAAGGCATTTTCTTTCCTCATTCCTTCCCTGCTTTTCCTTAGAGTCAGCATCTGGTCACATCAGCAAGGGCAACGTATTTCAATTAGACTCAAATAAACAAAATATTTATGAATTCTGACTTCATGTAAGACCTAGTGAGTATTTTTGCCGAGGAGCCAAAAACACAAAGACAAAAACAAAAACAAAAGACTAACAAACAGACAAGCAAAAGTACCAGAGCAAAAATCCATCTTTGTCCTTTAGAGTATTAAAAACTTTGTTCCAGGGGCACCTGGGTGGCTCAGTGGATTAAGCGTCTGACTCTTGGTTGCAGCTCAGGTCATGATCTCACAGTTGGCGAGATTGAGCCGCACCTCAGCTCTGCACAGACAGTGCGAAGCCTACTTGGGATTCTCTCTCTCCCTCTCTCTCTCTATCTCTCCCTACTCATGCACACATGGGCTCTCTCTCTCTCTCAATAAATAAATAAATAAACTAAAAAATAAAAAATAAAAAAACCCAACTTTGTTCAACATTCAAGACTTAAGATATATATAAAAATAGAAACATACCATATTCCTGATTTCATCAAATATGAAGTTAGACGGTATATGCAGTGTAGATAATATAGAAAAACAATGAGATTTGAAAAATTCAAGAGAACGCGGGATGGACAGATGGACTTAAGTGATGAGAGTGAGCTCCTTGGGAAATGTAATTCAACACAGGCATGAAATATTAATAGAGATTAGGATTTATCAAAATAGCATAAACGAAGGCAGGGCTGTCATGATTTAGAAGAATTCTAGCAGATGGTTCTAAACTTCAAAAAAGGAGTTGGAAACTATGCATGTATGTATGTATATGTATATGTATATGTATATGTATATGTATATGTATATGTATATAAAGAGAGAGAGAGAGAGAGAATAACTATTTGATAAGTGAGTGTGGGCCCAAATTCTGAAAGACCAGTACTGCTAGGGACATGATTTGGTCCCCACACTGAAACATACCATTAAAAACAGGAACTAAAGTTAGCAACACTCTCAGTTCTAAAAGGTGAGCAGTGACGTCGGCCATTCAATGATTCCTCTCAGATGAGGAATCTGGTTACAGCTCCAAAGAAGGGAAGGCACAAGAACAGAGAAAGGTAATGGAGAGAGTCCCCACCTGCTGCCATATTTATGTGCCAGAGCCTGAGTTAAATATAGGAGGAGATACACAGGCATTTTAAATAGGCTTCTGGACTTCAAGAGGTTTATAGTTCAGTAAGACAGATATGACTAAACAGTATTTATGCAAATCATTATGTTATCAATGTGAGGAGAGGCAAATCAATGCCTTTAGAATTAGAGGTGGGAGAACCTGCGAGGCAGAGGAGGCTGTGTGGAGGAGGCAGAATGTGAAATGGCAGTTGTTTGAAAATTTGGAAGGAATAGAGAAGTAGAAAATTGATGATGGTGATAGCTAATTTTTATTTAATCCTATGCCAGACACAGGGCTAATATATTTTTTTAATTAATTGTTGGGGAGAAAAATCTTTTCCTCTACCCTCTTCTGTTCAGTGCCTAGGGGTATGTGAATTAAACTGACAAAAGATGGATGAACAAGAAAAAAAGCACCCAATTTTTTACTAATACTTATGTGTATGGGAGTTCACCAAATAAAGGAATGAAACTTAAATAAATGGTTAGCCTTGGGGGCTTACATACCCTTTCAACAGAAGAAAGAGGGCTTGGGTTTGAAGGGATGATAAATAGTGGGGAAGTGGCTAGGAAATATATGGGGGAACCAATGGAAGATAAGGGCTATTTTCATAAGGTCTGTTTATGCAAACTCATCTTAGTGTTGACTCCTTGTGTTCAATGATAAGGGTTTGCTTTCTCTTCCTAGAAGAGGTGGGGGGCACCTTTCTCAAAGGGAAATTTATGTCCTGCTTTTAGGCAGATAAAGGCAGGGCAGAGAACTCTTTCTATATCACTCGATTCTCAATTGCCTTTAGCTCAAAATAGTCCTTCGGCCAAAGTGGCAAAAAGTTCGTTGGTATCTTCTGATCTCCTTCACAATAATTATGTGTAATCCTGATTCCACTGTGATGTAGTCATGATTGCCGCCTCTTTTTTTTTTTATAGATGGGGAAACTGAGGAACAGGGAGGTTATGTTACAACAGGCGTGCCCGAGAAAAAGGTAGGGATTCACTCTGACTGGAAGGGCAGCACAAATGGTGTAGGTATCACTTGGGCAATTTCTTTCTTTTTTTTTAACCCTCCCCCGCTTGGCCAATTTCAGTATGACAGCCTGAAAAGCTTCTGAATGTGCTGCGCTCACTTGTTTATTTTTCAGAAGAACTTGATGGCTCTGTAATTCTTTAGCTGGTTCCTCTTCCTCTCATGTTGAAAACCATTCAAGGAGCATTTTCATCAATCAATAAAGCAAATAGAGCAGGTGAGGAACAGCAAGGAAACAAAACTCAAGAGGATTATAATGATGAGAGGAAATTAGAGAGAGTCCATTCTGGTACTTTCACGTACTGTATCTCCTAAAAAGAGAGAAAAAAAAAGATATATGTATATATAAAGTTGTATAAAAATAGGGCAGCGGTATGATAAGAGCCCATGTTATAGTTTCTTTCTCTGTCTAAACGTTGAACAGCACACTCCAATAGCCTAAGAAGAAAGAGAAGAAACTGTGTTTGCTCACAGAAAACACACACACTCTCAATCCCTTCACTGCTGAACCCCGTAGAACTAAAGAGTCATTAGCAACAAAGTATAGACTGGAAGGAAGCTCTTCAGATTTGAAATCACTGACCCCAGCTGACCAGGGCAGTTCAGAGAGTCCAAGATCAAGGACCTGGGCCCCCAAGTCCTCCAGCGGGTTTTGCTGTCTGTGACCAAAGGTGATTCTTGAAAACGTTGGCCCTGTCACCAGAACCTCCTCTCCAATGTGCTGCCAGAGAAGTCTATATCCATCCCTGCTTTCGGAAAACCATGCGACGCCTTCCCCTTGTCTCATTCAAGACAAGCGTGTTACTTGGGTACCTAGAAGCCACTGTGTTGACCCTAGGAAGATATGCCTCTAGATGCCACAGCTCTTGCCTTTAGGAACATCGTACTAGTGTTCCATTGTTTTGTAACATATTTCTCCAAACTCTGCAGCTTGAAACAATAACTCAATTATTAGCTTGCAGTTCTGTAGGTCGGTCTATGCCTGGGTTCTCTGCTTTGGTTCCTAAGACTGAAATTAAGGTGTTGGCTGGCTGTGTTCTCAGAGGGAGACTCTAGGGGAAATTCCTGCTTCCACACATACTCAGTTTGGGGGCAGAATTCATTCCTTTCAAGTTGTAGGACTGAGGTCCGCGTTTCCTTTCTGGCTGTTAGCTAGGGGCCACACTCAGCACCTACAGGCCATTCACATTCCTACGATGTGAGCCCTTCCATTTTCAAAGCCAGTGATGAGAAATCTCCCCCACATTGAATCCCTCTCCCTCTTGGATCTCTGTCACCAAGGAGAGACTAGACTTTCTTCAAGGGTCACCTGATTAGGTAAGGCCCACCAAGAATAAGTAGCCTCCCTTTCTTAAAGCCAACTGATTTGGGACCTTACTTGCATCTGCAAAACCCCTTCTCAGCTCTCCTAGATCAGTGCTTGACTATACTGATGTAGAAATCTCCGGGGTTGTCTTAGATTCTGCTGACCATAAATATCTGAAAAATATTTATTGAATGTTGCCTGAATGAGGAAAAAAATGAAAAAAAATTCTGGCACTTCTGTGGAATTATCCATCAGGGAAAGGCAGTATAGCTTTTTCATAATCTCATCCCATGGCTGCTTAGTGTTTCATTGTTTACAAAGAGCCTACACTCACATTAATTATTAGTTTGCTGCTAACAGCAGTTCTGTAAGACAAGCCCACAGGGCGAGGCGAATTATTCCTCCTCCCCAGAGCTGTGTTCTCCTAACTCCTGCTTCTTTCACCAAAAGAAATGACCGGTTCTTTAGGACCGATCTCAGACAAACTCTTTGGTGACATTGTCACCACGCGGAGGGGAGGGAGAGACGGGAGCACGGAATCAGGAGAGAGGGCCCAGGAGCAGGTTGGGCCTGGGGGGGGGGGGCACTGGTTTGCTCCCGCCCCCCGTGTCTCTCAAAAAAAAAATAATGAATAAATGTTAAAAAAAAAATTAAACATGATGCGCCTGATTTCCCTCATCGTTTCATGCTGGTGGTTGAGTTCTGTGATGTATATAATCCCTCTGGCTACAGATTCTGTGCTTTTGGTTGGTTACCTGGACTCTATGAAAGTACTTCTTTCTGGCATTAATAACAATACGCGGCAGCCTTTTCAAATTCCTTCCTTTTTCTGAAGTGACCGCCCAACCAGAGCTTATGAAGCATTCAAGTCTTAACAAATAATTCACTGAATGCGCCTTTTTTTAGCACCGGTTGGAACAAACATCTATCCGTCAGAGGCTAATCGCCTGCACATGGGTAACAGCTACGTGTGCGTGGAAGGAAGCTCCCAAATGCCATTTCCATAGGATGCTACTGACCCAAACACGCTTCGTGGGAAATCGGGCATCGCACTTGCAAATCTGGCTCCTTCAAAAACCTTCCAAAGTCACCTGGTTGCATTTGACTCGTGCGAACAAAAGCCTCCCCAAAAGTCCACGAAATAATCAACACAGAAAGACCAAACGTCAGGGTTATCAACTGTGCTCTGTTTGAGGTGTCCAACCAATCAGAGTGAACGGTAAATTCCTTCGGAAACAAGTACGTGTAATGAGATGTGTCCCACCCTTTGAGAAGAACGGTGGAGCTGATTCACAGAGCCACGCTCTTCTGTGATCCGAGCTTAATGAGTGGCATATGTTTTCAGTTTCATCAGGCCCCAAATCTTGGATTATCCTGGACTATTTTCTTCAACTCGCCGTAGTCTTCTTGGCTCTCCCTGCAGAAGATATCCAGAATCCAACCACCTCTCACCACCTTCTAGAATTTCCATATTCTGAGCCAACTGTGTCTTTCCCTGATGACCCCATTAATTAGCCTCCTAACAGACTTCGCAGTTTCCAACTTTGCCCCCATGGCCTCTTCCCAACATGTCAGTGACAGCACTTATCACCGCCGTCACCCTTCCCGCCCAGACCCTTCGATGGTTCCCCATTTCAGGAAAGAAGTACAGCCCAAGTTCTTAGAGGGTCCCTCACCCATCTCCTGCTGTTCTCCCCCTTCACCCATCAGCACCAACCACGGTCAGCAGCCCCATCTTAATCCTGAGCCCTCCGGCCAACCTCCCTGAGGTAGGGGTGTTCCCTCTACTGTAGTGTTCCTCTCTCAGACATCTTCTTGGCCAATTACCTCTTCCCCCTTCGGATTTTGCTCAGATTTCCTCAGTGAGTCTTAACCTGGCCTTTCTAGTCCTGCAACGTATCCCCAACCCCCAACCACCCTCACCCTTCTTACCTCGACTGGCTTGTTTTCATAGCATTCAGCCCCTTTAACATAAAGCATTTATTTAATGAGCGTTGTTTCATTCCTATCTCCTTCTACAGGAATGTAAGCCCCACGACAGCAGTCTTTGTTGTGTTTCGTGATGTATCCCAAACTCTAGAATCGGGTCAGGCAATTAAGACCTTCCCAGCGAAATTTAATCTGAGCCTCACGTACGTTAAAAATCAAACGGACCAATAAGTTATATACAGTCAAATGTGCTAACCTGAAATGTGCTCATTTAGACAGTGTTTTCTATGATCCTTCTTCTGAACTGTCCAGCAGTCATCCGGGAATGCATTCAGTCAACAAAACAGGATTCTAGCAAATCCCTAGAATACATTTGCATTGCTTACACCAAGGAACCACCCTTACTGCCTTCTACACTATTATTATTATTATTATTATTATTATTGTTATTGTAGCCTCCCTACCACCAAGTGAGCACTCACTTCGTAGAACACAATGATCCCTTCCCTCCTCCCTATACATTTTAATTTATATATAAAACTATCTCGGAAATGGCCTACAGACTACTATAAGTTAAGAGGCTTCCACTGGATCTGTCCCAATTCCAGAAGAGACAGAAGGTGCACAGAACTCAAGATGAGCCGGAGATAGGGGAGGACGGGCAGGGTGTGTTTCTCCACGGGGACCCCACAGAACGGGGGCTGGGAGCCTGATGTTACCTCTCTACTCTTCCTCCGCTCCCTGCTGGACTCCTTGCCCGCTGAACCCCACCAGGATCAGAGCCAGAGGGTCCATTGAGGCAATTGTCAGGGCTCATTCTCCAAGAGCCTAGAGCATCAAGGAGGATCGAGAGGCAAAGGAAAGGAAACGGCCCACCGAAAAAGAAGCTTGATCCACAGTAAAAAGATTCGAGCATCAACTCTGCCAGTGGGTTTCAGAATTCAGAACATAATTTATATCATCATGTAGCAGCCATAGGCCTAGGTATATACTGCTTTTCATAGCACACACTTCTGAAAACTGGCACTTCGACTTCCCACCCACCCAAACAACAACTCATTTTATTCTGTTCTATTCTTTATCTTTCCATGCTGTTTGCAGCCCGGTTAAATCGACTTCACACCCCACTGGTGGGCAAGTTGCTGGTCGAGGCTGAGCCTTCCACTTAAAAAGTACAATCTCCAGGCCCCGGTGAGGTGAAGGGGCTTATCCAAATTTATAATATATGTGATTGGAAGGGCGTGGGTGTGTACGTGGGTACGTTTATTGAAAAGAAAAACACTCAGCTCATTTCATCCCTCCAAATGTTCTCTTCCAAACCACACGCATATCAGCGTGTTTTGAAAGGTTTTTAGCAAGGCAGGTGTCAGGTAACACGTCAATTTCACGACCAGCGAGATAAACAAAGTCCTCGTTGTGCTGAGAAGGGAGGAGCTTGGGGTGGGGGGTGGAGGGTTGAGGCCATGACCCCTCATATGGGGGGAGCTACTTGGGATCCCACACAGACGTCGTCCTCGGGAGGGATGGCCGTGAGCCTGGGCACATCGTCCACCCCCCCCCCCACCCCCCCCCCCCCCCACCCCCGTGTGGCAAGGTGTCTATGCTGCTCGGGAAGGACCCTTGCTGGACACTAGGAGGGTGGCCGATGACAGCTTGCCCATGTGAGCCCGGGATGTGTGTTGCATGTGGCTGACAGTTGTGCGGGAAGCTGTTCTGCCCTGAACCAGTTCATCCCGGAGAAGCTCCCTGTGACGACTTTGAAAGTAGCAGAACCCGTTCCCCCTTTGGCAGGACTCTGCGCCTTTCGCTCATTTCAAGTCAAGACTAATATCCCTAATGATTTTGAAGGGCCATAAACGATTCCTTTATGCCCGGCTGGGGGTTGGCCAGAGTTCCACTTGCAACCCATAACATACACGCACGTTCCACAGAAAAATAAATACCGGTGTAACCATGTGGACGCCGGGCCTCCGAACATGGCCATTTTCGTAAGTACGCATTTAAAAAGCAACTTTGTTATTTTGGCATCTGCCTTTGAAAGCGGGCTTTCTGTATCTCTGGTGTTGTGTTTCCATTGGGGGGTGGTGTGTAAGGGGGGAACAAACCCTTAACTCTTTCAACGGTGTGAGAGCTGACCGATATTTAAAAAAAGACTTAGGTCAGGAGAAAATGCATCACGCCCTGCTTGCTTCGAATGAAGCAAGCCATCGAATGAAGAAATCTGTCCTCGGCAGAAAACTCCGGGCCCTTCGCCCGTGATGTCTGCCTTAGGCTCCATCTACCCGGCAGTGGTCTTTCTTCCCCGTGTTCCCAGCATATCTGAGGGTCTCCTGCGTGCGAGGCTCTGAGTGTGTTGGAAGCATGTATCCGTGTGAACACATGTGCACACACATATGCACACGGACATGTGCATGTGTGCTATGGGAGATGGGGAGAGGCTGAGGGTAAATAAAACTCAGCCAGTGCTTTAAGGAATTTCTATTTCCAATGCTGAAATGAGACAGAACAGATGAAAAGCGAGCACATAATCCAAGGAAGCGATGAATGAATGAATTTCAGAGGCTGGTCATGGCACAAGGCAACCCCACATGTCCTGACTCCAACGTCAGACCCTTCCAACCTCCCTTTGCCTCTTACTCATCAATGCCAGGTCAACAAGATAAATGCTTGCAACTTTGTTTCCTTAGCACCAAAGCAATGGCCAGAGGGGTTAACAACAGCAGCTGCGTGTGCAGGGTCTGGCATCTCATAGCATTGACCGTGCCTGAGATACACACACTGCTCCTTGTCCTGAACACCCGACCTTGACCTGAAGTGTGCTTTTCACCACCCTTGGTCACCCAACTGTACCTGGAGAGTAATCCGAGAGTTTTTCCACACGTCATTCTGTGAAAAACGTATTTACTTCCTAAAAAGAACTAGCGAAATTTTAATCTTGAGATAGTTTTAGATTTACAAACAAACCTGGAATGATAGGAGAGTTTCTGTATACTCCATACACAGTTTTCCCCATGGTTAACATGCTGTATTACTACTCAAGCTTGTCACAACTGATGACCCAACATCGATACATTCTTAGGAACTGAAGTCCTTACTTTATTCAGACTTCTCTAGCGTTTTCCTAGGACATTTCCTAATGTCCTTTTTCTGTCGGTACATCAGCCAAGACACCACAAGAGGCACGGTCATCGTGTCTCCTTAGGTTCCTCTTGGCCACGACATTTTCTCAGACCCTCTTTGGTTTTGATGACCTTGACCTTTCTGGGGAAGTGTTGGTCAGGTACTTTAAAGGATGTCCCACAACCTGGCTTTGTCGGATCTTTTTTCTCATTACTAGACTGGGTGTTGAATTCACCTTTGGGCATGTAAATATAAATGGTGCATTGAAAGATACACACGGTCTATGAAGTTTGGATAGTGAGAACCGATAGATGCTGCACAAGGAACATGTTTCTTGCACGGGACATATCCATGCATAGAGTGACTCACTGACTCAGTGTAAACGATGCTGCGTGTGGTTCCTTAGACCCATATGAAAAACAGATTTCAGCTACCTTAGGTGCATCTGATAGTGTCCTTATTTTTTTTTTTTAATTTTTTTTTAACGTTTATTTATTTTTGAGACAGAGAGAGACACAGCATGAACAGGGGAGGGGCAGAGAGAGGGAGACACAGAATCGGAAGCAAGCTCCAGGCTCTGAGCCGTCAGCCCAGAGCCCGACGCGGGGCTCGAACTCGCGGACCGCAAGATCGTGACCTGAGCTGAAGTCAGACGCTTAACTGACTGAGCCACCCAGGCGCCCCAAGATAGTGTCCTCGTTTTAGCACAACAAATAAATAGCTTTAGTGCCAGCCGTGTATATCGTTCGGTATGGGCTATAAGCTT
The DNA here is from genome assembly GCF_024362965.1 of Panthera pardus. Taxonomy (NCBI): domain Eukaryota; kingdom Metazoa; phylum Chordata; class Mammalia; order Carnivora; family Felidae; genus Panthera; species Panthera pardus. The sequence continues at coordinate 9,989,728 of NW_026526721.1, read as the reverse complement.
TAACAGACAACCCACATTTTTCAGTGACAGACCAAAACCGAATTATATGTATCACTCATGCCAGAGATAAACTTAAGGCCTCCGGGTGGGGCTATGCTTCTTCCAGTGGTGGCTCGCAACTCCAGGCTTCCCTCTTCCAGAATCTACCATCCCCTAGACTTTATACCTCTTATCCGCATTAGTTAGTGCACCAGAGGAGAGAGGAAGCGTGCAGAATGAAGTGAGAGGTTAGGGGCCAGACCTAGAGGTGTCAGGCATCACTTCTGGCCACATTTCATTGGCCAGAGCTCCGTCACATAACCCCACCCAACTGCAAAGGAGGCTGGGAAATGTAGTCTAGCTATGGTGGCAGGAGAAGAAAGAATTGGGAAAATGTACGAACGCACAACAGCCTCTGCCATCCTATGAGGTTACGTCACATAAAACCCTCAGTAGATAAAAGGGGATAAATGACCTGCAAGATATATGCTGTTTTTTTCTTATACACATCCCTGTTCAGATTGTGTTGAAGATCTTTTGAGGTTATAGTATCTCCTGCATAGAGGCTTCCATTATAATATGGGTATTTCCTTACATGCCGAAATCTGTACCTTTTTTAAATTTTTTATTTATTTATTTTGGAGAGAGAGCATAAGTGGGGGAGAGGGAGGGAGAGAGAGGGAGACACAGAATCCGAAGCAGGCTCCAGGCTCCGAGGTGTCAGCATGGAGCCCGACGCGGGGCTCGAACCCACGAACTGTGAGATCATGACCTGAGCCGAAGCTGGATGCTTAACCGACTGAGCCGCTCAGGTGCCCCGAAATCTGTCCCTTAACACAATATAAGAGGAGCAAAGGGGTAGAAATTGGGGTAAATTATCACATCAAAGAAATGTGCCTTGCCCTAAATACATGTAAAATTATAACAACACATGACCGAAAGAAATGGCTCCCATTATCTACATTTTATAGAAATAGGGACCAAGCAGACACCCGTAAGAGAAAACCGAACCTGAAAGCATACCTCAATCCAAGGTTAAATTCCATATATACCTTTATAGAAAAGAATGAAGTGAGTCTTTCCCAAATAGGCCTATTCTCTCTTTCATTTTTTTAATGACCTTCCTCAATCTGAGCTATAGTATGTCTGGATGCTAATTGTCTAGTGGTCTAGACAGTGATGATATTATGACCAAGTTATGCACAGATAATCACTGTGTCACTGTTTTCGGTGCTGCCTACACATATGCTTCACTGAACAGACTTGGCATGTGCGATTATTCTCTTGATATTTATTTTCACCATTTAAGTCGAGAATGCTTACTTAATCAAACTGTCTGGTGAACTGAGCTTTTTTTTTTTTAACGATTCAAATGAAATATGAGAGTCTTGAAGCAAAAAGAAAAAAAGTCACGTTAACGTACTTTGAACATTTACGTGTGCTGGGGCAATCCACCTATGATATCTTTCTTGCTTTGTTCACCAGGGTCAGATCTTGCCCAAGACTCCCCAACGCCGTAACTACAATTCGACCTCACCTCAAAGCCACGCTGATAAGGAAAGACCCAGGAATTTCTGGAGATGTCTTTCAGTTACGCAGCATGAGTCTTTGTAATGGAGTTTCATGTGCCCCCCACGGCCCACCCGGTCCCATGCACAGCTTGCAGTGAAACAGGCAAACTACCTGGCTCTTCAGTGTTTTTAAAAGGAAACACTCGTTTTTAAAAACCTCCGTCTTGAGGAAGAAGGGCCGTGATGTTACGACATCGCTTGAACCCACCTGAAGGGGGAGACTTGGAAATCAGTGCAGAAATGAAAAACAACATGGTTTAGAAAGTAGGAGGATGTTCCAGACACAGCGGATAACAAGGTTTATATTTGGCACGGAAAGAGAAAATGATCAAAGGGTCCTGGAAGAAGTTTGTTTGGCCAAGGAAAAGACAGTCTGAGAGTAACAGGCAGACACGAAGGCAAAGGGGGGGGGGGGTTGTTGATACAGCATGACTTTGGGGAGAGTGTCAAGGTTCTGCTGGGCTGCCTTCCATGCTACTTCCACCGTTGTAACCGCCCCTGTGGCCAATGTATTGCTTACAGAGGGCCCCGCGGCATGAAAGTCTATGGCTGCGTGGGGTAAAATAGAACCTTCCTCCACTTCGATGACTTCAGCCTGCTTTCTCTCTCACGTAGAATGGAGACAAGACACTCCACAGATGAATTTAAAATTCATCTGTGCTGGTTCTGAGCTCAGACACCTGTCAGGACAGCTGGGGTAGACCCGTAACGGGAGGGCAGGGAAGGGGGGGGAGGCGGAGACAATCAGGAGTCAAGAAGTTTCCACAGTCCGTTGGAAGGGTGGACACAGCTCACTGATGGCAAGTTTGCCTTGCTTCCTCATCCTGAGTGAAGCCAGCTTTTCCAAATGTACTGAGTCAAACTCTGCGCCCCCCCCCCCCAAACCCCGCCACCAAAATAAGATATGTTCTCACAGAACCTCACAGAACAGGACTTCGGGAAATGGGGTTTTGCAGATTTAATTAAGGATCTCAAGACAAGATCATCTTGTGTTTAGGATGAAACAAATCTAATGACAGGTATCCTCGCAAGAGAACGGCAGAGGGAGATTTGGGACCCAGAGACACGAGGCCACGAGAAGGGGGAGGCTGAGGCAGGAGGGGTGCCCCATGACCTTCAATCACCAGCAGCCAGGCAGAGGCAAGGGACAGATTCTCCCTCAGGGCCTCCGCAGAGAAGCAGCCTTGCAGGCACCTTGATTTCAGACTTCCAGCCTCCAGAACGGCGAGCGAATAAATCTGTTGTTTTAAGTCACCACGTCTGTAGGCATTTGTCACCGCAAACCCCAGGAAACTCATACCCCAGAGAAGAAACACTGGCTGGTGCTCACGTCCGTGTCCGGACACCGTCCCATCCTCAAAGTACTGCTTTTACTTGAACTCGGGGAAAATACACGGAACGCGAGAGTTACATCTTACTCGGTTTTAGCCGTTCAACGAAGGGGCGTTAAGGTCAGCGCCAGTCTCCTGTGTCCATCGCTGCCACACATCCCCAAGATGTTATGAAAACATCTTCCCAGAGACTCTTGGCCCGTTAAACACGGACTCCCCATTCCCGTCTCCCCCAGCGCCTGGCAACCACCTTTCTCCTTCCCGTCTCCAAATCGGACTCCGCTAGGGACCCCATGTAAGTAGAATCATGGACTCTCTGTCCTTTCGTGTCTGGCTTCTTCCACTTGGTGTGGGATCTTCAAGGTTCATTCATGGCGTAGGGCATATCAGCGCTTTGCTCCCTCTGAAGCTTAAATTAGATGTATTATATATATGCCACATTTTCTTTCTCCACTCGTCTGCCGATGAACACCTGGGCTGCCTCCACGTTTCAGCTATTGTAAATAATGCCGCTGTGAACATGGGTACACAAATAGTTCCTCGTCCTCAAAACTGTCACATTTCTTCTTTGTTACGTCCCCTGAACTTCTTCATCTCTTCTCCCCCCCCTTTTTTTTTAAAGTTTATTTATTTGTTTTGAGAGACAGAGAGAGAGAGAGAAAACGCACAGGAGTGAGGGAGGGGCAGAGAGAGAGAGAGAGAGAGAGAGAATCCCAAGCAGGCTCTGTGCTGTCAGCGCCGAGCCCCATGCGGGGCTCAAACCCACGAACCGCGAGGTCATGACCTGAGCTGAAGTCAAGAGTTGGACGCTCAATTGACTGGGCCACCCAGGTGTCCCCATCTCTTTTCTCTTTCTAAATGGAGTGATCCCTGGACCGGGCCCCCTGTTCCTCAGTAATGCCCTTGTCAGGACAGTTCTTAGCAGTGAGGGCTTCAGGGTTTCTATAGAGACATCTAAGAGAGACTTGGCTTGGGGGGACAAAAATCGCTGGGTGGTGGAGGTGGGGGGAGGGGAGGGAAGCAGGGCCGGGGGCTTTGTCAGGGCCGCATTTGCCAGCCCCCTCGATGTTTTCACTGGGGATGCAAGTTACGGATCAATAAAAATAGCTAAGTCTGTTAAAGAGGTCTACTTACATGAGACCAAGAAAGCATCAGTGACCCATAAGGAGGGATATCATCACTGCCTTTCTTTGGGGTGACTTGAGGGTCTCATGGGGCTTTAAGCTGGGTCCTCCCCTCCCTCCTTGGCATTTATCCTCAGTTAAAGGTAACTGTCAAGTTTATCATAGCAGGGACACTTTGGGGAGTAAGAGAGGAGGCACTGGGATCATGTAGGCAAAGGGCTGTGTGTTTACTTTGCCAAGACTCAGGGACGCACCATCCCCTCTGCCCTCGGGGACCCACAGCATCTTGGTTACACCCATCCTGGGATTCACAGCCTATAATAGCTCCAAACCTATATTTTGTGATATAAAGTCCCAAGCTACTCCAAGACATGGGATATACATGGTGCCCAAGCTAAGGATGTACCATATGAAACGCACCCTGCCTACCTTGTTCTCCCTGTTTATTTTCTTCCTGAAAATGACAGGCATAGCTGATGGGAACCAATGTACCTCTCCAAACCAAAAATCTATCCTTCATTATATCACTTGTGAAGAGTCAAAAGTTGTTTTATTAGCCAATTGTATGTTCTCCTTCTTACAACGTTTTTCTTTTGGGGAAACCAGTTTTTGCTGGCCTGAAGGACACCCCATACAGACAGCACATAAATTCTGTGCTAGGAATACCAAAAGCTTACCTCCGAAGGGGGAAAATTCTAGCTTCTATTTATTTATAGTACTTTTTTCCCTCAACAATCGCTGTTCTCTATAATTTAAATGTCTGCAAAAATAGCGGTTATGTAAACATTAATGCATAAAAAACTATCATTTTGATATAGCCTGCAAATCCTGGAAGCCGAACATTAAGGAATCATGAGATTTTTTTTCTGTCTAAGCAAGGGGCGGGAGTTCACAATCTTTTATCCCTAAAACATACCCTTCCAAGCTTTTCAAGTTCAAATTGTTCAGCAGGCCTGAATTGCCATTAGCATTGCATTTTGGCAAATGTTCATTTTCCTTCTGCCTCCAGTAACAGGCTCCCATGATAAACTTGTGTCTTTTATTTCTGTATTTGCTGATTTTCCAGCGTTAAGCATGGAGTCTTCTTTTCCCGTTCAACATGAAAGTTACATTTCTAATCATAATATGATAAATATATGCAACCCAGCAAGGCTAGCTTTGGAAAGTGTACTATCAGGGCACCTTGGTGGCTCAGTCAGCTAAGTGTCTGACTCTCGATTTCAGTTTAGGTCAAGATCTCACAGTCAGTGAGTTCAAACCCGGCCCTGCGCTGACAGGGCAGAGTCTGTTTGGGATTCTCTGTCCCTCTCTCTCTGCCCTTCCCCAACTCCTCTCTCTCAAAATAAGGAAGTAAGCATTAAAAAAAAACAGAGGAAAAGAAAAAGTGCTATCAAATAAACCCAACGATCATAAATTCATAGATATGTACCCACCGTGGGGGAAAGGTCTTTATGTTCAGAGTAGAAATTCTTTCTCAGGAAAGTTCATGAAATTATATCAAGACTGATGTACTTCTAGAAGGCATTAGACCAAGAGCAGAAAAAGTCAAATGGAGACGTGTGTGCCTGCTGGGGAGAGGAGAGGAAATGGTAGAGAAACTTACAAAACCAAAGCACAGGTAAGTTGCTTACCTGTGGGTATCAGGACCCCAGCCTCACACAGATCCCTCACCATGTCCTCAAAGCTCTATACTCAGCAATGGCCCATAGGTTGGCCTTACGTCCAAGCATGCTTGCCTCTCTGAAATCTGTGAGCTTATCCAAAGCTACGAATTCTTAGGATGGGCCCCTCTGAAAACCCCAGATGCCCTCAGCTCTCATCACCCAAGAGACACAATACATTTAAGGAATTGTACCTTCTGTATGACGGGCTCTTGAACTCAGTGACTGAGTCCATGGTCCCTGGTAGCAATGACAATTATATAACCACTCCTCGCATCTGCCTTCATCGAGCTCCTACCGTGTGTAAGACACTGTGTGAGACAAAATCTTTTACCCCAAAGAACGTATAGTCTAATGGGAGGGGACTGAGAAACAACATTCAGAGAGAGGGAGGTGAGGAGGGCTAGTTTTGCCCAGGCAAGTGGGAAAAGCTTCCTAGGAAAGGTGCCCTTTGAATTGAATTGAAGAAGATGAGCAAGACAGCTCAAACATCAGGCAATGAAGAAGAACATTCCATACTTACTGGTGGGAAACCCAGAGGTCAAATGCTTGGACTCTTTGGAGAAGAGTAAGTAAGCTTCTGTGAGGTGAGCTAAGGAGGCACTGAGTGGGAAAAGAACAGAGTCCAGGAAAGGTTGACAGGAGCCAGACTATATAGCTTGATAAGCATTTCCTAAGTAAATAAATGGATAAATGAATTCGTTTTTTAAAAAAAGATCCCCCCTTTGAAGTATTTTGAAAACAACATTCAATGGTATAAGAGATAGCTTATTTGTTTGTTTATTTATGTTTTTTGGTGGGTGTTAGGAACTGAATGTTTGTGTCCCTCCCCAAATTCATATGTTGAAGCCCTACCGCCCAATGTGATGGTATTTGGAGGTGGGGCTTTGGGAAGTACTTAGTGCTAGATGAGGTCATGAGGGTAGAACCTCAGGATAGGATTAGCGCCCTTATAAAGAGAGAACCAGAGTGCTGATTCTCTGTCCCTCCCCTCCTTCCCACCCAGCAAGAAGGCGGCCATCTACAAGCCAGAAGAAAAACCCTCACCAGGAACTGAACTGGCTGGCACCTTAATCTCGGACTTGCAGCCTCCAGGACTGTGGACGATACATGTCTGGAATGTTAGTCACCCAGTCTCTGGTATTTTGTTCTGACAGCCTAAGAAGGCTAAGACAGTGGGCTATTTTTTTTTTTAAATAATATTTTGAAATTGTTAACACCAAGTTTTATGCAGAGGATTTGGGAAGCAAAGTTGCCACATAGCTGAAATATTTCCACAGCTGAACCTATGACTTTTCTGAAGACCACAAGATAAAAGATCATACTGTTTAATAGCTTGGAAACCATTTATAGGAAGAATGAACTTGCTAAAAAAGAGCACCAATTTTTGTTTAATTATAAAATAGACACGAGAAATGCGGCTGAAAAAACAAACTGAAATATAAAAGGAAGCAGTGACCCATATTCCTTAGACCACAGGTCATTTTCCAGGAAATGGGAAGTAATGAGACTTCAGTAAATACTGGGTTGAACCAGGTCAAAGTGCCATTTTGGTAGCCAGAACTATGGGTTTTCCATACATCAAGCTGGGACACCAGCGGGGCGTCTTACAGCTCAACTCAGTTGTGACCCTATCTACCTAGAGGGAGCGTCAGATCCCATAGGCCTACAAGACTGTGCCTCCCCCACTCCAGATGCCATTTATAAGTCCAGGTCGTCATCTGTACGTCTGACCTTCTGGCTTCAAATCACAGGTCCTCACGACCCCCTGCTTGGGTTCAAATAATTTGCTAGCGTGGCTCACAGAACTCAGGAAACCAGTTTACTTACGAGATCACTGGTTTATTACAACACATAGTAAAGGATGCAAATCAACAACCAGATAAAGAGATACATAGGGAAGGGTCCGCAAGGATCCCAGAGACAAGAACTTCTGTCTCCTGGAGTTTGGGATGTGCCACCCTCTCCGCCTTATGGATGGGCTCCGGTCCACCCACCTAGAAGCTCTCTTACCTTTGTAGTTCAGGGATTTTTATAAGGCTTCGTCCCATCAGCATGATTAAATCCTTGGCCAATGGCGATTGATCTCAAGCTCCTTCCCGGGAGGTGAGGGGTGGGTGTTGAAATTCCCAATCATCTGATCACAAGTTTGTTTCCCCAGCAACTAGCTCCCACTGTTAGGTTACCTGACAGTGTTCCAAATATCACCTCATTAACAAAACTCTGATGTGGCTGAAGGAGGTTTGTTATGAGCAACAAAAATACTCAGCCATAAAAAAGGATGAAATCTTGCCCTTTGCAAAGACATGCAAGGAGCTAGAGTATTACAGCATGTGAAATAAGTCTGTCGGAGAAAGACAGATGCCATACGATTTCACTCATATGTGGAATTTAAGAAACAAAACAAAGGAGCAAAGTGGGGTGGGGGGGGTGGGGGGAGACACAAACTAAGGAACAAGACCCTTAACACACTGATGGTCACCAGAGGGGAGGTGGGTACAAGGACGGGTGAAATATGCGATGGGGATTTAGGGGTCACTTGTTGCGATGAATACTGGGTGTTGTATGTAAGTGTTGAATCACTATATTGTACACTTGAAACTGACATTACAACGTGTGTTATCTAACTGGAATTTCAATAAAAACTTAAAAAAAAATTAGATATTCCTTTCACTTGTATCTCCCTCTTCATTTAGGAGATTCCAAAAGTTTTAGGAGCCCTGTGCCAGGACAGAAGGTGAAGACCAAATATGTATTTCTTGTTATAAATCACAATGTCACACATAAAGTTTAACCTAATTCTAAATGGTGATGTTGCTGTAATTAGAGTCTTCACGTATGAGTTTTATGTAATTTATCACATTTTATAGTGTTAGAAGAATAAGCTATTAATTGAATACAAATTAGTCCGTAGAGTAGCTGTTTAGAATTTAATTGTTCTTAAGACTGTGCTAAACCACATGACTAGTAATAAAACTGATAATTACAAAATTAACAGAATTTGATCTTTGGCTATAATTCAGGGAATAATTCTCTATAAAAGAAAATTAAATGTTAGTTGTGATAGAGCGTTATTTTTAAAGATTACTGCCTTGCAATTGATTATTTTAAGTGGAAAGTAAACTGAATTTATATTAAAAGCAAACAGTTGCATTTTTATGTCAGTGGAAAAAAATATTTGTTGTTTTTAATGACCACAGAATCATTAAGTTACATCCTTTGTGGAGAATGGGTCCCAAGCCAGGGTTTTAAACTATTAACTGTCTTCCTCTTAATACAGGATATTTTGAGAATGTATTTTAATTGTCCCCACAAAAATATTATTCCATTCCTTAAATGAAATTTACTTTCTTTAATATATTGGGAGAGTAAAGCCCTGAGCCAATCAGATCTAATTCTGTCCATAAGAAAAAACTGTAAAAAAAATTATGTGCATGCCTGCACACATCCATACATGTGCGTGCGCGTGCACACACACACACACACACACACACACACACATGCACATTCACACTAGCAATAAGAAATAGTATGTCTTGATAGTTACTTTTTTGAGCAATAAAGGAAAACCCTCCACGGCCTTCCAGGATTCTGATCACCAGTAACAATAATATGTAGAGTTTTCTTTAAGAACACATTTAATTTTAATTTTTATCCTTTTAAAATTATTTAAATAGGTAGTATGTGCGGTGGAAAAATATATAAAAGGCAGAAGAGGAGGACACAACCCCCCTCCCAACTCGTCAAGTCTCCTGCTTGCCTTCTCCAGAGTTAACCACTGTTAACAGCTCTTAAGAATCACCCCAGACACACACTGTAAGAGCTTACCAGCTATCACAACACCGGCCAGTAGAAAGATAATGCAACCCACGTAAGCAACGGAAAAGTTTCTGGTAGCTACATTAGTGAAATTAATATTAATATTTATTTTTATTTAGCCCCAAATAGGCAAACTGCTATTTCCACATGTAAACAATATAAAAATATCAAGATATTTACAGGTTTTTTTTTCCTACCGAGACTTCGAAATCCAGGGTGAACGTACATTCAGCACATCTCAATCTGCACCAGAAACATCTCCTATAGAAAGCAGTCTTCCTATTGGGGCCCCTGGGGGGCTCAGTCAGTTAAGCATCCAACGTCGGCTCAGGTCATGATCTTGTAGGTTCAAGCTCCGTGTCAGGCTCTGGGTTGACAGCTCGGAGCCTGGAGCCTGTTTTGGATTCTGTGCCTCCTTCTCTCTCTGCCCCTCCCCTGCTCATGCTCTATCTCAAAAATAAATACACATTAAAACAATTTTTTAAAAAAGAAAGTAGTCATCATATTGAACAGCAGAGTTCTATAAAGTTCCATAAAGTATAAGAATCTTTTTTTAAGAAAAAGTTTTTTTTTTTTTTAAAAAGCTTGCATACAATATCCATTGTTCTTCATTTTCTTACTATTTTAAGCATGGTTACAGAGTATATACATACATATACACATATTATAGAAAAATTAGAAAATACAAAGAAGAAAACTTCTATTTTTTTTATTTTAAGTTTATTTAGTATTTATTTAGAGGGATGCGAGAGCAGAGAGAGACCGAGAAAGACAATCCCAAGCAGGCTCCTCACTGTCAGCACAGAGCCTGATGAAGGGATCGATCTCACAAACTGTGAGATCATGACTTGAGCCAAAGTCAAGAGTAGGAGGCTTAACAGACTGAGCCACCCAGGCACCTCCAAAGAAGAAAACTTTTAAATGCCCTGTAATTCTATTTTTGTTTTAGTACAAGTACAAGGAACAGTTCTGAACCTCCAGGAATAAGTCTATAATATACATACATTTTAATCACACATCCATAGGTCTGAGACAGCTGCCCAAGATGTCATTTAGTTGAGTCTTATCGTGAGGTCAAGAACTTCACTAAGCAATAGTCAATGAATATGTTTTTGTTTGAAATGTGAAATCTCTCTCCAACCCCCACCCCTGTCTCTCTCTTTGTCCCCTTACCTTCAAACGGAGAGCCAATGGGAAACATTGTTAACAACTGTCCTTTCTTTTCAGTTGTTTTTGTTTCTTTTTTAGTTGGGGTGGGGGGTATGTAATATTTCATTGAGCACATAACATGCATTGCCTTTGAAAACAAGGGTAGGCAGCCTTATTCTTTGCCTGGAGCCAACTTATGTGCCTTCATACAGCTGTGTTTGGATATGTAGATATGGTAGAGAAATTTGGAAAATTACCACGTGAAATTATTGTTTATCTTTTCTTCTCAGGGGAACAAAGTTTTGAATAAGCTTTTCATTGATGAATAAAAATCTCAGTGTCTACTTAGCTATGAGGTATGCATTATAAAAATCTTGGGATTCCACGCCGTGGAAAGAACACCGGGCCAGGAGTCTGGAACGTTCCATGTCAGTCTTCCTTCTCTCCAGTGAGAACTTGTAGCTCACTTAGCCTGTGGCCCTCAGCTCCCTGCTCCACAGATTATGAGGTGGGACCCGAAATTTTTATACCTGTAACAATCCTACAATTTTTCTTGCAGTACATTAGGGCAACTTTTAAAACCTTCCTTTTGAAATAACTATTTTTAATCTTAGTTACAAGAAAATGTGTGATTCACAAAAGTACAACTGGATACAATTTTTCTAACATTTCCTTATGGTTTATGGCCCCGGCTGGCAAATGATGAATTCCAAGGCCAGCTGTTTTTATAGAGGCCCTGAGCTAAGAATAGTTTTATGTTTAAATGGTTGGGAAAAAAATCAGAAGAACCTTTCATAACGTATGAAAATTATAGGAAGTTCAGATTTTGGTGTTCATAAATAAAGTTTTATTGGAACGCAACTACACTCCTTCGCTTCCTATTGACTGTGGTTGATTTCATGCGACAGTAGTCGACCTGAGTAGTCGAGACCGACACTACAGGGCCCACAGAGCCTAAAGTATTTACTACTTAACCTCTAGGGAGAAAATTGCCACTCCTTGATTTAAAGTATTGAAAAACAAATAGGAATTTTCAGAAAGACTAGGTAACATTCATTAAGCACTTAGAATATGCCAGCGATTGGGTTGATTTCTTCTTAATACAACCACCGAAGCATGGCAGGAGCAGGATTTGATTCCAGATCTCTCTGATACAGAGTCTGTGCCTTTAACCTCAGTTCCAGAGCACAAACCTTCCTCTGTGCCTCCCTCAAAAGACGCGGATGTTTTTTGGCAATGCAAAAAGGGCCAATCCGTAAAAGGGACGGCTGAAAAAAATGGTTGGTGCCTTCAGGACTATTAAAAAGAACTTAAAATGACATATTCAGCTTGAATCCACGCGTCTACAGAAGGCATCACAATGCAGAAGGGAAAAACTAAAGAAAGTTATAGATTCAAAACAGAAGACAATGCACTGCCATGTTGTAGAGGCAGAGGGTCTACTCGATGGTTCCAAAGTGCCCACTGATGGACCACTGTCCATTCACGACAAAATTGCCGCCAGTGCAGAGTAAAATAAAAAATATTAAAGACAATACCCTGGATTTTTCATGGGACTTAATTATTCAGCTTAAATACAGCCCTTTATTCTGGGATCATATCCTCTCAAATCTGGGGCAGAAAATATATTCTGTGTTTTGCATGATCAGACTGCACCACAGGCTTTTTTCTTTAATGGATTTGCTTGACGAAAGAAAAGGCAGACAACTCTATTTTGGTCCTTTATTTATTTTTTTTAATTTCTTGGTCGGTGGAATCCTGAAGTCTGGGAACCAGTGGTTTACATGCCCTCTGACCCAGTAATTCAACTTCCAGGAAATGATTCTCTAGAAATCATGTGTGCTGTAGAAAACAATTTGTAAACAAAAAATATATGCTAAAGCATTATCTGCAAAAAGCAAAATCTCAAAATTAAATCACAGAATAGTCAAATTATTGTATAATCATATGATAAAATAGCATACGACAATTAAAAATCTCTTGTGTACTTTGTCTATTGACATGAAAATGCCCATGATATTATGCTGAGGGTGAAAAAAGGAACGAAACTACATATGAAAAATACGATTACAGCTTAAGGAAAATTAAATGTATCATCATATATGAACAAAACATGCCCAAATGCGTTTACAGTTATGTTTTGTTTTTGTTTTTCTGTTTTTTGTTTTTTTCAGGTCAAGAATGTTTTCTTCGACTGTCCTTCCGTCCAACTAGTCTGGCCTTTTTCCATAAATTCCCATGGCGGCATGTGAAATCTCTGTTCCGGTCCTTTGCCTTTCATTTCACCTCCCATTCTTTTCACATGTGGGTCTTCACTTCTGTGTCCTGGAAGAACTCTAGTGCTGTTTTCTGCCGTATGGATCCTGCAGCTCACAGAGTGTGATGAGACATCTGACCCCACTTTCTGTTTGCTGCCTTTTCAGTCCTTCCTGCGCCACTCAGGGGTCTATCGCTGTCATCCCCTCACATCTTCTAGAGACTGTTACACGGAGACCCTGTACATCTGCATCCGAATTGCCACATCGTTTTCTCCTGGTTACGTTGGTTAGCAATGCTGAGAAGTCTTTCTCTGAGTGCATTCCTCGGAATAACTCCCCTGGACCTAGAGTAATTTTTATTTTTATTATTTTTTTAATGTTTACTTATTTTTGAGAGAGAGAGAGAGAGACAGAGTGTGAGCAGGGGAGGAGCAGAGAGAGGGAGACACAGAATCGGAAGCAGGCTCCAGGCTCTGAGCCGTCAGCACGGAGCCCGACGCGGGGCTCGAACCCACGGGCCGTGAGGTCCTGACCCGAGCTGAAGTCAGACCTTTAACGGACGGAGCCACCCAGGCGCCCTGGACCTAGAGTAATTTTTAGTAGGTTGTGTTTTATCCAGTTAATTTCTGACTAAAGAGAGATCTCAGGAGCCCCCGTGTTCGCTGCCCAGAGGAAATGGCCCTCACTCCTTGTTCCTTTTACTGACCACATGGGGGTGGACAACCCCTCTCAGGTCCTTCCCCAGTGCTCAGCTGTGTCTCCTCATTGTGTGTCTGGTGTCCTGAAGTGTGGTCTTCCCCTACGTGGTTGGGTCTCTCCCACCACCAACCCATAAGGACAACAGACTCCCTGGGCTGCGAGGCCACCAGAACTCAGCCTCTCCATACAACCTCCTTCACTCCATCCACTGTAACAGGTTCAATTGTACCCGCCAAGAATCCATATGCTGGAGTCCTAACCCTTGGTACTTAGGATGTGACCTTTTTCAGAAACAGGACCATTGCAGATGTAATTAATTAAAATAAGATAACGTCATTCGGTTGGCTATTATCCAAAAGACAAGAAGAGAATACAAATGTTGGCGAGGGTGCGGAGAAAAGGGAACCCTCGTGCGCTGTTGGCGGGAATGTAAATTGGCACAGCCAATATGGAAAACAGTATGGAGGTTTCTCAAAAGCTTTTAGAAAGAGCTACTGTGTGATCTAGTGATTTCATTTTTGGGTATTTATCCAAAGAAAATGAAAACACTAACTTGCAAGGTTTCTGTACTCCCCTGCTGATTGAAACTTTACATACAATATCCAAGACGTGGAAACAACATCAGTGGATGAATGGGTAAAGAAAATGTGATATATACATACAATAAGATGTTATTCAACCATAAAAATGAATGAAATCATGCCATTTGCAACAACATGGATGGACCTCGTGAAATAAGGCGAAGCGAAATGAGTCAAAGAAAAAGAAAGCTACCGTATGACCTCACTCATATGTGGAATCTAAAGCAAAAATGAACAAGGAAAATAAACTCATAGATTACAGAGAACAGGTTGGTGGGTGCCAATTGAATGGGTGAAGGGGATCAAAAACCTTATAAACTTTCAGTTATAAAGCACATAAGTCATGGGGATATAATGCACATCACGGTGCCCATGGTTAGTCACGTGGTATTGCATATTTGAAAGTTACTGAAAGAGTGAGTTTTAAAAGTTCTCATCATGAGAGAAAAAAATTGCTGACTATGTATGGTGAAAGACGATATCTAGACTTACTGAGGTGATCATTTCACAATCTATACAAACATTGAAGGAATACCATGCTCTATGTCAATTAGACCTCGGTTTTAAAACATAGGAAAAGGTGTCCCCTTTCTGTTCAGGTCTTTGCTTACTTTCCTGATGCTCCCGTTGTTATATATGGTTGTGTAACAAACCACCTTGAAAATGCATGTACGATGTATTGCTATTACTTCAAAAACCAAAAAAGCAGTTAAGTCATTCTGTTGGGCCTGAATCCATCAGGACTTATGAAAAGGGGAAATTGGAACAGAGAGACTCACACACATACCAACACACGCACAGGGAGGACCCCATGTGAAAATGTAGGCGGAGATGAGGGTGTTGCATCTATAAGCCAAGGGATGTCCCAGATTGCCAGCAACCGCAGCCCTCAGAGGGATCCAGCCCTGCCCTCACCTCAGTCTCTTCTGACTTGGGGCCTCCAGAACTGGGAGACGATAAATGTCTGCTGTGTAAGCCTCCCAGTCTGGGGCTCTGTTACACACGACTGACACGCCCACCGAAGGCCCTCCGTGGTCCTCTGGATTCGGGCCTTGGTCACCCGAGGACTCCTCTGTCCCCAACTCCATTCCAAGACTCCATTCCTGGTGCTCCAGTGACGTTAGAACCGCTGCGTGGCCCCTCACACACTGTGCTGATTCTCTGCTCAGGCAGCCTCCTCTGCCCAGAATCCGCTCCTCTGCCCTCACTCTGGCCCTCCACCTGCCATCTTCCCTGGCCATGCTTGGCCCTTCCTGACTCGGAAACTCAGGCCAGAAATCCAGGGCCACCTCCCCCAGAAAACTTTGCTAAGTTAGATGCCTTTCTTAAGGTGACCAACCATCCCCGTTTGTCTGGGACTTGAAGAGGTTCCCGTCCTTTTGGTGCTAAACACAAGAAAGTTCTTGGACAAACAGATGCTAGCACTGCCTTTCTCAATGCTCCCATAACTCCCTGCACCTCTTCCTAGAATTCTTCTTCCTAAACTTCTATTAGGATGATCTGATTCACAAGCAGGAAAATCTGGTCTAATCAGACCCACAGTAGACAGGGGCCACCTTGGGGACAGTGTTTCTTCACACCTGTATTCCCAGCACTTCATACATAATAGGTGCCCAGTTAACGTTCTGAAATAAATAAATGGAGTTGTCAGATCTCTTTAGGGTGACCCTTGCATAAAGGGTGACCCACCCATTCATCTACTTACTATCCATCCCTGGACTGCCATGTTCCAGGTACTGTTCTCCAGTTAGTAGCTTTTACATCCTTGACTAAGGACCCAAAGACTCCAGAGTAACATGCCCCTAAAACTGTCTTAGGAGATACCTACTTTATTTAACAAATACATCCAGAGTAAACTATGACTGCTCGGCATAACTAACAAAGGAGTTTTCTAAGAGTCCAAATCTGAGATTCATCAAGCCCCTTGGAAAATGGAACTTCATTTGAATATTGTTTGGCCGTTGTTGTTGTTTTCCTGAAATTAAGTATAGCCTTCATACCAGAAGTTGCTATAAATCCCCCATCTTTTTTTTCAACGTTTTTTTTGGGGGGGGGGACAGAGAGAGACAGAATGTGAATGGGGGAGGGGCAGAGAGAGAGGGAGACACAGAATCGGAAACAGGCTCCAGGCTCCGAGCCATCAGCCCAGAGCCCGACGCGGGGCTCGAACTCACAGACCGCGAGATCGTGACCTGGCTGAAGTCGGACGCTTAACCGACTGCATCACCCAGGCGCCCCAATCCTCCATTTTAATCAATAGCATCTGAGTAGGAAAATAATTTTGTTTTTTTAAAATTTTTAAATGTTTATTTATTTTTGAGAGAGACAGAGTATGAGTGGGGGAGGGGCAGAGAGAGGGAGGCACAGAATCGGAAGCAGGCTCCAGGCTCCGAGCTGTCGGCGCAGAGCCCGATGCGGGGCTCGAACTCACAAACCATGAGATCATGACCTGAGGCGCAGTCAGACGCCTAAGCACCTGAGCCACCCGGGCGCCAGAAAATTAATTAATTTAAAGGACACTTTCCTGAGAAATTATTATATGGCATTGTGGAAATCTCTGTATTAATTCAATAGCAAACATCTTTGCAATGTATAATTGTAGTCCTCCACAGGAATTATTAATACTTATTAGTATTTTACTGTATGACCAGATAACTTTTTATTATTATAAACAATTCTGCAAGGAATATTATTTTAGCCAATGATTATTGTATATCCTTATTTATTCCTTTAGGCTAAATCCTTAAAATTGGAATTTTTAGGTCAAATGACATTTTGAAATTATTTTGATTTAAATATTCCATATATTCTTCTAGTCCGTGAAGACAAGAAAAATATTTGCTGACCTAACGGTCCTCTTGTATGGACTGGTATAGACCCGTGTCATTCTTTTCTGCTTTTCACAGCTCACTGTGAAAGATGATTTCATTGCACATCAAAAATCTTCTGGTTGCCAAAATGCTTATCTTTACCTAAAAGAGGATTACGATGAAGATGTTGCATCTTAAGTTAAGGACAAAAATTCTCTCTCTATTTACATGGTTAGGCAGAAAAATAGTTTGAAAATGCAGGGTGGAGACAAGATGAATGAGCTAGAAGCCCCAACAGTGTTTTAGCTGTCTCACTGAAAAGACATTCCAAAATCTTGCAGCACAAGAAATACTTTGAACGTCGGCCTTAAACTTAATCCCATAGGAGGGAGGCTTGGCAAGCAAGTCCACATCTTTCTTGTAACCCTAAGAAGTTCACAGATTCCAGTAAGCTTCCATGCATTTTGCAATCCAGCCTCTACCCCATGAATCTTTCTTCTTTTCCAGCTTATGAAATTTTCTCGTTTTCCTAAAACGTCGTTCAAACCCTCTCTCTCTGTTGTACGTCTCTCAATTATGAAAGTGCCATTTCGATTTATAGTCTCCAAAATCAATAAAGCCTCCCCTCCCCAAGTAAAAGGGAGAGGGATCTGGAATCACTTTATGAAATGTACCTAATAATAATATGACAACAACATGCCATGTTATCATAGCTCAAACTACGCTGAGGCAGCCTGGTCAGTACTTGGCTATCTTTGAAACAAAATCACATTCTTCAGGAAGTGGTGTTGGTAACTCAATAAGCAGCAGCTGTTCCTGGGTCTTTGAAAAAAAATGTTTCATCATTTGACCAGTGTTCAGTATCCAGCGTTATGCCCCATTATAACTGAAGGCCAAAGTGGAAAAGTCTAGTTCGTATAATGATTGGAAAACCTCTGGGCAAATAAATACATGAAAAAAAATTTTTTTGCTCTTAATCTGAGTATCCTATCTCAATTTAGATGTACTCTGTCCACATCAATTTCTCTGTAATGTTAATTTGCACTTATTACCCAGAAATTCCATACTCATAAAATGATTGCTCTATTCCTTCTAATCTTAATAATGAGTACTCCATCCCTGTGCCATTGTAAAAGCTTTCTAAAGACCCTTTTAAAATGAAAGGTGATATCACTGAATGTAATGTTTATTTACAAGATATTATGATCCCAGGCTTCCAGAATGCTCAGTATAAATAACAACCCAGCATCATGCACTGCATTTAATAGAAATTTGATCCCATCAATTTTACATGATCCCACCAAGGAGAGGGTAGAATGCTAATCATGCTAATGAGAATTTGATGTTGACAGAAGATTCATTTATAAATAAAAATGGCCAGAAAGATTATTAAATCAGATGATGGTTTGTCAATACCCATCTAACATTAGGTCTCATGATCCAGATGACCAACCACACTTTCAATAACAATAATAAATAACAATTAGGATTCCTACGTTGTACTTATGTAGCACTTTTCATCAGTGGACCTAAAAAGATATGTATTCAATTATCTGCAGGCTCCTTGACAGCCTGGGCTCGAAGTATCTACTTCCAGGAGGAATCTAAATCGACATCATGTTCATCATTGTACTGAAATGGCTCTGGTCATGCTTGTCCAACCATCTGCAGATCGCACACTATGTACACCCACATGACCTGGACGAGAGGTCCTCTGGAGAGGGACAGACGATGATGCAACTAGGTCGTGCTTCTCGTCTGATTCTTTCCTCTGCCTCAGTTCTCCCGAGGAGTCTGTGGAACTGAGACACTCAGGGCTTGTGCAATCCAAACATGTTTGCTGAAATTTATACAGCTTGTCCCTTAAAGTCACTAGAACTTTCTACCCATCTTTAAGGAAAAGGGAAGAATAGCACACTTAAAAAAAATCTACCTTGGGCAGTAGAAATACAAATGGAATGACAATTCGTAAGTCATTGTATGTTCTCATAGACTTTGACAGATTGTGACTGTCACAGACCCTGCTATTATGTAGACATTTTGATTCAAATTCACCTGCCATTTGTATGCCTACTCCGTTGGCATCTGAGGCAATGACTCCCAGTGCCCCCTGCACCAAGGATTGAAATATTCAGTAATGGGTGAGGAAACTCACCCAGAGAGCTGCCCAGGTCTGATTTTCTTCATTCTCCCTTGAGAGAGACACAGACAACTTGAACAGGCTGCTTAAGACAGCCAGTCATTCTGGTAGAAATGAAAATGAAAAGATCTATGAGGAATGACTGAAAGAAAAAAAGGAAAAAGGGACTCAAAGAAGACATGTGTGCTTCAAGTGCATAGGTATGTAGAAAAGGGTACCATCTTGAAGAGGAAGAGCCATGCAAAAGGCATGATACTTGATGGAGTTGCCTGGGCAGGAATGAGAAAGGAGAGAAGATACGGGTGCCATGACTAAATAGTCATTAATTCCATAAACGTTTACGAAGTACTGACTGTATGTCGGGCACTATGCAAGATGTTGGAGGCACGATGCTGAGAAACAACAGGCAAGGCGTCTGCCATCTTGGATCTGAGAGTCTGGTGAGGGTGGCAGACAGGATTCTGCTTGGCCGCACTCATAAATGGAGACCCACGGCTCCAGCAGGCCCTGTGGAGGAGGGACGGTGTGTGGACTGTAAGACTGACCTAGGCTAGAGTCCGGAGAAACTTCCCTGAGAAAGAAACACTTGAGGGAGAGATCAAAGTAGGATGAGGAGTAAGCCAGGTAAGGGCACGGGGGCAGAAAGGATTCCAGAGAATGACCAGTCAGGGCACGGAAATGGAAGAAATCAGGAAACAGACAAAGGCAGAATAGGAAGGCCTACTGGGATCATGTTCAGAAATTTTGGCTTTCTATTAGGAACAGTGGGGAATCATTAAAAGTGGTTTTGTTTTGTCTTGAGGCAGACAGGTGGTGATGTGGTCACGTTTGTACTTAGAAAAAGTCACTTGGGCTCTCCAGTGGAGACTGGATTGGATGGGACCAGAGTGTATATCCAGGGAGAACAGAAGAGGGCTGCCCTAGGTAGTGGACCGCCGTGGAACCTAGAATTTTAATGTCTTAGGACATCTGTGTTTGGAGTTCGTGAACTTTGCTTCCTTCACTGACTTAATTTAGTCAATACTCGACATACTAAATGACATTTTGGAAGTAGCAATTAGATTTTATGCTGTTTTTATCAATCCCCCAACCTTCGGTCACTGCTGTTACTGCCAACAAGATTTTCTTTTGACTTCAGGAATATTATCCTGCATTCTAAGCTATGTGAGGGTAATATAGCTGTAGCCTGCAAGAAGTTACCTTATCAATTATCAAAATAATCATCGGGAAAGACAATTTTTGTTTATTTATGTATTTGTCTGTTCGTTTATTTATTTACTTATATCGGTCATTACCTTTAAAGAGCTAGGTGCCAGATTTCAGAAAAATACAAGATCAAGCCAAAAGGAAGCCATTTGGAAAGCCTCTAAAACTTAGGAGGAACTTAAAATTTCTCACCTCCACATTTACATCATTTCTTGTGATGCCATGTACCTAATACGTGATTGAAACCAGGCCACAATAGCTTTGCCATACACGGGTTAAAAGTAAATGTATTTATAAAGGCTTCAAGGACAGAGTTTGGAGAAGTAAAGGAGCTTCTATAATTCAAAGATATGCTTTCTAAGTGTCCAGAAAACAATATCAAGAAGTTCCTGGGGCTGGTTGTTAAACCTGTGTGAGCTAACGTTGTTATTTATTGGTGGTGACTTTTTTTTTCCCTGCAGAAGATACGTATCTAAAGCTATTAGTATTTATACTTTTGTTTTTAGAGTGGTTTATTTCGTCATTTAACTCTGTCACTTACAAGAAGCCAAATGAGGCAAAGAAGGCTTTTTGCTTTCTATACGCGCATGGGTTCTTATGGACATGAAGCCTTTGCTGGGGTGGAGGAGGGTAGGGAGAGGGAATCAGAAACTTTAAAAGAATGGGATGGATCTCACCATCAGAAGCAAGTGATGTAAACTCTTAGAGGGAAGGTATGGTAAAACCGAACCATAAAATCCTATTCTACTTTTACGGGAGCCTCGCCACGATTTGAGTCTAGCTTGACATTTGACATGCTGACAGTCAAAAACAAAACCAAAACCGAGAAGCCAACAACAACAAACACACATGCGCACGCTCCTGGGACTCTTCCTCCAGGGGTCAGAGCTGTCAGTCGTGCAACACAGATCTCGTCCTGAAGACCAGCAGACACACAGCGCTGGGCAAGGCTCCCACCTTCCATCCACGCGGTGGAAAGGCAGACGTCAACAAAAGCCGGGAGACTGTCCAGTTGCAGGGAGAATCCGTGAAATGAGGCCACCCTCTTCCTCGGAGATCTGCTAATTACACGCCTGCATCCGTTCACCCAGTCATCCATCATTCTGTCAACAAATATCAGTGCCTGACCCTACTTCCGTGATTCCGCCATATTTCTGTGGGATGAATGAAGTGAGTGGCATCGTGCCCGTGTCACCGCTGTGCAGGGGACGGTGAAAGGCCGAGGGACCTGCCCTGTGAAGAAGCAACGAAGTCCCAGCTAGAGGCAGGTTCCCAGATTTCTTCACCAATTTTTGTGGGATTTGGTTTAGAGCAGTGGCTTTCAATCAGAGACGGTTTTGGTTCCCAGGGGAACAGTGGGCCATGTCCAGAGACATTTCGGATTGCACTGGCTAGGAGAAGTGAGGGCTGCTGCATCCGGGAGGTAGAGGCCAGGGATTCTGCTCACCACCTTACGACACACAGGACAGCCCCGCAGCACGAATGAGCAGGCCCAAGATGTCACTACTGATGCAACTTAGTACTCCCTGCTTCACAGAGAGTGCTGGGAAATGTCGGTTGGCGACCCAGAATTTATTTTTGCCTGTCTGGGCAATAGGAAACCTTAAGAAAAACAAAAGGGGAGTTTCTTCTAGACTGAAGTTGATTCTCTCGTAAATGAGTCGGAATCTAATCTATTAAAAAACGTGCTTCCTTTGCAGACAGGCATTATTATTATTAATTATTATTATTATCCCACAGTGTGGCTACCCACTGCTACCACAAGCAGGAGCGTTTCTATCTGTCAGTGATGGCCCCTGGTTTGCAGTTACACAATGCACAGGACAGAAGGCTTTTCTCACTGTCCGGTTAGTACATTCCATCCACTTGTGGTTTCCCAAGTGAGACTGTATCCCTCCTGCCGTAGAAGTCACGCATTTAATGAAGTGCATTTACCGTGTATTAGTTAAGATTCTGTAGCTCAAGAATACTGCCTTTGGAGTAAAGTCAACAACATCCTCCTATTCAAGGAACCTCTTTCCCTTACTCAATGAAACGTTTGTGCAAAGAGCCAGCTAGAAATCCTAGCCACTGCCACGAAGATGTTAAACGGTATGGGGAAAATTCACTGTGTTTACACTGTGTCTTTAATTTCCAAATGCTTATATCCTTTTCTTTTAAATTTTTTTTTATTACGTTTCTTTATTTTTGAGAGGCAGAGAGACAGAGCGTGAGCGTGGGAGGGGCAGAGAGAGAGAGGGAGACACAGAATCCGAAGCAGGCTCCAGGCTCTGAGCCATCAGCACAGAGCCCGATGCAGGGCTCGAACCCATGAACCGTGAGATCATGACCTGAGCCGAAGTCGGATGCTTCACCAACTGAGCCACCCAGGTGCCCCCTTTTTTTAAATTTTTTCTTTATTCCAAACGCTTATATCCTAATATTCATGGGCGGTAAGTTGGGGAAAGACTTAACACCACTATTGAACCACACAGGACAAGGCAAATGGCTTACTTCTACAGATTTCTGGGCTGAAGCAACATTGACTTTGTTATTTACCTCACTGTCAAGGACACAGTCACATCATTAGGTCACGATTATAGCAGTTCCCCAGGATGAATACCTACAAGTCCTATTGGTATATGATTTAAAAAAATAAGTTACAGATATGTGTTTGCCCTTCAAATCTCTATCATCGTTTAAGTAAATGCCAACTGAGGCTTCTTATAAGCCTATTAAAAAATTCCATCCGGGGCACCTGGGTGGCTCAGCAGTTAAGCGTCCGACTTCGGCTCAGGTCGTGATCTCACAGTTAGTGCGTTCAAGCCCTGCGTCGGGCTCCGCACTGACAGTATGGAGCCTGCTTGGGATTCTCTCTCTCCTCTCCTGCCCCTTCCCCCCCTCTCTATCTCAAAATAAATATATAAACTTAAAAAAAATGCCATCTGAAAACAATTGTCTTATCAACCATCATGACATCAAAAAAAAAAGGCAACAAGAGTAACTTAATTTCTTTCAAAGCATTCAGCCTAGTTTTCTCTAAACAACCAAATGGAAACCCTTCGTCTTCAAGGATCTCATGAACTTCTCTCAGGCTTAGCACCAACACAGTGCACTCGTCTAATTGGGGTCTGACAAATGTATTTATTTGGGGCAAAGAACGAGTGTGATTGAATTTCTAACTTCGTTCTCCCATAAAGGCACGGACATATGTATGTTTCCTTCCCAGAGCTGGACAGTTATATGCAATGTTCGCAAATATTCCCAAACGCTTCGCGGCACGGTGACATTTTATGAAACCAACAGTGGTATGTAGGGGTGTGCAAGACGTTCTACAAAAGTATGTGTGGCAACACGAGAGAGATAAAAAAGCATAATGGAAATCACTCTGTTTACACTGAAACAGCTCATATTTCAGTACGGCCAGTTACTCCATCACGTCTTGGTGGCATGGAGCCTGGACCACATCTGGAGAGCATGCGAGGAGATGAGTAGCTCTTGGAAGCGGGGAGTGCTAGCAACCACCGGAAAGCCCAAGGAAGAGCCTGGCTAAAGGCTCCTTATAACTAAAGAGTCGATTTAGATCCTAGGAAGAAGGTAATGTGATAGGAGTACAGAACTAATATCGACATGAAATATAATCCCTTCAGCATTCATTGAGCACCTGCAAACATTTGTTGAGCACCCAATGTACACTGACTCGTATTAATCTTAGCAGTTGGCATCATTCCATATACTAAGGATGCAGAGGTGAGAATGTGCAGCCCCTCCCGTCCTCTCCCAGGGGCTCGCAGTCGACCAGGGAGACTGAGGTGTAAATAAATAAATAAACCCACCACCATGTGAGCCACAGCAGAGGCCTGTGCAGAGAGGGAGACCGCACAGACGAGAACCTACGCACTGACTGTAGAAGAGGTGATGTCCAAAGTTCTCAAGAACGACCAAGAGCTTGGTATTCGGAGAGAGAGGGTGCTCAGAGAGAGCAGAAATAACCCGGTCAAAGGTACCTGAGTTAATTTCACAGCAATTTATGGAGGACTCTCCAGGAAGAACTCCGTGCAAAGTATGGAACAGATGAAGGACAATGCTGCCCGCAGGGAACTCTCTATGTCTGGCTTCAACAATTATATATGTTTTTAACTCCTTGAGATTAACAGCATGTGAAATATACAATACCCGCCCTTAGTCTCAGTTTGTCACCTTTAATCTTCTACTACCCTCGTAGATTTGGTTACAGATTCTTGCAAAGGAATCTCCTAAAAGTGATAGAACAATGATCCATGTAGATACATGGCCAAGTGATAAGCAGAAGTGCAAGATGAAATTTAGTTCGTGAGCACAGTTGTGGGGAAGAGAAAGCTCCATCTCATTTAGTAATTAGAAATGTACACTTAATGTAGTAACTTTCTGTGTATTGTGTTAGCATATACTTTAAGTCTAAACCTGGGGAGACTCTAGTGAACCTATATGCTCGCCCATGTCAATTGGACTCTGTGTCTCTTGGCCGTTGACCCCAAAAGAAAGGGGGACAGAAGACCTCTATGTACAAAGATGTTCACTTCAGCATTATTTATAATAATAAACACATGGCAGCCAACTGGATTTCTAAAATTAATGGGAGAGTTAAACCATGCTCCATTCTTTAGCTGGGTTACATATAGCACTCATAATTAATATTAAAATGTATAATTATGGAATCCTCTTGCCACAAG
This sequence comes from Panthera pardus, assembly GCF_024362965.1. Classification (NCBI taxonomy): domain Eukaryota; kingdom Metazoa; phylum Chordata; class Mammalia; order Carnivora; family Felidae; genus Panthera; species Panthera pardus. The sequence goes on along the minus strand of NW_026526721.1, from coordinate 9,964,709 downwards.
GAAACATTTTCAGTATAATGATTACTAAAAAGGGCATACTGTGATTTTAATCACATAAAATGTTTATGTATATACAAAAGAATAAGAAAGGCGGGCATAAAAATAAAACATAAAATAAAATAAAAAATAAAATGCATAAAAACAGCTAACTTAATATTAAGGGTTTCTGGTTATTTTGAGTCCTTAGATGTTCTGTTAATAATTCATTTAACAACACTTGTACCCTGATAGAATTTGGATCATTTCATGAATCCCACAGTAATGAGATGATATACACATCACTCAAAAAAAAAAAAAAAAAAGTCGGGTATTTGTAGACCCATATATTAGGTTGAAAAATACACAAGCATATGAAAATTTAAAAATTCTCCTTTTGGTGGGGAAGAGGGCCGATTCACTCCAAAGTCTGCCTTGAGTAGACTTGCGAATTGTCATTACAATGCCTCATATAACTTATTTGGGCACAATGGCAGAACATGGTCATCTAAATGACTGTTTATCTCGTAATTGGAATTAAAAGCTCTGTGTTAGGGGGCTCCAAACGTCAAGAGGCAGAATCATGCTGCCGATTGATTCTGTAGATTAGAGCATTTCCACCGAAGCATTTGGCCTGTGAGATGTCTAAGTAGATTAATTGACGTAGAAATGCATTATTTATTATTTCACACTTAGAGCAATCAGTGAGGTAGATTTAATAATGATTTCTTTTAGATACTTACCAATGAATAAGAATTAGGTAAGCGTAACCAAATCATTATTTGGGAGGTTTTTCAAGTTTCAAAATCAGAACTTTATTTTGAAGAGGCGGTTAGCATCATGGTAGTCCCTTTGAACGCTGGAAAAGTTAAGTCTTGTGTTCCAAATGGAAGTTCTGAGAACTAGGCCTGTTTACCCAAGGAATGGGTTCACCTTTTTTATTGTATTGCGTCTCTGATGGCTTTCGTGTACCTAACCGGTGCCCGATGTATAGCGAACCTACCATGCCCCTTCTTTTTTAATAGTGTTGCGGTAATATCACTTAACATGAGATCCACCCTCTTAACAAAGTTGCAAGTGCATAATACAGTACTGTTCATACAGGACTGTGCTGTCCAGCAGATCTCCAGGGCCCATTCACCTTGAATAACTGAAACTTTATACCCATTGACCAACTCCCTGTTTCCCCTCCCCCCGCCAGCCCCTGGCAAGCATCATTCTACCCTCTGATTCTATGATCTAGAATGTTCTGGACGCCTCATATAGATGGAATCATGTAATGTCTGCCCTTCTGTGACAGGCTTATTCCACTTAGCATAATGTCCCCAAGGTTCATCCATATTGTTGCATAGGACAGGATTTCCTTCATTTTTAAGGCTGAATGATATTCTACTGCATGTATAAACCACCTTTCTCTTATCCATTCATCCACTGATGGACATTAAGTTGTTTCCACATCTTGGCTACCGTGAATAGTGCTGAACTGAACATAGGAGTACAGATGTCACTTCAAGGTTCTCATTTCAATTCTTTTGGATAAATACCCAGAAGTAGAATTGTTGAGTCACTTGGTAGTTCTGTGTTTCATTTTTTCTTTACCCCACCATGGACTTCTCCAACACTTGTTTCTAACATCAAATTTCTTTACACATGGTGTACGTTTCGGCCCCCATCCCCGCATTCCAATGGCACCCAAATGATGTATTTTCTGACAATTTCTAACTATTTTGTGAATAAATACATTTTTTCTTTGCTGACGGAAGGAGCTGGAATTCCCATGAAACTGCCAGCGGTGACTTCAGTGTGAAAGATGACAGCTGAACTCTGAAAGGATAACACTGAACTTCAGAGTGGTCCCAAAAAGAAAGTTATTTAAGAGACCACATTTTATAAACAACAGATTTCCTAACAGATTTCCAGAACAACAAGAATGTCAAGTTTGGCATTCTCAAACTTTTCGCGTGTATTTATTTTATTGTTTTGGTTTTATCATTATTAAATAATGAATAGTAATGAATAGTAACTATATTCGTTTTATATAGGGATTGGAATATTTGATTTTATCAGAAGTAAGATTCATTTTCTAACAAAAGCACAAGATTTAGCACAATGCAACAACTTTATCTAAGTAAGCCCACTGAAGGTCAGAAGGAATATTTATTTATGATTATAATCAGTGGCTTCAACAGTTGAGTTCCAGAGACTTAAAATTTTAAATATAATTCTATCATGGGGGATAGTTTGAGTCGCAAGAAATTCACTCATTAATTCCTTAAGGGCATTCTTGTGCTTCTGTTTAATAGATATGTACTCAGGGGCGCCCCAGTGGCTTAGTCGGACTCTTGATTTCAGCTCAGGTCATGGTCTCACAGTTCGTGATTCGAGCCCCATGTTGGGCTCTGCACTGACAACGAGAAGCCTGCTTGGGATTCTCTCTCTTTCTGTCTCTCTCTGCCCCTCCCCTACTCATGCCCTCTCTCAGTCTATCTCAAAATAAATAAATAAACATTAAAAAGACACGTCTTTAAAAGGGTCTCCCTCTCTGGGGCACCTGGATGGCTCAGTTGGTTAAGCATCTGACTTCATCTCAGGTCACGATATTGCGGTTTGTGAGTTCGAGCCCCACGTTGGGCTCTGTGCTGACAGTTCAGAGCCTGGAGCCTGCTTCGGATTCTGTGTCTCCTCCTCTCTCTGCTCCTCTCTTCCTCATGTTCTGTCTCTCTCTGTCTCTCAATAATAAATAAACATTAAAAAAAATTTTTTAAAAGGGTCTCCCTCTCTGCAACACACATCTGTAATTCCTACTTCTTGATATTTTAAAAATGGATTAAACATAGGTCTTGGCATTACTTACAAATGAGACACGGCTCATTCAGGCACACAGCTCTGGAAACAGGAAACACACACACATTTCTGCAGAGCAAATTTGGGAGAGCATAGAGCTACAAAAGCAGAATCCCAGCTCTGGCCCCAGGTCCCATGCCCTCTCCGGCCTGCTGTGTCACCTTCGCTGATGGCCCAATCCTCTGTTCCTCCTTTGAGAGGGGGTGAGCTGCTCGAATGATCTCTGAGCCTCCTCTGTGTCTTTCTCGTGGCCCTGGTGTCTCCTGTGATATGAGCACTTGCAATTATTAGCACTCTTGCCATTGATGCCAGGAAAAGCACATATACAACCTTCGACCATGAATTTCTCATGTTTTTATCCCATACAGAACCACTGAGTTCGGTTCAGAGGTAAAGCGCTCATAAAGTATTTCGTGGTAGAATGTGAGAGGTGGTCAGTGTGGAACACAGGGTTTGCCTAGGGACCCATAAGAACAAAACTGAGAACTTCCCACTCATCACAGAGCTTCCTCTCATCGCCCAGTATCATAAATATGAAAAGGTGATCAACTTATAGGACTCTGGCCACACATGTTCCCCTAGGCTGCTGGCACTCATGCTCTTAGGCCTCAAATGCCGTGTTGTTCTTGCTCATATCCACGGAGTACAAATTCGGATGGTCGCTGCGGCCAGGTTGCCAGATATGGCTTCTGGAAGTCTTTCCTGGAAGAAAATGAAGACAGGGCGTCGCAATAACTGGACGCAGGCAAGTAAAAAGAAACAACAAAATATTAGCAACTGGATTATATGGCAGAGATTGATTCCTGGGGACTCCTGGAATTTGCTCTCCAAAGAGTCCCTGTCACTGCAGACACTTGTTTTGTTTTGTTTTGTTTTGTTTTGAGGTGGGGAGATATTTTGCATGGGGGTGGGAGGGAGGGGATGAGAGAGAGAACCGGAGAGAACCAGTGGATGAGAAGGAATGACAGCAAGTTAATTAGGCAGGCAAGAAAAGACTCATCATGGGAACAGAAGGCCAGGGAAATACATAGCAGACATGTCCATTGTCCTTGACCTTTGTTCTCCTTTACCATGACCCTGCGCATAGAATGAAGTCGCGCAACAGACGAGGGTCTCATCCACACGTTCCTGTTCCTCTGAGGGCAGTCACCAGCCTGTTGGCACATAGTGTGACCTCTCCTCTTAGACGGGGTTGACTGACTGATGCTGCAGCCTCTGGTCCTTTTCCGGGAGATTTTTGGTCTTCGAAAGAAGCATAGAGAACCTGCTGAAGGTTTTCACTTGGGTGCCAGTCTTTTGACGAAAAGCCAATTCATGACCATTTCTGCACCCAGGGTAGATGCAAGCTAAGACCCCACAATGGCTGTATGATCCCATTCCTGGTCACAAAACATTTGGTATCGGGGCCAATTCTTATAGTAGGCCCGGTGGTACAATAGGCTAGATCATGCCATTCTGGAAGAAACTGAGAGAGTAGAAGCGATTGATTAGAAAAGAGAGATCTTTCTGTAGTTTAATAAGCCATGCTTTCAGTATAACAAAAAGACTTAAAGTTTGGGATTGGATATTTGTTTCTTCAAAGTTTAACATAGGCTCCTGTTTGTTTTTTTTTTAATTATTATTTACTAAAACATCCTCAATAAAATACAGAAGTGAAATTACAAGCATTCCTAAAGAACTGAAGGACAGAATCTCACTATAAAGACCCATAAGAGTGGGGGAATGTTTGGCTGAATGCTTAATTATTGTTTTAAGTTATTTATTTATTTTGAGAGAGAGAGAGAGCATGTGAGCAGGAGAGAGGCAGAGAGAGAGAGAGGGAGAGAGAATCCCAAGCGGGTTCTGCACTATCAGCAGTGAGCCCGACATGGGGCCTGATCCCATGAACCATGAGATCATGACCTGAGCTGAAATCAAGGGTAGGTCACTTAACCGACTAAGCCACCCAGGCGCCCCTTAATTTAAAAAAAATTTTTTTTAACGTTTATTCATTTTTGGGAGATGGAGAGAGACAGAGCATGAGTGGGGGAGGAGCAGAGAGAGAAGGAGACACAGAATCCGAAGCAGGCTCCAGGCTCCGAGCTGTCAGCACAGAGCCCGACGCGGGGCTCGAACCCATGAGCCGTGAGATCGTGATCTGAGCTGAAGTCAGATTCTTAACTGACTGAGCCACCCAGGTGCCCCCAATTATTTTTAATATGCAAAAATCAAAGATGGTATACCCCCAACAATTGTTAAGTAACCGGCAAAGGGTTCCCTATTTGGTTTAAGCAGTATCTTCATTGATGAAACACATATTACATGTGGTTTTTTGAAGTTTCACTGATATTCACATTTTATTTACATGATAGGCATGGCTCTGTATCTCTTATTCTCCTGGTCCTCATAAAGCCTTATAACACAGATCCTGTTATAATTCCACCAGTACGGAGGAGGAGCCTGAGAAGGAGAGGGACCAAATAACATCGCAAGGCCACACAGCTAGAGAGCGATGAGGCAAGAGTTCAAACCCAGGTAGTCCGGCCCCAGAACTCACACTTTAAACCCCTAAGCATCATCGCCTCAACTTCCACCTTTTGTAGGTAAGTGATAGATCACTGGCCCAATGTTAACAAATTAGTAAACGCTGCATCTTCTAATCTAAACCCGTTCTCTTTCCACTCTACCGGTGCGTCACGTGGAAATTGCAATGGAACCCAGAAAATGCAGAGGACGATTACGCTGCTGTAATTTAAAATCTGGATTCCAGAATGCAGGCAATGTCCTTAATTCCGGGAGTACATGGGGCCAGAGGCAGGCCCCTGCTTGATGTAGCAGGATCCAAGGAAAGGGAACCCATCCTTCTGATTCCGCTCAGTGGCTTGGAGCCTCCTCTGGCACGGGAGGCTTGGGTGTCGGCACAGAGGAAGTCCTTAATTTGGAAACCATGGTACCAAGCGCAATCATGAACAGAGAGCTAAGACCACGCTCTAGTCAACTGGAGGACTGTTCCTACCAAAACTCTGCTGTGTTCTTAAGGTGCTTAGCATCGGGGAAAAGGATTGGAGTCGAATGCACCAAAATTGAGAACACTGGATGCCTCCTTTCCCAAAAGTTAGTTTTCTGAGCGCCGAGTTTTATTGCTGGGAAATTACTATGGCCTGGTATTAAGTACCGAGATGATGATGGGTTTAGAACTAAAACAAAATTTAGAGGGCTTTGAAGTAGCAAAAGACATTGGTATTTACAATGTATATTTTAGAGAAATGGCAGTAATGAATGACTTTTCAGAGGGAAAGTAAAATTAGGCTGTGAAAATAGCTACCTTTGTTTCACTCAGAGTGAGTCACTGTCTGCAGAACTCTCCAGAAAGGGAGTGTGGGCGGCCAGGCCCAGTCGCCGCTGTGATCTTCAGAGATGTCGGAGCAGGGCAACATGCCTGCTAATGAGACCTCAGAAGTGTCTGATTATCTCCTCTAATTGCTTTAAATAATTGGAGAGCTGCATGGCCTGGCCTCTCCTTCCCAAAGACGACCAATTCAAATATGCAAATCTAAAATTATTTGAATACTGCTCTAATTGGAGTCTGGGCTACCCATTATTTGCAGAAGAACAAAACAATCTGACTTTTAAAAAAAAAAACAAAAAAAAACAAAAAACCCCCTGACTATCAAATCTATCATTTTAAGCTTCACTGAACTCCCCAAATTACCCACAGGCAGTCCTGACAGGGAGCACTTTACAAGGAAGTTGATGACCTCTAATTAAGACACAAGGAACTTCTAGTTATGTTCATATTTGAAATTGAAATTGGTTTGACCTATGCTGTTCCAGAAAATACCACCAAGGAAAGCGCAAAGCCGGGCACCTTCTGGCTGACAAAATGCCCAATGGCCCAATAAACGTATCGCAAAGATGCTAGCACCCTCCCCACTGAGTCGTCACGTTATAGAATGGCAAGTCTGAAGTGTCACACCCGATGACACGGTTTACCCTTGACACTTGATCCCGCAAAGGCTATCGGGTGGGGGCATCACTAGGTTCATCCCACCAGGAGTTGGGGTCAGCACTCCTCTTCCGGGCTCTCTCCATTCACCCTCCCAACCTTCTTTTCTCTTCTGCAATGAGTCTCTTCTTCTCTCCTCTCCTGCCCTCGCGTCCATCCTTCGCCATGTTCCCAGACACCTGTCCTTGACCTCCCTACGAATGAGTTGGGCTTTGGTTTCGCTTTTGTTGGTTTCTTTGTTTAACCTAAAGCTAAAAAGTTCATTGTTGCACCCATCTCAGTAACACTCACTTCCCACAACTTTCCAGATAAGGTTTCTACAGCACCTTGCCTTCTCTTTGAATGTCTGTTAGCTCCGTCTCTTTGACCTATACCCTGTCCTCCTCATCCTCAGAGAATAAAACTCTAAACTTCTCTCAGTCATATGCTAGTCCTCTCTTTTGCCTCATTCCCGCCAAATTTCTGGAAAAAGTAGTTGACACCCCCTGCTGTTACTTCCTCATCACCCAAGGTGTCCTTGACCTCTGCAATATATTCTTCAGCCCTACGATAGAGACAAGGTTTCTGTACAAACTAAATTTTACAAAACCCCTGCGTTAGAATGAGCTACCAAGAGTTAGAAGCTCAATTCTTCCGAGGGCTAATACCACTGAGTCTTTTTAACTCATGTATATAATGTCCTCTTCGTGCAGATCTTAAAATCAGGTTATAATAAATACCAACTTCTCATACAGACACTGTAATGACTCAGTGATGTTATGAACACCTTCATGGTCCCATCCCCGTGGTCAGTAGTGCTGGAAGATTGGGAGGGAGGGGTGCGTTATTGTTGTTACCATGCGGCGTGGCCCAATCTAATAAACTTTTTCCATTTTTCCATTTCTTCTTTAACTTCTCTGCATTGTCTGTTTCAAAATTCTTTAAGCTGTTCGAATGTTCTTGCTTCTCTTCCGAAGTGAAACGCTCATTTCATTCTGCTCTTACCTCCGATGGCTTCTCTTCTGTCTTTAGTGGATCCAATTCGTCCCCCACCAGACTAAAGGTGGCTTCCAGGAGTCTGCTGTCAGGTGACCCCCACACCTCCTACACTATTTTATCTGTGATTTCCCCACAACCAGAGATCCTCTTTTGTCCCTGCCTTGCCCCTGGGTCATTCGCAAATGTGGAGGGCCAGGGCCAGCCTCTACCATAAACTATCTGTTGAACAGATCATGATACACAAGCATATCCCACCAGCACATAAAATCTAACATATTAAAGGTCAACCATCTTTTCCCTTCCTTCTTTCTAAAGTCTGTTCCCCTCTCCCTTCTTTCTGGAAAAGCCATTACCAATTCCCGGGCCCCCAGGCTATGAAACTGGGCACCACCTCCAACTCCTTCTCACTTACTCCCAAAGTTCATCTCTCAAAAAGATACAGAGCATGGTTATTCCAAATCCGAGCAGATGGTTGGAACAAGAAGAAAGGAAATCTTGGAAGAAAATGTTATTTTAGAGGTTGTAATGGCCACAAAAGAATTAAGGAAAACAAAAGCTTCATTTGACACCTAGAGTGTTCCAAAGACTGTAGTAGGTGATTTTTTTTTCATATGTCACGAAAGAAAAGGTATTATTTCAAGAAGGAAGGGAACCTTGCAAAAAATGAAGTACTGATGATAAACTGGAATGTCCTTTAAGAGGAAAATCAAATACTGATGTCTCCAGGGATGAGAAGGACTGTCATCCAGTGAGCTGGGGCAATTCCAACACATGGGCAGAGAAGGAAAGAGGCGTTCATAACCAGCAGCACCAGCTTGTAATGAGATTATTGGAAATTCTGGAGGCCAGAAGCCCCCCAAGTCCTTTAAAAATTCCCCAGGACAAAAAGGAGGGGGTGGATTTTAGCATCATGTTGCCCTGAGAAAGAGGCCAGCGTGTGTCACAGATGATGGAAAGATATTGGAACTGCCTCAGCAGAGGCAGCCATCTCTTTTGTTGAGAACCTGGTTTGCCTGCAAAGACTATGTGTGATGATAAGCTGACACCTGAGCTAGCGATGGGGATGGTTGGCCTTCTTTGAGCAGCTCCTATGTGCCAGATGCATTCTCATTGACTTCTTAGAGTCACTCTCTGAATTAGGAAGTTAGGTTTACGGATAAAGGAACTAACACTTTAGAGGATATTCATAGCACTTGGCTATTAAAGGTCTGAGCTCTGAAAGCCAAGGAGTTCATCGCTACCTCGGCCCATTTCTCAAGTCTGTTATCCCTGGGAACCCGATTCTGGGACTGGAACATTTGGCAGGCGTGGTCCCCAGATCATCATCCATCCCCAAGGAACCATAGGAAATAGGGGGGGAAAAACTGAGACAGATGAAAAATACACGTCTCAAGTAAAAGGGGGAATAAGACCAATTCTGCAAAATGATCATTTCTAACATGATTCAAGAATCAACCGTTATGTAGATAGTTTGTGAAATCTTGAACAGCGGATAGCACTAGGAGCAAGACGGGTTCTTCAAAAACAAAATAAGTCAGGGGCATCTGGGTGGTTCAGTCGATCAAACATCTGACTGGCTCAGGTCACGATCTCACGGTTCGTGAGTTCAAGCTCTGAATCGGGCTCTGCACTGACAGTGCACAGCCTGACTGGGATTCTCTTTCTCCTCCTCTCCCCCCTGCTCAAGATAATAAATAAATAAACTTTTTAAAAAAGGAATAAGTCAGAATCACTCCCTTGCCATTTTCTCTACCATATTTTTACAAAGTAGGCAATCAGACTATAGCAGAAACACAGCAATTCCAGATCCATGAGGAATTTCAGGGATGGCTGGGCAATATAGAAGTTCACATGTAACATCCTCTCCAAGGTGTCACTTGACCTTTACTGGTCATCCCTAGCGTATGACACTTAGCAACTCGAAACGATGCATTTCATTTATGAACTGTTGAAACTATTTTGGAAAGCTTGGATGAGTCGGCAAATATTTTCTCACTGAAAGTAAGTATTTTTTTATTAAGCTAAAATCTATTGTCACAATGGCTTCTGCCATTTGAGTCTGCTTCAAACACTTGAAGGAGTTTAGCACCAATTGGACCCTCCTTTCCACGTGAGAGTAATTCATATTAGAACACAACTGGATTCTTCACTCACACTCCCTCGCTCTGTTTCTTCAATCAGTCTTCCTAGAAGAAGAATTTTCCTTTAGGTCAACATTCCCCAACCTGCTAACACTACATAAGAACCACTTAGGGACCGTGTTAATAATTTTAAAGTGTGAAATTACTCCATCATTTGGACAAGATTACAGAACATTTTATCTGATCAACTCTATCAGTTGAAATCATTCTATCATATCTGCTTCAAATTTCTTTCTAAAAACCATTACAGACACATAAGACCCCCCCCACCCATTTATTGTTCCCACATGCCATTTACGTCTCCCCAGCCCATCCCTGTTAGGGATTGAATTATGTCTCCCCAAAACTCATATGTTGAAGTTCTAATCCTGAGTACTTCAGACTGTGACCTTATTTGGAAATAGGACCATTGCAGATGTAATTAGTTAGGATGAGATCATACCAGAATAGAGATCTCCAGCCTCCAGAATTGGGAGACAATAAATTTCTGTTGTTTAAGCTGCTCAGGGCATGGTACTTTGTTACAGAAGTCCTGAAAAATTCATCCACTCCCTAAACATGATCCCTACCACGGAGTAAGTATGTATCACTCATAACATGGAGGTTTCTGGGGAGTTTCATGTGAGCTCATGAATAGCCAAGACTACACTTTCCTCCTTCCTTCCTTGTTGGCGTTGTAGCATTTCTGTGGCTGTGTGAACCCTTCTACCTCAACAGTGCTGTGGCCCCAGCCACTCTTCCATTCTGCTTCGAAACCCTGATATGAGCTGGGAAATCTACCTTCATTTCCCTCTCAATTATTCTGGGTTAGTGGCAGTAAGAGGTACTCGTGTTGGTTACCTATTGATGCATAACAAATTCCACCAAAACCGAGTAGCTTAAAAATAACAGTTGTTTTTTATCACACATCCTCTGAGTCAAGACTCAAGGCCAAATTCATTCACGTGACTGTTGGTAAGGTTCAATTTCCCCTGGGCTCTTGGACTGAAGGTCTCAACTTCTTTCAGGCTGACGGACAAAGTGTACCTTCAGCCCTTTGCCACGCTGGCCTCTCCAATGGACAGCTCACCATGTGGAAGCTTACTTCTTCGGAGTGAACAAGCAAGAAGAACCAGACAGAGAACAAGCAAGACAAGTCACTGTGTTACAGTGTAATCTCAGAAGTGACATCCCATCATGTTCTCTACCTTCTATTTATTAGAAGTAGATCACCAGGTCTAGTCTACACTTATAAGGAGGTGATTCCGCAAGGATATGAATACCAGCAAGTAAGGATCATTGAGAGCCATTCTGGAAGCTGCCTACCACAGCGTCCTTGGGTTCAGTGCCTTTCAGTCCCTCTCTTTATGTGGCTGTGTGACTTGCTTCTTTCCCCCCAATTTCTCTTGAGTTTTCAGCTCTGGCCCTGGCTCAAGAATATCTACTCAAGTAAGTCCCGATGCTGCACTTCATATGGAACACAGACAAACTGGAGGTCATCCAAGGGAAAAACAACAGTCATGGTGAAGAAACTTGACATGACAAAGGGCTGGACTGGTAGCTAGTGGAGACTAGGTTTACCATGAAGGGACAGGACAAGGTTCTTCAACTATTTAAAGAACAATCATGTGGATTTATTTAGCACTGTCTCAGAGGGCAAAACCAGGACCCGTGGATGGGAATGATGTAGAAGATTGGGCTTACTTTAAGGAAAAATTCATATTGTCCAAAGGTGATGACAGATACATTGGGAGGTGGTGAGGCTGCCATTAGGGTATCAGGTCTTAGTTCACCACCTGCCGCCTGTTTTCCAGGGTGATTCAGGGGTAAGTCATGGCTGGGCAGTCTGATCTACAAGGTCATTTTTAATGTAGTTCTGTGATCCAATCAATTCCTAGCCAATTCCAAATCAATACCACTCTCATTATAACTCCAGTTTTTATCCCTCTTTCTACTTCCAACAAGATCAAACCAATATTCCTAGCTGTCTGAAATGTTACAAAGGACTCCCTCCAATTTTCTATGCATGAATTGATCATGTTAAGTTTCCAAGGGCATATTCTACTCATGACATTCCTTCTTAGCCAACGTTTCTTGACGGTCCCCATTATGTTTGGAATGAAAACTCAAATCTCTTAACCATACAAAATCAAGCCCCAACTTCCATCCCTTAGCCTCTCGCTACTCTTCTCCCTAAGCCTGTCATGATGTCTTAGTTCAGGATGCTACAATGAATTCCCATAACACTGGGTAGCTAAGACAACAAACGTTTATTTCTCACAGTTTTGGAAACTGGGAAGTCCAAGATCAAGGTGCCAGCAGATTCAGTGTCTGGTGAAAGCCTGCTCTCTGGTTTGCGGATAGCCGTCTTCTCACTGTATCCTCTTGTGGCGGAGGGCAAGGAGAGTAAACGCTCTGATATCTCTCCTATAAAGGCACCAAGTCTGTTCACGATGGCTCCACCTTCAGGACCCAATTATCTATCAGAGAACTCCCTCTCCCGAAACCATCACCTTGAGGGTTAGGATTTGAAGATACGAATTTTTGGAAGACACAAACATGCAGTCTATGGCACATGGGATTAGATTATATATGTCATCATTCGCCAAATAGGGCAGGTACTTAGCACCACCAAGTATCTCCTCTGGGCAAAAATGCAAAGACGAGTGAGACCCTGGCTCGTCCACAAGGGTCTTACCATTTATTGGAGAGGAAAAGACACAAACACAGAACACTAACACACAGAATTTTACTGTCCTGAATGTTGAAAAGATCACAGTGATTCCTATCTCAGGAATCAAGAAATTTTTTTCTAGAAGAATTTGTGGAATTTGAACAGGTAAAGATAGAGCCAAGATTCTATCACACTTTTTGGCTAGGAAAAAACCAAGATTTCCTCCAGGAATCCTAAAGGAAAGAGGGGAAACATGGGTTCTTTGAGTCGTAAGTATTAAGAGGACTCTCAGTGTGGATAGACCTCAGCCATTTCTATTCTTAAATATTCCAAAAAATGAAATATTAAAACATGGTTGCAGTATTGTGGTATATTTTTAGATTTTATGTTAAACAAATTTATATATATATATATATATATACACACACACACATATATACACAAATATATATATATACACAAATATACATATATATACACAAATATATATATGCAAATATATATATCATCAATTAAAGATATTGCCAAAGTTCCAAGGTTAAGCCGCTTTATGAATGTATGAATGTGAGGTCCAGGAAAAATGTCCCTCTTCCTCCCCAGCACAGACCAAGAGTGTGAATCACTGAAAGGAACAGAGGACAGATACTGGAGGACATTTATTCTCAGAAAGATCCCAAATTTGCTGGAATGCTGCGGTGTATTCTAGTTATCTGAGTTTTTGCTAACTAACATCTGAAAATACGGTGACTTGGTGTAGTGGAAAGAGCACTGTACATGGAGTCCCAGCAGGAAATCACAAATGATAGGACTCTAGCAAAACAACAGACAACGTGGGGCTTCAGATCCAGTAATTGCATTGAGGGGATTGGCCAAGATGTCCTTTAAGACTTCTTAAATTCTACCTTTCAAAATTGCGTCGACATTTTAACTACATACACATGAAGACTCCACTCAGCACAACAATTAAAAACATAGCAATTCAAAATACTCTTTTTCTAGACGTTTATTGTTGAGAGAGAGAGAGCGTGAGTGGGAGAGGAGCAGAGAGAAAGGGAGACACGGGATCTGAGGCGGGCTCTGCGCTGACGGCAGAGAGCCCAACGTGGGGCTTGAACTCACGAACCACGAGATCATGACCTAAGCCAAAGCTGGATGCTTAACCAACTGAGCTAACCAGGCACCCCGGTTCAAAATATTTCTTTAATGTTTATTTATTTTTGAGAGACAGAGAGACGGAACATGAGTGGAGGAGGGGCTGAGAGAGAGGGAGACACAGAATCTGAAGCAGGCTTCAGGTTCTGACCCGTCAGCACAGAGCCTGACACGGAGCTAGAACCCATGAACCGTGAGATCAGGACCTGAGCCGAAGTCAGATGTTTAACCGACTGAGCCACCCGGGCGCCCCCAAAATAGTTTTAAAAAATTGTTTAAACTACTGCTTTCTTTCCAAATGTCAGAATAACTAACAAACAGCAAGTATAATTGTGTGTGTGTGTGTGTGTGTGTGTGTGTGTGTGTTGAGTGTCTCTCTCTCTCTCTCTCTCTCTCTCTCACACACACACACACACACACTTTAGCACTTTACAAATTATCTTAAAACCACTCACTACCATTGAAAGCATGCATTTAAAATCAAATAGACAAATTTGCACACAGAAACAATTTCTTTGGCAGAGTCCATTACACACAGATTTCCATCCAGTGTGTTCAGATAGCTCTATAACCTCAAATCGAACTTCATCAAAAATCACTGAAAAACCTCATTTGGCACATTTTATTTGGTGAAAAGAGGGTAGATCAAAGTTAAGGTATAGATTATTTAATAGTGTGTGATATTTGTCAAAATTTGTCAACACTTTCTAAAGATACTGTGAACGGACAGAAAAAGGCAAAATGTCATGCCACAGACGGAGAAGGGTTCTGCTTTGAGCAGTCAATGCTCGTTACCTTTGGAGCTTTCAATCATGCATTTGAAACTTCCTCCTCCTTCCATACCACCTTCAGATTTCTCCCCTCCTTCCTTTCGAGCTAGAGGAGCTGTGTCATACGGACAGATCCACTTTTGAAATGCTAAAATACCAAATTATGTTAATCCAAGTGTGCCACATTTCAGATCTGCCAGAGGAATAAGTCCTTGAGATCTATCTACAGCACAGAGCCTATAGTTAATGCTATTGTATAGTTAAAAATTTGCTAAGCAGATAGATCTTACGGTAAGTGTTCTTATCAGAAAAACTAATAACAATAAGGAGGATGATATAAAACTTTGGGGGTGACAGGTATGTTTATGGCCTACAATGTGATGATGGTTTCATGGCTGTTTAATTACCACCCAACTCATCTAATTGTATACATTAAATATGTGCAGTTTTTTGTACGTCACTCACACTTCAATAAAGTAGTTTTTAAAAAGAAAGAATCCTGATAGCATTTTCCAATTTACGTGAGGTACTAATTATAAGACTCAAAATACACATGCACATGTAAGATGATCTTATCCGCTACAAGGAACACGAAACATAAAATAAATACTTCGTAAATGTACCGAAAATTGGCGTTTTACTCTTCTTTTAGTTCCAAAACTCAGTTCCTGGAAAAGACATAAACTCCGTAAGCAAAATCACAGCTTTGTTTTACTTATATTTTGCATGCTGCACAGAAATTGACCATCAACATGAGAAAATATTTACTAGATCCAATTCACTTGCGATCAAAGATCTATGGTTTGTTAAGTACCCTACCAAATTATTTTCAGAATACAGACTGTGAGCATATGCTGGAAAAACATCCAAGTATTTAAACATACGGTAATTTATGTTGATTTCTATTGCCAGCTATTACTGTTCAATGCTCAACATTACATCCTGTGTTGAGGTGGGCAAAGCTAATGAAGCATTAAGTCTGGCCTGGGCTGAGAACAGCCCCGTCTTGGCTCCATGCCCATGAATGAACATACGTCAGGTAGAGCCCAGCCAGCAGAGTGTCTGGCATTTCTTCCCGGCTGAGCTTTTTTTTTTTTTTTTTTTTTTTTTTAATACTACGAATGCGTTGCATGTTCCAATGACTGGGCTTAAGCCCTGCCTTGTAGATGCAAGACAGGTCTTTGGCTCGTCTGTGGCTGAGCTTTCTCCTCAAACTTTCTGGCATGCTTTAGAATGAATGCTTAGACATAATTTGAGGCACATCTCTCCTGAGAGCCTAACTGAGCTATCTGTTGGTTGATATAATGAACTTCCCTCTTGATGGAGCTCAGTGGAGCCTCAGGTCTAGTTAGCCCATTTCCTGGCCAGGTGGGACATGTTTTAAATTACAGAAGACGAGACCTCCATCTATTGGGGAACCTTCCTGAGGACCTTTATGTGACTCCTAAGTACCACGAAGCTTACTAAACTCACGACTTCCTAGAGAGGTTCCGATAAACTCAAGTGCTTTTCTCACGGTTGTTTCACAGAGCTACTAATGCTTAGATTGTGACTTTCTCTTGTTAGGTAAGTATTTTCTCACCTGGAGTATAAGATCAAGTTCAAAGATAAAATTATCAGCTTTCAGCATATTCCTACACATCTAGGCATTCATATTCCTTCATAAAGAAAATCTTCATGGGGCTCCTGGGTGGCTCAGTGGGTTGCGCGTCCGACTTTGGCTCAGGTCCTAGTCTCGTGGTTCGTGAGTTCAAGCCCCATATTGGGCTCTCTGAGTCAGTGCAAAACCGCTTCAGTTCCTCTGTCCCCCTCTCTCTCTTTCCCCACTTGCACTCTCTCAAAAATAAATAAACATTAAAAAAGAAAAAGAAAAAGGTCAGAAAAGGTTTTCATATTGAAAAGGAAAGACACAGCAGCCAGATAGGTGGGGGAATAGAATGATTCTCTTGAGAACCAAGGGAACCAGGATCTTTCATACCTTCTTTTCTCCTCGAGACATGGTTACAAGCAAAATTGTAGAGTGAGTCAAATTGATCTTCAGTGGCTCCTGTCTCCTCCTTCTGTGCCCTTCTTCATGTTTCAGCTCACTTTCCCCACTACCTCTTCTCTCCTCCCTTCAAGCAACCTCTGCATTGCCCTGCTGTCTTTTCTTTTATTAAAACCTAATCTTGGATGAGGATGTTATATCAGTCACTCACATCTTAGTATAAACTGAAGTAAATGTCTTATCTTGATAATTGTGACGTACATCATCTTCCTTCCTTAACGGGAATTTCTGGTATCAAGGTAGAAGGAATTATTTAAAACAGAGGAGATGATTTGCACCATGGCAGTATTGTAGCCAATGAGGCTTCGCCAACCTGTGATTATTGCTGATTAAAACAGAGGAGGAACTTCCCAGCATGTCTGAACTTGAAAACTTACTCTGCTAACACATGAGCCCATCTCTGGACCACCCCAATCATCTGCTTCTATATCCAATATCTTGGCCAACAGTTACAGTATATTAGATTCTGGGATAATACACTGTGCATGATGGAGACGGTAAGTGCTACAGGGATTCGGAGGAGAAAGACTTTCCTCCTGGTGGAAAAAATTCTTGAACTTTTTACGGAGGTACTAAAGTCAGTGCTGAGCCTTGAAATCTACATTGTAGGATCTCCTCTGCTTCTGCGGCTATGAAATATTTATGGTGAAATTTCACTAGAACAATGTGCATGGAGAAATCTGGCCCAGATGCTCCACGGGTAGACCGCCAGAGTGTGGAATGTGTGGAGAAGAGGGAATCTTAAGTCCCGGCCTTACTTTATGTCATCTCAGAGACCGCGTCTAAAAGTATCCACCTGAGTACCGCTTTCCTTCCTACGGTCAAAATGTCTGCCAATCAAGGCTTCCTTTGGGAACCACCCCTGGGGATCTAGTCCTCTCTCATTGGTAGACTAGACCTAGACTAGACCCATGGCTGATGGACAGACAGTAGCCTGAGAGGTGCTAAGAGATAAGAAAGGTAGATCATGGGTGGGGGGCAGATCATGGCAATGTAGAATCCAGGGGGGGCAAGGTACAGTCTCTTTGTTACCCATATTTGTATTAAGTGCCACTTCTGTGCTATGTGCTGGGACTTACAACATCTGTTATGGGTTCAATTGTGTCCCGCCAGAATTTATTTGTTAATACTCCTGGGATGTCACAACGTGATCTTATTTGCAAATAGGGCCTTTGCAGGTATAATTAGTTAAGGTAAGGTCATTAGGGTGGACACCAATATGACGGGTGTCCTTATAAAAAGGGGAAATTTAGACTCAGACATGGATGTAGGAAGAACAGTAAGTAAAGATGAAGACAGAGATGGGGCAAGGAATGCCAACAATCACCGGCAAAGCACCAGAAACACTAGGAGAACCCCAGAGCAGATTCTCCCTCACAGCCTCAGAAAGAACCAACCCTTCCGACACCTTGATCTTGAACTTGTGGCCTGCAGACAATAAATTTCTGAGGCTTAAAGGTACTCAGTGTGTGGTACTTCACTATGGCCACCCTAGAAGATGAATCCAGCATCAAACTAGGTGTGGTCCTTCCACTGGGTGCTTTTAGGCTAGAGAGAGGCACCTGCTGGGCACAGGTGGGGGTGTGCAGGACAGAAGTGAACCCTTGGAGGCCCTGGCTGGGAAGACAGAGTGGGAAGAGCACTGCATGAGGAGTCAGGAGGGCTGAGGCTGGGTGACCGTGGGGAGTCACCTGCTTGCTACGACCACAGTTTCCTGAACTCGCGCGCGAAACGTTTGAAGAGGGCCGGCTCTCCTGGTCCTGGCTCTGTGCCTGTCCCGGGGACATTGCTAAAGCTGATGAGGCCCCAGCTGAAAGTGGGAGTTGCTCAAAAATACTCCAAATCCTTTCGAAAACGTGCAGCTAGCCGGCTCTCCCCACGTCTAGGGTCTGAACATTTCATTATTATTACTCCGCTGTTGCCCATGGCTGTGCAGGAGACTGGAAGCGTTGACTCCTTACAGGCGGGGCCGTGGACACGAAATCCCTTTCAACAGCACATCAGTCCGTGTAGCTGCATGTTTCATAAAGGCCTCTCTCGGTTAATGATTATTTTCAAGAGATGACTTCAGAATATCACCTGGCTGGTGTTCCTAGGGCTTTTTGTGGTACTAAAGACCACCCTTGAAAATTACACCCCGCATTCCAATGTAGCCTTACCCAGAACTGTCTTTAACCGTGACGTTTATCGTAGTCTGGCACATTACACATTGTGTATACGTATGATGCTTACTTTCTGTTTCTCTTAAGATAACGTCAGCTCCAAGAAGTCAGTGCTTTTCGCTGATTCCATCATTGATGTATCCACAGCACCTGAAACAATGTCTGGTATGTACTAGGATTTAATGAATACACACACACACACACACACACACACACACACGACTAAGGAAATCCCCTGGAGAGATAGTCAGAATTGGCAGTAATCACAGCCCTCCCAGGGACTGGCACATGGTAAATGCATAGTGAGTGTTTGTTGAGTGAGTATGTGATTGTCCATCATATCATGGATCCGCAACCCTTACTGAGGACCCCTAAAGGCAAGCAAAGATTAAATAACCCAGGAAGGGAAAGGAGCTGATCAAGTTCACATGAATTAGAGCCGGGGATTTACATTCCAGGCCCCAGTATCCAATCCGCACAGCCTTAAAAAGCAGAACACCAGAAATAGTTTGGTAGAAATTTGGCACAGAAAGGACTATTACAGAACATTTGGACTCTTGGCCCTGTTAGGACGTGGTGGCAGAATTGTATCCTGGGGTTCAAGATGTCTTCCTTCGGTGGGCACATGCCCTATATACCCTGTGAATATAATGAGATATCAGTCCTGGGATTGTGTCCTGTTATACGGCGAAAGGAGGCAATTAGCTACGGTGAGCCTGACCTCATCAGGTGAGGCCTTTAAAAGTGCAAGTGTCTTTGGCTGATCTCCCAGGCAGAAGTCAGGAGCAGGTTCCTATTAGCCTGGAAGAAGCAGTTACCATGCTACAAACTGCCACAAGAACCTCACAGCCGGCAACGGCAGGCAGCTTCTTCCTGGAGGCTGATGAGGCCCTAGACCAGCATGTAGTAAGGAAATGAGGGCCTCAGTCATGCACCACAAGGAAATGAGTTCCACTGACAGTGAGCTTGGAGGAGGTCCCCGAGCCGCACATGGGGACCACAGAACGCCCAGCGTCTTTGCTGCAGCCTGTGACGTCCCCAGGCAGAGACCAACCGCACCACACCCAGACTTCTTATCTGCAGAAACGGTGAGGTCATGAATGTATGTTGTTTAAGTGACTCTGTTTGTGATCATCTGTTATGTGGCAATAAAAACGAAACAGCACAAAAAACTAATGCATACAGTGAGCTAGTCGAGTGCCATTCTTCATGGTTAAAAACAATGAATAGAGGTTCACAGGGGCTAGAAGCGAGAACAGAATTCCTGGTGGGCGTGATGAAAAGTTTGGGGTGCAGTTGGTGTGACAGCATTGCGAGTGGATTTTATGCCACCAAGTTGCACACTTATGAAAGGCTAAATAATAAATAGTATGTTGTGCATATTTTCTCACAATGTTTAAAAAAGGCGGAGTGGGCGGGGGGGAAGATGGCCAAATACAGTGGGAAGAATACCGGGTCACTTGACTTCTTTGGTTATGGCCAAGGACATTCTTTTCAGGTTCTTAACCTCAGCCCTATTCAACATGAATTCTAATTAATTCAAAACAATTCAAAATATCCTTCAATTTGAAAGTAATCTCTTTTTTTCCCAACCATTTTAAAACTTCAAAAATAGGGGCACCTGGGTGGCTGGGTCGGTTGAGCGTCTGACTTCGTCTCAGGTCACGATCTCGCAGTTTCGTGAGTTCGAGCCCCGCATCAGGCTCCCTGCTGTCGGTCTGTCAGAGCAAAGCCCACTTTGAATCCTCTGTCTCCCTCTTTCTACCCCTCCCCCACTTATGCTCTCCCAAAAATAAATAAATATTTTTTTTAAATACTTCAAAAAATAGGTTCTCCATTAAATGAATATCTAGCCTTGTGGATTCATGGAGTAGAGTCATTAGAAATGTCAATATAAGTTAGTAAGGGTGAAAAATAGCCCAAATTCTATGAGTCATCTTGATTTCTATTTCTTTTTTTAATGTTTATTTCTTTTCGGGAGAGCGTGAGTGGAGGAGGGACGGAACGAGAGGGGAACGGAGGATTCAAAGCAGGCTCTGCGCTGACAACGGTGAGCTCCAAGCAGGCCTCAAACTCACGAACCGTGAGATCATGACCTGAGCTGCTAAGCCAAAGTCGGACGCTCAACCGACTGAGCCGCCCTGGCGCCCCTGAATCGTCCTGAGATTTAAAACATAGGAAGGGATGAGAGTTACATACCCTGAAAACATGAGAGTGAGTCAGGTCAGAAGAGCAGCCCTCACAAGTCAGACCAGAGAAACTTCCAGGATTTTACCCAAGCCCTATGGCTCTCGGAGCAGACTCAAATAGGACAAACAACACCGTGATAGGAGGAGGGCAGGACCCAGATAGGAGGCAGGCCGAGAACCCAGCGAAACCAAGCACGTGACGATGGGGGAAGCCAAGCAAAGGTGAGAAAGCTTTTCTCCGGGGCCAGTAACCTGGGCCTGGCCCCGCTGCGAGGGGGCCCGGGAAGCCAGCGCAGAGAGGCCCCGGGAGCAGAGCTCACTTGGGGCCGGGGTAGGTTTACGTGCTCGGGGCTGAGTCATTAAGGATCTTCTGAACTGTGCCCTTCCAGAGCAAGAGGATTTTCAAGAGTCCAACTTCATAACTTGGGCTCCCCAGGGCCTTGCAGAGCGTGGGGAAACACGGCATCGTTGTGTCGCCTCCTGCCAACTGGGTTATCTCAGCACAGGCCACGGTCTGATAAGAATAAGAACTGAATTTGTTCTCAGAAGGTACATTTCATTCCCTTGGGCTGCGGTCCAGGTAGAGTCCTGACCAGCTCAACCAGTCGGTTCTGGCTTCACTTCCAAATCTCTTATCCCCGTGACCGGCCTCCCCCAAACCACGTTGCCTCTTGCTTGCTTGCTTCTCCCGTCTCCTGCGTCGTCTTGCTCCTGCATGGGACCCTGTGATTTATTAATAACAACAGCAATGGCACAACACAAACCAAAGCCCCTTTATGGGACTCCCCCCAGTGTGTAGCACTCGTGCACGTGACCTCGTTGAGTTCTCACAGCAGCTTTATGAGACCGAAAAGCAAAGAGTTCAGAGTGGGTGATAACTTGTCTGCCGTCACACAGCCAGGGAGTGGGCTATGGGCTTTTGAATTCAGGCTTGTCCGGCTCCACAGTGTATGTTTTCAATTTAGGACACCCTAAGTTTCTATTAGAATCCTACGAAAACGAACAGCATAGTGTGGGTGGGCCACACTTCCTTACATGGCCTTTCTTTCCCGAAGTCTGGAAACCTCCCCCTATGTCGAGGGTAGAGGGAAAGCATGTGTCTGTGTGTCAGGAGGAGTAACCAATGGTGGGCACTTGAGAACCAGCAGAAATTTGAAAGAAAAGCGTGTATACTCAAACGCGTATTCAAATAAAGCAAAAGACAATGAAAGATCTTGTGACGGCCAACGTGATAGACAAATTCAGAATCATAGTGCCTGACTCATTTGGTTAACGTGGGGGTTTGTCCCCATTGATCACGCTCAATAAACATTTGGGAACAAAACCAACACACGAGACCGTTGTCCACAGAAAGCATTCTCGAAAGAGCAGAGAATTCGCCCCTGAGAGAATGTGGGAGCGGATCATTCTTGCCAGGTGCCCCCTTCAAACCGTAAATCCGCCTTCACTCCGGTATCTCTTACTTAAAAAATAAAATACAATAATGAAAGCTGTCTCTAGCTTACCCAACATCCAAATATTTTGAGTACTCACAGTACCAAAATATATATAAAATACATAAACACACGTGTAACCCTAGTTCTGCAAAGATCCTTTCTCTCTCGGAAATTTTGCAATGGCTTCCATAACCTGGGATACTGCTTGTAAAATTTATCTTGACAAGCTAACAGATTTTCCCAAAGAGCTGCCAAGAATAATTTTAAAGAAAATATGGCTTAACCAAGTTTTCTTGTGTATTCAGGAAAAGACAGAATATACATTTACATCCTTAAAAAGTAAGTCATCCAACTTTTTTTTTTTTCCAACATGAGTTTAAACATGCTTGTAAGGAGAAAAATAACTCAACTAAATTATTCAATATTCAATTTTGTTTTGTCCTCCTGCTCCAGAATTGCTTAATGATGGGGAAAATATAATTTTAAAAAATGCAAGCCCTAAAGTAATCACAAAAGTAAAAACATTCTTTTATTTCTTTCAAAAATAACAAACGGATTGGGAATTGACATAATCAGAAAGATGATTTTCTGTGTTTAGACTTTTAAGAGAAAGAATTGCTGTAGAAAAAAAATAATATTTAGATACCTAAAGCCTGATTCTAAGCAGAGTCTCCTTTTCTTTAGAGTGTTTCAATGTAAAATTAAAAATTGTAAGAAAGAAAATCTGATTCTAATCTCTTTTTTCTTAGAAGTGTTTTAACTTAAATCTTTCTTTAATTTTTTTTTTTTTTTTTTTTTTTTTTACTTATTGAGAGAGAGAGAGAGAGGGAGACATCAGGAGCAGGGGAGGAATAGAGAGAGAGGGAGAGAGCAAAAATCCCACACAGGCTTCACATTGCCAACCCGGAGCCCAATCCACGAATGGAGAGATCATGACCTGAGCTGAAATCAACCGTGGGGAGCTTAACTGACTGAGCCACCCAGGTGCCCCGACTTAAATCTTTCTAATATCTGACTGTTTTCTAAAATACCCATCCTAGGGGCACCTGGGTGGCTCAGTCGGTTAAGCAGCTGACTTCGGCTCAGGTCATGATCTCGTGGTCGGTGAGTTCCAGCCCCGCGTCGGGCTCTGTGCTGACAGCTCAGAGCCTGGAGCCTGTTTCAGATTCTGTGTCTCCCTCTCTCTGACCCTCCCCCATTCACGCTTTGTCCCTGTCTCAAAAATAAATAAACGTTAAAAAAAAATTTAAAATACCCATCCTAAATACCATCGATTGCTCTGCGGTCCGAGAGCCAAATTCTGCCAATCCAAGTAGTTCTTAAATCACACATTCATGGAATGTTCCCAGAGGACTGTCCTTCTTCTAACTAATGTTTATTTGTCCCCTGATCCTGTCACGTCTTTCTGAGGACCCTGGGCCTCAAACGTGTACTTTTCCAATTGGCATTCATGCCTGGCTTTTCCTTCCTCACTGTTTACAAGCAAAAGTCCTTGGAAAGTGGAGGATGCCCTTCCCTCCAAGGGAGGCTGTCCTCCTGTGCGCGTGGGCTCCCCAGCACTACTTGGCCAGATGGCCTGGAATTTTCACTCCTGTTTGGCCCACTCCGGAGTTTCAGCCCTTCGGGGGCTGAGATTGCCCCACTTTTGGTGGGCGGATAGAGAGGAAGAAGGAATAGAACAGAACAAATTAAGTTCGCTTTGCTTTTTAAAAGACACTTCTTTCCATTTGTAGAAGAATGTTCCCTGTGCCAGCTTCCAAGGAAATCCCAGAGCCAAGTGTTCAGATGGTCCATAGCTAGCTCTCTTGACCAGGCTAAACAACAGCTTGAAAGGGTACAGAGAGCGGAGAGTGACTCCGCTGGTTGGCTTTCTCGGAATAAAAGGATTTTGCTGCTACGGGTATCAGGAGTGTACAATATATATATAGAGAGAGAACATCCTGGAAGAAAGGCTGCCTCTGTGACAAAAGGGGCCATTAGCAAACCAGTATGTCCCTGTAGCACCTGGGTCAGCGTGTCCCCTGCAGCACCCGGCTGTAACTCAGAGGAATCTACACGGAGATTTGGATTCAATTTGACCGTCACTTAGGTATTCAGAGGGGTTAACATGCAAAGTTCCCGTTTATAGCACTTTTTTCAATGAGAAGCCTGATTGAAGCAAGGGCGTGATGTGGGCTCTGAAAACTCCTGGATGGGAGACACGTTCAGGACTATGTGAGCATCTTACCGAAACACAGCTGGGTTACCCGACACACAGACTAAGGGTGCGGATGGGCCACAAGCGACACAGGGAAAAGAAAAAAGGAGAAGGAGAAGGAGGAGGAGGAGGAGGAGGAGGAGGAGGAGAAGGAGAAGAAGGAGAAACTAAAGAAATTATTTAAGGATATAATCTAGATTTTTAAAACAATTGAAGTCATCTTGGGAAACCACAGCAATTTGCTAGACATCCTTACTCGTACTTTACGGTTCAGAATTGTTTTCTTCTTGGATTATGGCCACAATCCTGGTCATAAGTAGGGCCTCTAGATGTTTAACACCACAAAGACCAGCAGAGGTGAGTGAGACACTAGCCAAGGACACAAAACTCAAGAGGGCACCTGGAACATGCAGGAATCAAGGTGGGTAAGCTTTGAATACGTATTCTAGAAAGGCAAAATCAATGCCCCAAATCACAATCAACAAAACAACAAACGCTTTAAATAAAGGCAGGATTGAGTACTCCTGATTTTTCCTTTTGCCAAAGGCTCGAACAGGGCTCAAGATAGCACTGTGGCTTCTCTCGTTATTATTTACATTCTGGATATTATGCTCGTCAAGGATTTTTCTGCATTAATTTTGATTTTTGAAAATGTTGCATTAACTGTTGTTTATCTTGATGGCTGAATTTTTCCATGTCCCCTTCAATGATGCGCAGAACCGGTGTCTCATGGGCCTCACCCAAGTCCCAGCTCTGACCTGACTGCAGGGGAATAAAAGCAAAGATGAGATGCCGAGGAAACCCCCCAGGCGTCCAAGGCAGACGAAACCCCAGAGACCACTTTATATGAGAGACAGGATAATTCCAGATAACAGCCACCTGGACATCTGTGGCTGTGTCTAAAATCTTCCCATTGGCTGCTCCTGAATTAGCTCTCAATACTGACTTTTTTGTCAGCTCAACAAACAAGAAACAAACAAACAAACAAAACATTAGTGAAATGCATGTAGTTAAAATAATAATGCGAGGATTTCTAAGCCAGTATCTTAATTTCCACTTGAAGAGCAAAAGCTTGATTTTTCAAAGAGGCAAATCTTTCCATTACTCAGACTCCAAAAGGTTAGTATATCTATACATTTGTTACTAGGTGCGGGACTTTTTCAAACCACACAGACGAACCCTCAGTAGATATTCTGCTTTCGAACCCACAGAAGATAATTGTTTTAAATGTCCTACAATTAGCATTGTCTGCACCTTTGTTCCTGCACACCAAAAAAAAAAACACAAAAAAAAACACAAAAAAAAAGGCATATCCCATAAAATGAGAAAAAAAAATTTATAACCACAAGAAGATAAGATTCCAGTAAATAAATTGTGCCTATAAACATTTTGGCTAACTGTTCCAGGGCTTAACATCTTCATTAATTGGAAACACTTTGCATAACATTTAGCGTCAACGTATATAAATACGTAAAGTATGTAAAATTTCTGAAATTGTCGAGTTATGAATTATTCCAGTGTCTTGTAACTGAGGCTTAGCGACAGAGTTCTGATAAAGGGGATTTCGATATACGTTTTCACTCGGGCATGTAGGAATACTCTGCCACCTATTGGCCTTCTGGGTGAAATAGATTCGATCACACCTGGTAACAAGGCTTCACCTGCCCCCTGGATGTGGAGAAGGTACCACCTCCTGGGCAAACGGCAAGCCATCTTGTCTGGTTCTCCCTGGGGCCGTCGGCCAACACTGGGCACCCCACCCCACGGAAAACGGCAGAGCTCCCTGAGATGCCACAGCCGTGGCCCCAATTCTGGGAGGTAACAGACCACTTCCCTCAACTTCTAGAAATGGGACAAGTGTTCACAACACAGGGGCCCTGGGCTGCTAAACACAGACCTGCAGACCCCACCTCGACGCAACTGAGGCCAGCTGAGTTCATCTCTTGCTCTCTGCCCCCGTCCTGAGCGTATCAGAAAAAGATGCCACCCTAGGTGTGTGGAGCACAAATACAGCAGAGAAATATAGCAAAGCAGTTTCGCTGACCCCTTGGACTGGCCCAGGGAATTCTGCAAATGTGCAAGAGTTCGCCTCAACCAAGCTTCTTGACCTGGAATTTCCTGAATTCCTCGGAATGCGACTAACATAGTCAGGATGGAAACATCTAGGGCCAAGTGATGATTCCTGATGTTCTTTTTTCACTTGCTAAATGGCTTCCACTACTAAATTTTATTTTCCCACAAAGGGATGAATCAAGTCATCCGGATTACCTCTGTTTTTAGCAGTGACGTGACACAGGTAGCACTACGTGTAGACAGTTGACAAACTCTGATTGGATCTGTCTGCCTCCTCCATCTGCCCCCCCCCCCCCACCCACAGGGCGGCCATGTCTTCCTACTTCCATGGCCTCTCAACCAAGTTTCTCTGATTCCAGCCTCATACCCCCACGCTGAGACCATCCATCCATTCCCTAACTGACTTCCCGTGTGCTTCCTCCAAGTGGCATGTCTGAGTCCCTCATTCCGTTCTTTCAAATTCCTCAGAAGCCCCACCCCCTATCAAAGGAACCTCACCTCTTTGTTACGGAATGAATATCTGACCTAAGATTCTACCTTCCTCTTCTCTGTTCTTTTCCACCCATCCCTGATCAGTCCCATCCACAGTGGGAGTGGTATGTGTGTGGGGATGGGGAGGGAGCGGGGGAGGGAGATTAGAGCCGTTAGAACTGACAGAGCAGGAATGCTAAAAGAAAACAAATATTGGGACGCCTGGGTGGCTCAGTCAGTTAAGCATCTGCCTTCGGCTCAGGTCATGATCTTGTGGCTTGGGGATTTGAGCCCCACGTTGGGCTCTGCACTGAGGGTACAGAACCTGCTTGGGATTCTCCCTCTTGCCCTCTCTCTCTGCCCTTCTCCCGCTCTTGCTTTCTCTCTCTCTCTCTAAAAATAAATAAATACACTTTAAGAAAATAAAGAAAAATTTAAAAAGAAAAATAAATTAAAAAAGAAAATGAATATTAAAATTTTCAAGGGGAGTTGGGTTTGTAAAGACTCTTTCAAAGCCCACTCACAGAGTCAATAAAACAAGAGAAAAGTAGATACGCGGTGAATCAATCCATGGTGTTAGCATCGTAATGGGAGGGGTCAGCTGGCATGTAATTCAGAAAGTTTCAGGACCTACCTAGTAAAATGATCTTTATCATGTTGGGTCTCTGTTTCTTTTTTTTTAAACACAGTTTTAAAGTTCTAATACTACCACCCTAACTTTATTTAACTAACTTCTTCTTTTTTTTTTTTTTTTAAGTTTATTTATTTTTGAGACAGAGAGAGACAGAGCATGAACGGGGGAGGGGCAGAGAGAGAGGGAGACACAGAATCGGAAGCAGGCTCCAGGCTCCGAGCCGTCAGCCCAGAGCCCGACGCGGGGCTCGAACTCACGGACCGAGAGATCGTGACCCGAGCCGAAGTCGGACGCTCCACCGACTGAGCCACCCAGGCGCCCCTATTTAACTAACTTCTAAACGTGTAAAATAAAGTTTGCACTACCGTTTTGCTACGGAGAAGTTTACAGGAAGATCAAAGTATTTCCAAATGTACTACAGAGAATTATTTATGTCTTCCAAAAGATTATATCCCTGTGCAGTTTCATATGATAAGGACCTGGATTAACTTTGTTCTACAAAGAAGGAAAGCCTGATGTATTATACGCTTCTCTATTGCCTCCTTAAGTGGAGTCAAAAGAACAAAGCATTTTCCAGAAGGAATGAAGTATCTGTCCTCAGTGCCGCCTAGAGATCAAAAGCGTGTTTTCGCAGTTTTATTGGCAATCTTCTGAGGCCTTCCACTAATATTTTGTTTCATGAATGCTGAGTGCTGGAGGCTGGAAAATCCTACCGTAAACAAGTGAACGGCTGTCAGTCATGATTTCTGAAAACCATTACCGAACACCAATAATAAGAACATTTTCGGTTTCTCCTAGTTTGTAGGACTGGTCTCAGTTTGTTTAGAAGTAAATCTCTCAAACTATTCCCTGCTCTACTTTACTGAAAGGTAAAAAAAACAAAACAAAAACAAAAACAAACCACACCGTAGTCAAGTGACAGGCTATTGTTTAGGTGAGAAAATGTACAAATCAAACTTCATTAGTGGATGAATTTCTTGGGGCCGCTGTAAGCAGGCACCACAAACTGAGTGGCGGAAACAACAGAAATGCCCTGTCTCTGAGTTCTGGAGGCTGGAAGTGTCAGGCCAAGGTTTCAGCAGGGCTGGTTCCTGCAGAGGGCCTCCGGGGAGAATCTGCTCCAGATCTCTCTCCTAGCTGCTGGTGGTTTGGGCGATCTTTGGCGTTCCTTGGCGTGGGCACACGTCAACTTCGGTCTCTGTCTTCAACCTCACGTGGTGTTCTCCCTGTTTGCAGGTCTGCGTCCAAATTTCCCCCTTGGTGGCAGGACACCAGTCGTGTTCAATTAAAGGCCCACCCGAAGGACCCCCTGAAGTACATCCGCCATGGCCCCAAGTAAGGTCACATTCTGAGGGGTTGGGGGTTAAGACTTCAACATACGAATTTTGGGAGGACACAATTCGACTCATAAGAACCAGGGAACTCTTCTTAAGGGCACGCCTAATTTTTACAAAATAGAGAATAATCTTACAGCTGTTGGCTTCCTTATGACGCTTGCCCCTCCTCTGGTCTTGGAGGCCCATTTATCTCTGAATCATCCCTGAAAGCACAGGGCCAGGCAGGGAAGCCTGCAGGGGCAGAAGGTTTAACCTCTCAGTCTGCTTCACCCAGGTAGCTCAGGAGGCAAGGATCCTTGTACTTCTTGGACCTGCTGTTTCATGGGGCTCTGCTCTCGCTTGGTGAGGCCACCAACATGTCCGAACCAGTCTTGCCTCATGCCGGTGGCCGTCTCTTTATTTCCAGGTCTTTGAAAAAAACGGAAAAAGGGCTCAGTCTCGAACCAGGCGATTGTAAACTTACATTAAATGCGCAGGGGAAAATATTTCTTCAGGGTAACTCCGCCCAAAATGGAAATTCCTCAAGTACATGGGTGTCCTTATTTGCCGGGGTGACGTGAATCCTCTTTTCCCCCAGCACCCTTCTTAATTTGATAGGATAAGCCCTACTACGACTTTAGTTTTAAGGATGCCAGTTTTCTTTCTTCCCTGGAGCGACTTTTCTGTCTCTCTCCTGAACACAACGGGACCTTGTAACTCTCCAGAGTTTCTCTTACTAAACTACAATGTTTTCTAGCTACACTCCCTCCTCCAACAGGAGCCACCTGCGTGTCTCTTGGTAACCATTTGATGACCCAGGAGTCACCATCTCGCTCCTCCTGGTTCCTCTCAGCCTGTGAGGGTGACCACCTGTCTCAACCCAGCCTGCCTAGGACTGTCCCATTTTCAGCCCTGAAAGTCCCGTGTCCTGGGAACCCCTGAGTCTGAGGCAAATCTGAACGGTCCGTCTCCTACCGCTGATTTACTCTTCGTATAGTTTAGTCCATAAATAGCTTAAATCTTCTAGACTTGTAGCTAAAGAAGAATTTAAGTGGATAAACAAACAAACAAATGAACTCTGCAGCAAGCTAACTAGATCCTTCTTGTAGTTTTTCTGGAACAACAGGGAACAAAAATAATGTTCTAGTTTCATCCTACCTCGACTTCACCAGAACTTCAGTCCTGATTCTGCAACTTTCCTCTGCCTGTCTTCCCTTATGTCGGCCCCAAGCGTGTTCAAATCCACACTGCTATACTTACCCAGATCCCCGAAGTCTCCGCTCCACAGGAGCTCACCTGTTCCTTCTGTTCTCAGGAGAAAGCCAAGAGCCGTTTTTGACAGTTTCCTTTCTTGTCTCCTTATCAGCCACCACCTCGCACCGAATCTTCTTCTCATACCAACAATAACTCACATTGTGTGCCACTACCTGGGTTACAAAGTGCTCTTGTAAACCCCATTATCAGGGCTTCGTAGCTACCCAGGTCAGTGGGGGTGCTGAGGAGTACAGGCTTTATTTTACAGATGCAAAAGCCAACTCAGTGATGTCAAGTGACTTGCCAAGGCCACCCCATGGGTAAGTGGAAAATTCTGCCACTTGAACTTTGATTCCCTTCTCCAAAACAGGACTTCCTTTGAAAAGACTCGGGTAGGTGCTCTGCCACATTCCCAGCTGGTTCCTTAGTCTCTAGGCTACATCCGTTCAAGGGGTCCTACACACTGGAACCAGACTCCTTCTTGGGGCTCAACATGTCCCTTCTCTGTTATAAACCTCTAGCCCTTCCTCCACACGCAGAAGCCCCAAATTTCTGACGTCCAAACTCTTTCAAGAGCTTCCCCCCATCTTCTCTGTGTGGCCTCGCCCATTCTGACTCTGAAACGTGAACTCTCCATCCGTCCCTGCCTCAGCCGCCTTTGGAGTGCCTCCTTTGGGAGGGTCACATCCATCCCCAATGTCAAGCATATGCTTTCCTTTTTCCTAAACTGCCCAGCCCCTCCCCTGAACAACCCAATCCTTCTAGTTCAATAAATGTCCACTTCTTCCCAAGGTCTCACCCAACGACATTTCTTTCCACCTTCAACCAAGTCCTGTAACATTCCTGTAGATACACACAGGGACATCCACTCCTGTCCCTTCCAGGGCATGTTTATCTGCAGAGCGACAACTACATTCCCCAGGCTCACAGACAGCTCAGGTTCTTTCGGTTGGTGAGCTCTGTCCTGCCAGGCAGCTGTGCCCAGGGGTGATGTGTATGTGAGCACCGAGGAGCATCCAGGGTGGGGACATGAATCTGGGTCAACTGACAGACATGATGGCAGGAATGAGGTTTCTTCTAGAACCATTTAGGGTGTGGGTGGGTTTCTCCTGGCGTGTGTTGGGGCATGGTTCTCTGAACCTCTTAAAATGTCCACAAAACTTCCAACTACCATGGAGCTTATGTTGGTAAAATTAGCTAGACTGAACTCTGGTCCATAGCCAAGAACTTTGGGGCATGCGCTACGAGGCTGCCTTCGTTTTGGTGTTCTGTCAAACGCGACCTTACATCTTGACTCGCTCACACAAATCTTTTGTTGGGCAGATGCCACTCCAGTCCGCAGAAGATGATTGTAGCTCCTTCTGCCCTCACATCCACAAGAAGGAATGTTAGAATCATCCCATGCCAAGCATGTTATTGGGTCACAGGGTCTGGGCAGAGATTTTGGAGAACGAAAGGGTAAACACTAGGGAATCAACCTGGAGTACTCTCTCAGGAATCCCCATTTTAGTTCCTTCCTTGGATTCCCTTCTAAGCTCTCCACCTTGCCTATCCATGTGGCAGGAGAGCGAGAAGGATTGGGGGATGACTTCCAATTTGTAGAGGTTTCCAGAATAAGAAAGAGCCACTTAGGATACGGAGTAAGACCCAGATGAGAGGCTACCTAAGGGAGGTCATATGACCTGCTTCTCCCAAGGCAGAAGTTCTCCTGGGTCACCTTTAGCCAGGTTTAATTCATCATGAAGAGAAATTCCTGAGAGAAATTTACCCCCAAAGACCTGAACATAACACACCCCAGAGATTTCCCCTGCTTATCTTCTCAGTGCATCTCTCTCTCTCTCTCTCTCTCTCTGAAGACCTCACAGGATTGTAAGATGCAGAGAAAAGAGTCAAGCATTTGGATATTCTGTCCCTGGTCACCCACCATCATAAGTAATATAAGTAGCCCTTGCCTCTCCAACTAGAATATAAACCACCAAAGGACAGGCAATATGTCTTGGCTTCACTCATATCACCTTCTACTATCCACTAATTGTCTAAATACTTGTTGAATAAAGGTTTGAAAGACTTTACGCCTTGACAAATTTCTCCTGGAGTCGCTTTTTATTTATCACCTGCTGAGAAGACCCCTCCCAGAGTTACGCACTGCAGAGATCTGAAAATTCAATGTATTTCATCTTTACGCCGTCTCATGCCTATAAGAACTATGTCACAAGATATGATACACACAAAGTTTTGCATATAGCTTGTGGAATTGCCAAGATTCCAACATAAAAAGAAAACCTAAAACCGGGATTGTTTTTTTAGTTATAAAAACAGCAAAAAGAAATCCAAACCAGGGGCACCTGTGTGGCTCAGTCAGTTAAGCATCTGACTTCGGCTCAGGTCATGATCTTGGGGTTGTAAGTTTGAGTCCCACATCGGGCTCTGTGCTGGCAGCTCAGAGCCTGGAGCCTGCTTCGGATCCTGTGTCTCCCTCTCTGCCCCTCCCCTGCTTGCCCTTTCTCTCTCTTTCAAAAATAAACATTTAAAAAATTTTAAAAAAAGAAATCCAAACCACATATAAATAATCGATGGGCAAACAGAACTTTTTTGAATGAACTCTATCAGAGCCAAAAAGACAATACTCGCATAAATTCTTTGTTGTTTTACAGCTTCGACTTAATTAAGATCATGTAATTACTACACATTTATGAATTACTATTAATTCCTTTGATGACTGTGCATGAAAATACTATCACAACAAAAGCCATCTTGTTATACTAGCCCGCTGGCTAATAACTTCCATGGAATGTTTCAGAGACACGGGACATGTTAAAAGAGTCCAGAACAAAGACTCCATATTCCTGAGTGTTGGATTCCCTTATAGCTCCATGTGCTGAGGCAAATCCGTTCCACGTCATAGAAAACTACTTCTCTAAATCACTTGTGCTGTGCTAATTGATCTTTTAATTGGTTCAGTCAACACTCTAGTCTCTGCGCACAACACGCTCTAATTGCTACAAGCAGCTATAGCAGCCCTCAGATCAGGGAGAGGAAGGGAGCATCCAATCGAGTGCCGCCTCCAACAGTCTCTGGCGAGAAGCGGGTTGGTCTACACCAGCATGCTGAGACGCTTGCATAAATGAACACAAAAACTGTCTTTTCCCGTCGTGGCAAGAATGTATGTGGAAAGGCACGCTAGTAACCATTTCACGATGTGTATGTACCTCAAACCATCAGGCTGCACACCTTAAAGGTACGTCATTTTTATAAAGAAAATACATACAGACAGACAGACCTCAAAGGGGGCAGGGGAAACGGTACAGCTGAGTTTCCCGACTTGGCAAGTGTTAGAAACACTCTCTGTGCTACAAAAGAGCTCGTGTCAGTCCTGCCTTTTCCCATCCTCTTCTCCAAAGTATCTGTTTGGGCTTTTTATTTTATTTGTTGTTCTGAAGACACATTTCTAAATTTACAATGGGTAAGAAGAGGAAAATTGCATGTTTTTCATAGCAAACTTCCTTGCGGTGAGAGAGAAGAGAAATATAGAATTTTGTAAATGCTCACATTTGGCAGATGAAGAAATTGAGATTTGAGGGCCCACAGCTCATCCGGGAAGGAACACGGGCTAGGATACCAGTCTCGTGAATTCCCACAAAGCACGAAGGAGCACAGTCTGCTGCCTATTGTGTAGGAAGGAGGGAAAATAGGAAAACATATGTAGATCAGCTTATTTTTACAGAAAGAAACACAGGAAGCAGAAGCCAGGAAACCATAAAGAAGGGTTACTTACAAGGGGAGGAAGGTGAGAGAAAGGAAGGTGTACAAGAGGCAGTGACCTGTTCTGAGTCAATCTCCTGGTATATTTTACTTTTGAACACCTGTTAAGGGTCTGAATGCTCAAAAACTAAAATAAAATAGAATAGAATCAGTCCCAGTGGAGAGGAGAACAAAAGCTGAAATCGAAAGCAAACTGAAAACAAAAAAATGAAGGTAATTTTAAGTGAATGCCACACCGTGACAAAAAGGGAGATAGGAGAAAGTGAGAAATTGGTAATGAAAAAAAGGAAAGAGGCGGGAGGAAGTCCAAGGAATGCGTAAGTGCAGCATGTGATTATAGAACCTCCGTTCTGGCTACGATGGATGCCAGCAGAGTGGCAAACAAACCCTGACCACTTTTTAGGAGGTTGGTTTCCTGCAGCGGAATTCTGCAACTCCGTACCTATTCTAGATCACAATTAAAGGATGGAGCAGAAGTGTAAGTGTGCAGGTGTCGACGGGAGCCAGGGTTCTCACGGTGGAAAAAGGAATAGACGACTATGTCATTGGAGAAGGCAAGAGAGAACTCTGTGGGGATAGATTCGAATCAGGGGGATTGGCATGAACTGATTACTTCCATAATCTGTGTGCCATGTAGGTATATTTGCATGTCTATTTCCTTGCACATGCACTTATGCACATGTCTTTCCTAACTCCGTCCCCTGGAAAGGCTCAGAAACAGACACCTTAGTAGCAATGAGCACATCTAGTATTCAGATTTTGACATGTAATACCATTGTCCGAATTCGTTCCCTAAAATGAACCAAGTATATTCAGAGAAGCAGCTAATCTAGGGCTGAGGCAGGAAAGGGTCCAGATGACCTGGAAAGTAAAAAAAAAAAGTGCTCAAAAAATCATGGTGACATATCTCAAGGACACAGTCACCGCTGGCCAAATCAAGGACAATTTGAACACCAGAATAATGAGGTAGAGTAGTGAACTCCTGATAAATGGGTATTCATGACACATGCTGATAATAAAGAAATAAATGGGTCAGAGAGAAGGGATGGAGCTTACTCACAGTAGAGTGACTGATAGTTGAAGAAGGGGTATAGAAAGCAGAAAATCAGCATTTTTTTAAAGTTTATTTATTTATTTTCAGAGAGAAAGAGAGAGATACACAGAGTATGAGCAGGGGAGGGGCAGAGAGAGAGAGAGGGAGAGAGAGAATCCCAAACAGGCTCCACACTGTCGGCGCAGAGCCTGACTCGGGGCTCAAGCTCACAAACCATGAGATCATGACCTGAGCCGAAATCAAGAGTCGGATGCTCAGCTGACCGAGCCACGCAGGCGCCCCAGAAAATCAGCATTTTGCAATTATCATAGTAAAGACTGATCGAGCAAAAATCATCAATGGATACTAAATCTAGGGAGAACTTTTGATGAAGAACGAGATGTCTGTGTGGCCTTAAAATGTCATCTCACTATTTATTAGTTGCAAGGGAGAAAAAAAAGCGTAACTAAATTGTGAAAATATCAAACAGCCTTTTTTTTTTAATTTTTTTTAACGTTTATTTATTTTTGAGACAGAGAGAGACAGAGCATGAACGGGGGAGGGGCAGAGAGTGAGGGAGACACAGAATCGGAAGCAGGCTCCAGGCTCTGAGCCATCAGCCCAGAGCCCTCACGGACCGCGAGATCGTGACCTGAGCCGAAGTCCGATGCTTAACTGACTGAGCCACCCAGGCGCCCCTCAAACAGCCTTTTAACCAGATGACCAATATTAACAGCACCAATGGGCTAGATGACCACTGACGGTCCCCACATATGGTCCCCTGAGTAGTACACAACGTCCCCTGTGCAGAATTCCAGCATGGAATGCATGCCGTGAAGCTAATCACAACGAAACATCAGAGAAACCCCAAATGAGAAATGTCCTATCAGGAGAATGGGGGTGTGGGGCGACAGTATTCTTTAAAATGTTAATGTCCTAAAACACACAAAAAAAGCCCGCAGTGACATCTCAGATTAATTAGGGAGGCTAAAGAGAGGGATCCTGCATTAGAGGGGAAATGATCTAAAGGACATTATTGGGTCAACTGACAAAATTGGAACACAGAGGGTAAATCAGATAAAACACTCTATCAATGTTAAAATTACCGAAGTTGATAACTGCACAAGAGTTATGTAAGAGACTATCCCTGTTCTTAGGAAAGAGCACACAATGCAGGAAAGGGCCACAACGTATGTAACTTACCCTCCAATAGTTCAGAAAAAAGGGCATGTGTGTGTGCATATGGGTATGTGTGCGTTTATCTGTGTGTGGAGAGAGAACTCAAATAATAAAGCAAATGGGGCAAACTGTGTATAGGAAGGGGTGTATGTGTGCTCTCGGTATTATCTTTATTTCCGCAACTTGACTTCCAGTTTGAAATTACTTTCAAATAGTCCGGGGATCATATTCTCGTGCAAATTGAGAGCATCTATAAACGGCTGCAGTGAAACAGCACAGCGATACTGAGCACCCTTGCTAATAAATACCCGTCTATTGATACATCATTTCTGCAATGTTTTAGGCCATATTTTGGCCCTCCACCAGAGCTTTGATTTCCGAACCTTGTTTTCTAATGGACTGCCTCAGAATCCCCTGGGATGCTTGTAAACAGTGCAATTTCTGGGGACCCAGTCCCCAGAATCTGATACACAAGGTCTGAAGTGGGCGTAGGCATCTCCACTTTTCAAACACTGGGAAGAGAACCATTCGTGCCTGCTTGTATTTATGGGCAACCTGTTCTTTAAATTGTAACCGCTTCTTTGTGTTTGCGAAGGAGCATCTCTGCGGAGCCCTTCCCTCACACGCACGCTCTGTGCTGGGTCCTTTATCCAGAAGGTCCCCTCCCGGACCCCTCCTGGGTCCCCTACCTGAGCTCTGGCAACGCGGCCAGTAAAACCGGGGTCCAGGACATCCTGCCCCCAGCATCTCCACGCCAGTGTCCCTGCTCTACCTGGGTTAGAGCCACGTGGATCCCTTCTGTCCCACCGCAGCTCCTAATTACCTCGGGATCAAATCTGAGCTGTGATCATAAGCTCCGAGCTTCATGGAGTAAGTAAACTAGCTTCACCGGGAGCCCTTGTCATCCATCCAGGCGTCTCTCACATTCTGAGTGTGACAGATCACCTTTCCTGTTTGTCCTTTCTTTTTTTTTTTTATCAGACCATCTCTACGTGTTGGAGATGCTACCGCGGTTTCATCTTGGTGATTTGTTCATCTCATCACATTTATCAGAAACATCCGTCAAGTATGAGGTAAAGACAGTTTCGCAAAGGGGAGTATCACCTCACCTTGCAATCTTCCCTCGAACTGCCTCCTGGGCTTGCTTGATAAACAGTGCTGCTCTACAATGCAAAATAACGTTGATGTGTTTTTCCTCCCCACCAAACAGCTCTTGGCCATTCTCAAAAAAAAAAAAAAGTGTTATTTTCTTTATTTGAAGTTTTCGTGAATTGGTTAAGTCCTAGGCTTGTGTGATTTCACTCCCAGTGTCTCTAAATTTGGTCCTGAAGGGAAGGCAGGAGCATCCAAGGAAAGCACGAGCCAAATGCCATCACTGTTGGCTGTGTTGATGGCATGTTCCTCACAGGTGTCTCCTGCAGCTTGGCCTGAGAGTGACTGAACTTCTGGTCTTGACAGTGAAGAAGTTTTCAGCTAACCCTAATCCGGGAAAGGGGAACAGGTTGGTGGAGAAGAAGAGAGACAGAAAGGAAATTTCCTGATTCGTGCATACATTTGTTATCTAAATACTTGCTTATTTATTTTTATTAATGGTCACTTATTTTTGAGAGAGAGACAGACAGAGCGAGAGTCAGGTAGGGACAGAGAGCGAGGGAGACGCAGAATCAAAGGAGGCTCCAGGCTCTGAGCTGTCAGCACAGAGTCCCAGGCGGGGCTCGAACTCACAAACCATGAGATCGTGACCTGAGGTGAGGTGGGACGCCCAACCGACTGAGCCACCCAGGTGCCCCTAAATAATTCCTTAAAAAACAAAATAGAAGACTCCGCTTCTTACCTGAGATCTCAGAGTCCCTCAGAATTGGCAAAAATTCGACGTGCCCATGCTTCCTGCATGAACACCCAACGGCTCCTCCCCCCAGGCTCCGGGGTGACTGGACTTAACCTCCTTCATCCCCCGGGAACTCGTGAGAAACGCCAGTCTTCAGGCCCCACCCCAGACCTACTGAATCAGGAATTCTGGGGACAGGATCCAGCCGTCCGGGCTTCCAGAAGCCCTCTAGGGAGTTCTGGCATCATTAACGTGTGAGAACCACTGGCTATGACATACCATCCACCTGCTGGAAACTGAAGGGTTGATACTTGCTTCAGACATCCTTTGGTTGATGTGAAATCGGATAGGAAAAGAGAGTTTGCATTAATTTTCTAAAGCTTCCCAAGTCAAAGAATGCATTTAATTATCCAACTGAAGTTGCAAAGCCCGTCTTCGTTCCTATTTTCAAGTAGATTATTATGGCCAATACTTGCCACGTTTTTTTATTGGCTGGGAGCAGTTACAGAATTAGTCACTTCTTGGGAGCTTCCAGACTAGGCGTCGTTGAGTCTGTGGGGTTTCTAGAGGGGACTCATGGGCATCTCTGAAGGAGGAAGAGAACCCGTCCATCTGAAGAGCTGGGGTCTCACCCCACACCTACCCTCTAGCCAGCAGCTCTAGGCAACAGTGTCCAAAACACTACGTGCATTTCACCCACTTGCTCTTAGAATAACACCTTTAGTGAAGTACAGTGTTTTCTCCGTGTTGAAGATGAGGAAACCAAGGCGCTGGTAAACTGACCTTGCTCACTCACCCAGCTGATAAGTGGAGAATCCAGAATTGAAAGCTAGATGGTTTCAGCCAGGGCTCCTGTT
This sequence comes from Panthera pardus, assembly GCF_024362965.1. Classification (NCBI taxonomy): domain Eukaryota; kingdom Metazoa; phylum Chordata; class Mammalia; order Carnivora; family Felidae; genus Panthera; species Panthera pardus. The sequence goes on along the minus strand of NW_026526721.1, from coordinate 9,925,772 downwards.
GGGCTGTTCACTCACATCTGAAGATTCCATCGGAAGGAAGGGTTCACTGGCTCAAGATACATGAAAACCACTCTGCTAAATGGGGCCGGAAGTGACAGGCGTAGACTAGAAATTTGAGGAAAAGCCCCAAGAGAACATGCCGTGCGCGTGTCGCACACACAGGCCCACGCTTGCCCACATAGGCACACTCGTGCACGTGAACACACGCACTCTCCCCACAGGGATCGCCATGGCGGAAAAGCCCTCCGTTAGAGACTCACGTCTGTTCATCACGGCCTTCTCTTCATCTAAAGTGCCAATATCCACCCCCACCCCTTGTCAGATCACAGCACTGATCTGTGCACGCGGCTCCCGTGAATAAGATGATCAGATCCGTTTCGTTGTCCATTCTGTCCGGAACAAGGAGCATAAAGGTGGGAACACAGAAGGAAGCTGTGAGGAGGCTAAGTTTCATCACCTCGAGTGATGCTCAGACTTGTCTGAGGGTATCTGGCATAAGTGAGGGCAGCTGTGTAAATGTGATTCGAATGCAAGGCCCAGGAACGTTCTGGAAAAACAAAAACATGCGCTAGTGGAACACAAAGCCAAGCAGACAAGGCTGGCTTGACCCAGGGCCCGAGTCATCATCTGCGTGTAGCGTGCTGTTTTCACCAACAGCTCTGAAGGACAATCCACAGGCAGGCTGCGTGCCTCAGTAAACCTCAAACAGCATGGACCATGTAACAACAAAGAGGGGCAGGAACATGTCTGCACTTCAGAAGGCTCCTTGAGGGGAGAAGGCTCCAGAAACACAGTAACTTCCATACCAGAGGGCTTGGTACTGTCGTTGGGGTGCCAGCCTGCCACGTGGTCACAGAGTGAGGGTCCCACTGCACGCTGGTGTCTAGAAGAGTCAACTGTGCCCAGGGAAAGTGGCAGGCATGAGCAAGAGGCATTTGACCAGTGTATCTGGGAACACCACCATTCACTTGGAAATACCTGGGAGGCGGGTATTGGCAGGGGACTAAGGACCAGAGCACCGGGAATTCTCACCTGTGGTGGGCGGCAGTGATAGCAAAATACGGACTTTTACTATTGTCATGGGTTGACTTGTGCTCTCCCAAATCCATATGTTGAAACCCTAACCCCCCCGAGGACCTTAGAACGTGACCTTCTTTGGAAATAGGGTCGCCGCGGACATCATCAGTTAAGATGGTGTCACGCTCGAGTAGGATGGACCCTGATCCAATATGACGTATGTCCTTATAAAAGGGGAAAATTTGGACGCAGACAGGCACACAGGGAGAATACACGAGAGGCTGAAGTGACACGCCTACAAAGCAGATTGCCAGCAACCCACCAGAGCCTAGAGGGCAGGCATGGGACACACTCTTTGTCACAGCCGCTGAAGGATTCAATCCCACCGACACCTTGGTCTTGGACTTGCACACTCCGGAAGTGTGAGACGATACATTTCACTTATTTTAGCCGCACAGTGTGTGGGACTTTGTTACAGCAGCGCTGGGAAAGCCATCCAAACAGAGTATAGCCCTCAGACCGACGTGACCTGGCTCGACCACGTTGGCAACTACAAGCCCTCTTTGGAAACTGAGCCTCCTCAAACTCTTCACCGGGGCCCTGATCCTGACACAGCAGCGAAGAGTCAACCAAGGAATTCCTGCCGGGGAGAAAAGTGAGTTTTCTGTTTTCCCCAGCATGAGACAGCCCCACTGTCAGGAGAGGTGCTATAATCCAGTCTTGAAGAGCTGGGGTTTTGTTCTGTTGAGCTGGGTCTTTGCTCTGAGAACGCATATTTTATTCTTCCCTTACATGCGAAACATTGTCAGTGCTTCTGTGCTCATTCCTCTTCGACTTAGACTATAAACTTCTTAGTCACAGCTGTATCCCTCTTTATAAGTTCATTACGTGATAGGGGCTCAAAGACTGTATTATTGACGATGTTGATGAGATGCTGGGAGTAGCCGTGTCTTCAGGTGTTGTCACGTCCCTGTGGGAGTCAGGGAGGGTACTGACACCTTGTCATTTTCTCTTGGAAGATGCTTCCGTCTCCTTACTCAGCTTCCAAAGCCATTCATAAAATGTATGATCAGAGCTCAACGCAGTATTTGTTGAAATGAGACATTTAAAATACCTTGTATCAAGGCGCCTGGGCGGTTTAGTCAGTTAAGCACCTGACTCTTGGTTTGGGCTCAGTTCATGATCTCACTGTTGGTGAGTTCAAGCCCCACGTGGGGCTCTGTGCTGGCAGCACAGAGCCTGTTTGGGGTTCTCTCTTTCTCTGTCTCTCTGTCTCTGTCTCTGTCTCTGTCTCTGTCTCTCTCTCCTCCTCTACCTCCTGCTCCCTCTGCCACTTCCTCCACTCACGCTGGGTCTGCCTCTCTCAAAATAAATAAATAAACTTAAAAAAATACCTCGTATCAAATAGAAATAGGAAAACCTCTAATTTAGTCACCGGAAGACTTGCTGGTCTTAGAACTAGGGTTTAACTACTTTTCGGTGTGTGAGAAAATTGTACAATCTCATCTCTTACCATGTAAGTTTCACTAGCATATTAGAGAATGTTTTTCCAATTTCCAAAACTTATGTAACCAAGAATTTACTTGGTGTCTTTTGCACGCCAAGCCATGTGTAATGGAGAATAAAGAAATCCAATACATGGTTTCCTCTCTAAAGGACCTTTTTTGGTAAGCAGGGTGAGATCTTAGACAAGAGGCAACAATGGCTGAATAAGGCAAGGTGTGGAATTTTGCAAGACTCAGAACTCAAAGGAAGCATGTGATCCTTGGAGACAAGAGAACCCAAAGCGACCTCACAAAACCAGTCTTGTTTTGGCTGCAGATTCAGTTTGGCTCAAACAAGTCCTCTTGCCTTCGGGTTTCTAGTTCAGTAAAGGGAAAATGTCACTGATACTCCAAAGTGCACGCTTGGGAAATGCCCCAAAATATCTTTAAAACATGTGCATTTGTTTGGTGGTGAGCAAATGTCAGGTAAGCTGTGACAAAACTTTTCCTGACCGCGCGGACATCTGTTGGCTTTGCTCCCTCGGCACCTGACTCCGTCTGCCAGGGGCGCCTTACAAGGGTGGGACTGGGGGGTTCAGGCAACATGTTTTGCTCTGGGTTGTGAAGGCTGCAAAGTCCATCATGGTGCCGGCAGATTCAGCATCTGGTGGGGGCCCTCTTCCCGCTTTGTAGGTGGCCACCTTTGTGCTGTGTCCTTGCATGGCAGAGAGAGAGATGATCTCTCTAGTGTATCTTACAAGGCTACTAACCTCAAGGGTTTCATCCTCATGACCTAATCACCACCCAAGTCCCCCACCTCCTAATGCCATCACATTGGGGATTAGGGCCTCAGCTTATGAATTTTAGAGGGAGACAAAGTTCCAGCCTATAGCAGCATGCATTTCGCTGGCTGCTGTTGTTGTTATAACGCACCGAGTTTTCTTTGCACACCACCTTTTGCCCACCGGCAGACCAAGCACGATGGCTGAAATTGACCCCCCTTCTCCTGGCTGTCATGTGGGTCCCTGACGGCAGCCCGGCCACGCCTTAGCGATGCCCACAGTGATGTGTGTAAGAACCGGCAGAGTTTCGGGGCACCCGGGTGGCTCAGTCGGTTCAACGTCCGACTTCGACTCAGGTCATGATCTCCCGGTTCACGAGTTCGAGCTCCTTGTCAGGCTCTGAGCTGTCAGCACAGAACCTGCTTTGGATTCCGGGTCTCCCTCCCTCTCTGCCCCTCCCCCACTCACGCCCGGTCTCGCTCTGTCTCTCAAAAATGAATAAATGTTAAAATTTTTTTTTAAATTAAAAAATAAAAAGAACTGGCAGAGTTTCATCTGCAGTGGAGCCAAGACTTTTTTTTTTGGAAGGTGCAATACTGTCTAGCAGGTATTCACATGATTTTTTTCATCTGCCAGTCAATTTATAACAAAGTATCGATCAACTAGGGAAGTATGAATTATGTAACATATTAAAAATTAAATTCATATAATAATATTCAAAAATATAATATCGATGACTTGGGAAGCTTTAAAGAAGCACTTTAGAAATGCTTTGATGAAGAAACAAAACAAACAAGCAAAGAGAATAAGAGAGAGAGAGCGAGAGGCAAACCAAGAAACAGGCTCTTAACTATAGAAAACCAACTGGTGGTTGCCAGAGGGAAGGTGGGTGGGGGGATGGGGATTAAGGGTTGCACTTGTCGTGATGAGCACAGGCTGTCATGTGGAGTGTTGACTCACTATATTGTTCACCTGAAACTAATAAAACACTGTGTCTTAACTATACTGGAATTAAAATAAAGCCCCAATTAAAGAAAATGAAGGCAGAAATGTTTTCAGTGTAGTGCTTTATCAAGAGAATTATAAAGATTTTATTTCTAGTACATTGTCTGAAGTACCTCTTAAGTCACAAAGCTATCTCAGCTCTGGGGCGCCTGGGTGGCTCAGTCAGTTAAGTGTCTGACTTCAGCTCAGGTCATGATCTCACATCTCGTGAGTTCGAGCCCCGCATCAGGCTCTGTGCTGACAGCTCAGAGCCTGCTTCGGATTCTGTCTCTCTCTCTCTCTCTGTTCCTCCCCTGCTCATTCTCTCTCTCTCTCTCTCTCTCTCTCTCTCTCTCTCTCTCTCAAAAATAAATAAGCTTAAAAAAAGCCATTTCAGCTCTTTCAGAGGGTCACTTAAAAGTTTGAATGAAGGTAATTATCAAGAGGTGTGTGTATGTATCTCCTACATATGGAAAACACTGGAAGTTCCTTCTATACCAACTGCCCAATCATTGAAATACTTTGAAAGATGTTTCAAGCTTCATTTTATTTTATAAAATCCTGTATTTAATTTTATAAAATACTGTATTTAAATATAACAAACATAAAAGGTCAAAACTACATTAAAGCTGCAAATGTCAGTATTTCAGTATTTTTTTTCCCCTCAAAACCCAGGAACCCCTCTATCTCCATTTATTTTACTCGGACTATAAGATCTATTTCTTATATGTAAAGAGCTACAAGTAATATTAACAATGATTCCATGACTCCACTGTCAGTACATGATTAGAAATTACCAGCCATCTCTCTACCCTCCCAGCCTCATAAGTATGAAATGTGATAAGTTCCATAAATCCTCTGGGAGAAAATTGCACTTTTGAGAAAGTTAAATTATATATTTAAAAATCAGGACTACATGATTATGTTGTAAATGTGACTGCTTTCGTTATGTTGAAAGCATTGCTATTTGTTGATAAATGAAGGAAAAGCTAATGCTATGCCCGGCTTAGGGGAAAAAAAGAAAAGACCCCATGTGATGCCTACTGAAAATAAATTATCGCCGCACTGCCAGACTTCCCCTCTATCAAGCCCTTGGGACTGGGACCATTTTTAAAGGCTCTGGAGTGACCAGAACATTAGCTAATTTCAAAGAGTACAAAAGGAAACACTATCTATGAATTCCAATAAGTATTGTCTCCGAAGATGACTTCTCAGAACTACGGAGTGCTTTATAGAGATTTTAGCTGGGATGATGGTGCTTGTAAGTAATCTTGCCCCAAAGCAGTTCATTTTCAAGAATACACTTACATCACTAATTGTTCTCACTTAGAGAGCTATTTAGTGCTCCCTGGTCCTCCTGCCCCCCCCCCCCGCCGCCTCCCCCCTCTCCCCTCCCCTCCCAGTGTCCGTCCATCCTGTCTTCTAATAAGAAGGCTCTGCTCAGGCAGGCAGCCGTAAAAGGCAGCCCTGCCCTCCCATCTCCCGAATGGGGACAGGGAGCTGCAGATGGGCCTCTGGGCAATAAAGGGTTCTTTCTTAGTGAAAAACAAGATTGACTAAGACGTTGCGGTCAATCTCTGGGAGCGTAGGCAGAGCATCTTAAAAAAAATGTCCAATAACAATTTAATACAAATATAAATGGTAGCAACTTCTCTAGCTCTAAGGCAGAATTATGAGCCACTATTCTTTAAGAAAAAAAAATGAGTCATAAAAGGAAAAAGTGAATTCTCTAAACAGACTCTCTAGCAAAAAAATATATAATAATAATAATAATAATAATAATAATAATACTTCTAAACTGCATTCAATTTTTCTACCCCGAAGAAAGGGTGGCCATTGATCTTGGAGTTTACATGCTCTCAGAGATCTTTGAGGTTGAAAATTCCCCAAGATGATTGATTTTGACCACCTCAATTGTGGCGAGAAAGGGAGAATAGTTTCTTTACTGCTTGGGGTATGCAAATGAATGTGCTTGGGAAGTATTCTCTGGCATTCAGATCTCTTCAGGGGCGCCAGGGTGGCTCAGTCGGTTAAGCATCCGACTTCTGCTCAGGTCATGATCTCACAGTTTGTGAGTCTGAGTTCGAGCCTTGCGTCAGGCTCTGTACTGACAGCCCAGAGCCTGGAGCCTGCTTGGGTGGATTCTGTGCCTCTGTCTCTCTCTGCCCCTCTCCAGCTTATGCTCTGTCTCTGTCTCTGTCTCTCTCAAAAGCAAATAAACATTAAAAAAATTTTTAAAAAGATCTCTTCACAGACTGTCTTAAGTAATTAATATTAGACCTAAAAAACCTCAAGCTCCTTCTTAGCATTTGGAAAAATAACAAGAATTAGCGTGGTAGACTGAAACCAAGGATTTTCAAGAAATTTTTTTGCACTGAGAGAGGAGGTCATGCAAGGTATCTTGCTTGGGAGCATGGAAAGGCACTGAGCTGGTAAGAATTGAGTGTCTATTCCCTTTCTGGCCCCTTTATGTTGCATATTAACAAGTCACTTACCCTCTCTGTAGGGCAGAACTGTGCTTTGTGGGAACTGCTTTGAAAACACTGTTTTCTGAATGCCGGAAGACTGTACATTTCCCTCGCAAAGACGTATGTGAATTCACCCTGCTCTAAACTGAAGGATGCTGGCCTGTAGTGCCACACATGTGAATTCAGATAATTCTATAAACTGTATGTTGCCTAGTGATTTTCCCTTTCCTTAAGCAAATCACAACTAAAAAAGAAAGGTTGGTTGCGCATCGCCCCCTGCCAAAATAAAGAAAGTTTATTGATTCTTTTCTTTGTGTTCAGTTCTGAGATTCCAAGGGCCGGTCCCTATCCCCTGGGTCTGACCGGCCAACAGAGGAACAGTGACATAAAGCCCTGAAGATGTCCTTACTGGACAGCCAGCTTCAGTGCTAACGGTAAAGACTGGAAGCCCATGTGCTCTGGGAGTCAAGAGAGGAGACGGTACAAGGGACTGGGGTGGGCAAACACTATTCTCAGGAGACAGTTCCTTTCCATTCGGAAATCATTTGAAACTCATAGAAACAAAATTACAAAAGTTCCTTTATACCTTCACCAGATCTCCCAACCACCTACATTTTACCTCTTTTGCTTTGTCATTTTCTATCTTATGAATGATTTGAGGGTGTGTTGCAGACAAGATGGCTCCTTGCTAAGTATCTCGGCGTGTCTTTCCTAAGGAGAAGGATATTCTCTTACACAAGCTCGGTGCAATTATCAAAATCAGGAAATGATCACTGATGCAATTCGATCATGATCTAACTTGGGAGGTGATTTTTTAACTGCCTCGTCTGCATATTTGACCTTCTCCATGGTTTCTGTGCATTCAGAATAGGAGAGAAGACCTTCATTCTTAGTCTCGGAGGATGCCAAAAAGAGACAATCCAGCCTTCGAAACCTCCAGTCTAAAGGGTCTCTAATGAGATGGCATTCACCTCTCTCAAAGGAAACACGTTTTCAACTCCTCCTTTAGCTGACTCCATTTCTTAAAATTCCCTCTAAGAGCAAAACCTTAAATAGTCAAGCTTTGCCAGAAGAGTTGCCTAGCATTTTTTTTCCTTTTCCCCCAGCCCCTCCCCACCAGGTCCCTCCCCTCCAAGTCTGCCCCATGTCTGACACAGAAGCCACATCAGACACACAGCCTGTCAACACATCTTCTGCCGCCTGACTCTGCACAGTGGTTGCAGGGTCAGGAGCAGACACGAAGCTTCCAACATTGAGATGATTTCATCCAACTCTCCTGCGTCTCAAGGCTCGGAGCCCGCTGCTAGTCGGACAAGGGATGAGAAGAGGCGTGAGCGCCCTCCTGAATGACAAGCACCTCCCCCCTTTAATTTGGGTCTTGCCATTCTAAGGCTCAAAATACCTGGCACCCCAAAGGTTCGGCTGTTAATCTGGGATTCTCATTTCAAAAGGACCTTTGAGCCTTTCTATGCAGATGTTGAAATCATTGCAACATGCTCTTCCCTGACCGGGTTCAGTGTCATAAGAAAACATCACTTCCAGCAGGTTTTCATACTTAATAACAGACACATTTAGGGACTTGGCTCCCAGGATGGCCTGTTAACCAAGCACAATCATGTGATTTCTCTAATGACGCTTCTGGTCCTTCCAGAAATATGAACGGATGAACAAACTAATGACCAATTCCTGGAACATGTGCTTTTCCAGAATTTTCTCACAACCTAATACATTTTTCTTCCATTAACAAAATGCATAACATTTAGCATTTTCTGGCTTAAGAAAAATAGAATAAAGAATCTGCCAAACGGGAAGCAGTGTAAAACAAAATTTCATGAGGGTTTTGCTTCTGTTTAGTTGAAAGTGAGAACTTTGGTTTAGATACTTTGCTCAAAGTTCGGTCCAAAGATCAGCAGCATCGGTATTACCTGGGAGTTGTTAAAATGCATCGTCTCGGGCCCCAGCCCAGGCCTCCCGAATCAGAATTTGGATTTCTAACAAGATGCCCTAGCGATCTGCAGCCACGTCAACATTTGAGAAGCTGCGTCGTAAACAGACGGGCTGCCCAGGCAAGAATGTCTAGCAGGCTAACAGAAGTTATCGCAGAGTGGTCAAATAACGAAAACAGGGTTAATGGATGAGGTGTGTGTTTGGGGGGGCGGGGGACACAGTAAATTAAAACAGCCAGAGAAGAAGGAGTGGGGAGTGGGCAACATGGGTGAAGTGGAATGAGATACAGGCTTCCAGTTACAGAATGAATAAGTCACGGGAATAAAAGGCACAGCATAAGGAAAGCAATCAATGACACTGTAATAGCCTTGTCCTACGGTGACAGGTGGTGCTACACTCACGGCGAGAAGAGCATAACGTAAAGAGTTGTGGAGTCGCTATGTTGAACACCTGACATTAATGTAACGCTGGCTGCCAGCTACACTCGAGTAAAAAAAAGTTTTTCAGAAACTGAGCCTATGTTCTCCAAAGGACTAAATAATTAATATCTCACTTCACTTTTCCAGAATAGGGTTGCCAGATTTAGCAACAGGGTACTCAGTTAAATTTAAATGGCAGACCAATAATGGGTGATTTTTTAGTATGCCCCATGCATTATTTGGATGCATTTTCACTAAAAAAAAAATCGTTTGTTGTTTATCAGAAATGCAAATTTAACTGGGCATCCTATATTGTATCTCATAATGCTTTTGCAGAATTTCTAGATTTTTTTTTCTAAGTCATATAATGCTTCCATATGACTTCTTTGTAAACTGAGCCAAAGACAAAGTTACACAAGAAGATACGTCAATGCATACTGGAAATTTCCAAAATCCTTACCAGGATTTTTAGTTCTGTAAACACAATCAAAATTTTCGAAGGCAACAGCAGCCTAAAATTCTAATAACCAATTCTAATATTGTTACTTAGAAATTAATCATTTTCATCAGAGCCAAAGGGGATAATCTAACTCAACATCTTTTTCAAGGTCTGACATTTTCGGTTCTTCATTTAGGTTTAGACAACGGCCAAGTCTGCCCCAAGAGTTGCATCTTTTCTTTACCTGGTGTAGTTTATAATTTGGCTGCTGGTTACAGAAGGCAGGTCCCGTTTCTGGGAACTATCACAGTTTATGGTTCTGTGGCCTCAAAATTGTGCAAGAGGAAAAGCCATCACTTACACCTGCCTGGTTTGCCTAGCTAGAAACAAGGTCCACACTGAATTGTGTCTAGTTTTTCCTTCTGTGTTCTTTTCAGAGCTAACTCTGAACTGAATAAAAAGAAGAAATATCTCAACGCAAAAAAAGCTAAGTGAAGCCGGCACTTTGCATCTGTTTCCTGGAAAATAATTTTTAAAGGCAAAAATAGCCCTTCTGAATGACATTTTTTTAATTCTATCTATTTTTTTAAGAGAGAGAGAGTGCGCATACACATGGTGGGGAAGGAGAGAGGGGGGGGAGAGAGAGAATCCCAAGCAGGCTCCACACTGTCAGCACAGAGCTCGAACCCACAAAGCGTGATCATGACCTGAGCCGAAATCAAGAGTCAAGTGCTTAATTGACTGAGCCACCCAGGTGCCCCAAATGGCAGTTTTTCTGATAGATCCTGACGAACCTCAGTAGTAAAACAATACCCTTTCTTTCCCTAGGGATTTATTTGCATTTAGGTTTTTTTTTTCTCCTTTTCTTTCCTTTTCTTTTTTCCCTTCCTTCCTTTCTTCCTTCCTCTCTTTCTTTTATTTTCTTTCCTTCCATTCTTTTATTGTACCTGATTCATCCTATTTCTCACGCGTGCCTGGGAATGTAGCTGATCTGTTTTTTTCTTACCAGCACAGCGCAAAACCGAAACAGTTTGACTTGCCCATATCCTGGAGGCTGCACGCAACCAGATTAAAGGATTGTGATGTCCTGGGGGGAGAGGAGCCTCTCAGCTAAATTTGCAGCCCCACCCATCCCCCCCCCCCCCGCCCCCCGTGTGTTAACTGTTACCTCTTCCCTCTGTTGAAGATGAGGGCAGAGAATCCAGGGTACCTCGGGGACCACTCCTCATTCCCACCTTTTGTCCTTACTCCAGGCTGCTCTGTGAGGAAGCCGAATGGCTTATAAAACTTATGCAGCCTGACATTCTAAAAATTTGGCAGTTTTTCTTACAATTTTTTCCAAGACAGAAGGCAATCACCTTCTTCTGTTTTGTTTTACTCCTTAAACACAGAGCAATTAAGGTCTATGATTTACAAGGCATTCCATTTCTGAAATGTAATATTTTAATTTATTCAACAAACACCGTGTTCCAGGCACAGGCAGAGGATTCACTATTGACTCATTTCATAGTGTAACAGCCCAATCAGGTGGGTGTTATTATTGTCCCATTTGACAGATGAAGAAACAGGCCCAGAAAGGTGAAGCAGCTTGCCCAGGGTCCGGTAACCCAACAAACGACAGGCGTGGTGTATTGAACCCTGGCTCCGTGATGCCCTTCTCCCTCTACCCAGATCACAGTGGACAAACATTCCACCCAGCCACTCGAGCGATTCCAGACTCTTCCATTCCTAATCATTCTGAATTCTCTCAACTAAATTTCCACCCTGCAGTCCATCATGGCAGCCTTTGATGAGACTTTTTCACGTCTCTCCACGGTGCGTACCAATTTGTGAACACATCTGTAACAAGGCAGACTCTTCCCACGACTAGCACACGTGATCTAAGACTGTCGTATCCAAGTAGCTGTCTTCTAATATTCTAAAGAACTCCGTTACTAATAACGTTTACAAGTAAGCAAGCAAATTAATAAGGGGCGGACAGCACTTCACAGTTCAAACATGGGCTTTTACCTGCTAAGAACAAAATAAAAACCAATGAAAATTATAAGGTCCAGTGATTTCACTCCAATGGGAAACACAGATAATAAACGGCTAAGGACAATGATTTGAGTGAAAGACACAGAACAGTCATACAAAGGAAAAGAATTCAAGCATATATTCAAAGGGCAGTAAAATAAAATTGAGGAAAAACATAAAATATTAAGCCCTAGAAACGTCTTTCTTCCGATGTTTACCTTCGTAGTAAGTAGTACAATGATAATTCCACCAAATGGCCATGTTCTTCAGGGGGAAAAATGACATTTTACAGGAAAAAAAAAAAAAGGAAAGAAAAGAAATCTTGAAAGCCCTAACCCTCCCCATTCAGACGGTTCCCATACAACTTTCTGAAATCCTTGAAACAAGTGGACGGCTAATTTTCTTCTTCTCTATTACAACAACAGAAACAAAGTCTGGCAGAGAACAAAATGGTTACCATACCCACAACCAACATCGACTCATCTTTTTTCCCAGCTGCTATTCAGATCAAGTTTAATAAACCACCTTTTAAGTCTCCTAGAAGTCTCTGAAAAATAAAAATAGGCAGAAAAAGGATGATTATTGAGGACTGTGGGTGGGAAAACCATGTTCCCAATTTGTTGGGAACTGATTCATCAGAAAGGAACAACTCCAGCACCAAACACAAGTAGCTGAGCTGGTGGTGACAGCGGGAAGGGGTGGGGGGTGGGGAGGCTGCATTCTTGAAGCCAGATGTTCTGGGCCAGCGTCAGCTCCCACCTCCCTGAGGCACTGCACCCTGTTAAGAACATAGTGTAGACGCGCCCTCTTAAGATCACGGTGTGGATTTTTTGCAGACTGGCAGATAAGGGGAAAGTTGCATAGAGCGGCATTGAAAACTCAATGCTCTCTTGGTTTGGTCAATGGTGGCACCAAAGGAATTGAGTATTTCAGGAAGAGAGAGAGAGAGAGAGAGAGAGAGAGTTCTTTCACAATATTAAGAAGACCTTGTCAATTTCTTGACCGCAGACGTGTGACATGAGGTTGTAAACTATGTCCAGGTTAATTTAATCTGCTTTAAGATTTAATAAGAGTGGTTTTACTTAAACCACAATAAACCCTGGAAAGCTTGCTTCCCTCTTGATGGCCTAGATGCAGCTATGAAACATCTGGGAAAGTGTCGGGGAATTAGCACCTTATCATAGGAAGAAAAGTCAGACAACCACCACGATCACTGCGTTGTCAGAAACCAGGGGCACGTCTTAGAATGTCCGCACCTCTGACTTGGCGTGACTTCACAAGTAATCGCGGGAGGTAAGTTGATGCAATGGGCGAGTGTCCCAGCCCCAAACCTACCGCCTCCTCTTGTTCCCTGTTCTATTTCCATAATAGAAGACAACAACTTTTCGTTTCACAATTACTGATAGCAATCACAAAACTAATACCCGTGAGAAAGGTTTCACCAACACAAACACAATCCCACACTCAGGTGCATAGATCCATTATTCCACTAAGGGCTGCAGAGCGGTGGTATGCCAACTCCTCACTAGTTCTTTATCTATAAATTGGAATTCTACTAAGGAAGAAGAAATGTACTTCCTCAACTATCTCGTTATCCCAAGGTACAGCCCTACCCAGAAGGGAAAGTGAAACGTTTGGGTCTATTCCTTTATGTGCCAGTTTTCAGAACAGTGAGTTGGTTCCCTCGCATCTTACAAAGGGAGCGCATGAGCTTTGTAAATGTTGTTACGGATGCATGGATTTTAACAGATCCCATATGTTTCAATACATTGGAGACATTGTTCTTTTTATATCCATCCTCGGATATGGCTGTTCCCTCTTTGGCCGGCCAGGAGCCTTTGGTTTTGGCTCCTGTGTGTTGTGAACGTTTTGTCACAGCCCAATGGCCTTGGGCAGCTTCCTTGCTTTCCAGTGTGACAATACGTTACAGGTCCATCTTGAACATTTCCTGACCCAACCGCAAATCAACCACTTTTCCGAGGCATCCTGGATCCTTTAAGTGGGAAATGTAGTTGGAGACTGGGGTATGGGTGCTAAGAAGCTCCTTGCTCCTGTAGTGTTATTGGTTCTAAGCCTCTCCAGTGGACAAAGTCAGAAAATATTTGTAAGAGAAATACGTCAGGAGTTCACATTAACATTTCCAATTCAAGCGTAGGGTTACAGGTTTTTACTTAATTTCTTTGATTTTCCGTTTGATTCTTTTTTTTCTCTGATGTCAAAAAGCTTGGTTCTTTATGACATTAATATAATGTTATACGCTTTATCCTAATTTATGTACAAAAAGTTTCAGAATAACCCTACCAACATATTACGAACAATACGATTACTCTCGAAGCAATTTAAGATTTCTTGGCAATTTTTTTTTCCTTTTTCTTTCTCTTTTTCTTTTTCTTTTCCTTTTTTTCTTTTTCTTTGTCTTTATTTATTTTGTCCTTAGGATATATCCCACTGCCGTTATATAGCCAAATGAATGAAGGTTAAAATCATTTGAAATGATTCCAGGGCTCCTGGGTGGCTCAGTTGGTTAAGTGCCTGAGACTCTTGACTTCCCTCAGGTCGTGATCTCGTGGTTCATGAGTTTGAGTCCCATGTCAGGCTCTGCCCTGACAGCACGGAGCCTGCTTGGGAGTCTGTCTCTCTCCCTCTCTGCCCCTCCCCGCCATGCTCTCTCTCTCTCAAAATAAATAAAAATAAAAAACAAGAAAATCATTTGAAATAATGCCTTCTCATCAGGTTACTTTATCTAATTTGATTTTGTTTTTGAATTAAGGGATTGCTTTCTTCAGCTGTTGTTTTAAAATTTTGTAAAAACTTTTTGTGTGCTTCTAAATGTATAAAACAGGGTAAATTTTGGGGGCACCTGGGTGGCTCAGTTGGTTGAGTGTCCGACTTTGGCTCAGGTCAGATCTCATGGTTTGTGAGTTCGAGCCCCCATATCAGGCTCTGTGCTCAGAGCCTGGAGCCTGCTTTGGATTCTGTCTGCCTGTCTGTCTCTCTCTGCCTCTACCCTGCTCGTGCTCTGTCTCTGTCCGTCAAAAATAAATAAACATTAAAAAAATTTTTTAAAAAACCAAGGTGCATTTTAAAAAAATCTAGCTTCCAAACACATTGCTTCCACTCTGTTTTCGACTTCTCTTATAATTAACCACTTGTATTAATCTTTGGTTTTTGTCTTATTTTTAATGCAGTAAAAAACAAATAGCCCCATTTCTTAGATAAAGGCTCTCATTCATACATTCTCATCTTCACCTTGCTTTTTGCATTTAACAGTGTATCCCAGAGATTTCCCCATGACAGTATAAAAGTCAGTCTTTTATTCCTTTTAGCAGCTATGTAATAAACACTCCATTATGTGGATGTAGCAAGGTTTATTCAGCTGGCCCCCCTCCTGAAGAACATTAGCCTTTTTCTATTGTAATTAATGCCACATGAACAGGCTTTTGTGTTCTTTTTTTTTTTTTTTTTTTTTTTGCTAGCTTATCCTTGTCCTAGGAGTAGAATTGTGCAGCCACAACATACAGATATATAAGATTGCTAAATTCTCTCCACAGGGGCTGTGTCATTATGCATTTCCACCCGTAACAAGTAAGAAGGCCCATTTCCCCACAGCCTCTACAACAGAGAATACTTTCAAGCTCCCAAACCAATTAGGACACCTATTAAAAAAGGTCCTTAGGGGCGCCTGGGTGGCTCAGTTGGTTGAGTGTCTGACTTCAGCTCAGGTCATGATCTCACCGTCCTTGAGTTCGGGCCCCGCGTCGGGCTCTGTGCTGACAGCTCAGAGCCTGGAGCCTGCTTCGGATTCTGTGTCTCTCCCTCTCTCTGACCCTCCCCTGCTCATGCTGTCTCTCTCTGTCTCAAAAATAAATAAAAACATTAAAAAAAAAAAAAAAGAAAGGTCTTTTTTAAGGAGCCAACAATAAAGCGACCAGTATTTAAGCCTCAACCTAAATTGTTAAAGTCTTTGATAGAAACTTCTTAGGCATAGAGGCCTTAGAATTAACGTGGAAATAGAGAGGAAAAGAACTGAAAAGACAGAAGTAGACTGAGGAGAACTTGTTTAGCTTGTTGAACACCAGAACCAGTCATTGGAATAGTTATGCCTAGTTCTCATTTTTCCATAACCTCAATGGTTCGTAGACAAGTATCAACTCTGCTTTATACATAAGGTCACAAACACCGGGAGAAACCGTAGCTTGCTCAAGGCAGGTCCATCCAACTACTTGGACTCTTTATTCTCCATGAGGCCCAGTGGAAGAGTCGAAAAGTAGAGAGTCGTTGGCTTAAAGAGTTGGCTGAATGGTCCTCATCTCAGTCTTGGGGCCCAACAGGTGTGAAATCCACAGCCTGTTGCCTGCCCTTCTGGGTTTCAGCTCCCTCCGCTGCAAAGTCAAGGGATTAAGTGACTGGCTTTCAGTTGCCTTTCAGGGCTCTGATCTGCATTCTCGAGATGAAAGGACACTGCACTAGAACTATGGCACCAGGGTGGGGAAAGTCCTGCTTCCACATTAGGCCAAACCCAAACCAGAACCCAAGATGCTCCCACACTGGTATTATTTCCAAAGACATTGGTATTCTGGGGACCTGGTACCCAGGTTGGGCACAAAGGAGGAGTAAGTAAAGGGAGTATTTATTTAATATTCAATACATTTAAAAATAATTAGCCAAGCTCCTAGTGTATGCTGGGCATTTTATAGGTGATTTACACTTATCATGGCACCTTATCATTGCTGCAAACCTGTTTTTCAAAGGAAGAAGCAGGGTCTCAGAGAGGTCTAAGTGACTTGTCCCAGATCACACAGCCAGAGCAGGGCTGGGCTCATACTCCAACTATTCCGTGTATCTGTGGTCTCTAGATTGCTGCAGAAAATAATATCATTTATCTCATAGAAGACATGGAACTTGGATCGAACACTATTAGCTAAATCTTGTACAGAGCGGGAAACTCTGGGCCTGGTAGAGAACTTCCAGTTTTCTTTGAATTGTCTCCCAGGAAGGCTGTCCAACGACCATCCGACCAGAATTAGAAAGCCATACCCATAATTTCATCTATTATCTATTCCCTAAAGCTAGAAGATGCTCCTTTGTTATCAAGTTTCTGGCCAAGCAAAAGAGGTGTTCAAAAGAAAGTGACACTTCATTTGCCAATAATAGGGCAGTGAGCATGACACCGGGTGATTTACATAGACTATTTAATTTAATCTTTGCAACAGCTTTGTAAGATAAGATTAGTCTTCCCATTCTACAAGTAAAGCACCTGAGGCTCAGAAACACAAATCAGTTTCCCTCACATCTAGTAGTGGTAGGAACACAGTTTTAATAAGGTTCTCTTCTTCCAACAGCCACTCTCATTTCCCCAAGTTGCAGTGGGCCAATGCTATGGAACCAAAGAAACTCTTGAGTGGGCATGGTTGTTCCGTTTTAAAGAAAAGATGGTCAAGCAAGCAACTAGCACAGAGCATCCGATTTCCAGCCTCCCCACTTCTAACCTTCCTCTATGAGGTTGGAAGGAACCGCCAAGATCTCACTGCCAGGATAGAAGAAGAGAAATCTACCCTCTGCAGTGATGAGGAGAAAGCTCGAAGCAAGCAGGACATGGATGAGTGGTAACGATGCTCCTACCCAAGCTGGCATCAGAATCCCCCAGATGGTTTGTTACACCCCAGGTTGCAAGCCCACCCCCAGGACCTCTGATTCGGTGATTCTGGGGGGTAGACCCGAGAGACTGCATTTCTAGCAAGTTCCCAGGCAACGCTGATGCTGTTGGTGCAGGGGCCATGCTTGAGAACCACTGGCCCATGACATTCAGTACACAATGTTTCCAACTCCTGCCTGTGCTAAAATGGGACACATCTACACGCATCTGCATCTGGCACACCTGCAGCACACACAGGCACCACATGCACACGCACACACACACACACACACACACCAGAAACACACTGAACACCTGCACTGTTCATAAGTAACACACACTGGCATCAGGCCTGCAAACACGACATGCCTACACCACATACTCACATGCACACACACCCTCATGCACACGCACGGCCACCATGCATCTCTAGCCCGTGTAACGTACATCGACGCATATGCAGACAGGCGCTCACATCCACGCCGCGCTCCATGGCTGATCCAGATCCCAGTCCCCGAGTGTCCATCCGAAAGGTCCCCGGTGTCATGGACATCTCCCGATGTTCTTCCTCACCCCCATCTGACTTACCTCCTCTTCATGAGACACCTTTTTATGAATTGTACTTTCAATTCCCACGCAAACATTTTCCACTGCACTTAATAAATGCAACGAGCATTTCCTGATTGCTTCCTGCACAAAGCCTTAGGCTGAGCACGCTAAGGAGGAAACGTGATGAGAAAGATACCCTAGGACTTCATTCATTCATTCATTCATTCAGTGCATATGCTACATACTGGGTGAGCAACATACAAGATAGATATGCCCCATGCCGTCTCACAGTTTATAAATCAGTGGTACTGACCCCTCCCCACACCCCTTCCCGGGAGTAAAGGAGGGCATCCTGTGCTAACCAAAGGGATGGTGGCAGGGATTCTGGGCACCAAGAGAAGCCAGCGTGAGTGGGAGGTGTTGGGAACTTCCCAGTGCTTTCCAAATGCCCCAGAGCAGGCAGCAGATTCCTCCTGCCTCCTCTGAGGTGAATTCTGACCCCCACTGCAAATACAGATTGTCCTCCACAGAGGGGGAAACCATCTAGACTAGCAGGTGAAAATTTAAATTTTTTCAATAGTAGCAATAATAATAACAGGAAAAAATAAATAACAGCCACCCGCTGATGAGGACATACTACATACCATACATCTTAACTGCTGATTCTTTTTTAAAAAAATTTTAAGGTTATTTATCTATGTTTGAGACAGAGAGACAGCGTGAGCAGGGAAGGGGCAGCGAGAGAAGGAGAGAGAGAGAGAATCCCAAGCAGGCTCTGTACCACCAGCGCACAGCCCATCATGGGGCTCAGACTCACAAAACCACAAGATCACGACCTGAGCCGAAACTGAGAGTCGGACGCTTAACCGACTGAGCCACACGGGCATTCCAACTAATTCTTTTTTTTTTTTTTTTAAGTTTATTGAGAGAGAAAGAGAGAGAGAGAGAGTGTGTGTGCTTGTGTGGGGGAGGAGCAGAAAGAGAGGGAGAGAGAGAATTCCAAGCTGCCTCTGTGATGCTAGCACATAGCCCCACGCGGGGCTCAATCTCAGAAGCCTGGGGTCACCGCCTGAACCAAAATCGAGAGTCAGCTGCTCAACAGACTGAGCCACCCAGGCACCCCTTAACTGCTAATTCTTACCCCGGGTCTTGCCGTCCCATTTTCCAGTTGCAGAAGCAGGGCCTCCAAAACGCTAGCCCGAGGTCTTGAGAAGGGCAGATGGGGTTTCATCCCCGGGGACCCGCTTCAGCAGTTGCTTCCTTTCCACTTGCCCTGACAGTGGGATCCCTGCACGGCATCGACGCCACTCTCAGAAATGGCAAAGCGTCTCTGTCCCCACCCTTCTCATGTCCACCACCAGCCCACGGAGAGCAGAGTCATAAGGACAAAGCTGTTAAAGCAGACACATGCGAGCCGAGTAGATGAAATAACTTTTTTTTTTATTTGAAACAAGACCGTAACTACGAGAAAACAAGCGTTGCAAAAGATCAGCCTGACAAACCACGAATCATGTCCTTCTGTCCCGAATGCCCTGTTTTCGCTGAGCCGCGCACGCTCGTGTGCCTGGGTATGCAGTGGGTAGCGAGGTAGCCTGGCTTGGCTTAAGGTCTCCGCGGTGCAGACTTGTCCAGACAGGTGTCCTCGAGCTGCATTTGAGGGCAGGGAGGGTAAGTGGTCCCCGGGCCAGAAGCCGCGCCCCCCCGCTCACCTCCCGCTTGCCCTGTCTGCTGACCTCCGAGGAAATTCAGCCCCACAGCCACCATTTGCGGTCCCATCAGCCAGCTGCAGTAAAAGGTACTTAGCGCACACAGCTCGTTTTGCAAGGTTAGAAGGAATCAATAGGAGATGTGTTTAATGTGGTATCGCTATCACGTCTCATCGCGCTTTTAAAACTCGAATACCCGCAGTGGTGTATAATCTTAGTCTCTCGGTACAGAGAATGGGCTTGATGTGGTCTCAGATAGATGTCGCCGCCCGGGATGGACACACAAAACCTGCCGGGTGGCCTCTGGAGTCCACTCCGGCTCTCATGTTCTTTGTCTCTTTCTCCTTTTCTCCCTTTTGAATGTTCTCTTCTATTCTTTCTCTCCCTCCCTCCGTCCTTCCTTTCCCTCATTTCTCCTCTCCTTGTTCCTTGTTTTAATTTCGGGGGTTTGACTCCGTGGAAAACGACCGGGACTTCGGCAAACCACCAAAGCATCCAGGTAGTTTCCCCCTCATTCCCCGAGCCCTTAACATCGACCGCGAAACCCAGGCTGGTTAAGTCTCTCGTGGCGGGTGGCACTGGTCGCAAGCCACCCGCTCACCACGAAGCAGACTTGTGCCTGAGCTGCAGTGAAATTATTTTGAAAGAGAAACCTGTCTGGGCAGAGCATAATTAAACACGGCAGAGTGCTCTTGTGTTCGGAAGACCACAACGGTGAACTTTTTCAAACATGATATATAATTCTATGGAAAAATTAGACACAGTAAGGTCAAAATGATATCCCGTACTTGTGGGGCAGCAGGGGGTGCTGCTGATTCCCATGATGAAGCATTTAGGGGGAAGCAGTGTCTGCAGAGAACCAAGGGTCAGAAGAGAAGAAAGAAATCAGACCTTGGTTAACCAGTCTCTACCGCCATTTGCCCAAGCAACCTCATCACAGGTCCCCTCTGTAAGAACTTTCCAACAGAGTGCTTCCTATTTTGGTTTAAGAATAACTAGGGGCACCTGGGTGGCTCCGTCGGTTAAGTGCCCAACTTCAGCTCAGGTCATGATCTCGCGGTTCATGAGTTTGAGCCCCACATCGGGCTCTGACAGCTTGGAGCCTGAAGCCAGCTTCAGATTCTGTGTGTGTGTGTCTCTCTCTCTCTGCACCTCCCCCACTTGTGTTCTCTCTCTCTCTCTCTCTCTCTCTCTCTCCGTCTCCCTCAAAAATAAATAAATAAACATTAAAAAAAAAAGAGTAACAACAATTGTGGCCCTATTCCCCTAGAGCAGCGGGTGAGACAAGAGATAAGTGACTCCGTCAGCTGGCTTGAAACCTTACCGAGAATTACCACCACCACGGTGTTCAACCCAAATGGCTGAACTGGGGATTAAGTGGTTGTATTAGTTTGTGGCAGCTGCTGTAACAAGTACCAAAAACTGGACAGCTGAACCAACAGAAATCTATTGTCTCACAGCAGTGGAGGCAGCCAAGTCTGAGATCAGGGCATCAGCAGGTTTGGGTCCTTCCAAGGGATGCAGGGAAGAACGTGCTCCAGGTTCCGGTAGTCTCCGATGTTTCTCGGCTTGTAGACGGTGTTCTCCCTGTGTTTTCACATCATCTTGCCTCCATGTTTTCTGTCTCTGTGTCCAAATATCCTCCTTTTTCATAAAGACACCAGTCGTACCAGATTAGGACCCACCCCAATGAGCTCATCTTAACTTGATCATTTGCAGGGACCCTACTGCCAAACAGGGTCACATTTGTAGGCACTGAGGGCTAGGACTTCAATGTTGTGGGGACACAAGTCAATCCATAACAACAGTCATTTGTTTTCACACCCACAAGCTCACCACCTAATGGTCATTCTACATTGAGCTAGAAATGCACACGACGTGTCCATTTAGAAATTCACAGCAAATTCACACCAAAATTCATTCAATTCTCTTTAATAGTGCCTTAATTACCTCTGAATTGAGGGACCTGTGTGCCAAAAAAAAAAAAAAAAAAAAAAGAAACAAAATTTCCCATATTTGGCCACCGGGAGAACGAGCTCTGCCAAGGATACCAGACAAAGACGTGACCCAGACCATACAGAAAAGACTGAGGTCCCAACACATTCAAAACAGGAGTCTCTTATCATGGAAAGGGGGTCAGGTTGACATAGCCACTAGCCTTCCTTTGGAAATTCAAGAAAAGCTGGGGAAGAAACCTGACTAGCCTCAACTCTGTGATATTAAAGCATTACTTTGTCTTTGATACAAATGACAAAATGGCTCATTATCACACAAAGTAGGTCAGCTACCTGGAAAATTGCATCTTGCGTAAATCCCGGCAGCGTTATATAAAATCTCACATGACCTATTATAGTTTTATGTCTATTCAACTAATGACAAAACTAACAAGGAATTCTTTCTCTAATTTCCTTCCACACCTTTATTACATTAAATATGAAGGGCAAAAAATACTTTTCCTATCGGTTTTAAACTAAGGTCTTCATGATTTAAACGTCAGTCCCAGTTTCTGTGTCAAGAGTGTGATGAACATGTAAATGTGAAAATATCAGCAGACCCATGCCTGGGACCCAAGCCCATCAATTTCTAACCCCCAACTTGACCCCAGCACAGGATGCCTCACTCCAGTCCCAAGAATCAGAGAACTAATGACCTTCATCAGATAAAACTACATATTCAACAAGAGTGGGAAGTGTCTCATAGTGGGGCCCCCAGTCTGCTCTCCACCCCCACAGGCATCTGGGGGAAGGAAGAACCCTCCCATCCTCCTAAACCCTGTGGAAACCCGGAAGCTCGCAGAAGCCACACCCGGGGCTTTTTGATGTCAACAGTGCACCGGTAAAAAGGGCAACCTGCCCAAAGCAGCATCATTTAACATTTTCTGGAGTTGACTGCTTTTCTAATGGTCATTGCAAATCTTCAAAAAGGTAAAACGGCATGATCTTTGCTTTTGGTCAAATAGACACCCTCACTCCACTCTTATTCGGTACAGGACAGGCCTGACTCTCCTCTCCAGAAGCTCAATAAGCAGATGGTGTCATGACTGCTAGTTCTAAATCACCAAGTGTTTATTAAACACGTTGAGATCCTTTCGGAGAAAGCTCATGTCCTTGACCTGATGTCTCTAGGAACACGCGTTCTCCTTGTTCTTCAGTAAAGATTCTCTGTTTGCTCACCGTGCCGGTACCTCGCCTGGGGACTCAGTATTCTTCCTTCCCTCAGCCCCAGCGTGCCCTCAGCCTTCTGGCTCCTAAGAGCCAAACAGTTCCACGGGGTTCTGCCAAAGTGACTCCAAGCCCGAAGAGCATAGGAGGACTTTGGGTGTCAGAACTGACACCAAGCATCTTAACACACAGTGTCTAATCTGAAAAACCGGCCTCCCAGGTGGGGCACTACCTCCACTTTCAGACAGGGATGGTGTGAGTCTGACCTTGGGTGTCAGAACTGACACCAAGCATCTTAACACACAGTGTCTAATCCGAAAAACCGGCCTCCCAGGTGGGGCACTACCTCCACTTTCAGACAGGGATGGTGTGAGTCTGACCAAGGGCGAGCAGCGTGCCTCAGGCCCAGCTTGGTCTACGTGAGTGAAAGGGCCTCAGTTTTGTTTCCTTCTTGAGGACAATATTAGAGGTAATCTTACCAATGCCATCTGACTTTCATGATGGAGCTCAGGGCACTCTTCCTTTGGTACACCAAAAAAAAAAAAAAGAAAAAAAAGAAACTGCTTCTGGGAAATGACATGTGATGGCAAAACGAAGTCAGACTGAATCAGAACTTGAAATCCCAAGGGTTTGAATTTATTTAAATAGGATCTGAGAGACCCTTAGAGTGAATGTCTCATTCATTAAGCGGGTCTTAACTGAGCAACTACTGAGCTCCAGGAAGGATGCTGAACTCTAGGAACCCAACAGTGACCCCAAAGACCTATAACCTAGTGGAGGGGGGTAGAGAGAGGAAGATGGGCTCCCCATGCTGGGCAAGAAGTGCTGTACTTGGGGGGTACAAGGGGCACACGAGCAGGGAAGCAGGTTGAGGTGTGGAGGCAAGGTTGAGGAATAATCAGATTTGTATTCCCGAGAGATCACTCTGGCTGTCGCGTGAAAGACCCATGCCAGAGGCCAGTAGGTAGAGGTTACAGTTACCACAACCTGAGATGAGGGTCTCCTGAGCCTGAGAAGTAGAGCAGAGTGAAGACATCCCCAACTTAGCCACTTCCTTCCAATTTCTAATAGCAAATGAATGAGTTCATCACTAATCTCATGCCTAAGGACCAGCAGAGCATTATTACAGCCTGGGCTAGGTATGCGGGAAGATGTACATTTGCGAGGAAACTATAAGGGATGTTCTTGCTAAATCCTTTTCTCCCCCCAAAGAATGTCCTGGAAAATAATGTAGAAACAATGCAGTGGACTTTAGAATTGGCTAATTGTGTGGTGAAATCACAAATGAATCCTGCCTTGTTGGGAAACCTTGAAGAGTTTGCCGATTCTCTGTTTTTACATGTGTAAAATGAGGCAACACCATCTACAGCAAAGGGTTTCGAGGACCACAAATAATATGTACGTATTCATTTCCCATGGCTGCTTACAAAATTACCACACATTTAGTGGCTTAAAACAACATGAATTTATTATCTTCTAGTTCCGAAGGGTAGATGTCTGCCATAGTGTTGTCAGCTAAGACCAAGGGTTTGGTAGGGCTGTGCTGCTTTCTGAGGGTGCTAGAGGAGACTGTGTCTCTTTGATTTTTCCATCTTCTGGAAACTTCTTCGGCTCATGACCCCTTTCTCCATCTTCAAAGCCAGTAATGATGGGTCCAGCGCTTCTCCCATTGCATCACCCTGGCCTCCACTCTGTCTCTTTCTTCCACTTTTAAGGCTGCTTCTGATCACATTGAACCCACAAAGATAATCTCTCTGTCATGGTCAGTTGATTAATTCCAACTGCCCACTTTATCCCCCCTTTGCCATGTAAGGTGATATACACACAGGTTCTGGGGATTAGGATGTGGACGTCTTTGGGGAGCCATTATTCTGCCCACCACGGTACGTAAGGCACCTGCTTAGTTCTCATCGGTACTTTTGATCATAAAGCTTTTTTCCTTTAACTGAAAACAGAAGCAGCTTCATTTTTAAAAATTGATGTTAATGCTAATACAGCAAATGAATTTACCTCTTTGTATTGAATACCTTCATTAATTCTGGGGATCAGAAGAGAAACTTCTCTGACACCCCCGTTTCAGACATGGGCACCTGGGGCCCAGGGGTTCACATGGCATTTAGCGACAAAGCCAAAATTGGAATCTGGTGTCTTGCCTCCAGTGAAGCGGTCTCTCCATCATAGTCTACCTTCCTGAAGGACCTTGTTAGTGCCACCAGAAGTGATGACTCTCCCTCAGTTTTGCAGAGTGCACTCACCTGATGCAAAATCTGACCTGGCTGACCAAAACATGTGGTTTCAGGCAAAATCAATGGAAAAGACAGATATATAAATATAGATAGATAGATAGATAGATAGATGATAGAGATAGATAGATAGGTATAGATAGATGAGAGATAGATAGATAGATAGATAGATAGATATAGATAGATGAGAGATAGATAGATAGATATAGATAGATCGATCTTTTTTATTTCCAGGATAGAAAAAGAATGTGATCAGCAGTGTATTAAAAAAAATTCGAAAAAGTATACAAAAGTGCTTCAGATTTCTCCCCTGCATCATCAAAGTTTTGAAACCACACACATCAAATTTTGAAGGGAAAAGATGTTAGCCAAGAATCCTATGCCCCCGCAAAACTGTCACTTACACATGAGGTAACTTAAAGATGTTTCCAGGGGCGCCTGGGTGGCGCAGTCGGTTGGGCGTCCAACTTCAGCCAGGTCACGATCTCGCGGTCCGTGAGTTCGAGCCCCGCGTCGGGCTCTGGGCTGATGGCTCAGAGCCTGGAGCCTGTTTCCGATTCTGTGTCTCCCTCTCTCTCTGCCCCTCCCCCGTTCATGCTCCGTCTCTCTCTGTCCCAAAAATAAATAAATGTTGAAAAAAAAAAAAATTTCTATAAAAAAAGATGTTTCCAGAAAGCATACAACCATCTCTGAACGTATGTGTCAAGGATATGCTTCACTTTACTGAGAGAAAAACACTGTATCATAATACAATAAAACTCATCGAAAATAATAACACCACTTTAAAGTCACAGATAACACCAACAAAAACTGGGAAGTGGCTTTGAATATCACATGGGAACAAAAGACTATTTATGTCCTGATTTTACATAGAAGCTAATGAGTAAATAGTATTTGATTTTTTATGTTGATAGTTTCATAAATATTGATATGAGCATTTTTTAACACCTTAAGGTAAATCATTAGTAGAACTTAAAACAAAATCACTAGAGAAAAAAGCAAAGAAAACATAGGCCATTAAAAAAAAGTTGCCAGAGGAAAAGACAGGAAGAATCTGTACATAAGCATGAAACAAGACAATGGGAACACGCATGATTACATCAGTAATAATCTACCCTTCTCACCAAAACTACCACAGTAAAAGATACCCTCCCTCAAATAGTGAAATGATGAAATTACACCAAATAGCATTTAAAAAGTTATGACATTTAAAAGCAATTGACAACAAAAGAGAGAGGGAAGCAAACCACAAGCCTCTTTTTTTAATTGTTTTTAATGTTTATTTATTTTTGAGAGAGGAAGAGAGACAAAGCATGAGTGGGGAAGGGGCAGAGAGAGAGGGACACACAGAATCCAAAGCAGGCTCCAGGCTCTGTGCTGACAGCAGAGAGCCTGACTGAGCCCAGCGTGGGGCTCAAACTCACCAACCACGAGATCATGACCTGAGCCGAAGTCGGACGCTTAACCAACTGAGCCACCCAGGCGCCCCCACAAAACTCTTAACTATAGAGAACCAACTGAGGGTTGTTGGAGGGGAGGTGGACGGGGGATGGGCTAAATGGGTGGTGGGCATTAAGGAGGGCACTTGTGATGAGCCCTGGGTGTTGTATGTAGGTGATGACTCCCTAAATTCTATTCCTGAAACCAATATTGCACTGTATTTTAACTAACTGGAATTTAAATAAGAATCTGAAAACAAAACAAAAGCAAAAGAAATCATATTAAATGATTAGGCAAAGATACAATAGCTAAAGTCAAGAAGAAATAAAATTAATACAGTGAAAGAAAACAGGAGTTGGCATATTGTTTTCAGGCAGAGGAAAAATAAAAGAAAAAGCCATTTCCTGGAATGAAGAGTTGTATTGTTTTAATAGTAACTAAAATCTAGACAGAAAATATAAAAGCCATAAATCTTTCCACACCATATAATATTCTTCAAAGTATAGTAGTCATGAACTATTAGAGGCACACAGAGAAGTGAACCAAAGCACTGGGGTGGTAAGAGACTTAACCACACCTTCC
This sequence comes from Panthera pardus, assembly GCF_024362965.1. Lineage (NCBI taxonomy): Eukaryota > Metazoa > Chordata > Mammalia > Carnivora > Felidae > Panthera > Panthera pardus. The sequence continues at coordinate 9,898,900 of NW_026526721.1, read as the reverse complement.
CTGACGCTTGTAGTTGAAATGTGCAAATATATGTGCCCTGTCGGGGGGGCAGGAGGAGAGAGAGTGTCCGAAAAACAATAAGATTGATTTACTGGGTGTGCAGAAAATGTTGGGTCTAAAGGAGAACAGGAAGATATATTTCTACCAAGTTTACCAAGAATATTTGCAAATAGTAATTGTAAATTATATGATATATATGTTCATAAACTCAAAAAGTGGCAAAAAAAATAGGCCCAAATTCTCAGACCACGAATGACTCTGTGCAAAGTGATCACAGTGGTAGTCAAACACACCATTAACGACTGTTTAGAAAACAACAAGAGTGAAAATGTAATCTGTCAAGATATCTGGAATGCCCACAAGGACTCATCCAAGCAAATCTATAACCAGTAAGCCTTCTGTTAGGACACACACAAGAAATAACACTTACTAAACTCAGTGTCAAACTAAAGAATGCAAAAACAAGAACACACACACACACACACACACACACACACACACACACACACACACAAACTTGAGTAAAACAAATGGAGATACAAAATAACAGCAGAAATTAATGAATTTGAAAACAGCTAAATAATATAATAAATGCATCTAAGGTCTGGTTCTGCATAGAAAAAAATTACTGATCAAACAGTTAGCAGGTCTAATCTAATAAAAAGAGAAAAATATAAGTATATAAAATTGGGAATAAAAAAGAAACATGACCAAAGTTGTAAGTAAAAATTGTATAAAATCCTATTCTGATAAATGAGAGAACTACATAAATTTGTATGATTTTTAAAGAAAATATAGGAGCGCCTGGGTGGCTCAGTCAGTTAAGCATCCGACTTAAGCTCAGGTCATGATCTCACAGTCCGTGGGTTCAAGCCCTGCATTGGGCTCTGTGCTGATAGTGCATAGTCTGGAGCCTGCTTCAGATTCTCTCTCTCTCTCTCTCTCTCTCTCTCTCTCTCTCTTTCTCTTTCTCTCTCTGCCCCTTCCCTTCTCAAGCTGTTTCTCTCTCTCTCTCTCAAAAAGTAAATAAACATTTAAAAAATTTTAAATTATTAAAAAAATAAAAATAAAATAAAAAAGATGTAGACAAATTGAAAGAAGAAATAACTAGGGAATTTTTTTAGTTTTTTTTTAATTGAGGTATAATTAACATACAACACTGTGTTAGTTTCAGATATACAACACCCTGATTTAACACTTGTATGGAAATTTTAAACAAGAAACATGGAAGCCTTTTCATTTTTTAATGCCAATCCTTACAGAGAAACAAGACTGCAGGCCAATCCTTACAGAGAAACAAGACTGCAGACCAATCTGCCTAAGATTACATGCAAAAAATTCTAAATAAAAAATTGGCAATGCCATTTGTAAATGTATTCCAAAAACAGTACCCTGGACCCAAGAAGAATTTGCTCTAAGAACGGAAGAACAATGTGCCATGGCAATCCCAAAGCAACTTGCTGCATTGTTGGGAAGAGAAGGGTCACGCGGGGCTATGAACACATTAGAAGCCGAAACGTATTTAATAATCTTCAGGATTTAATACCGACGGTCTCAAAGTCTTCCAACAAACTATGAGCAGACATCGATGTTTCTAAAGATGAACACCCCTATCTCCCACTTTCAGCAACCCCAGCTTCAACCTTGAGACGCTCGTGATATCCACATCGATGTCAAAGAAGACATGACCCCTTCTGTAGCCACTGTTTCCTAGCACCATGCTGAAGGTCCCAGCAATGCAAACATTTCTGAAAAAGACAAAGGACGGTCTATATATATCGCAAAGAAAGAGACAAGCGATTAGAAATAGCCAAGAAGGAACAAAACTTAACTCAGGGATATGCAAGACCCGAATAAAGGAAGAGGTAAACCATTTCATCCAGGATAAAAGCATAAAAAGGAAAATTCTCCCCCAAATAATTATCAGGTATAATGAATATCTTTAATTCTAGTAAAATCTTTGAAGACATGGCAGTGAAAAGCTAAAGTACACCTCGAAGAATTAAGTACTTACTAATTTACCATCTGTTTTGAATAATAAGAGACATACATGGTGATTTTTTAAACTATATACATTCCATGACTAGATAGTAGAACTATATGTAAAAGCATATACATTATAATCTGGTAAAAGAAAATGACAGAAATGCAAGCCTTCTGAAAGTATAAGAGTATTCGGTATAGAAATTATGGGAAAGCCACATAGAGATTCCAAGGCAGGCATTAAACGTGTAGAAAAATATTACACCACTAAGTTATGTTCACGTAGTTAGAATGATCCCAAACTGTAAATGGATATATATACTATATATATATATATATATATATATATATATATATATATATATATATAAATATCTGTGCCGCCCCAGAACCTTTTTTTAGTTTTGATTTCTTGGGGGAAAAAAAGCTGAGAGGTAGTATCAGACAAAAGTGTATCATGGAAATACAAGGGTTTTCTCTAAATGTTTCTTTTTTTCAGATGACTATTATTTTTTTTCTTTGTACTTTTCTGTATTTCCCACATTTTCTAGAAAGAATGAATTATAAAATCAAAAGGACATGTATTCATAACACTAGTATCTTGCATAATGTTTGGTAGCAATAATTCTCATTCTTTTTTAATCACAGAAATCTCTGAAAATCTTATACAACTTCAGAACTCTCCCCCCCCCCAAAAAACTTCATTATATGCAAATAAGCGCCAAATTTTGCATAAAGTTAAAGTTCTTTATAGACCCATTGAAGTCCATTCAAGGACCCTGGGCAAAGAGCAAACTATTCAAACCTCAAAGCAATTTCTTATGTATTCTCTCAACAGATCCTCACTGAAAGTTTATAATAGAAGAGCTGTTACATTTGTCATATTAAAGATGAGGAAATTGAGCGTCTAAAGATTAAGAACACATAGCCAGCAGGGACAGAAGTGGCCAGGCATGTAGCATTTTGTTCCAGCAAACGTGGCTTATTAAATGCACAACAGGACGTCAAATAAACAAAACCAGAGCGGGGCGCCTGGGTAGCTCAGTTGGTTAAGCCTCTGACTTCCGCTCAGGTCCTGATCTCACAGTTTGTGAGTTCAAGCCCCATGTCGGGCTCTGTGCTGACAGCTCGGAGCTTGGAACCTGCTTCCAATTGTGTGTCTCCCTCTCTCTCTGTCCCTCCCCTGCTTGCTTTCTGTCTCTCAAAAATAAATGTTAAAAAAATTAAAAAACAAACAAACAAAAAACAAAAAAAAACCAGAGCTTGAGTCCTGATTCACCCCTGAAAATTTGGAAAACTTTCACCGTGCCTTGGTTTCCTCATCAATAGAGCAGAGATAATAATACTTGTTCTGCATATCCCCCAGAGTTGTTAGGGAGAAGAAATGTAGAGGGAAGCACTTGCAAACATCATTTATCTTTATTATGAATACATAAATGTTTCTATTATGAATCTATTAAAACTCAGGCCAGTGCGAGGGTAAGTGCTGATGGGATCTGGGTGGGAGGGGTAAAAAAGGCAAAGCATCTCACTAAGAGGCAATTAAAATGCGCTGTTCTTGTTCAAAAAGTATGTCTTCACGAGTAATTAGCAATCTATTGTGCATCGAACAATGGTTTGTTAGCTGAGTTCTCTTACGTCAGTTGTGTGTGGCTATCCTGTAAACTGAAGCAACATAATCCAGAGCTCCCTGCTTAAAAAAAAAAAAAAAAAAAAAAACATTTACTTTTCCAGGTGTCTAGGTTATTGCTCTGACTTAATTTTAGTGATGAAAATTTCATGTTAATTCCAAAGTCTTACCAGGGGCCCTCAGCCCAGACCTCCTGGAGGGGAAAGAACAATTAAGACACAGAAAGAGGTCAGGAAGCTGCCACACCCCAACTGACTCTCACTTGTCTTGACACCCCTGACCTTGTGCCCTACACCCGACGGTCCTCCATGCAGGTGACAGGTGACTGGGTTGAAGTGTGTGAATGAGACGCTGTCTGCGAGACTTCACCTCGACGAGACTCTGTTTCCTCGTCAGCAATCTGGATGTCGGGAAGTCTGTTTTAATGTGTAAAATCCCTGAACACCACACTGGATCGTGAAAATACACAGAATCACTCTTTTTTGAGTTTGAAACTTTCCCGAGCCAGTTCTTTCTGACATCTTTATCACAGAATATCTGTGACGTCACCTAATGTACTAACAGTCTGTCCCTGAAACTGACCTTAAACCCACTGCTGACACTCCTATTTGGTTTTCACTGCTGATTTTTTTTTTTTTTACCTATCTAGTTACCCCTTGTTCACTATTCACCAGGGGATGGACCGTCTGGATTGATTATTTTATTTCTTATGTACCCAACAGAAGTGTAGTTAAAGCTCAAAACTTTATGTGATGACTCTTTCATCCTTAGTCAAAACCCTCCTACAAATGCTCCAGAGTGATGGTTATAGAGCCCGTAAGTGTGAGATCACTCTAGGCTGTTCTTCTAACTTCTAAGTGGGGTCAGTCCTCAGGGAGGAATAGAATTTCACTGCATTTTCCCATTTCATTTGTATAATGAAATCATTGTTTGGCCTTCATTCTGTACTCTTGCCCTTTTTGGTCTTAAGGTAGGTGAGTCAGTAGCCCCCTCCAATTTTTCTCTAGGAAAACCACGACTTGGAAATAGACTCTCACCAAATATCAAGACTTGATTTTTTTCCCTAAAAAAATTATATCAGATAAATCCCCCTCCCGCAGAATCATGCAAGGCACTTGCTCGTGTGTATTTATGTACACATAGAAGTGAACTGACGTGCAAATCCATCATGTGCGAACTGGACAAATTTGAACAATCACCTGAAAATGAATCAATTATCACTACTGGTTGGGTCATATTATTCTATTACAGTGGTGTGATCACATTCAATCCCAAAGAGCAGTGCGCAACAGAATTTCAGCCTTCAGCGGAATCACCTTGGGCACCTGTTAAAAGAGCGACCAGCAAAATGCACTCACAAACTACCAAGACAGACCCTGGAGATGAGGCTCAGAATTATGCGTTCTTGGAAAACCTCGATGGGACTCCTGGGTGGCTCAGTCGGTTCAGCACCGGACTCTTATTTTGGCTCAGGTCATGATCTCAAGGTTCGTGAGTTTGAGCCCCGCATTGGGCTCTGTGCTGACAGCATGGAGTCTGCTTGGGATTCTCAATGTCTCTTCCTGTCCCTTTGCCCCTCCCCTGTGCACTGTCTCTCTCTCTCTCAAAAGAAATAAATAGACTTAAAACATTGAAGAAAAAAAGAAAACTTTGAGAAAGCATTGTCTGGCTCCTGATTTTCACCTCTATTTTGGACCTTGTCTGGGGAAGCTAACATTGATTCCGGAGAGTCCCTAAAAAGAACAAGGTCCCACCTAGACCTCCTTAAGCTAGGGGTGGATCGCAGCTCTGGACACGCTCTAACTTCATATCCCAGCCTCAGAAATTGCATCTTAAAGGACCAGGCCAATTGGAGTCTTCTCTGTGATGGATCAAAACGGGGATTTTAAGGCAGCTCTATTTAGAATGGACTTTGTGCCCTCATCTCTGCCCCCTACAAAAAACAAGGGAAGTTCCCCTTACTCAATCACTATCACATTGTGTTTTGCTAAGAGGGGTTTGCCAACATCATCTCCCACGAAATTTAAGGAGATTCTCCAGTTTGAGCTACCACTGACCATCACAGAAATGATGGCCTGGTGTTGTAAAAAGTTTGGCCGTGAAGACTAAAGAGTGCTCACATAGAGTCTACAAGTATTTTCTGGATCTCCATGCCCCCCAGTTGCTCTCTTGCATCTACCAACTCTTTGGAAGGAGGATATAGCATATAAAGAAGGCAATGATTTTTTTTTTCTGAGTTTAGCGAGAATGATGATACTCAACTAAGGCAGGAACAAAGTGGGAGACTGCTCATTCTTCAGTCTGTCACCAGTCATCAAACCAATCATTCTTTATTCTTTATTCTCCTCTTTTTTAAATTCTATGATAAGAAGTCATTTAAACAGCCATATGCAGTTGTGCTTGCTGGAATCTACTGAGTATATGCTGTGATTCATAATAATTACCTCACTCAGCATAAGATTTTTATTAGGATGGTGACATTTATCTTACCCATCACTTCTTTTTTTCACCAGTGACTTGCCATAGGACCTTGGGTGAGTAACCTCAACTATCTGTGGTCACTAACTCCTATCCATCCTTCTGTAAGGAGAAAAATGAGTTCCAGCCAGTGAAGACTTTGGGATCATAGGAGGAATCGTAATTTTGCTTACGTAACAAATAGTCTCCAATAAAAGTGTTAGCCATTGGGTTTTAAAATAAACTTGGAAAACTACTTAAAGCCTATAGAGGAGTAAGCAGATGTGTCCATTCCTAAGCAGTGAAACAGATTGAGGTACAAAAAAAAGGAATTTGTTGCTGCATTAGAACCTATTTCAGTATCCACGGAATACTCTCCTCTTTCTCAATATAAATCAATAGAATCTCTTGTATGGTGAATAAAAGTTAGAAGAGCCATGGGGAATCACATAAATATTGGTGTTATTCTCTAGGAAATACAAACACACACACACATACTCCTACACACACCTACATGCACACGTACAAATTTGGTGCTGTAATGGCTCAGCCAATGTTTCTGAGTCATCCGCAAAAAACATAACTGATTTCAGCGCAAGCACGTTCTTAAGAAAATGAAGTCATACAGCCAGCTATTTTCAAGCAGCACTTGGATCTGAGTGTAACATTTTTCTTTAGCTCTTCGATGTCCTAGTTCAATGGAAAATTTTAAAGATTCTACCGATTGTTCTTTCCCATGTCGTGACGGGTACCTGGTCATTGAAAAATGTTTGTCAGCCTTTTCTTACCAATTCACTCAAAGGTCTAAATGTTGTTTGGATGGGAAAATGTTCTCTTGTGATGTAGAAGGTAGGAGGCTGGGTGTTTGAAACATCCATTGGCAAATATAAATTGGTGACCAGGCAAGGGCCGACTGAGAGAGTAGCCTTGGCAAGTGGTTGTTTCTGAAGTAAACAGAGGTAAAGTTTTGGATCAGTTAGTTGCTTTGTAACCTAAATTCCCACAATGTTAAATGGAGGGAAAAGCGAAGGAGAATCGTAGAATAAGTGTAGAATGCTCACTTAATATAAGTGGTACCATGATAAACAAGAAGTCCAATCAACAAGCAGAAAAATGCAAATGGTATCATGTTAAATGGAAAAACCAACATATAAATCAATGGACCAAAGGATAAATGTCAGAAATAAATCAACATATTTACGGAAATTGAATTTTGAGCAAAAATGATCATTCAAATTAGTGGGAAAATAATGTATTACCCAACAAATAGTGTTGGGGCAACTAGGTAACTCCCTGAAAAAGAGTATTCCTCCCTTATAGAGGCCAGAATAATGAACAAAAATTAAATCATAAAAGCACTAGGCGAAAGCACAGAAAAATATTATAGGCTCAAAATGGAAAGCCATTCCAACTATGATATAAAACCCAAAAAACAACACAAATTAGTCAATCCAGCTCTGTAAAAGCATGTTTTGATTTGTTCCTCTCCCCAAATAAACATAATAAACAAAATCAAAATACAAGAACAGATAGGAAGATACTTAAAACTCTTAATGTAAAGAACTAATTAATATATAAAAAGTTTTTTTAATCAATATTAAAAACTTCATTATAAATGGGTAGATGCTAGCAAAAATCTATGGAAAATAAAATAGGATGGCTTTTAATCATGTACAAAGTTTCTCAACTATACTCATACTAAGAAAGAGACAAGTGAAGACTTCAAGAAAATACTGTATTTCACCTATCAGGTTAGCTAAGATCAAAAAGTCGATGACACACTATGTTGTGGGAAAACGAATACTGTCATCCATTGGCGGTTGGAGTGTAAGTTGGTAAACTTCTATGGAAGTCAATCAAAATACAGGACGCACATACTGTTTGACCCAGCAATTCCATCCCCGTGCATTTCTCATGCAGAGAGAATTTAAAGTTCCTGTACTCCAAAGTCAAGAAAGAAAAACAGTGACTCTTCTGTGGCCATAGTCCCAAGGCACAAGCAAGTCACCATGTCAACCTTTCTCAGAGCTATCCCAATGGATCAGTGACAATCCGCTTTACTTCTGGCACTTCCTGAAGCCAGCCATAAGCAACAGACACACAAACTGCCAAGGTTCCGCAGCTAAGGGTCACCTAATCCCTCAGAACTACCTCTCCAGAAAGTCTGTCAGTCCCAGGGGTCAGTGCTTCCCCACCCTATACCAGATCAGCTTGTGCTTTGTTTGGCTAGAACGTGCACTACGCACGCTCTCTCTCCCCCTGTGTGACAAGCGATAAAGTCAGCTTTTGACTCAACAAATCGCTGCTTAATATAGAAACAGACAATAGACACTGAAAATAGTTTAAGAAGTCCAGTAAATTAGAAACCCAGAAACACCAGATGTCTCCTTGAAAGGGAAATAGTTGTCATGGGGCAAAGGACAGAGGAAGAGATACATACATTTCACTGAATAGCTTTTTAGTGCTTTTTAAGTTTGGCATGTATTACACTATCAAAGGATAAGCTCTTTAAAGTCCGAATTTCAAATTGGATGTGTAATATGACAAGAAAGCATACGAAATTGATAGCAAACAGTGACAATTGCGGTTATTTCTAAATAATTGGCGGATAATGTTTTAAGTATCTTTTGCTCTAAATATTCCATAATTTTGTGACATAACTTGTAATTCTAAATTGCAGCTCTTTATAAATTCCTTCTAGGGATCACGCAAAAATACAACAAATGCCATTATTGCATTGTAAGTTGGCAAAGAACAACAACAACAACAAAATGGGAGTGACATAAATAGAACCTTACTTATGAGGAGAAACAACCAGGGGGAAAAACGAAAACAGAAACTAGAGAAGTCCAAGTATATCGCAGGAGCGAAACGGACAGAGTGAGATCGTATGATATCAAGTCTTCAAAGAAAAGTGCAAAGGCTCAGCGGAGACTTGGAGCTCCAGATCCAACACCCCCTGATACATGATAACCAAGAAGCACAGTACAAAGCTTAACATATATGCATTAGTCATCTATTTCTTTTTAAAGTAAACTTGACCAAGAGAAGACAAACACTCCGATTAATTTTCAATGGGTACTATTCTTCCCTTGATACGCTACAAATACTGAGAAGGACCCAGAACAGAGACTTCCAGAAGACACTGTCTGCCTGCAGAACCATCATTACTCATCAGAAATAATGTCTGCCCACCTCAGACCTGGTGAGCCCATCAAGAACTTTAAAAGAAACATCTTAATTTCCTTACCACACTGGACAATGTGATCTTGGGATCCAGAAGGCAGGTTTTGCTTGTTTCTTTCGCCAGATGACTCTGTAAAGGGGGCAGGGGGGTGGAGAAACAAATAATTTTTTAAAATGTTGCTTAAAGTCTTTCCTTACCTGTTGGCTAGGGGATAAAGGAGTATATTAAAATGTCCCAACTATCAAATGGAGAACTATTTTCATCAGTCATTTAATATTGGCATATTACTCAGACTGGGCTGATTGATAATTTAAGCTGGTTGCAGATAACCATTAATGCTAAAGAAACTCATACATACATTTTATTGTTCTATTCCTTAATACAATTTTACCTAGTCCCCCTATGCCATTTTCATTTCTGGCCTTGAAATATTTCACTTGGGTTACCTTGGGTATGGGAAAACATACAAGTTTTCTTTCACAGTTGTTCATTTTAATTGATATCTTTGCCCATAAACCTTGACAAGACATTTGAAAGATCTGATAATTGAACTGATCAAAAAAAAAAAAGAAATTAAACTCTCCCACGAAAAAAGAATTGTCACTTTTAAAATGAGAAAAAAAAGGGCGAATTTTCCAACTTACTCATATTTCTTTCCATGTTACAAAAAAAAATCACTGAAAGGATCACTTCTCTCCGGACTCATTCATTCAGTTTTAGAATAATATCAGTCTCGTCTCACTTACAGTTTTTACAGTTTTCTCCAAATGCCTTCATCAGGCAATTTGGCAATATCTATTACAATTAAAAACGCGTATATCCCAATGCCATTTCTGGGAATCTGTAAAAGCACAATGGTCCTCATTGCAGCACTGCTGTTAGGAGCCAAGAACTGGGAACCACGTTCTTATCCATTGATAGAAGAATGGTGGCGCAGGGCTATGGGACAGTGTGATGTCCGGAGACACGTTTTGGTTGTCCACACCAGGGAAAGAATGCTACTGGCATCTAGCGGGTGGAGGCCAGGAAAGCCGCTCAACATCCTGTAGGGCAACAGACAGCCACACAACAAAGGCGTACCCTCCTGTATGTGAAGATTATATCAGTTCATATTGGAATTATGTAAGTATGGAAAGCATAGGGAAACTCGCATGCTAGGTTGTCAGGGCAGCGCATTTCAACAGAGCTGGGAGCAGGGAGGGGTGGGAGATGGTAATGGAGGAGACGGGGTGTGGCTTCAGATGCCCTTGGCAAGACCAGCATCCCAATAGTATCGATTTTCTTTATTTTTTTAAGTTTATTTATTGAGAGAGAGAGAGAGAAAAAGAGTGAACGTGGGAGAGGGGCAGAGAGAGGGAGAGGGAGAATCCCAAGCAGGCTCTGAGCTGTCAGCGTGGAGCCCAGGGCAGGGCTCGATCCCAGGAAACTGAGATCATGACCTGAGCCTAAATCAAGAGTCGGATCCTCAACCAACTGAGCCACCCAAGCGTCCCTAGCATCTGTTTTCTGATGCTTATATGAAAAGAAGAAAAAGTGCCACCTTCAAATCATCTCTGCCATGTTGATTAGTGTTCCTTAGACACAGTTAAATAGAGGCATAACTTCAAAACCTCACTGAGACCACGCTCTTCACAGATGACAGAAAAATAAACCCAGCTGCGAAGAAAATCCCAACTTAAAGGGCATCGAGACTAGGGAAATGATAAATTCCATCAGCATGGCCTCTGACAAATTACTGTGCCATATCACTTGGATTCCCATGAATAATCTTGTCAGTCCCAATTAATTTGAATTAACTGCACCCTCTTCATATCAATAGCTTGGTATTTTTATTACACGATGGGGAATTCAATTTAAAATAGAGCAGGATCACCAAAAATATGACAAGTGACTCATTCACTTTTTATCGATGTGAGTTTGGTTGTTTTTGCCGTTCTTTCCCTGTGGTTAGCATTTCAACTTCTATCCTGCTGGCAAATACCCATCAAAAGGGGTATTCTGTACGATGCCACAGGTGAACCACGCTGAGTCAAGGCCTTTTTGGATTAAGAAACTGTAATTCTTGGGTTGTCTGGGTGGCTCAGTTGGCTAAGCGTCCAACTTTAGCTCAGGTCACGATCTCACGGTTCGTGAGGTCGAGCCCCGCATCGAACTCTGTGCTGACAGCTCGGAGCCTGGAGCCTGCTTCCGATTCTGTGTCTTCCTCTCTCTGCCTTTCTCTCTGCTCGCGCTCTGTCTCTCTCTTTCTCTCTCTCTCAAAAATAAACATTAAAAAACAAACAAACCAGGAACTCTTGTTATCTGTCCTAACCTCTTTTTTTAAATTTTTTTTAACGTTTTATTTATTTTTGAGACAGAGAGAGACAGAGCATGAACGGGGGAGGGGCAGAGAGAGAGGGAGACACAGAATCGGAAGCAGGCTCCAGGCTCTGAGCCATCAGCCCAGAGCCCGACGCGGGGCTCGAACTCACGGACCGCGAGATCGTGACCTGAGCCGAAGTCGGACGTTTAACCGACTGAGCCACCCAGGCGCCTCTAAACTCTTAATCTTTAGGTCTTCTATGCAGACTTCTGCAACGGCATAAAGCAGTGGTACACTCTGAGTAAGCCCCTGTCCCGTGAAAGCCCCTCTGCTGTCTATGTATGGCCCCCTGTGTTACTGCCTGAATGGAAGGTTCCAGAGCACACCGTGAAGTCAATGCTGCTACAGTAGATGCAGTGAAAACTTGAGAAAACTACCCCTCTGCCACATGTCACATGCCTGGTTACTGTGCACACAGAGAGCAGCAGGAAGGTGAGGAGACCACATGGGGAAGGGAATGGACTCCTCCTACAAGAGTTCCCCTCATCTTTGTTCCAAGACCCTCAGTAGATGACTGAAACTTCAGATAGTACCTAACCATACATATATACTACGGTTTTTCCCATACATACATACCTGTGATAAAGTTTAATTTATAAATTAGGCACAAAAGGGGCGCCTGAGTGGCTCTGTCAGTTGACCATCCGACTTGGACTCAGGTCATGATCTCGTGGTTTGTGGGTTCGAGCCCCGCGTCAGGCTCCATGCTGACAGCTCAGAGCCTGGAGCCTGTTTCGGATTCTGCGTCTCCCTCTCTCTCTGCCCCTCCCCTGCTCGCTCTCTCTCTCTCAAAAATAAATAAACATTAAGAAATTAGGCACAGAAAAGATTAACCACAATCACTGATAATAAAACAGGACAATTACAACAATATTCTGTAATGAAAGTTATGTGAATGTGGTCTCTCTCTCTCTCTCTCTCTCTCTCTCTCAAAATATTGCACTGTCCTCACCCTTCCTCTTGTGATGATGCGAGACGAGGAAATGCCTCCATGATGATATGAAGTGAGGTGAGTGACGCAGGCACTGTGACATAGCTTAGTCTACCTCTGACCTTCTGAAATACATCAGAAGCAGGATCATCCACTTCCAGAAGGGTTGACCGTGGGGAACTGAAACCAGGCAAAGCTAGACCGCAGGAAAAGGGGAATACTGTATTCATCTGAAAAGCGTCTTTTGTCGTCCTATTTCTAACTCTCCCCGGACTCTGGAGCTTTGATGCCATTTCACACCGCTCCTCCCTCAGTGTCTGTGCAGTCGGGCCCCGCCCATCTTGCGCCTTCCCTGGGTGCCCAGAGCTGCCCTTCCTGTCTGCTACCCCCATCTCCACCTTCTCTCTCCTGGCCAGGCCCTTTTATGTGCACTATTCGTTCTCTAATGTCCCACGACTGACTAGACTACACCCACAGCCTTTGATGCTCGCTCTGTCCTGTGTTGCAAGGTGCATTTTCCCTTTCTTGTCCATGTCACAAAGCCTAGAGCCCGCGCCTTGGAGCCAGCAGGCTCTCGCTCCCCTGCCAAGCGGTCCGGTGGTGGGTCTGGCCAGGCTGGCATCCACATGGGAATGGCAGCAGACACAGACATAGCCAGCACCCGTTTACCCCCAATACCAGTCCTCAGGGACTGATGCAGGAAACCCCAGGGCACCTGTGTCTGTTCCACATCTTGACATGTAGGTGAAGGATGTACATATATGTTGCACTCTAAATTTCTCTAAAACTTTTCTGTATATTATGTTGTTCTGACATTCTAAAAAAAATACCAGTCCTTTCTGGTTCCAATTCTTAGGGATAGCAAAGGGCCCAGCCAAGAGCGGGATGTTGGGAAGGATGGGGAGAATGGGGAGCTCTCTTGCACTGTTGGTGGGAATGCAAACTGGTGTAGCCACTCTGGAAAACAGTGTGGAGGTTCCTGAAAAAATTAAAGATAGAACTACCCTATGACCCAGCAATAGCACTGCTAGGAATTTACCTGAGGGATCCAGGAGTGCTGATGCATAGGGGCACTTGTACCCCAATGTTGATAGCAGCACTTTCAACAATAGCCAATTATGGAAAGACCCCAAATGTCCATCAACTGCTGAATGGATAAAGAAGATGTGGTTTATATATACAATGGAATACTACTTGGCGATGATGAAATCCTGCATTGCAACAACATGGAGGGAACTGGAGGCTATTATGCTAAGTGACATAAGTCAGTCAGAGAAAGATAGATATCATATGTTTTCACTCATATGTGGAAATTAAGAAACTTAACAGAAGACCATGGGGGAAGGGAAAGAAAAAAATATATATCATTACAAACAGAAAGGGAAGAAAACCATAAGAGATTTTTAAATGCAGAGAACAAACTGAGGGTGGAAGGGGGTGTGGGGGCTTGGGGGTGGGGAAAATGGGTGATGGGCATTGAGGAGGGCACTTATTGGGATGAGCACTGAGTGTTTTACGTAAGTGATGAATCCCGGAATCTACTCCTGAAGCCGGGAGCACGCTGTATATACACCGTTATGTTAGCTAACTTGACAATATATTGTATGTATGTGTGTGTGTGTGTGTGTGTGTGTGTACGTATATACGTGTATATACATATACACGTATATATACGTGTATATATACATATACACGTATATATACGTGTATATATACATATACACGTATATATACGTATATATACATATACACGTATATATACGTATATATACATATACACGTATATATATGTATATATACATATACATGTATACGTATATATACATATATACATATATATACATATATATGAAGAAATATGTATATATATTCTTCATATATATACATATATATATATATATATATATGTATATATATGAAGATACTAAGATCAAATAAAAAAAAAAAACTAACCAGTCCAGAGCCACACATCCTCTATGTGGTCATCACACCCCAGCAGACCATGTTCCTCTGCCTTAATCACTGGGGGCCACCCCCATACCCCAAAGCCTGGGGAAATAATTAAAAACCAGCCAGTCGTAAACTGTTGTCCCTGCCCTGCTTTGCTTTTCCTGAGGAAGCCCCAGGTGGACTAAGCAGTGTCCCTCACCCTCTCGTCTCCTGTCTCCTGGCCACCCTGGTGTCTTCCCCACATGGCCCTGCACGGTGAGTGGTGCCTCCTGTCCCAAAGACCTGCAAACATAAGGCACTTTGTTGTTGTGTTTCCTGAGCCTCTCCTCTGTCTTCTCTTGTGGCCACATCCGACCCACCATTTCATAAGAGGACAACACACACACACACACACACACACACACACACACACACTGCATCTAAAATACACATAGAATGTGGAGAAGTCCAAAGGTGTTTGTAAGCTGAAGACAAGGACCTAGTGGAGGCATCTTCTTGTTGCTTCCACATTTCCCAACAAAACTCAAATTCCTCCCTGCCTTGACTTCCTTCCTAAGCATCAGGTGACTCTCTGAAGATTCATCTGTGACATATTTCTTGCCCACTCTCATGAGTGGTTCCTACACGTTATACAAATTTCCTCCCAAATGTCACCTCCTCTGAGAAGCCTCCTGTGATATGTCCAGCTCTGCTTCCTGGCTGTCTACCCCCACCATACTCTCTTCCACTGCCTGGCATGAATTTCTTCATAGTGGGTGGACCATCTGATAAACTCTATTAATGTGCACTGGGTTATGTGATTCTCTTACCCTTACCCTTACCCTTCTCATCCCCCTGTAATGGGACAGCCTTGGAGCTTTGGCTTGTCCCACGGACTGGTGCCTGGCACAGGACAAGACATAGGTTCGTGGAATTTCTTAGTCAATCCATTTGCTGTACAAATGGGGAAGAGAGGCCCAGAGATGGCATGGTCCGCCCAAGATTACTCAGAGAGCTGTAATAATTGAACATTTTGTTTAAGTCCAGAAATCTCTGCCCTTAAGCATTGCCTCAGATTGTTTTGTTTTGTTTTTAAGAAAATAATTTTTTTTTAAATAAACTCCTGTTACTTTTTTTTTTAACGTTTATTTATTTTTGAGACAGGGAGAGACAGCATGAATGGGGGAGAGTCAGAGAGAGAAGGAGACAGAATCCGAAGCAGGCTCCAGAGCCTGACACGGGGCTCGAACTCACGGACCGCGAGATCATGACCTGAGCCGAAGTCGGATGCTTAACTGACTGAGCCACCCAGGCGCCCCAAGAAAATAAATTTTTAAATAACTGGTGGGGACTGTCTTTCCCCAAGGGAAGCCCAGAAAAGCAACTGTATATCCTATGAAGAACATAAATATTGCTGAGTCATGAATCAGAGTTTCAAGTAATTCTCAGGAATACTGAGTCTTGACCTTTCTCCTCCCAGGGTGAATCAAGAGCCACAGGGTTGTTGCACCCACAGCTTCTACATGTGAAAATCTGAGGGCTCTGCATGTTCCCCTGAAAGCCATCAGTGTTTCTCATGCTTGGCATTATTCCCTGGGCTTCCAAAGAAACCCAAAATGGAGAATCAGACTCAGGTTTAACCCTACCTCCTCCCAAGTCCTTTGGACAATTAACCTCCCCTGCTCTTGGAATTCTTCTGTGTTTGTTTGGTTTTTTTTTACTCTTTCTTTGTTTTTTTCTTCCTCTCCTCATCCCAACAAACTTATGCACTCAGGGTCAGTATCCCGATTTTAAAGATGAAAAAAATTGATCTCAGAAAGATTCAGTAACTTTCCCCCTGAGACAGCATGACCCCAAAGTCCCAGACATCTTTTCATTTCATAGTAAATCCTTATGATCTCTTTTTGATTGACATAACATACAGAATGGGGTGGGCATGTGAGAAGAGTGAAATAGGGCGAGATAGTAGGAAAGAGGTAGGAGCTTGGGCTCAGTAAGTGTTCCCCGTGAATCTGTAAGAACTTTGAGCAGATTACTTACCCATACTAAGCCTTAATTGTCTCCTTGAAAAAAATAGAGAGAAAATGGTATTGCCCTCATAAGACTGACGTAGGAGTAAATGTGACGTATATGAAAAATGTATTAACTGTGTCTAATCCATAATGTGGTACGTAAATACGTTATCTGTGAAACTCGGCAGAGAGACGTGAGTGTGTGCACCTGCTGGTGTGTGCAAGAATGCATATGTCTGGGTCTGTCGTGAGCCTCTGTGTGCAAAAGCTCTTACGGTGTGAAATGGTGGGAAGCCTGAGCTGACTTGACCCCAGAGAAACAGTCACTTACACGTGCTGTAATCCTGTGGGGTTTTTTGTTTCCTTGTTTTTGGGGGGGTTTGGGGGTTTTTTTGTCTTTTTTCTGAAATGCCAATCCTCAGCCACTGTTGGGCTGTAAAGCCTGAGAAAGTCAGACGTCCAGCAAGAGCTGGGGAGACAGCAGCAGGTGACAGCCGAGGATGGCCACACAGACCGCTTCTGTAAGCAGGAGAGGTCACGTGGGTCATCACAGTGAGAAATGAGTATCTTCAAACTACTGGTCTCAAAAATGCTACTATTTCCTTTTTCTAGGGAGCAGGGCTGACAAATGTAGCAAATAAAAAAATAAGAATATAAAGTATGGCCAGCTGAATTTGAATTTTAGAACAACAATGAATATGTTTGTACCGTAAATACAGCCTGTATTTACATATCTGGTAATTCTTGCCTTGAGC
Organism: Panthera pardus; assembly: GCF_024362965.1. Lineage (NCBI taxonomy): Eukaryota > Metazoa > Chordata > Mammalia > Carnivora > Felidae > Panthera > Panthera pardus. The sequence goes on along the minus strand of NW_026526721.1, from coordinate 9,881,654 downwards.
AATGGTGGTTTCTGTGTACCCTTTCTCTGGAGGAACCATCAGAGATGTGACTGTGTTTGAAACTATTGGTCCCCATGTGACAGGAATGATAGATCAGGGGCGGCCCTTAAAATACCAAATCAAAGAAAGACCCAGGAGCCCTACTGGGAAACCAAAACATCATTGCTAGTGCAATGCTTCATTTCCCCTGCAGTGTCGATGAAAATCTCTCATTCTGTGAAATGTCTCCAAAATACAAGTTATTAATTTTTTTTAATTCTCAGAATACCTATTCTTTTCATTAAGATACCGGCCATTAGGAAGGATATGTTTCTTTCTTCCAAATAAATAAAATCAATAACACTTCAATTTATGTTTTCAATCACTCCATCCCCATGTGAGATAAGTATTATTGATTCTGGTGGAAAGTTTTCACAAAGTCAGTGCTGCTTTAGTTTATGCTGTCAAGTTTCCCTATGGTCTGCAAGGAATTCCAAATATTTAAGCTTTTGTAAGCATTGTGATTTCTTTTAAGAGTTTGAAACCACAGACTTGCATTGAGGACTATTGTGAAAGGTCTTAAATAAAGGCTTATGAGTCAAATTCTCTGTAAAGGAACAGAAAGATAACTTACCTGAATAGGGACAACCTATTTCAAAACGCCCACCTCCAAGAGTTTTGCAGTCAACTAGAGAAGGGCAATGAGAGAATCTGTCCTGCTTTTGAGTCTTGTGCTCATTTCACACATATGTGAATTTCAGTTGATAACCTGTACCCTCCTCAGGGCAGGAACAGGTGGTTATCAACGCACATGGCCCTGGTATTGACCCTGCCACAGCAGTCCTTGAGCAGAAATGCATTTAATAATTGTTATCCAAAGGGTGCCTGGGTGGCTTAGTTGGTTGAACACCCGACTTCGGCTCAGGTGATGATCTCACAGTTCGTGAGTTCGAGGCCCGCACTGGGCTCTCTGCTGTCAGCACCGAGCCTGCTTCAGATCCTCTGTCCCCTTCTCTCCCTCTCTCTCTCTCTCAAAAATAAATAAACATTAAAAAAATTTAAAAAAAATAAATCTTACCCAAGAAGTTTGTGTCTAGGAACCAGCAAACTTGTCAAAGGATGGTTTGCAAGGTTTCTTGTGCAAAGAATCTGAGGCACTTGATTTAGAGCCCACACTCCAGAGCCCATTCCTCTGCTGTGCTGATTCAGTGGGCAGGGAAAGGCCCGGGATCCTGCATTTCAACCATCTGACCCCATCTGACCCGAGCGCCAGGGTTTCTCTGAACACGCCTGGCACACCCTGAAGAACCGTGTCGTATGCTGTCTAAGCCTCTAGGTTCTATAAAGATGTGGGCAAAGTGGCAGGGACAACATCAGGGGTTTCCGATCTCTACAGGACTCCCATTCAGGGCAGAGAGGAAAGAGGGGAAAACACAGACCTCAGGATGCCCGGGGTACAATAAGCCGGCAAGTTCTTTCTCATCCTTCCCCAGTCCCTGGGCGTGGTAGGTGAATTTGGAAAAGCCAAGCTTGAGAAGGCAAGTTGCAGAAAGGCTTCCTCTGCTAAGGGGCCAGGAGGAATGTGCAGGGGGGCAGGATGTTTGCCAGTTCTGGACCCAGCCCGGCAGCAGCAGGTGCTGGCATTAGACCGGGGGTGGGGGGGGCGGCATTAATGCCACAAAACCCTCCTTTGCTTTTGAACGCTGTCTTTCGCAAACACCGCCCACGATAACAGTTTTTGTACCACTCCGCTCTTGTGACTTAGAGAAGTGACCTAAAATAGCAAATAAAATTTTCCATTCGTTACTCACAAAAGACCTGAACTGATTCTGTCTTTAAATGTCCACAAAACCTTGACCTGGTTACCTGGAGTCCTCCCAGTATGACTTCTTCTAGGAGTCAGGTTATAATGCAAATGAAAAACAGTCACCAAGGACAGTAACAGTCTCTGCTTCCTACAAATAGCAAAAGAGAGATAAGACTTCAGAGCTCCTGGCAGCGTAGTCTGGGGACAGGAGCTCAGCCTGGCTGCCCGGGTTTGAATCCCGGTTCAGCCTCCACCAACTGAGTACTGGCAGGCTCCTGTTTCTTCATCTTCATATCAAAGAAAAAATTCCGGAATAGGAACCAGGGAGGATGAACAGAGTAATGACCAGGGATGCTTTGAGGTCTAAGTGAGTCAACTGATGTCCAGTGCTTTGTATCAGGTATGTATTAAGTGCTCAATAAATATTAATCACCATCACCAGAAGAAGAGAGTGCTCGCAGAGTCTCGAACCCCCACCAAGTCCAGGGACAATCATAATAGTCTTGTTGCAAATCACTGGGTAAGAAATGGCTCTTGCCAATTGTTAGTTCCATCTGTCCACCTGCCACACCAAGGGACGTCTGTCTCCCTTCTCTTCCCTAGAGCGTGAGCACATGTAGTATCTGAACTGAGACTCTGTTCTCCCTGAACTTTTTAAACCTGAATTGATTAATTCATGATAATTTTTGCCACAAATTTGAGAGAAATTCCCTGAAATGAAACCAAGGTTAATTCTTCTCTCTTTGTCTGTCTTCCTCTCTGTGTCTCCTACCCTCTTTCCTTCATTCTTTGACTCTCCAGCTGTGTGTGTGTGTGTGTGTGTGTGTGTGTGTGTGTGTGTGCACATCATCCTAAGACAGAAGTAGAACAACTAGGAGAAAAAACTAAAATACTCAACTGCCTAATTTTCTAACATAAGCTTTCTTGTTTTATCTCCTGTGGGTCCTCCACCCACTGTGTGAACAGAACTGAGAGACTATACAACCCTGATAAAGTAAATGACAAGAAACATGCTTACCTCAGCCCAACCTTAATATTCTCTCATTCCTTTCTTCCTCCCTCTCTCCACTACCTATGTCGCAGACACATGTGAGGCTGAATGTCCTGGAAAATGGACGAGCATGTAGATTTAGCCACAGAGAGGCAATGTTTTCTCTGCATCCCAAATGTTATTAAATACTTTGGGGTCCACATTCAGTAAGATGAGCTAATAACCACCACTTATGTCCTTCATGCCCTAAGGACAAGGAAGGAAAGTCAGAAAGCCCCAAATCCCTCCACTGGGGCCGTACCTGGAAACTCTCACATCCAGACAGAACCTCAAAGGCCCACTTGATGGAATAAAGAGAAATACTGCAGGAGAAGTCTTTCATTTTTTCCCAGCTTTCTTGAGATTTTATTGGCAGCTAACATAGGTGGTGATTTGATGCACGTATATACTGTGAAACGGTTACCAAAACAAGTTGGCTAATGGCTCCAACCCCTCACACAATTAGCATTTTTGCTGTATGGTGATCACACATGAGATCCACTCTCTGAACAGCTTTCAAGTATAAAGTTCAGAGCTCATTTAAAGGTATCAAGATCAGGGGTGCCCGGGTGGCTCATTTAGTTAAGCATCCGACTTCGGCTCGGGTCATGATCTCCTGGTTCGTGGCTTCAAGCCCTGCACTGGACCTTGTTGTCAGCGCTGAGCCTGCTTCGGATCCTCTGCCCCCTTCCTCCCCCCACCCCGCCCTCTCAGGTGCACTTGAGCTCTCTCTCTCTCTTTCTCTCCAAAACAAATAAACATTTAAAAGCAGATACCAAAAGCATAACTGTCCAGCTCTAGGACCCTGTGGAATTTTTTTAGGGGATAAGGCAGCTGGGAAAGAGAAAGTAGAAGAGACTTAGGCTGAGATCATGAAGTCTTCTTCTGATGAGACAGAAACATTTCCTAGAAACCAGGATGGGAAGTCGCTTTTCACCGACTCTTGCATTTCACAACTTCTGAAGCTGTGCAGGTGGTTAAAACGGATTTTTTACTTCTTCAACGATCTAGCTGGCCTCTAGATTCTCAAGAAGACCCGGGTGGGCCTCTTCTCTGGGGCAGGATAGCTGTCTCCCCCAAATTTCCTGGCACGGTTTCCCATAAGAGCTACAGGACGGCCAGGCTCCCTGAAAATGTAAAAGATTTCAGAGCACAGGATAATCTTTGTTTAATCAAAATCTCCTTCAGCGCTGCTGTTTTACCATGGTAATTCCTAGAATGACAGAGGAAAAAACTGAGCTGAAATTTTTAAGTTCGTGTAGAAGAAATTAACCATGGTAGTTTCTACCTTCCAATATTCGATTTCACAACTCTCATGCAATTCCAAACCATATATATATATATATATACTTATATATATATACTTATATATAAGTATATATATATACTTATACTTATAAGTATATATATATACTTATATATATACTTATATACTTATATATAAGTATATATATATACTTATACTTATAAGTATATATATATACTTATATATATATACTTATATACTTATATATATATATACTTATATATATATATACTTATATATATATAAGTATATATATATATACTTTTTTACTTTTCTACAACGAGGCTTTCCAAAAGAAACAACTCAAATGTAATGGTTTGCCTGGTAAATCAGAACTGTATTCATATCTATAAATTCAAGTCTTTTATCCGTTGCAAATTACAGTTGTTTTCCCTGAAGCACTTATCATAAGGAATGGCGTCCAATGGAACCTTGACACAATTTATGTCTACTGACAAACATCTCAGTGAACAACGAAGAATGTAACTGAAAGAAATAGATGCAGCATACGGACAGATTTATTTCCACATTGGGTCCCTAAAGCGATTTCTTTTTGGAAACTTCTAGAAATGTAATAGCTTTATTAAAGAACAGATTAATTTCAAAGTTTATCAACTTCTATTGCGGGATTCATGGCACAGAAACCGCTGTCATGGAATGAGCTCTCTTCTTCACCTAGCTCCTCTAACTGAATCTCTGGTTATCAAAAGCCTTCTCCTGTATGCTGAGGTCAGATACCTCCCATTGCATACTACAAAGTGGTAAAACAAGGAAGTGTCAGGTGCCCGGTGAGGGGGGGTGCTCAGTGTGAATGCAAAAGATTGGCTTTTCATACGCAGGCAGGGCTTGTTTTCGGTTGTTTTTATTTCTGAAATGAAAAGCATTTCCCAAGCTCTTTGAGGAAGTTGAGCTGCTCCGTGATTTAAGCGACATGTGATGAGTCCCCGCGGTCTCTATCTTAGTCACCATATTAACATCAGGGATGTGACGATAGCCTTACTGTCCTAAATGCACACTTCCCAAAGCACTGGTCTCGTTTGTTGCTTTCTGAAAGGGAAGTGCCCCGGGCAGGTCTTTCTTCATCAGGTCGAGGGCAGTGGCACCTCTGTTATCCTGACATATGGAGTTTCAATAAACATCCCCCTGTGGCCTGATTTCTTACTCTCCAGACAATTCTTTATGCTTTTCAGACTCTTAAAAGTAAAATATAAATTCGTTACTTTTCTGTTTTCTTTTATGTACTCCTTTAAACAGGAAATCAATGTTACTCGAAGAAGCAGAATTTAAGTACAAACAAAACTGGTAACTGTACCCCTCCCCCGCAAATTTAAAGAATACCCAACCTAATTAGCCAGGAATGAAAGACAAAATTGCCTCGTGACGTGCGTACGGTCGATCACCCACAGAGAAACCAAAAGGAATTGGTGCGATGCAAAGGAGACTTCAGATAAATACATTCATTTGAAGAATAAATGCTTGATTTCTTTCCCCACAAAATTAGAAAGTGATGGTACAGAACAGCAATAAAATGCTGCAAAGATAACAGATGGGTTGGGGTTATTCTGTTTCAGATTTACCCAAGAGAAAGAGACGGGAGAGTTGCCTAATCCTGGTATCACATTTCCGGCTGTGACAGGAAGAGATAGATCATAATAGATAAAAATGGAAAATGTGAAAAAAAAAAATCAAATACTTCTAAGAAAGACACAATGCAAGATCCAGCTGCGGTGTATGTGAAAGGAAATGAGTGTTGCAATTCGCTGAGGCTCAAGTCACGTGGCCACCCGTGTTCTAATGGCAGAGCTGTGGCAACCAACAGGAGTGGCCTGAGACAGCCAGAGAACCCCCCAGAATTCGGGACCCCACTCCTCAACCGGAGCCACCCTCTCCCCCAAACCCAGGGCACGTCTCTGCAGCCTGACGCTCAATATCCCCCTGGACGAGGTCTAACATTTTCACAGTTGCTGGATATTCTTTCTGCAATTCCAACTCCATTCTTTCTCTCTTTTTTTAAGTTTTTCTGTATTTATTTTGAGAAAGACGGAGAGAGTGAGCGGGGGAGGGGCAGAGAGAGAGGGACAGAGAGGATCAAAGCGGGCTCCACACCGACAGCAGAGAGCCTGATGCAGGGCTCAAACTCAGCAAACTGCAAGATCATGACCTGAGCCGAATTGGGACGCTCAACCGACTGAGCCGCCCAGGTGCCTCCACACTGCATTCTTTCTTACCTGGCTCTCAACAGAAAACTACAGGCTCTTGCCATGTTCACGTCTCTTCTCCAGACTCAAACACAGTTTAGCTCACTTACTCTCCTGCCCATGAAATAGCTACAACTCTTTCAAACTCTACCCATAAAACAGCCCTCCCTACAATGCAAGATCTCCCATGATAAGTCCTCCAGCAAATAATTCTCTGTGGTCTCCATTTCTTCCCATGGAAGAACTGAACGTGCAAATGTCCCCTCATAAAGGAATAAATGATAAGGCGACTGTCCGCTTCACAACCTCCTCTCTGGAATCAGCAGAGGCCCTACAGGTCTCATTCACAGCTGACTCGTGCCTAAATGCTGAATGTGCATTTCTTGAATGGCTGGGTCACCCGGTGAATGAATGCATGGAAAAACACTACGCAAGGCAAGAATCTGTCTTTCCCTACAACCCCAGACTCTCCCATCTACTTAGTTAACACGGAACGCAACGCTTCCCAGCAAAGTAGACAGTTAGTCCTGGAGAGTGGGGGGCCCTGGGGGAGGGAGTCTCTGTTCTTGGAAAAACATGATAGTGTTAAAGGAAAAAGGAAGTGCATCTGCTCTAAGGGAACTAAGCCTAAATCAAACATGTCTGACTGCTCTCATGGCCTCCAAAAACAAATACAGAAATATTTATTGCCCAAGTTGTTAGGCAGATTTAGGACAAACGGACTTGTTTGGGTCTCCTTTTATAAATAGAGTTAAGTACACTATGCTTCTTTAAAAATATTTTTTTAATCATAAAGAATCTTGAGATAGTCTGGTGGGGGAAAAATAATAAAAATATGTAACCGTCCCTGGCAATTAACCTTTCCATTGACACGAGGCTCACACATTCCCATCAGAACATTCTGGAATAAACTGCTGGTATTTACTTTAAAAGTATAACCAGCAAATCCAGGCTAGAGCTGGATATAAGCCGAAGAAAGCTCCCAGTTCTGGTCCTCGGACTGAAGCGAGGATGGACTGTTCTGTCCCCGTCACTGACACGCTGGACCACCTGCCACACTGGAGAGTCAACAGCCACTCCACACCTTAAACTCAGACACCAGGCTGCCCCGTCCTTTGCCAGGAGCATGGCCTGCCCTCGGATTCACATCACAGGTGCAGAGACAAAAAAGCTGTGTTCCATTAACAATAATAGTGGCTGAAATATTGCAAAGCGTTTTACGGTATAAAGCATATTACTTCCATATGTATCATTTCACTTAATAAACATATATATGTATATTATTTCATTTAATAACCCTGAAAATCCTATGAGGTAAACATACCGAATGTTATTAGCCCCTGCTTCATAGATGAAGAAAACAAATCCAAGGAGGTGAAGCTTCCGCCTGATGACAGGTTGCAGCCAAAAGTCTAGAAGCTGGGACATTTGACGCCCAGAAGAGTGGGTTCAGTGACAGCTCCTCTCTGGCTCTCCATTCAAGATGAATGCCAAAAATGTCTTATTCAAAGTCCTGAAAATCAGCATTGATGTGGTCCAGGATTCATTTACATAGTGACAAGCCAGTAGAAACGTGGCAGTGGAGACGGCGGGGGGGGGGGGGGGGGGGGGGGGAGGGGGGAGGGGCGAGACTCGGTGTCTCTGCATCTGAGTCTTCTCATCCGTAAAATGGGGCTGATTGTAGAACCAAGTTCACTGACTTGTGAGGTTTACACACCTGTAGGGCACTGGCCGCTGCGTGTGGAAGGCAGTCAGTACTCAATGAACGCTAGCTGTTGTTACAGTTGAGGTGAGCCTCGCAATTACGAGAGGACACGTTGACTTTGCTTCTCCTTCTGCATAGGCTATCTGACCTGAGATGAATCTGAAATCAAAAAGGTGGATTGATTATGTCAGCCAATCACTGTCCTGTAGATCATGGGACTGTTTTCCTTAAATTACAAAACGATTCAATTAAACTAAGTTAAAATTAAATTAAAGAGAGTCCTTGCTAAGTGGACAGTCATATACTGGAATGAAACCAATGAGGCAGCCCCCCAAGATGTGATCGCTGCTGCTTTCTGGGGTTGGATTCAGAGATACTCTGACCCTCTGGTTTTCATCCCTGCTCTTGCTAAGACACGTTCCTTCCTGCTTCCTTTTATATTCGGGAGTGATGCTAAAGGTAGCTGAATGTCTCTTCTCTTCTGAGAAATACCACAGGACAGAAATATGTTTAAGTTGGCTTATCCCATAATTTTCCAAACTCATATACACATAAAATCTTTGTGTGTGTGTGTGTGTATTAATATCCTGTAAACACATTCCGGAAAATATTCTTCTAGAGCACAGCATGCAGCGAAAGACAGGATCCTCTTGGACACCATACAAAGCTGACACCGATAGAAGAGGTTTGTCACCTGTGAGTTGAACCCCAGAGAACAGCCTTTCAGCCGGCTGCGTGACCCCAAGACCATGAGAAAACTCTAATCCCAAGCTTCACCCAGGGTTTACTCCGTCCTTCAGGACATGTCTAGTTCTGGCAACAGTGCAGAAAAAGCTATCATAGAAGTCCTAGTGCTATAAAGCAATAATGTTGGATAAAACAACAACAACAACAATAATAATAATAATAAGTTAAATGTATGGCTGAATACACAAGAAAGAGAAAAAATCAGTTTCCAGAAATGAAAAGGGAACTGAAAACAGTGCCCGTAAGCACTGGAACTGAAACTGTAGCTGGCCTGGTGACAGAATAAGAGAAAAAGGTTTTTGGCGGAGAGAGATTCTAATGACTTGGAAACTGCACCTACCGGGACTTAGAAACCAAGTCTGTGCCCCCCCCCCCCCCCCCCCGTCAAGGCGGGATGTTGACACAGAAACATTTGCATAAAGTCAGAATTTTCAAAGAATCCCACCCCAAGACTCTACTACTTGGTTAGTCAAGATTGCAAGGAATATTTTCTATAGTCAGAGATTTTTTGTGGGGGGAGAAAACATCCCCATGAAAAACAGAAACTCTAAAGCAGCGTGACTGAGAGAATGCATTGCACTGCCTCCGTGATACACACATCTTCAGAATGAGAAACTGACGGGAAGTTTGCCTCAGCCTAGCGGGTTGCTGGGATACCCAGCAAAAGCGAATGCTAAATTATTTCAGTGGGACCTTCCTTAACCCAGGCCAGAGGGATATAATCCTCATGGAAAATGAGCACACAGTAAGGGATTTAACCTGCCAGCATAGAGCCTGATGCGGGGATTGAACTCACAAACCGTGAGATCATGACTTGAGCCAAAGGTGGAAGCTTAAAAAACTGAGCCACCCAGGCACCCCACAAATGCTCTATTCTGAACAAAGCGGGAGATGCAACAAACAGGAAGGAATGTTGGATACCGAAAGACATCAGAAAAAAAATCTGAAAATTGTAAATGTATGATGTTAAAGCAAAGAGATGAAAGACAGAATAAAACTCAGTACGTAAAAACAAGATTCTATGGACTAAAAAAAGTGTACATTTTATTAATAACTAAATAGAACTTTTAGAAATAGTAAACTAAGACATTAAAATTAAAACGCAGTGGATGGGTTAATCAATGAATTACACAAAGCTGAAAAAAGAATTTGTGAACTGGAAGTCAATACTGAGGAAATTATACAGCATGTATCACAGATAAAGGTATAGAAAATAGGTAAGCTAGACTTATGGTAGATAGAATAAGAAGAATTAGAATGAATCTGGTAGGAATTCCAGAAAGATCAAACAGAATTAAGGAGGTACAATATTTGAAGAAACAATGGTGAAGAATTGTTCAGAATTGGTAAGAAATAGGAGTCCTTAGATTAAATTGAACCCAATTCAAATGAAAAGGTTATCCTTTCGTTTAGACTAAACCAAGTGAAACTAGAAAACATCAAGGACGAGGACAATATATTTAAACAAAGAAACAATACACCCACAAACTAACAGCAATTGGATTGTGAAGATCTTCTGATCAGAAAAAAATAGAGGCAGTAAGAGAATGGAATAATGGCCTTAAGTGGCCGAGATACATTTTCAGACAAAAAACAAAAACAGAAACAGAAAAACATTGAGAGAGTTTATACTTTTATATCTACACTGAGAGAACACGCTCTGTATAAAGAAGAAAATTGGAACCCAGAAGGATGTGATGTGAGAATTAAACACTAGTGAATGAAGACATTTGCAAACATACAGATATCTCTAATAGACATGGGCTATAAGTAAAACAACAATACTGACTTATTTTTATTTATATAAAAGCAAGAAAAAAATATTACACCACAACATCATAGTCTACTGGGGGTCATTACAGTTAAAAACTCCTAAGGCCATTATATTTGAGGAAAGAAGGGTAGAGATGCAGAGGAAATTTAGACTTAATTATGTCAAGATTATTTGTTAAAAATATTTTTTAAAAAAACTGTGTGTGTGTGTGTGTGTGTGTGTGTGTGTGTGTGTGTGTGTAACTACTAAAAATGGAAATAAACACATGTTTTCCAAAGCAAGAGATGAAGTAAATTGGGGGAAGGCCAGGGGGGAGGTGTCAGGAAATTAAAAAAAAAAGACTCAATAAGATAGAAGTAGGGAAAGCATAATTTAAAAAAATAAGGGAAAAGTATAATATATACCACAAATTTCAACAAGTGTCAATATGGAAAGAGAGCAATTAGATCCTTATCTTATACCATATAGAAACATGTCCTCCCTAAATTAAAATCTTAAAGATATATATATGTATATATATTATACATGTATATTGCTATGTTATACATGCACATGACTGAAATTGTGGCATAGAATAACGATATCTTTGAAAAGCAACAAGAGAACACAAACCAAAAGGAAAAAGGTTGATAAAATTGGCTAATAATTGGACTGCTATGCCTCAAAAGACACTATTCAGAATTCGAAATGACACGAAAAGAGTTGGAGAAATTATTATTACTCTTGGGGCCTGAAGGACTTCTCCAAAGACAGCTGCCTTGAAATATCCCATCTCAAACATCCTATTTACAATGACATTGACTCTCCTCCCAGAGTGGCAGAGTTTGCATCACCTCGCCTTGAACCTGGATGAGACTTTGTGACCGCCTTGACCAGTAGAGTACACTGGAAGTGAGGCTATGTCAACTCTGAGGCAAGGTCATAAAAAAAAAAGCAAGCACTTCTGCTTTGACCTCTTCTGAGCCTTGCACTTGGAACCTCAGCATTGTGTCTCGAGCAAGTCCAGGTCACATGGGGAAGCTGTGGGTAGATGTCCCCACTGAACTTCCCAGCTGAGATCCCAATCAACAACCAGCAGTAGCCACTATATGTGAGTCAATGAGGTAAATGAGCTTTAGTTAACTCCAGCCCCAGCCACCATCTGTACTGCAACTGCATGAAAGACACCAGGTGAGCATTACCTGGTTGAGCCCAGGCAATCCACAAAACCATCCCCAAACTGCTAAGTTTGGGGTAATTTGTTATGTGGCAATACATAACTGACACACTATCCAAAATCAAAAAGAAACAGGAAACCCGAAAGGAAAATGGGCAAAGATGTTGAACAAGCAATGCATGCAAAAGGAAGCCTGGGTAGACAACAAACACACAGAAAGATGCCCACCCTCACATATATCCCAGAAATCAGGTATATGCAAATTAAAACAACAATGTAAAAACATTTTACATTTTTGTCAAAGCTGTAGAATTCTTTTCACACCAAATGTGGAGAGAAAAAACCTACAGCGATGGTTATGAGGGCAGGCTGAGGGGCCAGAATGCTAAGCATCTGATTCCAGCTCCATAAACAAATTGCATGGCCCTCAGCAAATAGTATAAACTTGGTGTGCCTTAATCTCCTTATCTGAAAAATAGGTTCTTTCTTAGGACTGTTGTGAGAATTGGGTGAATTGGTACATATAATTTGTAGAACGATGCCTGCAAGCGAAAGCAGTGAATCGTAAGATGATGGTAATGACATCAAACCAGAAGTCTCAGGCAGTTCTAGTGAAATCATCATAGCCACGATATAGAGAGCCATTTGTTAATTCTCTTGTTAACCTGCAGGTGTCAATACTATTCACCTGATACACTCCACTTGTAGGTACATAACATACAGAAGTGCCAGTGCATATGCATTAGAAGACAAACGCACGTAATGTTATTATGACTTCATTCTCTAATTGCAAAAAGTGGACGCCATCTGGGAGTGCTCAGAGTGATTCAGAACAGTATAGTAATAGGCACCAATCCAGCATCTAAGCCATGGAAACTCCAACTTTGAGCATAACATTCCATTACTGGAGCAGAGGATTCAGTCTTATCCATAAGAGGATATGGGGTGGAACAGAAAGAAACATGTCTTATTTGGCATTCTACCAGAAATGTATACCATTGTCAGGAGCAAGAATATGGGGTATGATGGTAGCAGAGCCCCCAAGACCCAGCACGGGGAGCAGAGCTGACAAATGGGACCAAGACAATGTCGACAGTGATAGGATGGTTGGCCCTGTCCGACAGTACTTAGGCATCCACCCTGCCCTAGCCTTGGACATACAAACGTTTGTACAAATATACAATGTACATACCTTTTTATAGAAAGATAGATAAACCATACATGTCAATTAGCATGTAGTAGCACTTAGAAGTTCCAGCTTGAAACCTATCTTCTACTCCAAGGCACAAGGTGAAATAGCCCTAGTCAGGGTGATGCATCCAGATTTAGTTCTGGTTTCATCAGCAACTAGAAACGCCATCACTTAGCCTTTCTGAGTCTCCATTTCCTTATTGGAAAAGAAGAGAAAAGAAAAGAAAAGAAAAGAAAAGAAAAGAAAAGAAAAGAAAAGAAAAGAAAAGAAAAGAAAAGAAAAGAAAAGAAAAGAAAAGAAACGAAAAGAAAAAAGAAGAGAGAAGAGAAGAGAAAAGAAGAGAGAAGAGAAGAGAAGAGAAGAGAAAAGAAAAAGAAGAGAGGAGAGGAGAGGAGAGGAGAGGAGAGGAGAGGAGAGGAGAGGAGAGGAAAGGAAAGGAAAGGAAAGGAAAGGAAAGGAAAGGAAAGGAAAGGAAAGGAAAGGAAAGGAAAGGAAAGGAAAGGAAAGGAAAGGAAAAAAGGGGGAAAATCAAGCAAGATCTCAATGCATTTGGAGCATAGCAGAGAAATAATTGGATGTGAAGTGTGAAGTCTAGAGTAAAAAATCCCAGCCATACCACTTAAGTAGATCAGCTTCCTTGGAAAGAATTCCAGGAAGCAGAATCTTAATGAACCAGCATCTACATCTATACATTGGAACTAGTCATATCTCCTTTAAGGGATGTCATGAAACTCAAAGGACACAATTTTCGTTACCTTACAAACCCTAAGCTCAACGGCAAAATTTCCTATTCTGTCTACAAAAGAATCATTGGATCTCTATGATCTAGTAATTCTGTAGCCTGATAGTGCAATGGTGTAGCTTGATTATCACAAAGAGCAGCAAATCTGGAGATGATTTAATATGACCCTAGATCTCCCATTATAAAATTTACATAGTCTATTTTTTGTTGTTTGCATAATAAATCCTGGTATTAGTCACTGGTCTTTGAAGACAAGCTATTAAAGCAATAGAATTCTTAATTAATTTAGTGCAGAGTTTATCAGTTCTGTGTACACAGCTTACTCAGAGCGCACTACATCACTCGAGTGTGGGGTTGGATAAAGTCAGCTCCCATGGAATAAACCTTATCTCATGCTCCGCAGTTTCCAGAAGCAATTCTTCCTAGATTGGAGATTTGTTATCTGCTCACTCCTTCGTAATGCATTTCCTGGAATAGGTCATGAGTAGTTGAGTCGAAAGCTTCTACAGAATTAGCTCAGTTCTGATACAAAAGGGTCACTACGCTACCTTGAAACTCACAAATATCTGAGCACTTATGTCAAAATGAAACCTCAGATGTCCAGAAAGGGATGGCAAACATTATGCTTAAGAGAACAATTTTAAAGCATTCTCTATATTAAAAAAAATGATACAGCCAGAGGCCTTATACATGGTTTGTAATATAGAAAAAGAAAATATTTAAATAATTATTATTCCCACATGGTTATTTTTCATTGTGCGTGTTTCCCTCCAGTTTCCGTGCATATGCAAATCTAGTAAACATGTCACATAGTAGATTTAGAATGTAAAATACCTAAAAGCTTTTATATATCCCCACATACCATTTTACAAAGAAAAATGATATCCTACCACTTTCCTATTGAAATGGAATTGAGGTGGGGTAGGACGCTCAATCCATTCTACACACTTGAACAAACTCTCCATGTGTGAAAACACCTGTGCCCCATCTATCACTCTGCCCTTTCTCCTCTGTCTTCCTTAACCCTTCATAGCACAATGTTCTTTCTAGGAAAAGTTAATCTAGGATTCTTAAGGGAAGGGTATTTCCCATTGCTGGTTTTGCCAGGAATAAATAAATGTCAGAGTATGATGCATTCCTTACTGTGTCTGTCCCACACCACCTGCCCTAGGCCTTCCTCCACCCTCTCCCTGGCCCCCATGCTCCCCAGAGGACCGCGTCTCCCTCTCTACCAAGCCCCCAAGGACATCAGAGCAATTGCCTCATTGGCTTTTCCCTCCACCTCTACACTGCTCTTAATGACCTTCACTCCCTTCTCCTCCTCCAGAAGACATACCATGTTAGTAGATAAGCTTTTCACCTTGGCTCTTGCTCTTACTTCTTTCACCTCCTTTGGGCCTTTTCCCAGAAGTTATTCCCTTTTGCCTGTATCTCCATTCTATGCCGGATACTGCTATTGGCGCCTTATCTTCAGCTTATAAGTATGGTAGGTCTTCTCCACATTGAAGCTTTAGGTATATAACATGTGTATGTGTACATGCACGTTGGTATATATTCACACCCTCCAGCTCTCTTCTTTTCTCCTCATGGCTTCCACATTTTTCAACAACAAACATCCAAATCCCTTCCTGCCTTGGGCCCCTCCCCTCGAATTCTACTGAGGTGGCCCTCTAAGGGACCACCTGTAACATGGCTCTTGCCAAGTCTAAAGACCTATTTTCAGTCCTCATTTGCCTGGGAACCTCTAGGACACTTTCTCCCCAACGTTGCAAAGCCCTTGCTTCCTGCTCTTCACCAACTCCTGCTCTTTTGAGTCTCTTCTTTTTTCGGTCTCCTAAGCTCAGAACACTTGAACCCATCCTCCTTTATCTATAGCCACAGGTCCTTACTTTCTTTGGCTCATTCATCTTCTCCTTTGCATTTTAAAAGTTTTCAAGAGCTTCACCTGGCCTTCTCTTTTCTCTCTTCTTTTTCTTTCAAAAGTAATATTCAAGTTTATGGCTTCCACTATTATTTCCCTACGGATAGTGCTTACCTTTATTTCTAAAATCTTGAACTGTCTCCCAAGGTCAAGGGCAGATTTTCAGCTGGTGTCTCCAGTATTCACCAAGCACTTGGGGCTTAACCAGTTCCAAACTTGATTCCTTCTTCTCCCTAACCAGTCCTTGCTCTTAATGTCTATCCTCTTTTTGATAATAGCATCTGAGCCTCCCACTCACCCAGGGCTAAAACCTCGGAGAAATCTTGCATTCTTTCCCTTTTGGCCCCCGTAGCCAATCAGACATCCAATCTTGATTCTACCTAAGGATTATGCATTCTCTTGCTGACACTTATGTTCCCACCCCTAGTCTCTTCTCTAATCACATTTCAAACAACTCTCACACCAACCTTCAGCACACGAATCATGTCTCTTTACTAAAAGAGTTCAGTGACACTTCATCTGTTTGCAGGAACGCATCTAATCTCCTAAATTCAGCAAAGACTTCCACAACTTTCCTTCCAACCACAGCTTCCCATCGTATTTCCCATAACCCCCTTCATTACCATCAACTCTTCCTTATGACCACGTGTGGTTCCTCCGTTGCCGTGACTCCAACTCTACTGGAAAGGCACGTGCTCCATTTCCACATGCATAAACCCTTCGTGTCTTTAAAGGTCAGCTCAAATAATTCCTTTCTCTTCAAGGTGCTTCCTAGTCCTGTCAGCTGGTTGTGATGTCCCCTTCCTTCCCATCCCACCTCAGTCTTCTGCTGCCATTACTATATAACTTGGCCCAGCTGTATTTTATATTCGTGAGAGCATTTATTCTTTCCCTGAACCGGATCAGAAGATCCTGGAAACAAAGGTCATCCTTGATTTCCCTGTACAGGCCTGTTGTAGTACCCCAGCACAGTGCCTTGCACTCAGTAGGTACTTACTAAATGTGCATGTATCAGTCTATGCAATGGTGGCGAAGAGTCAGGCTTCCGATTCAAAAGCAGAGTCATGGGATTCTGGTCAAATTCACTCATGCTCTGGAAGCTTCATCCTACACATCTATAAAATGCAAATGATAGTTGCACTACCTCAGAGGATGGGGTGGGAATCCAGCGGGGAAAAAATGCATAGAAAACCCTTAACACAGCACCCGGCACATGGTAAATCACACTATTCATGATTATCACAGGACCACGGAAGTAGCTACTCCACTTATGTATGTGAGTAGAAAACGGTTACCATTTTTTTTCTGGGCCACTAAGTTACAGGTGTAACAGCTTTGAAGAATGTACATAATATTTGACCCTGGAATTCCATTTCTGGGAATTTATTTTAAAAAAACTTTTTTTAATGTTTATTTATTTTTGAGAGAGAGAGAGACAGAGCATGAGCAGGGGAGGGGCAGAGAGAGAGGGAGACATAGAATCTGAAGCAGGCTCCAGGCTCTGAGCTGTCAGCACAGAGCCCGACGTGGGGCCCGAACCCACAAGCCGTGAGATCACGACCTGAGCTGAAGTCGGATGCTTAACCGACTGAGCCCCCCCAGGCGCCCCTCTGGGAATTTATTTTAAAGAAATCATGAGGTCTAATGCAAAGATAATCATGAGATAGAAACATGCATAATGCCTACAACAGCTTGATTTCTTTATTTTTTAATTTAAATTCAAGTTAGTAAACATACAGTGTAGTCTTGGCTTCAGGAGTAGAACCCAGTGGTTCGTCTCTTAATGTGACACCCAGGGCTCATCCCATAAGTGCCCTCTTTAATGCCCATCACCCATTTAACCCACCTCCCACCCACCTCCCCTCTAGCATCCCTCAGTTTGTCCTCTGTACTTAAGAGTCTCTTACAGTTTGTGGCCCTCTTTGTACAACAGCTTAATTTCTAACAGGAGGACACTGGTAAAGCAAAATATGACCCATTCATAAGATGAGACGCAAGGTGGCTATTATATTTGCCTCAGGAGAAAATGTTCACCATATATTGTAAAGTACAAAGTACAGGGCAGAGAAGTTTGTATAGTAAAACCCTCTTCTTTTCTCAAAAGGAACACATGTAACTAGGATTTGTGTGTGTGTGTGTGTGTGTGTGTGTGTGTGTGTGTGTGTGTGTGCAAATGTACGTCGATATAGAAGAACAGGGACAAAAGTTTTGACAGAGGAACTATCTTGCTTCAAGGAATTTATTCCCTGTATTTTATTTTTTTTTCTTTTTCAAATTTTCTGTTTCATACTTTGAACATATATATTTTTGGCATCCAGATACAAATGCTAGAAACAACTCATATCCCCTTGCTCTGGCAAGAAAAGTATCTCCTTCCTCCCTCGAGGTTAATTGTGCTTCATTTGGATTGAGGGCAAAACGAATCTGGGATGATTCATCCAAACCAAGGGATGCCCCGGCAAACTTCATGGCATGAAGCATTTCAGAGCACTTTTTAAGGCTTGAGTTTGGTAAATTAGGACATTTTGTGTCCAAGCCGGGATTCCGGAGTTTGTTGAAGGAAGGAGGTTTCTGTTGGTTGCTGCTTGTCCTGAGTGGTCTCAAAGACACACAGCAACGTCTTTGATGGAAAGCACCCTAAGCATCACAACGGAGACAGATCTGGACTCAACTATGCCCAGAGCATTCAAAGTCATGTCCAGAAGTGGAGAGCTCTTTGAGCTTTCAGTGATTTTAAGAGGGCAGAGTAAGAGGGGAAGGGGGAGGGAGGACAGCAAGTCGACACTTTTATGAAACATGTATTCGTGTTGGCTATCAAATCCAATTGATTAGTAGAACCTCAGTTAAAAAAATAAGATCTGAGGTGGGGCGCCTGGGTGGCTCAGTAGGTTAAGTGTCCGACTTCGGCTCAGGTCATATCTGGCGTCTTGTGAGTTCGACCCCTGTGTCGGGCTCTGTGCTGACAGCTCAGATCCTGGAGCCTCCTTCGGATTCTGTGTCTCCCTCTTTCTGTCTGCCCCTCCCCCACTCATGCTCTGTCCCTCTGTCTCTGTCTCTCTCTCTCTCTCTCTCTCTCTCTCTCTCTCAAAAATAAATAAACATTAAAAAAATTAAAAATAAAATAAGATTGGGGCACCTGGGTGGCTCAGTAAGTTGAGTGTCCAACTTCGGCTCAGGTCATGGTCTCGCGGTCTGTGAGTTCAAGCCCCGCATCGGGCTCTGTGCTGACATCTTAGAGCCTGGAACGTGCTTCAGATTCTGTGCCTCCCTCTCTCTCTGCCCCTCTCTTGCTCATGCTCTGTCTCTCTCTCTCTCTCTCTGTGTCAAAAATAAATAAACATTAAAAAAAAAGATCTGAGGGGTGCCTAGGTGGTTCATTCGGTTAAGGGTCTGACTCTTGATATTGTCTCAGGGCCTGATCCCAGGATTGTGAGATTGAGCCCCATGTCAGGCTCTGCCCTGATGGTGGGAGCCTGCTTGGGATTCTCTCTCTCTTTCTCTCTCTTTCTCTCTCTCTCTCTCAAAATAAATTAAAAAAACTTAAAAAAAATATCTGAAAGTAAATAATTACTAGAACTACTTGTTTTATATGTAAAGATCACACTGATTTTGAAATATGGGATATTTTATAATCCTGAAACAAGAGGCAATGTATATCTGAGCACGGTTTTCATCTTTGATGTGAAAATCGGTTCACCGACAAGTGGCCTGGAAGATGGTGATGTTTCCTGCTCCCTCCCTGACACAGATGCAAGTGTTCCTCTCCTCGCAGAATCTCTGCGGGAAGGAAAACTTAACCCAAAGCAACACGTTGAATAAGCAGCTATGAAAATGCAAGCACAACCAGGAGGCTAAATGCAATTCAGGGACCTGCACAGTAATGGAGAATCACTGCACCCTGCATCCTGTCTCTAGTGATGCTTAATGCACGAAAACTATGAGAGGGAAAACCCCAAACCATACTATCTGCCATAATGTAATTCTGACGTGAGAACTGATAATGCTTTTCTGACCTCAGTGATGAGCGTATGTCATTTGTCATGCATTAGATTTAATTACCCTTATTTATTTACTGATCCAGGCTTCCTGGCCATGAGGATGGCCCCTTCTCAACACACAGCAAAGGCAAGCAGATGACCAGCTTTTAGAAAAAGCAACTCAAAACGCCGGTTGGAGACGTGTCCAATTTGACGCCATTATCGGTGGCCAATGCCCTGATGTTGTCCCAGTGATAGGTAGCAGGGTCCCCTTCCTCTGTGGAGGTCGGAGAAAAGGAAGCAGTTGGGACCACAGTGGACAGGTGGACACCTCCGGTCCTTATCAAAGTTGAGGAGCGGATACCTCACTGCCCAAGAGCCTCAAAGGCAAAAAGAAGGAAGGCAGCGAACAAGGGAGCACTGACATCATGTTCTGTGTGTGTATTTCTTGTTCCTCTTGAGCATTAGAAAATGAGAAAGGGGCATGTGGATTGAACCCCTGAAAGATTGACTTTTAAGTGCTTTTTCCCCTGGAGGACATAAGATGGAGAGGAAGACAGAAGCGTTCTGGCATTGGGGGCAGGGGCCGGGTGGTGAGCCTCCAGGAGCCATTTAAAACATGATTGCTCGTCCCTGGGATCTGAGTGATGTTCGGGAAACCAGAAGAAAGGTCATCCGGCCAACTGAACGCTCAACCCCAAGCCAGACCTGCATGCGAGACTGTCCCAGGTGTCCGAGGACATTTAATTAAAGAATCAAGCCAGGATTCTCAAATTGCTTTTCCGTTTCCACTTCGTCCTATAAAATACACACATTTTAATTACACTAAAACTAACAGGGAACATCTCTTCTTCTAAAAGCTTAATTATTAATTAGTCTTAATTATTTCACCACCAAACACGCATAACTTAGGTTTTAAGTGACCTTAAAAAGATGTGCTCATGGTTTGTCTTGAGATTAGTTTTGTTTTTTTTTTTATTTGGGGGAAATGTCAATAACCTGTGTTTTTAATGACCTTTACAGCTGCCCCACACCGTTTCTAACATATGGGAGGTACCGAATGCATGTTTCTAGAATGAATCAATGGGTGGTCATGAAAGCAAAATTTCCCAGGGAATGTTATGCTTCTTTGACATAGTAAAATCAGCTGTCTTGGTGCTTTAAATTCTTTCCATGGGAAAGGAGAAGAGGAAAAGAAGAAAACCAAAGAGAAAATATGCCCAGAAGTGAAACTGCATTGTCCATGAAGTTTAGCTGATTGGGGAAGGATGTTTTTAGTCTCGTAATAAATTGTTCTGTTGTACTGGTGATGAAGACAGGATATTTATGCCTTGCATCTGCTGTATTTTCGACATCCTTGGTGTCCTAAGAGGACATCACATCCTGGGAAGGGAGAGAGGCCGATGTGAGCAGCAGACGCCATTAGAGGCAGCACTGGGTAGCAGTGGCCCTCACAGCAGCTGGCGTCATTATAGGATGAAATGGTTCCTAATTGTGCTATTGATTTTTCCCCTCTTTAATGGATTATTCTCCCAACACACTTCCAGTTGAGCCACTACCCACATCCCACATCCCACAGACATGTTGCCCGGGATGTGTGTCCAACGGTGCATTAGAAGAACATGGATGCTTTGCTCTGCGGGTTACTTAGCGGGTAGAGGAGCCCGGGAGAAGGGATCCCTGTGGCCTTGCAGTAAAGATGCTCACTCCGTATATGAGCACTGGGGAGGCGCGCTCCATGGCATTTCATTTAACTTAGTCTCTAGGAGGCCCAGGTATGAGGAGGAAGGGGAGCCAGGTAGAGGCCAGTGTTAGCACCCAGCAGCAGTAAGAGAGGTAAGATACGAAGTCTCACTCGCGTGAGCCTCTGCCAGTGAGTGTGGGTTTTATCACAGTGGACTGTAACCGCTCCTGCCTCTCTCTGGCTTGAGCCGCACGGGTCCTTGGCTGGGAGCAGGCTGCTTTCCCACCTGTGCATCCCAGCCAATCTGTCCTGGACCACAGAGCAGAGGTCAGCATCAGCTTCCATGGGTGACCTCTCTGGCCCGGGGTGGGGGGTCAACATTCTTCCTTTGTTCTTTTCATATTTGTAGCTAAATTCCCAGCTAGAATGCGAAACTCCATGTGCGTGACGAGCCCATCTTTCTCTCCTGAACTCCCCCATGGTTTCTAAAGGAAGAATTAATTCTGATCTTAGGTTCCTCCAAAATGGGAGCAGCCAGTGAAGAAACACAGCTACTGAGGTGCGGATCAGATTGGACTGAGTTCAGATCCAGACCCCACCATTGGAAGGCTATCTAACTCTAGTCTAGATGCTCAATCTCCCTTTACTTCAACCTCTTTATCTGCAAAATGAAATTCATCATTGTATCTACTTTCTAGGGTTGATGTGAAGAATAAATGAATGGATTCATGTCAAGTGCTTAAAACTGTACCTGTAAAATCATGAAGACTCAACAGATAGAGCTATTGTCATTATTGTCCCATCTGCAACCTCAGAGGAGAGGAGCACCAGATGGAAATGGAGAGATTCTTTGAAACTTGGGAGGCAATAGTTGAGTGATTTTGTAGTGATATATATATATCACCATAGATTAGATATAGATATAGATATAGATATAGATATAGATATAGATATTGATATAGATATAGATATACATATAGATATAGATATAGATATAGATATTGATATAGATATAGATATGGCGCAATCCTGTTGGAGACCTTCTGAAGTACGTTCCAGAATGTTCATGACCTGTCCTTCTAAAGGACAGGAGCCTGGGGCATTTATCACCTGATTCCCCATCCCCAGCAGTTGAAGTGACTTCAGAAGACATAACTCCCCCACATTTCTGGGCAGGCATAATGGCCTGAGGGAGGAAAGCCCAGAGATACTGAAAGCTGCCCTTGAGAGGCGACCCCGGCAGTGTGCCCAGGGGGCTGTCCACCCCAGCAGCAGCTGAAGTCAGATGCGGACCAGTGATGCATGTTATAGGGTACCAGAAGCTCTAGTTACCTCCTGATGCACTGATGCTCCAGAGTAATCTCATCAGTGCAACAGTTTTCAATGTTGTTACTTTCCCCCAAACTCCTCAATAACTCTATTGTCCCCTGAGTAAAGTCCAAATTTTCCAGCCAGAATATCAAAGGCTTCAACATTCCAGAAGAGTTTTTACCCAAACAGTTTAACTTTCTGATTCATTTATGTGAACTCTGCTCTAAACAGGATGGTTTCACGGCCCTGCAGACACTTTCTTCATACTTTCCTCCAATTCATCTCACCTGAAGAACAAAACAAAACAAAACAAAACAAAACAAAACAAAACAAAACAAAACTCCTGCATCTTACCTAACCTTTCAGAACTGGCACCAAGTTTTCACCCAACGTCGTCTACACAGATCTCTCCACTCCGTGAGATATTAACCATGCTTTGCTACACGTGTATTTTTCCCAAGAAAGTTCATATCCTCTCAAGAGAATGAATTTTGTCCCTTACTACTTTTTTATCCCCTACAGTATCTATGATTGTGCATAGCTCTATAGTACATTACATTATATTACATATCGTTGACACGAATATTTGAATATCAACCAGAAAGATGCATTTCCCAGTAGTTCTGTTTTTCTGGTTAATTTCTGGCTCAGTTACAGAGAGTGTAGGTGTTAGTTGCCCAAAGTGGGTTATTATAAGGATAAGAAAGTTATCTCATCCAGAGAGAGGAAGGAAAAATACAGCTGGTCCATTCAGCCAGGAAATTCTCAGAAAAGGACTCTCTCCATTTCTCAGCAGTTCCATGGTCCTCCACCTTTCTCTGCGTGTTTGTCACTTTTCCTCTCTGCCTACGTTGTCTCTCCACTGGATTCATTGTAGCCAAGAGGTCTGAGTGTTTTAGAGGCAATACCCATTACCACTCTGTGTCTCTGTTCAAATTTTTGTGAGAGGATCCGATTGGTCATGAGCCAGCAAGCTGATTGGTTGACATCGGGTCAGGTGTTCAGCTCTGCTCAACCATCTATGGCAAACACGATGATAGAATAGAGCAAAACATGGCCTTCTAGACCTACCCTGTCAGCATGAATTATGGGAATAAGTCCTTAGAAAACAGGTCCGTGAGCACAGTAAACACTGAAATATGCCACCAGATACAAATAAAGATGAAATTGTCAGCACAATGGATAAAGTATATGAACTGAACAGAACTCTCAAAGTACAGACAAGAAATACAATTAGACAAGAAATACAAGTGCTTGGATTTACAAAATATTGGTCCTGGGAGAGAAGAAGGTAAAAGAATATTGGTAAACATGCCATGCCCTACCATTCCTGTCTTTTTGGAACTGTGGCTGTCTTTCACACATCACCTGCCATCTAAGGTCAAATCTTTCATCAAAGACTCTGATTTTCATGGTTTATAGCTTCCTGACCCCAATTTGTCCCATGAGCTTCTCTCTCCCAGATTAGCAGGATATAGGTAACGTGATGTGTTTATTTCCACCACCTTCCCTTTACTTCTCCCCTCAAAATGAGAACCAGGAAAACAGAAAACAGGCTATAATGTCCCTTTTTTCTTATTGCAAACTCTCTTACAATCAATATTTCCTGCTGAACTTCTATATGCACAACCCCAGCTTTCTGTTGAATCTGTCTTTGTGGAATAATTTCTAGCATCTGAGAGTTCACATGTTGAAAACTGACTTATCTTTTCTTTTTTCTCCTATCTCTGTTATCTGCATGGCAAAACCAGCTTCTCTCTCTCTCTCTCTCTCTCTCTCTCTCCCTTTCTTTTCTTTCTTCATCTTTCTTTCACCCAGTATTCTATCAATGGCCATGTGACTGATTCCACCTACATAAAACCTCCTCTGTGAGTTTACCATTTTCATTGCCATTGGCAGGTCTTGCTTCTCTACCAGATTAATGTAGTGAACTACCAATACTAACCAGCCTATAACCTTTCTTGATCCCCCAACCTATGTTCTGTTGCCAGGGTTAGATCCTAAGAAAGGTGTCATCTCGAGCTTTTCCCTGGCTCGCCTGCCCCCCATGCCAAGTGATACCCAAGATCATTAGCCTGGGATTAGAATCTCCCCAAACTTCTTCTTACCTAACATTTCATCTTTGCCTTACATGCTAGTGGGTTGAGTTGTGTCCCCCCCAAAAAAGAGATGTTTAAGTACTACCTTCAGGACTTATAAATCTGACCTTTCTTGGAGATAGGGCTTTTACCTGTATAATCAAGTTAAGATGAAGTTATACTTGAGACTGAGCCTTAAATCCAATGACTGGTGTCTTTAGAAGAGAAAAGAAGGTTTGGATACAGAGACATAAAGGAGACCCAGGAAGAAGATTGTGTGATGATAGAGGCAGAGACTGAAGGAATGTAGCTATAAGCCAAGGAAGAAGCAAGTAAGGAACCTCGCCTAGAACTTTCAGAGGGAGCATGGCCCTGCAGACACCTTGTATGCAAATGTCTAGCCTCCAAAACTGTGAGAGAATTTCTATCATTCCAAGCCACTCACTTTGTAGGAATTTGTTACAGCAGTCCTAAGGAACTACACACATGCACACACCCTACTCTCCAGGCGCATTTTCTAAACACACGCCCACCTGCTACCTCTGTCTGTGTCTTTGAAACCTGGCAAAGAAATTTCTAGTGAGGTACCACGTAAGTTCCTAGCCTCTTGCCCTGTGAGCTACAAGAGATTGCATTTGTCCACATGGTGCTGCTTTTGAAATGAATCCTAGACCTCCAGCTTTGGGGATTTTGCATGGTGACAGTGGAAGTCCCTGAATTACTCCCCGTGGCCAAGTGTCTGCAAGTTATCATCCTGTTCCGTGAGTAACTGGGTTCATATGTGAAAAGGACATCAGGAAAAAAGAGAGTCACGCCAAGGCCCTTTTCCTAGGCCCTAATGGGCAAAGTCCATTTGTAACTGGGTGTCAACAGGAAACTAGATAGTTGAACTCCAGCTGAAAAGTGAATGTACTGGGATGGTCGTTCCCTTGTAAGGGGTAACTTATGCCATCCAGTAGAAATAGGAGGCAAGCTGTGAACACAAGCCATATTTGCAATTTTGAAACTTTTAGTAGACGTGTTATGGATGAAGCTTATCTTCCCGAAATTCACATGCCTTAACCCCCCTACCTTAGACTATGACTCTGGAGATAGGGTATTTCAGGAGATATTTATGCAAAAATGAGGCTGTTAGGGTGGGCCCTGATTCAATCTGACTGGTGTCCTTATAAAAAGAGTGAATCTGGGTGCACAGAGAGACACGAGGGATGCTTGAGCACAGAGGAATGGCCATATGAGGACACAGGGAAAAGGCGGCCATCTGCAAACCGTGGAGGGAGGTCTCAGGAGAAACCAGACCTGCTGGCACCTAGATCTTGTGAGAAAATAAATCTGTTGTTTAAGCCACCCAGTCTGTGGCATTTTGTTGTGGTGGCCCCTGGCATACTAATATACATTTTGGTAGCAAGAAGGGGAGTACTTCTGTAACAAACACCTGAACACGTGGAAATGGCTTTGGACCCGGCTAATGGGCAGAGGCTGCAAGAGTTTTGAAATGCAGCTAGGAAAAGTCTAGGTTGCCTTGAAGGACTGTTGATGGAAATACAGATGTTAAATGTGTCATGGATGAGACTCGGATGTAAATGTGGAACATGCTATTGGATGCCGGGGGAAAGATCATCTTTGTTATAGAGTGGCAAAGAACTTGGCTGGATTGGGTTCTAGTGCTTTGTGGAAGGTGGAATTTGCAACGAACTTGGATATTTAGCTAAGATTTTTAAGCAAAGTGTTGAAGGCCTGTCCTGGTTTCTTCTCACTGCTTATGGTAAAACATAAGAAGAGAGGGGTATATTGAAGTAGGGGTTGTTTAGCCAAAAGGAACCAGAACCCGAAGGACTGGAAGTTCTCAGCCTATCTATATTGCAAAAAAATGAGCCTGTGAGTCTTGGAGAGAACACCAAGGATGTGGCTGGGAAATCATCTGATAAAGATTACAGGTATGATATATGTATGCAGTCAGACATCTCAGCAGAAGTCAGGATTAGAGATGGGGTTATACCGGAAGAAACATTGCCCCTTTGGCCAAAGGGGGACAGAGATGGGAGAAAATGAAGGAAGGTGGGGGGACTTCTGTCATTCTAGGGACAGGACAATAGAGCTATCCAGCTGTGAACATGTGTTATCCCTCAAGAAAAGGGAGGAATGACCCTGAAGGTAATGTAGGCAGAGATTGGCAGGTTGCTCCTACCAGCATAGACCCCAAGGTTCCGGGACCCCAGGGGTGAGGCTGTGTTCTAAGTTTCAGAGAACCACACTGCCCCCCAGGCACCAGACCTCATGGGTGGTACTGCTCTGACCCCTTAATCCCAGACTTCCAACTTCCACAACTGTGAGAAAATTAATTTATGTTATTGGCATTTTGTTTGTTTGTGGTGTTTTGTTACGACAGCCCTCACGAATGAATACACCACAATAAAAAAGGAAAAAGAAATAGCTGAGATTAATTTTAACAATATATTCTTGACCTCATACATCCAAAATTATTATTGTTTTAGCATGTTATCAATATAAACATTATCAGTCAGATTTTTTACATTTTTTAGTGCAA
This sequence comes from Panthera pardus, assembly GCF_024362965.1. Taxonomy (NCBI): domain Eukaryota; kingdom Metazoa; phylum Chordata; class Mammalia; order Carnivora; family Felidae; genus Panthera; species Panthera pardus. The sequence goes on along the minus strand of NW_026526721.1, from coordinate 9,854,499 downwards.
AGTCTTTGAAACCCTTACATCACATACCAATTTGGACTTGTCCCACTTTATTTTTTTTTTTAATTTTTTTTAACGTTTATTTATTTTTGAGACAGAGAGAGACAGAGCATGAACAGGGGAGGGGCAGAGAGAGAGGGATACAGAATCGGAAGCAGGCTCCAGGCTCTGAGCCATCAGCCCAGAGCCCGACGCGGGGCTCGAACTCACAGACCGCGAGATCGTGACCTGACCCGAAGTCGGACGCTTAACCGACCGAGCCACCCAGGCGCCCCTGGACTTGTCCCACTTTAAATGTCCAATAGTTGCAGTGGCCACACAACTGGCACAGCCAGACACCTCGAAACTACTAATCCACTACTAATTGTCCCTTCTGTACATATTTTTGGCAATAGATTTTAAAACTGATTGGTGCCTACCAGTAGACCCCAGAGGTTTTTTCTAGACTTCTGCCTTACCTGGTGAAGGCAGGAACAATTGCTATATATAAAGAACTATCCAAATGTGGAAGTTGGGAGGAAATTGGGAAAGCTGGTAGAACCAATGATCCAGCCAAATTTTGCTTCTGAAAGAAATGTGTTCAACTTGAGTGCAAGACCAACAGAAATTGGTCAAAACTGCCCAAAGTGAAAACCTCAAGAATCCATACTGTCTCTTGTCCCAGGTTCCTGCTGTTCCCCCAACTGGAATAATGTTTTCTTCCCTTTGCTGGCAAATCCATCCACTCCCAGCTCGGATCCAATGTCTTCTGTCCTTTGTCACCACCACCACCCCCAAGCTGCCCCTTAGAGCAAATGGCCTGGGTGTGCCGGCACCGCTCTCAACTCTCAGGATAAAACTGAAGACCCACCTATGCCCTCTGGGCTCCTGCCTGCTGCTCCAGAGTCAGCAAGAGTCTGTCACTCTGGGGGGAAAAAAAAAAAGTCTTTCTCATGGCCTCCTGTGTCTATCATACCCATCCTACCCTTCCAGGACTGTGGGTCTCAGCTTAGACGGTGCTGCCTCCAGGCAGCTTTCTTGGTCCTCCACATTGGGCTAGTTTCTCCCACTACACAATCCTATTTGCTTCTCCTCCCTCTTTGAGCCTCTCAGCCTATTTCCTGTATCAACAGAATCCATCTGGGATTTCTTTCCCCTTTCCATAGCCCTCCTAACATGGGGTCATATCCAAAAAATAAGTAAATAAATAAACCCACCCCCCATATAGGCTTGAAAAGGGAAGTTGCAGGAAAGGGTACAAGACACGTCTTCAAATTTTATCTTTCCACCTTTCATTCACAATATTTCCTCCTGGAGCAGGGGCACAAGGGTCCAAGAGCATCTGGCTCCAGGGGGTCCCAAACAGACCGTGTTTGGCCACTCGTTGCTGAAAAAATCCAAAGGCAGAAAGATGAGTGCTGGTGAACCAAGAAAGGAATTTATTTCAGTGAGGCCAACACAGGGAAGACAGCAGACTAAGTCTCAAAGACTGTCTCCAAAGTGCCAAAAATACTTCCAGGTTTATGTAAGGAAAATGGGGGATAAGGATTGGCAAGCATGTGCAGGTGGACAGCGAAAGTCAAGTTGATCATCACCATGATCTTTATCGTGGGAGGAGTCTTGCTGGCTCAGAAGAGTCTTTATTGCTTGGGGAGGTGGTGGTGGTTTCAGTTCCCATCAGGGGATGCTTTGCCCAAAGGGTCTTTTGCCAGAGTTCAGAGAAAAGTTAGAAAGAAGAACTTAATAAATCAGAAAGTTTGAGGTCCAAATGGAGGTCGTTGAAGCCCTCTTTCACTCCCAGTTTGGAAAGCTGACTCATGACCCTCCACCAAAATTTTCTAAAGAAGTCTGCTGTCAAACTCGGTCCTGTTGATCTTTTGAAACTTCTCCTCCATTCCTTTCTCATCCCTACCCTTCTCCTCCAAAGACACTGAGCTTGGTCTCTCTGTTTCTTCCACATCTACATTGTCCCAACCATCCCAGGAAAAGTACAAGGAGTGGAGTGGAGACAGTGATCAACCACTTGTGTGTCATTACCTGTAATTTAATGGTTATATTTTCTAGAAACTTTAAGCTCTACAAGGGCAAGGACCAAGTGTGATGATTTTACCAAAGGAGGCACTGATACATATTACTTGATGTAAGATCCATTCTCTTAGACAGTATACCCTAGAGTTTTAGTAACTGTAGTCACCACGATGTGCATTGGGTCACCAGGATTTATTCATCTTATAGCTGAAAGCGTGTACCCTTGACCAGTATCTCCCCAATTCCTCCACCTTCCAGCACCTGGTAACTATTCTTCTACTCTCTGTCTCTATGACTTCAACTTTTTTAGACTCCACATATAGGTGAGATCATGCAGTATTTGTCTTTTTCTGTCTGGCTTATTTTACTCAGCATGTTGTTCTCTGTTCTCCAGGTTCATCCATATTGTTATGTCAGGACTTCCTTCTTTATAAAAACTGAATAATATTCTGTATGTGTGTGTGTATATAAATATAAATATATACATGTACATACATATATATGTATATGTAATACATACATATATTTAATATATGTGTGTATATATGTAATATATGTAATGTATGTATTTATATATGTGTTTGGCCATATAATATTCTTTGTCCAGTTATCTATCAGCACACCCTTAGGTTGTTTCCCTACCTTGGCTATTGTAAGTTACACTGCTAAGATAGTGATTTCATTTCTTTTGTGTATATACCCAGAAGTGGGATTGCCGATCTTATGGTAGTTCTCTTCATGTGTTAGTTTATCATCTCTCCGTTAGAGTTTAAGAATCCAGGAGAAAGGATCTCAGGTTAAACTTTGTATCTCTCCATGTACTTAAAATAACTCAATATTCACAGTAGATGCTAAAAAGTAGAATATGCCACCCCAAAATATGCCACTTGAGCATAAGAATTATTTTGAGTTGAAGGCCATTGAGAAGAAGCAGATATAAGAAAAGTTCTCTGCCCTCCCCCTATATGACTAAAAGCAAATAGACAAATTCGAATTTGTAAAGATGTCTCCACCCCCCACCAGGATAAAGAGAAATTAATCTCTGGAGACAACCCTAGACCCACATCAGCCCAGAGATGTCAGCAGAGGAATCGACACAATAAACTCGTAAAAACTAGCCTTTATCCACCATTAGTTTCCCCATTTATTTACCTTCCCACAATTTGCCACCCGTAAAAACTAAAAATTCTTTTCCTTTGTCCTGATTGAATGGTTTTTTTTTGTTAAGATGCTCTATAAGCCCAAATCTTAACCACCCCTCTGAGTTACTCCTCACTGGGTACTCTCATGGGTTTGTGCTGCACTACATGTGCTAATACATTTCTGTTTGTTTTTCTTTTGGTGATCTGTCTTTTGTTAGTCGGATATACAGGGCCCCAGCCCATGAACCTAAGATGGGTAGAGAAAAGACTCTTCTTCCTCTCCTACAATGTTCAATAGACTGTCAATAAACAAAAGTTATGAAGATGTTGATTATGATGATTTTTTTATTCTCTCACCCATCTTCATACTACAAGTAGAAAGGAACAGAAAAGAAGGGGGAAGGAAAGGACTAGGACTCACAGATGAAAAGGTGGCCATGTGATTCTTGATTTGAATTTCTTCAACACATTCAAGTGACACTTTAACCAAAATCAAAGCCTATCAAATGTGACTGTAGAGAAATCTGAATTATGTGAGATTCATACAGTGCCGGCTACTCGTATCCTAAGGCCCCCAAACACTTTGGCCCCACTATACCCATCAAAAAACCAGTGTACTGACCATCTCCCACCTACCAATTATTTTTTTTAATTAGTACACTTTATTTTCTAAAGCTGCTTTAGGTTTATGGAAAATCTGAAGGTAAAGTTCAGACAATTCCCATAGACTCATTCCCCCACCTCAAATTTCCCCGTGAGTTATATTTGTTACAACTAAACAATATCGATACACTTTTATTAAGTGAAATCCACAGTCTACATTAGGGTTAACTCCTTGGCTGTACACTCTATGGGCTTGACAAATACATGAAGTCATGTTCCCACCATGACCGTATCATGTCAGTCCTTTCCCCCCAACTAAGCCCTAGCGATAAATGATCTTTTGGTCACCCCCATAGTTTTTCCTTTTCCAGGGTGTCATAGAGTTGGAATCATACAGTATTATTAGCCTTTTCAGATTAGCTTCCATATTTCCTTGGCAATATACATTCAAGTTTCCCCTGTGTCTTTTTACAGCTTGATAGTTCATTTCTTTTTATTGCTGAATACTATTTCATCGTATGGATATTATGCAATTTGTTTATCCATTCACCTATTGAAAGGCATGCTTTCAAGTTTTGGTAACTGTGAATAAAGCTTCCATAAATATCTGTGTGCAGGTGTTTTCGTGGACATAGGTTTTCAGCTCATTTGGATAAATACCGAGGAGCACCAATGTCTGAATCACATGGTAAAACTATATTTAGCTTCGTAAGAAATGCCAAACTGCAACAAAACATTTTTCTGGTCGCCTTTATCATGTTACCTCCTCTTTTCGGAACAATGAGGTTTGAGAGTGAATCTAACTGACAGCAGTCTTATTATAGGCACAAAAGCCAAGCTTTAGGGAAGAAGGAGGAATACTGGCACGAAAAAAGAAAGTTTCAAGCTTCTTGCTTAGCCAGCTTGTTAAGAGGGAGAGCTTCCTGTTTTCTCCCCTGTGTTACAGACCACACATTGCTGCTCGCCTGTCACAGACAAACGGCAGCAGCTGCCAGCACTGCGGGGCAGTCCTGAGCACAGCCTGGGGCTTCTGAGTTATAGTGACACGTTAGGTAAAAGGGACTCCTCCACGGCCAGCCAGAGGGAGACGCCCACGGCGCGGCCCTCTGGACACAGCACGAACAAAAGTAAGAAGAATCCTTCCTCTGTGTCTTGGGTGACATACATGTAACAGACGAGTCGGAGCCCACGTCTGTAAATCATCGCAGCTCAGGGAGCCAGGCGTCACTGTCAATGCCAAAACCCTGAAAGTGAACCAAAGCAGCAGTTTCCGAAATCCCCTTCCCCACACAGTCTCCAGCTAAACCCACGCAGAGCACGTGTGTCGTTCTCGAGTGAGGAGGTCTGAGCTGCACCCGTGGCCACTTGCCACGTAATCTTAGAAACTTCGCCGGCCTCTCCGTCTCCCATCGCCTCCCACCTCCACCGCCGGCGGCCAACCCTAAACGGGAATAGCATCGAAAGCCATGTGAGCCGCTCAGACAAAACACAATTTATAATCTCTTAATCACTACCGGGCTAGACAAGCTTCTTCCAACACAAAGTTCCCACGCATCCTCCGTTCCTTTTATGTCACCCCCACGAAGCCACAAAGTCCCTCCATGGAAACGTTGCAAAACCTCTGTAGTAAAGGGATGGCCATTGGCATGTCTTCGTGGGAGCTTTGGAACAGAAATGCAGTGTAGTGTCTCAGGAAGGCTCCTTCCAAAAGAACTAGATGACATCGCACGTGAAAGGTGTCAGCCAAAAACCAATTTGCAGGCGGCCCCTCTGTGCAGGGTATGTTAGGACCAGAAACCTGCTAGAAACCTGCGAACGGGACCACTGATCCACAGCGGGTTCCCGGGAAAGCAGAAAGCCTGTGGATTCAGAGGCAAAACGCAAGGACGATGCAGTTCCGTTTTCTTTTCTCTCACAAAGGAATTGCCCTAAGGGTTTCCCTGAGCTCACGAGAAACTAAAAATTTAGTTTGGGGTTTAGGTCGACAGATGATACCAAAAGAAGCCTATCCTTTCTATCAGGTAGGGTTACAGTATGCCCTCTCTCTCTTTTTTAACCTGGGAAGAGTCGCCCTGAATTTAAAAACAGGCTTCCACTTTTTTATAAGTCACCAAAGGGCTTCTTTGGTGGCAGGCCACTTTGCCGCTCTCAGATGGAATCTTTGCGGCAAGCCGGGCAGGCAGGCACATCCACACCACCCCTGGCCCCACACTTTTTTTTTTTTTTTTTTTTTTTTGCCTAGAGCAAATATTGAAGTAGAGAGCCTTCAGACGTACTCTGGATTCCATTACAAAGAAAATCATGAATAATGCATCAGCACCTCCAGCTTTTATTTAATCTCAATCGGTGGGAGAAAGAATGCAGTTACTGGGTCCAGCTGTCCTCCTGGCCCGGAGGCTGGGAATAAGGGGGACTGAGGGACCCACGAGACCCACAGGCAGTGTGCGCAGAGCCGTTGGTCGCAACAGCCCAGCTCAAGGCTCTGGACCCTGGATCCAGCTTACCGCGGACTCTCCCCCATCTAGGGGGGCTGCAAACCCCAGTTTGGAGCTGGCCTAGCACATGTCCCCAAGAGTTCTTCCTCTGTCCTTCCTCTGTGTTTATGAAACCATGCATATTCGAATAAAGCGAACAACCTATCCCACAGAATAAAAGATTACGATAAACAGTCCACCTAGTCTATTAGGATGAGTGGATTCCGTGTCCCACAGGCAAGTCCTTGTTTACTTAGGCACACTGAGCGTGACACAGAAGCAAATTACTACACTGTCCACTGAGGGTGCATCATGATGACAGATAGCTTTTAAATAGAAGACACTGCAATGCTTTTTCATTTCTGGGGGGATATCTCGTATATCCATGCTATGAATTTTATGTTAAATGACATGTTAATGTTGGGATATGAGACGGTGAAAATGCCATGCAAAGAAGTTTTCATACATGTGTACACACATATAACTTCACTTTAAGTAATGGAAATACAAAGTGTACAAAATCCAACGACTCTTAGTATACATATGGAACCAGAAGTAAATGTGGAAACAGAAGTTTTAGGTAAGATAAGATTTTGAAGATAATCAGGAGTGTAAATTTAGCTGGACTGTTGGGTATATTATGTCTTTTTCATGGTGACTACTTTTCTAAATATTTTTCATCTTTATTTTTGAGAGAGAGAGAGAGACAGAGTGTGAGCAGAGGAGGGACAGATAGAGAGGGAGACACAGAATCCGAAGCAGGTTCCAGGCTCTGAGCTGTCAGCACAGAGCCCGACGCGGGGCTCGAACCCACGAACCGCGAGATCATGCTCTGAGCTGAAGTCAGATGCTTAACTGACTGAGCCACCCAGGCACCCCTCACGGTGACTATTTTCCATGTTTGGTGGCATCAAATACTTGCCACACACTCCTGCACATGCGTGCAATTATTTTCTGCTCAGTTGGGGTCTGGTTCTTTACAGTTTGATCACCAGTTGAAGTGCTTGAGTTTCTTTACGGACCAAAACAAAAGCTTAGCACTTTGAGAGTTGTTTTATTTTTACAACCTTGGCAAAGCAAGTGTCATTGATTAAATGTCTGAATTCCAGGAGAGAGAGAGAGAGAGAGAGAGAGAGAGAGAGAGAGAGAGAGAGAACTTGGCAGATTCTGGCTTCCCGAGGATGCTGGACTGGCCCCAACTAAAGTAGAGATTCCAAGTGATGCTTTTTATTTTAATGCATGCTAATAGATGTCCTGTGGCTTGTCACTGGGTCTCCAGGGGGGGAAAATTGTGTGGGGTGGAGGGGATAAGGGTAAAACGTGTATGTAGATGGATAAGGCGAGGTGGGAGGGAGAGAGCATCTCGAAGTCAGGAATCTGAGCCGCCGCCCCATTCGTTATTATCTCTGCTGACAAGCAACATTTGCCCACCTCAGTACTTAATAACTACTGTCCTAGTCTGTCCCAAAGTTGCGATTCACTTCCTTCATTAGCTTTGTTTAAAAATAACGGGCCCAGGTTCCATGTTAGCCCAGGATCACTTTTGGACGCTTTTACTGTTTTGACATCAGTATGAGCCGCTGGGTCCAAGGAGATCCAGGCCCTGTATAGTTTCAAATGCAGTCCACACTTGGTTTTGATTCATTTATTAACCTACAAAATCCCTTGGGGAGGGGGGAGCTAGCGGGGAAACACCTGAATTCTTTTGTTTTAACATGTCAGCATCGTTATTCGTAAGAACTGCCGAGCCCCCCATCTCCCTAGCCAGCAAAGGCAAGTATGTTTTTAAGTGTTTGGAAATAACGGACAGTATATGTGTTTTAAATGCACTGCGTGCAAACACACGGGCACGCGTGCACACACACTTGCCCATCATTGTTCACCACCACCGGTGTGTCCAGAGGCTAGGCATTCAGCTTGCTCTCTGACCGCAAAACTCGTCCGAGTTGGAACCCGCTTTTAAGGAAGACAGATAGCTAGGGAGTGAGGGTTTCATCTTGCTCTTTGAGTGCCCTCACCCCTGCCCCCACATCTTTGGGGAAAAAGTGTTAGTGTCAGTTTTATGAGATGCCGAAACCTTCCTAGTACATATTCTGCCCACATTTTTTTTTTCAGGAAGGCTTTTGTAAACGTTTAATAACAAAAGTGATGTGGCTGCGACCCTTAGTTAATAAAGACCTCTTCCTGTGGCAGATGTGAAGCCTTGATAATAAAACCATAGCCATCTTTTCACGCATCATCTCTTCACCCATCGTCAAAGTGCCCAAGTGCTTGCTTTAATCTTCCGCTTCACCAAAAACTCAACCTGCTCCCTCCAACCACCAAAAGACCAAATTGTTGTATTTCTAGCAACAATCCCTCTCCTCGGGAATCCATAATTTTCAGCTTATGGTAAATCTTCAATAATTTAGATTTCCTGGGGGAAAGGCAATATTAAATTAGAAGGTAATTACATAGCTTTTGACATAAAGGTCTTGTTATTATTGTTACCTAAGTGCATTCTTTGTTTGGAGAAAGGTTAACCGTATGTGTATCAAGTCAGTTCCTAACAAATTTCCTTCCACAAAAAAGATGAGATGCACTTAGAGTAGCTGTATGATACAAAGAGATTCTTCTAAGAGGTGGAGAAACCATGTAAGCTGAACATTTCCTGGAAGTGTGCTTGACTGTGTTTTCCAAGCTTTAGTCCTTGCCCAGGTGATGAAAGCTATGTGTTAGTGGCTTAGCAAATGACAGTATTTTTATGGCAGAGTGAAAAATGGGTCAGAAAGCAAGCTTTTCCCATTGTGGTTTTTTTTTTTTTTTTGCTTTTTCAGCATCCCCCCCTCCCATTCTCAAAAAATAAATAAAATGAAATTTTTATTACTAATGATGTACAAAATTGATACTTAGAGACATTGAAAAGAACACGGCCATATTTTCAACCAGAATGGATTCTCAAAGGAAAAACTAAAAAAGAAAACCATGCTTCTGTCTCCTCCCCATCTCCTCATTCAACAATAGTTGGTCAAACAACAGTGATGTGTTGCCTTCAGGATAGAAACCTAACTTGCATGTTGGAGCTTGAAGGACATTAAGTTTCATAGTGTGTAAGTAATAAGCTGGTGGCCGGTTCTGTCTTGTGACACAGGGTGCCCTGTTCAGGAAGGGACTTTGAACGCTCCTTTATGCCAACTGAACTGCTCTGTACAGAAATCTCCACATGGAGGCAGACGTCAAAGTCGAGAGTCAGAACGACGCGCAAAGGTCATCGTGGCTAACCAGGGCCATGGCATTGCACCCACCAGCCACCTGCCAGTCTCTGCCATCAGAGTCTGGATGAATGGTTTCCCCCTGGAGCAGTGCCTGGTGCATTCTGTGCAGCTAGAAGGGTCAGTCCCCAGGCCAGCTGACTCGTTTTGTGAGTTAAGCCGGGAGACAGATTTCAACTCAATATAAGGAAAACGTTTTTGGAAGAGTCAGCTGTCAAGGGTGAAAGTGGCGCTTGGAAGGCAGTGAGGGCTCGTTAGAAAGGGTGTTCGGGCACAGTGTGCCCTACCTTCTGGCAGGCACTTTCAGAGAAGGTTTGAAACTGGCCTCTGCCGTGGGGCGTCTCTACGGTTAAGTCTTTCCCCATCCCCGACGGTCGGGAATTCATCGTTCAAACACCAGTCTTGAGGCTTCTGAACTTGGAATTGAGGCATGGGGGCGGAAATGGAAACAGCTATTTTGACAGTTCTCAAACTTAAATACGGGGGGGGGGGGAGGGGCAAAGTTGGGGACCCTCTCTCAGCGGCTACAGAAAATAAATAATTGTCACGGATGCAATTTTCTCCCTTTTACCCCCTTTTACCCATTTTGGGTATGTTGCATCATACCCAATTTCCTCTTCGTGCCAATATTTCAGAAGTCGTTGGTGACTAAGCCACATCCTCCCTTCTAAGAGTAGTTCAAAAGATCCCAGACAAGACCTAAGAGGAGGTCTAGGAATGGTCTGTGGTGTGTGTGTGTGTGTGTGTGTGTGTATAGATGTGCAGAAATGGGTGTATTTTTTCAAACCTGCTTTGCAAAGTCAAAAAGTACTCCTAATGTGCACATGTGTTGGACCGGTCCTGCCCTCTGTGGAGATGCTTCCCACCTCCCAGAGGAGCGAGGCAGGGTCTGGCCGTCAAGGGGGGGCATCTGCAACAGCGGGTGCCCATCCACCCTCTCGCTTTCACCAGAAATAAAGAGCTGGAAACACTTGAGCCCCAAATAATATTTCACCAGGTACTGAACCCAAAGGTCCTTTACTCTCTGCTATGGAACTCAAAAGGCAGTGTGGTCACCTAGAAAGATCGTGGTTTGGGGACTTCATCACTCAGGAGTTCAAAGCCAGGTCAGCCACCTCGTAGCTGTGAAACTTTGGCAAACCCAGTCAGGGCGAATGCACACCAGCTTCCTCATCCGCAGACTGGGGACAATACCTCCTACGCCTCATGTCGATTTCTTAACGAGTTAACCCGTAAGAAAGCTCGGCGTCTGACCCCTGGAAGTACACGGATTCAGGTGGTTCTATTTCAAAACAGTTCTCCAAACCTTCTGTCTGGATGTCAGAGCAACACAGACAAAGGGGCATGCACTTGAGGAGGGAGGTACACTTCCTTGACAAGCTCAGTTACCTATCAGTGGCCCCTCACAGACTTCCAGAAGCCTGCTTGCCTTCCCTGAACCTGTTCTTGAACTGGCCTCACTCAGGCTTTTCCATGTTTTGGACAAAGCAGTCAACTTGGCCCGGTTGATAATTAAGATAGTCTGCACTTTTTTGCCAACATCAAGCTGTGGGATTCATCTGAGGCACTCTCCTTATGCAAACGGACAAAATGAACCATTTCCTAGCTAATTCAAGCACAAATGGAACGGAAAATTCAAAACACCTCTGCTCCCAGCTATCTGATCATTTCAGGCAAAAGGTACACTTGAGCCTGAATCACATCGAGTATAACTCCTGCTTCACTTTGCGTGGGTACAGGGGGCTCACGGCTTCCTGTGTCACTAAGGAAAGTAGGAAACGCAAAAGAGGAAAAAAGCGTGAACTCCAAAGAAGCATTTCCTCGTCGATGCAACACTGAACTCAAAAGCCAAATGGAGCAGCGTTCACAGCTCTCCAGGACACAAGATTTCCTATAATATTCTTTTAAGTCCCAAACGAGCTACGTTCTCCAGAAGAACAAAAAGGATGTTAGTGGGTCTGCAGAAGGCGGGATCCAGCAGCCCTTCCCGAGGGGCACTGGGACCCTACCCACAATGGTGCTGCCGAATGCTGCATCCTTCCTGGAAATGCGGCTTCGGGGAATGATGTCATAATGCTGCAAATATCAACCGGACCATGTGACCTCCTCCCTCCCAGACCACCCTGTCCCCCTCTCTGTCTCCCAGCACGTGGAGAGCAGAAGAGCCAGTTGGGGGAGGAGCGAGGGTGCCTGACAACAGGGAAGGCAAGGAGGAGTAAACCCACCCCTCAGTTGATTTTATGATTGTACTTGGGGAAAAACAAAATTGAACCCCTCGCGAGTGTTTTGACGCGTGCATGGTAAGTTCCGTTCGTTTTCCAGGGCAGGAAAAATGCAGGTCCCTCGGGTTCCCAGAAGGGCTGGTTCTGAATTGAACTCTGGGGAAACTTCCTGCAAATGCCCAGTAAACAGTTTCTCTATGGAGTCACCCAGTGGTGGTCTACTCCCCTCCCCCAGGAGGTGAACGAAGAGTAATGTCTCCACTCCCCCGTGCACCAGATGTGTGGCCACAGGAACCCTAGGGCATCTACCTAAGTCTTGCTTTTCACATGTGCAAAGGGGATCATAAAGCCTGCCTCAGGGCACAGCTGCCACCCGATGATGTGGGTGGCCTTGGCCTCCAGAGGACGTTAGACGCAAGCCAGTCTTCATTTAGGGGACTTGTTTTTCCAAGATCAGCTTTATCCTTCTCTTTGCTGACGTTACCCCCCACCCCACCCCACCCACCCCATTCTGAAGATAATAGGCTTCCTTTTTCTGCCCCGTGATGGAAACGCGAGTATACGGGAAATGTATAAAGAAAAAAACAAAATTCCACCCTCCCGTAATCCAAAGGATACATCAGTAAATTTTTCTTCTGGTCTTTTTTTTAACCTTTTTTTTTTTTTTTTTAACATTTAGGCTCATATTACTTAGATAACTTTTATTTTCATTTCATTGTATATTATTTTATTATGACTTTTTTTGTCCTGTCGCTGGAACTTTATCTGTAATATTTGTGGCTTGTGTGTACGTGTGTGATTATAAATATAACACACACAACCTAGAATCTAGCCATAACCTCGTTGTTTTACGAGAAGAAAAGGAGCACGTAGAATGCCCAAACCAACCCATGGCCGAGAGGAAGGTCCAGTCCCCAGCATGGGAACAATTGTAACTTTCAGATGGTGAAAACCTTTCTGGATTAAGCCAGATGGCAAGTGTATTAAGGGTTACATAAACAGCAACTAGAGGAGGTCCAGGATTTGATTCTCTTTCCTGCCCGTGCTCTGGATGATGTATGAATCGGACTCAGAAGTCACTGACCCCCAGCTATAAGATGAGGGGGAATTCCTGAAGAGCCATGCAGACCCGCAGAAAGCCTGGGATGCTGTTAAAATGTAGCGCCCCTGTCGGATTCACAGCAGATACGACTTTTATGCATTTATCGAAAGGTAGAATTGTGTTTAAGAAAAACAAAAAGAAAGGAAAGAACATGACTTGACAAGGGTTAGATGTCTTTTGAATAGAGGCCTTATGAACAGCCAGTGGGAGAAAATGCTCAGACTTGGGAAAACAATAATCCCCTATAATCAAATTATTTAAAAGTAACTACTGAGAAAAGTTGGTGGATGTTTCGTTGTATTTTTCTATATACATCTTAATAGAATTTGAATCCTGGACACACATTTGAGTGAAATTTGAATCCAAAGCTTATACAAGTCTACATTCTGCTTTTTATTTCCCTATAGATCAAGCATTTTCACATGGGAATGAAATTTCTTCCAAACTCCATTATCATGACTGTAAAATATTCCATCGTGTGCCTGGAGCAGAATTTACATCATGCTCATGGCGGTTGGACGGCTTTCCAAATGCTGCACGCTTACAAATATCTCAGTAATGAATGTCTGTGTTGAAAACTTTGCTTAGAGTTTCTTGTACTTCCAAGGAGGAGATACCTCATGGTGACTTCTGAGTAAAAGGCGTGAGTTTTGTTTTAAGGCTCTTGCCAATGGAGGTTTCAGAAAGGTCCTTCCACTTACACCCCCCTGAGCAATGGCTGAGTGCATCCACATTATCACACCCTTGGCTAAAACTGGCTTAGCCATGACTGATCTTTTCCAGTGCTGTGCAAAATGCCAGTATGATTTTAATTTGTGTTTCTTTGATTTTATTTCCTTGATTTTGATTTACAGTTGCATGGGAAACACTTTATTTGCCCTTGGTTATTTCCATTTGCATTTCTCCTGTGACTTGTCTTCATGTCTCTTGCTAATCTGGCTATTGGGGTTTTTATGTCTTTCTTACTGAGTCGTGAGAGTTTTCCAAATTGGATGATTGCTGACCACAAGTTGCTTCATCTCATTTGATGCAAATATAGTTTCTAATTTGTCTGCCTAACAATGTTGTTTATGGTGTTTGTGGCACTCAAATATCTTCGATATTTTATTGCTATATATCTACTTTTTGGTAACTTGTAAAATTAGTTTATGCTTAGAAAAGTCTTTCCTAATATTTGACAGATATTCGCCTCTTGTTTCTCACACCATTTTTAAAATGGTTTATAGAGGGCTTAGAGAAATACCGAGTTCAGGAATTGTCGGAAGTTTAGAAACCGGAATTTCAAAAGTCGGTTGACCATTAGTCACCGAAGCAATGTTGGCAAGCTGGCTGTTGCTGATTGAATTTTAGAAGCATGGAACTGTCACCCTCAGAAGATGAGCTCATACAATGTCGTCGGTGGCTTCACTGGTTCTGTTGATCATTCTGTGGCCAAAGAATTGCCAGTCCTCTCCCCTCTGGAATTTGTAATATAGAAAATTTTTATTCTCAATATCTATCCATCTCTTTCTCTTCCACGTCTGTCTCCCTTTCTTTCCTCTCTCCTATATCACTCTTCATTTCTCTTTTGTGCTCATGTATATAATGTCTTCCATATCTATCCATCTATCCAACTTTCCTGTCAGCCTTCTGGTCAATGGATCTATATCTTACCATCTTCTAGTGATATGTGTCTCTTTACTATCTGTGAATCCGTCTTCTATATCTATCCATCCATTCATCGATTCATTATTTCATCTCTTTACACTCCCCCAATTGTCTCAAAAGGTGTCTGGAATTTTATAATATCAACTCAAGTGTGTACAGTGATGATTCCATATCTTTCTATTTCTAACCTGGTTTTCAGATGACCTTTTGCCATGTTCGGCTTTCTTGCAAATCTTATTAGTTTTCTTCTTTCAGGGCTACCTGCATCTCAATCCTGAACCTTATCCCTTTTCTCTGACCTAAAGACAAAGCATGAATTGACGGCCTTGTCCCCTACCCCACAGACTTACGTTCAGTGGTCCCTTGGTCTCCTCTGGCTATCCTTCACTGAGAGCATTCTTTACCTGTTCAGGGGTCTGATCATCTGAAAATGCCAATATTCCTGAATATTTTGGTTCAGTTTGTTTGTTATTCCCTAACACCGGACATGAAGATCACAACTTTTGAATAGGCAGTTTCTGAGATGTTTTCCGTCCCAGGCCCTTTCTATGGCTAGTCACATCACAGGTGCCACACACACCAACTTTTCACATCTGCCTTAAGCACTCTTACATTACCAGGAACTGCAGTCCTGGAACATTTAACATTTAGAGGTGATGAGAAAGGATTGTCTCTGTAAGGGATACACCTATCCAGGACATCTCAACATGCAGTTCCTGGGGTGCCTGGGTGGCTCAGTTGGTTAAGCTTCTGACTCTTAATTTCGGCTCAGGTCACCATCTCACGGTTCGTGAGTTCGAGCCCCATGTCAGGCTTGTTTCTTTCTCTCTCAAAAATAAACATTTAAAAAAATTATTTAAAGGAATATCTTCTCAGGCAGAAAAAAGGTGGTGTGTAACACACACTGAGGCCAGCACAAATTGTGAACTTGAGAAACGGAAAACTTGAGATAAAGAGGTGCCCTTGAGACCCAAGGGCAGAGGCAGGGCCACACACAGAGATTTGTGGAGAATTCAGATTTGAATTATCATTAGCCCCTTTTAGAGAGTCTTGGTAAGCAGAGTAAGCATGGTCTAATGGATTTTCATGTATGTTCTCTGGTCTAGACTAAGGGAGATCACATTTATAAAAATGACTCTACTTGCTGAGGAGAAAACAGACCATGAGGGGCAGGAATGGAGGCAGGGAAATGTGCTGGGGTCGTCACATGGCTCAAGAAAGTAATACAGGGCAGTTAAGATGGTGAGAAAAATCCACCAGATTTGAGATACAAATCAATGATGAGCCATTTCTTGGTGTATTTCCCCTGCAATATTTGGGACATATTTATGCTTACATTTTTTGCTGTTTATCTGAAGTTAAAATTTAACTGGTGTCCTGTATTTTGATTTGCTGTGTCTGAGACCCTGACATGAGACATTTCAATCATTTTAGTGGAGGAGATTTCGGTTAAGAAGACTGAGACAGAGCATTTGGTGTGGTAGGAAGAAAACGAGGCGTGATGCTTAATTTTGTGTCGGCTGGCTGGGCAATGGTACCCAGATAATAGTCAAACATTATTCCAGAAGTTTCTGTGAGGTTGGTTTTGGATGAGATTAACATGAAATTGATGAACTTTGAGTAACGCAAATTGCTCTCTATGATGTGGGTGGGCCTCATTAAGTGAAGGCTTGAGTAGAATAAGGACTGATCCTCCTTCTTCCCTCCCCCCAGCAAGGAGTTCTGCACCAAAGGATCTTTGGACTTGACCTGCAGCATTGGCTCTTCTCTAGGCCTCCAGCCTGCCAGCCCCCCTGCAGATTCTGTACTGACCCCTTGTATAATCACATGAGCCAATTCCTTAAAGTAACTCCTCTCTCTCCCCCTCCCTCCCTTTCTCTCTCTTTACACACACACACACACACACACACACACACACACACACACATTTTATTGGTTTGTTTCTCTAATAATATACCACGGGTATGTGGTATCCCAGGACCACAGAGGAGAAAGGTTTAAAGCAACAAAAAATTGACTTGGCAAAGGTGGCTTATTGGCCACTTTGACATAAGCCATGATATAAAAGAACATGGTATCTTATCATTTTATTTGTGTTTATTTGATCACTTGTGAGATTTTTTCATAATTATTAACCATTGCTGAGTTTTTTATAACTGCAGCTTTGCAGGAATGTGGCAAGGCCTCTCTTTTCTGACCCAAATGTCTATGGTTTAATTTTGGCAGATGCTTTTGGCACCCTGTTTAGCAAATAAATGTAATGCCAGGTAGCAGTCAATGCTGTGATGAAAAGTGAGATAAGCAGACACAAAGGGGACAGGCAAGGGCTGTTATTGAGGAAAGGGTGGTCTCTGGGGAGACAACATCTGAGCAGAGACCTAAATAAAGTGGATGAAAGAGAGAGGACACTATCTGGGGGAAGATCAGTGAAGCCAGAGAACAGCCGTGCAAAGGCCCTGAGGCAGGAGCATGCAGTATTCTTGCCTGGGACAGGCAGCGAATTACAATGAAAAGAGCTTAGAATTGTGGTAAATTCTTGTCCCAACCCTGCCATTAACCAGCCGCTTCAAGTGGAACAATTCCCTTCTCATCTTTCAGTGTCAGTTTCTGAATCTGAAGAACAATGGGAGTGGAGGAGTGGCTCTTAGGTCCTGGCCCGCTCTCACACCTTATAATTCTAGGGATGGAGGAGCGCTGTAATTGTCACTTTTTTCCCTCAGCAGGGTCTCATTTTCCACGATTGCAATTTTACGTGTCAGCCTCTACTTGCCCACTATGCTTAGGCTTTCAAACGGGTAGAGAAATATTTTCTTGAGAGGTTGAACTTTGGGAAACAACGTGCTGTGATGTGGGACGCTTGGTCTGAGATGAAGAATGGAAGGGCTGCTCTCCTCCCCACGTGCTGGAGTCTGGCACGCGTTTGTACCCATTCTGTGAAGGGCAGGGCCTGGCAAGACACTGTTTTTCCCCAGAGAAACGAGTAGACTATAAGAAAAAACCAGAGCCTTGTAATTTATGGCTCTGTGTTAACAGTGAGGGGAGTGAACACGCGAAGCCATCTCTGCCCTGATAAGACGTTGCTTCGGAGACAGACCTTGCGTGAAGCATAGACATAACAGCGCATAGATGGAGACCCCATTCTCCTTTGTCTTTGGGCAATTAAGAGCTGGTGGAGGAAAAACAAATGTCCGAGTTCTTTTTAATGACTGCTATGCGAAATAAAAGAACACATTTGCTTTATTCTGTTGTAGAATTTGCCAACATACTGAATTTTTTCATTTTGCCCCGTCTGAAAAAATAAAGAAAATTGGCATCCAATGAAGCCTTCCCACAACTCTTTTTTGTTTGTTTGTTTTCAGGACAAAGAAGAGATTTCGGCATGGAGAATAACACAAACATGGTAAATGAATGAAAAAAAGGATTCATGTCTGCCTTATGGCCCCGGGCGGGACAGACAGAATCTTATATGGGAGGGAACGTTCTCTTACTTCCTCTGAGCTAAAAGGTGGGAAAACTCTGAAATTATCTTGCTAGAAAACCTGGATCTTCTGGCCAGGGGGAAGGAAATGACCTTTCCAGGCTTCCTCCAGTCTGTTTACAGGCCTAAGGTCAAGACGGGAAGGGCTGGTGGATTCTCAGTGTCTCCCCTGAAACTGTGGGAAGGTGTTCCAAGGATTGAAATTTGCATGCAAAGCAATAGATATTCAAACCCATGCAGCCCCCCTCCATGTAACAGAGAAGATAAAAGCTGTTTCCTTTCAAAGCTTCAGGTTAAAGATGGAAGAATCAGCCAACATGTAATCGTATAGCGGAGCACTCAGAAAGGCGAGGAGGGAAGTCAATGATATCCAAATATCAATCTGCACTTAGGAAAAAAAAATTAACCCCTGAAAAACTACTTTGAAAAACCCAAGGAATGTCTCTGTCTAAGGTTCTCAAAGGAGCGGGCAGCCCGCGGGGGGGGGGGGGGGGGGGGGCGTGGGGAGTGGATTCTGACTCCAGGGAACATTTGTCGATGTCTGGAGACATTTTGGGTCATCACGGCTGGGAACGGGAGAGGTGCTGCTGGCATCCAGTGGGCAGAGGGTACCAGGGATGCTGTCGAAGGACCTATCATGGGCAGGACTGTCCCCACAACAAAGAAGATCCAGCCCCAAAGGTCAAGAGTGCCCAGGCTGTGAATTCTCGTCTAAGGATTCCATGCTGGCACTTAGACAGTTCATCTACTCAGGATGCTTCACTGGCTCCTCTTGAGTATTCCCAGGGAACTCCTACCCCAACCTCAAAGTGAAGCCCCAGGGCTTTTCCATGTTCAGCTTAGTGCTGGTAACTGCTTGGCCCAGTCTGTTAATTACGAAAGCCATACACCAAAGAAGGCCAGGGGAGGGAATAATCCCTGTCCGGGGCTAATTGATTCCCCCAAGAACCTCCTATCTGCTGTCTTTGCGGTCAAGGAGAGCCGATTTATGAGGTAGTTAAAACCTATCTGTGTCCTTCTTTGTAAATAAATTGTTTAGAGTTCTCAGATTTCTATCTAAATAGTTACAAACTTTATCAGGCCCTGCTGTAGTGTTGTTCAAAATAGGATCCTGCAATTATCACTCAATTGCCGCCTTGGAAATGAGACAGTCAGGCGCCGCTGGCACGGCCCCAGGACAGCATTCTGCTCCGAGATACCTATCAGGGAGAGTCTTCAACTTGATGCTTCCAACAGGGCACAGGACATTCTTTGTAATACACTTCTGTGTGTCCTGGGAGGGTTGACGAGATGAACTGACTGCTTTGTGTTTGTAACAGCTTCTTGAAAAGGAAGGAGCTGTGGGCTTGCCTCCCTGGCTCTGCATGTCAGCTGCAGACCACAGACAGCACCACCCCCTGCTGTCCCGCATCCTTGGAGACCATGCAGGGCCCCAGAGCTTGACGTGGTACCATTTGGTCAGCCTGGGACACTTGGCCCAACGGAGCTTTTCGTAAGGAACCATTTACTAGGTCTTCCAGTTACTTTGGTCTATTCGAGCAGGGGAAACACAGAGCTATACTTCAATTTACCATCAACATCCCTAACAATGTCAGGCCATGCCTGGCCAGTGTTTCTCTTTTATCCCATTATCACTACCAGCCGCGTTGAGGATGCGTGGGCTTCACTAAATCTCCACATCTGATCTATTTGTCATTAACAGTAGCCACTATTAAAAAACACCTAAGAGCTTGAAAATTTTGTTCCACTTATTTTTTAAGTGTACATTTTTATGGTTCTTTGTAGGATTAAGAAGAAAATTAAAATGATCTGCTGATAATCAATATTTGCATACACTTTTCTATGAATGCATTTATTTATAAGATTGATTTATACAACATACACTTTCTAAACTTGCTATTTTTGATTATACTGAAAGCAAATTTTCATATGATTCCATACCTTTTTATGATATTTTATGAATGCATAATATTCCATTGTAAGTATGTAGGTTATCAAATTTATTGAAACTATTTTGTCGACCATTGAGGCTATTTTTAATGTATCTCTAATAGAAACCTCTGCAGAGCTCAAAATGGTCCAAACACTTAAATGTGAGACCTGAAACCATAAAAATCTTAGAAGAGAGCACAGACAGTAATTTCTCCAGCATTGGACATGGCAACATTTTTCTAGATATGTCTCTTCTGAGGCAAGGGAAATAAAAGCAAAAGTAAGCCATTGGGACTACATCAAAATAAAAAAGCTTCTGCACAGCAAAGGAAACAAGCAACAAAATTAAAAGACGATCTACTGAATGGGAGAAGATATTTGCAAATGACATCTCTGATAAAGGTTAGTATCCAAAATATATAAAGCACTTATACAACTCAATAACAAAAAAAAACAAACCAATTAAAAATGGGCAGAAGACATGAACAGACATTTTTCTAAGGAAGACATCCAGATGGCCAACACACATGAAAAGATGTTCAACATCACTCATCATCAAGGAAATACAGATTGAAACCACAAGTGAGGTATCCTATTGCCTCAGACCTGTCTGAATGGCTAAAATCAAAAACACCAGAAAAGAAAATACGACAGAATACACATACTGCTAATTCTCCATTTCATTTACTTTTTTTTTGATGCATTCATATTGTTAAATGTTAGGACTTTTGCCTTTTTTGTCAAAATGCACTAGCACACTGATAAACAATCATTTGTCAAGTGAAAAATTTCTCTGTAGATTAAATAAAGCAAATAACAGATTTTTTTTGCAATGGAGATTTTGCTACTTAGCTGAAAGCAATGTCTTCCTAAATGCTACTCTAAAAACTTGTACATAGTGACTTTCCCTCCCACCAAACAGAGGAAGCTCCCAGAGAAGCCTTGCCCTTCTACGGGGGTCTCTTTATGTCTTACATTAGCTCTGATTTCCCACATGGACTAGAATTCCCACAGGGTGTGCCTGTACTAGTCACTGGAGGGACCATGTAAAATACTGTTCCTGGCGTGTTTCAATCAGTTCCGTGAATTTCTTTCACGATGCCCCAGATTCCATGTTGTCTTCACGTATCAACATTCAATGTTTCCCCAAAACTTATAAACTGATACTGGCTTTCCAAGTGGGAACCTCCCCAGAAGAGATCCTCCTCCTTCCTGAGCTTTCTTTCCTCAGTTGCCTGCCCTGCCACCCTGTACAGGCAAATAACTCTTAAAGGTTTGCCCCAAGAGGAGCCACGTCAAACCAGACTCCCCCGATACCCTACCCCAGCTTTTTCATTCTGAAAATTACTTGACAAAGTACAACAGCCAATGTACATGTGATTTATTATTGCTCAGTGCCCTTTCTATTTCTAGATATTCATCAAATTCCATTCAAATATGAGGTTTAGCAATATTATAACTAGATGGCTACAGCTTTCCAATGCATCACAAAGAAAGAGCCTCTGGGTGATGGTTGTACATAATGTGATTGAGTTATTTTGCTTGTCATTGTGTTACTTGTGCACCACAGTGAAACATATTTAGCTGCCTATTAAATATTCCTGGATGTTTCCAGTGATTGTGACAACACAAGCCAAAACAGTTGGGATTTTAAATCATATTGGGTGTGATCATTAACATGATAGCCTGTCTTGCCATTTGCAATTATGTCCTCTGAAAAGCTGTGAGTTTTCAGTACACACATTGGTTTTCCTGGGGTGTGAGTCACATAGAAGGGGAAATACTTCTTCAGTGAGCTTGCTCGCTGACATCAGAAGTGGCAGAAAACTCCACAGGTGTCTGTATCCAAGTCTCTGTACTCAATACTGGGCACCCACAGAGCGCCTCCAGCCTCTCATCCCAAGAAACCAGAAGTCCCTCACAAGTAGGGAAGCAGCCGGGGCTTAGAAACAGAGATAGGGATGTGATTGTTATCGCTTATTGTATACGGATTACATTATCCTTCATGCCATCTTCCCTGGAGGGGAGAGGGGTCAACAGAAGAAGAGCCCATTACAGTAGTCAGTTTTGATCTTTCTGTTCATCTCCGTGCGTTTTGGTTTTTTAACCTATAAAAAGTATATTTGCGGGGCACCTGGGTAACTCAGTCAGTTAAATGTCTGACTCCTGATAATGACTCAGCTCATGATCTCACCGTCGTGGGATCAAGCCCCACATCGGCCCTGTGATGAGCATGGAGCCTGGTTAAGATTCTCTCTCTCCCTCTGCCCCTTCCCTCCTCCCCCTCTGTCTCTCTCAAGGGAAAAAAAAAATGTATATTTGTTAGAGAAGGGAATCAAAGTTATAAGGATTCTGGTTCAGCAATGACACCTGAATTATCCATCCACCAGCAGATTTATTGAGCACTCTGCTAATGTTTTAAGCCTCCTTGGTACCTGTGTCATAGAAGGGGTTGGAGGGTCAAAGATCTGCAGACACAACTCTTACCTTTGAGGCTATCATTGCTAAGAGATTGAGTCCACTGTGTAAGTAGATTATCAATCAACGTGGAATTGATCATCATGAAATTAAAAGAAAGGACACTCCACATAGATGTGCTATGTGTAGATGGTAGGGCATCAGACTTGACACAGACGTGAGGGTGAGTTGCCCATGGTTGTAAACTCAAAAGGAAAGAAACCACCCCCAAATTATTTAATCTCCTTTTTTTTACAAAGTTATTGTCTCTTTCACTCCATAGAGTATCACAGCAAGTAGAACATTAATATAGGCAGTAGGAATGTTAACAGATTTAAAATTCAACATGTTTCATCCAGACAGTCAATATTCTTAGTATATAAAGTTAAGGGTTGCAAAAGAACTGTGCAAGCGGCCTGGGAGTTGCCAGGAACCAGGATGTGGATATTAATATAATTGTGTCTTTGGTGCATAAATACCTTTTAGAAAAAGGATGCCAGAGGGAAAAAAAAAAAAAACAAAAAACCTACCAAAATATTTTCCCAGTCCTTTCCTAACTTTAAGGAAAATCTAAATTTGGGGCCAATCCTTAGAAAATAAGTTTTTTTGTTCATTAAAATATAAATATTTGACCTCAGGTAGTGCTATGGGCTGAGTTGCGTGCCATGACATTCATATATTGGAGTCCTAACCCCCAGTAACTTAGAATGTCACTGTATTTGGAGATGGGGCTTTTTAAGAGGGGATTAAGGTAAAATGAGGCCATCGAACGGACTCTAATTCAATATGACTGATGTCCAAAGAAGAGATTAGGACACAGATACATGCAGAGGGATGACCATGTGAAGACACAGCCAGAAGGCAGTCATCTACATGCCAAGGAGAGAAGCCTCAAGGAATCAACCCTGATGACACCTTGATCTTGGATATCCAGCCTCCAGAACTGTGAGATGATTAATGTCTGTTGTTTAAACTCCTCAGTCTGCGGTGTTATGGCAGTGAACAAATACAAGTAGTGTTTCAAGAAGAAATATGGAACATCTCCAGCACAAAAAACGTCAATCTGGAGAGAAAAAATTGAACCCTGAGGTTTGGATCCACAGAAGGGTGTCTGTAATATAGGTATAGGGAAGGGACATGACCTTCCTTTGTGGGAAGTTGCCCTGATGCTCATATTAAAGAGAGGGTCCTGTGTCCTAAAAGCTGAAGGCAGACAAGGGAAAGGTTAATAAGAAAGCAATAAAGCAGTAAAGTGTCTAGGTCCAAGGGCACAGTTTGCTCCATGAATCACATCCTAGGCTTAGAGTCCCAAGACGCAGATTTCTACGGCTGGGACTCAGCATGTATGCGATATGAGAGAGAAAATGAGACTTTGGAGAGCAGCACCTGGGGACATCTGCTGGGTGACTGAGCCAGGAGGCTGAAGGGATAGCAGATTTGTCTTGGTGTCATCAAACATCAACTAAGGGCCTTTCCACCCCAGAAACCAAAAGGGCCAAATAGTGATCGGACCTGGAAACAAGAGAGAAGGAGCTGTCTGTGGGAAGCTGAGAGGTAGAGTTAAGTTTCAAGTGCTTTGATTCGGACTTGAGACAAGATTCTTCATGACTCCCTCGGTGGGGTCTGTGTCATTCCTCTTAGACCTACCGACCAACAGAAACAATCATGTGACCTGGAATATATATAGTCCAAGGGCATTTCATTTAAAGTTTCTTTTCCAGCGGCCTTTCTGAAACATTAAAAATAAAATTAATATAAAAAGGGGTGCCTGGGTGGCTCAGTCGGTTAAGCATCCAACCTCGGCTCGGGTCATGAGCTCACAGTTTGCGGGTTTGAGCCCCATGTCGAGCTCTGTCCTGACAGCTCAGAGCCTGGAGCCTGCTTCGGATTCTGTGTCTCCCCCTCTCTCTGCCCCTCTCCCACTTGTGCGTGCTCTCTCTCTCTCTCTTTCTCTCTCTCTCTCACTATCTGAGGGATACAGGTATGCTGTTTTGAAGGGGCACATGCACCCCAATGTTTATAGCAGCACTATCGACAATAGCCAAAGTATGGAAAGAGCCCAAATGTCCATAGATGGACGAATGGATAAAGAAGATGTGGTATCTATATACAATGGAGTATTACTCAGCAATCAAAAAGAATGAAATCTTGCCATTTGCAACTACGTGGATGGAACAAGAGGGTATTATGCTAAGCGAAATCAGTCAGTCAGAGAAAGACAAATATATGACTTCACTCATATGAGGACTTCAAGAGACAAAACCGATGAACATAAGGGAAGGGAAGCAAAAATAATATAAAAACTGGGAGGGGACAAAACATAAGAGACTCTTAAATATGGAGAACAAACAGTTACTGGAGGGGTTGTGGGAGGGGGGATGGGCTAAATGGGGAAGGGCATTAAGGAATCTATGCTTGAAATCATGGTTGTACTATATGCTAACTAACTTGGATGTAAATTAAAAAAAATAAATCAAATTTAAAAAATTTTTTAAACATTAAAAAATTTTTTCAAATTAAAAAAATTTTTTAAACATTAAAAAAATTTTTTAAATGAACATAAAAAAATAAAGTAAAAAAAATTAAGTGGCATTTCTGGAACAGGGAAAATAATGCAAGAAAGTGGAGGGTAGAGGGTCCTGGTCTTCAGAGACATGTCCTTTCTTGTCCTTGGGCAGGGATGGCAGAGAACCAAAGAAATCTTCCAATGGCACTGGCATGGTGACATCCTAATCCAGGCTGCTTATAGTGCTCTGTGGATGTGTGGAAGCAGGGGACAATAAAAAGTCTCCAAGAACAGGCATCTACTGAGTGTTAGATGCCCTAGAGGAAGAGAAAGGCTGGCATTTCTACAGAACCTTCCCTGAGTCCCTAGCTCTCCCACCTAGCATCCAGTAGAACACAGCACAACACGACGGCCCTTGAGAAGCAGCATTTGGTGATGAAGCAAAATGACAAGAGTCTACTGTGACATTGGGAAAGGATCTCTCCCAGTGGGCATGGTGCGAAGGACAGGGGAGGTGCCGGGAAGCAGTCTTGGGGACATCATATTCTTTCCTGTATCAAAACATCCTACCTTCGCTTTTTGGAGGGTAATAAAAATGCAACCAAGGGCTCAAAGGAAAACACCTCTCTCTTTTAAAATCCAAGAACTGCTCATGTCTGAGGGTTGGGGAGATTATAATCACATCACTTTCTCCACATTTCATTTGATAACAGATTTGGCGTGATCCTAGAGAAGCCCAATCTTTTGAGTCATATAGACCTTTAGACACGCGAGGCAGGCAGGAACCACGTGAGTCCCCATCCCAGCCTGTTCAAAGCATCAAGCCCTTTATTCTATGCTAAGACTGGACCAGTGCTATGAGCTTACGCATTTGCTCCAAAACATTCATTCCTTATGGTTTTGCAAATTCCTTGTCTATGAATGCTCATGTCCAAAATGCCACTTTCTTTTTCAGTGCTTCAGGAGCAGTTAGAAGGATAAGGTATTAACCAGTGTGGAGAGAGAGAGAGAGAGAGAGAGATCTCTCACACATATGGAGAGAGAGAGAGATCTATCTATCTCTATATGTATATATATCTTATATATATAGAGAGAGAGACAGAGAGACAGAGACAGAGAGACAGAAAGAGGGAAAGAGAGAGGGAGAGAAGCAGAGAGAGAGAGACAGAGAGAGGGGAAAAGACAGAGAGGAGATTGGGAGAGAAGGAGAGAAACAGAGAGTGAAAGAGATCTCTATCTCTATATATACATCTATCTCTATAGAGAGAGAGGGAGAGATAGAGACAGAGAGACAGAGCTAAAGAGACAAACAGAGAGACAGAGAGGGACAGAGACAGATGGAGAGGGAAAAAGAAAAAGAGAGAGAGAGAGGTCTGGAGCTCGGGCTCTAATTTGAGGCAGGAGCAGGGACCTTGAGGCTGCCGCTCCGGTCCTCTTGTTCGGGTTGAGTGCCTCCTGTCAGGATGTGCAGGCTGCTGTCCCCCTGGAGGGCAGCGAGCTCTGCTCAGGACGCAGCCCGTCATCTCATCCTCCCACTTGGGCTCATTTACCGAGAGCATCTCGAAAAGCCAGTCATGGGGAAAGGGGAAACGCAGAGTGACAACCCCAACACGCAGAAAGTTCTCTGCCGCCCCCGGCTTGTCAGCTTCACAAACAAGGGGGGGGGGGAAACACACTTTTTCCTGCGGGTTAACAGGAAGCGCCGCTCAGCGGAGAGGGGCTGCGGGTCTGCACTGCAAGAGAGAGAGAGAGAGAGAAAGAGAGAGAGAGAGAGAGAGAGAGAGAGAGAGAGAGCCTCTCCTGCAGGTGCAGGCGATGTGGGTTAAGTGGGTCTCCAGGGGTCCCCTGCTCCCAGCAAAGGCCAGACCACAACAATCAGCGGGTTAGTTATTTACCATAACTGTATACAAAACCACAAGCATCCAGAGTTCCCTCAGATACGTCCGAGACATTGTATATCTCTTTATTAAAGCCTGTCAGGGTTGGTACTGCGCAGCTCGCCTTGAATCCCAGCTAAACCCCGGGCTGCCTGAGTGAAGAACCAAAGCAGTCTGTCACACAAAACACCCACAAACCAACAGGAGCCAGCATTTTCCTCTCCAGGCCACCTCTCCTTTCACTTTTTTTTTTTTAAGTTTATTTACTTAGAGAGAGAGAGAGCGCCTGGGAGGGGTAGAGAGAGCGCGCGCGAGAAAATCCCAAGCAGGCTCCACACCACCAGGGCAGAGCCAACCTCACAAACCATGAGATCATGACCTGAGCCAAAATCTAGAGTCGGACACTTCATCGACTGAGCCACCCAGGCGCCCGCCTTTCACTTTTACTTAGAATTGATTTTTAAGTACACTTGAGTATTCAAGCTTAAAGCGATAGATGGCTGCAAGATATCTTAATCATTCATAAAAAGAGTATTAGGGGTGTGTGTGACTTCTCCGGTCTCCTTCACGTTCACGAACACAGCATGCGTCGCGGTGATCCATCACTATTAATGACGGCAAAGGCGGAACTTAGAGGTTCGCTTCTTCCATCCTTTCTAGGCCTTTGGACTAAGATCATGCGTCGTGGCTCTTCTTACTGATTTACTTATTTTCATTTTGCCCTGTTCCCCAATATTTTGCCTTTTCAAAGCAATTATGCATTCTATCACCTGGATGTCGTTTCAAGTTCTAATGCCCACTGGCCAAGAAAACGAGCCAATCCGTGGAATTTCAAGCTTTCAACCAGACATTTTCTACAAGACAAGTCAGATGGAGAAGTCAGTAGTGACCAAGGCAGTGATGACCGGAAGGATGGAGGGGGTTTGCTTCCTATTCTAAATAACTGTCCAACTTGAAATTTGACTGTGGGCCAACCACCCTGTCCAGGTTTGTGCAGGATTTTCCCGGTTCTAGTACTAAAAGTCTCCTGTCCCAAGAACACCCTCAGTCCTGGGCAAGGCAGCTGCCCACCCTACTATGCCAGATTCATTCTTTGGCTCAAGTACACGCTCTTAAGATATCAACAGTAAGGGGCGCCTGGGTGGCTCAGTCAGTTACGCGTCCGACTCTTGGTTTCAGCTCAGGTCGTGATCTCACGGTTCGTGAGTTTGAGCCCCGCGTCCGGCTCGGCACGGAAAGCAGCACAGAGCCTGTTTACGATTCTCTGTCTCTACCTCTCTCCGTGCCCCTTCCCTCTCACTCTCAAAAAAAAAAAAAAACAAATAAGCTTTTAAAAAAGATACCAAGAGTAAGACGTAAGACAATCAACCGTGAACTATGGCATGAATTAGGTGGAGTGACTGCCCGCTGGGAGAAGACCAGAGAGCCCAGGCCAAGGGTAAGCTGGACATCTACGTGTCACTGCCTCTGTGAGTTGGAGTAGCTGGAAGCCGTCTCTGCAGCTGCTACTTCGAGCTGTAGGAATGTCTGTCTCCTGGCCACCTTCTTTGGGGCTTTCCCTCCCCTGGAGTGCTCACAGTCTGGTTCAAGAGCAGGACTCTCCCTCCAAAGAAACTGGCAAGACAAAAATGGCCAAGCTGCACCCGACGAAGGTGGAGACTGCCCGGAGAAGAGCACAACTCTGTTCTGTCCCCACCTGCCCTGCTGGGCCCCTGAGCTCCCCCTCTGAGCAGTAAAACGAGGGAATCTCTGTAGAAACTAGATCATACAGATCATGTGCACAACCCCCCCGGACATCAGGACATCTGAATGCCCTTTGGCCACCCTCCACCCCCAGATCATGATGCCTTTGTCCCCTGAGTAAGGAAAGCAGAATGCGTACTCTACGCATTTCCATTCACTTCCTTGACATCTTTCAGACAAAGATAGAAAAATGAAAAGGAAAGACGTGAGATAACAGAAGAAATGAGAGAAGTTCTGTCTACATATAAAAAAAAAAAAAAGACATGTCTTCGGGGCGCCTGGGTGGCTCAGTCGGTTGAGCATCCGGCTTCAGCTCAGGTCATGATCTCACGGTCTGTGAGTTCGAGCCCCGCATCAGGCTCCGGGCTGACAGCTCAGAGCCTGGAGCCTGTTTCGGATTCTGTGTCTCCCTCTCTCTCTGACCCTCCCCCATTCATGCTCCGTCTCTCTCTGTCTCAAAAATAAATAAACGTTAAAAAAATTTTTTTAAAAAAAGACACGTCTTGAGATTCCTGTTGGAGGGAAACCCTTTGCCCTGATTCTTAGTTGTATACAAAAATACAATTTATGAATTGCCCCTGCTTGCTGAATTTCTCAAGTAGATCAGTGATGAGGAACTTCTGAGATACAGGCTCAGTGTTCCTGGCATGTTTATCAGTTATCCACGTCTTGATTTTGGCTCGGGTCATGATGTCAAGGTTCATGAGACTGACCCCTGCATCAGGCTTTGTACTGACAGAGTGGATCCTGCTTCGGATTCTCTCTCTCCCTCTCACTCTGCCCCTCCTCTCTCTCCACTCCTCCCCCCCAAAAGAAATAAACTTAAAAAAAGATAACAAAATAAAATAATTTTAAAAAATCTCTAAACTTTCTTTAAAAAGTTTAGAAGTTGAAAACTGTCCAATCCTTAGCCCTGGAATGGTATAAAGAGGGTTTAGAAAGAAATCAGAAAGTCTGAGTAATGTAAGAAGGTGCGAAAAGAGACCACATAATCCATGTGAAGGTCTTATGTTTGAAAAGGACTTTGGAGAGGGACCATCCTCCTCTCACTGGGTAAAACATCAGAGCCCCAGAGAGATGAAGAGGACTTACCCAGGGTCACACAGGTAAAAAGGAGCCCAGCCATGCCAGAAACGTTGGTTATTCCTAATCAGCTCCTTCTACAACATGGCGTTGCCTACATATTTAGACCCTGAATTCGAAATTCTAGAACGTGTCACCTAAGTCAAAATGTGAAAAGGGAGAACACATTTCTAATAATTTATCATAATTCCATTCCAATAAAGAATTCATAAACACTTCTCATGCTGGTCAGCTTCCCTCTGTAACCAGCTCAGGCTGCTGCCACTTCTTGCCCACCTGCTCACCAAGATTCCTGATGCTACTCAACACCAACCCAACACCCAGCCTTCCAATCAGTCCTGCAAGTAGACAGCATGATCTTAGTTTATGCACGTCTGACCTCTTCCCAGTGATCCTTCTCAAAACCCTGGTCTCCTTGTCTCTAGGATAAAGACCCAAACATGAAGACCTAAAAGGACCTGGAAAGCCTGGCCCCACCTCAACTGTCCACCTTCCTCTTCTCTCGTGCTAACTTGCCTTCAGCTATGGCCCCAACAAATCCCCCTTATAAACCCTTCCCTTCCCTTAGAATTAGGTAGTTATCACTTCCTGGGAGACTCCTCCACAACTGTTGCTCTACCAGGCCCATACCTTGGCCTCACCCAGTTCTAATGCTACGTTACTCATGTGGTCTGTCCTGTAAGTCACGTTCATCTCCCTTGTCAGATCCCATGAGGACAGGGTCACATCTGTGTTCGCTCACAGTACCTGGCATATATTAAGTCCTCAATAAATATCTGCTTGGTATACAAATATATGAGTGGTTTCTTTCTAGTTATTTCTGTTTCGCTATTTGTATTTTGTAGCTTATCAAGGACAAGTCTTTTGTGTTTATTAGGATTTTATGAATAGGAACTCTCAGTACTTATTTAAATATTGACTATCAACTGAGATGAAAATACAGAAGATGTGCTAACGACATTTTCAGGTGAAAAAAAAAAGTTGAGGGAGACATCTGGGTAGCAGAATCACGACTGTAGAAGTCCACAGCAGACTGGAATGACTGAATAAATGTAAGGTCTTAGAGTGGATTTCAAGCAGTCAAGTCCACAGCATGCACTTGTCCGGTTCTAAAGTCCCAAAGGTAGGCAGGGTCCCTGAATTCAAAAAGCTCGCAGCTGGTAGAAATATCAAATGCAGGCATGACCTCATCACAGAACACCATGTGTTCACATCCGCTGTGAAATTACAAGGTCTCTTCAATGGCGCCCTTTTCCCAGGAGAAGACCTGATGATTATGGAGCCACCAGACTTAAGACAATAAATGATGACTTCAGTCCCAGTTCTTGCCCTTGAACAAAACATTTTTTTTTAATTGCTATGGGTTATTTAGGAACTTTTAAAAGTGATTCAGTGAAACATTTTATCTCCACATGTGATGACTTCACAAAGAATAACACTACATATACACATCTCTCTTGTGAGCACACTTTTCCCCACAACTAGCTTTACAAGTCTCAGGTCTTTGCTTACCCTAACTGGGGCCTGGCTACCCCTCTCACCGGACAGTCATCAGCATGCCATCTAGTTACTTCCTGGCAGACTTCTCCAGAATTGATGACTTCTCCAGCTACCCATTTAGACACATCTTAGCCCACATCACACCAAGCCACCATTAATGTACCCAACTGTCATCTTGATCGATGAAAATACAAAACCAAAAAAAGACAAACTTTTAAAAAGAGATTATTAATCTCTAATATAAGCAGTAATATAATGCCTGCCTAAAATGCCATCTTTGTTTGAGTTCATTAATGTAGCCTCTACTTGGCTGGAGTGAACAGGAGTTTCCAAAGCTGTGCTTTGAACGGTATCATGAACGTTGTTGTAACTTAAGTTTGGGCAGCCCACATCCCTGCAGAAAAAAAAAAAAAAAGTCCATTTATAGAGATTCTTGCATATTTAATCCTGATCAGGCTCCAAGGTGAAAGAGTTTTGCTCATGCTGCTCTTTCCTTATTATAGATATTCCTCATGGGCTTGAACATGGCTAATTTTCTTTCCTCTGTATCTGTCAATTTGAATAAAATAGGCAAAACCCACCTTGCAAAAAAAAAATGATACTAGAAATAGAATCAGATTAGGAAGTTCTGTGATAAATTTATTTAAAACATTAAAAATTGTGTTCCAACTTTCAATACATGGTCTCCCCAGGTAAAGTGGAGGCGATTTGATACGGTGCCGTTAGACTGGCAAAAGGGAGATTGTTTGGCAAATGGTTGAGGAGCAGAAGATAGTGTCTTAAAACTCTCTGAAAACAGCAGAAAATATAAGGAAAACCAAACCCAAAACTGTGTTGTGGAACTATCTTGGTGTTCATATTGCTTATATATATTTATATAGACGCACACACACACACACACACACACACACACACACAGTGCCTTCATTATTCAGAATTACGTCTCTTCTCTTCCAATGCCATCCAATTAGATTTCCCTCCTGACAGAAGTTGGTTCCATGTAATAAATTTGTTAAATTCTGTCAACACTCACAAGACAGGACTTGCAAAATCTCACTGAGTACTCCCATTACACCTCGTCCGTTCTCAAGCAGAAAAGAGGACGTCGGCAAAAATGAGAAGACAAAGATCCTCCCCATCAGAGAAAAAAAAAAAAAAAAAAAGTAGGTGTTTGAAGAGTCAGAAAGATTAATATTTCCTCCTGTTTTGTGGATCAGCTCACACCCTTGGGGCCTCATTTTCAAACTGGCTAAAAAGAAAAGGATGAAAGGAGCTCACAAACGTGCAGCATAATTAGTCTGGATATACTGCAGCGAGACATTAAAGGTCAATAATTATTGTCGGTGGAGAGTCCCTTGTTAGATATCAAAGCACAGAGGCTACGTGCATGGCCCGGGGTACCTCACAACAGCCACGGGCTCGGGGCGCAGGAGACAGGAGGCATCAGCACCTCGGCTGGTTGCTTCCTGCCAGTGGCCTTTAATGCTCCGTTGAAAATGAACTTCTTTTCGTTTTTTGTGACGGGATTGATTGCTTCCGGCCCAAGATGTGCATCAAAGCCACTGATACTTCTCAGTGAGTTCTAGATTTGAACTTTGAACTGCAGACTGAAAGTCTGAACTTGATCCAATGAGTTTGTCCTTCCCCTCCTCCCTGGGTCCCCTGTGGGTTCCTCCACCCCCAAGACGTCGACCACTCTGCATCACCTCGCCTCTGTCGGGTATGCCCGCATCTCAACTGCCACCTGGATCCTGCTTTCTAGATCCACTTTCTAGAAAGTGGTTCTTGGTGGGGGGAGCAAGAACATATTTTTCTTCTTTATGGCTAGAGCAGGGATGTGCGCACAGTATATAAACTCATATACAGTACATTAACATTTCGTGGAGATGTGCTGTGGCCTCAATGTTTGTGCCCCCCCCCCAATTCATCTGTTGAAATCCTAACCCCCAGATGTGGTAAGTATTACGAGGTGGGCCTTTGGGGGGTGATTAGGCTGTGAGGGTGGAGCTCCCATGAATGGAATTAGTGCCCTTATAAAAGAGACCCCAGAGAGCTCCCTGGCCCTCCCACCGTGTGAGAACATAATCGGAAGACAGCCGTCTATGAACTACAAACAGGTCCCTCATGGACCATGTTGGCACCTTGATCCTGGACTTCCAGCCTCCATAACTATAAGTAATAAATGTCTGCTGTCTATAAACCGCCCAGTCTGTGGTGTTTTATTATAGCAGCCAGATGGACTAAGACCAGGGGCGAGATTAGTTCAACAAAAATGTGTGAAAATTCTCCTCAGAGGTACAATAAAAAAAAAAACAAAAAAAAAAAAAAACAAAAAACGGTGAAACATGGGCCTGGACTAAAAGCTCACTGAGAAAGGGAAGCTTGCCTTTTCTTTAATATTTAAGAAAAATGAGGTAACTTAATTAAATAAAATTTGGAA
The DNA here is from genome assembly GCF_024362965.1 of Panthera pardus. Classification (NCBI taxonomy): domain Eukaryota; kingdom Metazoa; phylum Chordata; class Mammalia; order Carnivora; family Felidae; genus Panthera; species Panthera pardus. The sequence goes on along the minus strand of NW_026526721.1, from coordinate 9,821,038 downwards.
AAGGAAGGAAAGAGGGCACGCCTCATCATAACCATTCCAGAATTGTTTTCCAACCTTGGTAATCTGTGCACATTTTGCATGGTAATGAGCACCAAACACACGGCCCACACGCATTTTTACTTTCTAATTTGCATGTTTATCTTTCTCATCTAAGGATTTTCTTGCCACAACACAGTCTCCATAATTCCTGTACAAGAACGATCCGTCTAGGCAAGGAGTAATTCAGTTTCCTTCTCTGAACCTACCTGAGGCCAAGCAAATTCCAAGCAGGGCGCAGAGGCCTCTCAAGATAGCATGATTCTCAAACAGGAGTGTTTGTAGGTCCTTTAAGACGGTAAACGGGCAGTAGATGCGAAGGGCTAAACCTTTCAAGGACAGCCTCTGGCTGCTGACCAACACTAGACCCCAGAGAAGGGCCACAGAAGAGCAGGGCCATGCCTCAACTGGGACTTTGGGGTGCAGACAGTGCCCCAAGAGTCTCCTCCCACATGGTCCGGCATAAGACCCTTCTCCTGAAGCTTCTGTTCTGAGGGAACAGCTCTCAGATTCACATTGAACAATTTATAAACCCTCTGACCCTTCACTTTTTACACTCTTTTGTTTTGTTCAACTGGTTTTTGCCCAAGAAGCCCCCTGACCTCCTGCAGGTTTGCTCGGCATGAACCTTAACCCCATCTTACTAAATACATTGCGCTTGGCTATGCAGTAAAGCCTTGGATTGCGAGTAACTTGTTCTGTGAATGTTCCACAAGATGAGCACACATTTCTAATAAATTTTAACTTGGTAAACAAGCGATATCTTGTAATACGAGTAGTACGTGACGTCCAACGTCACATGATCACAACTGAGCCGATGGTTCTTGAAATTCGCTCTGATACACATGCGCTTTGGATGACAAGCATGTTTCCAGAACAGATTCTACTCGCAAACCAAGACTTTACTGTAATTATAAATGACTGCTCTATGTTTGAGTAAGACTGCTTGGAAATTTATTTTCTTTTTTTAATGCTTATTTATTTATTTTGAGAGAGAGAGAGAGAGCGCGCATACACGAGTGAGCATGGGAGGGGCAGAAAAGAGAAGGAGAGAAAAAATCCCAAGCGGTCAGCACAGAGCCCACCTAGGGGCTCGAACCCACAAACTACGAGATTGTGACCTGAGCCGAAATCAAGAGGCAGACACTTAACCGAATGAGCCACCCAGACACCCCAAGACTTCTCAGAACTTTTGGAAACACATAGTCTGACAAACAGCAGACACCCATTTAGGACATAAACAGTACAAGGCACAAGGTGAGGCTACAGAAGGATTAAACCCACTCATTCCCATTTCAAGGAGCTTGACTGGAAATCACTTAACCATCTCCCATTTTTCTACTGTTCAATACTTGCATCGTGTCCAATTTTATACAAATTATTAGCAGCTTCGCAATAAACACAGCTGGACATGAAGAGCTTTGCTATCTCCCTTGATGAAATTCGCAGTGAGCTATGACTTGAGGTGGCTATTTATGTGGCTCCTCACGGCCATGGCTGACTGCTGGATTACATATTCATCTTCGTGTCTTTCAAAGTAGCTCATTTACCTCTTTGTCGCGGTCAGGGACCAAAACACAGAGTTTTCAAAGGACGCGAGTATTGGTGGATGTGCTGAAGAGAGGCTTGCTAGTGTTGATGTCACGATTTTTCTGTTTGTGTTGTCTAAGGTTGATATTATAATACATAGTCATTATCAGGAAACAGGGAGTATCGTCTGAAGCCTGTGCCCTTTGCTCCCTACCGGGGATAGCTGAGACGTTGGTTTCTGTTTGAGGCAGTAACAGGGGTTCTAAGATTAGGGGACTGCTTTTGGTTTGAAGGACCTTCCAAAGACCCAAACCATTTTGGGTTTATCCTGAAAGTTTAGATCCTTTCTGATCCCCCGGACGTGGGTTGGCAGGCTCAAGGTCAGCCTGGGAACCTCTGGAGCTCTGCAGGGTCAGCTCCAATTGCCAGCAGCTCATGAACGAGCACCCACACTGGAGGGCTTTCCAAGAGAAACCAGTCCAGAATCCACCACAAGCAGCCATCTCAGAGCTACCTGGACGCAGAGGCCAGAAACGTTGGCGTCCTGGGCCCGAGATTCTCTGGTGATCTACAGACCAGCTGGCTGCGGAATGATAATGTCTGGAATCCTCACAGGGTACGGCTGTGGTTACAGAAGACTTTATCAAGCTACCTTCCTCTGTGGGGAATGGTCTGAATACAATACTAAAAGAGGTTTAAAAATATCTCCACTGGGGCGCCTGGGTGGCTCAGTCGGTTAAGCGGCCGACTTCGGCTCAGGTCACGATCTCGCGGTCCGTGAGTTCGAGCCCCGCGTCGGGCTCTGTGCTGACCGCTCAGAGCCTGGAGCCTGCTTCGGATTCTGTGTCTCCCTCCCTCTCTGCCCCTCCCCTGCTCATGCTCTGTCTCTCTCTCTCTCTCTCAAAAATAAATAAAAGCATCAAAAAAGCTTTTTTAATTTAAAAATAACAAAAAATGCTTACAATCTAATGTATTAAGTGTTAAAACTTGAAATGTCAGCCAGAACTCTACAAAAACTTTACCGTGACGTTGTATTTAGTTTAGTTTTCATGAGATCAATAGGATTTAGAAGGAGACTACAAGGTAGAAGTGACAGAAAAAGTGCACAACTAATTGAATTTTGAAGCAGGAATACAAAGCGAGAACAGAAGGGATCTCAGAGTCCAGTGGCTCCCCCTCTACCTGTCCAGGTGAGCGCCAGAGGAGAGATGGCCTGGGTGGTCCCACCCTAGTCGAGGCAACGACGTCTCAGAATTGATCCCCAGGTCCCAGAGCTTGGGAAGCAGGAAGTCTTGTCACACAAATCCCTTGCTGGGGGCATTTTCACACTCCCTTGCTTTGGCTAGAATCACGGTTCTTTCATTCCATCTCCCCTGGCCGTCTCTTTCCATCCACGCTGCACCTGCCCAGCTGTGCCTCTCTCCATCCCAATCCCTTCTTCTCCAGGTGTGTTCAAGCATCACTTTTGCCCCTTGCTCTGCGAATCTCATTCTCCCTGCATAATGTCTACAGCCCCGCATCTCCCCTTTAGTGGACTTTTTTTCTAATTCTTGTCTTGATATGATTTATCTCGATAAAGGTGCCCCATTCCAAGTGTGCCCCGCCGTGTCTTTCGCTCCTTCTCCCGAGTTCCTTCCTCTCAAAGATCTCATTTTCACCTCGGAAAGTCAGGGTAGTGCTGTGGTTATAGATTGCATCATTGAATACCCCTATAACCTTGAGTAAATTACTCGACCTCTCTGTGCCTCAGTTTCTTCCTCCGTACAATGGGATTAAGATCAGTACTCATCTCAGTAGGCTGTCGTGAGGACTAAGTGGCAGAACCCATGTGAAATGCTCGGCCGCAGCTCCTGACAAGCAGACATCACTAAGGTAGTGTTCGATGTCAACCACAGGTACGTTCTGCATCCCTCCCTTGCCTGCCCCCCTTCTCCCATTTCCAGGCTCCAGAGCATTCTCGCATATACTATTCATCTCTACCGACCTTTACTCAAAAGCCTTTTCCGGAAACTTGCCTTCCCATGAAAACGTGCCTGGCCCTGTGGTCCATTCTTGGGGAACCTATAGTACAGTTCGCTTGTTAATGAGAAAGGAACACTGTGTCCTGAAATGCCATCAGATATCAGATCAGGTTGATGTTAGCATCTCTACCGTCCATGCAGCTGAGCCATTCGGACAACATGGGGCAGGAGGTTCCGGACAGTGTGGGTACTTTGGGGCACCTCCTACTCATGGCTCTGTGGGTAAGAGTAGGCCACCTGTGAGTCACCAGTTTCTGTGAGCACCTGTGCTGATAACATTGCATTTGCCTTGCCCCCCTGCAATGAGTTTAAATTTAAGGGCAGAGAGAGTGATTAGACCAAATGTTGTAGCAGCCCGTGCAGATGGCAGAGTAAGTCACCACTGCCACCATCACCGACGTTATCATCACTTCTGTGTTTCAGTCTGTTCGGGCTGCTACAACAAAAATACCATAGGCTGAGTGACCTAAACAGCAGATATTTATTTCTCACAGTTCTGGGGGCTGGGAGTTCAAGATCAAGGGGCTGGCAGACTCCGTGTCTGGTGAGGGCTCTTTTCCTGGTTCACGGACAGCGGTCTTCTCACCGTGTCCCCACAGCTAGGAAAGGTGAGGGGGCTCCCTGGGGTCTCCTTTATGAGGCCACTAATGTCATCCATGAGGGCTCCACCCCCAGACTCAATCACTCCCCTAAGTTCCCACGTCCAAATACCATCCCACTGGGGATTAGGTTTCCATGTATGAAATCTGGGGGACATAGAAACATTCAGTCTATGGGATTCACTGATAGCAGGTGCCACATTTATCAAAACTAGATGATTCCCATGGAAATCCAAAACACTTGAATTGAGGGGCATCTGGGTGGCTCAGTCGGTTAAGCAGTTTGACTCTTGATTTTGACTCAGGTCATGATCTCATGATTTCATGAGTTCGAGCCCCGCGTCAGGCTCTACGTACTGACTGTGAGGAACCTGCTTTGGATTCTCCCTCTTTCCCCCTCTCTCAAAATAAATAAATGAACTTAAAAAAAAACACTTGAATGGAAGCCTAGTATGTTTTCTGTGTGAAATGCAGACAAAAGTACTGTGGCCTCCACTGTGCCCCAGAAAAGCCTAGATTGTGAAGTTGGCCTTGCTCATCTCTGGTTTTATGATGTCATGAAGTAAGAAACTCCAAAACCACCTGATGACAAGTAGCAATCCCCGGCATGATCTGTAGTGACATTGACATCGTGGAGTGTTCCATCTGGGTCTTTAAACTGTAAGAGTGCATCGACACCGGCCAATAGCCTTTAGGTCCTCCGCACAGCAGCTCCGGTGGCTGGGCCGTGGGTGTTTCATCTATGTAAAATATCAACCTGTCGACAGGCATGATCACTGAGCTTGCTTGATTCAGAGGATCAGTTAGATCCTCCCAGTGAATTGTGAAACGACAGTTTGGCTGCATATAAGCCCCCAGAAGGAGCTGATTCCACACGGAGCCTGGTGATTGAGTCCAGGAGGGCAACCTACAGGACCTGAGTCTAATCCAAGGACCTCATACATTGCAGTGGATCCATTTTTTAAAGCTAAGGTTGTACACTTTTTCACAGTGGAAAAAAAAACCCCATAAGCAGCTCATTAAACAAAACCGTTATTGTAAAGTCTTCACCAAACCCTACCCAAGGCCCATCTTGCCCAGCAAATGAAATGATAATGCACGCCAAGCACTTAGCATAGCAAGCGACCCAGTGAAAGTCTGATGGGAACATCCCTTCTCTTCCTGCTCTATCCACAGGGAAAATTAATTCTGGCTTGTGAGAGCATTTCCCAAAGCAGATGCTCACAAGCTTATGTAATTAGTCGCATACATGTTTGATTCATTACATCATGTTGTGGCTGCGATGGGTCCACGATATTGACGAAGCAGCATCGCGGACCAACAACGTTCTACTCAGTTAGGTGTCAGGGTCTATGCAAGGTCCATGTAAAGAATTATTCACGTAAACTGGTTTATGGTTTTAAAAAAGAAGAAGAAGAAGAAAGGAAGGAAGAGAGAAATTTAGATTAAAACATTGCCTGACGCTCCATCAGAGCGGCGTCTCCCTTAGGCAACAGCAGCTGTCCCGGGCCACCTCTCAGGAAGAGGTCCACCCACGAGGCGTCTCCCATCGTCACCAGAGCTGCAGACAGGAAGCATGTGTTTGACTCAGACACCACCCCAAATGCAGTGCCACTCAAGAGCATTAACTCACCTGCAGGCCCCCCAATTACCTGAAATTACCATCCCCATTAAATTCCAGCCACTGCTATTAAGTATCATTAGGGCTAAATCGGTTCTCTGATCACATCCTGAAGGAGTAGATTTCCCGAATAAGCACCTCCCAATTAAGAGAGGACTCCTGTATCATAAAGCCTAAATGATATTCCCTCAATAGTCACTTAATTACCATATCTGCAAAGCCTCCACCAGACTGAGCACAAATTGTTTGCAAAGCAATGGGATGAATTCAGCAGACAGGCAGCGAGGGGCGTGTGCGCCCAGTTCTGGGTCTAGGTAATGAACTCTTCAACAGACAGGCTGAGCTCCACAGTCGTCCCACTGTTTTAAATCCTCTTTGCGGTAGATAACGTTTAGTCCTGAGGTATCCTTCATACGGCACTTTCTGAATCAGTGCGAAGTATGAACTCAGCTACTGGGCTACTCAATCCGTCTCAATGCTTGACATGCATCTTAAATCACTTTCTTCAAGCGGGGTAGTCTTTGGGTGCATCTGGCTCATTTCTACACATAGGCACAGTTCTTATATTTCTCTGGATTTATAGCACTTAGCGCAGTGTCTTGCATAGAGGAAGCACTCAACACTTTTTAGGAGTGATGAAATCATAAAGCTGAATTTGAGATTTTAAAACCTGCAGATTTAAGAAATGTAAAAGCTAAGTCCCTTTCTGGAGCGGTGTTATGCCGAGATGATCCTCAAAATGCCAAGAAGTAAAATGAACTTTCTGGCAAACATGCAGAAATCTTGTTATGAAATAGCTTATTATAATGCAGACTTAGATTTACACAAGTCTAATAATATCTCCCTAAACAGAATTACTAGTAAAAGCCTCATGTAATACCCCTGGCTTATAGCTCCTGGATATCCCACGGGCAAATCAAACTCCAGTTTCTATACCAGGTCACATTATTTTCCTTTCAAACCTGAGTCTCCTCTGTATTCTGGTCTCTGTTGATGGAGTCATCATTTCCCAGAGTCCCAATGCTAGAAACCTTAATTCCTATCATTTCTTCATCTGCTTCTCTTCCTATTTCCTCCTACCTGCCCTCGCCTTCCACTGCACCTATCCCCATGCAGGAACACATTGGCCACTCGTTGCTTCCACTGCCACATCAGGAACTCCTTTCAAGTCCATCTGGTCTTTTCTATCCCACCACCACCGTCACAGTTTGGAACAGGATCATCTTTCCCCCAGACGGTTCCCAACAATCCTGCTTGCCTCCATCGTTCCGGTAACCAAGCCATCCTTCCCTCTACAGCCAGGATAATCTTCCTCAATGAAAACAAACAAAGCTACAACAGCCTGATTGCATTACTCTCCTGAACTTAAAAGGGAAAAAAAAAAAATCCAAAGCCTGCAAAATAAAAATGCACACTCCTTAATTTGTCATCAAAGCTCTTTACAGTCCTACCCAGACAGACTCTGAGGTGTGTCTCATCCTGCCAAATGGCACAGCAGCACATTCTCCCCACAAGGCACCCCCATCCTGTTTCTGGAGGTCTTGTCTCCCTATCACCTGTGCAGTGAGCAGACGCCTTTCCCACATCTTTTAATTCCAGGAGGAAAACTTTCACAGAGATACTTATAACACAATGTACCATTTCTCTTATTTATGCATATTTTTAATGGGACTTTTGTTGCCTTGTGTGGCTTTTTTCCTGATTGCTCATTCTTAGGCAATGGGAGAACTCTCCAGACCTGACCTTTGATGGCAGACAGGGCGTGCGTGTTACTCTTGGCCCCGCTTCCTGCTTACTCGCCTGCTTGTGAACTGGGCAAGTTCCCTTCTTGAATGTGTAGCAAGAGCTCGGGACTGGTATACACAGCTCCTACCCCAATCCCTCGTCCCCTGGGTTTTCTTGTCTTCTCTTTGTTTAAATCAGATGTATTGAGGTATAATTTATATCCATTACACACATTTTAAATATGAAGTTTGATGTATACTCTCATGAAACCCACACCCTTGCTAAAATATACAACATTTCCAGCCCCAGAAACTTCCCTTGTGCCTCTTTGCATTCAATCCTTCCACGCTGCAACCCAGGCAACCACTGATCCACTTTGTGCCACTTTTGCTTCTTCTAGAATATTCTATAAATGAAGCCATACGGAATGTACCTGAATCTTGTACCAGACTTCCTTCACGCAATATAATGTTTTTGAAATTCATCCGTGCCATTGTGTAGCTCATTCATTCCTGGCAGTTCATTCCTTTTGTTACAGAGTGGTATCTCAATGTATGGAGATACTACATTGTTTACCCATTCAGCTGTAGGTAAATATTGGGATGTTTCCAGTTTGAAGGGACTGGGAAATATTTATTGTCTAAAAAGAGAAAAAATAGGCCAGGGGTCTGTATTGTGTTTTTAAATCAGATGAAAAAGTGCAGAAGTTTTACTTGATTTATTGTTTTTATTTTGTATCTCTAGTCTGAAAAATCTGATTTCCTAATGTCATTACCAACATTATGTCTTTATCCTAAAATCTATCTATCTCTATATACCTGTATAATTGAATTAACAACACCAATATTATTACTGAAAATAAAACTGTAAAATGCAGTTAAAATTTTTAAATGCTTCTTAGGGTATAACACCAATATTATTACTGAAAATAAAACCATAAACTGAATTTAAAAATTTTTAAATACTCACTCCTTAGGGTATATCCCCATGGAAAGCATTTACAGTCAAACTTTTATACTGCCATATGAAACCATTTTTTTTTCTGTGTGATTATCTTTCTTATCCACTTGACATAGAGTTAGGATCATTTGGTTTTGTTTCATGTCCCGATTTGTTAAATTTTGTTTTACTTGTACTGTGTATTATTTAGTTACATAAAACATTTACTTGGTTCCAAAGTCAGATCTCTATGACGAGGCCTATTCAGAAAGGTCTAGGGTCCATTCTTTTTCCTACTTTTTTTCTATGTCATTCTATTGGTTCTTTTAAAAAATATAAGCCCCTGTGAACTTCTATGGGTATTTCTCCTCCTTTCTTACACGAAATCCTAACTGCGCTCTTCCTCATCCTGATGCTATATTCCGAAGCAGTCTTCCTCATTTCTTTTCATAACGGCTTCACTGTATAGATGTGCTTCAATGTATTCAACCAGTCAACCCACTGATGGGCATCTGGATTGTTTCCTTCGCTATTACAAACCATGCTTCAGTCAGTGAAGAGTCTAGTGCCAACAGCATTTCCTACCTTGCAGTATGTTTGGAATTGCTGCCTAAAGGGGTAAATCCACAAGACCTTTTTCTAGACTGTGCCAACTGTCCTCCGAGTGTTGTGCTGTGTTCCCTCCAGCTGTGTACAAAATGGTGCTTCCCATGGCCTCCCCATCAGAGCCTAGTGTCAAGCTTTGTGGTGTTGACCAGACCCGTGGCTGGGAAACGGTAACTCAGTGTAACTGGAGCTTGCGTTTCAGCCAGTTGTCCTTTGAATTTCGAACCAAGTCATTTTCTTCCCTTGACACCTCCACCCACATCTGCAGATATTTTCTCATTACCTAGGAGCTCCAACCTCTCTTTGGTGGTAGTAGCTTCCAGCCCCCTCCAGGACTCTTCGCTCCCTCGGCCAGCACCGCACCCTGGGGGAAAGTACACCGCGTGCTTCAAGTTCTTGCTCTCTTCCACGGTGGAACCGAGCTTGCCTCAAAACCAATTATCCTGGGGCGATAGTATCCTGGGATGGAAGCAGTTTGTAGGACAAGAGATGCTACTCTTTGCAACTCTTTCCAGAAATGTGTTTTTCAATAATTACAGATGTCATCACATCTTTGATTTTCCCTTCCTTGTTCAGAGTATGCCGCTATAATGGACTCAACCATGGAAAGTGGTGTTTAGAGCAGATGATCGTATTCAACCATCTAACACGTCAGCCTTGGCCCTGGATTGGCGCTCTCTGAAGAATGTGAGCAGAGGCTCATCATCCATCAACCGCGTTCACGAGGACACCTCATGGTCACATTCTGCTTTCGGCCACAGCTCAGATGTGGAGGGACAAAAACAAATGAACAAAAAGATGAAAAAGAAGCCATTGTAAAATGCAGCCACAATTTAATGTCGTGGCGGCAGAATGAGAAAGAGTCATCGTGAATGAGAATTTTGCCAAAGCGCTGCAGTGAAATAAAAGTCAACCTCTCCTGCCATCTCTTTCTGGGAAACTCTGTCCACGTGGCATGGATCTCCTCAGGAGGAGGACCGAGTCCTGGAAACTCAGGGAGCTCTCCAGGCACTGACAGGAATTGATCAGGCTGATTAGACCTCCAAGGACCTACCCACAATCCCTCCAATAGGCTGCCACCTTTGTTCATGCTCTGTCTCACACGGTCCTCTGGAGAGGTTTAGGCTCTGGGGCCAAAGCTCTCACCCTTTCCACAAACAGGCTTTGTAATATTTTAGTGTAATTGCACCAAGCATGTTGGGAAATAAAATAGCAGCCCACACCCAGTGGTCTACTTAAGATGTCAGCAAGAAAGGCAAAAATTCACTCCCCGGGTGGCAAAGAGCCATTCCAATGCTCAGAGACTGGGCTCTCACATCTTCTAAGAACCAGACAGAAATATCCACAGAGTGCAACGGGGCAATGCGGATTGTTCAATCCAAACGGACACACTGGTTTCGAGAGCTTGGGGGTCGAAACTCATGGGTGCTTTGGTTGGAAAGAGTAAAAACAGCAAAGGAGGGAACAAGGTCCACATTTAGACCCAGGTTACCATGCAGAGAAATGCAGTCATAAAAACTCAGAATCAGACAGCGGGTTGGCAGCAAATGACTCTTTTCCCCATTAAGGAGTTTGTGGGTGGAGGCAGATCTCCAAATATTTTGTGGCAGTGCCACTGAGCAAAGAATGGTTTGTACCTCGATTAGTTAATACTAACAGTGACACATTCTCCTCCCTCCTTCCGTGGAGAAATACTTTCACTGAAATGATTTTTCGGTGGATGGGCTGAGGCTTTTTTTTTTTTTTTTTTTTTTGGTAAAATTGTCCGGTATGATGAGCTAAACTAAGAAGCACCCATGAACGTGGTAATACTGAACAGCCACGTTCTCATTGAGTTGAGGTTTGGCACAAGCCAGCAGGACATTTATGACCCCAGCAGCCATCACCAACCCCCAGAGGCTGTTATCAATACCAACAATTTGCCTTAACTAGGACATTCCGATAGTGGCTTTTCATAGCGGTAAAGTGGTAACCCCTGTGGTCAGCTCTATTTGGTGTTACAAGTTGTACAAGATAAATACCAGAGGAGCCAGTTAAAATTCCAGCCATGTGGGCCAACGATACGTGTACCAAAGGATCTCACTGTCGTCAGCACGGGCGGTTAAGAATTACATCACACTGGTATATGCTCAATGACATTTTAATGTATATAGGATACCTTGACTTTTGTAACCCGAAGAATTACATCACACTGTGACGAGCGTAGTGACCTCAAACCTTTCAGGTAAGAAAAGGGGCTTCGTGTGGTGTGACGCTAATGTAGAGAGACAGTAACACAGAACCTTTCAAACCTTAACATGGGTGCAAATTACTTGGGGATCTTGTAAAAATGCAAATTCTGGTGTAGTCTGGGGCAGAAATGGAGATTCTTCATTTCTAACAAGCTCCCAGGGCACAGCGCTATGTTAGGGGATAGCTGGTCCATTGGGACACCCTTTCAGTAGGAAGACTAAAAAATATCAACATAGAACTCGATGACATTAATTATTGTTCTCCATTCAAAGTGGTCACAGGAACCTGCATTCCAAAATTGGAGCCATGGCTCAAAATCATCTTTGACATTGTTCTTTAGAGTTGCTTTAGGGACAATTGTGTAACGTATTCTAAAATCAGTTCTAGTATTTTGAAGTTAACCTTTGCATTTCTTTCTTTTTTTTTTTTAAATTCAAGTTAGTTACATGCAGTGTAGTCTTGGTTTCAGGAGTAGAACCCAGTGATTCATCACTTAAATATAATACCCAGTGCTCATCCCAACTAGTGCCCTCCTTAATGCCTATCACCCATTTAGCCCATCCTCCTGCCTACCGCCCCTCCAGCAGCCCTCAGTTTGTTCTCCGTAATTAAGAGTCTTTTATGGTTTCTCTCCTTCTCTGTTTTTATCTTATTTTTCCTTCCCTTCCCCTATGTTCATCTGTTGTGTTATATCCAAAATCTATAAAGAACTTATCAAACTTAACCTTTGCTTTTGACTGAGGATAGCAATGCCCCATTGACTCATTCAGTTCATCCATCAGTCTTGCCACCAAAAGATCCATGAATTCAAAAGATGGGCCCAAGTCGACAGGCAAGGAAACAGATTCCAAAGCTGTGAGGAGGACTGACAGCTGTCCTGAAGGGTCCTATAATTATTTGAAAACTAAGATCATATTTGTTTACTCAAAATTAGCCTGGGCCATTAGCTCTTCTCTGTAAAACAATGACAACTGCAACAGTAAACTTAGTGCTTAAATGTGTTAAAATTCACTTAGCCACTGGCAGCAAACATGTACCACACATATGCATGTACACACGTATTCACATAGCAAGATTCCCCATCATGTCTGGGCAGCATCTGGGAACTTTGCGGTACAAGTTCAACGTAACACCAGTGAAATAATAATAATGATTATGGGAACGCCTGGGTGGCTCAGTCGGTTAAGCGTCCAACTTCAGCTCAGGTCATGATTTTGTGGTTTGCGAGTTCGAGCTCCCCATCGGGCTCTGTGTTGACAGCTCAGAGCCTGGAGCCTGCTTTGGATTCTGTGTCTCCCTCTCTCTTTGCCCTCCCCTATTGCACTCTGTCTGTCTCTGTCTTTCAATAACAAATAAACGTTAAAAAAATTTTTTTAAATAATGATTGTACTTTATATTGAGTGTTCTATGTACGTTTACATGTTATGTTGGATTTAGTATGTGTCTGGCACAGTTGTAAGAGCCTTTTTACATATATGAACTCATGTGATGCTCACAAGAACTCGACGAGAGACTCATCCCTATGTTGCCGTTGAGGGAACTGAAGTAGAGAGTCATGATGAAGAGGGTGGTCCCACCCAGCTAGTGAGAAATCAGAGCCCGTGCTCTCAATCACCCTGTCCTCCTGCCCTTGATGCTGCTGTCATTATGATTAGGCAAGCTCGACACAGAAGGGTGGAAGCCAATGTCCACCATGACTTACATAAAACATGGCATCTCCAATATCCGTGTCCTCCCTCCACAGCTGTCTGAGCATGGTGATCCCACTGCCGCAGTGAGCAGAGCCTGGCCGTGGCATGCAGGAATCCAGAAGGGAGCATGGAATTCTACTTAAAAGAGAGATTCTGGGGCGCCTGGGTGGCTCACTCAGTTGAGCGTCCGACTTCGGCTCAGGTCATGATCTCACGGTCCGTGGGTTCCAGCCCTGCATCGGGCTCTGTGCTGATGGCTCAGAGCCTGGAGCCTGTTTCAGATTCTGTGTCTCCCTCTCTCTCTGACCCTCCCCCGTTCATGCTCTGTCTCTCTCTGTCTCAAAAATAAATAAACGTTAAAAAAAAATTAAAAAAAAAATTAAAGAGAGATTCTGACACATTTGGGTTGACATTCTTTGAAAAGCCCTTGCTGTAAGGGCCATGCCATGTACCATTTATTTGTGTATCAACAAAGAGTTGCTGCATAGAGTAGCTTAAAAAAGTTTATGAAACCTCTATATTGGAAATGGCCACAAAGAGTTAGGACCAGTTGCAGAGAAAGAAGTTTTAGCGGGTTCCTTAAATGACATGATCTGTACTGGAACTGCTAAGAGAAGCCAGGAGCTCTGACAGTGAGTGAAGAAAGATTTCAGGGTGCCTGGGTGGCTCAGTCGATTAAGCGTCCGACTCTTGATTTCTGCTCAGGTCACGATCTCACAGTTCGTGGGTTTGAGCCCTGCGTGGAGTTCTGTGCTGACAGTGTGGATTTCTCTCTGCTTGGATTTCTCTCTCCCTCTCTCTCTCTATGCCCTCTGCCTGCTTGTGTGCTCTCTCTCTCTCTCTCTCAAAATGAATACGTGAACTTTAAAAAAAAAGAAGAAATATTTCAGATAGTCCTCTTAAAATAGATGCTCAGCCTGGCACCCTGGATATGGCTACCGGTGAGGTACCTACACATTTTGTTTCGTGGAAGGAATGATGGGCCTGATATTGTCAGAGATTTCTTTTGGAAGAAAAGACGATGTTTGATAAGTGTGGATCAATTTATCTTGATGTGCAAGAGGAACGTTTCATAGAATGTTGCCTATGTCAATCAAAAAATTATAATAGCGGGGCACCTGGGTGGCTCAGTAGGTTAAGCGTCCGACTTTGGCTCAGGTCATGATCTCGCGGTTTGTGAGTTCGAGCCCCGCGTCGGGCTCTGTGCTGACAGCGTGGAGCCTGGAGCCTGCTTCGGATGCTGTGTCTCTCTCTGTCTCTCAGGCCCTCCCCTGCTCATGCTCTGTGTCTGTCTCTCAATAATAAATAAACATTAAAAAAAATTTTATATATAAAAAATTATAATAGCAAATACTTAGATGGTACATTCTGTGTATGTGTATTACTATGTTAATCTTCCTCCTGACCCTATGTCATAGGTACTATCATTATTCCCATTTTTCAAATGTGTAAACTGGGGAAAAGAGGTTGTGTGATTTGACCCAGGGGTGGTGTGGCAAGTAAGCAGTGGGAACAGAACTGAGGTCTAAGCAATCTGTCTCCAGCGCCCCCTGCCCCGCGTTCCTGAGCACTGGCCACACTGACTCCCCATAAAAAAAGTTCCCCTCCTCGTCTGGCCCCAAGGGGCCTTTGCACAGCTTTCCCCTCTCTTCCTGTGGCACAAATGTTCTTCCTCTTGACCTCCAAGGAGTGCCTCTTTGCACTCCTTTAGGGTTTAGTGTTGCCAGAAAAAATGTGGAATAAAAGAGCTCATGGGACGTACTTACACTAAACTATTATTTGTTGTTTCCCTGAAATTCAAATTTCATTGTGAGTTGTTTGCAAAGAATGTCACTCAAAGAGGCAGGGGCATTGTCCATGAGGTTTACCACTCTATTTGCAAAGCCTAGAACAGTGCCCATGAGTGACAGACAAGTGATAAAGATGCGTGGGAAGAATGAATGAATGTGTGTTACCTGCTGTAAGGACCTCTGTCTTGGTATGTGAGGGATCCTTTGTTTCCTCCAGTGAACACAGAAAAGTTGACCAGAAGATATACCATAAGGCATTGCCTTTTCCATGCTTTGTGTGAATACCTTTGGAACCAAGCACCCTGTCCTAATTTTTTTTTTTAATTTTTTTTTAACGTTTATTTATTTTTGAGACAGAGAGAGACAGAACATGAATGGGGGAGGGTCAGAGAGAGAGAGGGAGACACAGAATCTGAAACAGGCTCCAGGCTCTGAGCTGTCAGCACAGAGCCTGACGCGGGGCTCGAACTCACGAACTACAAGATCATGACCTGAGCCGAAGTCGGACGCTTAACCGACCGAGCCACCCAGGCGCCCCATAATTTTTTAATCCAAAGGTAATGACTTCCTATTGCTTAATGGTTGTTCATATTGTAAAATTTTTTAAAGAAATCAGCTGGTTTCCTTGCAGCCAAATGGTAATTTAGTGTATGTCTCTGAAAATAAAGAACATCATTTGCCCAGCATACCAGACAGATGCCGTCAAACACCTAAACACGTCGCCCTCGCTCTGGAAGGTGCCATGATGAACTCAGTGACAGTCAGTCTCTCAGTGACTGCCCATTTTTATAGAGTAGCCCTCAGTTTGGGTAAAGAAAATAGTAAACAACTATCTCACGAACTCCTTTTTTGAAGACTGACTTTTAGAGCAGTGTCTTAGGTTTACAAGAAAATCGAGAAGAAGGTCTGATTTCTCACAAACCTCTGTCCCCACATGTGCGTAGCTTTCCTCAAGATCAACATCACTCACTAAAATGTACATTTACACCATGGATAAATCTACATTGACACGTCATAAAGTTACAATGTGGCTACATACTCCACATACTCCCTTTCCAAGCTCTTGTTTCCTAACCTCCTTTTTTATAATCCAACCTTGAAGTGTTGGAAAAACATGCACTTATCAACCGAGGCTTTTTTTTCCCCCGAGACCACTCTCACAGTGAAAAAAAATCAATAATATATAGCCACTTTATTTTCCCACAAATCCCTCTTCTCTCCCGGTATCTTATCAACTTTCCACAAACTTGATGTACATTTTCCATTAAAAATTTTGAAGTGAGAAAAATTGACGATGGCTACTTTCAATGAGACTCCTAGTGTGAAAACCACTGATTCTTTATCAGAAAACCCTGAAAGGTAATCCAATGCAAAACAAACTGATTTTAATATTTCATACTGAAAACAGTGCACTTCCTCATAAGATGCTACTTTTAAAAATAGGCATGAGGGAAAGGCGATTTACTTTGAGGCCCAATAGGTCACTTCTTATTTTGAGTTGGGGATAGTTTGTGGAACCAATCAGGGGAAACAGAACCCCCGTCTGAAAAATAATTTGAACCCGTGTCCCGAAGTCACTGCTTTACACATTTGGCAATTTTATTTTAAGATATGATCATATCTAAATCTTTGTGCAAACTTCCACCTTTCCGTGAATGGCTATTTTTTCTGAAACCATTGATTAAGGGCGAGCCCCTGCCAGGAAAAGCAACCTCCCTCTCAGAGACGGGCAGCATATAAATCCACGTGGAGAGTGTGATGTGACCCATGGGGTTTCATGACATCAGCTTTACAGTATAATAGCCTTGCCTTGTATTGGCTTTGCCATGTAATAGCTTGGTAGCTACCGGCACATTCCTTAACCTCTCTGAACTGTTTCCTCCTCTGTGAAGTGTCCATAAAAATAACTATCTCACTGCGTTGTCATGCAGATTAAATGAGATAATGTACAGAAAGTGCTTGTTATATAATAGGCGCTTAATAAATGTTAGCTTCGCCCGTGCACTCCGGCTTCTATATTACTGTGTGATGTGATTAGTGAGCTATATAATACCACATGCGTAAACAGGACTGGTCTGTCCAGTTCTTACCCACAGATTTCAATTCATGTCCCAAATTAGCACTAATACACACAAATGCACCGAGAATAAAGTAACCGATGCACATATACAGAGGTCTCGCACGCTACGCTTTAAAAGCTTTACATTTTTACCTGTAACCTTCCTCTGGCTGCTGCAAACTAAAACATCATCACGAATACCACAACACTGTTCTAGGGGGTGATTTTTCAGGTCAGAGCCCTGTAAATGCCATGATTCAAAATGGATTTTCCAGTCTCTCTGAATGCTATCTTCGTCAATCTCCCTCCCCCACTAGGCACCGTTTGGGGGTCTCACCATGCCCTTCTCTCCCTGCACCCCTCCCCTTCGCTCCACAGTCTACCTGGACTGTGGCTGGCAAAGCCCTGGGAATTTCGCTCTATCAGAGCATCCCAGGAAACACATCACTAGAGAGCTCCTGCTGCAAGCCCAAGCAGACGAACATCTGTTTACAGCCGTTATCTGTTCATTACATCAAGATCGTAACGTCATGTGTTCAGGTAACGAAGATACTCATCACTTGGCAATTGCACCGCATTTGTTATTCAGGTTCTCAAAGCTCTGAAAGACAGCAGATGTCTACGATTCCCCAATGAGAGATGATGAGAGATAGAAACTATATAAAAGACGTGGAAATCACTTCCTTTGGCCCACAGGACACTTGCAGCAGCCTAGAGCAAAGAGCACCAGAGTTGGAGTCTATAGGCTCAGGTGGTACGTTCTGGAACCTCAGATGTGTCGCCTGTAAGAGGGGATCACAGAGACTCTCTCCCAGGGTTATTATCAAGAATCAAATAGGGCGAATAGGTTGTTGACTCGATAAAGTGCTATGCATGTCAGTTACTGAGGTTGTCTTTGCTTAGCTAGTAAGACGCGCATGTAAATCATTTCCAGGGATTCTCAGTTCCTGTACCTCCAATGCCACGGCTACTCCTGACTTTTACCTGTAACCTTCCTCTGGAGGGGGGCAAACGAAAACATCATCCCTAATACGGCAACAGTGTTTAAGGAGGTGACTTTTCAGATCAGAGCACTGAGGCCCATGTCAACGCCACATGAATCCAAGTCATGTGTGTTGATTCATAGACTAACATTCTATCATTTCAAATGCTGCGTTTATAAAACCCAGGTAAGAATTTTGCTAGTCTATACTATATATATATTTTCTATAGGGAATATGCTGTTGTTGTTCAAGAAATAGCGTTATTGGTTTTGGCTCTCTAAAGAGATCCTAGACTTCGTGACTGAACAAATTTATCATCGATAATTAAACCAAAAATGTGGCTGTTGAATTCTTCATGCTCTTCACCTTTATAATAAAATAGAAAAAATCTTTGAGAGGGAGAGAGAGAGAGAGAGCAGGGGAGGGACAAAGAGACAGAGGGAGAGACAGAATCCCAAGCAGGCTCCATGCCATCAGCATAGAGCCCGACACAGGGCTCAAACCCACGAACCGTGAGATCATGACCTGAGCCGAGATCAAGAGTAACTAGGATGCTTAACCTACTGAGCCATCCATGCGCCCCTTTACCTGACATATTAAGGTACCATTATAGTTTGAAGGGTGAAAGGGTCTAGGTGGTACTAAGCCCTGAGATGCAGAACATATTTGAAATTAAAGTAACTCCTGTCATTGTCTACCTGAAATATCTCCATGTACACATGACACCTTAGGCACAGGGGATATTTTCAAAAAATGGAATAGTGCCGGGCACCTGGGTGGCTCAGTCGGTTAAGCGTCCGGCTTCAGCTCAGGTCATGATCTCACAGTTTGTGGGTTCGAGCCCCACATCGGGCTCGGTGCTGACAGCTCAGAGCCTGCAGCCTGCTTCGGATTCTGTGTCTCCCTCACTTTCTGCCCCTCCCCTGCTTGCACTCTGTCTCTCTCTCTCTCTCTCCCAAAAATAAATAAACTTAAAAAAATCTTTAAAAAAAGGTAATACTGTAAAGATGGGCGTTGGAACACAGAAACAGAACAGGTGATCATTAGAAGGACTGACACTTTTATTAAATAGAATTGTCTCCACTTTAGAAACTGTTTTTTTATTAATCTTTTCTTCTTTTTAAGTATATTTTTACTTATCTTGAGAGAGAGACAGAGAACAAACATTCTTAAACCTTAACTCCACACCAAGTTAATAATAAGAAAGAACAAAATAGAGCCAATCTTTCAAAATTCATGTTATTAAAGACACAGATAGGGATACCTCTTTGTATATTCAGATTTTGTTTTGAAACGCCAAATGTGATGGTTTTGCAACATATTTCCTGGTGCCAAAACTTCCCACTCAGGGCAGACGGAGGAGGAGCTAACTCAGGAGCTACAAGAAGCAGCTTGAGGGTGAGTCAAACCGTGGAATTCACCACGTGCATGGAATTGTAAAAGCTTGAACATCATACCATTCCTATTTTCCAGATGAGAAAACTGAGCCTGGGGGCACAGTGGTTAAAGCCAGAACCCCCGTCTGACTACTTCAAAGCTGATACCCATGTTTCTTTTGTTTGCTTTTATTTAACAAACACTCGATTTAGTGTTACTGTGCCCCTGGCTCTGCTGTACGTGACTTTGTGCGTATTAACTCATTCAGTTAAGTCTCTCTAAAAGTCTATGAAGTGGGTACTATTATCACCTTGTACTGTTGAGGGAACTTAGGCCAGAGAGCCTAACAAATTGTCTCGGGTTGCCTAGCTGGTAGATGGTTCAGGGGGTAGGGGGTAAACCCAAGCAAGCTCTGCGGGGAGGAGTGGGAGGGTTGAAGCTCCTACAATTTAATGTTTAAGAAAACTTGGGCAAAATTATAAATACAAATGTGGGTTTGCATGGGGAAAAATCATCATGAACTATTTGAGATCAGAGATTCGGGGCCTTTCTGATGGATTGTCAAAGTCAATTTGCAGAAATGTTTCCTATCTCAGCCTCGCTTCCCACTTCAACTAGAACATTCCGGAGTTGCCTGCACTCTGGCACTCTCCGCAGCCCATGGGAGGAGCTTCATCTTCCCAGGGACTCCAGATTTTCTAAGGGTTCAGTTAGCTGGTGGGTGGAGGGTGGGGGAGGCTGGTCTGCGTGCTGCTCCCTACCCCCACCCCACCCCAAGGGTTCCCTCTACATTTTAACTCAGCAGCTACGCACGTTCGGTTCTTAGACTTCACCTCACGCTTCGACTTTCCCTATTCTGACTCAGTGATCCTGGCCGTGACCAGGTCATTTGTTGTCAGACTTTGAGGCCACTGCGGCCGGGGTCATTTTCCTCCCCTGGTTTCCCAGATCGGTGTTTTGTGATTGCAGGCTGTGACTCATGGGCAAAAACTGACAGAATTTGAGGGAGAGAGAGAAAGCCACAGTCCTAGGTGAAGATTTAATATCCTTCTCTCAGTAAATGATAGAACTAAACCGGACCAAACCGAACCAAAACAAAAACAAAAAAGTAAAAATCAGTATCAGGAAGTTTTAAATGACTGTCAAACAGTTTGACGTATCTGACCTCAGTAATAAACACTAAACTTTAGAACAGACATTCTTTCAGTTATACATGAAATAGTCACAAGAGATCAGTAAACTTCTGAGACTATATTGTCAGCTGAAGGTGAAATGAAGTTAAAAGCAATTGCACTAAGATATCTAGGAAAACTCCAAATATTTGGATATTTAACACACTGCCAAAAAACGTACAGATCAGAAAGAAGTCAAATATCAGAAAATATTTGAAGGACTTACTGCCCTCGGTTACCACAAAATAAATATATTTCCCAACACATGTGTAGCTGTGGAAAGAAAATAGAGGTTTTCAGCTTTCTTTTTTTTTTTTTTTACATCTATACCATATCCTGTGAACAATTAACCCTTTAGTCACTGAGTTAGTAACTTCTAGCTAATGCACATCTCTTGGGATTTTAAAAGACTTAGCAGAAAGCAGAAAGTCTCATATTTAGAAAAAACATAGAACATGCAAAAAATAAAAATAGGAAGAGGAGAGTGAGGCCAGTTTCACATAGTAACTTCTGAACTGGCTTCTGTATCCACTCTATTTCTTACCATAGCGTTTAAGAAACCACCGTGAACCCGACTGCATTCACAGCTGAGAATTTAAAATCTGCATATGCAGTCTGCCACTGTTGAACTCTCTTCTGCCAAAGCCAGGAGCTCGCTCACATAATTGTCCCATTGCCCCACAGTGGGGTACCAAGGAGAGGTGGGCAGGAGGGTCTAACGGACGATGGCGGTGTCTCTGTCTGGGTTATCTGGCAATGCCGGCTGCACTGGTAGCTCCTTTTGCCCAGTAGGAAGGGCTAAGCACAGTCTTAACTTCACATGGGCCTCCAGGTGCGAACAGCACTGGACAACCGATATTCTCTGCACAGGCATATGATCCCTGTGAGCACTGGCATTTAAGCTCAGTCTGCTTTCCTTCCTATGCTTGTGAGTGGCTTTTTGGCATAATCTATAGAAAAAAAGAACAACAGGGAAAGAAGACAGAAGAAAAGAAAGAGAGAAAGAAAGAAAGAAAGAGAAAGAAAGAGAAAGAAAGAAAGAAAGAAAGAAAGAAAGAAAGAAAGAGAAAGAAAGAAAGAAAGAAAGAAAGAGAAAGAAAGAAAGAAAGAAAGAAAGAAAGAAAGAAAGAAAGAAAGAAGAGAAAGAAAGAAAGAAAGAAAGAAAGAAAGAAAGAAAGAAAGAAAGAAAGAAAGAAAAGGGAGAAGAAGGGAGGGAGGGAGGGAGGGAGGAAAGGAGAGGAATTGTATGTTTATACAATTGGGCTTATAATTTCTATCCAGGAAATATGTTTAGAGTCCACTGCAGACTTCCACAGGCACCATATGTGGCCAGATTTATTTTTCTCGTAAGTCTAACATGGTGTTTTGGCATTTTTCTTTGTCCACTGTATTGAATAACTATTACTGACTCGTACACTGTGCTCATCACGGGACCTCTGGGTACATTAGCTGTGAGACACATACGGTTAGCTGATTTCCATGGTGTGACCTAAGATCCAATTTTCCCTTTATGGCTAATTCCAGTGTTTCGGACAAATACCATAAGAATAACTCATTTCTGGAGGAGACGGATTTGCGGAAAGATTTGGGTTTGGGAACTAATCAGGGCCCCAGTGTTCTGGCTCCTTTGCTCACATCCAAGGCCAAATTCATGTGATGTGAAGGGCTGGATCCAGATACCTTCAAAAGTGGGGTCCCAAACCAGTGAGTCATGTTATCTGTGTTTGTTTAGAATTTTACTTTTATTGACGATCATCACCATTCCTGTGTTATTTCCTTGCACCCGATTGCTTTCAGTGTCATACTGCTTACGTTTACAAGGGCCCCGCAAGGTCAGGAAGTGAGACAGAGAGAGTTAAGCAAGACTCTAGGGACCCCTCTGGGTGGCTCAGTCGGTTAAGCGTCTGACTTTGGCTCAGATCATGATCTCATAGTTCGTGGGTTCGAGCCCCGTGCTGGGCTCTGGGCTGACAGCCCTGAGCCTGGAGCCTGCTTCAGATTCTGTCTCCTCTCTCTCTCTCTCTCTCTCTGTCTGCTCTCCTCCACTAGCATGTTCTATTTCTCTCTCTCAAAAATAAACATTAAAAAAAAAATCTTTTTTTTAAAGAAGAGCTCTATCTAGGAAGCAAAGGTGTTTCCAAATCCTCCAGTTTCCATGAAACAGTTTCCATCCCGGCGGGCCCACCATACCAGCATCTCTCTCACACGCTGGCTTTTATAGGACTGGGAATGCCTCCTCCTATTTTAGGTGCTTCCATTACTCTCTCTAAAGACCGTGCAGCCTCATCCTCAATACCCCTGCTGCCGAGTCACGTGGAGCAGCGTTACTACAAAGCATGAGTGCTATTAAACATTTTTTTAATGTTTATTTACTTTTGAGAGAGAGAGAGAGGGGCAGAGCACGAGTGGGGCAAGGGAGGGGCAGATAGAGAGAGGGAGACACAGAATCCGAAGCAGGCTCCAGGCTCTGAGCCATCAGCACAGAACCCGATGCAGGGCTGGAACCCATGAACCGCGAGATCACGACCTGAGCCGAAGTCGGATGCTTAACCGACCGAGCCACCCAGGCGCCCCAAGGTCCATCCATTTAAAACTAAGACACAGTGCAAAGACTCAACTTGCCGAAAGAACACAACGGTACTTTCACCGCCTAACTTTACAAACACCTATTTCCCAGGAAGAGAGTTCTAGACTTAAAATAAATGAATAAATACAAGGTTCTGACCCCTCTGTGCATACCCAGGACACATTTCTTGATGATACACGTTCATAAATTCACTGAGAACTTGACAGCTGTAGTCAGTGGCATTGTCCCTTAGTATAGTAACTGTGGTTTTGTTCTAGTTCCTTAAAAAAAAAAAAAAACATTTTTAACATATCGTCCATTTTTTTTAAATATATTTTCTCATTCCTGCCATTCAAATCATTTAAAATGCTTCCTCAAGATCTACATCAATAGTGTTGAAAAAAATGAATGATTGGGAACAGGAATGAACCTTAATGGAATAGAGTTCCGGCTCTGAAGATGCTACGAATCCATGCTTCATTTTTAAAATTTAACCCCTCCTCTTCCAAACCTGCCTCTGGAGGCCTGATAGGTGCTGAGTGACCCCAGATCTCCAAGGCCCTGCTAGAATTCAGATCGGCGGTCTTCTGACTGTCCGTCTGCAAGTGCCAACCTTGAAGATTTGTGGCATTTATCCTTTCTCTTGTAAGGATCACTTTTTTCCATAGCAGGCAGACCCAAAATAAACCTAAAATAAAGCAGACAGGCCCCTCAAGTAAACTATTTTTTGCACTGTATGGTCCATGTGAAGAAATTCTCCGTTTGTTTGTATTCTGATTTTTCAAAACTTTAAATTTGTAAATCAGTGCATGTGTTGCTTTAGGAGAGGGTAAATATTTTGCCTAAAAAAAAAAAAAAAAAAAACAACAAAAAAAAAACCCAAACCCCAGCCTAAACTTTCATGTTTTCTTTTGGGTCCTCTTCGATTCACTTCTCCGCCTCTAAGGATGAAGTGACGGGGTGTTAATCAACTCCGAAGGTTTCATGACTGTTTGGGCGTGGGGCTCGCCCCGAAGCTGTTCCCCATAAACGGCATCTTTAAAACCATGTGCAAATAGCAGATTAGCGGCCGCAAAAGACTGTTCAGCAGCATCAATAAAACCTCAGCAGCAGGCACAGGGAGTCAATGGTCAGAGGGTCCCAGGAGGTCTCCCACACAGGATGCACATCTTGTTACAGAATTCCTCAATGCCTTTTTGCTGTCTCCCTAATGACCAGTTAAATGGGCTCCCTCGAGGATGCTTGAGTCAGCGCCAGCTTGAAACTGCTGAAGAAACATCCTCTTTTACTGGAAATGATTTCCATCAAACTGCCTTGTGCCATATTTAGACTCACAGCTTAGTAACACCCAGCAGAAGGGGCTACGTTTGCAGGGCCGGTGGCCCCGTGCTGTGAGAAAAGAGCTTGCTTTTGTCTGGCCCCCGTGACCGCAGGCAGCACGCTGCAGCCAGACAGACAGAATCGCTTCGGTGTCTCTGGAGAGCCAGGCTCCCTGGTGCTGGGGTCACAAATCCCAGACGTGAGCGGGGAGGCAACCGTCCCAGGCCACCCGCATCTGCCTGGTAGAGAATTTCAAAACCCAGCGATCTGCTCACCTGAGCTCAACAAGGCAGATGGCAAGCAAAAGTCTCTTCGCCCCCTTTTGAATTTAAATCACAGAAAAAGGTCACAGAAAAATGAATGGGTATAGTTCTGCTAAAAAGCCGAATCATGAAATTAGAGAACTTTAAAAAGCATATTATACATACGTACACAAATACATAATGTAATATAGCTATTTAAGTGCAATTATGTAATACTCTCCCCAGTTTTTCCCTTGGCTTCTCTCTTCTCTGTCTTCTGGCTCCTCTCGTATCAGCCCACCTGCCCACATGAACTCCTACTCATGCTTGTGTTCTTTCTTTTTCTTCTTTATACTCATATAATTGTGGACAGACTCACAGACAGACAGGCGTATAGATAGATCATTTCTGCCATCGCTTTCTACAAAAATGAGATCCTATTTATAAGCACTTCTCTGCATTTTGTGCTTCTCTCTCGTCGGAATTTAGGAAAATGCCTCCAGACAAGCCCTACAGGTCCAGCTCTTGGCTCTGACAGCATTTGGTACATTCCAGAACATGCAAGTCTCCTCATGTTCTTCCAGTCGCTCCCCTGTGGGTGGGTGAAACCCCTTGAAACACTGTCCTGCTCTTTTTCCATGACTTTCCACTGGAAATCAGAACACAGAATGCTTGCTCAAGTCTTCAATTTATTTCCTTTAACAGAGAATAAGAAAGCTGCTCCCATGATCTTCAGCACAGGCCTGTCTCCTATTCAGTGCAGAGGGCAGTGCTGTTTCAAAGCCTAGGTTTTGTTATTATTCAGGTGTCGTGAGGGGACAGATCAGGAGACCGCTGCTATTGAAGAGACAGTTGATTACTCATGGTTCCCAAGAGGAGAGGGCGAACCATCCCCAAGGTGGGAGAGAAACTTGGGCAAGGGCCTCTATGGTGGTTTTCACTGGAAGGAACCAGCAAGGCAGGGTACGCAAGGCAAGCCAGTTTAGGATTGGCTATTATGAGTAAGTTCAGTGGGCTCCAGGTTACAGGGGTGTCTAAAGTTGTCTGGTATCTGGTCCTGGAGTGATTAGGGAAGGGTAACACCGGCCCCCAGTATAGGAGCTCTGGAGAGACCAAAAATGGAAGCTCCTGGAGGTATGGGTTTCAGGTCAGTTGGTTTGCAAGCGAAAAGCGCCCCCTCAGGGAAGTTGATTGTCATCACTAGGAATTAGCTAGCCCTGGGAAGGGCAGTGCCACATCAGCCACCGCGGCCTGTTTGCCAAAACATCAAGAAGACAGAAGATAAGAAAACATCGTAAACGCAAAGGCCTAGCACACTCAAACAATATTTGGTAACTGACAGGCACATTAATCAAGGAAATGCAGCACATTCGGCCTCCTGCCCAGAAACACAGCTCCACAGATTCAGCCAGGTTGTTGCACAGGGCCTTGGGTTCGGAGGAGTGCGTAGGAGTTCATCTGAGGGGTGAGTGGGGAAGGGTACTTCTAGTAGCTAAGCAAAGCCAAGCAGAGCTGGAACTGGGGCAAGGAGGATGACCGCAGCCACTGTTTGGTCTACACAGCCTGATGTCTATCTAGAGACACCCAGCTGGCCTCAACTGCCTTGCTTATTTGGGCAATTGCTGAAGGTCCTGGAACTGAAGAGCCATCCGGAGTTGCATCAACTCTCTTCTCCAAAATTAAGGGGTCTTCCCCTTGAGTCGCAGTTGAGGAACCTCGGGCTTAGGAAACCCAGGTCTTTATAGAGGTCCCCAAGGAAACCGGCCCAAACCTTTGCTTCCTTCAGAGACACTATCTCTATCATCCAAGGATGGGAACTCTATGAACATCCTCAAAAAGATAGTCCAGAAAGAAGGACAGTTAGTATTCTTCCCATGAGACATCCGAGACTTGAGAGACAGAGACCTGTGGTGAATTGTGACCCCAAGAGCAATCATGCCCTGCCAGGAATTGTCCCAAGTGCACCATCTTGTTAACTATCTCAGCCACTCTGGGTGGCATCAGCCTTCGCATCCTGTGGATTCAGAAATGCATGTATGCTTCAGCTTCAGCATCAACAACACAAAACTAAAAAGTGACCCCCAAAATGGGTTCAGATTTGATTCCAGTGCCTGTGTCCCTTTGAGGACATCACGCTGTTGAGAGGCGCCAGAAGTGGGAAAAGATCATCTCATTCCTGGCACATGACTGAGAATTGGCAGCAGAGAAATCCAGGGTGGGGATCCAGAGAGCTAGAAACCGGGTTCAGCACTGAGGGAAGGAGACAGTAAGATACTCTGCTCATCTACCACCCACCACTGCCCCAGCACGCTCTGGAAGATGCTACTCTCACACAGCATAAATAATGACTCCGTTTTCTGTTAAGATATTCCGCCTGCTGTGATAATGTGGCAATTGGATAGCTCTGGCTATCAGTCTTTTGAGTTCTTACCCCTTGCTGGACACTGTTCTAAGTGCTGGTGGTAAGGGACCACAGACTGTATGTGCTCTCAAA
This sequence comes from Panthera pardus, assembly GCF_024362965.1. NCBI lineage: Eukaryota > Metazoa > Chordata > Mammalia > Carnivora > Felidae > Panthera > Panthera pardus. The sequence goes on along the minus strand of NW_026526721.1, from coordinate 9,794,035 downwards.
GCGAGCACGTGACCACAATGGAAAACAAACTCTATCCCTAAGGAGCTTGGCCATTTTCTTGTGGGTGGAGACATCTGGTTGTCCAGAAGATGTATATTTTCCAAGTACGTGGGTAGGAGTTTTGCCAAAAACAAGGTGATATTTACTGCGCACTTCCTCAACATCACCTACCGAAAAAATAACTTTGGAAGGTTCTGTCTAGGTAGTCAGGTGTTAGGTTCATCTAGAGGCAATTACGGACGTCATAAAACAAATCTCAAACCGACTTAAAGCCTCATAGGCAACTGATATCCTGCATGAAGGTTTCAGTCCCACTCAGAGCAGCAGGACAACCATAGAATAACTGTGCTTACCTGACAGGGTAGAAAAATACTTTGAAGTTGACAGATTGAAGGATTGTAAATATAGACAGTTAGGATGTTTAGCCTGTGTTTCTCCATTCCAGAAATATTTATTTGCAGTCCACCAGGGTCCAGGTCGGCATTGCCTCCTCCTGTATCTTGGACATTTTCCATTCCCAGAACTTCAAAACAGAACTTCAAATGTTTTAACTTCGGGCTTCCTTTTTTAAAATCCTTTGTATGGGGGCGCCTGTGTGGCTCAGTCAGGTAAACATCTGACTTCGGCTCAGGTCATGATCTCACGGCTTGTGAGTTTGAGCCCCGCATCGGGCTCTGTGCTGACAGCGCAGAGCCTGGAACCTGCTTTGGATTCTGTGTCTTCCTCTCTCTCTCATGCTCGCTCTCTCTCTCTCTCTCAAAAATAAACATTAAAAAAAGTTATATAAAATCCTTTGTATGTTTTTGATATTTAACAAAGAATAATTACTAATATTGGCTATGATACCTTCAAGAATCTAGAAATTTTTAGGGGGCGCCTGGGTGGCTCAGTCGGTTAAGCGGCCGACTTCGGCTCAGGTCATGATCTCATGGTCCGTGAGTTCGAGCCCCGCGTCGGGCTCTGTGCTGACCGCTCAGAGCCTGGAGCCTGTTTCAGATTCTGTGTCTCCCTCTCTCTGACCCTCCCCCATTCATGCTCTGTCTCTCCCTGTCTCAAAAATAAATAAACGTTAAAGAAAAAATTAAAAAAAAAAAAAAAAGAATCTAGAAATTTTTATCACGTCTATCTAATCTGGGAAACAATGACTTATTTAATGAATGTACTGTCTTTATGTTTTGTGTCAGTGTGACCTAAACTACATGCAATTAACTTTTAAATCAACCTAATAGATAAGAACCACTTAAAGCTTCCTCTTCCCTCACTCATCCTCTGAAAAAAAAAAAAACAAAAAAAAAACCTTAAGATTCTGCCCAAGGGTGGTAAATAGAGTGCATTCTCAACTTTCCACACTGCAGGGCTAAGCAGCCATGGGATGCTAGGCATATTTGGATTTAAGGATATATTGACACATCCTCACACTGCCCCTCCTCTCCACCAAACAATAAAAGTCAAATACATCCTTTTGTTCTTTTTGGGCACCTAGGTGGCTCAGTCGGTTGAGCATCTGACTTCAGATCAGGTCACCATCTCACGGTTTGTGAGTTCGAGCCCCGCGTCGAGCTTGCCGCTATTGGCACATACAAAGCCCACTTCAGATCTTCTGTTCCCTCTGTCTCTGTCCTTCCCCGTCTCACTCTCTCTCTCTCTCTCTCTCTCAGAAATAAATAAAACATTTAAAAAATTAAAAAAAAATTATTTTCGTCTTTCCAATTACCAAGTATGTGTGAATTGAAGTGCTTCCATCCATGTCTGGATTCATTCTAACCTCAACCCCATACCTGATCCCCTCTCAGGTCCAGAAGAATTTAATGTCCTATTTGTATCATGGGGCAAGACAGGGTGTTGGTACGGGTTGGACTGTGTCCTCTTCCCAAACTCAAATACTGAAGTCCTAACCCCAGTTACCTCGGAATATGATTTGGAAGTAAGATCATTACAGATATCATTAGTTAAGATAGGGTCATTAGGGTGGCCCTTAATTCAACGGGACCAGTGTCCCTGTAAAAAAAAAAGGGGGGGGGGAGGGAGGCAGAATTTGAACACAGACACACACTCACACATACACACAGGGAGCGTACCATGTAAAGATGAAGAGTGATGGGTCTATAAACGAGGGAGCCCCAAAGAGTGCCTCCAAACCCCTAGATGCCAGGAGAGGACGGAACAGATCCCTCCCACAAGCCTCTGAAGGAAACAACCTGCCACCACTTTGACCTCAAACTTCTAGTCTCCAGAACCGAAGCCATAAATTTCTACAGTTTAAACCACCCCGTTGTGGTGCTTAGTTACGGCAGCCCTAGAAAATTAATGTGTCTTCATATCTCACAGAGAGAAAGTCAACGGGAAAATACGTACTACTTATGTCCAGGGTCCACTGCCGGCTCAATGCAGCATTTACCAGATGCCGAGCGGGGAGAGGGAATATTGCTGGCCCTTCCACGCAGGTGAGTCCCCCAAAATTTGTGGCCCGGGTTGAGACTGAGGCGCTCCCGTGTCTACGTATAAGGGTCCACAAGCTACCAATCAAATTAACAAACTGTTAAATAATGTTTTATCCTTCTACCTTGACAACTCTGCCTTCACACTAACGAAATAAGAAAATATGTGAAGCCATGGTTTTTGTGTGATTAAATGCCAGCAAAATACAGTAATTAACATTGTTAGGCAATAATTAACATTTTAGTGTTCTCATGGGTCAGCATTTTTAGCACAGTAATAAAATTTAAATGTACGTAATTGATTAAATATTACAAATTTATCCCTTAAAATTTTTTTTTTACTTTCATTTCAAATGTCATTATAAGCAAAATTATCACTTAATTTGCACTCTATCGACTATAAGCCAACTGAGACAGTAGAGTTTTTAAAAATTTTCAATTTCAAAGAAAACCTTTGCTCTGTTTAGGCAGCAGTGAGTGAAATCATCAATAACAGTTTTAAGGCAGGTCTTAAATTTGTAAACAACACATGAATTTTGCATATCGTGTTCAAATTGAAAATATCACAAAATATTTTAACTGCACCCTATAGATCATGAAAATATATTGGGATTTTCACTACTTCTTAAAGCAGCATCTAAGTAATATGTAAATATCTAAGAATATATGAAAAATCAATGTCATGCTTCATACGTATTACATCAAACCTGGATGTATAAAAATTCAGGAATAATTGCAAGCGTTTTTTTTTTAAGTTTATTTATTTATTTTGAGAGAGAGAGAGCAAATGTGCAAGTGGGGGAGGGGCAGAGAGAGAGGGAAAGAGAATCCCAAGCAGGCTCCACACTGTCAGCACAGAGCCTGATACGGGGCTCAAACTCACAAAACTGTGAGATCATAACCTGAGCCGAAACCAAGAGTTGGACACTTAACTGACTGAGCCATCCAGGTGCCCCAATTCCAAGTGTTTAATGTTGCAAAATATTTCTCAGCTACTATGAGCAACTGTTCAGAACACTGATGCCTGAGTATCCCTAAAACCGCACGTTGGAACATAAAGAGAAGCAAGAATAGGAAAGTTTGGAACTATTGGAAAGTGATCCTTCATTTTGTGAGAATACGTTGTCACCAGGATATCTAAGAGAAGGACGGACAAGTTCCTTAATCCATCCTTTCTCTAGGTGTCTCCCCAAAGCTGAGCCCATCCCCAGCAACAGCAGCAGGACCCATGTAGGGTTGACAGATAAATTACAGCATACTCAGGACGTACTTCTACTAAAAAGAAGTATTCATTGTGTATCTGAAATTCACATTTATCTTGGTGTCCCAGAGTTTGATTTGCCATAACAGACCCATACTCCTTCATGGCAGTTGGGCCCGGCGATCTCTCATTTTAAGCACCCAAGAAGAGGAGATGTGGAGGGGTGTTTCCCTGGCACCTGAATGGTGTCGGTCACTATGGCGGATGTTCCAATGACTTGAGGCGCCCCTGCCCGTGCCAAACACGGGATCCCTGAAGACAGAGGTCCCCTTCTGTTTGTTAAGGCAGGTTCTCTTTCTGCCACCTGGGAAACAATCATGCACACACTTCTTACCAGCCCTCAATAAGTCAACTCCATTCTTCTCCCATTTATTGTTCTATTCGTAAATATCGACTGTGCCCACACCAGGAGCCACACGCTCACCCAGGCACAGAGGAAGTGGGGAGGAAGGAGGTAAGGTATTACACCAACAACTAAGAGAGAAGCCTACCGCACAGTCACCTGCAGTCTCTCGGGAGAGACAGGGCACACCCCTAATAGCAAGAACATGGGCCAGAGGTGGCGCCCGTGGAGGTCAAAGGTCGCTTCAGAAAGAAGCAGTCTCTAATTCACCTCAGATGCAGACAGGCCTAATAGAGAGAGAAGCAAACACAGGAGTTTGAATGTCACATGTGAAAACATGCTAGGAAACAGTGTCATGAGGCAAAACTCATACATCCTAGAAATAAAATTTGAAAAATCCTATGAAATTGTTTCTTGTTTTTTTTTCTTTAATAGTAGAGAAATTGGCCATAATTATCCTGTAAAGAAACCCACTAGCACTAGCCAAGGAGCAGATTAGTCCCTCTCCGGGGAGCGGAAGTTGAGGCCACGATGTTTTCCTAGCATCAGACAAGGCACCGGACAAACCCCCAGCACTTCTGGTTAGGGATGCCCTGCAGCGTCCCCCCAGCCATGCTGCACATGGAGTATTGTGCCTTTGGCTATTGAACTGAAAACAAAGACCCCTTTTTGTGGTTCTAACAATCTCTAGGAGATATTTTTCCTGGAAATTTTAAGACTTATTTCTCACATCAGCTCCATCTAAATTGATGATACCTCTGACCTTCTCATCTAATTACACTAGTATTTTGTCCCTTTTTCTATTAAATGGTTCCATTACATAACCCATTATGGGATTACGAGCCTACTCTAGGATTTCTCTTCTCTTCCACAGTGAGGACAGGATTCTTTTTTTTTTTTTTTTTTTTTTTTTTTTTTTAGAGAGAGAGAGACAGCATGAGCAGGGGTGAGGGGTAGAGGGAGTAGGGAGGGTGGGAGACAGAGACAGAGAGAGAGAGAGAGAGAGAGAGAGAATCTTAAGCAGGCTCCACACTCAGCACAGAACCCAACACTGGGCTTAATCCCATGACCCTCGATCATGACCTGAGCCAAAATCAAGAGTCAAGAGTTGGACACTTCACCAACTGAGCCACCCAGGCACCTCAGGACAGGACTCTGAAACATTGAATGCACATATGATGACTGTAGTAGTTAATACATAACTTGTTCTGTTACCTAGGACTTTCAAAACCCTTACTTGACAAATGCTCTTACTAACACTGGAGTAGAAGACACAGACAACCAAAATTCTGCCAAAATGGTGTGTGCCCTCACTTACAGAGAAATGTGTAGACTGGGTCACAAGACAAAGACAAAATTGACAGAACTGAAAAGCAGGACGTAAAGCGACAATGTTCCAGAAGAGAAATAAGGGGAATGAAAACCTGAGTGAACAATGGGAAGTGAAGGAAAGAGCCCGAAGGGCCCCCTTCAAGACACCAGGTGTAAAAAGATGTGGAGAGCTGCCGCGAGCAGCCCAGATCAGCCCTCCTCCTGACTTTTGAATCAGAAAAGTCTCCGTGTCAAACAACATGCTCCTAATGTGTTATGAATTTCTATAGGGACCTGGTTAAAGGTAGAAATTAAGTAAATGGACAGATATTTATGAGAACATCATTAGGAAGACCTGTACTTCCTTACTAGGGAATCGTATAAGTGAATTCTCTACTCTAACAACTAGCAAATTAACATGGCATGGACTTTCCACTGGTTCCTGCCCCACGGTATTTGCCACATTTTGAGTTCTAAACCACTCTTTTCCTTTTATTTCCTCCTGCCTGATATTCGGCTTTCATCTAGCCTATTGGGAACAGTTGCTATATTTGTGATTATTATGCAGGAGTTATAAAACAGAATTCTACAGCAGCATGCACCAGTGATACGCACAGATTACTAAATCAAGGCAGGGAATTCAACAAGAAAAATTAACTCACTGTGTTACCTATTATCATGGAGAGAGGTTGACTTTAGTGAAGACTTCTTCATCGAGGGCAGTAAGGGCCAGTAATGATATGCCTAAACCATATTAATAGCAACTGCACTGCTAATTTCATTAGCATTTGCATTATCATTATATATTAATTACTACAGTCAAGCCACCAAAGACTCGTATCCGAATCTGACAGCACCAATTCCCCGGATGCCTTTTGTGGTTGCTGAATGATTACTGTTCAACAGTTTGCTGCCTTTGACAAATACAGAGCAACATAGGCTTCCCCGCTTTGATAAGGCCGAGAGCACACACATCGTTGAAGCCAAACCAACAAGTCCTCCAACACTTTGGGAGAACACTGCACAGAAGAATGAAGGAACGAATGATAGAACACCAGGCACATTGGTGCAGAGTTCCGTCTTGGCTTGGCTCCAGGTGGAAGGTTTTTGCTCAAACACAAAACAGTCTTCAATTACTGAAATTTCCCATGGTTTTCTCTGACGATGTGTGCTATTTGAAAAAAAAAACGTCAGCGGTCAACCAAGTGTGGAAAACACGGGGGTAAACAGAAACATGGATCTTACTGCAGACTTTCTCAGAGGCTTTAATATGGTACATCTTGTTACTCCATGAGAGGGGGATAGAGTTTGCAGAGTTTCCTAAAGTCTATTTGACCATCTAATCTCTTTTCTCACTGCATATCCCTTAGAATTATTAATCCCAGAAATGCACTTTTGAAAAAGCAGAAGTAGCAGAATAGAATTGAAGCCAGAGAGTGAGCGTTCCTTAAAAGTAGAGACTAGAGAAGAAAGAAAGAAAGAAAGAAAGAAAGAAAGAAAGAAAGACAGAAAGAAAGAAAAAAAGAAAGAAAAAAGAAAGAAAGAAAGAGAAAGAAAAGAAAGACAGAAAGAAAGAAAAAGAAAAAGAAAGAGAGAGAAAGAAAGAAAGAAAGAGACAGAGAGATAGAGAAAGAAAGAAAGAAAGAAAAGAAAGACAGAAAGACAGAAAGAAAGAAAAAGAAAAAGAAAGAGAGAGAAAGAAAGAAAGAGAGAGAGAGAAAGAAAGAAAAGAAAGAAAGACAGAAAGAAAAAGAAAGAAAGACAGAAAGACAGAAAGAAAGAAAAAGAAAAAGAAAGAAAGAAAGAAAGACAGAAAGACAGAAAGAAAGAAAAAGAAAAAGAAAGAAAGAAAGAAAGAGAAAGAAAGAAAGAAAGAAAGAAAGAAAGGAAAGGAAAGAAAGAAAGAGAGAGAGAAAGAAAGGAAAGAAAGGAAAGAAAGAAAGACAGAAAGACAGAAAGAAAGAAAGAAAGAAAAAGAAAAAGAAAGAAAAAAAAGAAAGAGAGAGAAAGAAAGAGACAGAGAGAAAGAAAGAAAGAAAGAGAAAGAAAGACAGAAAGAAAAAGAAAAAGAAAGAAAGAGAGAGAAAGAAAGAAAGAAAGAAAGAGAGAGAGAAAGAAAGAAAGAAAGACAGAAAGAAAAAGAAAGAAAGACAGAAAGAAAGAAAGAAAAAGAAAAAGAAAAAGAAAGACAGAAAGACAGAAAGAAAAAGAAAAATACAGAAAGAAAGAAAGAGAGAAAGAAAGAAAAAGAAAGACAGAAAGACAGAAAGAAAAAGAAAAAGAAAGAAAAAGAAAGAAAGAGAGAGAAAGAAAGAAAGAAAGAAAGAGACAGAGAGAGAGAAAGAAAGAAAAGAAAGAGAAAGAAAGAAAAAGAAAAAGAAAGAGAGAGAAAGAAAGAAAGAGAGAGAGAAAGAAAGAAAAGAAAGACAGAAAGAAAAAGAAAGAAAGAAAGAAAGAAAGAAAGAAAGAAAGAAAGAAAGAAAGAAGGAAGGAAGGAAGGAAGGAAGGAATTCCTATTTCAGGGAAACTTATTGTCACTAGAGGCTCCCTAATTTCCAGATAAACCTCCAGTCCACGCTGACAGAAGACTCTAATGCCATTCTCAGCATCTCTGCAAATTACTGGGGCCTTATATTCTCCTGGACACTCTGGCCCCAAGCCTCAGGCTCCACTGAACCAAGAACTGATGGACCACCTCTGCTCTGGTGGACACTGTCTCCTTCCACCCCACATAAACCCAAATATGGAATGTCAACCCTTTCTTAGATTTTCACCAAAACCACACAAATAAACAAACCGTCTGAGGAGTTCTGTGGGTGTTTAGCGAGCTTTGCGAAATTCTGGGGAGGCATTTGGAAATTCTACGGCAACAGTGTGATTGCAAGCAATTCGAAATTGAGTTCTAGACATACCTATGCTTTCTCTGTTTTAAAGCTTTATTGAGGCATAATTTATGTACCATAAAATTCACCTGTTGGAAGTACAACTGAATGGGTTTTAGTAGATTCACGAGGTGAGGACATACTTCTTCCTTCATTAGTTCTGAGACCTTGGGCTCCAGTTTCCCACAAAACGATTGGTCTTCCCTTTACCCCGCCTCCTCTGCGTCTCTCTCACCCTCAAATTCAGTTTCTTTCATTTACAGATCTTTGACTCCCTTGCCTGCAGCCAATCCCTTCTAATCCCATCTCTCAACTCCAGGTAGCATATCAGAGACACTTCTCTTCCAGAGAGACATTCAGACATCAGAGTTTAAAAATAAAATAAATAGGGGTGCCTGGGATGCTCAGTTGGTTGGGCGTCCAACTTTGGCTTGGGTCGTGATCTCGCAGTCCGTGAGTTCAGGCCCCACGTGGGGCTCTGTGCTGACAGCTCAAAGCCCGGAGCTTGCTTCGAATTCTGTGTCTCCCTCTCTCTCTCTCTTCCCTCCCCTCCTCGTACTCTGTCTGTCTCTCTCTCTCTCTCAAAAATAAATAAAAATTTTAAAAAATAAAGTAAATAATTAATAAAGACTTTATAGCACTAGCCCAATGCGCACCTCCCCTATAGAAACCACGTGGTGAATTCTATCAGGTCACTTCTGGAAAGACCTTGGATCTTCCTTTATATATTATCATCCTACCTAAAAAAAGTGATAGGTGTTCTCACAGCCTGCTACCTTCAATCCATCATCCCTTCCACTGGGTTATGTCCCTCAGACAAACTTCCAGTAAGACCCAGAGAGTCTGGTTCAGACTCCCTTGTGTTATCACCCTGGCCTCTACCTCAACAAGCTGGGAAAATGCAATCCATTATTCAGTCATAAGCAACCGGCTCACCAGAGCAAGTGGGTACAGTACTTCTGGTTCAAGGCCTAGGCTCCCAACAACCACAGCCTAGACTTTCTCAAACCAAGGAGAGAAGGAGGGGAAGAAACTAGAGGAGAGAGATGCACACTGGGCTTTGGATCGGCCACATCGGATGTGGGCTGGGATGAGAGGAGGCCTCAAACCCCACACGTAGCCCTGGGTGCTGAGGAAAGGCCAGCACGAAGGCCTGGCTCCCCATCCTTGGGGTGTTTCCACTGCTGAAGAGTAAACAGTTCAATTACAAGATGTGATGTTCACGTAGAATTCTTCCCAGAAAGGCAGCTCTATCCATATTTTAACCGTTGGGTAATTATTGCAATAAAACAAAGCTCTACACATTTGCATTTGAGCGGCTGCTCCCCAGACTGTCTGTCTGTACCACCCCTGCAGGTTCTGGCCAGGCCATCCAAAGATGAGTCTTCTTCACGTTACCTTGAGGCATCTGCCTTGTGAAATTCCAACCTTCCGCTGTGTTTTATCACAAACCCTCAGCCTTTACTTTTGAGCAAATCTTCCTTCAACACGTGAAATGGCTGGACACTGCCCACGTGCAGTAAGCCGACGCTGAGAGGGGGCGGAGGATGGTGTGAGGGACTTCCTGCCGAACCTACATGACACATCGCTGCCTCCCGTGTCGGCAAATGATGACAAGGCGAATCATCGAAACTTTATTTGGGAACCAAAGTCAACCGTGACAGGTCTTGGAAAGGTATCTGAGTAAGTGCTGCTAGTGGCCCCCGGCCCACCTCCACTCCCTACAGCAGAACCATATTTAAATTATTTTTTTAACGTTTATTTATTTTTGAGAGAGAGAGAGAGAGAGAGAGAGAGAGAGAAAGCAGAGGAGGGGCAGAAGATCTGAAGCAGGTTCGGCCCTGAGGGCAGACAGCCCAGTGCGGGGCTCGAACTCACAAGCTGCAAGATCATGACCTGAGCTGAAGTCGGAAACCCAACCAACTGAGCCACCCATGCGCCCCAGCATCACCATATTTAAAGGCCTGTGGTGGCTGGAAGCTATGGGTTATCGCTGGACCACATTTCATTCTCTGCAGCTAGGTGGTTAATTAATTTGCAAATGGGCTTTTCAACCTGCAAATTGGTTACTAGACCATGGCTTTCTGGGGTAAAGGGCCTTTTTCTGAAAAAAATTCAAATCTGTTGAGAACAGACGCCTTTGTAAAATAGGAATATGAAAATAAATGATGAGGAAACTGGTCGAGGATCTGGGTTTCACAGCAACATCGTACTGTTGTAAAACTTTCTAAGCACTTGACCCCTGATTTCCGTCCTCATGTCAGAGCAGACCATCCAAAAGATTGTGAGAGGAAGGACCCAACTTGCAGCTCATGCCCTGAAAGGAAAGGGGCATGTTCTCCCGTAAGCCTCCACACCCCACTTTCTGTTGCTGACAGTACAGCCAGGCTGTGACCCACCTGGTGCCACACAGATGTGACGATCTTGCTGGCAGGATGGAGACACAAGACAGAAGGAGTCTGAGCCCCAGAGCTTTCACTGAGTGAACTGCCATACCAGCTAGAATTTGTATACTTCTATCTGATCCAGGAGACATTGGTCCCGATTGGCGAACCTATGTCCCTAACCAATATGGACTCAGAGCCAAACTGCTCTTTGGAACAGCTCTACTCATTATGGATGTCTGAGTACACACACAAGGACTAAAATATATCCCCAAGTCCAACTCGATTCTAATGTCTACACATTTGGGTGTCACACTTTTGAAATTCTGACTGGTTTAGCAAAATCAGAGTCAGAAATTTACCACCTTTTTCTCCACGTGGGGACAGGCCAGTGTCACCCCTGCTCCCTGCCAGCTGTTGCACAAAGATGCACCTTGGTCATAATAAGCAAGACAGGATTATACGTATGCTAAAAAGCAAGGTGCAGTGATGAAATAGTATAAAAGAACAGATGATTTTTTTCAGGCGTTTTGAAGGAAGTTGATAATAATTATTTTGTATTGAATGTTGAAGCAAGTTCACAGAAAACAGCCCATTTGCAAATGTTCCAACCACCTGCACACTGATCATTGACAGGATTCAAAAAGGTGTTAATTAGGGATGCACAAACAATAAAGTCAATTTAAAAGCACTATACCTGTATTCCAGAATAGTGCGTTAGTTAAAGAAACTGACTTGAAAAAGACCTTTAAGTTGATAGTTTAATACTCTTATAAATCTGGAACTGATTGCTTTTTACCCAATGTGTGTGTGTGTGTGTGTGTGTGTGTGTGTGTGTGTGTTCAATGATATTTTGTTTAGTTTAAGCCTAGAGTAGAGCTTTCTCTGCATCTGAACAGTCCAGGATACAGCTGCTGGAAGGAGGGTCTGTGGCCTGTGTGGGTCAGGGATTATTTGTAATCTGTTTGTGCTAAGATAAGCAAAGAGTTTTGGGAATCAAGTACTTAAAGACTTTTATAGCAATATGAGATTGTCACGAGGCCCAAATGTGTGGTGCACTTTCTGACAATTGTCATGGCAAATTACAAAAGTGTCAGTTCTGAACAGAGTTGAAATCTTGGCCCTTCGCCCTAAATGGCGATGGCTCTCCTCACTAATGTGTGGATATAAAGGCCCCACGTGCAAGTTAGCCCTCAGCTCCATTCATGTCTTAGCTCACACACAGCCAACGTAAAAACTTCTCAAGGACAGAGGTACATTCTGTAAGTCAGCATTCGCAATAAGAACTAAACAAAAACTCAGCATTCCTATATTTTGCCACTTGGCAAAATGGCAAGACTTCTCGGTGGGCAAATCTGCAAAGTCTGTGTCTTAATAAGAATTGGGAAGTAATTTATTTTATAAGCTAAAGGAGTTAACGTTTGTGTGCGTGTATCTCCAATACAGAAACAGCAGTAGCGTCCAGTCTTCTCCCCATTCTTCCTCGATCCTAAAGCCAGTTCTTAGAATTCGCTCCAGGTGTTAGTAGCTACGCCTTCGGAAAGGGTGTTTTGTTAATACCACAAGCATTTTGACTTATTTCGTTGGGAAAAAAAAAAAAAGAAGTGAAAGCAGGCACTTCTTTAAATCAGAAAGCTTTATTTTGCCCCCGGAGAAATGTAGCCTGGTGAAATGTCTGCACGAATTGTTATTATTATTTTATTGAGCAATAAACGAAAGTGTGATTGAGTCGCCAGTGACTCGGAGATATTGTTAAGCCTGGAATCACATGGTTGAACGACTGGCTGACCAGAACCTGGGTGATTCAAATGATCCAGAAGGCAAATGCGCCAGGAGCGAGAATGCCTCACACCAACGCAAACCCAATTAATGTCAACAAAATCCTGTTAAATTTATCGGTTGCTTGGCTTCTGAAAATGGTGGAACCAGCCCCTTTCCTGTGCCTGCAGGGCAAATTCATTAGACGGAAAACAGCATCTTGTTAACCATGGAGTTCGGCAACATAAACAAGGGGCCTGCGCCGTGGTCCTGGAGACACCGACAGAAGACCAGCTTAGGAGGGAACACGGAGAGGGGATGCTGACCTTCCTCTACAACACCAGTGAGTTGTCACGCAGTAGGTGCATCCTAAACCATACAGGATGGAAGCAGTACACCCCACTGTCATTCCGTTCATGAAGTAATGATCATACAAAGAACAAGGGAGGGAGGGGGAAGGGGAGAGGGAGGGATTGAGATTTTGCCTCCATGTTCGCCAAAGATTCCCACTTACTTGTTCTTTGTTTTAGCTGTTCAAGTAAGAAGGATTCATTTGTGCTGATCCCACTTCAACCATATTTACATCACATGCCCCTATGTCCACAATTGGCAAATCTTAATGGAACAAAACAGAACTCACCACCCTCAAAGTCATCAAACCTACAAGGTTGACTCCTCTTCTCTGGGTCACCCCAACTGGATGAACACTGCTAAATTCATCTGAGTCAAGCACCCTTAAATTACCCATCATTGTGCCATTTGGCAATGGGATGGCACCACTTCTGAGATCCTCACGCCGTAAAGCTCAACAACACTCGCCTTGTTCAAAGTAGAGCTGATACGCATTGAAAGGGCCGTGGCACAGAGGGCTTTTGTGTGAACAGACTTACTCCCCTGGGGTAACAGCAGTATAGCCTAGAGAGCGGTTTGGCTGGAGAAGGCCAAAACAAAGTGCCAAAGAACCAAAAAGCATGGCTTATCAAAGAGACCATTTTCCCGGCCATGTCTCATTCTGAATCCAAACCCGTAACAACGCATATGGGGATTTCACGGTGTTCTATCAAAAATCTACTGAAATAAATCTGAAACATGGCAAAATATTGAGGTGAGATATTTGAGAAAAGTATTTGAGAAAAAGTCTCGCAAATATTTTTTTTCTCTTACAAAGAAAATGTTGTTTGTTGGTAAGCTACTAACACTAGATATAGCACACGATGGCAGTGGAATGTTAAACAATTATTACTCACTCATTGAGTCAACGCTCACAATGTGTCTGGCACTGATCAAGGTTAGTGGGGTAGTATTTATCTGTGTTCTTGCTTGTTTTCTGCTTCCATTTTTAAAATTTTTTTTTAACGTTTATTTTTGAGACAGAGAGAGACAGAGCATGAACAGGGGAGGGGCAGAGAGAGAGGGAGACACAGAATCTGAAACAGGCTCCAGGCTCTGAGCTGTCAGCACAGAGCCTGAGGCGGGGCTCGAACTCACAGACCGTGAGATCATGACCTGAGCCGAAGTCAGACGCTTAACCGACTGAGCCACCCAGGCGCCCCTATGCTTCCATTTTTAATAGTGACTGGTGCACGAAGGGCATTTGGGAGGGTAATGAGACAGAACTATAGAAGCGAATGGTCAACAGCCCATTTGAGAATGGGAAGTCACATGAAATCTCTAAGAGATGGTGTTCCAGCTCCCATAACTTTCAATGTCTCTTTTTTTTTTTAATTTTTTTTTAGTGTTTATTTATTTTGAGAGAGAGAGAGAGAGAGAGCAAGTGGGGCAGGGGCAGAGAGAGAAGGAGACACAGAATCTGCAGCAGGCTCCAGGCTCCGAGGTGTCAGCACAGAGCCCGATGTGGGGCTTGAACTCACAGAGCCGTGAGATCACGACCTGAGCCGAGGTCGGACACCCAACCGACTGAGCCACCCAGGCGCCCCAACTTTCAATGTCTCTTAACGTTTGTGCTTTTATTTAGCCCATAAGAGAAATCAAACTTCATAAAGGAGTTGCTGATCATTAAAGAAAAAAAAACAAACACGCACACACAACAGATTCTGGCCACCCTCAACATGCTCCAACAAGGGGCTTCTGGAATACACAGCAGGCACCATTGAGGGGCAGGGAAGGCAGAAATGGGCCTGGAAACATCAACAGAACCCAGAAGCAGAGAGCACAGGGCCAGGGAGAAAGGAAGGACAGAGAATAATTCAACATGGTCTCCTAGAAGAAGTTTAGGTATAGAATGAAGGGATTTGGGAAAATCTGTACGTTAAAGTCTCTGGAGCCTTCCCCATATTCTCCTAGACTCCTGAGCCTTTGCTCTGTAGCACTTTCTCTTTGCTGATTTAGATGTTACGTACCCACCCCCCAAATGTACGGTTTCACTGCTGATTTTTCTCCAGACCATTTGTTCGTTCTTGCTCTGGGCACCCAAATCCATAATTATTGTCAGCTGAGACAAAACTAGCCGCTTCACTACTTACCAAAGTATGCAGTCTCCACGGCATCGATCCCAGCAGAAATGTAGATCAGCTTTTCCAAGGAGAGCCCTCCTCCTGAAGCAATGACTCTGGGCCAGTGACTGCCATCCAGAGGAGTCCTGAAGAGCTCACATGGTCTGCAGGATGGGGTTGAGAGGGTCAAGGGGCCTCACAGTGCACTTGACACATCGCAGACAGGGCTTCATAACCCGCTGCTCCCAGCAGTAAGATACTGATGACTTCATTCCTCTTCTCTTCTTGCCACTAGAATTCACTTGGTTCCTAGAAAATGGAGAAGAGAGGCCTGACATCAGAGTCCCTTTTTACCCACCACTATGCACTGCCGTTTTGCCAGAGCTGGGCCCTGCACCTGTGTGAAAGGCAAGGCACATTTCAGTCCTTAATGAGGTGATGCCTTCAGAATCCCCAGTGGCCAATGGACAGGGATGTGTGGTGTAAACCAGAGCGCAGGAAACAAGGGCGGAGGGGTGCAGAGCCATGTCCAAAAGCCACAGGCATTAAAGGGGTCAGAGCTCTGCTAAATAAAGTGAACCTTCTCTTCCACAATTTTCTTCTCCTTGGATCAGCCTTGGCAGTTGTCCCCAAGACAAGAGGGAGCCTCATTGGGGCCACTCTGCAAATTCATGAGGCAAGAAGACATACAAGCTGGGCATATGCATGATTATTACAGGAAGAGAGAAACATTGGAACTATTTAGCATTTGCAGCTGGAAAGGGCTATTGCTGGTGGGGAAGAGACAGATGGGGTGGGGGAAACTTTCCAATCTTAATAAAATCCGTTTGCCTTTTCCAGTAAGTAAAGGATTGAGTGAAGACATGCCTGACCCTTTAATATCATCAGCTGGAATGGGAGAGATCTGAAAAAAAATATTTAGAAAAAGAGAGCCCATATTATGCCTTGCCAGTGTTACGCCTTAATGTATGCTCTCATTAGCAAGAAGCCAATTCGTATAAACAATGTCTTCTCAGCAGGCAACAGCAAGTTAATAAGGTACCCTCAACACTTGTTGGAGTTTCCAGGCTTTAATAAATACTTAAGGAGGTAGCATGGCTTTCCTGGCATTGAGCGCACACGTTGCAACGGGGAATAAATGGGGGCATACAGCGTGGCAAAGACCACCTTCCCTCAACGAGTTCCATTTTTCTCTTTCCACTGTCTGGGAACAGAGGAAGACGCGAGCAAAGCAATTATTCAGGCTTTACCTGGGAAGGGGAAAGATCACACAGGGTATGACCAGGATGTACATAACAGAATAAAGACCAGAAAGGTTAGTTCATTCATTCATTCATTCATTCATTCATTTATTTATTTCTAAAGGACTCTTTTTTTTTTTTTTTTAATTCAGGAAGATGCTTTAAGTTTTTATTGCAAACAGATGTGACCTTTGAGGCAGGGAGATAAGCCATCTGGGTTTAAAAAACATGTCATTAATAACTGACTTTAGTTATCAAAGTAAATTTGCAAAGATCTGCCACAAATTGGACACCATTGCTTGACTTCATCTTCGTGTGTCTCAATCAGCTACAGTAACTGACACTTGAGACTGATTGTATTTGCCTTTGCCCAAAGCTTATTAGACCCACACTAGACAATTCTCTTCCCTCATCTTATCTAGACTTGGTATATTTGCAAAATGGCACAAGAATCCCCAATTTCCTTGGTTTCCTTAACTTGATACGTTTACCAGGAACTCTGCACGTCCACACGTATCCAGAAAGTTTGTTTTGTTTCTTTCACTTAGATGAGTTGACATTGTCAGGGGGAAACTTAATTACTGGAGGTCAGCATTTTGGAATTATAAAAATGATTACATTGGAAATTCTTGGTGGTATTATATATACTTCAAAAGACAACATCTAAAAATCTGTGCTCCTTTGAGTACAGATCATAATTAGCTTCAATTATAAACCTAAACACCTATAAACACCTTAAATCTTCTCTAGAATTGGCACATTGTAAACCAGTTACTTACCTGACCTTTCAAGAATGTTTATGGGGCGCCTGGGTGGCTCAGTTGGTTAAGCATCCGACTTCGACTCAGATCATGATCTCACGATTCGTGAGTTCGAGCCCCGCGTCAGGCTCTGTGCTGAAAGCTTGGAGCCTGCATTGGATTCTGTGTCTCCCTCTCTTTCTACCCTGCCCCCTCACACTCTGTCTCTCTCTCTTTCTCAAAAATAAACATTAAAAATACTTTTTAAAAGATAAAAAAAATAAAAAGAATGTCTTTAAAACCAGTAGAGTACAGGATGCTTGCTATTGATCAAAAATAGGTAAAGAAATTCCACAGTAGGTGCTTACATACTTAACTTCTTTCTTCTTTATCTTCTGACACAAAAATGTTTTGCACCACCGGGTTGTTATTCCCAAGCCCCACCACAGATGAGGCATTAAAATCAAAATGACAAACTTATTAGCTTTAACTTTAATTGATTTTATACAATCAATGTTTTTAGTGGGTAAGTAAATTCACCTCTCAGCATATTTTAGTATTAAAAGATTACTTTGATGTCAAATAAAAATAAAATGGTTGTATCATTTAAATAAGCCTTTTAAGGATTAGCTTCCCTGTTTTCCATTTTATGTTACACACACGGGCACAGCCCGTATTTCCAACATGTTTTGTTTCAACACCCTACTGTTAACATATTTATTTTGAAACAAATCTTCAGAGCTGAAAGTTCACATCATTCCTTCAGAAAACTCAGTGTAATTCAATGTGTCACAACATCAGGATTGATCATGACTGGTTTCAGGGCAAAATTATTTGGACCCTAATTGGGACTTCTCATGTTTCTCTCAGAAAACTTCCTATCTTCTGAAGACTTTAATAGGAAACTCATATTTGTACGATTATACTTATAATAATTAAGTAATTTAAATCTAGAGGATACTTTAGCTCAAATGTATCATTTTGAGGCCAAGAAAATGGAGCTCCAGTATATATAATTTATTATGAGGCAAACAAACAAAATGTGATTCTGAATTATAAGACCTTCAGCTAATTCACTGATATTATTTCTTGAGTAACAACAACCCCTAGAGCCCCCCAAAATTGTAATCAGGCTCAACGTCTATTATACTGTTATTTTCAAATCCAGAAAATCAAGCACAACTGAGCAGAATTTTAGAAGAAAAACACATTAAGTTGCAGATTCTACTCTAAGATCAGGTGCTCTGACTATACCCAAACCCATGCTGACACCCAAAGCAAGGAAGATGAATGTCATTTCTTTACTACAAATACATTTCATTGACATTTAAGTTATTATCAGCCAGCAGAAGGGACAAAAAGTAGATATCCTTGACCATTCAAAAGAGGACTTTCACATATTCTCTGTGTGACAATGTGCCCAGCACCTGTACCTGAGTGATTCTGATTTTGATTCACCTCTAATCTTTATAATTTTCACTTTGACGTTTTTTGAGTGGACACGGAACTTTGATTTTTTTTTTCATTCATTCATTTGGACATTCTAGACCTTTCATTGAGCCTCTAATACGTGCAAGGCCTCATAAGATGGCATGAGTCCTAATAAAGCAAATACTGCCCTGGGCTGCATTAACAGAAACAGTGTGTCAGTGGTCAGTTACTACCAGAGTGTCATTTCCAGCCATACCAGTAGGGACACTCCTGGGGCGCATTATGAGGGGAGGAACCACAATTTGGGTGCCTGCAGTCAGGCACTAGCTCTGTTCAGCCCAGGGAGCAGATAACCTGGTTGTAAAGAACTTTGGGAATTCCCAGACTATATATAGTTTAGGGAATCCCCTCCCTATTTTTCTGTAGTATTTTTTTCTTCTGAGCTATTGGAGCTTTCTTACTTTTCGAGCATATGTTACCAAGTTTACTTTACCTGCTCCCAAATGGATACACTATGCTACAAGATCGACTACCAAGTTCTGTATGGTGAACACGGTTAGGGTGTCATCTACTAATGGGCAGACGTATTTTCTGCTCATTTGCCTCTTAACATTTTTGTTTCCCTCTCCACTACATATCAAGCGAGAGCGTATGAGAGATCCCAAGCCCCAGAACTGGGTAACGAGGTCCTTTGTCTAAGTATGTGCTTCATTTTTGCTTTACTTGTTTACATACCCAATACAGCATGAGCAATTTCTTTGCACTCCTTATGCATTTAAACCAGAAAGAAAGAAAATAAATGTGATCATATTGGGAAGTTTATATGGTAAAAAGGAAGCTGGACTTTTACATTTATCACTGAGGTGGGTTGTCCAGAAAGAGTTTGATCATCTGTCTCCGTGGGTCAAGTTCCTTATTCATAAAGTTCACCAAGCTTTCTTCATATCACTAGGATAAGGTTCAAATTCTAACTCAAAAAGTCATTTGTGTTTACCTAAATAAATTTATCTTGACTATGATTCACAGCAGGTGAACGTCTCCCAGCCCCCAGTGTATAGTAGACCAAACCAAAAAAGGGAGAGACAGGGAAAGAAAAAAAACCCTTTCTTTGCCTCCACCTGACAAAAAATTATTTGCGGAGTTCATCATCCATGAAGGACCAAGTCAACTGGAAAGGTAACAAGAGGCATCTTTACATCTAGAAGGGTCACTTTTGGTTGTGTTTTCCTTGACAGTTTTCCAGGCCGAGGTGGAAATTCTCCAGCATCCTCTACATGAAGTTCGGTGTTGGCAAAGTTGAGTGTAACAAGTCATGTTTACTATGTCAGTAGATTCTTTTTAAGGCTGAACTAAATTAATAGCATCATGCATGATTTACAATAAAACCTTAATGAAACGCTCAGAACTGTTTAAAGAGCTGCAGCAGGTTTTTAAGGAAATTGGTTGTCTGTATTTACTCTTTGAATTAAGTGTTAAAGGAAAACAGAATAATAATATAGAAAACCCGGGTTTCCTGTAACAACAATAATTATGATAACTAACATCTGTATATGGCTTTACAGTTTGCAATGTGCTTTCTCATACATTACCTCATTTAGTAGAGTGGGAATGTTTAATGATCAGTCTTATACTGCATTTCATTAATAGTATATATGTATATATAGATGTATATATATACATTTCTCTCTCTCTATTAATAAGTACATTTAGAAGAAACTATCTTTATAAGCACTCTGCAGTAAGCCTGAACAGAAGGCTGATAGGGAGATGTTGAAATCCAATATCAACCCCATAAATCAAATACACATCAAATAAAATCTGTCAAACACTTCACAATGTTATGTGCACGTCACCAAACCCAAGGAGAATGCTGCTGTATCACCTCAGAATGATAAAGAGATCTAAGGTGTGAAAGCATGCTGTTAGAACTTTCATTAAAGTCTTATTTACTAGTTCAGAATGAATTTACATTGATCTTTTAAACTATTGCTAACCACAAATGCATTAAATCTAAACAGTCTTCATTTACTGAGAAATAAATGTGTCAGCAGAACCATGACTTTTGTCCAATGTTGTTCCGGCATTTAATTCACAAAGGCTCAGTGTTAAGCTTTTTATTGCTTGTTGTGCTAAAGCATGTTCGCTTAATTGCAAATATATTTCCTTCCTGCATCATTATCAAAATTGTTATCTTGAGGAAATATTGTTTTTAAATAATCTGCTGCAAAACCAGAGCAGTACATGGGCTTATTCGGAATAATTGTTTCCTGCTACAGATGAGCTAGCAATTAAGTGGTAACGTGGCTTAAACAATTTTAAAAGGAGGTCAGGACGATAGAGATTGGGCTGTGCTGGTCCAAGTTATAAGAAGCTTCGGGACTTTTTTGGCGTCCACATGCACTCAGGGCTGGCTTAATCAATACCCCACCGTTTACATCTTAAAAGAACTTTGTTAATGGTTCTAGGACCTAATCCAATAAATAAATCATTGCAGTGTATTTCATAATTTTGTAAGGTATACATTCTGTCAAAGAGGACCTTCGTTTTCCATCTCTGAAATGGAGAGGCATGTCTCACGTTTGACCTTGACCTTTCCCTCTATTAACTTTGGGGGAAAGGACTTGTATTCGGGTTTTAAAGCAAAGGATGCTAGTAACACTATTATGGGCACACCCATATTAAAACAAACAAAAAGACACATTACATTAAAAGAAGGAAAAAAGGACATGATGTGACTCCAGACAATCTAGGATTTTCATGCAATTTTCTTATTCTTTTTTTTATTGCTTTCAGTAGCTAAATACAGCAGGCATGGTGTTTCCACTTCAATGGGTGAAAATGTATTGAGAGTTTTCCCAGTTCTTCATTACTTAAGCACACACTAAATAGGTGACATCATTTTGTTCATTAAATGGGACTTATAAAAAAATTATGCTCTCTAGGAGACAAAACGTAGAGTTCAATATTATTTAAGTTCAAGGAAAAAAAAACGGGGTGCCTGGGTGGCTCAGTCGGTTGAGTATCCGACTTCAGCTCAGGTCATGATCTCACGGTTTGTGGGTTCGAGCCCCTCATCAGGCTCTGTGCTGATAGCTCAGAGCCCGGAGCCTGTTTCAGATTCTGTGTCCCCCTCTCTCTCTGCCCCTCCCCTGTTTGCGCTCTGATTCTGTCTCAAAAATAAATAAACATTAAAAAAATTTTTTTAAGAAAAAAAATAATTGTTTACTGAGCAGATGATTATGGAAAATACTTTTGGGGGTGTTCATTATTTCTGGGATTAGCTATATCTCTAAAAATGGAGAAAGACACAATTTCTAGAAATTAAACCACGATAAGCCGAGCTTCCAATGGGAAGCAACCAAGATAAGTCACATTTGCAGGGGGATCAAAATGTCAGGACTTGATTGGTTACTGTTCCACTTCGAAAGAAGGGGGAAACCTTCCATTTACCTGTCATGACACAGAATTCTGTCCCAGTTTATTCCAGAGGGAAACAATAAAGAAATGAATGGCAGTGCAGGACCAGAGCTGGGCGGACTCCGGAGGCAGGCCGATGAGCAATTAGCCGTGACCTGCACAGCCAGGACTGGGGAGACTGACATCAACAATGCTGAGTGATAAGACCATGACTTACATGCACACTCAGAGCCTACTTCCATTCAGCCTATATCCTCTGCCCACCATGGGGTAGCAGGAGCCCAGGCAAGGGTCAGCCTTCCAAAGGTACAGATATCCGGTACCCACCCCAGACTGCGGTAAGCCATCTACAACCCAGAATCCGGGCAGCCTGGAAGACCACGGACTTGCCTGGGGAATTTTCTAGGATTCTCCGGCGGAGGTATCAGACCCAAAGGCTCCAGTAATGTGACAGAAATGGGCAGCAGATATTAAGTACACAGAAGATGGGTAACATGGGGAAGACATTTCCATCCTCAGAAGTCGGCTGAGCCTCTGAAACCTGGCTTCCAAAGAATGAAGGTGTTACCTTGCCACAACGCCGACATCCTCCCAAGTCTTGGCCCGCATGAATCTTTCAACATGCTCTCCTCTGGCCGCAGCCTTCCCTCCGCTGTCACCCTCCTCCTCTTGCTGGTCTCACATAGTTATAAATATTGCAGTTCCCGAGCACTTGTGTGCCCTTCCACGACTTCAGAACCCCCCTCTCTCTCTCTCTCTCTCTGCTTGCTCACCTCCACACACCTCCCACCACTTTCTGTTTGACCGAACACTACCTGTGGTTTTCTTGTACTTTCCACCATCCATTTAGGTACTCCAAAGTGTTGGATTATTGTCTTAAATGCCTCCTTGAAATCAAGACCAAATTCCCCTCTGAGGTCAAAGCTCAGCTTTCTCCTTGCCCACGGTGACCTGCTTTTCGGCAATCTCCTGTCCTCCATAAAAGCATACCGCGTGGGCTAAAGTGGACCACACGGTAATAACCCTTTCCTGCTCCCAGGCTACAGAAATGCTGAGCTAGGCTTTATCATCTCCTCTTCTAATATTACCTTAACCTTCACGAGACGCCAGGTATACCCACTTCTTAAGTGCCATTCTCTGAAAAGACAGACAACATCAGGGTCACCAGCTACCTAGTTGTCCCTTAAGAAAACAAGATGTTCAATAAAAATTTAGGGCTGTCTGGAGATCAAAGCTAAGGAAAAGCATCTGAGTACTTCCAAAGGATTAATTTGAAAAATGGAAACCCGGTGTACATTCTTTTTGTGAACAACAACATGAACATTTATAGTCAAGGTCTGGCCTGGAGAACAACACAGATGGCTCAAACTGGGAACTGGCAGAACATATCAGGCTGGCAAATGTATTTTGGTTAGCCCCATACAGGCTTGTTTGTTTTTACGTTGATTTGGCTGCCAGTATGTAGAAATCAGATATCCTGACAACAGAGAGCACATTCCCACGTAGTGACTGAACAGTCGCTATATGCCCTTCAGATGATACAACATGTATTTTTTCGGGTTTCAGGAACCCATCCTATTTCTCTCAAATACGTAACCCAGGCCATCCCCAAGGGGATTTGAGTGGTCTACTGCAACTGATAAACTTTTTTTTTTAATCAAGAAAGTTCTGATGAATAAAAAAACAATCAATGCATTTTTACTCATAGAATTGTTTTAATGTTTATTTTTTGAGAGAGAGAGTGTGCATGTGCAAGTGAGCAGGGAAGGGGCAGAGAGAGAGGGAGAGAGAATCCCAAGCTGACAGCACAGAGACTGACTTGGGGCTCCAACTCACAAAACATGAGATCATGACCTGAGCCAAAATGAAGAGCTGGGCACTCAACCAACTGAGCCACCCAAGCGCCCCTTTACTCATGGTGTTTTAATGTTTTAATTTTCATTGTACTTTTGTGTACGTCCTCCTTACATCCTCCTTTCAACCACATCCAATAAGTAGAACTATTTACTTTTTCTTTCCTTTTTTAACTTTATTGATTTATTTTGAGAGAGAGAGAGAGAGAGAGAGAGAGCAAGTAGAGGAGGGGAAGAGAGAGGGAGAAAAAGAATCCCAAGCAGGGTCCTCACTCAGTGGGGAGCCCATAGCGGGGCTCAATACCACTAACGGTGAGATCATGACCTGAACGTAAACCAAGAGTTGGATGCTTAACCACTAAGCCACCCAGGCAAACCACCCCCCCCCGCATTTATTTTTTCCTAATGACGAAAAGGTATAGGTCCCTTTGCATAAGTGGCATTGGAAAGAAACCATGAGCATCCATCAAGGGCATTCCATGTTAACCTAACACTCACTTTATAATTCAAGGGCCATAGCCTCATGGACTAACCCAACTGTTCATCCATAAACAGTGTCCTGATCCTGAAGATTATGAAGTGAGCTTTATCAAAGAAACCACCAGCAGCATCCTTCAAATATTTACAAGTATCTAATACATGCATGTGTTTTATGTCTTGGTCAATTTATCTAATGGGTGGGAATTCCATTTTTATGAGTTCAGAATACTTCAACTTGTGGTCTTTTTATTCACATCTACTATATATAGATAGATAGATAGATAGATAGATAGATAGATAGAGATGTATATATAGTAGATGTATACATAGATAGTAGATGTAGATAGATATAGATCTATATAGATATATACATACATAGTAGATGTATATATAAGTAATATACATCTAGAATATATATAGATATATTTTTATCAGATATAACCTTATCCAGCCTCTTTAGATATTAGTACTAACAATTTCAAGAATACTCAGGCAATAAGGTAGAACAGATTCTTCTAGAGTGAAAATAAAAGAAAATCAATAAGAAGAAGAAGAAGACCGAGATGATACATTATAATAGCCTTTGGGGGAGGCCTTATAGAAAGAATAAGTCATTCATTAATGAGTATAAACCATATTACACATTCAATCATTCTAATCTTCAACTCATTCTTCCACTTTGTTCTTCCAATATTTTATTTCCATATGATGCCCTTTTACCCCATCAGCAGGATTCACTGGGAAGGCACGTTCTCTGATAAAACAAGGTCAATAATATTGTCATTTTCAACTGTGCTATCATTTTCACAGGTCCAAGTGGAAACGAAATCAATTAGGAGAACAAATAGCACTGTTTTATCACTAATGAATGGATTTAGCGTTGTTTTCCATATTCCCACCTCTTAAAATGGAAGAAACAGACCAAATGTGGTACAGAGAAAGCTCAAATAGTCCATGCTAATGGTGGAAATACTTAAGTATCATCCGTATACAGCTAATATAAACCAAAGTGGTTTATTACCACCGTTCTGTGATTTATGACTCACATTATGACTTTATTTTGAAATGGTTGTATGAAATATTAATGTGTGGTAAAAGAACACACAACAAGAGCAGGGATCATGTTTTATCAGATGTAAGGCTGCTCAGTGATTTATTCCTCTTAATACACTGGATTCACGTCTTAGTATCCTATTTGCTCTTCTAATTATAATCGGCCTTTCACATTCAAGCTTTTCAAGGTGAGGCAGCCTTACTTTTGTTCCTAGATTGTAGGTTGCATACCGTTAATTTTTAAAGGGATGGAGTAGTTTATAACAAATGTGAATAATTTATAGTAAATGTTCTCAGCATTGATTAGTGTTCTTTTGAAATAGAATGCCTTCTTGATATGCATCATTCCTTTTAATGCCTTATGAAAAGTCAGAAGACCTGTTACTGCCCTGCTTAATGGACAAATCAACTTTAATTTTAGTCATATATAATATGAAAGATAAGTACCTATGTTTTTCCCTGTTTGGAATTTGCCAGGCATTAACACTAAACATTAGCTCAGAGCAATCTAACGAGAAGTTAACAATGGGACCGAATTGCTCTCCTTTGGAATTTACGTTTGACGTGGTTGCTGCAAACTTTGGAGTTGGTGGTTTCCATAGTCGTTCACTACGCTGCATTTTAGGTGACTCCACACTCCACTTTGCAAAGTTCCAACCCGAGGACTTAAGCAACAGATTCCACAACTTAACTGCACAAAAAAATTGATTCAGACTGAGTTCCTTATTTCATTTCAATTTGATCAGCTATATCTGAGTCATAAAAAACTGAATATCTTGGGGCGCCTGGGTGGCTCAGTCAGCTAAGCGTCTGACTCTTGGTTTCGACTCAGGTCATGATCTCACGGTTCATGAGTTCGAGCCCCTTGTTAGGCTCTGCAATGACAGCATGTAGTCTGCTCGGGATGCTCTCTCCCTCTCTCTCTGCCCCTCTCTGGCTTGATCTCTCTCTCTTAAAAATAAATGTATAAAAATAATTAATAAAAATGTTTTTTAAACCTGAACATTGTTTTGAATTGCCACAAAAGTTAATATGGTTTCATCTCTATTGTACAGAACTCACCAACTATGATTTACACTATTACATCGTATATTTTAAAATGTCAGTTGAGGGGCGCCTGGGTGTTTCAGTTAAATGTTCGACTTCGGCTCAGGTCATGATCTCACGGTCCTTGAGTTCGAGCCCCGTGTTTGGGGCTCTGTGCTGATAGCTCAGAGCCTGGAGCCTGCTTCAGATTCTGTGTCTCCCTCTTTCTCTGCCCCTCCCCCACTCACACTGTCTCCTTCTCTCTCTCAAAAATAAATATTTAAAAATTTGTTGAATATCAACTGATATAGATAAAAAATATATAAATAATATCCAACACATGCTTTCTACATGCTTGATATATACTGTCTATACATTCTCCTTTATTCTTTCCTATAACCTGTAAAATATTCTAGTGCTTATTATACAAACAGGAAACTGAGGCACAGAATCAATGAGTCATTTTTCCTAGAGCGACAACACCAGCAACAGAATTGGAATTAGGAACTTTGGTGATTTGGTTTCAGACTCCATGTTCTTACTATTATACTCTTCCTATCCTCCTTTGCCCAGGAACACTGGCTACAAATTTTCTTCTATAAAAACAGAAAAATAAAGAGATCCAATGATTTGGGCTTTGAGAGAACAAAGCCTAACTTTAGAACGCACCAACGTTAAGAATAAGGTTCAAATGATGGGAATTGAAAGAGGAAGAGGATTGATTTTGCGTTTTAGATTCCTTAACACATCCTTGAAAATGGTGGGGTGGCCATCTTTGACGTTCTCTAGAGTCCGTATAATGCACAGCGGAGAGCACTGGTGCAGAGAACTGGGATATGAATCCAAGCTGAACCACTTCACCCTGGGCAGTCCTGGGATTATGAACCTTTCTGATCCAAGACTCCCATCTCCAAACTGAGATTATAACGCTCACTAGTACAACAGTCATTACTATTAGAAATAAGGTCAAGTTTCTGGTATGTTGCAGGCACTCCATAGATAGGATAGGTACATAGCGTCTGTGATCATTGTTTCTGTTCTATCAATTGTTACTCTTTCAGTAAGCCCATCCTCAGGATGAGTCACAGCAGGAATCTGTCTTAAGATCTTTAGTTAATTACCCTTCCCCTTGCTCTTGCCATTCAAATTTACATTGGAACTCACCGAGTTAAATTCTTAATTTCCAGCAGCCATTGAGAAAATCAGGGAAAATGAGGGCTTTGAGAGAACGAATCGAACTAAAAGCAACGAAGGGAGAATATCAGAATCCTTATGATTTGGGGAAAGAAGACAGAAGGAAACTGAGAGGGAGAAGAAATGAAGAGAAGAGAGAGAGACAAAGTTTCTCTCAGAGAGAAAGGAGATCAATAATAGACCTTTCTGCAGGAATAACTGTGGTGGAAATAGAATGGACACCCAGCCAGGGTCATTTACTGTCTTACACATCTGCTTATACAAAGTTGCGTGAATAACCAAGAGTTCTGCCACAAAAAACACTGAATTCCCCCAAAATAATAAATGGCAGTTTCATGGAAGGGAACCCCTGCTACAGTGCACACACCCTCTTTTTGTTAATGAAAGAGCACATTTACCTTCCAAGCTCTGTTTGGGTTTAGAACTTAGTTGCCGCAAGGCCAGGGTGTGAGGTCTTAACTGTTCCTCCTGACCCCACCAGAAGGGGATGGAAATATAACCCTTTATGTACCTGAAGGCACAATTGTCCGAGAAACGATTTGTAAAGTTGCCTCTATCTCTTAAGATGTGTGCATGAGGTGACAAATGGCCTGTCTAGAGCAATTATCAAAATGCTGCTTAATTTTATCTTTACGTCCACCATCTTTATTTATTTACTTATTTATTTTGTTGACCCTCCTGTCTCACAAGGATCATGACCACTTTTTTAATTAACTTCTGCTACTTCCTTTTTCTCCTCTTTCTTTCCAGATGTTAATTCTTCCCTGAGAGCAGCTCAGAACCCAAGACCTATTACTTTGGTCTGGACTCCCTGCAGCCCTCCCCTCAATGACCCAGTGGCCTGACTGGTAGTAAGTGCCATAGAAAGGAGGTCTGTAGGGGCACCTGGCACATTCATTGGGTTAAGGCTCTACACTGACAGCACAGAGCCTGCTTGGGATTCTCTCTCCCTTCCTCTCTCTCTGCCCCTCCCCCCCACTTGCACACTCTCTCTCTCTCTCTCTCTCTCTCTCTAAAAATAAATAAATAAACATTAACAAAAAAGGAGGTCTATATAAATAACTATTAATGTGTGCTCTATGATGGAAATTTCTAAAGCCAAGAAGGACAATTTTGTATGGAACACCGCACGATTTAAAAAAATCCATTCAAACATAATCACTCAGGTATCATCTCAAATATTATTCCCCCAGAGATGTTTCACAGTTTCTGGTTCAAGTATTATTGACCATTTGGCCAGTATAGCGAGTTGCCCATGAATTACCCACACACATTAAAAGGCAGAAGTTAGCAAATGTATACAAGTATACTTGGGCTTTTCAAGAGAATTTTTAGGCTATCACTTTTTGGTTATTAAAAATTAAAATTGACTTTGGTAGATGGGAAAATCTCCCTGGAGTACTTGGAAGGTTATGCATCGAGACTGAGAAAGGAGTTATAAGTTCCAATTTCAACAAAAATTTCCTTACCTAAATAGGAAGTCAGGGGGGAAAAGGAAGGAAGGAAGGAAGGAAGGAAGGAAGGAAGGAAGGAAGGAGATAAATTTACTTCATAACTCCATAACTCAGATCATTTTATTTTCCAATTAGAAAATAAGACCTAAACAAAAACAGTTTCTAAATCTCATGTGAGGATAAAGAAATGTCTTCCTCACTTGCAAATTTCCTTATACATTCTTTGAGAGGTAAAGATAGTCTGTCTTCCTTCCAAACTTTTCTTTACTTTTTTAATGTTTATTTACCTATTTATTTTGATAGAGAGAGAGAGTGAGCAGGGAAGGGGCGGAGAGAGGGAGACAGAATCCCAAGCAGGCTCTGCGCTGACAGCACAAAGCCCAAGGCAGGGCTCGATCTCACTAACGGAGAGATCATGACCTGAGCCGAAACCAACAGTCGGACACTTAGTCTACTCAGTCACCAAGGCACCCAGCTGCCTAACTTTTCTTTAAAAGAAATTTCCAAAAACTCTTCATTCTGTGACTTAAAAACATCTCCATTCACTCAGTGGTTTATTTGACAAATATTTTTGGAAGGCCTACTGTGTACCAGGCACTATCAAATCCCAGGGATCCAGCAATGAATGAGATGATCTTTGATCTCATGAAGTTTACAATCTAGTAGGGCAAAAGGAGAACATTCTTTAAATTACTTGCAACGAATTTAACTTTTATGCATTCTCGTATATGTGATATATTTCATATTTTAAGTGAAAGAAATAATGAAGCCTCCAAGTAAATAAAGAAATTTTTAAAAAATTGCAGTAGTGAGAATTGGTGAACACAGAAGTTCAGAAGGCTTCAGGAGCTGAACTGCATTATTAAGCCATGCAAACAGCTCAGAGATGAACAGTGGGGTGGGTATGCACCTGCTTCCAGGTGACCCATAGGCATTTTACCAATGGTCTTTTCAAAACAATAACTCTCATATGTTGTCCAACATAAGGAGTGATTTTTATGGTGGAAATCTCAGAGCCAATAGAGGAACATCTTCCCCCATAGGGGGTGATTTTGGAAAGGAAGAGTTTTCAGAGATGATGGCCTTTTATAAATAAGCAGATACTTTCCCCAAATAGAATTCAATGCCTCAATCTACCTCCTGCTGAAATTACCATCACTAACACCAAAGCTTGAGTATATGAAAAAACTGAGAGCTCATTTCCAAAAATTGTCCCAATATGGAGGTAATAAAAAAAGAACATATAAAATATCAGAAAGGCAAAATAAACCTAAATCAACAAAACATTTGGTGCCAAAGTTTTCAAAAGTATAGGCATCTGATACAAAAAAAACAATTAGCCAAAGCAATGTTAGTCAACAGCTCATCAGCATTTCAGGAAGTCAGAAAGATAAAATCATGATCTCTCGTATCTGACATCACTATTGGGAGGAAAAAAGTAAGGAAGATCTATGTATGGCTCTAAAAATGACATTACTTGGACAAGAGTCACAACAGAAAAAGCACTGCTTCTTTCGGAGAACAGTAAATATCAGACCTAAAACCCAGGAGTTGCTTAGAACTCAGACAAGGGTCACCACTGACTGGTGTCGCCTGTTTTGGTGCCCATTCAGATATATGTTCTTTCTCTTGTTTTCTCTCCTTGGCTATCCTATGCCTTCGTAAATTCCTTGTAACACTCCCTCCTCACTACTATTCAATCAGCTTTCAAATGAGTGAAGATTACCTATGCACTGAGATTTCTGCTTTACCAAGTTTTACCGCAAGGGTTCCCAACCAGCTGCTTTAAAGTAATTGGCATCATAATGTGCAGAAAAATTACTTTTCTAATGGTTGCCTGGAAGATTTATATCCCTAAAATGTAATTAAAAAGTAGATTTAGAAATATGCCCAGGAACCAAAAAGATTAAATATTAATGTGGAGTGTAATTAATAAATTATATATCTCTTGATTACTAATGGCTTATTGACTGTAAAAGCATAACATTATGGAATATTAGGGCAAACAAAGGCTTTTGGGGAATATTGTTCAGCTTCAAGGATGAAGCTGCTGCCCTTGAATTTTCAGAAGAAATCCTGATTTCGCAGATAAAAATTTGTCTGATTCTTCCCATTATCGTTCTTCATTCATTCTATACCTGACAGAGTTTGCCATTCTTTATAAAATGAAACCTTTGTACTTTCCTGAATCATTTTTTATTGCATTAAATAAGATCCTATAAGCTTCCCAGTTGAAGTAACGTTTGAAATTTAGAAGTATTTCTGACCTCTTCTATGAAAATAAAACGTCTAATACAAATGACAGTGGTAGAGAGAAGCATCTGAGGTGGGTGTGTAATGGGCAATCCTTGCAGGGCACTTTGAAGTTCAGGGTAGGATAAAACAACAAACAGAAATAGTAGGCTTTCTAATGATTTCAACTGACAATTTTAAGCGCCAAGTATCTCCTGCTCTTAAAATTTTTCAGCACAGTCCTCAGAACCTTAGAATGCAAGGGTTGTAAAGTGTCCTGGGGGTTATCTGGTCTACCAGCTTCATTTTACATGTGAATTTGGGATTCTCTTATCTAAGGCAGTGAGATGACTCATGCCAACTTTCAAGGGTGATCCATGGCAAAACGGTAACAATAACTCAGGTCTGCCCACAACACCCACCCAAAGTTTTTCTTCTTTGTTTCACATAATATTTCAGGAACCAGAACGGTCAGATTTGTTAAGGATCTTAACTTACTAATCTTTTTATTCGAGTGTTTTTCTAAGAAATCTCACAAAAGCGTACACAGAGGCAAGCAACATCCAAACCACCAGGACCACGCTTCAAATAGCTACCTCCTGGGATTCCCTCCCAGTCCAATCCCCACTATACCTTTGACTAAGACAATTAATTTTGTATGCCAGAGAATCTTCCAATGGAGAAAAACCAGCAAAGATGTGACCAAGGACCTAGAAGTTCAGTCTCATTTAATTCTTCTGAAATTAGACATCTTGCATTCCTCAGAAACAAGAACAAATAACTCTCAAGTCGGCAGAAGAGCCTTGGCAAGAGTATCTGGGAACTCTTGCTCAATACGTTTTGCTCGGAAGACTTCCCAGAGAGAACCTGATGAGTGCTAAGGAAAGTTCATACGATTCCTGCAGCACAGTGCTTCCTGGGTGAGAGTTCACTGAGGAGGAGGACTCAACTCTGATGCTTCCAGAACCGTGAGCAGCTAGACCTTGGCTCTCTTCTCAGCTTCGGCGTTTCTTCGTGAGGCGGGCCCTTTCTATCTGTACACTTTCTTCACGGCACACATTATAATTACCCTGAACTTTTTGTCCATTTACCAAGTCATCTGTTGTATCTGTTTATTTTATATACATTTTTATCCACCCATTTATTTATTTTATCTATTTATCTGCTTCATGCTTTCCTCTTTAGAGTAGACTCTAAGCTGCATGAGGGCAAATACCTTCTTCACTTCTTTAACATCAGAGCCAACACCAGAAGAAAGGGTGCTCCCTACATATCTGTTGAGAAATAAGGGCACCCATAAGGACAGAAAGTTCTAGAAAAACTGCCACACTGGCCCTTGCCCTCCTTGGCCTTGGCCATCACTCTTCTTCCATGTCAACATTGGCGTCTCCGCCATTTTCCCTGCATCCAAAATGTGAGGAAGAAGGTAGAGGTCTTTCTTCCATCTCTAGGAGGGTGGCTGTCATCAATGTGGAAAACTCTGTGAGGATAGGAACGGTGACAATATGCTCCAGAGCAGTACTTCACCTCAAGGCCAAGTGGACAATGTGGCAAAGCGTCTCTCACAAGAGGCCAATCAAAGCAACTTCTAGAATGAAGTAGGTGGTCTCTCTGCAGTGACCATGAGGAAATGACAATTAAACTATAGCTCTGAACACGAAATAAAATCCGAGGGGTGGGGGAGGGAAATAAATAGGCAAGACTTTTCCAAGTTATATTGGAAATTCAGGCATTTAACAGATACGTGGTTCTATTAATCTTGCATGAGTTTAATTTGTAATTTCTAGTTTATAGAGTTCTTGCCTGCTTATGAAAGATGTCATTCATCTATTCTTACGAGTGTCACTCTAGGATTCTTTAGTCAGGTTTTTAAAATTTCAATGTAAGCTCAAAGATGTCATATTTCTTGAAAAAAAAAAAAGACTTTAACATTTGAACACATGACATGACCTCCCTCATCAAACAGCATTACATCTCAGTTCATGTCCTCTTACCTGTCATTTTGCTGTCACGACTTCAGTCCCTATTAGCTCAGTAGCTAACGAAGACACAAACACCAGGAAAGTGGTATATGGACAAATTAACACAGACCCAAAGGCTCCAAAATATGAACTTGCTGGCTTAACTCCAGTAGAAATTAAATCACTGGAATGATTCTTTAAAACTTATAAATATTATCATTGATAAATCTTAATACTGTATTTCTTCAAGCTAACAATGGTAATTGTCACCAGAAACACTACCTGTATAACAAAAATAGTCCTTCATCACTTAACAAATAATTAGTGGCATAGGCATTTCAGAAAATTTCTAATTTATAGATGAGAAAATCAAGTCCCCTTGGGGTTAAGTGACTTGTGCAAATTCCCATAGTCATCTGTTAAAATAAGTACACAAACTAAATGGTATTTCTTTTGATGCTGTTATTGTATTTTCTACAACTGTATTCATCATGGCAGAAGTGTAGTTGATCACGATCTTGACCATTATTTTGTCTAATACTAACAGCTGTGTTTAAGCCATGTGACAGGATAGTCATATCTGTTGTGTTCTCCTTATTTTTGCATCCTCCCTCCAAGATACCAGTGGAATGCTGTGTTCAATTCTGCTTCAGGAAAGATTCTTTTCTTTTATTTTTTAACATTTATTTTTGAGAGACAGGGAAAGACAGAGCATGAGCGGGGAAGGGGCAGAGAGAGAGGGAGACACAGAATCGGAAGCAGGCTTCAGGCTCTGAGCTGCCAGCACAGAGCCCAACGTGGGGCTCAAACTCACAGACTGTGAGATCATGACCTGAGCCTAAGTCAGAAGCTTAATTGACTGAGATGCCCAGGCTCAGTATAAACTTTAAAGTTATAGGGGCTCCTGGGTAGCTCATTCGGTTGAGCGTCTGACTCTTGATCTCCACTCAGGTCATGATCTCACGGTTCGTGGGATTGAGCCCCATATCAGCTCCACGCTGATGGTGCTGAGCCTGCTTGGGATTCTCTCTCGCGCTCTCTCTCTGCCCCTCGCCTGCTCACGCACTTGTGTGCAGCTCTCCCCTCCTCAAAAAAACAAATAAAAACTTGAAAACAAATAAATTAAATTTATTAAGGAGTAAAATACAAATAAAAATACTTGCTATGACTTTAAAACAGATAAAAGATGTCTATACTGAGTAACTTACATGTACACCTAAGGTCTAATGGAAAACATAAAAAGACTTGCTCTGTTTCCAGATTTTTAAAACTTCTACCAGATTATTACTTATTCAAACACAAATTAAAGTTTAATATAATTAGGAACATATTCCAAAACAACAAATGGAGGCTGACTGTTTATTTTGGATAGAGATTGCAAATACTTTAGCAAGTGACGTCTAAAAATACAAAATCCTTCCCAGGACAGAACTGTGTGGCATTTTATCAAACATGCAGTGGTTATCTGATTTGACTCTCCTTCACAGTTTCTGTTGGTAACATGAACATTTTAGACCTTAATTATGCACAAAGTCCCTTATGGCAATTTCAAGATCCAAAAATTTCTGGAAACTGAAACCCTTGTGCTAACTTATTTGGGGCAAAACCTATCCTGAAGTGACACGTGGCTATGGGAATATTGATATATTTGATTAAGGATGTATCAACAGTTGATTATGGAGTAATGTTGCACATCCTGTCAGGGCTGTTTCACAGTGTGCATATTAAGTTAGCTTTCCAAATCCAAACACTTCCAAATTGCTTTGTTTTTAAACTCTTTTTATTATATCTTTTTAAATTTTTTATTTGAGAGAGCTAGAGAGAGCGTGCACATGCAAGCAGGGTAGAGGGACAAAGGGATGGAAAAAGGGACAGAATCTTAAGCAGGTTCCAGGCTGAGCACAGAGCCCTACATGGGGCTCAATCCCACAACCCTGGGATCATGACTTGACTGAGCCTAAATCAAGAGTCAGACACTCAACTGACTAAGCCACTCGGGCACCCCCCAAAACTTCCAAATTTCAAGACACGTCTGGCTCAAGCTTTCAAGAGACGGACAGTGACCCTGGGATCTATCTTATGTTACTGCCTAATGTCATCATACTTTAACAACAGCATCAAAGTCCCTTTGCTGAACTGTCTGTCCTCTGTGATCACAAGCCACACATGGCCCAAATTTCACCAGCCCTCAGTGCTAATCACCTGACAGAGTATTAGAAACACCAGCACAGGAAAATCATCTTTTGTGGTTGTTGATGGCTTGTAGGAAATCCACAGAAATTCTGCAAACCTTCATTCACAAAAGTGATGACAACAGAATTCTTAGTTATAGAACTTTAAATACTCATCTGCCTTATATATTCTGGAATCTCTCAACAATATAAGATATGGATCACTCAAAAGTGTTCCCTATTTTAAAATAAGTGAGTTTCTGACATTTGGTTTTGAAATAAAATTATTTTCCACTAACTAAAGCACCAAAAATATTTTAGGCTTATGCTGAGGTGCTCTAGAAGTGAGGAAATAGGAAAAACAATTAAGCTTGCCATATTTAAACTTGTAAACAATTTTTTGATGACATATTGGTAAAAAAGAGAGGTCATTAAATTTTCAAATCCATGTGGATTTGAATGCTTGTTGAATACTGAGTATTCAAGTTGACTTGTACTTAAAATAAGCAATTATTTTCTACCACTTTATAACTCTTATCCCACTTCTTCCTGTGTAAATTCATCAAACTTATAAAATGAATTGGCATCACAAACACAGACACTGAACACTCAGTGATTAAAGTACTCCCTGGATAAGTCATATATTTGGGGTAACATATTAACTCTTGGGAAGCTTCTCAGGGGCCATTTAGCATATTTAAATAATAAGTAAGGAAATCAACATCAATTAATATTTTCTCTGTGCCCGCAGGGTACTTGGCACCGGCTGTTGGACTCAGTGGGAAACAGTCATTAACTGTCCCTGTTCTCAAAGGGCATTTTCCAAACAGACGGTAATACCAATCTCATTCTTGTACCAAACCGCAGAAAGCAAACAGAAAAATATAATTTTAGCCAATTAAGAGACTTTGTTTTTTAATGAATACTTCAGCTGGCTTAAATCTTTGTCTTTGAGGTGGTGGAGGAGAGATTGGGAAAATAGAAGGATAAGACAGGGCATTGATGGAAGAAGGAAGGAAGCAGGAAACTGCTGAGTGGACATGATGTGTTCCTTCCTCTAAACAGCCAGCTACCCGGCTGGTCCATTCGTTCAACATCACATCCCAAGAGCTAACTCTGTGCCCAACGCTGTCCTGGGTTCTGGGGATAGAAGAGTGAATCACATAGCCCTTGCCCTCAAATATCCAGTGGGAACCATTGAGATCTCTAGCTCAGTGGGTTATCATGGAGATTCAATGAGCTCACGTGTATGACGCAGTTCGAACAATGCCTGGCACATAACCAGTATTGCACAGATACTGTAGGGCATAAATGCTGTACTACTGGGGGGAAATGGGCGCATAAACAAACATTTTCAGTGCAGCTTGATAAGGGAGAGTAGAGGATGCTACAGAAGGCTGCACGGGGTCGGGGTGGGTGGAGAGGAAGGGTGAGCAGATTAGCAGGGACTCCGGACTCCTGTGCAGATATCTATGCATTAATCCAGAGGGGTGCAGCTGTACAGCTGGGCTGCCCCCAGATCAGGCAGGAATGCTGCCTGTGCTGCCTCCCCAAACCACATGCCTTGGCTTGGAGCCATAGGCACCAGAATCAAGGGCATCTTCTCTTCCTGTCAGCAAGCGTCCCCCCTCCAGGATGGGCATTTCCCAGGCTTTAAGTAAGAGGTGAAACTGATCAGATCTGTTATTTGAACAATTACTCACAATGGCTGATTCTATTTTCCCCAGAGGATCAGGCGCTCTGTTGGGTGTAGTTACTGTGTGAGGTTCTGCCCATGGCATTTTCTCGTCCCTTTTCACGACAGCCTCAGGGATTGGGAGAGGGGCTCAAGTCTCTGGCAGGCCCTGACTCCACCTAGAAAACCCACTAGGGCAGGGCCCTCCAGTAGGGATGCTGCAGCTGCCTGGTTCCCAGGTATCTCAGTGTGAACCACCTATGTGACAGTGTCTTCAATACAGAGGGGAAAATAGGAATCTGGCTCTGACTACTGAATGCTAAATAAAACTGCCAGTTTGGTTCATGTCCCATCACTTAAAGCCTAGAGAGGAGACAGGGAGGGAGGCAATCCACAATGACTCGCCTGGGATGTAGCACCGTGAAATACCCATTAGGTGAGATATTAGCAATGCAGTTACAGGTGGAGATCACAGGCTGCCATGGTTCCTGCATCTGTTCAATGAGTGTCAGGAGGCTGCTGTGGACCAGGCCTCGAGCAGGGGTGCGGGGGATCCAAAGTGAACAGAGAGAGCACATCTCCATCTTCCAGAGTGCATATTCAGCTTCGTCAGATGGATTCTCAAGGACTCACAGTAGATACTTGTAGGGACAGGCTGCTCCTGGTTGAGGAGGACACTCTAAGCAATTCGTGGGGGCACTGGACATTGTATGTCATTTACTGACTCCTAAAAAGGGAGAGCAGGCCTAGGATAATACAGGGGTGTGTTTGGGCCCAAATCTTAGAAGCCTTCTGTGAGAGGGGTCTTGGGAAGTTGGGGGCGTGTCTCCCCAGGTTCCCCAGAGCCTGTTCTAGACTTATCATGGCATCCACTCAAGCATCTATTGGATCCCATTCACCTCAGATCTGGGTCCTCACTCAGCACCTCTCATTGGGTCTTCCCCAGCCCCAGCCCTGCAACATCTGGGCTGCACTTCAAGAGCGAGGCCCTGAGTTAAACCCTAAACTCCAGAGCCCCTTCTTCCATTTCTTTCCTCAATTTCCCCTCTACCACAAGGCCTTGTGGTATTGATTGATTGATTGATTGAGAATCTTAAGTGGGTTCCATACCCAATGCAAAGCCAGATTTGGGGTTCAATCTCATGATCCTGGGATCATGACCTGAGCCAATATCAAGAGTCAAATGGTCAACCAACTAAGTCACCCAGGTGCCCCCATCTACTTTTAAATTTAAAAAAAAAATCTCATTTCAAAGCTCAGGGATTGGGGGAAGCTGGTTCAATGTCTTAGAGGATTTTAGAGGAAGTAAAAACAAAACAAAACCAAAAACCATGATTTAATCTCTCTCCAGTTTACTAATTGTGAAAAGAAATATCCATTTGATTCACAAAGGTGGAGCAAATTAACCTCTGGTTTTTTAACTTTTTTTGTTGTTGTTGTTTGTTTATTTTTGAGAGAGAGAGAGAGACAGGGCGTGAGCAGGGGAGGCTCAGAAAGAGAGGGAGACACAGAATCTGAAG